>NW_028261381.1:90371840-91679340 GCF_051295495.1 Thamnophis sirtalis
CTTCAGCCCTGTGTTAATCATATTTTTTTGAAGAATTTCTTACAAATAGCATTAAAATAAACTGGTGTTAGAATTGCACGTCATCAGATGTATTATGTTAAACTTCTCACAATGGGCTCTTTAGCTTACCATTTCTTTAGCATTATTTACTAGTTAGTGGCAAGTAACTTTGGTAGAAAAGAAAAAAGTATAGATTTTTACTGTTTATTACTGTTAAGCATCTCTTCATTACATAATTTTAATGTATTTCTTTTACGCTTGTTTTCACATGACTTTAGTGATGGAAGCAACTGAATGCTGCCTAACTTTTATTTTGTCACAGTTAGGAACTATTTTCGGTTGCTGCAAAATAGCCTAGACAGATTATAAGACAAGCCACAATTATATGGCAAAATGATCTTTTGGAATTTATGTACAGTACATGGTTTGCTTCTGGATACCTTAAAATATTAGGATGCTCATAAAGTTGAAAAAGTGGTTCAGGATGACTGTTTAAATTCTGAGTTCAGGGACTTCTAAATTCAGGTGAACTTTGCATCTAGAATATTACAAGCCACATACTGGCAGAAGAAAAACAAGTTTTACTTATACATTTGGCAATATTAAATAACATCTGAATAGCTCAAAAGACATTGGAAACTTTGCAAAGTATTAGGACACTGAAAACCAGATATTATAGAATAAATCAGCAAACACCAAATTGTTACAGATGTAACTGTTGTCAGCAGCTGAAAAATTAGATTTCTTTGATCTTCCAGCATTTAGTTTATAAATGGTTTTGAACTAATGTTGATTATAAAGTACCAGTATTTGCTGAGTTTTCCTCAGGAGAAAAAAAATGATGATGATAATAAAGATGATGATGAGGACAACGACAATATTTGTATCTCATCTTTATTTTATACAACTTAAGGCAGCATACATAATACTCTCATGTCTTATTTTTCCCATGCTGTAAGTGGAATTGAGCTAAGAGAAAGAGATGGCCAATTTACATGCCAACAGGAAGACTAAAACTCTCCCAGTTTCTAAGTCAGCATTTTAATGATCACACATAATTTAACAGCCATAAATACAGTAGAGTTAAAAGCTGAAGATGCATGACCCTTTGTAGATTACCATATAATATAAAGTTTTCAAGTGGCTGGCCATTTCTGCTAGGAAGAGAAAAATTACTACAGATGTAAGCGTGCACTTTTGCTACTACTTTCCCACCATTTTGAGATATACTAGAAAAAGAATAATATGTCAATCTTAGAAAATTTAAAATGTGTGTGTGTGTCTGTGTGTGTGTGAAGAAAGCACTAAAAAAACTTTCTCTCAAACCCAATAAAAATACTCCCAGCTAGTTCTATGTGATATATTTCCCACTTTGTACCATAACCCTCCCTACTTCAACTATCAATTTCTATTCCTAAACAGCAAAGAACAATTGCTGATAAACTGTCAAAAACAAAAATTGTGATCTTTGGTAAAAACCCAGAATTAATACTTGGTCTTCTTCTTCTTGTGCCACCATCGGACATTGGCAATCATGTTGGCGGTTCTATTTTTATCAACAACTGCATGAAAAAGTGCTGGTGAGTTTTGTCCAAACCAGTCACTTAGATTTTGAAATAGTTGGTCTATTAAGGGGGGGGGAATAGAACAACTCATATATTTTTAATATTTGGAAATCTCCGTCAAGCATCTGGGGATAGAGATGCACATTTGGTTTATGTATTACCCAGCAGAATACTTTGACTATTTTGTCTTTTTATTTCTATAAAGATAGCCATTAAAAGAGACAAAAAAATAATGGCACAGCCATTGTATGGTGCACAATTAGGACTTCACTATGATTTACCTGCAGCAGAGAGGGTACAGAGTTTTTAAGTGCAATTATGTAAGTCCCTCAATGTATGTACAATACAACTTTAAGATTAGAACTGGGAATTCGAAGAAGAGAGGCCTGAATCTGGATCATTATTTTTAATTACTGTCTGAAATTATGGTTTATCCCAACAGGGCTAACTGTTCTTATAATCAAGAATAGTTGCTTCCTTTCCTTTTCTTCCCTGTCCTGTCCTATCCTGTCTTGCCCTTATTTTGTTTTTTGGAGCTTCCCTTACTGTTGCATCTATGAATTGTGGAGGATCTTGAATCTATAGGTTATTTAGGATAAAATTAGCTTGCTTCCTTACTCCCTACATCATTTTTGGGTTTGTGTGGGGGTTAAAAACTGCATTACAGAATCCCTAAGAGAGTAGGCTAACTTATGGGGCATGGGAGCAATTATAAGAGAAAAGCCCTTGGGAATTCCCCCCCACCCCCCGTATTAGGATCCCGATAAAGAAAGCTACAATTTCAAATGATGAAATATCGTGAAGCTATATCAATTCCTTGCTTAATTCGCTTAGTTTAAAACAGTTATTCCAGATACATAGGCAAATTTAATGACAAACAGCAGTTTTTTTAAGCAGGCAAAAAGGTGAGTTAAACAGAAAGAGAAGACAGCTTAAAGTTAACTAATTAATTAATTAATTATTCCCACGATGTACATGTAGTTCAATTCTAAACAAACTCTAATATTGCAAACAATACTAAAAACCCACGATGAATCTCTTATTCCAGTGTCCACAATAAACATTCTTGCCCATTGACATGGCAAAGAAACAGTCATAAAGACAGCCATTGCCTATTGTAAGAAGATGACTACTCTTTCATCAAAGTCCAAAGTCTAGGATGTCTTTCAAATATAGTTTATCTACTGTAAAAGGCCGTGAAGCTTTGAAACACACACACATGCACAAACACAAACACACACATACACACACACACACACACACACACACAATCTAACCTCTTGTGTTTTTATTTTAAGGAAGATTCAATATTTCTGTCAATTTTCATGGTAATGGTATATATATATTCACTGTAACAATGTGCTTTCTAACAGAACTTGGCAAGGCTTAATGGAGAGAAAGATTACTTATTGCATTGAATAGTTTTATTACAGCAACTTTAAATTACCTTTGATAGATTTTTTTCATGCTTGACTTGAACCCTAATAAACATAATGATTTGATATTCTTATGTTAAAGAGACATATAATATTGTTAGAATGATATCATGTAGCATGAAAGAACTTTTGTACTACAAAAGAAAAATTATTCCTGATATAGTATAGTTGTTCAAGCTTTCTGCTATGTTAGGCATTCAGAATTTATTTTGCTTGGACCCCAAGAGAAACCATGAAACACATTTTAACAATATAATTATATGCAGTATATATGTATATTATAGAACAAGGTTCCAGGTAGCTATGCCTGCTGAGTTCTAATTAGCTGAAATAATTCACGACTATAGTATAATCTATTTCTTTCAGTAATAACTAACTTTAAGAATCTTCCTCATATTAACATTTCCAATTTCTGACCATGTTATACAAAGTGGTACTTTGTATCACCAAGCTTTATGCTTCTCCCCAACCTCCCTCCATTGTCTTTCATTCTTAGTCCTCCTCTTTGCCTCCCAAAGTAGCCCCTCTTCTCATAATAAAGTTACCAGGAACCTCTTTTGCCCCTTAAGCCTTCCTAAATAGGAAAATTGATCTTATTTGTTAATTTTTTTAAAAAAAAACAAGCTGGAGTTTTTGCCCTGAGCTCTTCAGACAGGCTTGATGCTGTAAGGCAGGGGTGTCAAACTCGATTTCACTGAGGGCTGCATCAGGTTGTGTCTGACATCAGGAGTCTGGGGGAGCATGACCAGGTAGGCGTGGCCAGGTACATGTGGCCAACTCAATGTCATCTATGTCTGGGACACCTATGGTGGCCCAGGAGACACACACCCCGTGGGCTCCTTTTTCAGCTGTGACAACCTCCTGCTGCCCTTTGACAGCAAAAACAGGGTCCATTTTTGGTTAGCAGAGCACTGGAAACAGCAAAAGATCAGCCCACTGTACCTCTGCCAGTGAAAATGGAGCTTGTCCCTGGGGCTCCACTTTCAGCTGTCCAATTGACTTCATTTTCAGTTGGCAAAGTACTGGGTTCATACCCAAAAATGGAGCTCAGGGGAGCCACAAGCACCCTCCAAGTTCCATTTTTGCTAGCAGAGGGCTGCAGAAGGCTGTCCCACTCAAAAACATAGCCCAGGGGAGCCATACGCTGCCACCAAGCTCCATTTTTGCTGGCAGAGGGCTGCAAGAGGCTGTCACAGTAGAAAACAGAGCCCCAGGGGCTGGGCACAGCGCTCCCGAGTTCCATTTTTACTGGCAGAGGCACCAGTCCTTCACTGTTTCCTGGGTGGCCCCATGGATCTAAGCACCCATCGACCAGATCCAGCCCATGGGCCTTGAGTTGACACCCCTGCTCTAAGAGACATTTTAAGGTTCCAAAGGGATACTGACAATAGACAGCCCTCACACATTTTTGTATGAAGTTACTTATTGAACTAATTTCCCAAGGTACACATGGAAAGAAGAAGGAAGCCGGATGGAGTGGCATACACTGAAAGATATGTAGTGGCAGAATGTGAGAGGGAATTCTGCAGGGATGCAAATCTTGCCCACCTTTGAATCTCAGTTTACATCTTCCTCTAGATCGAAGGTCATTCAGGTATTCAGCCAAACACAAAATGTACAGGTTGGATAAAGAATGAGAGGCATGCATAAGAATACTGGTCCTTTTGTTTCTTTTAAATGTTAGGAATGTTAGTGTGCCATATTTTCTGTATCCCCAATTGCAAATTCATATTTTGAACTTTATAGCCTCATAACAGATAATTTGAATTACTAATTACTTTCTGTTTCTCAGTAGGATAGGCAATGGTTTCTGCTATTAGATTAGGGTGAAAGAAAGCAAGATTTTATACACACTCACAGGTTTCCAGAATGAATTAATAGGAAAGCCTCATTCAAGCTTTATCTATAATGGAGTAGTTGCTTTATAGGTACTCTAGAAAAGTTCAACCTCTCTGACTCACTCAAATAACATTGGCTTCCCAATGTTATTCGCACTATACACATACAGTTGTAAGTAGTGGCTGTATATGTTGGAGATATGGGAGGGTCAAACTAATTAGTCAACAAACTTGACATTATGCCCTCATCATGATGTAAGGCCATCTCCTTTTTTATATGCATTGTGACATCACATGGGCATCCAAAAGAGGCAGAAGTTGCAATACAAAGCTGCTTTCATCATTTTGACAAAAGTAGTTGGAACTGCAGACGTGCATGACTATATTCATGTTAACTTCTGTGTCAACCAGACAGTACATGGAAGTGAATATTGCTTCTGTTCTGCAAACATTTACTCTGAATGCATGAATTAAATTGTGTTTTTAGAGCAACATTTGCAGTGAACAGGGAGTAACCACAATACTCATACAAACACGTCAGGTTCATACTATCTGAATGGGCAGAAAAGATAATCCCCAACCTCCATCTCTTCTCATTGTAAATAGGACATGACTCTAGGGTGAACTATTCACAGATATTGATCAAGTTGTTCAATTTAAATATAATCGACAGTTTTTTAAAAAACTGGCATGAAGAGTACAGCCTCTAGTTTTACTTAGTTCCCACCTTCCAAGACTCAACTGCACCCCTCAACTGAACAGAGGTGACTTGGTTCCTCGTGTCCATAGCCAATATTGATAATGCCTTAATATAATATCTTAACAAAAATGCCTGCTTTCATATTGCCTTATTTGTCCAAATTAATATGAGGTCTCCATATTTCCCCCCGTTGTCAACTAATATCCCTGGTTTGATTTTGTAGCTTTTCCTTTTGTCCCAAACCATCTCCATGCCATCTAAACAGTCCCTGTGTCATCAAGTTCTTGGAGTTCATGCAGCCAGACCTTTCTCTTCCTCATTAACAGATGGAGCTGCTGAGAGAAGCTCTTCAGAACAAGCTGCTTAGCAATTTCCTTGAATCCGCCACATTAAATGCTTCAAGGGTGAAGTGGCATATTTTTGCATGTTCATGATGTCAGTGGAGGCTTCAATCTGCCACCCCATTTCCTTCTTTTTCTATTTGTTTCCTTTTGCTCTTTCCTTCTCCATTTTTTATCTTGGATGAACTACTTGCTATTTTATGTTAGGCCAATCCTGGTGTAGAGACCATCTGGGTATAAGAATATCTGATTTGAATTTATTGTAATTATTCTGGAAACAAATGAACCCCTTAGTAAAAATTACAGCAGATTGAGGAAGGAAAGGAGAGAGGGAGGGAGGGAGGAGCAACTATGTATGTATTTATTTCTTGTTTTATGAATTTTCTATAATATAAATATGAAAAAAGTCTAAATAGCAAAATACAAGCTCCAGGTTTCTTACTAAAAGTAGAATTAAGAAAGCAGCAATAACAAGTGCCACAAAAGTCGATAAAGTTGGCTTCCAGAGTTGTCCTGAGGTGCTCAAGGAGAAAGACCTTAGATAAATTAAGTGTAAGATAGAGAGGGGAGAGTTTCTTGGTCTGCAGTTGAGCAGGACCTTCAGGTACCAGTGACAATGATATTATTCTCTGCCAATCAGGCAATTGCTGATGTACACTATTTGAAAAACAAGGGGGGGATTATGGAAATATGATTTGCTGACACCTAAATTCATGTTGGATAAACAGTGAACCTAATCTCTTTTCTGTCCCCTCCCTCTCTCTCTCATTAGCTTCATGCTCTGAAAGGAAACACCATATTAGGTCTGCTGTTTGTTCCTTATACATAGAGAAATATTTTATTTTTTAAAAAAGTATGTAATGCAATAGCTAGGGAGGTGATTGTGGCAACAGAAGGATAGGGTTGACAGAAGCCATACAAAAATACATTGGTAAGCTGTCAGAGAAGCCTGGGAAAGCCAAGGGAAATCATCAAAACCATAAAAAAAGTAAATGTTAGAATATTTTGAACATGGGATGTGACACCCAGAAAAGTATGGCATACTTCACCTAAACCTCCAAGGAAAGATTGAAGGCAAACAAGGTCCAGGCAGAAGAAGAACATCATGGCTTCAAAATCCAAGAGACTGGTTTGGACAAAACTCAGCAGCACTTTTTCAGCAGCTGTTGATAAAAATAGAATCGCCAACAAGATTGCCAATGTCTGATGACAGATATGGCAGAAGAAGGAGGGGGAGGGGGAGGAGGGGAGGAGGAGGAAAAGAAGAAGAAGCAGAAGAAGAGGAGGAGGAGGAGGAGGTGGTGGTGATGGTGGTGGTGGTTGTCATAGAATAAGCTGATGTAGAGAGGTGGGCCATGCAAGTGAGTGAGGAGAAGTAAAGGAATAGCCAGAGGAAGGAGAGCAGGATTGTTGCCAATAGGTTAAAAAAAAACCAACAAGTGTTACAAATGGGGTTGTGAATGAACAGGCAAGCAAGGCAGGAGCAGGGACTTGAGGAAGATGGCAGAAAGCTGATGGCATGCAACAGCTGGATGACTTATTCTCACCATAAATGTAAGGGATAGACCTTATAATGCAATCTTTGAGGACCGTGTGTTCTTTTTGAATTTTTCTTCTCTGAGATCAGACAGTGAAAATCTTCTTTGGAAGGCTTGTCTTCAAAGGCTTTTATTTTACCTTGTGAGAATAGGTGCAGCCCTGCAATTTGTGGAATGCTTTGGCACCACAGGCATCAATGGTATGTCAACTCCCTAGCCAGCCATGCAGTTGTAAAAATAAATATATTCCTTGGTAGGGAAGAAGGAGGAACAGAGAAGGACCTTTCCTTCTGCTCTGCTGAGATGAATTTGTTTTCTCTGATGTCTTCATCACTGAAAGTCCATGCTAGAAGGTCTAAGACGACCTGCACTATTGTTCAGCATCCCTTGTGTACCAATAGAAAACTGTCTATCAGAAGAAGTCTTTGGGGAAGCTAAAAACAACTTCTTTCTATCTACCGGAATCTGTGATAAGTTAATATTTGTCCATGGTTTGACACTGCCAACTTGCTAGGAATGAAAAATAATGACTTCTGTGCCTGACTTCAGAGAAAAGAAGCAGCTTGTGCTATTTTGTGTCTCACAAAGCATGAATGTTTTACATCATCATTTAGTGAACAGGGTTGATATTCTTTTTGAAATGTCATATGGGCTATTCAGTATATTTAAAAAATATAACAGAAGAGAGCAATGCATATTAAGCTGTGCACGCATTTTTCGTCACTATAGTCTACATGGGTTTTGCTCTCATGGTTACCAGGATATCATTGCAGTCCCCCAGGATGGCTTAAGGCTCCATAGCTCATTTTGTACGTCAATTACAAATGTTTTCTGATATGCTTCAGAAAGAGGGAGGGAGGGAGGGAGGGAGGGAGGGGAGCATGAGAGAGAGAGAGAAAAACAGAGACAGAGACAGAGAGACAGAGTCACACACACAGAGGAACAACACTCTATATTTGTGTTCTCTTTTGAATGTAGAATCTTCGCAACATTCCTAATGAAAAACCTGCTGGCAATATGAAGCCTTGTTTACAGATGCCCAGAGAAAAATACTTCTTTCTGATTAAACTGGATGGATAATTATCCACAACTAGTGAATTGGATGTTTATTACTTAGTAAGTAAAACAGGTGGGAATATTTATGTAGAACAGAAATGTAATTGTTCCTGGTGCCAGAATAAACAGGTGCACATTTCTACTGACAAAACAAACAAAACTAAACAAATAAATAGTTGATAAGTGTATATTTTTGTTTAAAAAAAACCCTACAGCTTTGGCAAAGGAAGTCAAAACATTTTATTTTTATTTTTTATTGGGGAAGCAGTTTGTAATGATAGGTGGATACTCTTTATCTTAAGAATATAACACCAAGCAAAAACAATATATTATCAATTCATGGAAGGTAAAAAAGACTCTAATTTCTGTTCATTTCCTCATCCTGTCTTCTGTTCCTTTTTCTTTCAATCTGATATTTCAAAATTAATGCACATTTAATGTTAACTAAATTTACTTAACAAAGACCTGCACTTCTTTTTATTAATGGATTTTGTTGATGGCTATCAACTATCACTACAAAATAATTCTGTCTCTCCACAAGATGATGCCACCCTCCTACAGATATATTTTTATATTGGGAAAAAAAATCATTCAGGAAAAGAAAATAACCTGCACACAGTTTTCACTTACTTAAATTGATCTGCATTTGCCATCTGATTGATCATTTACCCATTTTTTTTAAAAAAAATATCCTGTGGATTTGGCCAGCTCACTGCTTAACTCGAAGTCACATTATTAATAAAGCCCCACAAGCAGTACATATTTCACTGCTTATGGAGAGACATGCATTATAAACCTTCCAGCATCTATGGTGCAGCTGACACCTGTAGGTGTGCGGTGATGCCATGGAATAAATCTGATACATTAGGAAATACAAAGGAAGAACAAAGTTCAACATACAGGATTGGGTTTTTTTTTTCTTGGCTGAGCAAGTATTTGAGCCTCTCTTCTATCCTGAGTTATTTTGACCTTTGATGATTCTGATCTTGACTTTGACATCATACTTTCCTGATCACTTGCAATATAGTTTACCAACATCCTGACTACAAACTCCAACCAGTGAAGTTTTTAAAGCAGCGTTATAGGATGATGCCTTCGAAAAGCCCAGTTTTGAATCATTTTTTTCAAAGGTTTCTAAATACATTTCATCCTGTTCACTGCTTCCTGGTAGTCTACAGCAATAATCAATCTTCTGTCTTTCTTTTTCTTTAAGCTTAACCTAACAATTTTTATGCATGTTAGTGGGCATGTAGTATTTGTTTGTCAATCTTACTTTCAAGGAAGAAAATATGGAGAAATGTATCAAAGGCTCTAGAATAAAATTAATACCTAAACTGGAAAGGGCTATGATATAATGGAAAACAAGAGTCAGGATTCTGATATTCCTAATTCTAATTCTTAAACCTGGACACTCTAAATCAGGGGTGTCAAACTCAATTTGAGGGCAATCATCAGCCTTATGATTGCCCTTAAAGGGCCAGATGGGCGTGGCTGAGTAGGCGTGTCTTAGTGGTCACATGACTGGGTGGATGTGGCCAACTTGAAGTCACTCGCATCGAGGGCCGCCTGTGGTGAGCCAGAGAAGGCGGAGAGGGGATCCAAAGGTCTCCAGGAGATACCAGGATGAGCACCAAAGTCTCGTCCATCAGAGAAGCCTTGCTTTCTGGGGTGTTGTGCAGGTGGCAGGAAGGCCAGTGCAGCTTCTGGCATTGCAGATGGGGTGCCTGGGGGGGCACGAGAAGCAAGGCAAGAGAAGGGAGGTGGCATGCAGCTTGGGGCAGCCCCAGCATTTCCACTCTGGCCTGACATCTAAAAGGCAATTTAGATGCTCCCAAGCCCACACCAACTCCATTTGCCTGCCATTCCTATACCCAGCCTCCTTAAATTTGCAGAAGCCATGCCAGCCTTGCTGCTCACCGGCACAACTCTCCCAGCCTCCCTGCATTTGCAAAAGCCACTCCCCAATTGCCTGATCCTGCCTACCAGACACTGAACAGGCATTTGGCCTCCTGCCTCATGCCACCCTGCACCTGATCCTGCCTGCCTGACAATTGGAACTCGAAGACCTCTGTGTCTTTGTCCACAAGTATATCGTGCTGCTCCTGTTCTGCCTCTGTTTCTGATGCTGAAGGGAGATGTGGGGCATTGGTGCTTATTCAGGGCTGGAGATGGTGCCTTGGATAAGGTGACCAGACGTCCTGATTTCAGCAGGATAGTCACACTTTATAACAATTTGTCCTGTGTCCCGGAGAGTTTTTAAAAAGTCCCGATTTTTTGGGCGGGCGAGCTTTGATGCGGGCGAAAGAAAAGTCCTTTCCTTCGCCTGCATCCCACCAGAGCTCTGATGCAGGCAAAAGAAGGCACTTTAATCAGTGGGATGCATGCAGGGAGGAGAGGAGAGATTCCTCCCTGCGCGCAGCCCACTGATTAAAGTGTGTGCTTTCGCCCGCCCGAGCTCTGATGTGGGCGAAAGAAAAGTCCTTTCCTTCACCTGCATCCCGCCCAAGCTCTGAGAGATTCCTCCCTGCGCGCAGCCCACTGATTAAAGTGCTCTGTTTTGCCCGCAGGCCCCAACAACGCTGTCAAGAACTGTCAAGAAAGAGGCTTTTGGCCGCTTTGTGGGGATTCCTGTGATGGGATTTGGAGTCCTAAGACACTGGCCATTGGGAGTTGCTGCGATGGGATTGGAGTCCGATGCCCCTGGCGATTGGGGGTTCCTGCAAGGAGATGCAGGAATAGGGGGAGAGGGGTCTGCACAAGCCCCCCCTGACCCCCTTCTTTGGAAGAGCCAGAAGCATTAGGGGAGGGGGCTTTGCGCATCCCCCCGAAGCCCCACGCCTGCTTACAGCAGCCCCAAATCGCCAGTGGCATCGGACTCCAGCTCCCATCCCAGCCCTCTGCACAGGGTGACACTTGCAAAGGAGAGATGGGGGAGGTGCTGGGATTGGTTAGAATCGGATGAAGCTTGGCTTTGGAAAGGTTAGGGGAGGTCAAGCGAAAGTGAAAGCCCCATAGAGTGACACCACCAAGAAGAGTTTTGCAGTGTTCCACGGCCCTCCCCCCTCGGGAAAGGAGGGTTGGGATCACAGGCACCTGACTCTATTCACTTTGGGTGTGCATCATAATGTTGTAAGCCGCCTGGCGTTACCTGTGTGTGAGGTGGGCTGCCCTATGCATTTTCGTGTGTGTGTGGGAGAGAGAGAGAGTGAAAAGGAGAGGGAGAAATAATTATATTAATTAGATAGATCAGTGTTTCTCCACCTTGGAGACTTGAAAGTGTGTGGACTTCAACTCCCAGAATCCACATACTTTCAAGTCTTCAAGGTGGAGAAACCCTGAGATAAATGATAATGAGATGAGGGAGGGAGAGGGGGAGAGAGACAGAGATACCATAATGAGATAGACAGATAGGCAGGCAGATAGACGGATGGATAGAGAGAAAGAGAGAGAAATAGATAGGGAGGCAGATAGACGGACGGAGAGAGAGAGAGGGAGAGAGGGAAAGGGATACCATAACTAGACAGATAGGCAGGCAGATAGACAGACAGAAGGAGAGAGAGAGAGACAGAGAGATACCATAACTAGATAGACAGATAGGCAGGCAGATAGACAGACGGATGGATGGATAGAGAGAGAGAGAGGATATGTATAATTAAGGTGACCAGACGTCCCTAGCGAGGCCACAGGCTGGCACTAACCGCCGCGGCCTAGCTTCCTCCCCCCCCCCCCCAGTCAATGGTGTCCCTCTTTACCAATCTGAAAATCTGGTCACCTTAGCCTTGGAGGGTTTAATGCTGCTGGGGTGTGTTGGTGGCGAAGCTGAACTGCCCTTTCAGTTTTAGTCTGCAGTCCATGCAGAGAGGCAGTGGGAAGAGATCAAAATTGGAAGCTCCCCACTCCAGAAGCCAGAAATGGATCGTTTCTGAACTTCCAGTTGGCCCATTGGACCCATTTTTTGCCCTCCCCAGGCTTTTCTGAAGCCTGGGGAGGGTGAAAATGGTCTCCCCTGGCCCTCTGGAAGGCCAAAACTCAGCTGGCTGGTGTGCACACTGGAGCTGACGGCTCATGTGTTGGCAGATCTAGCTCTATGTGCCACAGGTGGCACATGTGCCATACATTTGCCATCATGGGGCTAGGGATTAAACTAAAACTGGGAAGCATTTTGAAGTGACAGAGGAATCTCCATCAAACTTTCATTTAGAAGAAAAACAAGCTTTCCCTAAGTATTTTGTACAATTAATTTTCTGTGCAGTTAATACAAGAGATCGAACTAGAAGGCTTCCAAGATCCCTTCCAGTTCTATGATTTCTATATCTTGGGGCCTCAGTGGAACCAGCAGCTCTTTCTTCTGGTAGAGTGAGGTAGCTCCCCAGATGCTGGAGAAGGAAGTCTAGCAGATCAATAGCAGGCCAAGCTTGATTGCTACAGGACCCCATTCTATCTATCTTTATACTTGCCTTCCTTGTTTCCCAGTGTCAATATTTTGATGGGATCATCAGAGTGAAGATTGTGATTGGCTCCCTATGCTACTGAAGTATCTACCTGTTATCCATAATATCTTGCTGCAAGGACTTGTTCAGAACTCAGCCTCAGCAGAGGAGGAGTTGAGCAGCTAGAACAGCCAGCCTGTTGGAGGGAAGAAGTGAATTTACTTGAAGATAAAAAGGGTACTTTGGAGAACTATTGTGCTTGTAAGTCATGTACTTGAAGAGGAGTTTCATATTCCTAGCTTATATTTGTTTCCCAGAAATGGCTGCTACTAAACCAATGCATATTGTTTTGTTTTTGCCGTATTATTTTCAAATGCTATTGTAAGTGGTTTGTATTATTTATAAAGGTACTCCTCAACTTATAAGCATTCATTTAACAACCATTCAATGGTACAACCGTATGGGAAAAAGTGGTTTATGACAGATCCTCACACTTGTGACCCTCACAGTGCCCTCATAACTCAGATACTTGGCAACTGACAGGTATTTATGAGGGCTGCAGTATCTTGGAGTTACATGATTGCCATTCTGAGGATACTTCCAACAAACAAAAGTCAAGGTGGGGGGGGGGAACCTGGGTTTGCTTAACAACCACATGGTTTGCTTAACAACTATAGCAAAAAAAGGTCATACAATTAGAGACCACTCCCTTAGCGATGGAAATTCCAGGTTCTATGGTGATCTTAAGCTGAGGACTATCTATACTGCATGTTTCTGCTGTCTTTTACAGGACTTTGTTTCCATTTTTCATCATAGAGTTTTCATACATCAAGCTAAAATTGCAGAAGTACATTCAGCAGATTTCAACAGGCTCTGGAAGCAGAAAAAGGGGAAATAATTATTCTGAAGCCTCCAGGATTGTTTCTATAGCATTCTTAACAAATGGGGGTGCTTAAGAATGTTGAATAATTAGTGTAGAGGTCTGGTATAAATCCCTAAACGTATTCCATTCTCTGGACTCCAATATGCTCCAGTTATATTTTGGGATCTACTCCAATGCTCAATGCAAACAACAGTGGTCCAATCTTCAGCATTTTTGTGTGAGGATTATTTGTTTATCACTTTCCCGGATCAATCATTCATCAGAGATGCACAATCGTAAAGATAAATGCTACAGGAACATAACTTCATGGTGACTCATGCTGCAACTTTCTGCAAGACAAATGTTTGCTGTGACTCATGCCACAACTTTTGGTGAGATCCGAGCATCTCAATTACCAAAGGAAAGGAAAGGAAAGGAAACAAATGCTATTAGCTGGTTTTAAAATCCTGCCATCCTGAGTAATACCAAAAGCTAAAAGAAAAGAAAGCAGCACCGAGCTTTAATTGTTGGAGGATAGGCAAGACATGTCAAATAGCTATTACTTCCCCAGGATGCTATAGCTAACACTTGGATCATGGTCCATAGAGACTTCTACAAAGTCAATTGGCAAAGCAATAGTAAAGAGAAAAATGGTTTTGTGTTTCTCCATTCCAAATTATCCTCAATTTCAGAGAAAAAAATCAGTTTAATGAAATTATCATAATAGCATTTCTATTGCATATTTACTACTGTCTAAGCATTCTCAAGTGGTCTGCAGCCTTTCTGGTGTTGGATGTCATAACTAGACCAGAAGGAAAAACTTCAGGAAGAGCTCACTTAAGGAAGGGAAGATGCAAAACAAGGGAAAAATTTGAAACCATGAAACAACAACAGCAGCAAAATAAAAGAATGTAAGCAAGAATGAGGTGCAGAAACATGAAGCCTCTTTCTCAGGGTGAGAAAACTTTCATGAAAAATGAGCTAACACTTATTATTAGTTTTTCACAATGAAATAAGAGATGGTTTGGGAAAGGATATCAGCTGGCAAGAGGAAGTGCAAGGTGTTCATGGTTCCTCAATGTATTATTCATACCACAACAGGACCAAGAAGCTCTTGTCACCAAATGTTTCCTGTTTTGAAAGCTTTGGACCACAGTTGTGTAAAGTCTAGCTAAAACTGCCTTGGAGAAATATCCAGAAATGGCATTTGATCAAAATCCAGACAATCAGCAGAACCCATGGAAGAATCAAACGTGACAAAGCTGCTCTCCTTTGAACACGTATGATATTAGTGCATGCAAAAACAGCACATAGCTTCAGTTACACAACTAGGCCTCCATATTCTTCTTTGGAAACTGCTAGCTAAACTGCTAATTGTTGTTAAAGACCCTCCTAACAGGTTTCATAGGATCATAAACCATGGAGTGATTATTACAGATTTTGGAAAAGATCTTGGATTCCTTCCCGCCAATGTTTATTTATTTATATTTATATTTCCTATACCTTAACCACTCATCTCCCTAAGAGATGGGCTCTGGGCAGTGTATAATCCAATCCAATGCTAATCCATCTTTTTTTTTTGTGAGCTTGGTTTAGTATCCTGGTATCACCAATTATGAGACATAAATGGAACTAAAACAGAATGATTTTTATGATATCACACAGTGCAATGCAAGCTAAGGGCAACCATGATATATTATCACTTCTTTAAAACAACTACCTCCATAGTCTCCTGTTGCAACCCAAACACAAATGGACCAGATTCAGCAAGGGGGGGAAATTAAATCTAGCCTAGATCTTACCAGCCCAGGAAGTTACTGGTTTTTATTTTGTTCTCAGAGCTATATTATTATTTAATATAGGTTCACCCTCATTTTTACCATTTGTTGTAAAAATGGGCAGTTATTAAAAAATAAATAAACATACATTAAAATGTTTATAAATAAAAATGTAGATTAAATCATTTTGGAGACTCTGTTTTTTTTAAAAAAAAAAACAAATTGTTCTTGTTGGAGTAACCCTGATTCAAAACATCTGTGAAATTATTAGACAGTTTTAATCCATCATCAAGGTCACCTACACATGACATTTCCAAAAAAACCTCATTTATTGAATGTGTTGCCATAGTGACCCCATATATTTAAAATCTCACCTGCGATTATCATGCTTCCATTCTTGTTTTTCTTCTTTTCAATTTTCCACAGGTAATAAATGGCCATGTGCATTACCTTCCTTTTTTTATTATTTTGAAAGGTTTGAAAGGCAATGAATAGAAGAGAAGAGAACACTTCAATCTCTATTTTCCTCTTTGTCATGTACCTACAGTAAGATAAGTATTTTGCAAAATTATAAAAAGGCCAGGTTCTGGTCTTTCATAAGCTCATTATTTGGATTCTGTAGGGAGAAATAAAAAAAAAAGAAATATATATTAAAAACCAACATTTTAAGAAATCCTACTATCGTCCATTGATGACCTTTAAAGAACTTAGTAACTCACAAGTGGAGAAGCTTTTTGTATATGTCAATGTACATTATTACAAAAACAAGTCACAGCCACACAGGGTTTTAAGATGCATCATTCTCTTTCATTCAGACTTGGCCTTGCAGTATCAATAATTCAAGTCTGTAAATGCTTATTTATTAGACGTCTGATTTGGTATGCAAAGCAAGGAACCTCTATAACTATACAGCCCTCCTTCAGAATTTGGTTTTGCATAATTAATATTGTGCAAGGGACCATTTTGTTTTCTAGCACCATTTTGTTACCATGACAATGGTTATTGTTTAGAAACCAAAACCATAAATGTATTATTGAACACAGAAACATTGGAAAACTACACTCAAAGTTTTAAAAAAATCAAAAAGAAAGGCCATGCTGGTCATTTCATAAACAATTTTTTAGTTATGAAATCCACAGTATCATCTGAGATGTGAATGAATATGAAAATGTATCAAGCATGACTCATTTATTAAACTCTCATGAAGAACTTTCTTTCTAAAGGAACACACAATGTGTCTATTAAATGTTTGATACATAGGATCATGGGGGTTTTGCCTCTTTCTTTTAATGTCATTTATGCATTGAAAGAAGCTGTGCCATTTGGCTAAAATTATAGGTGAATGTTTGAAAGGGTTTTTCCCCCCCAGTGTCCTTGATCTCAATAGAAAAAAGACACCAAGTAGGCAGTACACTTTTTAAAACTAAAAATAGCTATATCGGCTATAGGATAAAGAATATTAAGATGTTCCATGGAGAATAAAAGACATATAACTGACGCTAAAACTGGTATATTATATAGCTTTCTCTCTTCACTGTTCTATCCACATAAAACTTAAGCATGTTACCTATCTTCAATATCACTGAGGTAATGAGATTGCAGTATAAAATTATCTGAATTTCCCCAACTTCACTTTGCTGAATCCTGTAATTTTATAGTTCTTGATAAACTGTATTTCCCAGCATTCTTAAACAGTGTACATATTTCTAAATTTAGCAATGTATGCTCAACCACAGGCTAAAGCAACAGTTAGGCAGATCTGGAAGAGTGGATTTTCCTTAATGAAGATGACATTTGGATATAACTGTTTTCCTAAAGTAAACTGTGGTCTTTCCTATTGGCCAAATGGCTGTTTAGTGGACTGAAGGAATGCAGTTGTGGTGAGAATTCTTGACCAAAATCATTACCATCCACAAGCCTACCACTGTGCATTATGGCATTTCGTGGAGAGGTTGGCAGTGATTTAGCATATTCTTATCTATAACCGTCTGTACATGCATTATATTCTCACCTCACCCCAGGGTAGCCATTGTACCTGCATGAAATTTATAATTCCTAAAACTCATCATACAAGTGAGTTGGATTGCACAATGTTTACATGTAAAAGGGAGTCTATGACAATCACCTATGCCATCTTTCCATGAGTCTTTTGGCAAGTTGGAAAAATATACTTGTCACTGGCATGACAGCCCAAATTAGAATTTATTTATTTTATCTATGTCACTGAATGACTGTCCCATGTTCCATTTATCACTAAAAACAATTTCTCATAGGTTAGAAATAATTGAACTCCTTCCTCAAATCAATATAATCACCAAAATGTTAAATAAACTATAAAACTCTGAAGCTTGAGTTAAGACCAGATGAGATCACAAAGATACCAAGGTAATAATTTAACTAAAAACATAGCTGAACAGGTCCCTTCAGCCAGTGCCAGAAGCTTAAAAGTGTAAAAGGCTAGGTATCAATCATAAGTGAACAAAGAGAGAATTCCCAATGTGGCTTGCTTATATCAAGGATAGTGTCCCTTGTGTCTTTTCATAGTAAATTCCCTGTAGATGCAGAAAGCTAAAACAAGAATTATGAATATATCTTAGCTGACAGAGAGATACATAAGGGAGCAGGTGGTCTGTCAAATATCCAGGTCCTCAACTTGCGTGACATTACAAATGCCTTAAACCTGGCCCTGTAGCAACTGCCCTGTAAGATCATTTACAGTACATGCATGAGTCACATGCTTAAGCTTCATTCCACTTTAATTGCGAGTAGACACACTAGATTGTGTACTCTCCACACCAGTACATATGCCCAGTCTTACTATAATATTACACTTTTGACTGATGTTCTATAAAATGTAAAACTGATTATTAGCCAGGTCGGCACTATTTTATCTCCAGAAACAGACATAACATTCTTGAATACTTGTTAATGAGGAAGTGGCTCCTGTGTTTCGTTTGAAGATTTCCCTATGGAACTCGGCTTGGTTACTGGGGAAATAAGAAGCTGGATTAAGCAAGCCTTTGAACATATCATGACTTCCTCGGATATGTTCAAATTAAAAGAATTGGGGGGGGGGGGAACCCAACAGTAGACCAGCTGTCCTGTGAAGAAAGGGTAACAGATGACAAAATCAAAACTTCTCAGCTTCCATTTTTGGCTCACTATTCTCAGAAAGGAAGAGATGCATTCCAATTCTGTTGAAAGAGCAGAATTCTTATTTAGGTCTCATGGCAAAATAAAGAGACAAAAATTCTTGACCTTGAATTAACTCAAAATTTCAGAGCCAGATGGACTGCATCTTTAATATTGGGGATATTAGTTACCTTTGAAAAGTTCAGAGTATAGATGAAGTTTTAAATGAGTAGAAGGGAAATGTTGGTATAGCAGGACTCTGGAGATAATGTGCTTGGGATATGACCTAAGAAATCTGACTCCAAGATTTTTCTTTTACTCCATGTCTCTGCTTCTATCAAAATGCTTATCTTCTGACCTTTGCTTTTTCATTGACTTTTTCATTGACAGCTGGTGGCAGACTCAGACAGTGAGAAGGTTGTGGAGGAACATGGGCCAATCCTGGAGTCTGGGGAAGGGTCTGATGAGTGCTCTGCATTGGAAGCAGAGATGGGCCCAGGGCCATCTGACAGTTATCAGCTGCCTTCAAAGTCAGACATCGGTGGGGCAGAAGAAAAGCTGGAGTCTGTTCCCAGTGTGTGCATGTGCAGAGCTGCCAGGAGAAGAGAACAGCTAAAGAACAAGGGTTGACTCAGGGGTAAAGCCACAGGTGGATGGTGAATAGCCCCTTCCATAGGGAATAAAGAAGAATGGAAGGGGAGTAGAGTTTGCAGGAGACAATTAGTTCAATTCATTAGGGTGAAGATCTGTTCCTGACTTCTTTCCAAGTATTGTCTGCTACAGAGTGGCTTTTGGAAGATATTGGCCTGGCAGGTCTCCAAGCCTGATAAAGGTCTGTAGTTGTGAAATTCTTGAAAGACTGTTGGCCGGGACTTTGCTGGAGAGGAATTCACTTTAAAAACTAAATAAAAGGGGTTTTATCAGGACAAGGAGTTGGCTTCGTGCTTTTGGGAAGCCTAGGTCAGAACATCTATATAAGATAGTTGATTACCAGCTACATATAGCTACAAAGAGGCCAAAAGGATGAAATGTGATTTGCTTGTTTATGCTTGCATCATGATATTGTCCAAAATATGAAAGAGATGGAGTAGCACAAGAGCTGTCTTGCTTTAAAATAGTTTTATTGTTAGCTGAAGGATTTTCTCTGGAAATTTGAAATATTCTGCAGACATATATTATCTCTATTTAATGTGAATTATTTTACAGGAAAGTATTTTCTCACTTCCAATAATTGATTCTGCCACAGATGATGAAATGTTAAAGTTTGGCATGATTTTCCATTTCTACAATTATATTATATGAACCCTCAGCATCTTAATACGTGGAAGGGAATTTCTAATGAAAAGCAGGCAGGTCTCCATTGTTCCCTCATAAAATTTAGACTGGCTTAACATTATGTTTGAGCTTTATTAATTAGAACAAATAATAGATTAGTAAGTTTTATGATTCTGACAATGGTGATTATACAGTTTTATGCAACTTAACTAATCATTTTTAGTACAATGACATCTGTTCCTCTTTTTGACTACAGCTTTTGGTAAAATAACCTTCTCCAACAGTAAGATAAACTTTGTTATAGTTGTTATATTTGGCTAGAATTTGAATTATTTCAAAATCATTTTCAAGATTTCAACAGACTTTTATTGTCTGTTATTTCATTTATTCTGGCAATTAGCTATGTTTGTAATTGATCTTTTAGGTTCATTGACAGTTAGTAAGTGAGAAATAAGGAACAATAAGGAACTTCCTAAAATGGGAAGTGCCAAAAAATGACCTATAAAGCTACCATAGTGATCATTATGGAGGAAAGGAATTAGTACAATGGCTCTGATGCCACCCTGTCTTCAATATTTAATGACTTGAAAATAATGAGGCTAAAACATATGGAAATCTAACTATTTTCTATGTTTGATACTAATTTACGTTTAAAGTTTTCCTATATGTGTTTTTGGCAAATGTATAAGCATAGAAATCAATCAATGAATCAATCAAGCCATCAAATATATATATAATGAAAATAAATTGTAGCCCATAGTACAATATTTATTTATGTATTTATTATTTTTATTTATTTATTTATTTATTTTATTTTTATTTATTTTTATATAGTAACTTGTCTCTCCCTTTAATATAAAAAAATAAGTGATAGTGTACCTTGGGTTGCATTTTAGTCCAAAGTCTCCTGGACGTTTCTAAACTTGGGAAATGAAACAAATTTATCTCATACATCCTATTCCAGCTGTTTTTATACTACTTTTGTGATTGTACCAGGATGATAGACCAGAATTCTTATTGTAGGCTAATTAGTAAAATAAGGAAGAGGGAATTGAGTTTAAGTTTAATTAAGGTTAAAATCAAACTATGACTTGGACTTTTATGAAGTCTGGGAGTCTTTTAAAATAGATGCTTATAAAAATAGACATGGCATCTTTAGTTGTTGAGTCATTAGTCAACTCTCCTCTTTTGATACAACTTGATGATTCCAAGGTTATGAAGCATGTGAAACAGCCACAAAAGAAGCAAATTTCACATTTACTTAGGAATTTCAAGTGTGTTCTTTTTGCCTCTTTTCAATTATGTTCTAAATTTAGCCTTGGTGATGTTATATCAAAGCAGTAGCTCCAGTGAAATATGTCACCTCTAAGATCTGATATCAACCCAAAATGTTTCTCACAGTTTTATTGTTCACCATATTGTTAGGTATCACTAATAATAGTAATTGGTTTAAAGTAAACACTGTGAATAGTTCCACATTTCTCCAGTAAATATGCATGTGAACAATTTCGACATAAAGTTGAATCTATTGTCTTCTTTTTCCTCATTAGATAAGGTAAGAGATTAACTCTCATTGATATTCTTTATTTATTTATCAAATTTATGTAGTGCCTATCCCATCAGAAGTGACTCTAGGCAGCATACAACAATCATGTATTTTTATGATGTAAAAATACATCATTAAAAAAATAAAAATAGGAACAATAATTATTTTACAATTAAATTATTTAAAAATTAAAATATTATTTAAAAATTAAAATATTATTTAAAAATTAAAATATTATTTAAAAATTAAAATATTATTTAAAAATTAAAATATTATTTAAAAATTAAAATATTATTTAAAATTATTAAAATATTATTTAAAATTATTAAAATATTATTTAAAATTATTAAAATATTATTTAAAAATTATTAAAATATTATTTAAAAATTTAAATACACAAAACACAAAGAGAATGCATAACTAGGGCTTCAGGAACATTAGCAGAGATGGAGCTAACCTACCTTCAAGGATGGGGGAATATTCCATAAGCAAGGACCACTATATTCTGTTCATTCCTTCTGTGGATTCTATTTACATTTACCTAGAATTTTGCTTCCTTATACCAGCAAGCACATAAATGCATGCAATTCTAGAAATTTAAACATTACCCCTTTTTTGATTCAAGGTTGTTATATAAATGTTTTTAAGCTATTTCTCTTTTGTCCTGTCAGTCATTTTTTTCAGAGGTCTTGTTTCTCAATCAGAAGAAAAATTTGGTTACATTCATCTGTTCTTTTTGTGCTTTTTGTGTGGCTTTTTAATCGAAAAAGGAGCTAGATTGAAATATGTATGAAAGATTATTTTTTCCCCAGGGTTAGCCATTTCTTGGAGTAGACATTTTGACAAGGTCCTGTATAATAGCAGACATGCTACTGTTAGACCCCCTAACTACCGTTTTAGAATTCTATTTTCCCTAAACACAAACAAGAATAATATCAATTTGGCTTTCTGCAATATTGTTCTTTATAATACTGATTCATTCCAGAATGGGTAGCATTGCTTGTAGAGATTATTGAAGCAGAAGCTCGAAACTAACCACAAAAATAGAAACCTCCAGATATCCTCCTGATATCCTGTCATTTGCTTTTATGTAGCTTTACAAATACATCAGAGAAAAATGATGCCTTAAGAACAATCTCATTTCCCTCATTAAACTATTAATAGTTTTTTTTTCTTTCTCTCTATTATGGGATTACTATTATTGGGTTTAGTAAATCTGTGCTTTAGGAAGTTGACACAAACCCCTTCCCCAAATTAATATTGCATTGATGTGTATAGTTGGAAAAAAATAGGTGATAATTAGCTCACAAGAAGTTGCACCATCATTTTCAGGTGTGCTGCCATGAGCAATACAAAGTGTTTCTGTAGATCTAAATGGTTTCTAAAATATGAGTCATGTTCTTGACTTTCAAATAAAAATTCATAATTTCACATTTCTCATCTTTGTAGATGCTTCTCCCTCTCAAAAAAATCTTTCTAAATTTCTCTATATAATTTCAGACCAATATTTCAGAATTAAGAACAGGAATACTTTGGTGGATGCACGGGGGAGTGGGGGGGGGGGCTACAAGAGAAATCTGCTCCTGTCAACATTACAGTCCAGACAAAAATGACTCAGTTAGAAAGTATCACCTAACAATTCCTGCAGCCCAAAGTTTTAGATTAAAAATTGTGTCATCGATGCCTGTATTACACATTTATAAATTACACATATTACTGTATAAAACAACCTCTTGAAATATTGGAATTCAACTCTTAAAATACCCAGGCAGCATTGACAAGGAGTTACAGGAGATATTTGCAGTCCAAAACATGTAGAAGACTTCACACTGAGAAACATGGATTAACAGGCCTCTGAATCTCATGTATTAAGCTAAGGAACTATAAATCAATGACTAGTCCAAAGTCAATCCATTATTCCTCAAAATAGTAGTCTTAAACATAGAGTTAAATAAAGATAATTAACATCTTCTCTGAGAAAATTCATTATGGTTTATGGTTTAATTTATTTGTATGCCGCCCTTTTCCCTGAAGGGACTCAGGGCGGCTCACAACTCAAAAAGGGAGGGGAAAATACAAACAGAGTAACAAGAACACAAAAACCATACATAGTTAAAAACACAGCAATCGTACCATTCGAAATGGGGCAGCGAGTCTTTAGCCCCAGGCCTGTCGGAACAGCCAGGTTTTAAGGGCTATGCGGAAGGCCTGGAGGGTGGTGAGGGTACGAATCTCCACGGGGAGTTCGTTCCAGAGGGTCGGAGCAGCCACAGAGAAGGCTCTCCTCCGGGTAGTCGCAAGTCGACACTGGCCGGCTGATGGAATTCGGAGGAGGCCTAGTCTGTGGGATCTAATTGATCTAGTGGAGGTAATTGCCAGTAGGCGGTCTCTCAAGTACCCAGGTCCAATACCATGAAGGGCTTTATAGGTGACGACTAGCACATTATTTATTTATTTATTTATTTATTTATTTATTTATTTATTTATTTATTTATTTATTTATTTATTTATTTATTTATTTATTTATTTATTTATTTATTTATTTATTTATTTATTTATTTATTTATTTATTTATTTATTTGTCTTGTATGCTGCCCACTCCCGGAGGACTCCGGGCGGCTCACAAAAGACAAGGGAAAGGGGGAAACGAGACAAAGACAACATATTAAAAACAAAACCAACATTCACAATTTCCATGGAGGTAGATGCTTCTCAGCTCCCCCCAGCCTGCTGGAACAGCCAGGACTTGGTGGCTTTGCGGAAGGCTGGGAGGGTAGTAAGGGTCCGGATCTCAACAGGGAGCTCGTTCCAGAAGGCCGGAGCTGCAACAGAGAAGGCTCTCCCCCGGGGAGTTGTCAGCCGACATTGGCTGGCAGATGGAATTCGGAGGAGCCCTAACCTGTGCGATCTAATTGGTCTAAGAGAGGTAATCGGCAGGAGGCAGTCTCTCAGGTACCCAGGTCCGATGCCATGTAGGGCTTTATAGGTAGGGACCAGCACCTTGAAGCGGATTCGGAGACTAATAGGTAGCCAGTGCAGCTCGCGGAGGATAGGTATAACGTGGGTGTACCTTGGTGCACCCACAATCGCTCGCGCGGCTGCATTCTGGACTAATTGGAGTCTTCGAACACTCTTCAAGGGTTCTCTTAATATGCAAAAGTTGTAGTTTCCACACACACACCCCTACACACACACATTTTGGATTAAAAACTGAGTTTACAATAAGGAAATTGCTCCATGCATATTAAATTCAAAGTTCATTTGATTCAATCCCTCCTTTTATCTAGGGACAAAAGACATTCAGCACTGATCTCCTTCTTACAATCTTATCTTTGCAGTGATAACCTACTAAAATAGGTCAGTCTGAGTTTCCATGGCTGAGGCCGGTCCTGACCCAGGATCTCCACAGTTTTAGCCTAATTCCACCCTGCACCACACACACTTTTAGAGTCATTTTAGTCTCTTCACACCAAGTTGGGAGCAAAATGGGTCAGAAGTGTTATTTTTAAAACTTTTCTAATGCTATTTGCAATCTTATTTTCCCATATTGATTGATCTAAGGAATTTTCTCGTGTGTGTGTGTGTGTGTGTGTGTGTGTGTGTGTGTGTGTTCTATTTTGCTAAATGCCAATTAATCTTATGTAGGTGAAAGGTAAATGCCCCTGTTATTGTTCTCTTCTATAAGATGTAGATCTTTAAGTGCTATCTTCTTTGCCTGATTATGCTTAAAATGAGACCATTTTCACTTCAGTTCATCTCCTGGTGTTTTTACAGACCTGCTCATATAATTAGTAATGTAGAGGCTTTTTGGGGGGGGGGGGGAGGTGTGCCTTTTCAACTGTCCGGTTTAGCCTATAGAATAGTATTACTTGGTATTTCTCCAAATTAAGTACTAACCAAATTTGATGCTGCTAACCCCATTGTGTTCAGCCAAAGTTGTCAAAGTGAAAGGACCTCAGAATTAAATTTCTTTGCCAGAAATATTGCACTTTCAACCAATCATGTTAATCTTTTCTTCACTAATTTTTACATAAGTAAAATCAAAGCAATATAAATAAGAATAATAAATTCAAAATAGCATAAAGCTACAAGGATGGCAATGCTTAAAGCAATAGGTCAATTACATTAGGCAACAAAAAAGAAAAACACTCAAACCTGGAGTACAAGAGTTTTGTGGTGTTATTGACTAGGCCTACAGCTGTTTATAAATAAAATAAACAATAAAATCAAGTCCAAAAGAGTTTTCTGGGTTGCACCATTTTAGGATCAACAGGAAAATGTATATTCTCCCCAATTCTTTCTTTTTAAAATCTCCACAGCAACACAAATAATAAAGGAAAGAATGCAGCCAACACTTTTCTTTTCAAAGCGAGACATTCTTTTTTCATTGTGGAATTCCCTACTGCAAATGGCTTCTCATCTGTCACTCATTGTGGTCTGAAAGTTTCATCACTCATATTTATTGAAAACATTAAAATCTTACAAAACCTTACCCTGTTCTTTGTAGATGTCCTTACATAAGACTTTTCTTCTAATCCAACTGGAGGCTTCTTCATTTTCTAGATATAGATTTTTTTGCGCAAAAAAAAAAAGAAGAGGAGAATCTTTCTCTCTCTTTGTGTCTTCCCCAAGTGTAGAGGTAGCTATTCTTCTGAGTTTAGCAAGATGATTCAGAAGATAGACAGCTGTTGAACGGGCATCCCATTCCTGAAGAAATTTTCTCCAGAGACTTTTTCATGTTACTTGGCAGTAAATGTCATAGATGATTTGATGCACAATTATCTCTGTGGCAAAGGCATTGCTTAGGATATGTACTGTTTTAAACTTTGGGGAGCTAAAGAAATCTCAATGGGAGATTACTCAGTTGTGATTTACATTCATCATTGGCAAAACCAACATTTTGATTACATCAATAAAGTTCTCCTGTCTTGACCCCACCACTGCCTGAATCAAGAATGCTTTTATATTGAAAACAGCCAAGGTAAAGCTATTAAGACCAAGTCTTAATAGCAGAAAAATGGGCTTCAAAATATCTATCAATCCTTCTCTTAAAAGTAAGATACAACCAATTTATTCTACAGCCAGAAGGAAACTAATAACTAGATAGACTGAAAAGTTTCTATTTGTAGTACTTTTGCAGAATAGGAAGGACAGAAGAAGAGAGAGACTACTAAGACAGAAAATATGTGTCTAAAAGGTTCTATCCAGTTATGTTAAAAGATAAAAGAGGTACTAAGACACATTATTGAAAATCATAGTAATAAAGCAATAGAAAACAATCAATATAATGAGTAGTGTCTCTTAAAAAGCTCAAAGATAGCAAAAAGGAAAACTAATGAATAAATGTGTAATAGAACAGACTTCAAGTCCTCCCTTAGATATATTAGGCCACATCTTTCATTGCAACCAGTCCTCTTATAATTACTGGCTAGAAAAAAATGGGACAATACAAACCAATAAGAAAGCCAGTTTGTTGTGGGGGTTATGTCAGCAGGCTAGAAACTAGGAAACTGTAAATTTGAATCCCTGCACTAACGTAGGCCCTAGTTCCAAGCCATGAAGGATTTTAAAGTGACAACGACTGCCTTGAGAAGTGCATTGGCAACCAAGGCAGCTCATGGATGTAATCAGCTGTAATAAGAGAGGGGGGGGGAGAAGATAAATAAAAAATATATTGCATTGTCTCAAAGCCCTTTATTAAATCACAAAAATATTGTAATTGATGTCAATGATAAATGTGACTTGTAAGTCATATTAATTGACCAGCCTTGCTGTTTGTTATCTAATTGAAAATATGAAGGTCATCAACATTAACATTCAGAATGTTAGTTCTGAAAGGATAACAATTTCTCCTTGCTCTAATATTTTGACTTGCTTGTCAAACCTATTATGGATCTTGCAAACTCAACAGGCAAATGCTGGTGATGTGGGATTTGGAGTCTTTAAATTGTTGTTTTTTTTTAAAGCATTGTATTCATTAATCTGTTATGCCTAGTTTACTAAGCAGCATGTTCTTCTTCCTTTTCTATGCTTAAGTATCTAAACACTGCATTTTCTGAAGACTATTCAAGCAGATGACACTGAGCTATACTTTAGCTAAAAAGCAATTAATTCAAACTTTCCTCAAATTGCTAAGAATCTTCAAAACTCAATCAGGGCAGAAAAGAAGTAACAATTTCACTCCTCAAGTTTAGATGCTAGGCAAGGAATCCAGGTTTCTCAGACTGACAGGCATTTTTACAATTCCAAGCCTAATACTGTCACTTTTTACAGTTCATTTCAACGTGAGTGTCTTCCTTAATCAATAAGATAAACTGGTTTATTAAAGTGTCCTCATACTGCATGCCTTGACATTTCTATAGCAGGGAATGAGTCGGTGATGTGAATGATTTTCTGTCTTTCCTTGGATTTGATTTAGTAGAATTTAGCAGAATTTCAAAGTATGTCAAGGTGGCATTTGTTTTGGGATATCTGATTGCTGTGACATAATGACCAGAGTGTTCAACTATTGGAAAACAACCATGTTTATTTGATAGATTTTTACCCTTGAGCATTTGTGACAGGTAAAGGTGAGGGAGGGCAAATGGCAACATGTACATTGCAACTTTGCAAAGCCCCCTATATGTACTCATATGCAATATTGCAATGCAAGGGCAAAAGGAAGAGCTCCTATTATCATATTATAAAAACGTCATCATTTTGGCATCCTCATGATCTGAAACATACATTTCTATTAATTATCCTTCTTTCTCCAGAAGCTCAAGTTAACTTTTATGGGGATTTTTTTTTGTTTTACCCTCCCAGTAAGACAGGCTGGTGTAAGAATAACTAATCCAATTTCACCTAAGAATGAGAATTGATTTGAATTCAGGTCTTCCTAGTCCAATATTTAAACCACTGCAGTTTATTTTACAACCTACTTCACAAGTTTGTTATTAGGATGAAGTTGCCCTAAGTTCTTGGAGCAAAGAGGGCATATTAATGTATAAAAACAGATGGGAATTGCCTTAATGAGAGAGATTGTCTGCATCCTAATTAGTTTGCAGCAAGGATAGAATGTTCAAATCTCATAAGGAAGTGGATGGTTATTTCTTGAATTAAAAAGATCAACATTCCACTTCAGTCTCATAATTGCTATTCTACATACAAAGGGATTTTCTGCAAGACAAATTTATTCTTCATTCTGAACAGAGAGAGAGATAAATCTTGGAAACCATTTTGGATATGCCTAATAGTTAATGATTTACAGTTAGGTTTTCAAACTTTGCCAAGAATTTAACCTTTGGGGAAGTGGTGGGATTTTTTTACTACCTGTTCTGTGGGCATGGCTTTGTGGGTGTGGCTTGGTGGGTGTGGCAGGGGAAGGATACTGTAAAATTTCCATTCCCACCCCACTCCAGGGGAAGGTTACTGCAAAATCCCCATTTCCTCCCAATCAGTTGGGACTCGGGAAGCAGAAAATAGACGGGGACAGGGACAGGCAGAGGTGATATTTACCGGTTCTCCAAACTACTCAAAATTTGTGCTACCAGTTCTCCAGAATTGGTCAGAACCTGCTGAATACCACCTCTGCTTTGGAGCATCTTGAGAATGTAGATAGCATTTGACTGGGTTACAATCACAACTATAGGAACATTGTTGTATCTTTTCACCAGAACAAGTTTGCTATTATTCTTCGGTTCCTACAATACGTTTCTTTTCTGGTCAAGTTAGAAAGCTTTTGCCAACTGCAGTACAGTTTTGTCTTTGAACTGGCATACAAGCATTAACAAATTATTTGAACCCTGGTTTTTCTTAAAAAAAAATTAGGTTCAAATGAATCAACATTAAATATCATAATAATGAGGAATCTGTTCATATCTGAATCCTAGCATGACTGGAATCTTTCACAAATTCCCCAACTATACTGTATCTATAAACTTCCAAGTAAATTAAATCTTCAAATATGAGGATTCTCAGGTCACCTAAATGCTGTTAAGACACAGTTGGCATCACCCTTCCTCATTAATACTTGTCCCAGCTTCTGCCAACCTAGCAATTCGAAAGCACATAAAAAATGCAAGTAGAAAAACAGGGACCACTTTGGTGGGAAAGTAATAGCATTCTGTGTACCTTCTGCGTTTAGTCATGCTGGCCACATGACCATGGAGACATCTTCAGATAGCACTAGCTCTTCGGCTCTGAAACAGAGATGAGCATCTCCCCCTAGAGTCGGGAACGACTAGTAGATATGTGCGAGGAGAACCTTTACCTTTACTGTATTCCTATCTATTTATGCTTCAGGCTGTATGTACTGTATATCTAGGAGTAAGCCTCAATGAGCACAATAAGGTTACCTTCTAAATAGGATGCTATTAGCCTAGTATTATGTTGACTGTGAAATTTCAGATGTTCCTTTTCTCATTCAGCTGTGAAGTTGATCCACTGTTTTCCACCACAAGTAGTTCAAATAAGATGTCCACTGCTAAAAGGTGTTTCCAAAATATAATTTGTGTCATATCTACACAAAATCTCCTTTTGAAAATTACCTGTGAAGACACTATAGTTTAATACTATAGAGAAAGGGAGAAACATCCCCAGAAATAGCATTACACTGGGTATTGTGATTGTTGTTTTTTGTCCAATTCAATACAAATTGGGTAGAGAACTTCCTATTGAACAAGTTCTGGGTTTTTACCTTAGCTGTAGGTTGGAAGTAGAAAAGAAGTAAATAACACCCTGAATGGGGGGGGGGGAGCTCTGGAAGCCTCATTAAATCTTTAACTGCTCTAGGCTTTTTTCCCTGTCACCTGCCACCCACTGATGACCTATGAATCACCAACAATTTCAGCTTCATCTTAAACCTTTATTACATTATTTTAAACTCTAAAGCCCCTTGTGATAAGAAAAACAATAGATCAGATAAGATTATACTTTCTAAAATGATAAGCAAATTTTGAGAGATAAAATACCTGAATTATCTTGGAGTTCACATATATAGTTCATGTTTGTGTGTGTGTATATGGAGAGGAACAGAAGAAAATGCCCACCTTCATACTCCAAAACCCATAGTGTTTCTGTCACTCATATTAACTGCGGTCATGTTGCATATAACCAAATCTGTTGGGATGATTTTGAGCCAATCTCTCTCTCTCTCTCTCTCCCTCTCTCTCTCTCTCTCTCTCTCTCTCTCTCTCTCTCCATCTCTCTCTCTCTCTCTCTCTCCCTCCCTCCCTTCCTCCCTCTCTCTCTCAGCCCAACCCACCTTGCAGGATTGTTTTTTGTGGGGAAATAGGTGAGAAAGGCAGAGTAGTATTCAGATGATTCTGACAAGTTATGGAGAACCAGTAGCAGAAATTTTGAGTAGTTCAGAGAATCGGTAAATACCACCTCTGACTGGCTCCACCCCCATCTATTTTCTGCCTCCTGAGTCACAGCTGATCAGGAGAGAATGGAGATTTTACAGTATACTTCCCCTGCCATGCCCACCAAGCCACACCCACCAAGCTACATCATGCCCACCAAGCCACGCCCACAGAATCAATAGTAATTTTTTTTTAATCCCATCACCAGAGAAAGGGATATATTGGATATGTTGATTGCCTTGAAATATTGGAAAAAGTAATAAAGTTGGAAAGTGAATGAATGAATGAATGATGAATGAACAAACAAATTAAAATGAATATATTTTAAAGATTTTCCAGATAGAACAGTAATGAGACTTAGACTAAGATAAGACCAAATAATCTTTCCTGTTTTAAGTTACTAGACTTTTTTTCCTTCTCTTTTCAACACTGATCTCCTGATGTGCTTTAAAAGTTAATTTTTGTCCATCATGTTATATCTCCGGCTTAATGAATTTAGTGAAGTTTCCTGAGCTTCTAAATTCTAAATGTAAACTAAATTATTGTCCCTTTATATCTGTTCAAACAACATTTTGTCATAACAGTTCAAACAACATGTCATTTAACATTGCATATTTTCACATGTGAAGCAAAACATCAAATCTTTTAACCCTTACAGTGATGGATCTTCAGAAATAGAAAGAAGTCAGATAGTGACTCATTGACTTTAATCCTCTCAATCTAAAATTTCTATCTACCCTTTCCACCAAGCACATTATCTATGGATTCTGCTAGAACTATGCATTCCATATTCCAAGATATCTCAGTGATTACTCAAAAGAGCTGCTTGATGATATCTCTAAACCCTTCAGGACTCATCAGAATGATGATGTCAACTCTAATCGATCCTGACATAAGCCATCTTTTGCTGCTTCATAGTTGCTTCATAGTTGCCACACACTCTAAAGGTGGGGGAAAGAGACATATTTTCTGCAGATACAACAACGAACCTTCCCATGGGAAGTCATCCCAACAGGTGGCAGTTAAAGAAGGATGGGTGTAACTGAGGAACCTGCCAATTGCTTTAATTGGACAATGTGATCTGAGACAATTGGGGAGGGAAACAGTTACTCTTTTAATCATGCTATTAGTGTGGGAAACTTCAAGGTTGGCTTTCACTAGCCATGCCAATATAATGTAGCCAATAAACATGTTCTTTGAAGAACCTGCCTGCCTCAAAGTTCTGATACTCGGAATGCTGATAGATTATCTATAGGCAACTGATATGGTCTTGTATATTTAAACTTCTTCACTTAAGAAATGGAAGCCCTTAAGCATGATCTGAATTTTCTTCATATGCCTTTACTATTTAAAATTTAAAAAGAAAGACTACATCATATGATTTGATCATTTGAATTAATGCCACACATTTATGACTTACATATTTGTATAAAATATATAGAATCTTATTTATATACTTGAATCGTTTTCGATTTGAAAATGCATAGTCATTTCTAGTGGGTTTTCTATGATACATAAATTATTCTTGTCATGTATAGCAACACAAAAAGACAATATATAGCTCAGTTTTGAGAAGATAGATAGACAGACAGACAGACAAGAGAGAAAGGGAGGGAGGGAGGGAGAGGTAGAGAGAAACCATTAGGAATAGGTACTTTTTAAAACTTGGAGTTATAATATAGGGTAGTTTTGCTCTGTAAAATTTCCAGTATTTTTCCTATTTGTTTCATGGTTTGATTTTATATAATGATGAGTCACATTCTATGACAAATGAATTCCTGCCAGCTTTGCCCGTAGTTCCATTTTCACTTTAAATGGATCAACATGAAAGTGAAAAAAGTATTGAATTATTTGCAAGAACTCAGTGTTGGTAGACCTCCAGCATCAGTAGGTCCATATTCTAATTGCACCAGAGAAGAAAATATGGACATGTTAGTAGAAATGGCTTATATTAGTTTCAAAGTGTTTGAGAAAAACATATATTTGGGAGTTTTTAAGGGTGAAATCAAGGAGCAACACCTTTATTGTCAGAGAACACATAAACAGTTAAACTTAATTAAAAGATAATGAATAAAGTGATGATTTCTATTTAATAAGCAATCCAGGAACTATTATACTGCTGACATTAATTGTAGCAAATTACTCTCTAATTTTAGGTTAGAAATAAATGACCTTCATGTCTTTTCTCGGAATTTGGATGTACCAAAATGGGTAAACAGATGAAGCTGCCCTTGTTGGCTCCATCTCTTTGTAACCTTCCCCTCTTAGATCTTGTATGTGGAATAACATGATCAGAAATGAGTTTCTCAGGGCTTATGGGTGAGCTGGATATCGGTAAAAGAGTGGAGACCAAATTGCAGCAGAGATCAGTGTCCAGATGTCAAATTCTGGTTGGCAGAGTCTTTCTGGATAAGGAGAGTTTGTAAGATCATCCACTTGCATTCCAAACAGCTGCTCCAAACAACTGTTCCTCATTAGGAAATCACAGAAATCATGTTTTTATGGTCAATTTGAAACCACAAGATAGGGATTTTAATTGTCATTATTTCTTCCATAAAAATCCATTTATATTTGACAATGTATTTCTTGGCTGTTACATTTGACTTTACCTTTTGATCTTTACTAATTGTTGCTATAAAACAATTAGGAAATTATTGAATAACAGACCTCTAGCTACTGCAGGAAGTTAGCACCCACTCCTCTCCTACGAAAATGAGATATTTTAGGAAATATTAAAAGGACCGACTATTTCCCCTTAAAGCGAGGGCAGAAACTCAGCCCCCCCCCCTTTGTAAATGGGCCATTAAGGCCTCAGCCAGTCTATTCTACATAACAAAGATCTACCCCTTCAGTTGTAGGGTGATGGGATTAAGACATGGCCCTCAGAATATGATAGGATTAGCCTTCTACCCATCTAGCAACAGAACTCGCCATATGGCACTTGAGAAGATTACATCATTCAGCAAGATTCAGCCAGGCCTGGACACAGCCAGGCCTGGCTGAATCTTGCTGGGTGATGTAATCCAGGGGGAAGTCTTACCTACAAAGTTAGCTAAGACTTCCCCCTGGAAGTCTGACAGCCAATGGGATACATTTCTTATACAGGAACAAGAAACTCTAAGGTGAGGGCCAGAGAGGGCATAAAACCCAGGGAATCTCAGCATCTCTCCCCTTTTTCTTCAAGATCTTCAAGGCATGTGATCACCACAGTCGGTGTTGGTGGGGGGGCAGAGATCGTCCCTGAGGCCCCTAACTTATGGGGTGCCGCAGGGATCGGTCTTATCCCCCCTACTGTTTAACATATACATGAAACTGCTGGGTGAGATCATTCGGAGGCACGGGATAAAATACCATCAATATGCGGACGATACACAGTTGTATCTGTCCGCCCCGTGCCAACTCAATGAAGCGGTGGACGTGATGAACCGGGGTCTTGAGGCCGTTAAAGACTGGATGAGAGCAAACAAGCTGATACTCAACCCAGACAAGACCGAGTGGCTGTTGTGTTTTCCTCCCCAAAATTTGACCAACGTACCATCACTCAGGCTGGGGGGACAAAATTTATACCCCTCAGAAAGGGCCCGCAACTTGGGAGTCCTCCTGGACCCACAGCTGAGTTTTGATCACCATCTTTCAGCTGTGACCAGGGGGGCATTTGCCCAGGTTCGCCTGGTGCGCCAGTTGCGGCCCTACCTGAATCGGGAGGCTCTCACAACAGTCACTCGAGCCCTTGTGATTTCCAGGCTGGAATACTGCAATGTGCTCTACATGGGGCTGCCCTTGAAGAGCACCCGGAGACTTCAGCTAGTCCAGAATGCGGCCGCGCGAGTGATCGTGGGCGCACCACGGTTCGCCCACATAACACCGATCCTCCGTGAGCTGCGCTGGCTACCTGTCGATCTCAGGGTGCACTTCAAGGTCCTACTCACCACCTATAAAGCGCTCCATGGTAGTGGATCTGGCTATTTGAGAGACCGCCTTCTGCCAATTACCTCCCTGTGTCCCATCAGATCGCATAGAGTTGGCCTCCTCCGTATTCCATCCGCCAGTCAGTGCCGACTGGCGACTACTCGGAGGAGAGCCTTCTCTGTTGCGGCTCCGACGCTATGGAACAATCTCCCCATGGAGATTCGTACCCTCACCACCGTCCAGGCCTTCCGCACAGCCCTCAAGACCTGGCTAGCCCGTCAGGCCTGGGGATAAGTTTACTTTCGCCCCTCCCGAATGTCGAGTGAATGTTGTGTTTTACTGTTTAATTTATTCTTGTTCACATTTCTTTTTGTATTTGTCCTACACTCCCTCTCCCCTTTTATTGTAAGCCGCCCTGAGTCCCCTCAGGGAAAAGGGCGGCCTATAAATGTACAATAAAGAAAGAAAGAAAGAAAAGAAAGATTTTGCCCAGGATCCCAAGCCATGTGGTCCTGTCCACAATTAAAGCTATCTTTCCAAAGCCTCCATGTTTCCAGAGTCTTTCGGTTTCAGTTGGAACTGAACCAGTGGTGGGATTCAGCCAGTTTGCACCTATTCGGGAGAACCGGTTGTTAACTTTGTAAGCAGTTTGGGGAACCGGTTGTTGGAAGAAATCTTATTTTGTTTTTCTTCACTTTACAGGGCTAATCTTGTAAGGAAGGCAGGAAGGAAATATTCTGGTGTAGTTTCCAGCCTAATTTTATTGCCCTGCTTACAGAAACTACCTCTCTGGTTAATCCTTATTACATTGTAACAGCTAAGGCGAAGCGTCCATCGACCTGAATGACCTTGAGTTGGCCATGCCCACCCAGTCACATGACCACCGAGCCCCGCCTACCCATCTGGTCATTAGGGCAGAGAACCGGTTGTTAAATTATTTGAATCCCACCAGTGAACCGAACCCAGATGGACATTTCTTCCAACACTACTGTGGTCCTGAATGCTGAGTTAGATAGGCCTCAGGACCTAGTCAAAGTGTATATTATTATCTTAAATAGTGTAGCATATTTTTATTTCTTCATCAGTTAAATATTGCGTGATTTTCTTTCTTCATTATAGTGATATTTATGTTTATGTCAACATTAGTAAATTATGAAAATTTTCAAGATTTTATAAGATCGAGAGATTCAAGTGTGCAAGGTAATTTATATATAAACCAATGAAGTTCTGTTCCATTTTTCAAACTCTTTAAATTCCTACTTTGACTTATGATTATAAAATCAATATTTCACACATTTACTTATTTCACTTGATGCAAACAAAAATGTTCTTTCTATATAGTACATGTCTCTATGATGTAGATGTGACAGAAAATTCAGTTTGCATCATCTAATTTGTAGTTGGCAGCATTGCCGTATATACCACATCTGAAGGGCTTTAAGATCTTGTCTCATAAAAGAAAGATTTGGTCTTTATTAGACAAACAAACTGTGATGTGGCTTTTAAACAATGCATTTACATCAATTTTATTTTAAAATGGAACAGTTTGTCTGTGTATCCCACTGCGCAATTGCAAAGCATATTTTTCCACTTTTCAAACTTGTAGGAAAAAGGTCAGTTTTGCAATAGAAATGCATTTATTTAAATGGATGGACAAGTTTATTAGGAAACTTGCAAATAATTTTAGCTGTGAGGATTGTATACATGAGGTATACACAAAGACTCGATTTGGAATAGATGTCATTTATATCACACTTCAATATTTGTCTTTTTTTTTTTTCCGGCTTACTTAAAAATAATTAGGCTACCTTGTCTAAAGGAAAATTACTAATTGGACATATCACAAAGTGGAAAATCTTCACTAATGGTAGTTAAAGTGACAATTCCAAATAGGTAGCTTTAGCTAATTTTGAAAAGACAACTTGCAGATTAATTATTTTTTATACTCTCTCTGTTGAATTTTTTAAAAAAAATCATGGGGAACTTAATAAATGTCACTCCATTAATAATCAAAAGTTTCAGGACCATTGTAAGCACCAAACCCTGTAAAAAAAAAAAGACTAACAAGTCATCCCAGGATAAAGTACCAAACCAACTACAAAAGAAGGGTTTTTTTTTTACTGAAGTATAGAAGGCATATACAATTCACATTGTGATCTGAACATCAAAAAATGTGGTAGACATTTTTAAACATTTATTTTAAAAGGAATATGTTTATTTTTTTAAAAAAATAGAACATTGAATGCAGCTTTCAATCTGTTTTAAATTATTGTATGGTTCATTATATTAGTGCAATCTCCTTGTACGGATGGATTATAAAGCATGGATTATGTCTGACCACGTGTAAATCCAGTAAAGTATGTTTTATGACTGATCACTGCTATCTATGGCTTATTTAATACACCATTGTTGGGAAAATCATTATTTAGAGCAACTATAACTTCTACGCTAAACCAACATGTCAACTTTAGGTATTTTCAGAATGCAAAATTTTCAGTCTTAAACTCCTTTTTTAATCCTTAGTTTATACCTTGCCTCAATTTCTGTTTCAAGGTCTAGAGTTTAGCAATTCAGACTATACATCCAGAACATTAAAAACATTTTATTTAAATATATAATTTTAATGATAACAATATTATCCTTTTCAGCAAACATGTATAAACTACCATATGTATTAAACATGTTTAAACTAGGTATTTTCCTATTGTTTATAAAACACCTTCATAAGCTATTTGTGATATTAAAATCACCAACTTTTTATTATTCCAGAATTGCTCTTCTATCATGTTCATCTCTGAAAAAACATTTTTGTAAATTAGTCTGTTTAATTGGCCCAGTGTGTTTGCTTCCTGATTAGTCTCCTGAATCTGTGTAGGAATGCCTATGTCTAGAAATTCTTCAATGTCTTTTTGACAGAACAAAAATAACAAAGAGCCTATTGACATCTTCAGACTAACAGATTTATTAAACTTAAGCTCTCATGGCTTAAAATGTATTTCATCAGATGTATAGTACATTATCTTTGGCTGAGATGAACTAAGTTGTTCTTCAAAACCCATACATGCACAGATTTTGAAATATCTTCTGTGCCAAGGCTGCCATAGTATATTTTATTAGGTCTTAAAACTGTTAATGTAAAGCTATGAAAAAATGGTATTCAATATGAATAGATACATTTTTATCTCTCCCTAGAGGGTTCATTCATATGTCTTGAAAATGTCAGCTCTTAAATTCTCAAACTAAGTATTCCCCTTAAAGCAACCTGCAGCAAAGTTTTCATATTAGAATTAAACATACATCATGGTCAAGATTTATTTCACTCTTCTTTATCGTCACATTATATTGTATTGTGTTGTATTATAGGTAGATAGATGATAAGAATTTGCATCATTAGGACAAAAGACTAAGTCATTATAAAAAGCTTTTAAAGATGCAGGAACAAACTGTTCATATGGTGCATCTTCCATAGTCTTAGTAAAAGTGGAAGAAGAAGAGACAAACTTGTGGCAGATGAAATAAGAGAAATCCAAATGTACTTTATACCAAAGTGTGTTATGAGTATAAAGTTAAAAAGGTGAAATTAGGGTTTGCCACCAGAGAATCTTGAAACAGATATGGAATTAAAATCCAGCCATTAAACAAAAATACTCTGTATTTAAGTAGTATAAACAGCTACAGTTCTTTATAGAGTCATGCTACTGAGGTTATGTATAAGTTAAAAAAAGATTCCTTGTCATAGATGACTAAAATGAAAGAAAAGGTGCATCCTAAGAATTTGGACACAGACTATAATTCTCCAAGTTTGCCAACTTCCTGACCAGATGGGAGTAATAGACATTTTTATTCATACACATATAACATCCCTTGCTTCTGAGTGTTATAATGCAAGAAACTTCCAGTCTTGTCCATTAGAGAACTATGAAAGAAGGACGGCCAAGCTATATAACTGGATTATTAAAGGGTACTGCCTTTTGTACCCCTGATATGCTTCATCCTTTGGAGCAAGGCCTTTGGGCATGATGGCATCAACTTTGCTTTTTAGAAGCAGAGGATCACATCATTATTTCTCAAGGCAACTTTAAACAAATGCTATGCTTGAAGTTTGTTTAAGCAAGGAAACCTTGCTTAATAGTAATGGTACTTAATAGTACCATCCTATTTCATAAAGAGAGAGAGGGTTAAAGCCCCTAAGCTAGAAACTAGGAGACACAAGTTTTAGTCTTGCTTTAGACATAAAGATAACTGGGTGACCTTGGCCCAATCACACTGTCTCAGCCCTAGGAAAAAGGCAAACCATGTCTTGTCAAGAAAATATCAGAGACATGCAGTTGTCAGAGTCAACATTGGCTTGAAGGCACCAAAATAAATAAATGAAATAAAGAGATAAGGACCAGAAAGGGCTGGCAGGAGAATAGGATTTAAGGAGCTTTGAAGAGAGGAGTTATGGCTTAAGATCTTTATATTAGTGTTATAGGGAAAAGTAGCAGAATGCTTTTTTATTAAAAAAAAAAATAAGGATGACAGTTATGCATAGAAACAGCAGTCCAAAGCAGAAGCAAAGAAATGGCAAGAAGCAGAAATAAATTGAACTTGCAACTGGACACACATATTGAAAAGTGTTTAATTTGGGGAAAATATTAACATTTATGAAAACTAATAGAAGTTCCAATTGCTATTCACCAACTATGTTATAAACTGCTACTTAGAATTAATTTTATTTTCCCAGAGACTTAGGCAGTATGAATATTTTCAGTGGCTAGTATAGCCAGATTATAGCCACTGGCTCAAGGTTCCAGGTGGTGACAATCGGTTTGGAAGAAAATCTCCCCTTCTCTTAAGAAATAGACAACCAATACTCTTACCTTGCTTGATCACTGCTGGTGACTGTGAACAAGCTTTAATAATATCCATGATGGTATTTAGCCAGTTCTGTTAGACACATGTCATAGGGAAAGCAAAGTATTAAACATTAATTTTCTGTGGACAAATCAAGGGGCATGATAACAAAGTCAATGGAGTCAAGGGTGAAAATTGATTTGTACTTAGGGATGTATCTGGGAGGGAATCAATTAATCAATCAGAGAGATAGCATATTCCCCCCCATTTCTCTACCTCTCTATCATCTCTCTCTCTCTCTCTCTTTCTCTCTCCCTTTCTTTCTTTCTCCCCATCTTCCTCCCTCCCTCTCTCTCTTTCCTTCTCCCTCTCACCCCCTCTCCATATATATAAATTTGAAATAGGTCCTTAAATAATACTTGATTGTTGGTCATTTGAGGGAAGAGTTGGAAGAGACACACATCTTTCGATATATTCAAAGCATGTTATGTAGTAAGTGCAATATTAAAACAGAGTTTTTCCAAGAGAAGCATCTGAAGCTTGAGTGACACTTTTTCACTTGAATCATGCATGTGCACATTTTTGCCCCAACCAGTGTTTATGCAGTTTTAATTAACTTTCCAAGTAACAGCAGTAAATCCTAGTGGATATGCCTGGTCAATAGGACTGAATCTTCTTTTCCATATATTTCCTTTACCAGTGTCTGTATACCATACTTCTACTTTCAAAATTCTGTGTCTGCTGAATACTAGTGATAGCTGGGTTTTCAATCTTTTTATTCTCCAAACTGTCCATATCTACTAATCACAATGTAAATTGAATGTGACAAGTACCTCCATCTCTCTGGACCACCACAGTTTCTTTTCACCCCACCAGATATCGTACTGTACAGGTGACTGAAAAGAATAATATGTTTTGATATTACCTTTGTAGCTTTTAACCCTTAGGGTAAAATTAGGATTAACCACCTTTAAAAATGTTTTAGCTGCCTACAACTATCTTCATATTTCTTTATCCCAAATAGATACATTACTTGAGTTTTGAAAACACAATGAGTTTCTTTACTTTTCTGATAACTGTTGAGGGGGGAGGGTGAAAGCATGAAAGGAGTTAGAATAATACTATTGTGAGCATAACTCACAAAATGATCCCAGTTTAAAAAGAAAGGAAACACATTAGCATGAACAAAAAAGACTGCTTTAGTGAACTTTAGCTGCCTTTATCAGCTACAGTAATCTCTTCTTCATTTTGAAAATGTTTGGATCATTTAGCATCTATGATATGCATGTTGATACCACTGTTAGTAGAACTAGAGTAACAGTACCTTTCATGGCAAAATTGTTAAATTCAGTCATAGATTCCTCCAGATTTTACCTAGAAAATACCAAACTGATTTTTTTGGGATGACAAGGTTTTTTTTATAGAAGCAATATAAAATCAAGATTTTTTTTAATCTACTGGTTATATTTAATTGGGTTATGTTGTTGTTTAGTCATTAAGCTGAGTGCAACTCTTCAAAATCCCATTGACCATAGCATGCCAGGCCTCCCTGTCCTCTACTGTCTCCCACAGTTTGCCCAAATTTCATGTTGATTGCATCGATGACACTATCTAATCATCTCATCCTCTGCCATCCCCTTCAGCTTTTGCCTTCAACCTTTCCCAACATCAGAGCCTTTTCCAATGAGTCCCCTCTCGTCATTTGGTGACCAAAGTATTTGGGCTTCAGCTTCAGTATCTGTCCTTCTAAGGATAACTGTGTTGTTGTTGTTATTATTGTTAGTTACAAAGTCATGTCCAACCCATCACGACCCCATGGACACCGTTCCTCCAGACCTTCCTGTATAACTGTGTTATACTTTCATGTAATTGGTTCATCAGCCTATGGCTCTGTACAGTGTTTAGACTCCTGTTAACTGTCTGGACCAGCTTCTGCAGTTTTCTTCACAAGGTTTTTCAAAAGTAGCTTGCCATGGCCTCCTTCCTAGGGCTGAGATACACTGACTGGCCTAAATCATCAGTTCGCTTTATGCCTAAGGCAGAATTCATGGTCTCCTTGTTTCAAACCTGATGCCTTTAACACTACCCAAAACCAGCACACTCTAGAGGAGACAATTATTTTAGATTGTGGACATCTTAAAAGCTGGGAGCAGACTTTTTTTTCCTCAAGAGCTGCAGGTGTCATTGATATGATAAAGGAGAATGAAGGGCTGAGATCTTGAAGAAGTTTTTTTTTTACGGTGTTGAGAATGATTAAAAAATAAAACAAGATGTGTAAATCCCATAAAGGCTTAACACTCTGTTATTTCTACTTTCAGGAGAGAAGGAGCAACAGGACCTTAGAAAAACAAGACTTGAAGGCAGCAACGTATAAGGACTAAGCCATGTTTACAAACCACATAAGTCTCTTTGATGATGATGATGTCATAGGACTTTATCTCTTTGGACTGAAATATTTCAATTTTTTTCCCGTATATCTTTATTATAAGTCTAGGTTGATTTTTTTCTATTTAAAAATGTGGATTTTTATCAGATCTTTTAATTCTGATATTCTCACCTATTTTACACAGTTGAGAGCAAGTCCAGCCCATATAGTGCATTTAGCTCTACCTTGAGACAATGACAGGCTTTAGGGTATTCAATTGTCTCTGGATGTTTAACCACTAGCACCTACATTTATTTTTTATGAATTATGTTAGTGAATTTAATATTTCATAGTGTAGAAAATATGTGTCTCATAGAGACATAATACTCTTTAAAAATGAGACAAGCAGCATGAAACCAAAGTTCTGCTTCAACTTTAAATTTTAATTGTAGACCAATAGCTTTCCATAACTTCTGGGTTCTTTTTCATTCAACTGCTTGCCTTCCTTGCTGCAATATTGGATGACTGTTGATGTGGTTCATCTCTTGGACAATGTCATTTTACACTGAAAGCAGAAATCTGACTTCACTGACTTCTTTCTTTAATACCATGTAGCTGCCATTCATGAACTTGGCGTGAGTTCAGATTATTGGCTAATTGCACAATTAAAAATGATTTGTACTGTAATTATAGAGATGGTATATTATGCATGGAAAGTTCCCAAGTTCCTTGATTAGTAAAGTTATGCTAAACAAGTAGAAGCTCAAGGTGACCCTGCATTTATGACAATCCCTACAAAAGAGAAATAGATAGAAGCATGTTGCCAACTGTAGCCCAGCTTGCCCACCTTTTCAAATGTACAGTTGCCAATTCCAGTCCCTCATCCTTAATAAATGGCTAAATGTGGCACATGTTACTATTTGTACCTGCCAGAAACAATATTTCAAAATCAGTGGAGCCATGAAAATTAAATTAAAAATTACTAATTCAAATGGATTGTTTCCATAAGATGGTAGCTATTTGCAAGATTAATTGTATCTTAATTTCATAAAGCAATTATTCTGTGTCTCACATGCCGATGACTTCCATATATAGTAATTAATTTTGTATCTGGTACAAAAGGAAGGTACTTCCTTCCTACCAGACACAAAAAGGGGGGGGGGCAGGTTAAAGATGGGGGGAGGAATGGAGTAGTAGCATTGGAAAATGAAGGAATAAGATATGTGAGAACAAAGCTAGCTACAAAACAGGATAGAAATAACTGCTCATGCAGGTAAATTCACCAAGAAACTACCCCTGATAAGCATTAGCTAACCTTTGAACAAAATTTTAGAAGTGTCCCTGTTTGTAGCAGCAATGTCAGTAAATATTTTCTTCCATTGCTCATGCCTTTCCTTTGGACATCTCCAATTCTGATCAGGAAATTCACAATTCATATGTAATTTCCAAAGTGTGTGGAGAAATAATGAATTTTCTAGAAGGGGGCAAGAAGCAGTTAATGCCACAAAATTCTTAGCTGATATGAAGGGAAAAGATAAATTCTAACTCAAGGATTTAGGAGACAGCATTCACTTTATTCTTTGAATTTCATATCCCACCTTTTATTTAGGAGCTCAGTGCAGAGATAGTACTTCCTCTAATTACACACACACACACACACACACACACACACACACACACACACACACCAATTACTCTGTTAGGTAGGCTGGACTGACACAGAGAGTAATTGGCCCAAAGTCAACGAGTGAGCACATGTTACTATTTGTACCTGCCAGAAACAATATTTCAAAATCAGTGGAAAGGAAAGGCTGAACTTCAATCTGGGTCTCCCAGTTTATAGTCCAACACTTTAACCACTGCACCCCTCTGGCTTTCTTCAATATTTTTAAGCTCCCATGTAATGTTATTCTAGGATATTCTTTAAATGTAAGTAGCAAGTCCTTAACTGAGTTAGCTGGAGCCATTGGGAAGATTCACTCAAGGCACAGTAGTTTACCTATGATGCTAGGAATGGTATTAAGGCTAAGTTTATTTTGTACTCTCAAAAACTTATATTACTTTTTGAAAGAATATTCTATTGCCCATGTGATCTTCCAACCCATGTAGCTATATTATATCTATACAGTTGTCTTTAACTTATAATCATTTGTTTATCAGATGTTCGGAGTTTCAGTGGCCACAGAAAAGGTGCTTTATGGCCCATAAAGCATTTCCTGCCATAATGAAATGTTGCACTGTCCCCACTATGGTAAAACCATCACATTCTGGGCACTTGTCAACTGAATAACATTTACAAGTGGTTAGAGCATCCTGCTATCATGTGACCACACTATGCAACTTTTTTTTGGCAGTTCTCAGCAGGAAATGCTCATTGGAGAGAATGGATTTGGATTGAGGACCCAGATTGTTGGGGGCAATATGCTGACTCTCTGTAAACCGCTTAGAGAGGCCTGAAAGGCCTATGAAGCGGTATATAAGTCTACTGCTATTGCTATTGCTATTGCTATTGCTATTTATGTGTATTTTGCTTAATGACCTTGGTAAAAGTGTGCCCAGTCATGTGGGTTCCTCATCTTATAGTTGTCATGACTTACAAACAAACTTCCAGTCCAAATTACATCAGAAGTTGGGAACTAACTGTATTTACATGATATATTACATGTCTGTGGCGGTGATCTCTAAACAATTTATTCTCTTTTAGCAATAACAAACATAAAACACTCCTGACAGCTAATAAAAAAACAAAATACCAGTGATTCAATTTCAGTTAAAAACACTTAACAATTCTACTGCTATATCACCATCACTACTGTTAATGTCCTATGAGTACCAAGTTCCTGATTTTGTGTCTCTTCTATTTTTGTTTCTTCAAAACAGTTTATATCTGTTTAATTCCAAATAATTTTGCAATATTAGTGTTAACTGGAAGCACTGATGACCGAGTTGACGACAGGAAAGCTGCAGCAATGTTGCTAGACTGAATACTTCAACTCTCTGAAAGGAAGTGTCCAGTTCTTCCTGTGAACAGGACTACCAGATCCGGACTGCAAAAAAATCTAGACAAACACTAAACTTACATATATGAAGGTGGAGGTTTGTTCTCTGAGCTTGTGGGTTGGTTTCTGAACATTTCATTATCAAACCCAGAGAACAAACCGCCACCCTCAATCTACACCTGAGCTACAGATATTCATCACTATTACAAATTTAGATACAATGTACCTTCTCTCTATCTTGCTGAAAGAGCTATGTAAATGCCTCCATTGTGCAAAGTTATGATGGGCAGCAGAGGTTAATAGTTATAGGCCCATCTGGTGACATCCATAGTGTATATAAGATTACAATTCAGAATGCAATTTAGAATGAATTTAGAAGAGTGAATGATAAAGAACCTGAATTAGTGAAAGGGAAAAAAATGACATGATGTTATATGTCAGTGAAGCAAGAAGAAGGGGGAAATATACAAGGAAATATTCAAGAAATTTTCAAATCTTCAGATTTTTCAGTTAAGCAAGAAATGTTACATACCAATAGTTAATATGATTTTTGATTGTTGGAAACAGGGGGAGTATTGGTGGTTTTTATGAATGTTTATGGTCAAACAAGAGATAAACCTGATGTTTTGCATGACTATTTTGTTAAACATTTTTTTAGTTTACAGATGGAACTTACGAAGGTGGCTATGGAGTCATTGGATGGAATTTTAATTCATTACGGGATCTGTCACTGGACAGAAACAAACATTCTAATAAAAAGCATTCAAAGTTATAAAACCTCCTGTGTTTATATTAAGGCTTTGCTGATATGTGGAAAGAATTATGTTGTATTAAAAGAGAATGCACTTTTTTCAACTCAAATAAAGGTGGTTTGTTTTTATGGAGCAGAGTTGACATGCAAGCTGGAAAGTAAAAACAGAATTAATTGTGTATGAAAAGACTAAACATTATGTCATATGGTATGGACTGGAATCGACTAGGTTCTTCTGAGTGTATTTTTTAAAAAAAGAAGCCACAGGTTGGTGATAGTTGCATATTACACTCTAATGAATAGAAAAATAAGAATTGCTTTAGGGAAAACTGTAAAAATCTGAATGCATGAGGTTCATGGGAAAAATTATTCTGATACTTTCCTCTTAGTTGCATTTAAACAAGATTCTGAGCTACAGTTCTAAGTGTAAAGGCTAGATGAATTTGAAGGCACAGTATAGGTCATGGGGTGTGTTGTGGCCTGTCAGCCTCCAACCCCTCCAGCAGCCAAATCAGATGAGGAGGCGCAATGGGAGTTGGGACCAGCATCAAGGCAATCTGAGAGTTCCGAGGGGGAAGACGGAATGGAATTATCAGAGATAGAGACAGAGACAGCCTAGACTGTCCATCAGCCCCCAAGTGCAGAGTCAACAACCCCCAGGTCTGAAGGTGGCTGATGGGGAATAAGAGGAACAGCTGGGTCCCGTGCCTGGTGTGTGGATGGGCAGAAGGCAGAGGAGAAGAGAGCAACGGGAATCTGTGGGGCAGTCCTCAGGATAGAAGAGCCACCACTGCTAGCTAAGCCCCACCCTACCTCTGGAGATAAAAGACAGGGAGTGGAGATGAATAGGTATGGCAGATAGCTATTCATCTTCCTTCAGTCAGCCACTGATAGTCCAATCCTGTCTGGAACTGTATTGGAATTCTTTTTTGGAATCTGCAGTGCGGAGAGTCAAATGTGCCTTCAGAGCATGTTTGTGTATCCACTGCTGGAAAAAGAGCGAGTGCGAGTGTCCAGGACTTCTGTTATGAGTGTGGGAGAGAAAGAGAGAAAGAGAGAGAGAGAAAGGGAGAGAGAGGGAGAGAGAGAGAGACCTGGTGGGTTGGAGTAATTTTAGGCGGAAAGAGAACAAGCTTCAATTTCTACCGGCATTTAGAGACTTTGTTAGCCTGCTGTGTGTGTGAGAGACAGACAGACAGACAAAGACAGACAGAGACAGACAGAGACAGACAGAGACAGAGACAGACAGACAGACAGAGACAGAGAAAGACAGAGAGACTCTTTGCTGGGGTTGCTGGTGCTCCTAAATAGAGGAACATTAGTAAAAACAACAGTGTGCTTGTCATGTTTGGAGCCAGGTCAGAACAGGATGGTGGCCTTTACTCCATTTAAGGATGGGTCCTTAGCTTAGAGAGGGCAAAACAGGCTATATAGTAACCAAATTCTATTTTCCAGCAAAAGAAGATGATAAAGGGTCTCAAAGGAACAGCCTTCAGCCCTCACTTCCATCATCTGCAGCCAGAGAGTACCATCTCACTCAGCCTAATGGAAAAGTCAATCCTGAAAGATAAACTAAAAGACCACGCTGCATGTAGCACATTCATTGTTTTTAAAACATAATATGCATCAACCATAATAATCCATGCTCAAACAAAAGGGACATACACGTAATTGAATGTAGCTTTACTTCTGCTTGTTTCTTTTTACATCAATTGTCTGCTTCACAAAGAAGCCCAGTCCATTGCCATAGCGATTTCAAGGCTTTAAAGATTGCATATAAACATATGAAAGAAAACTGCATATTTTGACGTAAATATACAAGGCTTGCTGCCTTCCTGCGGAATGGATCAACTCAATCATTAACCCATTTGCAGCAAGGAAGTTGACCAGTTGAGGATTAATTGATTTAGGCAGCTGCAGGATAAAAATGTAGTGATATGAGATGCCAACATTTATTTCTCAATACTTCACACCTCATTTTTAAAGTACAGTAGTTAACAACTGATACTAGAGGACCAATAGCTATCTTGTATCTGTAATTTTGAAACATATCACAACATAAAACCAGACATTCCACAACCCGAACAGTCTGCATTTTTTAAGGCAACATGTAGCTGAGGGAAATCTTAAAATAGACAGATGTGGAAATTTCCCTTGCAGCAAACCAAGTATGCTTATATTTTCACTTCATTTAATCTAATATTAGTATATGCAGGAATATATACAATAATTAAAAGAAAGATGTGAGTCACAACTGACTAGTTCAATTATGCATATAATTTTTACGTAGACATGATTACTTTCAGCTAACTTTTACTGAGCCATGGTGGCACAGTAGTTAGAATGCAGTATTGCAGGCTAATACCAGGAGTTTGATCCCCACCAGTTCAAGGTTGTCTCAGCCTTCCATCCTTCTGAAATCAGTAAAATGAGGACCCAGATTATTGGAAGCAATACAGATGAATTCTGTGTCCCGTGTAAAGAGATGTGAGGAGCTGAGCACATTTAACTTTAAGAGAAGATGAGGGAGGGAGGATATGATATCTCTGTTCAAACCCCTCAAATAACTTATTCCCTTCATTTTAGATTGATAGACACAGAACATTTATAGAGGGGCAGACTCTCACTGAACATTAGAGCAAAGAATCTAACTCTAGTAGTGGAACCTCGTGACCTGACAAAAGCGCGAACGTCATAAGTGCACCAACAACACCGCGGGGCTAAAACCGCGATGTCAAAAGCGTGCCGACAACAGCGCGCCAACAACAGCACGCCGACAGAAGCGCGATTTAATTTAAGGTAAGATTTACATTTAGGTTTAGGTTTAGGGTTAGGTTTAGGGTTAGGTTTAGGGTTAGGTTTAGAGTTAGGTTTAGGGTTAGGTTTAGGGTTACGTTACAGCGCGCTTCTGTCGGCACGCTTTTGTTGGTGTGCTTTTGTCGGCGCACTTTTGTCGGCGCGCTTTAGGGCTAATTAGTCGCTCATTCATTGCATAGTTTTGTCACCGCGCTTTAGACACCGCGGTTTAGTCAGGCGCGCTTTTGTTGTGTGCACATTTGTGGTGGAACCGTGGAACCTACTGTATTACTCGAAGAGATGATAAATTCTCTTTCATCAGATTTGTTAAAACAGATGTAGAGTAGCCCAATCGCATGGTTTCTTTAATGTGGATTCCTGTAATGAACAGGGGATTTCATTTGTGGTTGGTTCAAAAGGTTAAAATTTAAAATGCTGCATTGTAAGTGGGATATAAGGCAGTTTATGTTCTGAAATTATTTCAGCCTATTTATTACAAGTTCAATTTGGAAAGCAATGTAGAAATCTTTAAAATGAATATATTAAAAATGAAGGAACTGTTAAACTAGATGATAGATAGATAGATAGATAGATAGATAGATAGATAGATAGATAGATAGATAGATAGACAGACAGACAGACAGACAGACAGACAGACAGACAGACCGACCAGAAATGAAAGGGGTGAAGGATGGATGGATGGATGGATGGATGGATGGATGGATGGATGGATGAAGATGATGATGATGATGATGATGATGATGATGATGATGATGATGATGATGATGATGAATATAGATTATTGAACATACATAGATGAACATAGACAGGCAGAGCTTTACTATTATACTGCTTTACTTCTTTTTCCATCTAGGGATCCCCTCTTTCTGCTAAAGGACTTATTGGAGTGTTGCGGTATGGCTTTACTTAATGTGGAAATATCTGAAACATTTCTATATTTTTTAAAGGTCTCATGATACATGATACTACCTTCTAGTGTATTTATATTATATTTAAGCCAAATCTTTATTAGCTATGCTTTATATATTTTACTTTATATATTTTGCTGAAACAATACAATATATCATTGAATAAATGGAGTTATACATTTGTCTTTCCAATGCTGCTACACCAGACTTTTAGTCAAAATAAAGGCACAATGTGCATTTGTGTTGTCTGGCTGTCAAATTTCATGTACTAGGCATGTGATTGAAAAGAATATTATTCTCTGAAAAAAATTGCTTTTGTCACACTGTCATATTTGTATAACCTGTTATTTTCTTCCCAAACTTAGTAAGTATAAGTTAGTCACAGAAATACTTCTTTTAAAAAAGCATTACCTTATTAGACCTCGAACAAAATGTTGTTTCTGACTGTTCTTTTCTATACAAACATAGTGGAATCTAATAAGTTCTAATATTATTTGTTGTGTAAGTCACAGGATAAAATACCATCAGTACGCGGACGATACGCAGCTGTATCTGTCCGCCCCGTGCCAACTCAGTGAAGCGGTTGACGTGATGTGCCAGGGCCTCGAGGCTGTTAGGGACTGGATGGGGGTTAACAAGCTTGTACTCAATCCAGATAAGACCGAGTGGCTGGTGTGTTTCCCTCCTACTAATTGGCCAAGTGTTCCATCTCTCAGGCTGGGGGGTCAAACAGTACGCCCCTCAGACAGGGTTCGCAATTTGGGAGTCCTCCTGGACCCACAGCTGACTTTTGAACACCATTTGTCGGCTGTGACCAGGGGGGCATTTGCCCAGGTTCGCCTGGTGCATCAGTTGCGTCCCTACCTGAACCGGGAGGCCCTCACAACAGTCACTCGCGCCCTTGTGTCCTCTAGACTGGACTACTGCAACGTGCTCTACATGGGGCAGCCCATTTGGCGACTTCAGCTTGTCCAGAATGCAGCCACGCGAGCGATCGTGGGTGCACCTCGGTTCACCCACGTAACACCTATCCTCCGCGAGCTGCACTGGCTGCCTATTGGTCTCCGGATACGCTTCAAGGCGCTAGTCGCCACTTATAAAGCCCTTCATGGTATTGGACCTGGGTACTTGAGAGACCTCCTGCTACCAATTACCTCCACTAGACCGATTAGATCCCACAGATTAGGCCTCCTCCAAATTCCATCCGCTGGCCAGTGTCGACTGGCAACTACCCGGAGGAGAGCCTTCTCTGTGGCTGCTCCGACCCTCTGGAACGAACTCCCCGTGGAGATTCGAACCCTCACCACCCTCCAGGCCTTCCGCAAAGCCCTTAAAACCTGGCTGTTCAGACAGGCCTGGGGCTTAAGAACTACTGCCCCCATCTCGAATTGGTATGACTGTTGTGTATTTTAAATTATGTATTGTTTTTGTGTTGTTTTAATTTTTTGTTTGTATCCCCCTTCCCTGGTTGAGTTGTGAGCCGCCCTGAGTCCCCTTCGGGGGGAAAAGGGCGGCATATAAATAAAATCAACATTCAACATTCAACATTCACAGTCCTAAATTCATTCATACTCTTGCTGTAAAATTTAAGATACTCTCCCATTATCTAGACAGTATAAGAACCTCTAATATTTATTCAATTTGTTTCTTAATATCCACATATCAAATTGATTCATTGATGAAATAGTTATAAATGCTAACTCAAAGTTCTCTTTAGTTTAAAGAAATAACAAGTTATTCTAGTATCTCAGGTGTCTTAATAATTGAAATTGCTGCTGGTTCAAACAATATAGTTAACAAATACCATAATAATATATCTTGCCATTGGGTTATATCTGATAGATGATATTTAACTCTTATCCCATAATATTTTTTTTTGAGATTGAAAAAAAGTGATTTTTAAAAAAGATTTTTATTAACAAACATGTAAAATACACACACACACACAAATTAGACGTACACCACATTTATACAATACAGTGCGAACAGGAACTTCCTGTTTTTTATCTTAGCAATCATCAATCGATGTCGCTCACATTATATTATTTCCCCTTCTATCGTATTTCATTTAGATTTCACCATTTTTAACCTTCTTATTTTACTCAAAACTATTATTTTTGAGTATTGTTATATTCTTTCATTGATTTTTGTTTCTTTCCTCCATCCACCTATACCATTTATCCCATATCTGGTAGAATTCTGATTCTTCCTTTCCCTGTATTTCTTTCATTAATTTATCCATTTCGGCACAGTCCATAATCTTTCTTATTATTTCATCTTCATTTGGGGTTAGTTTGTTTTTCCATTTCTGGGCAAAGGCGATCCTTGCCGCTGTAAGTATATGTAGTATTAAATATTGGATTTCTTTTTTTATTTCACCGACATAATTCCTAATAAAAAAAACTTCAGATTTCCAATCTATTTTAACCCTTGTTATGCCTCCAGCCAATTTTTAATCCTTTTCCCAATTTTTTTTGCCTCCTCACAGGTCCACCATAAATGATAATATGTTCCATGTACCGATTCACATTTCCAGCATTTTGGGGAGGTATTTGTTGAGATTTTAGCTAACCTTGATGGAGGTAAGTTAACCAATCAACTTTCATATTCTGATCTGCCAATTCTTCAATTGTTTTTAAATTTCCCTGTCTATCAATTAAGTGTCTGTATGTTAGGATTTTGTTCCAATCTGTAAAATTTGGGTGAGTCGTCCTTTCTGTTGGTGATAGCCAATTTGGGATTTTCACAGGCTCTTCTGATTAAATGATTTTGAAAGTATTTGTGCATTTTATTTTTATCATCCCATAGAAAAGTATGCCAGCCTGCCTGAAGGTCATGGCCTTCTAAGGTTAGAATTCTTTTATTCTTTAGCTTTATCCAGTCCTTCACCAATGTTATTGTTACTGCTGATGCATATAAATCCCAATTTGGTAATGCTAAGCCTCCCCTCTCCTTGCTGTCTTGCATTGACTTTAGTTTAATCCTCGGTTTTCGTCCCTGCCATTGGTGGTTATTTTCTTTAATTCTTGAAAGAATTTTTTACCTGCATTAATAGGTGCGGTTTGCAACAGGAATAGGATTCTTGGTAAGATATACATTTTAATTGTTGCTATACGTCCCATAAGTGATAACTGAATATTCTTCCAATTTTCTAAATCTTTCTTTATTTGTATCACTAATTTATTATCCCATAATTTTCTAAATGGTGTAAATGATTCCACCAATACTAAATATATTTAGCATGTTCAGATCTTGTCATCCATTAAAAGGTGTTTATATGCATATTCCAAAGTTGCCCAAATCAGAAAGTTAACACCAATTGTTGGCTTCCACTACTTAATATTGACAATATGTAAAAATGATGATAGCTCCAGAATTGGAAAACCAATTATTCCTCCATTAACTGGTAATGGCATTTTCTTTAAAGATATTCTTAGAATCAAATAATCCCACAGAATTTTTGTAAACAAAAAAAATTTTCTGAAATCATTTTCCAGATATATAAACTGGAATTCATCTCAGAATATGTATTAATTTGGGAATAATATTCATTTTTCTTCCTTCCTTTCTTCCTCATGTTTTCTTCCACTTTAATGCATGTGTGTCCATGTTGAGTTATATTTTTCACTTTAGTTGATATATAATTGAATATGCCATATGGAACAGGCAATGTTCTGGATGTTCACTTCCAGCAGAAAAGCAATTAAATGTATTAATGTAGTATTAGCTGAAGATACACCTCTCACATAATTATTGCGGATGGCCAGGAGGAAGAGGCCCATTTTTCCAATATGCATTTGAATTAACGAGGAGGAATAAAAGCACAATAATTAGTGAATTGTTCTGCTAAAACCAGAGTTATCTGGATTGTTGTCATTTTTCCCCTGTTGGGAAAGGCAAAGTTAAAATCATTTTCAGTCATGGCATGGATACTCAGCTGTCAGGGTTTTTTTTTACTTCTTCTTTGGTGAAACATAATACTGGGGCCAGAGTATGTACCAAGGGCAGATATAACTGATGGAAACAACCATTTCCAGTGGAAGAAATAAATCCAAATGTTCTTTAACAAATTAAATATTATATGTGGGCCAGTGATCAATTGCTAATAAGCTGCAAGTGGATGTCTTTAAAGAAAGTCTACCACACAGCTTCTTGGACAGTAGCAATGGCCCAATCCATGCCTTGGGATATTTTGCTAGCCTAATTGGCTGATGATTCATGCTTCCTTTTGTCCTTCCAATGTTCCTGTAAATACGATAATGACAAGGGAAAACAATGTTTGTTTGAACTTTGTACTGTGAATGTGTGTGTCAATACCCAGAAGACAGACAAGAACAAATAGAACGGTATTGCACTTAGATTAGGTAGTTTAATTATAGGAGGACATTTCTACCTTTTATCACACTCAAGCCATATATCTATCTCAATCTACTCATTTTGAGGTCTGGTAACTTGCCTTGTTTAGCTTTGCGTAATCCATCAAGGATACAGAATTCTTTAGCAATAAACCAAAGTTTAAAAAAATGGAAATCAGAAAGAGAATATATTTTAAAAATGCATATCTGTCATTCAGTTACATCATGGATATCAAACTCGATTGCATCACATGTCATCACATGACATATCATGACGTTTTTTGCCTTTGCAGAGCCAGGCTGTAAGTTTGACACCCCTGAGTTACATCATCAGACATTACAGCATGATAAAGAAGTAGCGAATAAAAGAAGCAAAGCCAAAACTCTGCAGAGGAAATTTGCTTGGTCATTGTGGTAAAATTATTATTAGTTAAATCTACTTTGTACTTCTTGAAAAATCTCTTCAAACCTCAGAGTCTCTATGTTGCAATGGAACAATTATTGTTGGGGAAGTATGGACACTTGATTTTAAAAAATGCTAACTGCCCCTCCTTTCCCAATATCACAGAGTCAAAATAGTTTTTGATTTCTGGTGGCAAACTTTATTCCATCCAAATGCAAGATTAGGTAATATTTTAAATCTATATTTTTTTAAAAAAAAAAACTCATTGTACTTATGTTTATATAACTTAACTTTCTTAAAATACTGTAGATATCTCTCCTTTCTGGTTGGTGGGATTCATCTGGGAAGCTACTAGTATATTAGTGAGGAATCTCTTTACAATCAACATATGCATTTTTTTAAATTGAGAAAATCTTCACTAAAGTCTCATCCAGAGTGATTCAGAGCCACTATTGAGAAGTTGCTGGTATGGCTCTGCAACTATCTACTGATCCAACTAATAGTAACATTGGTTCAGTCCAACCTACAGTTTTCTGTCTTGTCAGCATCATTAGTTACTTTGTTATATACTTTATGTTGGTGAAGCATCCCTATAAAATAAGACACAATGCTGAAATCAGTCTTTAACCTCTTGATTTTTCTTTCCTTTGCCTCCAAAGGCAATTACATTAATTAGCAATTATGCTAACTTCCAATTAGCAATTTGAAGTCTCTCTAATTGCATCCCCTCACACTTTCAGTAATTAATTCATTCACCACATCATAATCAGTTGATAAACAAACAAAATTGCTGTATAATTTTCTTTGCTCTACGTATTGGAAAGAAAAGGAAAACTACTAGCAAAAGTATTCATAAATTCTATGCCATTAGTTATTTGCCAATTGCTGATTATTGTGCAACATAGCTAATCCTTTTGTCCATTTAAGAAGGTGACGAAGATGGATTTCTGAGGTTAAGAGGACTGTTAACTTTTAAAGGGAAATAGGTGGCAATTAAAAAAAACCTAAGATTAATTCTAAAGACATAGTAGAGAAAAGAAAATGAAGCTAACAGTTATAACCACCATCCTATTCAGGGTTTTGGACCAGTGGTGGTTTTCAATTTATTTTACTTCCGGTTTGCTCATACACGCTTGTGCACTCGTACAATGCTTTGTGTGCATGCAGAAACTTCTATGCATGTGGAGAAGCACTGGGGAGGGTGGGCGGAGCCTGCCTCCGCTGCCACTACAGGTTCGCCCGATCCGGGGCAAACTGGCAGAAACCACCTCTGTTTTGGACTGAATTTCACAGCCAGCATGAAACCTATGCTCAGATATGACCTTATGCAACCCAAGACAGCTTTTTAAGAATTGTCATTCACCCAATTCTTAGAACTTTTTTCCTGCTCTGTCCAGCTAAATGATACCTAACTGATCTTAATTGATCTTAAAATGTAATACAGAATTGAACTGAATTAGGTTTTGATGAGACACTTCTAGGAAATCCAAGATTTATTTATTTTATATGGGGAAATTAAAGCGGTGTGTGGAAACTTAAGAGAAAGCAATGGCAAACCATTGTTTGTTGATTTGGACAAACATTTGTCCAAACATTTATGTAGGCAAATTGATGCTCTCCCATCAGAACATCTGTCTGAAAGTTATTTTGACTAATTAATTAAATCCGGTGGTATGCAAATCCCAATCTAAACTTCCATTTTCAGATCTTTCATTCAAACAGCAACTTTACTTCATTGTAATCCCTGCAAATTATATGTCGTTATTTTAAAACTAAAAATGAATATTTGAAACTCTTAAATCAAGGTATGATTTACAATTTACTTCAAACCCGGTAGAAAAAGAAGTTAAATAAAAGATTTCTCTATTTCCTTGAAAGTAAGGAGAAATAATAGTTTAATAAATTTGGTCTACCATGTTTTATTTCCAAGAATACTTCAGAGACCAATATTTCTGCATCCAGTGGAAAATAAAGGTCCAACTTTGGAAGTGTAACGCCAAGGACAGAGGATTTTTATTCTTATTTTGGAGAAGGGGAAGAAATTTTGGATTCTTGATGTTGGAATATCTGAAATTAGGAAGAAAGATGTATGGGGGAGAGGATGCAGTTCATCCTAAAACCTCCCAAATCTCTGGTATGCTTCCAAACTGAAAAAAAACAATAGAATTGTTTTAAATATTTTAAATGTTAAATATTTAACATTTCTCATAATCAAAGAAAAAAAATGAAATAAAACATCGGAGTTGAGTGAAGAGGTGTAAATGTTTCTACACTATCATTTCTAATTTTGCCTCCAGCAATGCTGATGGATATAAAAAGCCTTCATATTTTGAAAGGATCTGCAGTAGGAGGTGAGATTAATTCTGAATTCCCTGCACTTAGTGCTTTGTAGGAGAATGACAGAAATCAACCATCAGTTTCAGTGGGATTGAGGTGATCTATGCATATATAAGCTTGCAAAAATGTTTTTATAGTACCATTTTTACTTTTTGTCATTAAGTCATATAAAGGGGCACGATGGCCAGAGATTAAATTTGGTTAGATTTGGTTGTGAGCCGCCCTGAGTCCCCTCCGGGGAATAGGGCGGCATAGAAATATAATAAACTCAAACTCAACTCAAATACCTGAACTTGTCAACTGCAAAGCTGACACCTTGGGTTTGAGACCAAAGGGTTGTGTGGATGGGGTGAACTCTTGCCCACCTAGCAATGCAAAAGCATGCAAATACAAGTAGATAACACTAATTAAGCATAATTTTGAAGAACAACCTCTCCCTGTGTTTGGAGAGAAAAGTGTTCAATTCTCAGTATATACTACCTGCTCTAACCTATACCAGTGAAAATGGACACTAACCTCACAATCAATACAAAAGCAATGAGTGGTGCAAAGAGCCATGGAAAGGTACATGCTTGGCATCACAAGACAAGACCAAAAATATATGATGCCATCAAAAGAGTAAAAGAATTGAAATGGAAATGGGCTCTTCACATAGCAAGAAAAACTGATGGCAAGTGAACTAAGGCAGTTTTTAGAAGAGATTCAAACTTGATAAAAAGTATCCACAAAAGAGACTTTAAAAAAAAGATGGAGTAATGATATCAGCAAGTATTATGGCCCAACTAGCAAAGAAGAGCCCAGTGGTAGGTTGCTCCCGGTTCAGCCCAGTTTGGCTGAACCGGTAATAGTGGTGGCGGGAGGCCCCGTCCAATCACCCAGATGCTTTTGCACATGCACAGAAGTTTCTGTGCATGCGGTAAAGCATTGCATGCAAGCATATGCAGGAACACCCCTGAACTGGTAGTAAAAATATTTGGAACCCACCACTGTCAAGACCATATTGATTGGAAACATGCAGAAGAGACCTTCATTCTGCAGTCGATAAACAATGGCTGGGATGATGAAATAGGCAACACTTCTGTGGGAAGGTAACAGCATTCTGCGGGACTCAGGCAGGGGTGGGTTCCTGCCAGTTCTAACCTCTTCTATAGAAGAGGTTCCACAGTGCCGTTTAGAACCGGTTCCAGCTCCTTCCCCCGCCTGTCCGCACATTATCAAGATGAAGAGCGAGAGGAGGAATTCTGGGAGTTGAAGTCCACAACTCTTAAAGCTGTCAAGTTTGAGCACCCCTGGGTTTTTTTTCTAAAGGATTAGGAGTGCAAGGGTCTTGTAACTTGACAGCTTTAAGACTTGCGTGCTTCAAATGCCAGAGTTTCTGAGCCAGCATTTTGGCTGCTAAGCATGCCCACCCAGTCACATGACTGCCAAGCCACTCCCACTCGGTCACATGGCTGGCAAGCCACGCCCACAAAGCAGGCCACACTTACAGAAGAGGTTCTAAAAAATTTTGAAACCCACCACTGGACCATATGACCACAGAAATTGTCTTCGGTAAACAATGGGTCCCTCAACTAAGAAAGGGAGATGAGTACACCCCTTAGAGTCAGACATGAATGGACAGGGGAAACCTTTATCTTTACCTTTATCATTACCAGAAAATAAGCATCTAATCCCAAATCTCATAGAATCTTGTAAACTCATACATTTGAGCATTAGAAATCTTTTTCTTTAAAAAAAATCCACCCAAAACACTAGGATTAGAAAAGATTTCAGAATTTGTGGGCTTTCTTCTATTATGCATTTACATCTTGGTGATGGACTTTCTCGGACTTACCACACTGGTATTAATTTTCTGGGCTGTGGGTTAGACTGTCAGTGTACATTAGCACCTGATCTGTCAAGGGAATGCTGAGATCTCACTGGAAGCATTAGTCACTAAGCCTTGGGAATGGCCTTGCATGTTTCCATTGCTGGCTCAAAAGTCTGAGGCTTACATGCTTTGGTTTCTAATGAACATGCACTAGAACAAATTCATTCTCAGTAACAGAAAGATCACAATTTTTTCCCCACTTCCCTGAGTCACTTGGTGGCCTCTGCATCCAGTCTATACCTTTGTACTTTCTCTTACATTAAGCTAAGATGCCAGGAGCATTCCTCTCCATCAAACAGATGTACACCTCCTCAGGGCATACTTCTGGTAAGTCATTTCTTATAGAACGTAGGTGGCTTTTACTCAAGGTATATTAATTATTTAGCAACTGACAATAATTAAACTGAAGTTCTACACAAGGTTAATGCAATGAATCATGATTTCCTTGAGATAGCTTTGGATATTTCCTTGGAGCCTTTCACACCTGCCTAAACAGATGTATTTTGTTCTTATTTACTCTTTCCCTATTTCAAGCAGGGCTCCATAATCTTGTTCAAAATGTCTCCCTGCCTAATAATTCTAGTGATGTACTTGATGTACTTGTATTTTGACTTACTAATGGAAGCAAAGCAGTTGGTTTCAAGAAAAAATGCTTTTGCAACAACTACAACATAAACATATTTCTTATTACTGTATATACCTGATTCAGTTCCTTTCTCTGTCTATCGGCTCATCACAAGAGATCATCCAGACAGAAACCCAATATTTTTACTGTTGCCTTTGTTATATTTGTGTTGCATTTGTGCTGATAAATAAATAAAGGGAGATTAGTATAGAAGCTATTTAGCTCTCACCAGCTAGCCATACCCTTACTGGGATTCGAACCTGGGCTGTATTAAATGCAACACAAATGTAACAAACGCAACAGTAAAAATAATGGCTTTCTGTCTGGATGGTCTCTTGTGCTGAGCCGATAGACAGAGAAAGGAAGCAGTATGCCTCCTCCCATATTTGGGCATACCAGGGGTTGTGACACAATACATACCTATTTCCCTGGCTTAGCTGATAAAGGAGGAGAGCCTGTGGCCTAGTGGCTAATACAACTGCCTAATATGTAATACAGCCCAGGTTCAAATCCCAGTAAGGGTATGGCTAGCTGATGAGAGCTAAATAGCTTGAAATAGATCTATACTAGTCTCCCTTTAGTTATTTATCAGCAAAAATGCAGCATATATATAGAGTGAATGACAAGGGATCAAAATTAAAAATGTGCATTGACATAGTTTTGGTTCTGATCATTTAGGGCTTAGGAAAACAGTTGGATTTGATGGATCAGATTAGACAGTCCTGTCATATATGTTTCCAGATATGTATGGGAAGCAAATTGAGCACCTTTCCCAAAAGTCAGTAGTGGTGCTGGCCTCTTTCGGTCATACTAAGTCTTGACTTCTTCCTGTTCTACAGGCAAGGTTTTGTGCAAATGTTTGACATGTAACCTTCTGGAAACAGAATGATTTAATTGAACCCAAAAGCTGGCAAATATGAACACTGTCCTCCCATCTACCTTGCTTTCCTATTTCTTTTGTGTTTTGTATCTATTGCTTGGAACAAAATCCAGCAGCAGCAGAGTTGTGGGAAGGGACCTTGGAGGTCTTCTAGTCCAACCCCCTGGTCAAGCAGGACACCCTATACCGTTTCAGACAAATGGATGTCCAATGTCTTCTTAAAAGCTTCCAGAGATGAAGCAATCCTGTTGCCTTTATTTTGGGATTACTATTTCCTTCTGCCTTTGATTAAAGTCTTGGTTTCATAAAGAAAAAAAATACCCTTTCTATTTTTCTAGGACATTATCCCTGTCTTCTTTGCAACCCAAGTTAATATGGCGGGATTTCCATGCACATTTAAAATGTGATTATGAAAAATATAATGGAAAACACGGCAATTACTAGGAGAGTGTTAGAGGTTTTTTTAATTTTTTGACTGAGTGGTTGTTTTCATCATGTCAAGTGGCCTGAGAACCCGAGAAATGTCTTATATTTTAAATGTATTCTATCCAGCTTAAAAATAAATTGTGTGAAAATAGCGTGTAGTGTGGTCAAACACCTTTCTGTACATAAAAATATGTTCTTTACAATGGTGTCAGAGTTCGTGATTTAATAAAAAGATTCATGAGGAGCCCAGGTCTCATTTTTAAGTCTATGGATTGCCATATCTTGCCTCTAGAACTACCCTGGAAGAGAAAAAAATGTCAGCACAGTTATTCAATATTCAGATGAAATGTTCAGAATGGGAAAAAGGCAAAGCATCAACCTGCATAAATGATAGGGTCAGAGTAGTAGCTGATCCTAGATAGTATTTTTTGTTGTATTAATCTTTCTTTCAAGTTGAACTAATATATCTGTGGCTCTGTAACAGCTCTGTTGGGTTTGACTATTTGTAATCCATCAGCGATTAGACTTAGTTCTGGAGGATTTATAGCAACACACAGCAGAATACCTGCTTTGCCATTATCTATTTGAAGCTGTTGGCAGTTTAATGCTCAGGAAACACCAGACATAAAAATAGATGCCCTAACTATCCTTTTAAAATGGATATTTATATTCTTCTCTTTCTTTTCACCCCTGGCCTCTACATCTCCTCTACCATTCCTCTGTGATAATGTGTTGTTGTGACAGAGTCATATGGTAAGCCTACAAATTACCATATTTTAAAATGTACTAAAATCTATACTTGTTTAGCTTCATAATTTTGTGTCATAGCTCTAATACTAGATAATTCTGCAATAAATACCTCCTGCAGTTGTAGCTCCGACCCTTTGGAACGATCTCCCCATGGAGATTCGTACTCTCACCACCGTCCAGGCCTTCCGCATAGCCCTTAAGACCTGGCTAGCCTGTCAGGCCTGGGGACAAAGATAATTGCCCCTCCCGAATGATGAATGAATGTTGCTCATTATTTTACTTTATGTTTGTCTACGTTATTGTTTGTATTTCCCCCCCCCTGATTTTATGTAAGCCGCCCTGAGTCCCCTCAGGGAAAAGGGCGGCCTATAAATGTTAATAAACCTATAAACCTATAAACCTGCAATCTGAACAATGCCGATGATATGAAACTTATAGGACACTTGCATTATCACAATATGCTTCTGATGCAAGTGGTTCTAGGGGATTTTAAAATTATTTTTCTGCACTATGGCAGAATATTTGGACAGGTAATGGAGAGCTAAAGTGCTACTGTAGTATAATGTACAATTCCTCCTATATGGTGAGGAAAAGCCAATTTGGGGTAGTGGTTAAGGCATCAGGCTGGAAACCTGAAAAAATATTATTTTAGTCCCACTTTAGTTTCAAGTCTCAAAGCCTTTATTGTCATTGTACATCATGTATACAATGAAATTGGTTTAGCCTTTACTGGTGCAGTCCATACAAGAATACAAGACCACAAAAAACTAATCATATGTTTCCACATGTACATCATATTCTGTGCAACATGTATATTACTCTGCTGTATGATCTTATATCATGATATATACATATTACTTTAGAGCTGTGGTGGCACAGTGGTTAGAATGCAGTATTGCAGGGTAACTCTGCTCACATTGCCAGGAGTTCAATTTCCTCAATCCTGACTGGTTCAAGGTTGACTCGGCCTTCCATCCTTCTAAAGTCAGTAAAATGAGGACCCAGATTGTTGAGAGCAATATGCTGACTCTGTAAACCACTTAGAGTGGGCTGAAAAGAACTATGAAGTGGTATATAAGTCTAAGTGCTATTGCTGTTAGGCACAAGCTAGCCAGGTGACCTTGGGCCAGGCACTCTCAGCCCTAGGGAAGAGGCATGGCAAACCACTTCTGAAAAAACTTGCCAAGAAATCTTCAGAGTCCAGCAATCATCAGGAATCAATGATTCAAAGGCACCCCATATATGATGAACTCAGTTTGGATATCTGTATCTTTCATTTTTGAATATTTGATGGGGGAAACACCTTGGGCAGCATGAGAACCAGTATTTTATAGTGATTAAAGTGTTGGAATAAGAATAGGGAGATTCTATCCTTGGCCATTGGAACTTTTTGATTATCTTGCGCCAAGAACTCTTTCCTAGCCCTATCTACCCCATATGAACAAAACACAAGAGAAAAATAGCAATTTTGAAATGTGGAGTAGACTATGGAGTAGTCTATATGTTGAGTAAGGCTGTGTTTTGCTTTTAGGATTTTGAGAAACCAGATTATCCTTTGTCAATATGTATACAGACCTGCTTTATTGTTTGAGAGAAACAGCAGCAATTCTACACATAGCCATTAACTCTCCGTTAATGAGCATCTGCTTGGGTCATATAAAGGTTCATATACTTAATTGGTATGGAACATTTCACTATGTTACATTATTGTCTTTCTGCTAATTAGGTCTCCCTCAGTCCTTCCCATCGGCTGAGTCTCCATGGCCTTTGTCAGTTTCATCCTGGTTATCATAAGATAAATAATATACTTTCTTTTTGGCCAGAAAAGATTAAGAGGGCTTTGTTTGGGCACAAGAATTTATGCCAGAGGTGGCTCAGGAATTCTAGGAGTTAAATCATAAAGGGAGCATAGTTCCCCATATCTGCTTTAGACCTTGACATCATGTAAATTGGTGGTTGGGACTTATCCATGTCAGATTTGCAAGGTCATAACATATAAAAGTAAAAATAAAAAATACAAAAGTACAAAATAGACCACAACCTACTTCTTCATAAGCTAGAAAAAGGTGGGATAGACAGCTTCACCACCAGATGGATTTGCAACTGGCTGACAAACCATACTCAACGAGTAGTCCTTAATGGTTCTAAGTCTACATGGAGAGAAGTAAGCAGTGGGGTACCACAAGGTTCTGTCTTAGGCCCAGTACTCTTCAATATCTTCATAAATGACTTAGATGAGGGAATAGAAGGGCAACTTATCAAATTTGCAGGTGATACTAAGCTGGCAGGAATTGCTAACATCCTAGGCCCAAGATCCAGAAGCATCTTGACAGACTTGAACACTGGGCCCTATCTAACAAAATGAAATTCAATGTAGAGAAAAGTAAACTCCTACAGTTAAGTAAGAAAAACCAAAAGTACACATATAAACTGAGTGAAACTAAGTTTAATAGCAGTGACTGTGAGAGGGATCATGGAGTCTTAGTGGACAACCGGCTAAATATGAGCCAGCAGTGTGCAGCAGCAGCCAAAAAAGCCAATGAACTCCTAAACTGCATTGACAGAGGTATACAATCAAGATAAAGTGAGGCGTGACCCATCAAAAGCGCGGAGGACAAAATCGCGCTCGACGAAAGCGCACATGTGACGTCATCACAGCGCGACGAAAAAAATTAAAAATTGAAATAAAATTAAAATTAAAGCAAGCCGATTCACATAAAGGTAAGGGTTAGGTTAAGGGTTAGGGTTAGGGTTAGGTTAAGGGTTAGGGTCAGGTTTAGAGCGTTAGCGTTAGGTTTAGCGTTAGGTTAAGGGTTAGCGTTAGGTTTTTCGTTACATTAACGGTTAGGTTTAGGGTTACATTTAGGGTTAGGTTTAGGGTTACATTTAGGGTTAGGTTTAGGGTTAGGTTTGGGGGGGTTAGGGGAAGGTTTTAGCTTTATTTTTACATTTTTCGATCACAGCGCGATGTTTTCGTCGCGCTGTGATGACGTCAAATGCGCGCTTTCGTCGAGCGCGATTTTGTCCTCCGCGATTTTGTGGTGGAACCAAAGTGAGGTACTAACACCACTCTATAAAACCACACCTCGAGTACTGTATCTAGTTTTGGTCACCACACTATGAAAAAGGTGTTGAGACTTTAGAAAAAGTGCAGAGGAGAGCAACCAGGATGATTAGGGAACTGGAGACTAAAACACATGAAGAACGGTTACAGGAACTGGGCATGGCTAGTCTAGTGAAGAGAAGGAACAGAGGAGACATGATAGCAGTGTCCCACTGCTATTTGAGGGGTTGCCACAGAGCCCTCCTCTCTGTGGCAACCCTGTGGTCAAGCTATTTTCTGAAGCACCTGAAGGCCAGAAAAGGAATAATGGATGGAAACTGACCAAGGAGAGATTCAACCTAGAAATAATGAGGAACTTTCAGACAGTGAGAACAATCAACCAATGGAACAACTTGCCCTCAGAAGTTGTGAGAGTTTCATCACTTGAGACTTTCAAGAAGAGATTGGACTGCCATTTGTTGGAAATGGTGTAGGGTTTCCTGTTTGAGCTATAAGGTCCCTTCCAACTCTGTTAATCTGTTATCTGTTAAAATAAAGGTACAGTTTGTGCCCAATTATATCTAACATTGTTAGATATTTGTCTTCACTTAATATGCATTTATCCTTAGATCTTTAGATGCACAACAGTGAATGATGTATCAAAATATCAAACTGTTATATAGATATAACATATATAGATATAACTGCAGTGAGGTGACACGAGGCTGGATCCAGGCGGTTGTAACCGCCTCCCTTCGGGAGGAGAACTTCCCCGCCGCACTGAAAGCGGCGGTGGTGAGACCCCTCCTGAAGAAACCATCCTTGGATCCAGCTGTTCTTAACAGCTATCGTCCGGTCTCCAACCTTCCCTTCTTGGGGAAGGTTGTTGAGAAGGTGGTGGCCTTCCAGCTCCAACGGTCCTTGGAGGAAGCAAACTATCTAGACCCCTTCCAGTCAGGCTTCAGACCCGGTTACAGCACAGAAACCGCTTTGGTCGCATTGATGGATGATCTTTGGAGAGCCAGAGATGAAGGACATTCCTCCATCCTGGTCCTCCTTGACCTCTCAGCGGCTTTCGATACCATCGACCATGGTATCCTTCTGCGACGACTGCGGGGGGTGGGAGTGGGAGGCACCGTGCTACGGTGGTTCTCCTCCTACCTCTCGGACAGGTCGCAGTCGGTGTTAGTGGGGGGGCAGAGATCGTCCCCTAGGCCCCTAAATTATGGGGTGCCGCAGGGCTCGGTCTTATCCCCCCTACTATTTAACATCTACATGAAACCGCTGGGAGAGATCATCCGCAGGCACGGGATTAGATACCATCAATATGCGGACGATACTCAATTGTATCTGTCCGCCCCATGCCAAATCAATGAAGCGGTTGATGTGATGAGCCGGGGCCTTGACGCCGTCATGGACTGGATGAGGGTTAACAAGCTTGTGCTCAACCCAGAAAAGACCGAGTGGCTGTTGTGTTTTCCTCCCAAAGATTTGGCCAATATTCCAACACTCAGGCTGGGGGGTCAAATTTTACACCCCTCAGAGAGGGTTCGCAACTTGGGAGTCCTCCTGGATCCACAGGTGTCATTCGACCACCATTTAACGGCTGTGACCAGGGGGGCATTCGCCCAGGTACGCCTGGTGCGCCAGTTGCGACCCTACCTGAATCGGGAGGCTCTCACAACAGTCACTCGGGCCCTTGTGACCTCTAGGCTGGAATACTGCAATGTGCTCTACATGGGGCTGCCCTTGAGGAGCATCCGGCGACTTCAGCTAGTGCAGAACGCAGCCGCGCGAGTGATTGCGGGTGCACCTCGATTCACCCGCATAACACCTATCCTCCGCGAGCTGCGCTGGCTACCTGTCGATCTCCGGATGCGCTTCAAGGTGCTATTAATCACCCATAAAGCCCTACATGGCAGTGGATCTGGATACTTGAGAGACCGCCTTCTGCCAATTACTTCCCTGCGACCTATAAGATCCCATAGACTAGGCCTCCTCCGCATCCCATCGGCCAGCCAGTGTCGGCTGGCAACTACAAGGAGGAGGGCCTTCTCAGCAGTAGCCCCGACCCTTTGGAACGAGCTCCCCGTGGAGATTCGTACCCTCTCCACCGTCCAAGCCTTCCGCATAGCCTTGAAGAACTGGCTCGCCCGTCAGGCCTGGGGATAAGGATCGTTACCCCGCCCGAATGATGAATGTATGTTGTCTATTATTTTATTATATGTTGTTATCTTAATGTTGTATCCCCCCCTTCCTGGTTTTGTGTGAGCCGCCCTGAGTCCCCTCAGGGAAAAGGGCGGCCTACAAATGCTAATAAACCTAATAAACCTAAACCTAATAATATGCATGTATCCCTGGTGCATTTTTACCATGCCACTTTACCTTATTCTGCATTCAGAGTGGAACCAAAGAAAGACAGAAACTTGTCTATTGTCTAACTCTGCTTTCCAGAACTCCTAATGGAGTTATACTGTGTTTTTTCTGAGAAACAGAGATATTGGGTAATGCTGGTCCATACCATGGTCACTAAAACCTGAAACCCAGCACTGCTGAATATGCCCATTATTACTTGTACTGCCACATTCTGGACCAGTTGAAGCTTCTGAATAGTCTTCAAGGGCAGCTCCATGTAGATCTCATTGTAGTAGTCAAGTCATCAGATGGCTAGGGCATGAGTAACTCTCTAAAGGGGTCTCAGTTTAAAAAATGGCACAACTGGAATTCTTGGCCAAAGCTGCCATCTACTTCTCAAGTAGGAGCTGTGACTACAGAAAGACCTCCAGATTGCAAACCAAACTTGAAAGTGGAAAGAAAACACCTATTATTGTTGTTGTTGTGTTACTTGTTTGTTTAGCTACCTTGTTTTGCTTTCCCTATAAACTGAAGGACTCTTATCATCAGTTTTTGAATTAATCAATGCTTTAAACAAACCATTGTTTTGGAGTATAACTGGCCAGTATATTTCACAGGAAATTAGGCTGAATGTTCCATTTTTTTCATGGCAATCTAATTGAAGATATGCCGTGTATAATGATTTAGGCACTAGAGAAAGATTCTCTCCCTCCCCCTCTATCTTACAAAATTGTAGAAGAAAATGCTAAATCAGTCTGATTAAGATTTAGATAGTTTCTTTATTGGAAATGAAGATGAATGGATCTTAGAAATAGTCAGACCAAAAAAAGCAATTTCACATTCAAAAATAAATGTGTGAGAAAATATTTTTCACTATTTGCAAAGAGATGAGATTTGCATTTCCAGTGCATTAGTTCGCATTGTGAAATAATTATAGAAGATAGCAACGCAAAAACCTAAAATGTAACAGCATTCAAAAATAGACATAGGTGTCATCCAAGTTTCCTAATAAAAATTATTCACATTCTTAAGGTTTTGGGGGGAAGTCTGTCAGAGATGCATTAGGCTAGACTAGATAATTTATTGCTTGTTTCCTGTTGTAGCCAAAATATAGTACAATATTATGGTAACTGGGAGCAGTTCTTTGGGACATCTAAATCAAATATTTACATTTTTCTCATGAGATATTTCCTGGCTTCAGTGAGTCTTCGCAAATAAACTATGATGAGAATGTTTCCTTATCTTCAGGAAAATAACACAATTTCTTGGCATAAAGGCAAGGATTTGAAGTTACATCTCTGTTTCTGGAATGTAGTAGCTTAATCAGATCTTTTGCCTCTTCTAAAGGAGACCTGTCTGGTAGGAAATTATTTGTAAAGAGGTCTAAATATGGTCCCAGAAACTGACCTTTGAACAGCACCAAATGTTCTAGAAAGTCACTAAAAGTAGCATTTCATTACCATATGGTAATTTCTTAAAATATAAGAACAAACAAAAGAAGGTGTTACATAAATGCCTTCAGGGTGGCTCTATCTTCTGTAGACACCAGTCCTAAACAGGGGAACACATGAATTTGGTACAGCAATTAACCTTGCACCCAATGTATTTTTAACACTTGATATTACACTATTTCTTCACAAAATTCCTTTCCTAAGATTAGGAAGGTTTTGGATTCCCCCCCCCCCCGCCCCCAAATTACCGTGTTCTGGTACTGATGAACTTCAACTTCTGCATAAAAACATAACATAATTGTCATGTTTTCTGACAATTGTCAGATCTTCTGACAAAGATCTAGCTTCTAACCAACCTAAAACTTACAAAGAACATACTGTCACATTTCTCCTGTATTTTTCTAAGGGTTTACTCTTTAAAAGATTTAATTGGCCCTTCAGTAGGGCTGTTATAGAGAAAATGAGAATAAACTTTGATTACTTGGTTTCTGAGCAGAACTCATAGAAGAAGTACATATACAAGATGATGTGCACCAAATTATATATAAAGTTTTTATGAATGCTTAATAGAAACTTAATTCCTCTGTCCCCTTGAAATAGAATATTCACTGAATTATATAAAGCAAAGATATTGGGAGTGAGCTGAAAAATTGGTAAATTACTAGCCTCTTAATAAAACAATTGCAACAAGATAATATCATCCCTAGAGTAAAATGTTAATTGTTTGGACTCAATAAATCACATTTTTATTTAATTGCATAATATAGACTCCTTACAATTGAAAATAAATTAATCAAATTTTATGTAATATACTTGTTTCTAAAATCATGCATCAAGCTGCCTCTTTTGCTCCGCATTTATCTTCTGCAAAACAATTACAATTAAATCTGTGAAAACAGTAACAGTATCAGACTTTTTTCAATTGAATCCATTTCTCAGAAACTGCCTGAACAAGACTCTTTAGTTTTCTTGGCAATGTTTCTCAGAAGCTATTTGCCATTGCCACCTTCTTTCTAGGGCTGACAGGAAGTGATTGGCTCAAGGTCACTCAGCTGGCTTCATGCCTAAAGCAGGACTAGAACTCACAGCATCCAGTTTCTAGTCTGATGCCTTAATCACTGCACCAAAGTGGTTCTCAGAATAAGATTTCCCCCCAGTACTATTGAAGATCTGCACTATTTTGGGATAGTATTAAATTTCCTTCTACAGCGCTATCAAACTCATCCAAATTCAGTCAAATAATGCAAGGGTAATAATATAAATGGGAATTGCAGATTTTGCAGGAGGAAAATTCATTAATGAACCTACTTTTCACTGAGCAGTGTTTACAAAAGTTGCATGCTTTGTAGAAGGATCATTTGGAAAGAAAGCTGTCAGGAAAAACAGACATAGGAATTCTAGATCTGCAGTCCTTTTAATTCTCTGTGGTTTTTTGGACAAAAGTAGATACATTTGCAGCTAAAGGTATCATATAAGGCTCAACTGTCCCATCAAAAAGCAATATGATTGGAGAATCTTTGGTGAATCATTCTTCATTCCCCTTTTTTCCAGTTCAGAATGTTTCAGAGCTTTAGAATGTGAATGAAAAGAATATTAGAAAAATACAACTAAAGCTACTTTCGATTTGTATTAGAGAACACTGAAAAATAGCAAACTGTAAAGGCATTTGATTCCAGTAATAAGATTCTCATCGAGAGAAAGCATTGGTATTTCTGAAGTGTTAATGGCCAAAGTGGTATCCTTTTTTAACTCTAGGAGACCTGACAAATATATTGGAGAAAAGGGCAGATTGGGCAGAAAGCAGAAAGAGAAAGCCGGGGGGGGGGGTTAATGGCTCATTTCTACAGCAACAAAGGGCTCCCAATGGGGAGAAAAGTTGAAAATTGGTAAACTGATCACAATTCTTTTGCCATGCTTCAAAAATGAGGCCATCCAAAGTGCTGTCCTCATACAAGGGTAGAGACAGTAATTTTTGTTGCCACTGTGGAAGAAGATGAAGTGGTTCATCTTCTTTCTCTGCTGCTTGAACCTCTAGCCAGCTGCCCACTACAAAGCAATTTTCTACTTTTTTCCTCTCTTTGGGATGGGAGAGAAAACCTTTATCTCACTTTGTCTTACTGTTGTGTCCTCTTTTCCAGTATCTCCATCTTCTCTATAGAAGGCAAAAGGATATTGTATATCTGCAAACATCAGGGCAAGATTGGTTATGAAAGTTACCAATATTATTATTAAACTTGTGAAATATCTTTCACAAAGTTGGCATTCTTATTCAGAGTAGAAACCTACTAAAAGTAGACACCTTGCTAAAAAAAATATCAGGATAATAGCAATAGTACTTAGGCTTATTATTGTTTTTACAGCCCTCTCTAAGCGGTTTACAGAGACAGCATATTGCCCCCAAGAATCTGGATCGTCATTTTACAAACCTCAGAAGGATGGAAGGCTGAGTCAACCTGGAGCCTGGTGAGATTCGATCTGCCAAACTGCAGGTAGTCATCAGCAGAAGTAGTCTGCAGTACTGCTTTCTAACCACTGCACCACTGTGGCTCCTAACATGAATAACATGAATAACTATGTAAGTGGGTAGAAATCTCCTGAGAAATCTCGTTTTTTAATTTTTTAAAAATGCATTCTTTTCTCTTGAAATTTAGTAGAAGCTATAATTAATTTGTTTAATGATATGTTCTCTTTTACAAAACCATAGTTTAGCATACATGTGTTTGGTGCATGTTCTTTAATCCAGAAGGGGTTTTATCTTTAAAATTTAGAAGCCTCCTTCCGAAGAGAATAACCACCTTCATATCAATATGAAAAGGCATTTCCATATCCAAAAACAACTGCTATAAATAGAGCAGCAAGGATATCAGCTCAATGGAAGCAACTACACTCCATTATAAACTTCACTTAGGAAATGTACTAGCGCGCTTAATAATTGATAGATATGATTAAAGTCCATTTGATGCTGGTAGGATTCATCCAGCCTTTATTAATATTACGGGAACATTTAAAAACAAAATCAGAAATGATCTCCAGTAACTCTAATGAATGGGTTTTCCTAGCTTTTACTGAAAATGTGTGTTAGATTTCAGTACACACAGCCAAAAATAGTTGTAAAATATCAGAGTTAAAAGGGATCTTGGGAATCATTTACTCTAACCCATGTCCAATGCAGTAATCCCGTATTACAGCATATTCAGCAGTTAGTTACCCAGCCTTTTAAAAAAAATTCTGGTTAAGTTTAGGCAACCAATTCCACAGTGTTCTATGTGCTCCTCATTAGGAAGTTTTTATCTAATCTAAATATATGGTTGACTGTGCAATGGCCCATAATAACCAAAATGATCATAATATCACTGGTCTGTGAACTGCAGCAATTTGGATTACATATTTGGAAAATAATAATAACAACAACAACAACAACTCTGCCGTTGCCGGTCCCAAGCCTGGATGAGAAAGGAGGAGGGTTGGGGTCAGGTTGGCAACTGGCCCCATTAAAAAACCCCACCAACCATACAATATGATGAAAGAAACGAATAAAAAATTTATAACGCATCGGTCATCGTGCGGGTTAACAAGGGCTGTGGCAGATGTTGGGGTCCCTGGACATCCGTCGACAAGTGGGCTACAAGTGGACCAGCCAACAAAATGACAAAAATATAGTGCAGATGAAAACTGTGCCATAATGGCCTGTTACTACAACTCAGAGCCAGAAAAAAGAAATTATTTAAAGCGAATGTATGAATTATGGAAACAACAATATCCAGATTCAAATGTTAGTGAACAACGACTAGCAGATCAAAGGCGATTTATTATACGGAATAAAGTGTTTAGTGAAGTTGAACATGAGGAAATTCAGGCAAATTGCAAAACCCAAAAAACAATAACACAAGCGGAAATAACTGATATTCAAGACACAACTAAAGACACTATAGTAGAACTCCCAGAAGAAGCTCTCAGGGAGGAAATAACATCACCACCACTAGAACCAGTTATCACTGAACCAACTGATGAACTAACTCAAAAACAAAAAGAATTGAAGGATAAGATCATGGAGCATTTTCTGCTTAATGAGGAAAGGCAACGTTTACCATCACTAAAAACTGTGCCTAAGAAAATTTTGGCCCCTATCATGAAAATGGTTAATGCAGTGTTTTCAACAATTGAACCGGGATCCATCTTGGAAACAAACCAGTTAATGTACAGCGCAGCTGTAATAGTCACTAATGAACTAGGCATTAAAATTAAAGTACCTAGTCACACAACAGAAAAAGCATCAAAGCCAAAGTGGAAAATCCGTCTAGAACAAAAAATCAAAAAATTAAGGGCAGATGCTAGTAACTTAAAGAACATGCATGAGCAACGGCTTAAAAACAACAAAATCATAGATCGGCTAATCAGAAGATATAGATTGGATACAAGAAACATCAATGAAGCTGTAGAGATTGTAAAACAGCAGATAACAGCAACAGCTAGAAAAATTGAAAGATATGAGGCACAAATCATCCAATATAAACAAAATCAGCAATTTCGATCAGACCAACGGCGTTTTTATCAAAGTCTTAATGTGAATGGTGACACCAAAAGTGAAAAACCAGAAAAGCAGGCCACAGTTGAATTCTGGAAAGAATTGTGGGAAAATGCAAAGGATTACAACAAGGAAGCAAAGTGGATACATGACTTTGAGAAAAGCATTGGCAAGTATTAGAAATAACAACTGAGATGATCAAAAATCGAGTTAAAAAGGTAAAGAATTGGACATCACCTGGAAAGGACCAATTACATGGTTTCTGGCTCAAATATCTGACCAGTTTACATGCAATATTGGCCAGGCAACTGAATGAAATTTTACAAAAGGGCCAAATTGATGAATGGTTGACAACTGGAAAAACATACTTGATTCAGAAAGATCCAACTAAAGGAACAACACCTGAAAACTATAGACCAATAACATGCTTACCAACAACCTTCAAATTACTCACAGGCATTGTTGCAGATAACATGATGGATTATTTGGAAACAAACAGCATCTTGCCAGTAGAGCAAAAAGGCAACAAAAGAAGGAGCAGGGGCACAAAAGATCAGCTTCTAATTGATAAAATGATATTAGAAAATTGTAAGAACAGAAAAACGAACTTGAATATGGTCTGGATTGATTACAAAAAGGCATTTGACTCACTGCCACATAGTTGGATCATAAAATGCTTAGAAACAACTGGCATTAGCAAAAATATTACATCCTTTACTGAAAAGGCAATGAAACAATGGAGAACTGAGTTGGCAGTAGGGAATGAGAGCTACGGAATGGTTAATATCAAGCGAGGAATTTTCCAGGGTGATTCACTTTCACCTCTTCTCTTCATCATCGCAATGATCCCACTATCAGTAATCTTAAAAAAAATGAAATTAGGCTACCAAACAGCCAAAAAAGCTGAAAAAATTTCGCATTTACTATATATGGATGATTTGAAACTCTATGGAAAGTCAGAAATAGAAATCCAATCATTGACAAATACAGTCCGAGTATTCAGCACCGATATTTCAATGCAGTTTGGCATGGAAAAATGCGCCACTGTATCCATAAAAAGGGGCAAAATCACTGCATCTGAGGGAATTGAAATGCCCAATGGCCAACTAATTAAATGCAAAGAAAATGAAGCCTACAAATACTTAGGCATTCTGCAGTTGGATAACATCAAGCATGGAGAAGTAAAAACTATTGTCAGGCGAGAGTACACCAACAGAGTTAGGAAAATTTTGAAATCTAAATTGAATGGTGGAAATACAATCAAGGCCATAAATACCTGGGCAATACCAGTTATAAGATACACAGCTGGCATAGTTAACTGGACACAAGCTGATTTGGACCTTTTGGACCAAAAAACCAGGAAACTAATGACAATGCACTACAGTTTACATCCATGTGGTGATACTGATAGACTATATCTGCCCCGAAAATCAGGTGGCAGAGGATTATTACAAGTGAAGCAAACAGTTGAAGAAGAAAAACATGCACTGGCTGATTATTTAAAAGACACTCAAGAACATCTATTAATCGAAGTAAAGAACAAAAATCTACTGAAGGCCCAACAGACAAAACAAGAATACAGAAAAGATGTGATAAAATCAAGAATGGAGAGTTGGCAGAACAAAGCACTGCATGGTCAATTTCTGGAAAAAATAAAAGATAAAGTGGACAGTGAACAAACTTGGTTATGGTTAAAAACAGGTACATTAAAGAAAGAAACAGAGTCACTAATCCTGGCTGCGCAAGAACAAGCTATCCGCACAAATGCCATTAAGGCCAAAATCGAAAAATCCTCTGATGATGCCAAATGCAGACTTTGCAAAGAAGCTGATGAAACTGTTGATCACATACTCAGCTGCTGTAAAAAAATCGCGCAGACTGATTATAAATTGCGGCACAATTCAGTAGCACAAATGATCCATTGGAATTTGTGCAAAAATTATAATATTAAAACAGCAACAAACTGGTGGGAACATCAGCCTGAAAAAGTCACCGAAAATCAGATGGTCAAGATCTTGTGGGATTTCCGTATACAAACCGACAAAATACTGGCGCATAATACACCAGACATCACACTGGTTGAGAAAAATAAGGTCACAATCATAGACATCGCAATACCAGGTGATAGCAGGGTCGCCGAGAAGGAACATGAAAAAATCGCAAGATACCAGGACTTAAAAATCGAAATTCAACGACTATGGCACAAACCAGCAGTGGTAATTCCAGTGGTAATTGGCACACTGGGTGCTATTCCAAAAGCACTGGAATTACATTTAAAACAGTTAAAAATTGACAAAATCACCATCAGTCAAATGCAAAAAGCCGCACTGCTTGGATCTGCACGCATATTACGAAAATACGTTACGACGTCCTAGGCCCCTGGGTGGGGCCCGACTAGTAACCAATGCCAAATCCGGCGAAACAACTGGCCGCTGTGATACAATTGTACAACAACAACAACAACAACAACAACAACAATAATAATAATAAGTAGTAGTAGTAGTAGTAGTAGTAGTAGTAGTAGTAGTAGTAGTAGTAGTAATCACTTGTATTTGTTATGCATTTTTGAATGTTCAGTTGGGTGAGTTTCATGTTTAATGAATAAAGTATATAATAATAATAAAAATATGGAAAGGTGTAATTAAAACAGGTTTTAGAGATATTATTAGTGCAAAGAGACCTCAGGAAAAGCTAAAGTATTACATTATTAATTTGTATTATATAATTTGAAAAGGAAAACAAGAAAGGAAAGTCTGATTCTTGAGAACGATTCTGAGATCTCTTTCTTCTGCCTGGAACAGAATTTATAAATATCACAAAAAATATAAGTGTAATGTTAAATATTTAGTTAACATGCTTACTCTCCATCATATCCTATCCATTGTAGTTTAGAAAAAGAGTTGACAATTCTTAAAGGGAAATTATACATGTTTCCTTCCAAAGCAAATAAAATTCAGAATTATCTTGATGGTGATTTCTCTTATACATAAGAACGTTTAGAGGTGGTTTTTTTTTCAATGCAGAAACCCTGGCATCATTTTCTGAAGCACTGTAGTAATATATGGATCATTGCCATCTTTCTTTTTCTTTTATGAATTAAGTTTTAAAGCTGCATCCCTCTGACTGATCAAATGTGTAAACAGGCAGATAGAAGTAGTCACAGAATGAAAAATGCTGGAAACTGGATATATTTGTTTCCTTTTCTTTGACTGGGTTCCTGTTTTTACATCAGCATTTCAGTTATAACATATTAATTCATTCATTTATTCAATCAATCAATCATTTCTTATATCTGTCCCTCTCAAATTCATGAGTTTAAAACATGATAAAATGCATAATAATAGAAACAATACAAATATAATTTAGACCTGCCACATCAAATTGTAAGTTCATTTGTACAGCTCTGGTTCATAAAGCTATCAGGAAGATAAAGAGGCTTTTAACAAAATGACACAAATTGCATCCGGAAAATGAAAAGAAAATGAAACTTTTCCAAATAAGAAGACAAAGTTCATTTTCATCTGAAAGACTGGAGATAAAGTCTCTGTTACATCAACTGGAACTCTCCTCAAGACAGTTAGGATCTGAACACACAAACCAGCGATGGTATTCGGCAGGTTCTGATTAGTTCTGGAGAATCAGTAGCGAAAATTTTGTGTGGTTTGGAGAACCGATAAATATTACCTCTGACTGGCCCTGTCCACATCTATTCTCTGCCTCCCAAGTCCCAGCTTGGGAAGAAATGGGGATTTTGCAGTCACCTTCCCCTGGAGTGCGGAGGGAATGGAAAATTTACTGTATCCTTCCCCTCCCATGCCCACCAAGCCACGCCCACCAAACCATGCCACACCCACTAAGCCATGCCCACAGAACCAGTAGTAAAATATTTGAATCCCACCACTGACACAACACACACACACACACACACACACACACACACACACACACACACACACAAACACCATTTCCTTCTTGAAACTACAGGCAGAAACAGCAGAGATAGCAAAACATTCAAGATTCATAAGGTACAGCAACAGATTGATTGTGCTCCTTTGGCTGTTGAATTACAAGATAACCACTTGAATAACTTAATAGTTCCTTCTGGCTCCTATATCATACGCCCATCTTTCAGTAAACCTAGAGCAATATGTTGCCCATATTTGCCTTATATCAGAGCAAAAGAGAACATTAAACATTTTCTGACTCCTATACCATAAACCCATCTAGTTCATCCTGATTGAGTCATTGATTGACATAAGACTTTGAACATTTTTACGTATAGTCCTTGTTTTACAACCATTTCTTTAGTGATCATTCAAAGTTACAGCAGCACAGAAAAAAAAGTGACTTATAATGGATTCTTACATCACGGTTGCAAATTGCCCATAGTCACATGAGCAAAATTTGGGCTGTTAGCAACAGCATGTATTTCTATTGTTGCAGCATTCCGGGGTCACATAATCACCGTTTGCAATCTTCCCAGCCAGCTTCTGGCAAGCAAAGTCAAGGGGTGGGGAGCCAGGTTTGTTTAACAACCACATGTTTTACTTAATAACCATGTCAAAAAATGATTCACTTAATCAACGTCTTGCTTAGCAACAGAAATTCTGGTTCAAATTATTTTTGTAAGTCAAGGACTATCTGTAAGTAGAATTATGTTTAATGTTCTCTTTGATATAAGGCAAATGCAGCAGCATAGTGTAAATATTTCTGATATACAACGACAAAACATTTGAAGATGACAGTTGTGCTACTAAACTGAGATTTCCCCTCACCCTAACATGCAATTTATTTTCGATTCAAGATGCTGAGAGTCACTCCGTCATTTACAAATGGTCCAACTGGGTCTCCTGCTGCTTCTCTTTGAATCATTATTCTTTCAAAGACCCCATTCTGTTTCAAGGATGCCTTGCCATGGCTTTTAATCTCCAAGTAAAGAGGTAATCTATCAACAATTAATAGTACCCTGAGTGTAAGATTAAAGGGTTCATCAGCATGTGTTACAGCTTCCACAGGTGGGGTGTTGTGTCAGTAATGATAGCTGGGATGAAAGAAACAATACAGAGAGATGGATGAACTGTTGATTTAAATTTTTAGCAAAAGAATAGCAACAGAAGTTTTGCTGAAATAGGCCCCCAAATATTTAGGTTATAGTGCTGTTGCTGAACTCCCTGCCGCTTGCTGAACAGGTTGAAAATATCACAACCTTCTTGCCAAGTGGTGAGCAACATTTGTATGTGTTATATGCAATACCTGTCAGGCCTCCAGTCATATCCCTTTTAGGATCTTGGGCCAGCCACACACTCTCTTATTTTACTATGCTGTTTCATTAGTGGGGAATTGGGAAGGGGAATAGTAAGGAATAGAATATTGTTGTCAAAATAAAACATTCCTTTCTAGAAGCCCAAGCTCATTCTTTGTCTCTGCACCTCTACACGTGACCGGAACTAGATGGGTGGAAATGCCAGCGTGGCAGTGGAAAATTGGATCATGTGATGGACTTGTGGGTGTGGGGGCAAGATCATGAACTTTCAACTGGGTGGAAAACCCAGGAAGTTTTCAGATTCGGGTTTTCCACAGATGTACCAACATGTCTCTCTCTTAATAAATTGGAACTTAGAACAATGCTTTGCCTTGGACTCTCATTTAATTTTGGATGATATTTGGAACGCTGACAATAGCACTGTAACTTAAATATTTGGGGACCCACATAAGAGCTAAACTTTGATGTTATAAGAGCATGACAGCCCTAGGGAATGAAGTAATGATAAGAAGGGACACTCTTAAGTCCCACACAGAAGCGTTATGGGATTCTTTCCCTCTCAGCGCTCTAATTTTCTTTGGTTTTCCCTTCTTTTAAATATGTGTTTTAAGTTTCAAGAGGTGCGAAGCAGTTTGAATGTGCTTTGTAGTTGGAAATCACATTAACTATAATACTAGGAGGGAAGAACAGTTTTCATAGATCCTAATAAAAATCATGATATTATAAATATCATATATTATCTCTATATTTATCTATCAACCATATTTATTTCAAAATAGTGGGGGAAGGGTGATGATAAATATAGATATAGACAGATATATATTATATAGATATATGATAATAGATAGAGATATAGATATATATAAGGAGCCGAGGTGGGGCAGTGGTTAGGGTGCAGTACTGCAGACCCCTTCAGCTGACTGTTATCTGCAGTTCAGCGGTTCAAATCTCACTGGCTCAAGGTTGACTCAGCCTTCCATCCTTCTGAGGTGGGTGAAATGAGGACCCAGACTGTGGGGGAAACTTGCTGACTCAATTTGCTAAAAATCTGTAAACCGCTTAGAGAGGGCTGAAAGCCCTATGAAGCGGTATATAAGCCTAATAAATAAATAAATAAATAAATAAATAAATAAATAAATAAATAAATAAATAAATAAATAAATAAATAAATAAGAGGTAAAGAGATAGAGATAGAAATTATAGAGATAGAGATAATAGAGATAATATAGACAGATGAGATGACAATATAGATATAGACAGATGAGATATACGTATAAACACAAACTGTCAGTTTTCATAGGTCATAATGAAGATACTATCTCTGAAATAGAAATATGAACTTTATTATGACCTATGAAAATTGTTCGTTCCTTATAGCGGTACCATGGAAATAGACAGACAGATAGTTTGTATTAATTCAAAACTAATTTTTGAAAAGGCTGGTTACTAAGTTTTTAAAGTCATTTTTTTAAAAATGAAAACAGCAGCTAAAATATGTGAATACTAATAATCTCAAAACACCAAAACTGCATAAATAACCAATTTAAATGATCAGTTGGGTGGTAGAATTAATGCTAAAAGACTGTTAGATAAAAGTGCAATGTCAGAGTTTATTTGGCTGTACTTGAGAAACAAAGACTATGAAATATTCAACAGACATAATCTGTTTTCATCAAGGAGAACCGGGCAGGGATATACACTAGCCTTAATCATGAGATTTCTTATTCTCCTGTTAACCTTTTTAGAAGCAATCTATAGCTTTATTCATAGATGGATTGCTACCGGTTCGCACCGGTTCAGGTGAACCAGTAGTAGAAATGGGGAGTGGGTCACCAAACCAGTAGGGATGGCACGCTAGCGACACCTCCGAACTGGTTCCCTGGACACCGCTGCCAATGCCGGCTTATTTTTTAGTCATTTTTTCACAGGCAACTGCGCACGCACAGGTCGTGCGCATCTGGTGCATGCACGAAGCAAACTAGCAGCAACCCACCCCACCTTTACTGCTGTCTAGGAATGTTTCAGGAGCTGTCAGAAATCAGCATAGTCCTTGGGGAGCAATCAAATCTTGATGATCTAAGTCAGGCTTGTCAAACTGGCGGCCCATAGGTTGGATGCGTCACATGCAGGCAATATCCACCCCAGCTCCACAAAGGCAAAAAAACATCATGATATGTCACAATACGTCATGTTACGTGATTGAGTTTGACACCCGTGATCTAAGTAGATGAGTCCAAGGACATTTTATCTATACCAATATTTGTAACCAAATTATTGAGATTCCAGGAAGTCGTGAATTTATTATTTTTGACTTGTTGGCTATATTGTTAGGAGATGGATGGAATTTGAATTACTGAAGATTTTAAGATTTTAGTATAAAATGGATCATGCTCTTTCTGCAGCATTTCCAGAGAAAGACTATCTCCAAGAACATTGAAAAAATTAGAAAATGTCCAGGGGCTTTAATTTCCCATTTATTCTACTCTTAGTCCTGGAATGAAGACAAAACAACAGCTAAAATAACTTGCAAAAGCTGGGTTATCTAACTCCATTCTGTCTGTATTATTGATGGAGATTTTTGAACATGTTTGTGTATTACATGGTAAATGAGAATTCTGGGGATTACACTTTTTCCCACCTTGTAAATGAGTCAGGAGAAATAAAACCTGCAGCTGGAATGAGCCTCTGATCACAGACATGTCTATCTATCATCTGCCTTTTTATTTATTTTACTAGTGGCAGCCTTCTGCTAAAAGTTCCAAAACAAAACTAAATGGAACAAAACTCCCTGTAACTTATTACTGTAGGAACACTTTAGAATGTAAACAGTTTCAAAGTGGCCTTTGGATTTAGCCTGCCTGCCATTGTTCCTCTTTTATACTGTCCCTATTTTGAGAAGATTAGGAAAGTATGGAGAGAAGGTAGGCATGTAAGAATAAGAAAGACAACCTACCAAATAAGAAGGTAGATGATAAGTCAATATGTTCTATGAGAAGGTTCCACTCAAGGGATAACATATAAATATGTTAATATATATTAAGAGTCTCAGATTCAATCTCTGCTATATCCAAATATTAATGGGAAAAATATTTTAGTGGATGTTGATGGTTGGGTGAAATACCACATCTTGATTTGATTCTAACTTTTTTTTTAAAAAAAAAACAGAACTTTTTTCTTTTTTCTTTTTAAAAAAAACACAAATATGTCCTCATTTGTCAATCATTAAGACATTGAAGTACATTTTTTTGTGTGTGTGTGCCCCTCCCTCCCTCCACCCCCCCACCCCCCCTCCTCCTTCCCCCCCCCTCCGACTTCCCAGAACCCGTACATGGTATGGATTTTTAACTAACACAGTCTAAAATCTATTGAAAAAAAAGAAATAAAGAAATTAATGACATTCTACATTGACCTTAGCTTCTTCTTACTGAACTGACTTTTAACAGTTTAAATCATTTCTGATCTTAAGCATAGGCTAACTGGAATTTCTTAGTCCCGTATTTATTTTGTATATAGTCAATCCATTTTTTCCAGTCTCGTTTATATATCTCATTTGAATGATCTTTGAGATATGCCGATATTTTCGCCATCTCGGCTAAGTTTGTTACTTTCAATGTCCATTCTTGGATTGTAGGCAAGTCTTCCTTTTTCCAATATTGCGCCACCAACAGTCTTGCTGCAGTTATCAGGTGCAGAATCAAATTGGTCTCTACCACTGTAAAGTCAGTACATATACCTAGTAAAAATAACTGAGGAATAAACTTTATCCTTCTTTTAAAAACATTTTGCATGACCCACCATATTTTTATCCAAAATGCCTTAACCTTTTGGCAGGTCCACCATATATGATAATATGTAGCATCGAGAGAACCACACCTCCAACATTTAGGCTGTACATTCGGATACATAGAAGCCAACTTTTTAGGATCTAAATGCCATCTATAGAACATCTTGTAAAAATTTTCTCTCAGATTTTGAGCTTGTGTAAATTTCACATTTCTTACCCAGATTCTTTCCCATGTATCCAACATTATTGGTTCCTCAATATTTTGAGCCCATTTTATCATACAATCTTTAACTAATTCTGTTTCCGAATCCATCTGTATTAATACATTATATATCCTCTTTATATGCCTTAAGCTTTGATCTCTTATTTGTTTAAACAGATTATCCTCAACTTGGATAAAACCAATTTTTTGATCTATTTTCCACCTAGCCTGTAATTGCCCATACTGGAACCATGTTTGAACTACCTTCTCCTCTTTTAATACCTCTAAAGATTTTAATTGTAATACCCCCCTTTCCGAGGTAAGAAGCTGTCTGTAAGTAATTCTGTCCTGTTTTTGTGCTGTATTCATATTTTCAATTGCGTGTCTAGGAATTGCCCACATGGGTATCTTGTCATTTAATTTATATTGGTATTTCTTCCAAACCCGCAATAAAGCATTTCTTAAAATATGACTTTTAAAATTCTTATCCAATTTTTTGTTGAATAACAGGTAAGCATGCCAACCAAATACCAGATCGTGTCCCTCAATATTCAATATTCTATCATTGGTTAAATGAGTCCAATCACTAATTACAGATAAAGCCACTGCATCATAATATAGTTTTAAATTAGGTAGTTTCAATCCTCCTCTCTCACGTACATCTTGCATTATTTTCATCTTTACCCTCGGCTTCTTTCCTGCCCACACAAATTTGTTGATACCCTTCTGCCATTCTAAAAGGTTCGCATCTTTTTTAAGTATAGGTAACATTTGGAAAAGAAATAAAAATTTTGGTAAAATGTTCGTTTTCACTGCCGCTATCCTACCCATCAAAGATAAGTGCAATTTCTCCCATTTTTTCATCTCTGTCTGTATGCTATGCCAAAGTGGTTCATGATTATGCTTATATAATTTCCCATTTGAAGTTAAAATGTTAACTCCAAGATATTTGACTTTTTTAACTACCTCACATCCTAGCATCACTCCTAATTCTTCCTTTTGTTTAATATTCATATTTATAGCTAATATTTTGGTTTTTCCTAAGTTTATTTTAAAGCCCGACACTTGACCATATTGATTAATCGTATTCATTAAAACCATACTGGATTCCTGCGGTTGTTCCAATATTATGACCAAATCATCCGCAAAAGCGCGGACTCTATATTCTTGCTGCCTAATCTTGATCCCTTTTAAACCATCCAAGCCCCGTATTTTATTCAACAATATTTCCAAAGTTATAATAAACAATAATGGGGACAAAGGGCAGCCCTGTCTTGTACCTTTTCCAATTTGAAAAGAGTCTGTTAAACTTCCATTGACTATGATTTGTGCTGTTTGCTGTTGGTATATTGCTTTAATTGACTGTAAAAAATTATCTCCTATCTGCATTTTTTGCAGTATCTTCAGCAGAAATTGCCAGTTAACTCGATCAAAGGCCTTCTCAGCATCCAAAAATATAAACGCAGCAGGGATCTGGTTGTTCTTTCCCAAATATTCTAATGCATTAATAATTAATCTAACATTACTTTTCATCTGTCTCCCTTGTATAAAACCTGTTTGGTCCGTATGTATCAATTGTTGAATGACCAACATTAACCTATTTGCTAATATTTTAGTAAAAATTTTATAATCTACATTCAGTAATGAAATAGGTCTATAATTTTTGGGTTGAGTAGTATCTTGATCTTCTTTGGGTATCAAAGATATAAACGCTGTCTTCCAAGATGGAGGGACTTTACCTTCCGTTTGAATCATATTAAATAATTCTCTAAGAGGTTCTACCACTTCTAACTGTAAGTTTTTATAGTAAACCGCTGTCAAGCCATCTGTACCTGGTGCTTTCCCTGACTTTAATTGCTTAATTACCTGCAGGATTTCCCCCGAGGTTATTGGTTGATTCAATTTTTGCCTGTGTTCTTCTCTAACTGAAGGTATTTTCTCTTTGTCTAAATATTTGTCTATGTCTAAACCATTAATTTTATCCCCTTTATACAGTTCTGTAAAAAATTCCCAGAAAGCCTTTTGAATCTCTTCCTGTTGAAACACCTCCTTCCCTCTGTAAATCAGTTTAGATATATTTCGAGTTTTCCTTTTTTTCCTAATCTGATAAGCTAACCATCTGCCAGGTTTGTTTGCATTACAAAAGGTATTGTGTTTTGCATATAATAAATTAGTAGCTACCTGGTCAAAGATCAACATGTCAAATTGAGATTTTAATATGTTAATAGCTTCCTTAACCTTTGTATCGTCTGGGTTCATTGTTAACTCCAGCTCTTTTCTCTTAATTTCCTCTTCCAGTTCTGTTCGTTTTAACCCTTGCTTATTTCTATGTGTTTTATTTATATTCATCAAAACTCCTCTCATATACGCTTTGCTTGCGTCCCATACAAATTCCATAGATGTACCCTTATTCATATTCAAAACAAAATATTCAGATAGTAATTTTTTACAATCATTAATATACTTTTCATATCTAAATAAGTTTTCATTCAATCTCCAAGACCTTCTTGCCTGCACTACCCTTCCCAACTCCATCCAAACTGGGTTATGGTCCGAAAGGACCCTAGCTGCAATCTTTGTTTTCTTGACCCTAGAAAGCAAATCATTAGTGATTAGGATAAAATCAATCCTTGAAAGGGATTGATGCCTGTCCGAGAAGAAAGTGAAGTCATATTCCTCTGCATTTCTTTCTCGCTAAATATCTCTCAATTCAAAATCATCCATAATGTCAAAGAAAGATTTGGGTAACTTTGCTCGCATCTTGGTATTTAGGCGGGAAATCTTCTTATCTCTCTTAGTGTCTATCACTCCATTCCAGTCACCCAATAGTATACAGGAACTATAGTCCCACTGTACTAATTTAGCATGAAGATTTCTATAGAATCTATCTTGCTGTTGATTGGGAGCATAAATTCCCAAAAGTAATGTCTTTTTCCCTTCTAAGATTAAGTCTAAAGCAATATATCTTCCGAAGGGGTCTGCTTCTATTAATTCAGCTTTCATATCTTTTCTTAAGTATACAACTATACCATTCTTCTTTTCCATAGCAGAAGCTGCAAAGTGTTGACCAAGTTTTGAGTTGATCAAATATTTTTGATCAGTTGACTTGATATGAGTTTCTTGCAAACAAATTACATCGTTCTTAAACTGTTTGAGATAATGAAATATTTTCTTCCTCTTCTGTGGAGAATTCAGTCCGTTGACATTCCATGTTAAAATCTTAGTTGTCATCTTTGGTTGGTTGAAGCATTTTTAGAGCTTCCTGCACGGCCTGTTTAACCTTAGGTCTAGCTCCTCCCACTGCTTCCAGATTTGTTATTGTAGTTCCTTGATCGATGGCCGATGATTGTTGATGCTGTTGCTTTTTAGCTTGTTTCTCCATACGTCTAGTAGTCATGCGGCTAGGTCTTGGTTCCATAGCACCTTGCACTTCTAGAGAAGAGAGATGCTCCATCTTGTCTGGTGGTTGTGTAGTTTGCTGTCTATCCTGTCCTTCTTGTGGTCTTTCTCTAGGTCCAGATGGTGCAGGGTGTCCGGCCTTCAATATATTATAATAAAAATCTCGGGCTTTCCATACAGAGTTGAGGCGGTACCTTTGCTTATCAAATGTAAATATGATGCCAAATGGTGCATCCCATCTATACTGTATCTGACGATTTCTGAGTTCTTCGACCAAAAAAGCGTAGTCTCTCCTGGCTCTTAACATTTGAGGTAGTATCTCTTTCAAAACAGCCAGGTCTTGACCGCCAATTTGAAGCTTAGTGTTATAAGACGCTTGCAGTACCATATTTCTAAGCTCTCTTGTAGTAAAATATATAACGATGTCTCGAGGAAGCTGCTTCTGCTTTGCCAGCCAGGAGTTAACGTGGTAAGCTTTGTCAATTTGCCAGTCTTGGTTGGTCCTTGGTCTTCCCATCAGGCGGTCAAAAGCTTCCGATAGGATCTGTTTCAGGTTCTCCTGTTTCTCCTCACGCAGCCCCCTTACTCTTAATGCGAACTCCATTTGTCGGTACTGTATCATAATAATTTCTTTTTCAGCATTTTCCACTTTTTGTTCCACCACCTCTGTTTTCAATGTCCAGTTAGCATTGGCATCATTAAGAACCTCTAGAGTATCTTCCATTCCAGAAATATGTTCTGTTAATACAGTTACCAGACTCAGCATGTCGTCTCTAATTTTATCAACCTTAGCGTCAAATTTCTCATACAGCTCCTGTTTAAGTCCTTTTATTTCACTTTTAATTTCTTCTTTCATTTCTTTTATTTCCTCTTTTCTCTCCTCTCTATTATCTCTAAACTTATCTTCCATTTTAGTTGTCTGTGCATTAAGAGCCTCGCTTAGATTACTCAGGAAAAATTCTTTCGTTAACACATCCCCAGCAGGGGGCGTAGGAAGCGGAGGCTGCAGCTTTGTGCCAGGCACTGAGGATGTGCCCCTGGAAGTAGAGGGTGACGACTTCAAGTTAATATTTGGTTTTGAAGCCATTTCAAAATTTATCTGCCTGCAGTTAATAAAACTCTATTGCCTGAATATGCAGCTTTAAGTAAAGGGGCTTTTATTTTGAAGTTTAAGGCTTGGCAAAACTTTCAGTGAGTAAACATTGTAACAAGACCGTTCAGCAGATTCATCAACATTTAACTTCCAGATAAGCAAGGTTAATGAAGGAGTAAAATTCTTCTATTGTGAAACCAAAACATATGATAAGCAATCTCTTTTGTTTTGAATTCTTGTGAGGATTAGCAAAAAGTGTTCGTTATTACCGGAGAAACCAGCCTGTTCGGCGCCATTTTAAAAGCCTCTAAGTAAATAATTTTTCGGAGGAGAAAAAGAAAAGAAGCTAAAATGTTGATAAACAATTATTGTCCACGCAAACGGATTCAGCTTGTGATAAGATTAAATCAAACAAAACTTTGAACAGAGTGGGGGAGACCTACTTTGTCCTGCACAAGGCAGTTTGAAGTTCCCAGCACGGACAGCCATTCTGCCTTGGGCTAGTCCCCCTTTCCTTGCAAGCACAAAAGCTGCAAAAATCGAAGAGCATTTGCCAGCAAAACAGTTTCTTCTTTCCTTCTTGCCTGAAGGATAAGAAAACCTGATAAGACGTCAGATGGAAGATCCTCTAAACAGGTACGTAGCCAGGAATTAGGAGGCAGCTGATTTTTTGCTGCCACCACCAGTAGGCTCCTCCCAGGAAGCCCGATTTGTAACCAAATTATTGAGATTCCAGGAAGTCGTGAATTTATTATTTTTGACTTGTTGGCTATATTGTTAGGAGATGGATGGAATTTGAATTACTGAAGATTTTAAGATTTTAGTATAAAATGGATCATGCTCTTTCTGCAGCATTTCCAGAGAAAGACTATCTCCAAGAACATTGAAAAAATTAGAAAATGTCCAGGGGCTTTAATTTCCCATTTATTCTACTCTTAGTCCTGGAATGAAGACAAAACAACAGCTAAAATAACTTGCAAAAGCTGGGTTATCTAACTCCATTCTGTCTGTATTATTGATGGAGATTTTTGAACATGTTTGTGTATTACATGGTAAATGAGAATTCTGGGGATTACACTTTTTCCCACCTTGTAAATGAGTCAGGAGAAATAAAACCTGCAGCTGGAATGAGCCTCTGATCACAGACATGTCTATCTATCATCTGCCTTTTTATTTATTTTACTAGTGGCAGCCTTCTGCTAAAAGTTCCAAAACAAAACTAAATGGAACAAAACTCCCTGTAACTTATTACTGTAGGAACACTTTAGAATGTAAACAGTTTCAAAGTGGCCTTTGGATTTAGCTCTGCCTGCCATTGTTCCTCTTTTATACTGTCCCTATTTTGAGAAGATTAGGAAAGTATGGAGAGAAGGTAGGCATGTAAGAATAAGAAAGACAACCTACCAAATAAGAAGGTAGATGATAAGTCAATACGTTCTATGAGAAGGTTCCACTCAAGGGATAACATATAAATATGTTAATATATATTAAGAGTCTCAGATTCAATCTCTGCTATATCCAAATATTAATGGGAAAAATATTTTAGTGGATGTTGATGGTTGGGTGAAATACCACATCTTCATTTGATTCTAACTTTAGAACAATATAGTTCATCCTGATAAAATTCCTTTAGAAATTGGAGAAAGCAAATCAAAGTGAAGTCATTATGCACCAGCCCTTTTGGATGGCAGCAATATCCTAATGAAGTCCAATCCAAGCATTCTGTGTTTTTAGATATATAAAGTATATTTTTAACAGAGAATTCACACATCAATGAAGAGAGTTACCAGTGAAATTTAAATATAACCCAATATACAGTAATTGCCATGTTCACCTGGCAAGATTCCACAGAGACTAAACAAACTATCTGTTATCTAAAAAAGTATGGACAAGTATTGAGCAAATGCTGCTATCACAAAGGAATTATAGAATAAAGAATAAAGGGTTTGCTGGACCATTGTCCTCTCTTCTTCCAGGTACTGGAGACACATGAAAAAATGAATATGACAGAGGCAAGATGGAGTGCATGCTAAGACCAAGAACTTGGAGGAGGATGAACTCCTTCACAGTTGTTGGCAATCATCAATGGATTGGTTTCAAAGGACAGTCCATAGTACTGATTATATAACTGGCGTTTAAAAGATAATTAAAAGCTTTAGAGATGGAAATATTGTTGTGAAGAAATAAAGGGATTCATTATCATTTTGATTTAATTAAGATTTTCCCTGGAAAAAATACTTTAGAAAGCTAAGGATTTATTATCTTAGATCATTACTATTTATTTTATTCATTAAACATGAAATTCAATCACATGAACATTTAAAGATGTGTCTCAAATGCCATGACTGCTGCTAATACAGGTTGCTGCCAGCATCCTAGATATCAACCAAGTCTCTTCTTAAAATATATGATGTTCCTAGTAGTACCGTTTTTTGCAGTTCCACTGGTGTTATTGCAGGAAGCTGCAATTTCTTTATGTGTTTTCTAAAATTCTTGGACATGGTACCAAGTGCTCTGATGACAATGGGTACCACTGTTACATATTTCATCCATAGCTGTGTAGTTTTGATGGCCAGGTCGCGATATTTCGTGATTTTTTCTAGTTCTTTTTCTTCGACTCTGACATTTCCTGGTACAGTGATATCAATAAACTGTATGCTTCAGCCCTCAACAACCATATCTGGCATCTTGTGTTCCAAATGACAATCCGTATGTATTCAAAAGTCCCACAAGATCTTTACCTTCTCATTTTCAGTAACTTTTTCCACTTTATGCTCCCATGATTTTTTTGATATAAGTAAGTTGTATTTTTTACATAATGAAAAGTGGATTAATTTAGCAACTTGGTCATGTCTAGCTTTGTAATCAGTTTGCGTGCTTTTGCTGCATACACATATTAAATGAGAAACAGTTTTGACTTTGTCGTTGTATAGTCAGAAGTTTGGATTGTCAGTGGATTTTTGTATCTTCACTTTCATGGCATTAGTTTGGAGTACATGTTCTTGAGCAGCTAGTATTAAACCTTCCATTCTTTCTTGATGGTTCCCGACTTAAGCAATGTCCATGTCATGTTGTCATCACATTTTCCTTGTTTTTCAAGTGCTGTCCATGCAAAACTTTGGTTTTCCATCTATTTAATCTGTCATCCAGCTGTTTTCCCTTATATTCTGCCTTTGTTTCTGTTGTTTTTATAATGTTCTCCATTTTTTATTTTCAACTATTGTTATGTCAGATGTACTGTGGGCCAAGTGCCTGTCAGTCTGAATTCTGAAGTCCCACAAGATCTTGACTTTCTCATTCTCTAAAACCTTCTGAACCTGAGGTTCCCAGTGGTTTTTGCCTAGGACGTCGTAACGTATTTTCGTAATATGCGTGCAGATCCAAGCAGTGCGGCTTTTTGCATTTGACTGATGGTGATTTTGTCAATTTTTAACTGTTTTAAATGTAATTCCAGTTATTATTATTATTGTTATTGTTATTATTATTTATATTGTTACTAGCTCTCAGGTGGGAATAGAGACTGAATGGAAGGGACAAAATGCTCTAGCTCTCTACATTTACACTACTGTCAAAATCGAACTTGCTTGTTTACTACATTCCATCACACCTGTTATTTATGTCAAAAATTTCTCAATCATGCAAGCTCAAATTGTGCAACAAAAACTAGTTTAATCCTCAAAAAATTTAGCATTCATAGTCAATGCAATGTTTCAAAATTTTCAATATTAGCCTTGAAGCTATCACTTGCTCTATAATGCCTTTTAATTAATTCCCTTTTTTAGGAAAGGAAAAAAACCAGCAGAAAACTGCACTATTCTGCTTTAAAAATTAAAACTGAAAGCATATAGATATGAAAGACATTGACAAAACACAAGAAATAGAATAAAAAGTGAGAGTGTGAAAGCAATGATGGGAACATTGGAAGAGAACATATAAAGCTCCAGTTTTTAATTCAACTTTTCACCAATTTTGAATGTCAACCTGGTAGGGTTACTGTCTGAAAGTAAAGAGAGACCTATAATTGTGCTGTACAACCTGGATATTTATGTAGTAGTGGTAAGAGGAGACTAGTATGTATCTGTAGTGAGCACTGGAAAAATATCCTTTCTATATGTCACAAGGTCATGGCTGGTCAAAGTAGACAGAAAAGAGGACATGACACTCCCAAATTAAAGGCCCTTCTGTATTTAGGGATCTGATAGATATGTTGTTGGGGGCAATATGCTGACTCCGTAAACTGCTTAGAGAGGGCTGAAAGCCTATGAAGCGGTATATAAGTCTAACTGCTACTGCTATTGCTATTGAGGACACAGAGTACCTGACAGATTCACTGGCCAGAAAATCTGGTTACGTCCAAGTGGTGCTCTAAATTTTTTATGTATTGTTTAATAAATTCTTTAGCCAGATCATACCTCATATTGAATAGTAGAGCTGGAGAGAACCCCAGTGAAAGAAAAGCCTAATTGAAAAAAATGGAATTCATCTTTTTTTCTTCTTCTTCTCTGTTTCCTCTTTTCCTGTGCTTTCAGCTTGGAACCAAAGGAGATCAGTTGTGAAACTCCAAGAAATTCAGAAATAATATTTCAACGGTTCAATTGCAGAATTCTTGCAAATTAATTCATTTGTTTAGCTCTTTCCTAAATAAAAATTTCCAGACTGGGTTTAAGAGCAGCCACTATCATTAGAAAAGCAAATTGAGATAAATGCACTTAACATAAATTAGCAGTAGTTTCATTAGCAGGAAAATATTAGAGATTGGTACTAAAGTTGAATGTTTCACTAATGAGGAATAATTATTGTTATGGCAGGCATAAAGTGTCATCCAATCTGGAACTGGTTTGAAAGGAATGGATGTCCCAATTTAAACCATATTATATTTTTGAAGTTGAATATATTCATTCCGCAAAGTTTTGAAGAAGACGTACATACAAGTCTGTGGCAATAGTCTATTGTTTTTAAGAAGCTGCTTGTCTATTGTTTCTAAAAAAAAATAGTTGTCACAGTAAGATGGTTACATGTGTCTCTTTGAGAATCAGCCAAAGAATAAAATAAATCTATGTCATTAATTTGTTCTATCCCCTCCTGAACTCAATCCAGGAACCATGATATTATTTGCAAGTTTCTCCCAAATCCTTGAATTAAGCTGTTTTGTTTGCTTAGTTGCTCCTGCTGCCAAGCTTCCCAGCAGGACTCAACAGGAAATCTCAACTCTCCAGACACTTAACTCCTTGATATGACTTCACAGAAGACTCTCAAACATGACTTGGCTAAATTAGAATCATTATTACGGACAAGTATGAAACCACACACATACTGTAATTCATTGCCCATCACAGTGTAAAGAAGTCAGAACATTTCCTCCCTCCCTCCCTCCCTCCCTTCCTTCCTTCTTTGAAACATCCACAATCCTAATCTGCAATTCATCTTTCAAATAAAAAGAGTCTTCTTCCTCTCAGGCAGTTTGTTCATCTGTTTTGGATTTCTTTTGTTTGTTTGCTATTCTTCCAACTGTCTTTTTTCTGCTATTTCCCTGTTGGAATTATGCTCCACTTCTGCAGAACAACCATCCTGTCTTCTGCACAGTGGTGCCATTGATTTGGGCTCATCTCCTGCTGACTGCATCAATATGTTCTTGCCACCTGACCTGTAATTATCAATAACTCTTTAGTTCTTTCAAGAAAGTTCTAATAATCTCTTTAATTTTTGAAAGACATTTATACATTTGAAAAGGAGTTGAAGAAACATGTCTTCTCTCTAAACCTTTTCAATTTTTCGTCATGGGACTTGATTTTCAGGCTGTTTATCTGGAAAACTCTCAAATTTGTCAATTTTCTTCTTAAAATACTGTTCTAACCTTAGTTTGTGACAGATTAAGATCTTTTAACTAGAGTATATATTTATATTTCTTAATTTCAGTATTTTTTTATGTTTACATGATTAAATTTCAACTTATTTGGTTATTTCTCCTTTTTGAGAGTTGTAGGCATTAACTATCTATTTCAGGTTTTATCTGCTGTACCCTCTTGTGCAAATAATTTATAAAATCAAAAAATCCCACAGGTCTTAGATGTTTAGTATGTTTTAATGTGCTTAATCAAACAGTTTAAAAACTATGTTGCAGTATCCAAGAGGGCATGCTGACTCAGCCATTAAAAATGCTGAGCTTGTCAATTGGAAAGCTGACAGTTTGGGTTTGAGAGCATGGTGTTTATTTGCCCAGCTCCTGATCTCCTAACAATTCAAAATATTCAAATGCAAGTAGATTAATAGCAGTGGTGGGTTTCAAAAATTGTTTGAACCTACTCTGTGGGTGTGGCCTCCTTTGTGGGAGTGGCTTGTCACCCATGTGATCAGGTGGGAGTGGCTTGCTGCCCATGTGACCCGATATGAAGATGCCGACGACACTTGTCAGAACCACCTTAAATTACCTCACACACAGCACTGGCATGCATAAGAATATGATGTAAACTTGTTTTTTAAAAGGCATCTTTGGTTTGAGTTAAAACAACTTCAACAAACGCAATGTTCTGATTGCACCACAAACGCAGTAGTCATCCTTACCTTTCACAGAGGCACTGAGTTTTATAAATATGAGCATGATAGTGTAGAATAATCACATCCAAGGACCAGTGGTGGGTTTCAAAAAATTTTGGAACCTCTTCTGTAGGTGTGGCCTGCTTTCCAGGTCCACTGGGGGAACCTCTTCTAACCGGTTCGGTAGATTTGACGAACCGGTTCTACCGAATAGGTGTGAACTGGTAGGAACCCACCTCTGATTAATAGGTACTATTTTGGTGGGAAGGTAACACAGTTCCAATCACCTCAGTGTATTGTTATGCTGCCCACATGATTACTTAAATGTCTTCAAATAATGCTGGCTCCCTTGGCTAAGAAAGAGAGATGAACACTGCGCCCTAGAGTCAGATACAACTGGGCAGGGGAAACCTTTTCTTTTAGTATCCAAAATACTTTACCAACTTGTTAACAAGCTTATAAAGGAAAATACTGTAGAATCTACTGTTGAATGAAGAGTACTCCCACGGAAGGGGAAAAAGAAGCAGTTCCAAGAGTGTCAGACCATATTTTTAATAACTTCTGTTATTTTTGAGTAATCAATGTATTATTTTCATATGCTTACAAGTAGATTTGTAGATCCATCATCTTTCCTTTCGATTATGTCTTAAATAAATATGATTCTAATTAATTAATTCTAATTAAATCAGTATAATTCTCTTCCTTTAGTGGTTGTAAAAGTGTTTTTTCAGAAAACAATGAGATACTTATTTTGCCCACATGATTAATCTCTGGGTTTTAATTCTCAAACCTGTAACACTAGGGGAAAATATAATATTAAATGAAGCTAACATGAGAAGTAATGTGTGTAGTCATGGTAAGATACATTTACCAACTAATTTTTTTTAAATAGCCTTAATAATCTTAAATGCAAAATGAAACAATAATCCATATACATTTCATTGTCACCCATACAAAATTAAATAAATAAAATAATAAATATGTACTGATGTATCACCTTCGAATCAGGCCATATGTGTTCATAGAATGTGTTCCAAAGTATGTAAAGATGAGAATTCTACTAATTATTTTCTATGGAACTCAGAGACACTGATCTGGTTTCAGATTAAGTTAGAAGTCCCATTGATTCTGGAATTAGATTCTGTTTTATTTCTGTGGAGCCTCATCCAGTGATCCAGAAGAAGAAGTCAGAAGTAAATTACTAACATTGATTTAAAAACTGATTTATAGTACAAGCTTAAACTATTGAGGAGTGCTTCAATTCAATTGTCCAATGCTGCACAATAAGGAAAAGAATATTTGTTTCCTGCTGCTGTTCTTCCCATTGTTTGCCATGCAGGTAAACATATTTAGCTGATTTTGTTTTTGGAGTCAGAAGTGCAATGGTCAGCGTCCTCCTGTAGTGGCAATGCAAAAGTCCATTATTATTCCAAGGAATTTAGTGACATATTTTTATTTTTCCTTCATATGTAGAAGGTTTAGAGCTCATTATGAACTAACCTTCTTGTTTTTTCACTCTTTTTTGCTGAATGAAGGAGAAAGGCATGGGGGAATCTTTCCATAGCTGCATACTATGAAAATCTCATATTTCAATTCCAGAGTCATGTCCTACCTAGTTAAGGTCAGGTCTTGAGTTCTCATGACCAAAGCGCGGCCATGAAGTCATGATGCCAAGCTATTGTTGTTTGTTGGGAGTTTTCACACACTGAGTGCTGTGGAAATTAGCTGCCTTTAGAGTACCTTGGCTGTCATTATTAAGGAGCTCCTGGAAGGAGCAGATTTGAGTAACATCTTACTTGCTGTGTAAACTTTTTATGTTATGCTTTTAGCTTGAGTTTAATAATTAAGCTTAAAATCCCTTTAGTCACTAGTGTTGACTAACAAGCAAATACTGAAGCACATAACAACCAAAATGTCACTAGATGCAAAATCACAAAATTGCATCTCATTTTGGCCATGTCATGTGGGGGAATTCACTGGAGAAAGCAATTATATTTGGAAAAGTTAGCAGAAACCAGGCCGTCAAAGAACACGATGGCTGGACATCATCAAAGCTGACACAAGTCAGAGCATAGAAAAACTCAAAGAACTGGTGCAAGATCAGAAGATGTGGAGAGACATGGCTCACAGAATCACCAAGAGTTAGACTCAATTGAATGGATAACACCATCATCATTATTCATTGCTGAGCTTATTGTCTCTGGAGTCAAAAGATACAATTGCCTGAGCATCTGATCATCTTATCAGTCTCCTGGCGCTTCGCGAAACACCTCCCACTACTTTTTTGTTGATTCTACCATGTCTTCTCTTGGAGACTTCCAAAATAAAATCTTTTCTGACTTCCAAATGAGACGGATGTGATATCTAACCTATCAGTTGTAAACATGAATCAAGCCACTTCATGGCTATTGTAGAACATATAGAAGTAGAGTATATGGAAATAGCTATTTTATGAGCAAGGTTCTCTATACATATAGTATAGACAGCAATGTATACCATAAAAAAATATTAAAACAGAATGAGAATCTGCTGAGTCAGCCACAGACAGCTGTGAAATCATGAAATCAGTGAAAGACCAGAGACTTCTGAACCAATTATTTTAGAACCTGCACATAGTAAACCAATGGTTCTGGACCTGGAAGTCCATATTATAGGCATTATATACAAGGGACATAATTCATTCTAATTATCATGTAGCAAATGTTGTATTCCTTATTTATGTCCAGTTTGTACTGCATAAGGTCTTCTTAGATCCCATTATGGGAACAAATGCTTTTGTTCTTGTTATTTTATTAATAAAGACAGGCTAAATGTGCACTCAACTATCCAAATTTTATTTCCACTAAGTGTTCAACATGTCACACAATGCATTTTTTGTGGTTTAGCATAAAAGCCTCTTCTTCTTTTCCTTTATCCCCCTTACCAGGATGTGTCTATAATGATCTTTCTTCTGAATGTTAACCAAAAACACATAAATATTATGTGGCAGCTGTTTACACAGATGTTTCTGTGCTATTCCTTCCCCTCTTGGTTCTTCTTACATTGTATCATTTTCCAGCAAATGCTTAATTCAATGTTTTTTCTGGAAACATTGATTCCTTTCAATAGCATTATATCACAATAAAAATCCAGTAATATTCTGTCGGAGTTCCAAATAGAATTGGAGTCTAATAAAATGTATTTCATGCAATGAATGTTGATTCTTAATACTCCTACATTTTTTTTAAAAAAAAGCATTTAACTATAGTGTTGAATTAGATAAGATTCAATTAAGTCTTTTTTTTTAAAGGAATCATATTCAATTCCATTTTAATTTAAATCTCAACTGGCAATAAAAGTTATTGTTTACAAGTCAAGGATGAATCTATCCAGGAATTACATAGTGCTTAAAAGTGCTAAAAAGGAAACTATGAGCATAAACAGAGAGACATTTCTAATGAAGAGATAGCTCAGTGAGCCAAATTGGCCTACAGCTCAACCCAGCAGGTTACTTCCTTCCATTTTAGTTCAAGATATGGATGGAAGAACAATTTGATTTTTTTTTTTTGTATCAGATCTGATTTTTCAGTGGTCCCAATTAAGATACTTTAAAGCAGAATCTCAAAGGTGCTTTTTTTTAAAGGCAAATGGGACTGGGGGTTTTTCCATAGGGAAGAAGAAGAAGATGCTTCTTCCTCCATTAAAAAGCAATCCACTTGCCTTTTGAAAAAGCACCTTTGAGACAAATATGACCTGGATGACTGAGAATCTCCACAAACTTTAAAGCAGACCAGACCTACTTTTCATATTCCTAGTAAACTAGCCTATTTATACTTGATGTTACAATGACTATGCTTAGGCACCAGATTACGTCCTTGGTTCAATTGGTCCCTCCTGCAAATAGGAACTCTGGCTGGAAGATCAGAATTTTAAGTTGTAACTGGAACCCAATGCAGCAGATGGTTAGAGAGACATACTGACTCTTTATTCATGTTCAATTATGACATTTTTGTGTGGTTATTACCTTCATGTCTATGCGTGCATGTGCCCTCAAGTGAGTTATGACAAGTCCATGAAGTTTTCTTGGCAAAATTTTCAGAATTGGTTTGATCTTGCATTCTTTTTAGGGTTAAGAGAAAAGGACTGGTCCAAGGTCAATCAGTTGGCTTAGTGCCTAAGTCAGGAGTAGGTCACAGTCTCCAGTTATTTGCAAATACATTAATCATGATAGATTTCTTCCTTTATGGAGCAATTCTTGTTGGGTCTTTAATCTGTTTCCTAAATCTGAAAATACCATACTCAAACATGTAATTAAATCCTCTCGCTGTAGTTTTAAAAAAATACTTGACAATGATATTAATGGTGAGATTGACATTTATCCTTGCTTTTAAAAGATTCAATATTTTAATCAATATTATAATTTGTGCTTCAGATTCTTCTTTTGTTTCCTTGTGCATAAATACTATTAAGTTATTTACTAAGACTCCTTTTATAAGTGATGTTTCACTACTTTGACAACTTTTCCATTCTGTTATCCATAACATGCTCCATCATACAGTCTAAGATTAGGAAATGCTAGCCTACCACTTCATTTTGAATCTGCAAGATTTAAATCATATTCTTGCTTTTTACTCTATCCGTCTAAAGTAAATCTATTAATTCTTCTTTCCAGTGCTGCCAATTTTTGTTTAAAATTGGAATTGCCGCCATTTGGTATAAGAAATTCATCTTAGGTAATATATTCATTTTTATTGTCTCAAGAAATCCCAGCCAAGAAAGTTTTAAACATTTCCTCCTTTCAAGGCCTTGTTTTATTTCCTTCCATAAATAGTTGTAATTGTTTTGAAATATATTTTTATTGCATCCTGATAAATGCAATCCTATATATTTTGCTTCTATTATCTCACAGCCAGACTATTTTTCTTTTCTTTTTTTAACCACAAAGTCTTTTTCTTTGTAAGTTGTATTTTTTATTGTTATTTTAGTTTTATTTATATTGATTTTGTATCAGTGAGGTTGCTAAAATGTTTGATTGTTTTGAAATACTGTATCATAAGGAAAGTTGTGGTTGCATAATTGCTATATTGCCCTATCTGAAGTATATGCTTCAATATTCAATATTTGCTTAAATGATTATAAGAAAGCCTTTTGGTTTTGTTAATCATGTCAAATTGTAGAATGTACTTAGAAAAATTGGGAACCTCTAACATCTCATTGTCCTCATGATACACTGAGACATACAGGAAGTGAGAATATAGACAGAACATGGCAAAACAGACTGGCTCCAGGTTGGCAAAGGTATGAGGCAAGGCTGTATACTCTCCCCTTATTTATTTAACCTATAAGCTAAATACATTTTAAGGAAAGCTGGATTGGAAAAAGATAGGGATGTTTTTAAAACTGGAGGAAAATTATTCAATAACCTGCACTATGTTAATGACAATGCTCTAATAATTGAAAATGCAAATGATCTTCAATAAAGGTTAAATGAACAAAATGGGACTAAAATTAAATACAAAGAAGACCAAATTAAACACCAAATCTTAGAACTGATAATGAAAATATCAAAGTGGTAAATAGGTTCTGCCTTTTAAGGATGAGTAAAATAACAAACAGTCAAAAAATGTGCTGAAGACAAGCCATGAAGGCTTTGGAAATCAAATTCAGAAACCATGAATATCTTCTATAAACTACAAAGATCAAAAGAGTACATAATGCGTAATTCTATAGTACAATACTCTATGGCAAGGGTTTCAAACTTGCGGCCCGCAGGTCGGATACGTCACGTGCTGGCCCCACCCCATCCAGTTTAGTGAAGGGGGGAAAAGTCCCGATACATCACATGACAACGCTGTGATGATGTAAGTTTGACACCCCTGCTCTATGGATAAGTATTGATGCTATGAACTCCAGTGTTGGAGAAGACTACTAACACTACCACAAGCAACCAAGAAAACAACAAATGTATCATTAAACAAATCAATACAGAATTTTCACGTATGGCACAAATGAACATACTTAAATTATGTAAATTATATAAAGACATAGCTTTCTAAAGAAGGGAGTAATACTTGGAAAGGAGGAAGGAAAGAGAAGAAGAGGATGACCAGAAACAAAGGGGATGAACAGAAACAGTGACAATGTGGGCACTGTTAGAGCATTTGAAAGACCAAGTTAGGGACTGATCATCATGGAGAAAATCTGCGTAGTCACTGAGTCAGAATCAGCTTGATGACACATAATCAATCAATATTATCTGCATAGAATTTAATCTTGTTCTGCTTCTTGAATTACTTTTTTTTTAACTTGCCTGCCAGGACTTCAAAAAGCTATTGCAAATAATGAAGGAGAAAGAGTACACCTGTTTGTGCATTTACATATTGAGAACTCTGAAGAGCTTCCATTCACTATGATCTTTTCTGTTTTCCATTGGTCTCCATACAAGTTTTGAATTATTTTGTGGGGATTTTTTTTGTCTAGAACCTCTAATAGAAAAGTCAATCCCAAGTTTTTGAAGGCTTTTTCAACATCTAAAAATATTATTGCTGCTATTGTTTCCTTCTTATTTCCTAATGCATTTTATTTATCATTTCCTTTTTGGATCTAACCGGTCTGGATGTATCTAAAATATTCACTTCTCACACACTTGTCTAATATAGAGGTGAATATCTTATACAGATAGTTCTTCACTTACAACTACAATTGCTTGAATTTCCATTGCTAAGAAGGAGATTGTTAAGTAGGTTGCACTTGATTTTATTACCTTTACTAAGAAAATCACTAGAACCATCATAATTACATAACAATTGTCAAGCCCCCAAATTTTGAACACATTACAATGGGGATTCTGTAACAATTATAAGTGCAAAGATCATTCATAAGTTACTTTTTTCAGTGTGACCACCAAAAGAATGATTGTGAATCAAGGACTACCTGTAATCAACATTCAATAAAGAAATTCAGATTTTTTAATATTATTCTGTGCCATCAGCAGGAATATGTAAACATATATACTCTGTGTGTGTGTGTGTGTGTGTGTGTGTGTGTGTGTGTGTGTGTGTGTGGTATATGTTCTAACAAAGGCAACAGTAAAAATATTGGGTTTCTGTCTGGATGGTCTCTTGTGACGAGCCAATGGACAGAGAATGGAAGCAGTGAACTTCCTCCCATATTTGGGCATACCAGGGATTGTGACTTTATATATGTATAAACACATACATATACATATACATATACATATGCATATGCATATGCATATGCATATGCATATGCATATGCATATGCATATGCATATGCATATACATATACATATACATATACATATACATACATACATACATACATACATACATATATATATATATATATATATATATATACACACACACACACATACATACATACATATATATATATGCATATATACATACATATACACATACACACACATATATATATACACACACATATGCACATATACACATATATATACAGACAAACAAACACACAGACACAGACACACAGACACACACAGACACACAGACATACATACATACATACATACATACATACATACATACATACATACATACATATATATATATATATATATATATATATATATATATATATATATATATATATATAGTATTTGTGCTGATAAATAAATAAAGGGAGACTAGTATAGATCTATTTCAAGCTATTTAGCTCTCATCAGCTAGCCATACCCTTATTGGGAATCGAACCTGTATGGGTATGGCTAGCTGATGAGAGCTAAATAGCTTTAAATACATCTATACTAGTCTCCCTTTATTTATTTATCAGCACAAGTACAACAAATGTAACAAAAAGGCAACAGTAAAAATATTGGGTTTCTGTCTGGATGGTCTCTTGTGACGAGCCGAAGGACAGAGAATGGAAGTAGTGATCGTCCTCCCATATTTGGGCATACCGGGGGTTGTGTGTGTGTGTGTGTGTGTGTGTGTGTGTGTGTGTGTGTGTGTGTGTGTGTATATATATATTTGGGCATATATATATTTGGGCATATATATAATATATATAATATATATAATGAGTATTGACCTAGAGTCACCCTGCTGATTTTCATGTCTAAGGTGAGATTAGAACTCATTTTCCTGGTTTCTAATCTAAGACCTTAACCAGAGGTGGGGTGCTCCCAGTTCGTCCTGGATCGGGTGAACCAGTAATGGCAGTGGGAGGAGGCTCCGCCCACCCACTCAGATACTTCTATGCATGCAGAGTTCTAGTGGACAACCATTTAAATATGAGCCAGCAGTGTGCAGCAAAAATGCCAACACAGTTCTAGGCTGCATAAACAGAGGGATAGAATCAAGATCACGTGAAGTGTTAATACCATTTTATAATGCCTTGGTAAGGCCACACTTGGGAAACTGCATTCAGTTTTGGTCACCACGTGTAGAAAAGATGTGGAGACTCTAGAAAGAGTGCAGACTCTAGAAAGAGTGCAGAGTGCATACCCAGTTGCAGGAACTGGGTATGTCTAGTTTAATAGAAAGAAGGACTAGGGGAGACATGATAGCAGTGTTCCAATATCTCGGGGGGTTCCACAAAGAAAAGGGAATCAAACTATTCTCCAAGGCACCTGAGGGTAGAACAAGAAGCAATGGATGGAAACTAATCAAGGAGAGAAGCAATTCAGAACTGAAGAGAAATTTCCTGACAGTTAGAACAATTAATCAGGGGAACAGCTTGCCTCCAGAGGTTGTGAATGCCCCAATACTGGAAGTCTTTAAGAAGATGTTGGATAGCCATTTGTCTGAAACGGTATAGGGTTTCCTGCCTAGGCAGGGGGTTGGACTAGAAGACCTCCAAGGTGCCTTCCAACTCTGCTATTTTATTGTATTTTTGTTAGAGAATCCTATGCCATTTCAGCTTGGTCTACTGGTTAAGATCAGTGGTAGGTTTCCAATTTTTTTACTACCAGTTTGCTTGTGCTCATGTGCGCTTGCACACAACACTTCTGCGCATGTACAGAAACTTCTGCGCATGCACAGAAGTATCTGGGTGGGTGGGTGGAGCCTCCTGCCACCGCCATTACTGGTTCACCCGATCCGGGACAAACTGGGAGCAATCCACCTTTGGTTAAGCTGCTAAATTAGACACCAGGAAACTGAGTTCTAATCTCACCTTACACATGAAAATCAGCAGGGTGACACTAGGTCAGTCACTCTTCCTTAGTCTAACACATATCACAGATTTGTTGTTGTGGGAAAAATAGGAGGAAGAAGAAATATTAGGTATGTTCACTGCCTTGAGTTATTTATGAAATAATAAAGCCAGGATACAAAACAGTTTTTAAAAATCACATTCTCATTTACCTTTAACTAGAAATGGCTACCTGACTGAAAAATAATTGCAACCTTGGGACCAGAATTACTTCACATAGGCAGAGATGTGGATTTTATAGAACTTCATGAAGGGCCAATTGCCTCACAGCAACAGAACTGGGTGTGATTTTGCTGCTTCTCTCTTTGTTCACTGAAAAATGAGCAAATACTCTCAGTTATGGTAAATAGCTTTGTCATTCCAAAAATGTTCATGTGTTTTTACTTTCAGAGAAAGTGCTAGTCTGAGACCCCAAGAAACTGCTTTGTTTAGTCTTGTGATAGCCTATGTTTGTCCTTTCTCTGTGGAAAATATCTCTGCACCGAAATAAATCATAAAACCAACATAAGTGCTGCCAAATAAATAGTACTTGGAGATGGAAAGCTGTTGGAATTATTTGGGAGATGTCCACAAAGGAGCAAAGGGGAAAAAAAAGATTAAACATGGAAAATTTGATAGGTTTGTTCCGGCCAAACCTTTGAGTAGAAAATAAATGCAATGTTGTCACCAGTTTTAAACAGATGATTTTAAAAAGGGGAGGGAATTATTTGAAATGATGTTGTGCACAACATGCAGAGGATTTAATAGTACTAGCATGAAATGTCGATGAAGACCAAGTCTGTCACCATGCAACTCTGTGACATATGGTCAATAGGTTGTTGGTAAATATTTAATCACCAGAAACGTTAGTCTCTGATGCAAAATCTCTCAAATTACATAGATGTAAAGGTATTGCAACAAAGTGTGTGCCCTTTTCAGACAATGGTGCTCTATTTCAGACTACCTACCTCTCCAGTCTACAATTAAAATTCAGTCTGTTATCATCCTACAATATCACTCATCCAAAGAGGTGTTCAGCATCTTCTCTTCAGTTAAACCTGTCGGCTGTGGTTCAAATGTGTCTGCATTTGTATATTTATAATCTTCCTTCTTAATTATCAGTCCACACATGTACAAACTCTGGTGTTCAAGGAGCAAAAATATCATTTTTATTTATTATTTTTATGGATCATCTACATTCTTTGGGCTACATATGTTTTAATACAGAAAAAAATCCAGATGTATGAATCATCATCTTCTTCTACTTAGATGCCTTTTTTAAAGGTAAAATACATGGTGGGGAAATCATTGAAGAAAATTTGTGTCTTGAAAACCAAAGTGGGACACACATAAGACTGGGCTTATTCTGAGCCAGGTTCAGGATCCAGAATCTGCCTCTAAAATCAAGATAAAGAGTTTTCCCAAGGAAGAAAATAAAAGGATGATATCTGAACAATGGCATTCAGTTTAGTCACAAATCCAAATATTTCAAGGTTTTGAAGGCTATACCAACACCCACGGTTAGTCTAAGATGCTTGGAAATCAAGACAAAAGGCAAAATTGCACTGTTCCTCTATTTTATGCCAGAGGAACCTTAATACTGGCAGGAGGTTAACATTCGCCTGACTTTTGCCTAAAGAAGTAACTACTTTGCCTAATGGAAGGGTTAGATTTGCATTTTTTAAAAAAAAAAACTTTCTATGCATCTGATGAATGGAGTCATAGGGCATTTCCACACTTATCGACATTTATGTCATACACTGAGGTGATATGTCACCTATCCAGTGGTGGGATTCAGATGGTTTGGGCGAGCCGGTTGTTAAATTACCACCCACCCCACTGTCAAAGTGGGTCCTGGGCCCTGCACTACAATGAAGAACCATGCAATGGAGCAGCCATTGTGATTGAAGGAGAAGAGTGTTTTCCCTCCTCCTTCCCTCATGCTGGCCAGTCCATTGTCTATTTCTCCATTGCAGCACAGCCCCTTTGGGTGTGAGGGTGATCTGGCTGTGGCATCTGTCACCCCATGACAAGGTTGAATTGGCTGATCTGGCTGGCTAGGCAGGTGTCCCCTTTCTCCCTCACTGCTTCCCGAAACTGCGTGCTTGGTGGAAGAGGACAACCATCCCAGATAGAAGGCGTGTACTGATCTTCAGTCAGGGGGTGAAGTAATAATTTTCCTGGCCAAACTAATGCAATCTCCCCTACACCAGGCCCAGCTTCAATCATGCTGCCAACTCAATTCCTCTCCCCTCTCACTTTTGCCCACAGATTGACCAACATCCCCTGTACTTAGCTCCATGGAGAGGCGGGAATCTCTTTCTCCACTTCCCAAAATTATTCACCTTCCCACGTGAGCTCTTGGGAACATCAACTCTTCGTCTCTATGATAAACTCCCCCCTCCTCATTCCTTGGAAACTTCACCTCCTAAAGGAGTTGTCCAGAAGGCTGAAACAGACGCTAGACCAACGTGCAGACAAGCACCCTCAGAAACAGCCTTTTAGCAAAGGATGGAAATATACCAACCAGTTCGCTCTGGGTCAGGTTGGCCATTGTGGGAGGCTCAACCCACATGTGCAGGGATGGGTCACATCTCCCATGACAGCCAACCTGACCCTGGGAGAAGCGGTTGTTAAATTATTTGAATTCCACCACTGTATCCGCATTACTAATATTTTGGGACAAAGATGTTTGGACTTCTCTAGAAGATACTATAAATTGCTGGAGTAGAAATGATCTTAGTGTTCATACATTTATTTGAAGAAAATAACTTTATAGCTGTGAGATTAGCCAAGCAATAACTTTCTAAGCTGAAGAAAGAAGTTTTAAGTAGGCTTCAAGAAAGCCAGGTGCAATTGATATCTTCTTAGTACTATAATTTCTTTTAGATACTAATGGATGCATAGAATCAAATGGAAAATTTACAGTAGGATCTAATGAAGAATGGATATTCTAGACTGAACATCACTTCTTAAAATTAAGTGTCATTACCAGGAGCTTGTTAGTTCTATAATTTACTTCTTGTCTTTTTAAATTTTATCTCTTAGCTGGTGTTGTCTTTCTGCTGGTTTAAAATACAGATGAAACTCAAAAAATTAGAATATTATGCAAAAGTTCATTTATTTCAGTAATGCAACTTAAAAGGTGAAACTATTATATGAGATAGACTCATTACATGCAAAGCAAGATAGTTCAAGCCGTGATTTGTCATAATTGTGATGATTATGGCTTACAGTTCATGAAAACCACAAATCCAGCATCTCAGAAAATTAAAAAATTACATGCAATCAATAAAATAAGGATTGTACATAGAACAATATTGGACCTCTGAAAAGTATAAGCATGCATATGTACTCAGTACTTGGTTTGGGCCCCTTTTGCAGCAATTACGGCCTCAATGCGGCGTGGCATGGAAGCTATCAGCCTGTGGCACTGCTGAGGTGTTATGGAAGACCAGGATGCTTCAATAGTGGCCTTCAGCTCTTCTGCATAGTTCGGTCTCATGTCTCTCATCTTTCTCTTGGCAATGCCCCATAGATTCTCTATGGGATTCAGGTCAGCCAAGTTTGCTGGCCAATCAAGCACAGTAATCCCACTGTCATTGAACCAGGTTTTGATGCTTTTGGCAGTGTGGGCAGCTGGAAAATGAAGTCAGCATCCCATAAAGCTCATCTGTGGAAGGAAACATGAAGTGCTACAAAATCTCTTGGTAGACGGCTGCCTTGAGGACTTAATGAAGCACAGTGGACCAACACTAGCAGAAGACATGGTTCCCCAAATCAACACAGACTGTGGAAACTTCACACTGGACTTCAAACATCTTGCAGTGTGTGCCTCTCCATTCTTCCTCCATACTCTGGGTCCTTGGTTTCCAAACTAGATGCAAAAATTGCTCTCAACAGAAAAGAGGACTTTGGACCACTGAGCAACAGACCAGTCTGTTTTTCTTTAGCCCAGGTAAGACGCTGCTGACGTTGTTTGTTGTTCAGGAGCGGCTTGACAAGAGGAATACGACATTTGAAACCCATATCCAGGATCCGTCTGTGTATGGTGGCTCTTGATGCACTGACTCCAGCCTCAGGCAACTCCTTGTGAAAGTCCCCAACACTTTTGAATGGCGTTTTCCTGATAATCCTCTCCAGGCTGTGGTCATCCCTGCTGCTTGTGCACCTTTTTCTTCCACACTTTTCACTTCCACATAACTTCTACTAATGTGCTTTGATACAGCACTTTAGGAACACCCAACCTCTTTTGCAATTACTGTTTGAGGCTTTCCCTTCTTATGAAGGGTGTCAATGATGGTTTTCTGCACAACTGTCAGGTCAGCAGTCTTTCCTATGATTGTGATTTCTACTGAACCAGATTGAGAGACCATTTAAAGGCTCAGGAACCCTTCACAGGTGTTATGGCTTAATTAGCTGATTAGAGTGGGACACTTTGAGCCTAGAATATTGCACCTTTTCACAATATTCTAACTTTTTGAGATTGTGGATTTGGGGTTTTCATGAGCTGTAGTCCATAATCATCACAATTATGACAAATCACAGCTAGAACTATCTTGCTTTGCTTGTAATTAGTCTATTTCATATATTAGTTTCACCTTCTAAGTTGCATTACTGAAATAAATGAACTTTTGCACGATATTCTAATTTTTCGAGTTTCACCTGTATATTGTATATAGAGTATATTAACACCAACAATCATTCTATAAATTGTCTTTAAATAGTTGGAAAATGTTGATATGAGCTAAATTTGATACATGTTACATCATATATAATTAATTCATAAATTTCAATGTCAAAATATTTGAGGAAGATGATATTAACTGGAAATGGATATTAGAACCGCATATAGAAAAGGTGGAACACAGGTCTGCAAAAAAAAAAAATTTTGAAAGCTGTTTTGGTTATTCCATGTAATCTTTATGTTTTTTGGTGCACTGAATCTGAAAATTACCTCTATTTTGTCATAGGACATCACGTTTCCTGACAATTTAGGTAACTAGGTTAAGTAAGGCAAAACCTCAAAATAAATGGAAATAGACTTATAAAATTAAAGTGTTATTACAATATTTTCATGAAAATCCTTTTTTGAACTGAAATGAGCTCACCCACACACCCTAAACTCGATTCTTCTTCCTTGTGAGGCTTCTCTTGGTGCATTGATGCTTGTGAGTAGCATCTGGAATGTCTCTCTGAAGGATCCAACAGTAGTCTGCCATCATTGTAATGCTCCATTTTCCCTGATATCTCCTTTCCATCTCTTTAATGTCTTGGTGGAATCATTCACCTTGTTCCTCACTCACAGCTCCCAAATTTTCAGGAAAGTAGTCAAGGTGGGACTGGAGGAAATGCACTTTCAAACTCATCAGGCAACCTAAAGCTTGAAATGCTTTCAGCATTCTTCCAATGATCTTTTTGTAGTGAGGATCTTTGTTATTGCCTAAAAAATTCTGTACAACTTCTTTAAATGCAATCCACCCTTCTTTTTGAGGATCCGCCATGGTATTGACAAACTCTTGATCAACTATAAGCCTTCTAATGTCCGGTCTGATGAACACACCTTCCTTCAATTTTGCCTCCAACAGGAAACTTGGTGACCAAGTATTTGAAGCATTCTCCATTTCTTGGAAATGATTTTACAAATTGCTTCATCAATCCCAATTTTATGTGGAGAGGTGATAGAAGAGCTTTATGGGAAGGTACCAAAGTTTCTCGGAGGACATTTTTTTCATCGACTGTTAGCACCCTCGGCTGCCAACTCTTCTTGGTCCAGTGATTTTGTCGGTCTCGACTGTCCCATAGACACAGAAAACAAGGGTATTTGATATACCCAGCTTGTTACCCGAGCAGCATGCACAAGACCTTCAAGTCCCCCACAAGTGCCAACCATGGTCTTCATATTTAAGTTTACGAAGAACCAATTCCAAGTACTTGTAGGTTTCCTTCAAGTGTACGGAATGACCTACAGGTATGGAAGCGTAAAAACCGTTGTGGAGTAAAACTGCTTTGCGACTTCTTTTTGAAGAATCTATTAAAAGACGCCATTGCTCTGAATCATATTGGATTTTAAATTGACCCATCAGACCTTCGACATTGATGCAAGAAACAACTTGTCTTCCTGGGTGAAGTAAGGAAAGAACTCTTTTTTATGATGTCTGAACCATGAAAATGACACTCCTGGCAACAATAAATTCCTGCTTTTCAGCCTTGATCCAAGTAACTCAGCGGCATCTTTGGGAAGATTCAAGTCTCTTACCAAATCATTCATCTCCTCCTGAGAAAACAATTTGGTCTTGTATCATCTTCAAAGTCAGAACTTGATTCGTCATCTTGTTCAGGTATGACTTCACCTTCATTGGAGCTAGGTATCTCTTCCAAGGTAGCAGGGGGCTTGGGTACTGGTATATCTGTGCCATGGGGGATGGGACGAATTGCTGAGTGAAGATTGGGGTGGAATGGAATGCTTCCATTTGGAATTAAACCCTTTCACATCGCATGAACAAAAGTAACAGTCATCACTATGGTTCTTTTGCTCTAACCATACCATAGGAATCCCATAACAGAAAGGTTTTTTCTTACCTTTGAACCAGTTTTGGAGGTTCTCAACACACTGTTTGCACACTTTATGAGGTGCCCAAACTTTATCTTGATCTCCAATTTTTAGTCCAAAGTATGCAAAGTGTACTTTTTTCACAAAGTCTATAATATTCTGCTGTTGCTTCAACACTGTATATTCACCACAGATGAAACAGAAACTGTCTGGTGAATTAATACACTTTTACGGAGCCATAATGTAACTGTTGAAGAATGACGAGCTAACATAAATTGCGATGAAAAAGTGTGAACAGCCTAGAACCAAGAACCTGATGATGATTCGTGCAAAAGTGTGGCATGCAGGACAGAGCAGCTCTGTGTCTGTACACGAGACGTCACAGTACTGGCCACGCCCCCTGTACTGACCGGAGATGCTGCTATCTGCCCTGTGTCTCCCTCTCACTGGACTCTTTAGGAAAGATTAACCCCTTCTACCATTAGAAGCACAGACTTAAAACTTGCTTAGCTTATGTATATATTGTTGACCATCAGATTTACAGTGCTATATTTTTTTACATAACTCGGACAAACCCTTTAAGGTTTTTTGGCATTTTATATCTTAAATGCACTTATGTGAATTAATTAATAGTAATTTGGAATTTAAATTTGGTTAAAAACCCATAATATAAAAAATACCAAAAATTAAAAAAATGATAAATTTGAAGACAATTTTGCATGTTGTGGAAAATCATGACGTCTAGGAGTTTTTTCAATATTTTATTTGTTTTCAGCACACCGAAATACATGGAAATTAGATGAAAATAATCAAATAGCTTTTTAGTCGCAGACCTGTGAATCAGAGGATGCTGACAAGACAAATGGAACCTCAGTTATTGAATGAGGCATGTCGCCAATGCTAGATGTTCAGACTAATAACAGGTACCAACTATTATATCCTGCCTTGAATTTCTGTAGGCATTGATTGGCTATTATTGGACTAGGTGGAGCTCTTGGACAAAAATCTGCAATGCAATCTTTCCAATTTGGAAATGCAGTTGCTGAGAGCACTGTACTAATAGAATTCCATGCTCTGCTATCTTGAAATATTGAGACTCAGATCTCCTCTATTCAAAACCACCAGCTCAAAGTTAAAGAAAATATCCATAGATAGATCTTTATATATCAGATTCAGGATTTTATTACAATACAGTGGAATATTTTATCTCCTGAAAATGTGTATTTTACTATACTATATATTCAAAGCTTTCTTATTTAAAAAAAGCCTGACAAAGAGTTTGCATTGACTGTTAGTTTTAGATCATCAGTGCCACATTAGTCATAGCCAACATTTCAACCGTGATGAGTGAAAACATATGGAACATACAGAAAAAAATTGGGTTTTCATTTCAGTTAGAAATAATGGTTTGAACATGTGGTATTTAAATTTGTTTAATGCCTTCCAGTGTACTGTGTGTAACAACGCAATTTGTCTTCAGCATCATCAGGAAATCTTGTCATAAGAATCATCAAGAAAACATGAAAAACACATCACAGCATCTGTCAAAGCACAGAACTACGTGCAAAAATAATTCAAGCTGTTAGTTGCTGAAATTGCAGACAAACTCCAGAGGGTGGCACAACATAATAAATCAACCATTGATCATCCCAATTCAAAGGAGTCTTTTACCTTAAACGGTATGCATTTCGAGAATTCCATTCTAATATCAAGTATTAAAAACTGAATATATGAAGTTAGTATTATGCTCCTACTCTGTTCTCTCTTCATATTGGATCTAAATCTGATCACTTTTTCAATAAATATATGAAATCAATGTCATTATGGTTAATCTGAATAGAACTAACTCTTGTTCCGATGATTTAAGTAAGTCAGTTCTAAATATGTGTTTGTCTGGATTCAAAAATATGTGTTCCCTCACTTTTCAATAAAGTAGATCATTAATTTATAAATTGTGAATAGTTACTATAATAAGAACTTTGTAAAATTATTACTCTAACATAATAAGGGGGTCATTTATAATAAATGTGCCAATTGAAGAATTTTAAATGACATAAATTTTAACAAAAGTAAGAAGAAACAAGTCTCATTTTGTTTGATATTGGCTAGATTGTGGCTTAAACATTATAATATATACACTTAAAAATGATAAGAAGCAAAGAAAAATCAAGAATATAAATGTAAGTGCTGACAATGTAGAATAGCTGAACATTATGAAAATTCTATAAAGAATTTATTTTTGTTTAACTTACCAAGGCCAGCCAAGAAGATATAGAGAAAAGAGCATCACTGACTTATTAGTCATACTTTCAAGATTTATTTTATTCCTATGACAGTGAATCTGATATAGTGTCAGATTAGGGCAGAGTTTACATTTCCTTTCAGCCATGAACCAGACACTAAATTATTCCACCTAATCTATTTTACACAGGACCCTTGAAAAATGAAAATAATAAATAAGTAAGTATAATAATTATGCCATAGAGAAGGTTTGCAGATCAGTGTTATTACACCAAGTTCATTTCCCAATATCTCTAGGGATAACTCAAAAGATTATTGTCTGAAACTGTCTTCAATATCTTGTCTTCGGCATGGATAATATAAACCCTAGTTGAACGTTTCCCAAACCAGAAATATCCAGATATATGAAGTTCAACTCCCAAAATTCCCCAGCCAGCAAGGCTACTGCTGAGAATTCTGAGAGTTCAAGTCTATCCATCTAGAAAGTTCCAAGACTGAGCCAACTTCATATGATATCTGTTCATTCCTGTTATGAAATTTCAGAAAAATAGTCCAGACTGGTATTAAAGAAAAACCGGGGATTCAGCAAACAATGAAGGAAGAATGGGAATATGGAAAATGAAGTGGATTTTCTTGTAGTACACTCTTTCTTCCTCTGTCACTCTTTAAGCTGCAACATACTTTTTCATGAATGAAGGCAAATATGTGTGTCCTGGGATAATGTTGCAGGATCCAATCTGGGTTGGTCACCTGAACCACAAGTTTAGTCTTTTGAGCTTTCAGATAATTACTGGAGTCCATCCTCAGAAATGGAGCCTATGTGTTTCAGGAAACTTTTCCTTCACCACAATGTGTGCTTTGGGCTATTTTACGCATAGCGTTTATGTAGTGCTTAGCTGTGAGCTGTTTTTTAATTGTTGCTTGGGGTGTTGATGGCCAGTTAAGCACAAATTCCGGTGAGAGAAATTTTCCTTGAGGTTGGGCTCCAGCATGAGACTAAATCTCTGATTCCAGTGACTGACCCAGATTGGGTCCTGCAAAATACTTTTTAGCTGCTATGGAAGGAATTGTGGTCTTTTAATCAACAAAGTGGCATTGGAAACTGTAGGGGGAAAAGAAAAATTGGAGGGGGGGAAGCTTGCCTCGGTAGTTGTGTAACAATAATTTGGCATCATATTTTGAAAAGTTTATTGGCAGTGGCTTGTTTGGTGGCTGAAAATCTTCCTAAGTGAAAAGGAAACATATATTTCAATTGCACAAAACAAGCAGATGTTTCCAATATATGGTGCTAAGTATTGCAAAAATATATTGAAATGAGCCACTACTGAGTTGTCTCTAAGTCAGCAATAGCATTTATTGATAACTTCAAAGAAAGTAATCAATCTTGGTCTCACATTTAAACAAGTGAGAAGTATTGTTTTGATTTCTTGATATAACTATAGAATTTGGCAACTAAAATCCAAAATTTTATTTTATCACTTGACTATGCCAGTCACGGGAATATACGGTATATAACTGCAACATCTTAAGACAGATTTAATTTTATACAATTTCCCCACTGGTTTCAGTTCACACACAGGATAAGAGGTTTTGTGTTTCTGCAATAAACATTAAATGATTGTTTCATTTTTAAAAAAGAAAAGGATCAGTGGAAGATTCAAAAATATGGTTTAATCCTATTTTTCACATGATAGCATATTTTGTCAATGTTTGGAATTAGATTTCTTGAAGAAAAACCGGAAATTGCCATTAGCATTCAGATTACTTTGATATTAGGTTTTGTTAATGGTGTTCTAAAATCCACTTTCACAAATATATAAATTAAGTGGTAGCATGACCTTCAATTAGGGTCATGAAGACTCACACACACACACACAGCAACTAAACAACAACAACAACAACAACAACAAATGGTCTTCCATAACTTTTCAGCAAAAACTTCACATTTTCTATGAAGTTTAATCTAAAACATTTTCCAGTGAACTTTCTTTTAATTGATTCAGTGTGACACCTAAGAAAAGACCTGCCAATATTTCTTCTTTATTCGAAGATAGGATACTTATCTGGCTAGTGAAACTGAACAGAACAAAAACCTATTAAAAATTGTTATCTTGGATTTTGATCTGAAAGAAAACATTAGAGGTGTCAGAGTGGCAGCACTGTAATCTTTACACTGTCTCATTTGTACATTCACCTAGGGTAATTAGTTATTTTCCATTCTTTCCTGTGATTTAATGCCTGCCTATTGCATACTTGTCATAGATGTACCAAAACAGAATAAATTTCTTCATCAAGAAATATATTAAAGTAATAATTTAAAAATGAACATTTGTAACCATTTATAGATTTGGGGTGGGGGAGTGGGGAGAGGAGGATTAATAGTTTTTTTTAAAACCATTTTTCTGAAAACAAATTTCTTCTGGTCAAACCATCACTTTCTTCTGCTATACCTCCCCCTCTCACTGCTGTTCATAATTGTGGGAAATAAATTTGCCAGTCCATTGATGTAACACAAGTTTTTCTTTTTCAACACAACTGTAGTACAGTAAAACCACTTCATGTTCACTCTAAACCTAAACTGCCATTCATCAGAGCCCTCTAAAATCGATATGCATTTCATAGTTCTTCATTTCTAAGACTTTTAGCTACACATATGTATCAAACCTAAGAGTAGTGAGACAATGGTCTAGAGCAGTGTTCCTCAACCTTGTGAAATGTGGACTTCAAGTCCCAGAATTCCCCAGACAACATATTTTAAAATTGCCAAGGTTGAGAAACAGTGTCCAGGTGTTACTGCAGTTGAATTGCTTTCGTTCTCAAACACCTCAATTGCTTAGTGACAGTCATTGGATTTTGTAGGTGAGAGCGGTATAGTAATACAGACTGCTAATAAAGGTGATTGGTTGATCTGCTTTCCTGACATTTCTGGCAAATTTTCAGGCAGATAGAATTGGTGCCTCTGCCTTTTTTTAATGTTGTCTAAATATAATATATAGAAGAGTCTAGAAAAATCATTTTGCTCCCCGGAGATCTAAAAAAACAAAGTAGCAGAGAGGGGAAGGTTGCTGTTTAGATTGCATCCCCTTTAGGGATAAAACAGTCCAACCTATCAAAAACAGTACCACAAAAATCAGATTAAGAACACAAGTTGAAAAAGGGAAGAAAATGGTAAGTGAGCACCTGTCTACCCTAGATGAGTTCAAATCACCAGGACCGGATGGATTATACCCCAGGGTTTGGAAGGAACTGGCAGACGAGATCTCAGAACCACTGAACTATATCTTTCAGAGATCCTGGAGCACTGGGGAACTACCAGAAGACTGGAAAAGAGCTGATGTGGTTCCCATCTTCAAAAAAGGGGGAAAAACATATCCAGAAAACTACAGACCTATCAACCTGACCTCAATACCAGGAAAGATTCTGGAAAAGATAATCAAGCAACAAATTAGCGAACACCTAGAAGTAAACAAAGTAATAGCCAAAAGCCAACATGGGTTTGTCAAAAAGAGATCGTGCCAGACTAATTTTATTGCATTCTTTGATGCAATTAGTGAATGCTGTCGATAACGTTTACTTGGACTTCAGTAAGGCATTTGATAAGGTAGACCATAACCTACTACTAGATAAAGTAGAAGAATGTGGGTTGGACAGGATCACCACCAGATGGATTCATAACTGGCTGACCAACTCCACTCAACGTGTAGTACTCAATGGATCTGCATCTACATGGTGGGAAGTATGCAGTGGAGTACCCCAAGGCTCTGTTTTGGGCCCAGTATTCTTCAACATCTTCATGATGATTTGGATGAGGGAATAAATGGGGAACTCATCAAATTTGCAGATGACACCAAGCTGGCAGGAATAGCTAACACTCCAGAAGATAGGCTAAAGATACAGAAGGATCTTGACAAACTTGAACATTGGGCACTATCTACTAAAATGAAATTCAATGGTGAAAAGAGTAAGGTTCTACATTTAGGCAACAAAAATGAAATGCACAGGTACAGTATAGGTGGTACCTTGCTCAACAGTAGTAACTGTCAAAGGGATCTTGGAGTCCTAGTGGACAACAATTTAAATATGAGCCAGCAGTGTGCAGCAGCTGCGAAATAAGCCAACACAGTTCTAGGCTTCATAAACAGAGGATAGTATCAAGATCACATGAAATGTTAATGCCATTTTATAATGCCTTGATAAGGCCACACTTAGAATACTGCATTCAGTTTTGGTCACCACGATGTAGAAAACATGTGGAGACTCTAGAAAGAGTGCAGAGAAGAGCAACAAAGATGATTAGGGGACTGGAGACTAAAACATATGAAGAACAGTTGCAGGAACTGGGTATGTCTAGTTTAATAGAAAGAAGGACTAGGGGAGACATGATAGCAGTGTTCCAGTATCTCGGTGGTTTCCACAAAGAAGAGGGAATCAAACTATTCTCCAAGGCACCTGAGGGTAGAACAAAAAGCAATGGATGGAACCTAATCAAGGAGAGAAGCAACTTAAAACTGAGGAGAAATTTCCTCACAGTTAGAACAATTAATCAGTGGAACAGCTTGCCTCCAGAAGTTGTGAATGCCCCAACACTGGAAGTCTTTAAGAAGATGTTGGATAGCCATTTGTCTGAAACAGTATAGGATTTCCTGCCTAGGCAGAGAGTTGGATTAGAAGACCTCCAAGGTCCCTTTCAACTCTGCTATTGTATTGTATTGTGTTGTGTTGTGTTGTGTTGTGTTGTGTTGTATTGTATTGTATTGTATTCCTGTTTTGGGTATCCTGATATAACTACAGATGGTCATTTCATAGTTTTTTCTCTTTCAGTGCAACTTGGTAAAACTGGAGAAGTTTACTCCCTGTATTAACACTTCATGCATTAACTATGTTAATAGTATGTGGACATAAGAGGCAGCTTAGTCCACAGCAGGAATGTGGGCATGGGAAACATCTCTGAATGAATCCACCTTGGTTTTGTGGACTGTAAAGGACATGAGGCAGAAATATACTTTTAGGCTTGCAAGAAAAAATAATCCTACTGCAATGTAACTTTATAGTATACTAGAATTATTTCATCTGGGTGTGTTTTCTGTCCGGACTACTTTAGTAGGCTCACACTTAGGGAGAGAAAGAAAGTTGTTCATTGCAACTAATCCCACATTCCAGTTATTATGACAACAATTGGTAAATATATGAGGGTTTGAGTTGGGGAGAGAAGGGAAATGGTTGAGAAATCATCAGAAGTGAAAATCTCTTTCTGTAGAAAGGGAAAGAAGCTTTTCTGTGAGTTACCAAAAAAAGAAAAGAAAATACCCACCACCAACTTGAGTAATAAATAGTTCATCTTATTTTCTTTATGTCTTCACCTTTAGTCCTACAGCATTGTTGTTGCCATAGGATCTTCTTTTCTGTAACTTCAATATACACTTTACTTTTTAGATAAAGGCTGAATGTTTTCACTCAAAAAATTACAGACACTTTAAAATGATAGTACCTGACAGTAAATACATAAGAATCATTTCAAGAGGAGTAACTGGCTGACAATGAATAGTCTCAGAAGGATTAGCTTCAAAGTAAGGGTATAGATTGCATAAATGAATCGGCTTTAATATATCCCTTTTGACCACATTTCAAACAGAAAAGGACAGAAATATACAGTCTGCAGTGTAGTCATTCAATTAGTTGTGACATCAAATACCAGTAATCATAATGAAGTTGAAAAATAAATCAAAAGTTGCTAAATTGATATAAATAAAAAAGCAAATGAAAATGATTTGACAAGAATTAAAGAAAGTTTTCTTTTGAAGAAATGCAAACAGTATGGTAGGTAAAACTATTTTTATTACCCATTTCTTTTGTGAAAACATGCTGTATGCTTATCTATTGAAGGACTCAATAGATAGATAAAAATGCCAAATCCAGCATAAACATCTGGCCAATCATAGTAATGAGATGGAAGATACAAATTTCCATTTTGGGGAATCTGACCCTAGTTTTCTATATCATGTTGGCACAATTTACATATGGTAAATTGACACAAACTGTACACTCATTTCTAGAATCATGGCTCATATAAAGTAGCCATGCTTTCCTTCATTTCCTAGATCAGTCTTGTCATGTAATTCTGATTTTAAAATATTACCTTCCACAGTACCACTAACATGCAAAAACATATCTCTAGATCTCACAAGATGCTTGACCAGAGGGATTTCCAATCTGAATAAGGCAAGACTGAAAATAAATAGCTTCCAGATTTCAAAGCAGCCATGATTGGTAATAGAGCATATCACGATTCTTGGTCACTGGGGCTTTGCATGCCAAAATATCAAGGATTACCAGATTATATATTACTAATTTCATCACATCCTTATAGCCTGAATATTTCCCCTCTACAGTCATTTGAGAATAAAACCCCAAAGCTTTGTCCACTTTTCTACATGTAACTCCAATAGAACTGACTGATATTTATGTTTTAGAAGAATCTATAAAATTCATTATTATCATCATTACCATCATTCTCTTCTAAGCATTATTCCCACAGGTGCAGAATCTGCTTTTTGGATCAATGAATGCCATTTTACCTGATCAAACATAGCATCTAAGTCATGTCTGCATTTTGTGACCTGATGTTGGTTTGGTCTGAGTTCATCTAAGGACTGCCCTGACAGCCAGGCAATATCCAGCACCACCGCCAAGTGGATTAGATCTCATCACTTATAAAGCGTATTGTAATATATCTATGAAGATTCTCAGTCATACAGGTCATGGTTGTCCCAAAGATGCTTTTTCAAGGCGCAACTGGACATTCTGGTATTTCTTTGAAGATGTTTCACTTCTCATCCAAGAAGCTTCTTCAGCTCTGACTGGTGGGGAATGGAAGGAATCAGAGCTGAACAAGCTTCTTGGATGAGAAGTGAAACATCTTCAAAGAAAAACAAAGTTAAGTTGCCTCTTGAAAAGAATCTTATTACTGCTACTATACTACTAAAGGTGAAGGTAAAAGTTCTCCTTGCACATATGTGCTAGTCGTTCCCAACTCTAGGAGGTGGTACTCATCTCCGTTTCTAAGCCATTTCAAAGTTATTTCAAAGAGCCAGCGCTATCTGAAGATGTCTCTGTGGTCATGTGGCCAGCATGAATAAATGGCGAAGGTGCACAGAACTCTGTTACCTTCCCACCAAAGTGGTCCCTATTTTTCTACTTGCATTTTTAATGCTTTCGAACAGCTAGGTTGGCAGAAGCTAGGACAAGTAACAGGAGCTCACTCCATTATGCAGCACTAGGGATTCAAACCGCCAAACTGTCAACCTTTCTGATCAACAAGCTCAGCGTCTTAGCCACTGAGCCACTGCATCCTATACTATTACCGATGATAATAATGTCCTCTTTCTTATTTCTTTCTTAATTTTTAGAATAGCTGCAAAGCCAATTTTGGATTTTTTATTTTTTTGGGGGGGGGGGCAGGCTTGTATGTCAATGTGTGTGGGTTTGTAAAGGTGGTTTTCAATTTTGTGACTATTTTTGCCACTGAGATATTTTCAAAATGAGAAAGAAAATATGAAGATGTATGTGAATAAAATAAGTTAATGGAGAGCAGATGCGTCTTATCAAAATACTTTTGTAGCAATTTTTAGAAATATCTGATAAGTCCTGAAATAACTTCATTGCTTCTTTGTTTTATCTTTTCAAATTTTAGTAAGGAGATTAGAAATGGCAAGTCAGCATTTTTAAAAATTACATGCACGCACACATCCACACATACGCATGGAAGTTAAATTCTGTGCCTAAAACTTTATTCTATTCTGCCAAAACCTGAATCAAGTTATGTTGTAAATCACGTTGTGCAGAAAACATTAAATGAGTTTGGATTGAAAAAATCCAAGACTTTTAGATATCAAGCAATGAATACCAGAAGAAGCTTCCGTCAATAGTCTGACTTTAAAAGGTTTGTTACAATGATATCTGGAACAATGAAATACATCCTTATTAAAAGACTTATAAAGATAAAAGCCTTATTAAATGTTGTGCATGGAGTTTTCAACTGGATTAACATCAAACTGTGATGAAAGATTAAAGCAAGAATCTATTTACCATTATTTTTTCTTTAAATGAACCATCAATTTGTATTTAAATATCTTCTATTTCAATTTAAGATTAACATGAAGGAAAATTGCCAGAGTTTTTTCTGACAATAATCCTATTACTCATCAAAATCTTAGTTCAAATATTAGCATGCCAGTATTTCTCAACCTATATGTAGATAGTAGAAACATTATAATTAGATTATTACAAGAATTAAAAAAATACAAGGTATAATTATTCCACTTGATTCTTTAATCGTTTAATTACGAGTATTAGAAGCACAGATAGAATTGATCTCTGGCATAGCTACAGAATAGTGGCTATTGATACAGTGTAAGCCAAAAATGAATTTAATTTCTTTCACAGAACTGTTTTTGTAGAAATCCTATTGTTCTGGCTTCAACAGTATTGCCAAATGAAGTTACATATTTCCCATGTTTTTAAGAAAATGTTAAATGTATATGATGAAACTTATTTTAATACCTGCTTTTTCCTGCAGTTTATGTACAACTGTATTTTTAATGTTTTATGTTGTATTTCATTATGAAAACCACCACTGAAATGGGGGAGGTTTTGCACAAAAGGAGCTAGATATGTTTGTGAGTATTTGTATATCCAGAAAACCCACATATATGGGCAGAGGATTATGTGGTTGTGTTCCATTTTTGTTGTATATTTATCTTTGCTCTACGAAATGAAACTACAAAGGAGGGAAAAATTACAAACTGCCACTAAATAAATTGTTATTAACATACCTACCACCAATTCTAGCCATTATATCACAGCAGAGTTTCTGATAATTAATACTATATAAGGTGGTCACTCATCATACAAGGTCTGACCATTCACTTATGGGCTGGATTTTTAAATAAATTACAAGATTTATTTTGAGAAGTTGGAATAATCTAGATTTTTCAGAAGGACCTATTTATGGTTCAAATAGTTATTAAACAATAAGCTTCAGATTACAATGTTTGTTGCTTTCATTTTTAAAAAAAATATTTAACATTGTTGTGCAGTTTGCTGACATTAACACATGACAGTTCAGAAACTGGTAGCACCTTTTCAGACTAACAAATTTTATTAAGCATATGCCTGCTAATAACATTTGTTATTTGGAAACGGTGGTACTAGGGTTATCCTCATTATTTTATTTTATTTTATTTTTACTTGAGTACGTGTGGCTAATCAGATTCTTCAGTCTTCAGACTAGTGGAAACTTAATAATTTAAGTCCCAACCAAGGTTCTAAGAATTATTAAATTAGCATCTAAGAATATAGACAATTCTAAGCAGGATGGTTTTTTGTAAAATTACAGTGTTCAGGTATGTTAAATTCAATATTTCCAAGAAAATCACGTTTGGTATAGCACACATTTATGTTTCAACCTGCCAGTCCCCGTATTTTGTAATTTTTTCCAATTATTTTTCCTCAATCCTAACATCACATGGAATAACAATTTCAATGAACCAGACTTTCTTCTTCTCAATAACTCTTATATAAGGCATGTTAAGAACAGGTTGCCTGTCTGTTGTCCCATAAGATCTTAACCCATTCCCTTTCCAAAACCTTCTCAACCTGATGATTCCAGTAATTTTTACTACATTTGAATCCAAACCTCTAGCAAAATTTCCAATGAATAATTTTGGAAACTTGGTCAACTTTTAATAATATGCAAGGAAATCAGCTGAAAGCATTCATTGGGCACTCTGCACTTGAGCATGATTCTGTCAAACACTTGGGCATTATATGTGCTCCTCTGGATAAAGAAAGCAGTTTAGGTTAAAAGTCTGTTGACTGATTTGTTGAAAGAAATGGATCTCTTCCCTGACAAGATAACCCTCTTGACTATGTTATAATGGAAGAGCCTTGTGTTGTTTGGGGGGGGGGGGGATGTTTCCAGCAGCACATTTGGCATTCAGCATGATTGCCAACAAGTGGAAAGGAAAGACAGTGAAGAAACAGAATCAATGTGTCATTATTATCTGAGGCATGCACTGTTTGTAGGAGTGATGAGGTAAGATGGGAGAACTTAAAAATAAATGCCACCATTGTTTTCTAAGATAGGAAAACTTTATTGAAGTTGAACATCAATTCTAATTCTTGTTTCTTAAGCAGAACTATCCTTGAGACCCGTCCCTTCTAACCACTGAATATCTGAAATTCTGGAGCAAGAGGCATTCTGAAGAAGGGGTAAGGGGGGGATAACATCTTCTGGTTTCCAATTTCTCAAATTTAGCCAGTTTCTAATTTTCCACAACTTTTTATTTGGAAAAGATCATTTGATCATTGTCCTTGCCATAAGATTGTTGAGAAAATAAAAAGTCTTCTTTTAGAATGTCCCAGAGTTTAGAACGCAAGACACAAGTAAGCAGGTAACAAAAGATAATTTTAAGACTTCCTGAAAATATCATAACTACTTCTACATTGTTAAATGGATTTTTTTCCTTTATGTTTTTCCTTCCCTGCCTGATGATTGGCAAAGTTGTATTCTTATCCTGTGAGTCATTCTTCCTACAAAATGTCTCTCTGGAAAGGACTTGTTAATTAAACTTTTTCTCACCCACAAGTGTTGGCAAGAGGCTTGTATCCCCTTCTTTGAAGAGACCTCTGTATGTAAGCTCCTTTTATTAGCATGGTGGGAAGAGAAGGAACTTTGTATCTTTGACTGTGTATGTCTATTGTTTATTTCAATCAAGCTGATGAGTAAGATTGGTGATTTAAATAGTTTCAAACTATGAAGACTCCATTACCCCAAGCTAATTCTTTACTGATATTTTGGCCAATTAAACTGAAAAATGCCTTTTTGACTTTGGGAAGGGGGGAGACTTCTATAGGTCAGTTTCTATAAGTTATTTCCTTTTTTTAAAAAACAAAAATATATTTCACAGGTTAAGAAAACAGTCCTCAGAAACAGATATAATGCTGCATAATTCCATATTCATATTAGCTGCCATACTCTTTAATTGCAATGATAGGTCCTTGCATAATGTGATCTTTGATGGATGACATTGACCAATCCAAATCTGTTATAAGTATAAAGACTGCTTGGCCAGATCATAGGCTGAGTTGAGTCTTGAATCTGAGTTTTGGATCCTCTGAAATCACAGGCTGAGTCTAAGCCTGATGAGTCTCCTTGTCACAACAGCATGAATGTGCAGGCTTGGATACGATGCCAATGTTGGAAACAGGCCTCCACATAAACAAAATAAATGCTTCATTGGTTCTTCCTTGGAGCCTTAAACAGAGACGGCATAGTCTCATTTCAGAAATGCTAATAAACTCTATTTTTTTTAAGAGAGGATGCTGTTCACAATTACTCTAATCATCTCTTCATCAGGATGTTTCATTGAGAAAAGCAGTGTTCTTTTTGCTGTGATATTTCTCTTGGGGTCAATATGATAACGGAACAGGGAACCTAGGACCACAGCGATTGTCTGTTTGCTTCCTGAAGAGCTACAGATGAAAAGTTTATTATTTTTCCACATGGCAGAAACAAAGTTCTCAAATAAATAGGAGAGCACTTAATACCAGACTGTAACCCACAAGGGTATGCAACAAGAATTGCATTCAGTCAGTGGAAACACAAAATATAATGTCTATGGCGATTCTCTGTCGTCCAGGTCATGGTTGTCCCAAAGATGCTTTTTCAAGAGGCAACTGGACTTTCTGGTTTTTCTTTGAATATGTTTCACTTCTTATCCAAGAAGCTTCAGCTCTGACTGGATGGTGGAGAATGGAAGGAATCAGAGCTGAAGAAGTTCCTTGGGTGAGAAGCAAAATGTTTTTAAACAAAACCCAAAAATCCAGTTGCCTCTTGAAAAAACACCTTTGGGATAAAACATATTTTTTTATTTTTATCATTCATCAGAAAAGAAGCTATGCTGCTAATTGAGTTCCTTAAAAGTGTGGTCTTCTATTTGTAACCAACATCATGACTGAACTGGTGTTCCCTTGTAATAGAAGACAGATTAGACACGTACAACACAAAAGTGTAAATTCTAACTTTTTGACATTCTATGCACTCTGATATTCCCAATTCTAATGGAGTTATTCCAAGGCTGCATATTTAAGGCCTAAAATCATGATGGCAAACCTACAGCATGTGTGCCAAAGGTGGCACACAGTGCCCTCTCCAACGGCACGGGAGCCATCGCCCCAGTTCAGTTCTGCTATCCATGAAGGTATGCCTCCCATCAGCCAGCTGGTTTTGGGTCTATGCTACACATGGGCCGGAGAAGGGCACATGCCAGGGGGCTGTGCATGCATGCACAGAGGTAGGGTGCATGTGGAGTGCATGCACAGGGGCCCCTGCGGGGGGATTGCACACATGCACAGGGCCAAGCACATGCATTTTGGTGGTTCAGGCGCATGCGTGCTTTGGGAATTCGGTCCGGAAAAGGTTTATCATCACTGGTCTAGAACACACAGTATATACAGGACTATTTTTTGGGGTGTGTGTGGAATCTTTAATATACGTACATACAAATCAACATACCTAGCAAATGGGGAAGGAGAAGAACATGTGAAGGCTGATTATTATGTTAGTGATTTTTTTTTTAAAAAAATTGTATTTTCTTAACTACCATGATTCCTAATTTGAACAGAAAAGAACATCAATCAAACTAACAAATATGCAACTGAAATAAATAGCCACTGAAAAATAATACTCCTCTCCTTGTTTGCATAAAATATATCAAAATGAAGGATACATAAAATGATTTTATGTTTATAGTAATTGTACCCTCAACAGTGTAACTAAGGATGTAAAAAAAAGGCAGATTTGAAGTAGCAATGATTCACAAAGCACTGAATATACTAAAACAGTTTTTAATCTGAGTCATGGGGAGCTCAGTGTACTAGAGCATTTACCTAAGGGCAACTGTATAATCTTTAAATCTGATTAAACTAATTTGGAAGCAGTTTTGAAGCCTGGCACAGATGTGGCCATCCAAAATAATATTGGTGCTATATTTGCATCACACAATTAGAGCTTTAAATATTGATTCCTTTCACAAACAGGAAAAGATACCATTTAGATGGGATAAATTGGAAGAGGTAATATTTACCTTTAAACAGCAAAAATTAGGACATTTTTTTTTAAAAAAAAAGTTAAAAATAGATGTGATTTGCTTGCAAGAAATGCATATAAGAAAAAATATAAAAAATATTTGAATTACAAAAATGTGGATGAATAATTTATTTCAACAGGAATGGAAACTAGAAATGGAGTTATTTTGTACATCAATTCTCAACTGTATCTAAAACTTACATTGACTGATCAAATGGCAGATATCTTGAGGTGAACGTTAAGCTACAGGGGACTAAGTCTTTATTATTGAGAATTTGAGCCTCAAATGAAGATAAAAGCATTTTATAAAAGAACTATGAATAAACTATTGGCTTCCCATATGAAAATTATTTTTTTCTGGAAGATTGGAATGGATGGTTCTCCCATTCCACCACACCATACAAAAAATAGAACCTCTGAGAAAAATATTAAAATGCACAAGTCAAACTACCAAAGGTTTTCTTCAATTTAATAGACATTTTGGAGCCTGTTGACAGTGACTCAAAAATATACTTATTTTTCTGAAAGACATAGATCAATATATTTATTTATTACATTTTTATCCTACCTTTATTACTTTATAATTAAGACAAAGAGCATACTTAATACTTTTTCTTCTTCCTATTTTTCCCATAATAATAACCCTATGAGGTGGGTTGGGCTGAGTGATTGATCCAAGATCACCCATCCACTTTTATTGCCTAAGATGATACTAGAACAAGGGTTTCAAACTGGTGGCCCAAGGGCCAGATGTGTCACATGCAGGCCAGGCCACCCAAGCACCATGAAGGGGGGAAAAAACATTGCAATATGTCACGAGTTTAACACCCGTGTACTAAAACTATTAGTCTTTTGGTTTCTGGGTCAACAATTTAAATACTACTAAACTATTCTTTTTCAAGATTATGATTTGGAACTCTAGAACTTTGGCTTCTGAAAACTTTGTCCTCATGCAATTTTGATGTCATAAAACTCCTGCTGTTCCCAATCCCATTTTACCCATGGATTAAGAATAATTAGCCAGACTTGTATAGATGTCCCTGGATGTGGACCTGATGATATTCAAGAAAATGTCTGAAATTCTTGGCTTATAATTTGCTATGTAGAAATTTGTATTTTGTTTCTTGGACTTCATAGGTTGTTGGTTTAGTCCATATACAGTAGGTGTGGCAACAATAGAGTAATTAGGGCTGCATAATTTGGAAGTCAAATGGCTAATAAACAAGTATTCTTTTTCTTAGACAAAAATATAAGAAATTTGTTTAATGAAAGGAAGACCTTGTAGAACTGGAGAGAACCAAAGTTTTGATAGCTCTTAACAATTTGTTCTGTAAATGTTTCTACAGTAAAAGTTCCTTGGCTTCGATACATCACCAATATAGAGTGTAGAATTATATTCTGTTCAATTGAGGAACAAGTGACTTGTGTTACTAATAGAAAAGAAATGGAAGGAGATGTTAAAAAGTTTTAAAAAAACAGGTCTTGGCTCCACCAAATTTGTAAAGTGGTCTTTAAAATGCTGCAGGAAACCTGGTTCTGCTCTCAAGCTGGTTGAAGTTATATCTTACCTCACAGATGGTTACATCTCCTTCACATCAATTTGTCTGGTAGCTATTCTTTACACCACACAGTCTAGTGGCCAGACTTTTGCACTCAGAGTGAAATAATTCCACATAGCTTTGTCATTCCAAAGAGATCTACCAAAGGCATGCTTTACAATTCCTACCTATTTTCCATTTCTATCCTATTTTATTTTTTATTACCGGTATTATTTTCCAGAAGTTGAAACTGTACGGCAATTTTGTTTCCAAACCGCTTCTCAGTTCTAAAACTGAAATTTGACCACTTGTGGATATTTATGGATTGTATCTGTCATCTTGGTTTTCAGAGAACACAGAGAATTTGGAAGTTAATTTCTATATTTCCCTACAAAGGCAATTCTTATTCCTCTAAATTCATTTTACCCATTGCATCCTTGCATATATATATATATATATATATATAGTGTCACAACCCCTGGTAAGCCCCAATTATGGGAGGAGGTATGTGTATATATATATATGTGTGTGTGTGTGTGTGTGTGTGTGTGTGTATATATATATATATATATATATATATATATATATATACACACACACACACACACACACACATATACATACCTCAAAAGGATTTTTTTCCCTTCTTAGGCTTATGTTTTCATTTTCTATATTTTTTCTCAAAATATCCACAAACATATGTATCCCGCCTGCTCATTTGTCCAACTCACCTCCCACCTCATGCTCATGCACAGCTTAAACTTGCAATGCCTCCCACTCAGTTACAGAACAGCTACTTTCTGCAAACCAAACAGTCCAAAGCAATGGCCCAGAATAAAATAAAAAAAATAAAAAAATCCACATTCAATATTTTAGATGCATATAGAAAAGATCAGTGGTGGTATTCAGCTGGTTCGGACCAGTTCGAGTGAACCAGTAGTGACGACCTGTGGGTGGGCCTGTCCACCCGCCCCGGCTCTATGCCAGCCTGCTTAGCCACATTTTCAAGGGTGCACGCATGAGTGCAAGCTTCACACATAAGCAAAGCGCATGAGCGGAAGGCGCATGATCTCACAGTTTCGGTGTGCGGTAAACCAATAGTAAAAATATGTGAAAACCACCTCTGGAACAGATGCTTGACATTTTCTATATTGTTGTTTGAATGCTTGGTTCTTCAGCTACTCTTCTTAGGATCATCATAAATTGTCATTCTGAACCGAAACAAATTCCAGCACAGATTCTTTGGAGAGCAAAAGCATTTCACTTCCAGTATATCCTAACACACTATAAGAATGTAAAGGTAGATCAGCTGTATTTTGTTCTTTGAATAAGGTGTTTAGGGAAGGACTTCCTTTCTTCTTTCTTTCATAACGAGAATGTCCCACATACTCCTAATGACATTCAAAGAAGTGCAGGAGGAGGAGGAGCAACAGTTCTAAAGCCATGGTGGCTCTGAAAACAGGGACCTGGCTTAATTGCACCCTCCTTCCTAATTAAGACACAAAAAAGTTCACATAAGTCCAATGCAAATCAGCATTTTAAAATCTGTATCCCCCAAAAATGGAAAAATGTCTTTTCCTCCTTCTCTTCTCTCCATCTCAAATGTGCACCTGCTTTATATAAACCTGGCTGTGAATGTAATGGAATCTGTTTAATTAATTGGAATAGCCTGTAGGCTTATACAAGCCATTACCTCCCTTTTTCTCTATGAAATGTGAAGAACCCTTGCTGTTAGCTATAGATATTGCAAAAAAAAAAAGTTACCTAGAGCTAACTATAACTGATGTTCCATTAGCATTTCCTGAATCAACTCACAAATTGAAAATCAATTATTCTATGACATTTAAATTTCCTGAATTGTATAAAATAATTGTCTATTTTTTTAAAAAAAAGTAGTGCTAGTATTTGTGATTGCAAATGTTAAGAATAAGAAAACTTTATAAAGCCTAGGTTTTTGTCCCCTCATAGTGGGTTATGATTAAAACACTGTAATAACATTATGATAAATTATACAATAGTTAATATAAAATATATATTCATTAAAATGTGGATGGAAAGGAAGTAAAAAAGAAAGAAAAAGGATATAGCATTATAGGTGAGAATTTAGTAAAAAATATTATGGAAATTGTTTGCAAAATATTGTATATTCAAGTGTGTATTCTAAATAGCAGTAGACTTATATACCGCTTCATAGGCCTTTCAGGCCTCTCTAAGCGGTTTACAGAGAGTCAGCATATTGCCCCCAACAATCTGGGTCCTAAATGAACTCTGCATGAAAACGCATGCATATTTTCATTTTTTCCATTATTGATTGCCTTTAAACTATTAAGATTTAATGTTATTTGCTTATTTAGTATCTTATGACTATCACTGAGTTTGTATCTTATTATTTATGATAATTGTATTTTATGATTATGGTCATAATTCATCATTTGTTGCTTGTATATACACTGAGACCTTATGCACCTGAGACAAATTATTGTGTCCAATCACACTTGGCCAATAAAAGAATTCTATACCATTCTATTTTATTCTGTTTTGTTCTAGTCAAGTCAAGTCAAGTCTAGTCTAGTCTAGTCTGGTTTAGTCTTATCTAGTCTAGTCTATTAATTTAAACTATAAATAAAATTGATGAACTAATTCCAAAATGGAAAAAAAATACTTCAGTCTAGAAAATGAGAAATTGAACAATTAAATTTGTTCATATCTATTCTTAACATATGCATTGTTCTATTTAAATAATCTGTGGGGCAAAATAATATCATAATAAATGTTTTATTTTTAAAAAATAATTAATAAAATATTGAGTTGTACCACAAAACTATTTCTTGTTCCTACTAAAAATTTGATGTTTGTAACAGCTTACCTATTAAGATCTGGTCTTTTCCCAACAAGAAAACAAAGAGCTAAAGGGAAAACATTTACTAAAAAAATTAGTATATAATACATAAAATGTTGGGATAACACTGGGAGCATTATTCAGCCAATCACAAATATGGTCAGCCATATGTGATGAGAATGGGAAGTATACTCCTTCATTCACCCAAAATTCACAAAAGCTATTCATTTAAAATATGCATATGTATTATTTCTGTACATGTTAAATAAATTTTTGTTATAGTTTTTAATACAGAATGAAAACTAAGAAGAACTAGTATTTAAAATGGAAAAAGGGGAAGAATGAAAGAAAGAAGAAAAGAACAAAGATGAAAGTACGAAGCTCAAAGGAAGTAAAAGAATTATAAAGAAGTGATTTCTCATATTCTTTTATAGTAGTTAAAAGTATAACCATAAACTAATCTTTTTCTCTATGGTTACAGCTTTATTTAGATTTTTTTTAAAAATAATCTATTAGCTTTATTCTAATACTCAAAATCATATATCATAATATCATTTTTTCTGTTTCCCGCAAAAAGTCAATAAGGGGCTTTAGACAACGTCTTATCTCTAATTAAAACAGTCAAATTGGCTCCTTAGCAAAATTTCACTATCCATTCTCAATTCAGTTAATCTTTCTATCTTTGTGCGTATAATATTTTTGCTGCAGTCGTCATATATAAAAATAAAGTTTCATAATTTTTTTCTGGCTTTTATCCATCAGTCCCAAAAGAAAAGTCTCTGAATTCAATTGTGTTGTTTTAAAGTCTTTTGTATTATTGTATTTAATTGAGTCTAACATTGTCTGGCATTTTTACAACACCAACAAGCACAGTGTTATTTCTATATATGAGATCTGACTTTTGTATTCAACATTGCATCTTTTCCATAATTTATTGACCCAAAAAAAGGTATCTGAAATTGGTTTCATGCCATAGATTTGGATCATGTTAGAACAGGGAAGTTTGATCAAACTTGGAATGACTTGATAGAAATTAGATGTGAGAGCTTCATTTTCTTTCTTTCTTTCTTTCTTTCTTTCTTTCTTTCTTTCTTTCTTTCTTTCTTTCTTAAAAAAAAAGAAAGCAGAACTATTAAAAGTTGGATTGCAAAACTGGAAGTTTCTGACATAATTTTCCCATTGAAATAATCCCACTCTTCTTTAGGTGGTCTCACATCACATCTGAGAAAGTCATTAGGAAATCAGCTGTTAAATAAGAGGTAGCTCCATTTCTAGAATAGGAATGGTGATTAATGTCCTGGATTTTGGTGAGCTGGTTGGTTGTATTTTTGGCTGGCTGAACTGTGGGTTTTCTGTGTCTTAAACTCAATGCATCTGTGTTACTGTCTGTGTGCATGGACATATCATAGCTTAAGTTCATGTCATCTACTCCACAGCTCCACAAGGTTCTCAAAATAATCCATTTCATAAAATAATTGTTCAGAGAGTTTTCCTTTTTAAATAAAGATAATCTCCCTTTTCCCCTTACTATATACAAGTAACAATGGAAATCTTGGACAACTCCTTTGGCAAGATTCCCCATTGATACTTGAAAAAATGATAACCCCCATCCCCCCAAACAAGGATCATCACTCTTAACTCCTTCTTCTGTCCTCACTGCTACTGAATATCAATTATACATAATTCATTAGCTGAACTCCACTGCAGTTTACAAATGATACCCAAGTGTTTGTTTCTTCTCCTAGTTAGTTTCTTGGTCTTTATAATAATGCTTGATACCACACAACTTCAGAACTTTCTTAGACTATTTGTCTGTCAGTTTATGTGGATTTCAATAGTCCTTTTTTATACTCCCTCTTTCCCCTTTGAAAATGATTAATAAAAACTCAGATCAATTAAAAGATAGGCTAAGGTAAAGGTAAAGGTTAGGGTTATGTGCTAATCGTTCCTGACTAGGGAGCAGTGCTCATCTCCATTTCAAAGCCAAAGAGTCAGTGGGGTCTGAAGACATCTTCATGGTCATGTGACCGTCATAACTAAACATCAAAGGTGTTACCTTCCCACCAAAGGTGGTTTCTATTTTTCTACTTGTACTTTTACATGCTTTCGAATTGCTAGGTTGGCAGAAGCTGGGACAAGTAATGGGAGCTCACTCCATTATGTGTGCAAGGGATTCAAACCGCCAAACTCCCGACCTTTCTGATCTACAAGCACAGCATCTTAACCACTTAGCCTAAAAGCCTAAAATTTAGCTTAAATGATATAGGTCTCCCCTTCATATGCTCTCCTAATATATATGCTGTAGTTCTCCTTTTGGAGTTTGGTAACATTTTTGGACCTGTCTATTTTAAAGAAGAGTGTAATCAAATGAATATAATGTCAGACCAGGTGGCACACCAAGGTTCAATTCACGCTTGGTCACAAAAATTCAGCTTCATTTTTTCCCCATTGTTGTTGTTGTGGGAAACAATGGAAGAAGGAGAACTACAATATATATCTTATCCTCAGCTCTGGGTGGAAAGAAGACATAAGCCCAATAAATAAGTGAAATAAAACATGAAACTCACTTTGTATATTAATTTGGACTCTTAGAATATTTTATGTACAGTAAGGGAGGAGAGAGAGTTAAAACAAAGCAAAATAGACTTTCATTCCCAGTTTTGTGTAGTGGTTAAAGAACCAGTCTAGAAACCAGGAGTCTGTGAGTTAGTCTGTGAGTTAGTCCTGCCTTTGGCATGAGGCCAGCTAGGTGACCCTGTGAAGCCAGTCACACACTCTCAGCCCCAGGAAGGAAGTAATGAAAAGCCACTACCAAAAAAACTTGCAAAGGAAATGGAAGGTTCTAATCCAGACAGAAGTAAAAAACTGACTTGAAGACACAAAACAAACAATAGAATAGAATAGAGTAGAGTAGAGTAGAGTAGAGTAGAGTAGAGTAGAGTAGAGTAGAGTAGAGTAGAGTAGAGTAGAGTAGAGTAGAACAGAACAGATTAGAATAGAATTCTTTATTGGCCAAGTGTGATTGGACACAGAAGGAATTTGTCTTCGGTGCATACGCTCTCAGTGTACAGAAAAGATATGTGATAAATCATAGTCATCATAAATACATTCATCATGAATCATAAGATACAACACTTGGTGATAGTCATAGGACACTAAATAAACAATTAAAATAAATCATACTAGGAAACTAAATAAACAATATAAATCGTAAAGATACAAGCAACAAAATTATAGTCATAAGTAGAAAAGGAAATAGGTAATAGGAAGGATGAGAAGAGTAATAGTAATACAGTCTTAGTAAAGAGTTTGACAGTGTTGTGGGAATTAGTTGTTTTGCAGAGTGATGGCATTGGGGGAGGGGATAACTGTCCTTGTGTCTACTTGTTCTGGTGTGCAATGCCCTATGATGTCGTTTTGAGGATAGAAGTTGAAACAATTTGTGTCCAGGATGTGAGGGATCTGTACATATTTTCACAGACCACTTTTTGACTCATGCAGTATACAGGTCCTCAATGGTAGTCAGGTTGTTAGCAATTCTTTTTTCTGCAGTTTTAATTATCCATTGAAGTCTGTGTCATATTTGGGGGTGGCTGTGGTTTAGGTATTTCTGTCAACAGCCAATCCAAATCATTTGTATTGACCCCTACTCTTCATGCCAGTTAAGGCGCTAGCCTTCTTTTATCTCCTTTCCTCCCTCCTATAAGCAACCAGAAAGCTGCTGAAGTTTCTGAACCATTTTTAGAGACTGCCCCACAATGCACATTAGAGCTATTTTGCCTGGAGGGAAGATGCACATAGCACTTGGTGTATTTCCTGTAGTTAAAATTGACCTAACACTACCTCTTATTTGTTTAAGTAATTACTCTAGAGGTTTGGTACATTTTAAAAATATATTTATAATATTATGTTTAATCAAAGTAGAGGAGCAAATCTGCCGATTCATGAGTGACATCTTCTGCCTATGACACGTTTAGTTTCAGGGCTGCTCAGAATCCCTTCTCGCAAAGCTGCAGGATGCAAATCTACTGCTATTTTAGAATACCAAATCAGCCCATATAGATTTATGTTTCATTATTCTTGATTAAACAATGTGAGTTTACATAGTAATCCAGTAAATCAAATCCATCCTTGGGGTTTTGTTTGGTTTTATTGGAATGCATACACTCTGCAAACTGAACACTGTGCAATCAAATCGTAACAAGGGTTTCTTCCCTGACAGCCCCCCCCCCACTTCCTTCTTCACCAGACTTCCCCCCACAAAGGTAACAGCCGTTCCCATAACAAGCAAGCTGTCAAGCTTCAGTGGAGCATACACATCCACCACACAGCAGACGGCGAGGCACACAGATCTGCCGCAGCTGGTGAAAAGGCCCCCCAATCAGCGGCATATCACTCTTCAGGAGAATGCATTGAGACAAATGCCAGGCGGATGCAAACAGTGTCACTGGGATTACCAGTGACGTGCTGAAGGTTGTTCAAGCAATCTCTTTGCTTCTTTGGATTTGACTCACAGCCTCCCTTCAGAGGCTTCTTTCACGTCATTGTGGGACTGAGGGTTATTCACAGATCACTGACTAAAGGCAAGCTTTGGCTTCCTGCCTGCATCCCTTTGGTCCTATGAAAAAGGACTGAGGTCACTGACAAGATGCCTTGGGGCTGTTTATATCTATCAAGCAGATGAAGAGGAAGGAGGAGGAAAACATGGCATGAACCTTTCTTCTCCCTTCTTGCTTTGTTTTCGGTGGAAGGACTGTACGCTGCTCGGTTGTATTTACAACTGAGATCTCTTCTTCTGTGACAGCCTCTTGAAAAAAAACCCCAGCCTTCACTTCCCAGATGTTATCCTATGCTTAAAAATAATAACTCCGTGTTCAAAAGACTCTGGCTGTAATTTTAAATTGAAAAACCTTATACCAGAGAGAAAAGGGAAGCTTTCTTTCCTCTGTTAGCAGAGATTACAGAATCAATAAATGAAATGTATGTATTTGGTCCATTCTTGATGTTGATTTTCATTCTCTTTTTAGACTTGGCACACAAGTAATAAAAAATAGATAATGATCAAAGGCAAATAATATACATGTTGCAAATACTATGCTTTAGTGCTAGATGAATAACATAATATCTGTTTTTACATTAAAAATTTCAGTATAGAGTTCCAGCCTGACTCAGTCACTTTATCTGTGCACAAACACAAATACAAGCACAAACACACATCAAGATGCAAGAGAGATTTACATGTCTATTACAGTTGTGGGAATGAATACAAAGTTGAGAGCATTTTGAAAGGAAAAACATACCTAAAGCAGCCTAAATATTCAAAAAACCAATCCCTGCTTAAGCTTCAAGGTGGAATTTGTCTGTATAAACATCAGCATCACATAAAAAGGGATGGAGATGAGAGAGAGAGAGAGAGAGAGAGAAGAGGAGGAGGAAGAAGAAGAAGAAGGAAGAAAAGGAGAAGGAGGAGGAGGAGAAGAAGAAGAAGAAGAAGAAGAAGAAGAAGAAGAAGAAGAAGAAGAAGAAGAAGAAGAAGAAGAAGAAGAAGAAGAAGAAGAAGAAGAAATATTGTGGGTAAGACTCAACTTCATGCGGTAAAAAATATTTATCTGTAGCTTTGCCCACACAAATGCCATTCTTCATCTATAAATTAATAAATACTGGCCTTCCTTCCTTACAGTTGTTGAAAGCTTCAAGAAGAAATTGGTAAACCATACGGGCCATGCTAAACCACAACATCTATCTGCAATATGTGTTTGAGTAGTATGTGATATTATAGTCTTTGTGACATTCCCATTTTAACATATAAAGTCCAGAAAACCCTTAACATCTACACTTACTGACTTCTGGTGGTTTAACTCATAACTACTGTAATATATTTGCCCCTTCAAAATGTCCAATTTCTTACCACTTAGTTACAGTGAAATTGCAAATAAAGGAAATGAAAAATTAGGTGCAATAGTATCTCCTTGAAAGTAAACTCTGCTGAATTTCCCTGGGTTTATGGAGAAGAAAAGTACATATAATATTGCACCCTTATGCACAGTCTCTAAAAGTAATAAAGGAAACTTGTTTACCCGCTTTTTGCTGGAGTTCCATTCTTTGGCTGTGACTCTTTGCCACTTGAAATATTTGTTTAATCACTATATTTCAAACAATAGCACACCCTTTGATATAAACAAATAAAAAATACATTTTTACTGGCAAGCAAAATTGTGAACAACAATTTCTCTTTCTTTCCTTGTCCACATTTTTTCAAAAAATCTGTATTGGTGTTAAAAATTAGCAGAGTTAAAACAGCAATTTGAAGAAGTTTTAACATGGGACTCTCCAAGTCTGCAACAGCAAACTGTTTAATTATTTCCAATAGATTAATAATTTGAATTTGGTTCCTGTGTCATTTAATTAAAAATGCTGGAGAAGAGTGTATGGGATCTGCAGAAAAAAAGGTAAGGATCCATTGCATAAAGAGTAAGATACAAATGTTTGTGTTTTAAATGGGTTGCTTTGGATTAAATCAGCAGAATTGCATTTATAACTTTGGAATTCTAACATCTTTATTAGCTCTTCATTTTGATTGGGTGGAGTTTCTATCTTTTGCATTATTTTAAACCCTGGTCAAGGAAAACATTAAAAAATAGGTAAATGATCTGCAGTATCAGACACCTCTGAGTTCTGCTACAGTGAAAAGAACAAATCAAAACTTGGTCTGCTGTTGTTTCCTGTCTATATATCATGTACTTTATTAGACAACAACATCATGTTCTCAGTTCGCACTTTGTGACATCCACATTTCCTCTTTCAAAATAGTGTGCATCTCACCAAGAGTGAATTCTCAAGTGTTGATTGCATCTTTTGAAGCAATACATTAGTATCTTTTCTCAGGTTAGTCTTCTCATAACTTTTAAAGCAATTGCTGGTGTCATTTTGCCCTTATTTATATTTGTGATCCTTTCATAACTTTATGAAGTTACATTTCCCTAGGTTTTAGAGACAGATGCAATTCTGTAGGGAAGAAAGTAAAGCTCATCTGAAGATGAATTCACAACAGTTCCTCATTTGAAGTATTTTTTGGTGTGTTTTACTTTATTTTTTAACTTTCCTTTTTGGAAACAATGAAGTGATTCACCAAGCCTCTCTGATTTCCTGTGTTAATCAGAAATCCAACACCATTGATTGAGGGTTGCTTCATGTAAAGAATTTCTATGGGGTGGGGGAAATCGTGTCACATTTTCTGGCCTATGGACTCTAAGCAAAGCAAATTCTTCTGCTATATTGGTTCCATGCAAATATCACTTATATCTCCACTTTACTTCTGGGTGTAACTCCAAGTCCTCACCTCAATGTCATAGGATCAAGATATTTGAAAGACAATTCTGATGGTCTGGCACAGAATATTTGAAGCACTAAAATTGTTGAAGACTTGTTTTGTGTCCACTTGTCTGTCTAAAGCACCCATCCTTAAAGGCACTGTTATTTCTCCTATTATTTACAGAAGTAAAGAGATCAAAGCGGGATTTTTACTGTGGTCCTAAGATTATGGAATCTCCCTCCCACTTAGCCAGTTCTTTATGTAAATTGCCAATATAAAAAGTCCTAAAAGTCCTGGGGGTGCCAAAACATCTAACCAAGTCCATGTAAGCAAATCAGGAAGCCACTATGTAGCCACCATATGGAGACACTGATTGGTTCAAGACAGAAAAAGGAATTTAGCAAGATTGCCTTCTTTCACCCTTCTCTCATTAACAGTTAGGATGCCTTTTCTCCCTGTTCTTAAGGTTGAATTATTTGAATGGGATTCATCCATCACAGATTTTGCTTTGTAGGAATAAAGTGCTTGCTTATTTGATGCACTTTTTTTTTTCAAATTTAAAAAGTTTTGAAAAAAACCAACCCAGGTTATTTTCCTGTTTCAAAAGAAGTCTCCTTAGCAGTTTTCATATGGATAATGATCCACTTATTTCCAAGTTTACTGATCCAGGCTGCAGCTTTAATGAGTTCTACAATCTGCAATGTATGCTTCATTTCAAATGTTGTGAGAGGTAGTAAAACCAGCAAATGGCTGTACTGTACATCCTTTCTGAACAGACATCTGCACAAACTGACTTTGCCTATTTTTTAGAAGCCATAAGTGGATTTTTTTTTTTGCTTTGAGGTTTCTCAAGTACTAGCCGAGTAGTAGGCCACAAGTCACAAATCCTACTCTAAGCCAGTGGTTCCCAAACTTGGCAACTTTAAGACTTGTGGACTTCAACTCTGCTGGCTGGAGAATTCTGGGAGTTGAAGTCCACAAGTCTTAAAGTTGCCAAGTTTGGGAACCACTGCTCTAAGCTGTTAAAAACTTCCACAAAGACCATCAGATGATGCAGACTTGATATCATTTTTAACTTTAAAAGATTCACCTTTAATATTGTACTATTTTAATTTTTCTGTTTGCTTTTTACTATTTTGTTGAGCTTTTCTTATAAGTTTTATTTCTGTTTGCATTTATAGGTTGGATCCAAAATATATTATAACCAAAGAACTTTTTGAGGGATTTTTCCCATTCTATTCCACACCTCCTAAAACATATTTAGAATTTTTCTGATTAGTTTGGGCAACTGGAAAGCATAAATACTCAAACAGATTTGTTTATTATTAGAGTTTTATTGAGGAATTTCAGGTATTACTCAAGGGAGAAGAACCTATGATGATGGAAAGGAATGACTTTGAGAGACAGGAGACAGAGCCACAGACTAGACAATGGTCAGACACTGGATTTCCTGTGATCAGAGACAACTGTAGTCTATGGTCCACCATTAGATATGATGATTATTCTTTAATATTTAAATGCCCCTTAAATGTTAGAAATGATCAATCTTCACAACTGGAGGCAAAAAAAAGGGGATAACAAGCCTGAGTCATTTGAAGAGGACAATTCATTTTTTTTCCTTGCTGGATTTGCATAGTTGGTGCAACAGTTAGGGTGCATTGGATTATTGATCACTAGTTAACTGAAAAGCAGTTGTTGTATGATAAAAGTGATTGCACAATGCAGAATCCTAAAAACACCTCTCAGATGGGTGAAATGGATATCAATAATTAAATCAAAGCAGTTTGATTAATGCAGATGCCAAAAGGTGCACAATGTTACCAAGAAGTACTAAAACAAATCAAAACAGGCAATTGGAAAAAAAGCTCAAAATATGAACGTGTTTCAATGTCTTGAGAAGATTATCAGCAGCAACAAAACTAGACAATGACAATTGCACACTTTTTTAATAGTAGCATTGCCAGCTTTTCAAGACCTGTCAGTGCTCACATTTTAATATTTAATTGTATGTCTAGGTACAGATGTCTAGATGCAAAGACCGTAACTCTCTCTTTTCCTCCTCCTCCTCCTCCTCCTCCTCCTCCTCCTCCTCCTCCTCCTCCTCCTCCTCCTCCTCCTCCTCCTCCTCCTCTCTCCCTCCCCCCTTCCCCCCCTCTCTTTTTTTCTCTAGTATAAATTATGGGTGGGATCATAGCAAGTTCACTTCAGCTAACAACTGAGATTCACATCCATTTGTCACTTGGGTTAAAGCAGAAAAGGAAGTGCTTGTATTACTAGGCAAAAACAGTGCTGTATGATCTAATGAAGGCCAGGCACACTTAATGATAATATATAGAAAACCCCAAACATTTCAGAGTGATAATTTCACAGTCCATGAAATAAATCTGAGAAGACAAGCTGCTGAGAGTAATTACACCAGACAAGCAGGAGAAAAGAAGGGAGGAGATAACATATGGTGATGGGCTCATTTAACTGGCACGGTTAACACTACACATTTTCTTGTTATCCTATTTATATATTTTTTTTCTGGCATCCATCAGAGGAGTGATTTACACCTTGCATGCTGAAATCAGCCTGAGATAGCAAGCTCAGAATACTGTCTGATTATAACAGAACATAAAACAAAAGAATACAGGCATAAAATTTATGCATAGCTGTAGGATTAAGAGCCTTGTTACATCTAAGGAAAGGTTTTATCTAGTCAAGCAGAGTTTCAGCTATGATCAGCCAATTGCATTAAGGACCCTTACAAGCTAAACGTGCCCCCTTTTTTTCTTTCTTTTTTTAAAGCAGACCACCAACCACCAATGTCATTTTGCAGAATACTTGGGACTATCCCTCAGATATGAAACAGGAGAAGGAAAAGTGAGTAGCACTGTTACTCAAGTAATGGCAAAATGTTAGTGTTTGCTAGCTGGATGTTTATTATTATCACCGGTAAAATTTATTGTTGATTAATTAATTACATTTTATTAATTAATCTATTTCATTAGGCCTCTGAGTTATGTTCAAGGCAGACTAAAATGTAAGTCTACTTCTATACTTCTGGTGAGGAGAAAGTGCGCTATATATCTCCAAAGGAAGGTTAATTGCATTGCAGATAGATTGGTGAATAGAAATGAATTGCGCTCAGCAAAATATTTTCAGAAAATATGCGGAAAATTTTCAGATTACCACCTGTATTTCAAAGAGTTGCTTCTCATGATTCAACCATAACAACTGAAATTTCTACAATTTGCTTGGGAGTTGAGTAAGTGGCAGTCAAGGGAGTTCGACCAAACTCATGGCTGCAATGTAGTCTATAAAGATAAAGGCAAAGGTTCCCCTCACACATATGTGCTAGTTGTTCCTGACTCTAGGGGGTAGTGCTCATCTCTGTTTCTAAGACAAGGAGCGAGTGCTATCCGAAGACCTCTTCGTGTCATGTCATGACTAAATGCCAAAGGTGCACGGAACACTGTTACCTTCCCATCAAAAGTGGTTTCTATTTTTCTTCTTGCATTTTCACATGCTTTCAAACTGCTAGGTTGGCATAAGCTGGAACAAGTAATGGGAGCTCACTTCATTATGCAACTCTGGGGATTCGAATCACCAAACTGCTGAAGGACCTGTCTGATTGACAAGCTCAGCGTCTTAGCCATTAAGCCTCCATGTCCTATTAATGTAATTCTATAGCATGAGCATAAAGTTCTGCCAAACCTCTTTTCTTAATCACTTTTGGAGGTTGCTTCTTCATTTTCTTTGACTAATAGCTTCTGATAAGCTTCTGATCGACAAGCTTAATCATATGCATGGGGTGAGTTCAGTTTAAACCTTAGCAAAAGAAGTTTTAAGTATAAGTCTTAGGACTTTAAAAAATATTTTACTTGAACAAACTCCAAAAGGCGTGATTAGAATATTGATTTTGGAACGTTATAAGTGGACTAAGGGTCCAAATGGATTTAAAATAAAATTTTAAAATTGACTATAAGAATCCTTCTTATGGAAAAATGCTGCTGTTTTGAATTTTTAGAAGAAAACATGTTAATATAGGAAATTGAATGTTGGACACTAGAGGAAACCAGAAGGAACTAACAAATACAATTAAAGGAGAACACTTCAACTTGACTTACTAACACAAGTGGAACAAAATATCTTAACATTAGATATATTGAAGGACATTTTCAAACAATGAACACAGAAGTTAATCTTAGAAGAGCCTACTATTATAGATACATTGTATTGTTGAAGAAGAAGAAGGTCTGAGGTCTATTTGAAAGTAAATTTTAAAATATCAGCATGAAAAAGGATTAAAAAAGATCTTATATAGGATATACAAATGAAACCAGCTTATGTTTGGGATAGACAAATATCAAAAACAAAACAAAAAGATCTTGAATAATGGGCAGTAGTACTTACAGAAGTATCTAGATATCTCATTGGACCGAAAATTAAAGAGGAACTGACAGCGTGATTTTAGTGCAAAAAAAAGAGAGAAGAAATATATTCCTAGGCTACATCTTTAACAGTATGGTGTCATGATTAAGACAAATCATATTCTTTTGTATTTCTCATTGGTCAGGCCATATAGCTAGAACATTGTAGCATTGCAGTTCACATAGGACATCATCAAACTGGATTGTATTCTGTGGACTTAGAGACATAATAGCTATTTTCAGGTATCCGGTGAGTTGTCATGTTGGAGAATCAGTACAATTGTTTAGTTCTGCAAATTGATGTTACAGAAGACAAAACAAGAAACTGCAAAGAAACAGAGAATTGCTGGAGTAAGGTTCACCATCACTCTCCCCTGTAACTTTGTGGTAGTCTTGGTGATGTAAATTCACAATTGTGAAATATATAAAATACATTCTAGATTATAATAATTCATGTTCCTAGAATATTATTGATGAAGGAGAATAGCAGTAGACTTATATACCGCTTCATAGGCCTTTCAGGCCTCTCTAAGCGGTTTACAGAGAGTCAGCATATTGCCCCCAACAATCTGGGTCCTCATTTTACCCACCTCGGAAGGATGGAAGGCTGAGTCAACCCTGAGCCGGTGAGATTTGAACCGCTGACCTGCTTATCTAGCAGTAGCCTGCAGTGCTGCTTTTAACCACTGCGCCACCAGTTAAACAAGAACATTTCTGACCCACAGATCTTTAATTATGATTGCTGCAAGTGTTTAGCCTACTTATGGATTTTTGTTTTTCATTGTAGATACACACTGAGCTGAAAGTAGCATGGTTTACAATTGTGGACTGATTTGAATGATCTTGTCAAACTTTGTGTCTTTTGAGTGATATTACTACAGCAGGCAAACATAGACAGTAGGACAGTACTACAGTCTTCTTGTTGTCAGTGGGAATAACAAATTTGTAGCACTAAACAGAAGAAAGTTCTGCTAGTACCACAATTTTCAAAATGGAGAAAAAAACATGAGTATCTTTTTTAAAAAAAAAAACAATATTCTTGGATCTTTGTTTTTTAATGATAAAAATACCTCCTCACACATGATTTATTCCAGCATCTGTTTGCCTCCCCCAGCTCTTGTGATACTTCCACACTCTTGCCTGAGACTCTTGCATCTGCTTTCTGCTTAATGAATTGTGTACTTAGAGTTACAACAACCACTGGGACTACCACTGAATAATGCTGTCATGTGATATCACCGTTTATAACAACATCATTTGGTGATGACAATCCCAGTCTCAATTGCTGACATAACCTAACTACCTATGAAGGCTACCTGTAATTGGAGTAAGTCTTATATTCTTCCCATGAACTCAAAAATATTCATAAAAATTGAGAATTCCCCCATTGTCTGAATTATTATAAATACCTTTATTTGGCAATTACATGTATAAAAGGGATTTGGGTGTCCTTGCTGACAACACATTAAACAAGAATCACAATATCATGCAGTTATTAAAGGACAGATATTATCTTGGATTTAATAACAGGGGTTTAGAATCCAGATTTTGGGAAGAAATCTACTCACTCACGGAACCTCACTTCAGCAGGTATTCAGCAGGTTCTGATCAGTTCTGGAGAACCGGTAGGAGAAATTTTGAGTAGTTTGGAAAACTGGTAAATACCACCTCTGATTGGCTCTGCCCCCATCTATTCTGTGCCTCCTGAGTCCCAGCTGATCTGGAAGAAATGGAGATTTTGCAGTAACCTCTCCCTGGAGTGGGGAGGGAATAGAGATTTTACAGTATTTGTTGTGTACTCGAGTTATGACCAGCCAGTGTCAATCAAGCCAAATGGGGTTTTTTATTGGCTTATGTGCGGAGGCAGAAGAATGGCAACATTCCAATTGGTTAATGGTTTGACAGCTACCATATAAATAGCTGTCAGACCAAGGGGTTCTGTTCTGTGTGTTGTGTTCCGAGTTAATAAAGACAGTTGAATGCCAGTCATTCCTCACTACCACAGAGAATTTAATACTGGTGATGAGAATTCGACGGGTAGTGCTTGGGAGGGGTTTGACATTGCAGGATGGCTTGGCTGGCAGGCGGCATCGGTTCTTTCATTGTCAGGATGGTCCTCGTCCTCTCCCCGGTCTCCGGATACATAGCAGCAGCGCAGATGGTCAACATGGCTCTGCCACAAATGACCGTCACTCAGAAGGACCCTGTAAGAACAGGGTCCTGTTATTTCAGTTATTGTGCCTGGAACCCATTTAGGTGCTCCAATGAAGTTTTGTGTATTAAATTCTCTGTGGTAGTGAGGAATGATTGAGGTGATTTTGCATTCAACTGTCTTTATTAACTCGGAACATAACACACAATACAGAACCCCTTGGTTTGACAGCTATTTATATGGTAGCTGTCAAACCATTAACCAATCAGAACGTTGCCATTGTCCCACCGGAACACCTTTGCGCGTAAACCAATTAAAAAACCCATTTGGCTTGATTGATGCTGGCTGGTTGTAACTCGAGTACACAACACTTCTTTCCCCCGAGTTCGTGCGAGCGTAGTCAGAAAGTTAGCCTGGTCGGCGCCTGATCCTTCAGAAGCGTCGCAGTCCCAGTGCCGGCATTGGAGCTGGAGGAAGCACTGTACCCTCCTCCCCAGCAGTAGTATGATGGTCCTTGGACAGCCTCAAAGACTCCGCCCCAGACTGCAGATGTGGGTTTACAGGTAAGTCAGCCAACGAGAATTTGACGGGCAGCGCTTAGGAGGGGTTTGACGTTGCAGGATGCCTTGGCCACAGCTGCGTATGGTGGCCAGGGTTGGATGACACCATCAAACAATGAGTAGGACAATGTGTAGCTTGTCAATCTTCTAGACATGCTCCCCACTCTGCAATACTGAGGCAATGGGAGCAGCCGTCCACCCCTTGGTCATGACTGCATCTCGATTTCGCAAGCCCTATACAGTATTCTTCCCCTGCCATGCCCACCAAGCCACGCCCACCAAGCATGTCATACCCACCAAGCCACACCCACAGTAATAAAAAAAATTAAATCCCACCACTGCCCCATTTGCATACAAAATACGTACAGTTTGGAGCATTATCATTTTTAAAAGGGACAGTGATGCATTGGAACAAGTTCAAAGAAAGACTACAAAGTTGGTGAAGGATCTGAAAATCCTCATGAGGAATGATTAAAGAATCTGAATATGTTTACCCACAAATGAAGGAAGATATAATAGCAATTTGCAATTATTGTCCAATTATTATAAAAGAAGAGGTGGCTTATTCTTTATTGTCCTAGAAGACAAACAATGGATTCAAATTATCAGGAGGTAGATTGTGGCTCGATTTCAGGCACAACTTTCACCTATGTGAAAGACTTCAAAATCCGATTTCTGAAGGTAGTAGTTGGGGTGCATTTTATGCATTTATTTATTAAACAAATTTATATGGCTGCGTAGATCACACGCAGGCTGAGGAGTATGTCCAGTTCTTGGCGGACAAAGTTGCTCGGTTTCGGTCGGACTTGGACTCCACTCCCGCAGATCCAGCCGAGACACAGGGGGATAACTTGGCAGACCATCTCTGGGTTGAGTTTCAGGATGTTGCCCCCGGGGATGTGGACAAGGCTATGTGAGCTGTGAGCGCCTCCACCTGTATACTGGACCCGTGTCCCTCCTGGCTGGTTGCCAACAGCAGTGAGGTGACACGAGGCTGGATCCAGGCGGTCATCACCGCCTCTCTTCGGGAGGGGCACTTCCCCGCCGCACTTAAAGCGGTGGTGGTGAGACCCCTCCTGAAGAAACCATCCTTGGATCCAGCCGTTCTTAATAACTACCGTCCAGACTCCAACCTTCCCTTTGTTGGGAAGGTTGTTGAGAAGGTGGTGGCCTTCCAGCTTCAGCGTACCTTGGAGGAAGCTAGCTATCTTGACCCCTTCCAGTCCGGCTTCAGGCCCGGTTACAGCACAGAAACCGCTTTGGTCGCATTGACCAATGATCTCTGGAGAGCCAGAGATGGAGGCCATGCGTCCATCCTAGTTCTCCTTGACCTCTCAGCAGATTTCGATACCATCGACCATGGTATCCTTCTGCGACGACTGCGGGAGGTGGGAGTGGGAGGCACTGTTTTGCAGTGGTTCTCCTCCTACCTCTCGGACAGGTCGCAGTCGGTGTTGGTGGGGGGGCAGAGATCGTCCACAAGGCCCCTAACTTATGGGGTGCCGCAGGGCTCGGTCTTATCCCCCCTACTATTCAACATATACATGAAACCACTGGGTGAGATCATTCGGAGGCACAGGATAAAATACCATCAATACGCGGATGATACACAGTTGTATCTGTCCGCCCCGTGCCAACTCAATGAAGCGGTGGACGTGATGAACCGGGGTCTTGAGGCCATTAAGGACTGGATGAGAGCTAACAAACTGGTACTCAACCCAGACAAGACCGAGTGGCTGTTGTGTTTCCCTCCCAACAATTTGGCCAACGTTCCATCACTCAGGCTGGGGGGTCAAAATTTATACCCCTCAGACAGGGCCCGCAACTTGGGAGTCCTCCTGGACCCTCAGCTGACTTTTGACCATCATTTGTCAGCTGTGACCAGGGGGGCATTTGCCCAGGTTCACCTGGTACGCCAGTTGCGGCCCTACCTGAATCGGGAGACCCTCACAACAGTCACTGGAGCCCTTGTGATCTCCAGGCTGGAATACTGCAATGTGCTCTACATGGGGCTGCCCTTGAAGAGCATCCGGCGACTTCAGCTAGTCCAGAATGCAGCCGCGTGAGTGATCGTGGGCGCACCACGGTTCGCCCACATAACACCGATCCTCCGTGAGCTGCGCTGGCTACCTGTTGATCTCCGGGTGCGCTTCAAGGTGCTACTCACCATTCATAAAGCCCTCCATGGTAGTGGATCTGACTATTTGAGAGACCTCCTTCTGCCAATTACCTCCCTTCGTCCCATCAGATCGCATAGAGTAGGCCTCCTCCGAATTCCATCCGCCAGTCAGTGCCGACTGGCGACTACGCGGAGGAGAGCCTTCTCAGTTGCAGCTCCGACGCTTTGGAACGATCTCCCCGTGGAGATTCGCACCCTCACCACCGTCCAGACCTTCCGCACAGCCCTCAAGATCTGGCTATCCCGTCAGGCCTGGGGATAAGACCCTAACCTCGCCCCACCCGAATGCTGAATGAATGTTGTGTTTTACTGGTTTATTTTTTTATTCACATTTTTTTCCTTGTGTTTTGTCTTGCACTCCCTTCCTATTAATTGTAAGCCGCCCTGAGTCCCCTCAGGGAAAAGGGCGGCCTATAAATGTCAAATAAATGACTAAAAAAAAATAAAAAAAATGACACACAGTAATTCTAGATGGCGTCTTCTTTCTGGAAGAGAATGTAAATAAGTAAAAATGTATTAAAGTTATTGGACTCTAAATACTTGAGCTCTTGACATTAGGATCGGACAGATGCTGGATAACACCTCAAATTGGCATCGGCCTGTTGAAATCAGGCTGAAAATGTACATCCAATATCTATAAGCCTCTGATCACATAAGAATCCAGGAAGGTTTTTGCTCCAGTTTAGGGTTAGATCCACTTTGCAGAATGCAATCTCCCTCCAGGTCTCTGGGTTTCCATAGCAGTCTTACTCTGCCTTATTGAAAGAGGCTCAGCTTTGAACCTTTTCTGCACCAGACAAAATAGCTTTGGCTCTTTCTTCAAATTAAGACAGTTTGAAGCCAAGTGTTTTGAATATTCATGGAAATAATATTCCCGATTCTTTATAGATCCTTCTTCACTCATCCTCTGTGGCATACTATCCCAAATCTGACAAAAACAAACCGCAGCTAGACAACCTCTTTATAGGATGTAGAAGAAACCAATGTACTTTCAGATTGATCTTTTGTTGTGCTCTTTTTGTTGTGATCTTTTGTTACACACCTAAAGTGTTACACAGGGTGGTTGTCTGCAAATGAACCATCCCATGGGTTTTCTACTACTTTTCTTATTTTTCATCGAGATTTTTTAAAAATGGAATATTTTCACAAATATTTTGATTAGTAGTTAGTATCAGAAACTGTCTAACTAGAACAGAATTCCTCAACCTCAGCAAACACAGGTGCAATGGATCCCTGACTTAATGATGCTGGAGATGGTCTCTGCTCCAGCAGTTCAAGTCCTAGCACTGTGTGGCAGGGTGAGCCCCTGTAACTTGCCTCAGCTCCTACAACAAAGCTCCTAACCTGGCAGCCAAACTATTATTTTGCAATAGCATTATGGTTTTCTGGATAATGTAAATATGCCATATACAAATAATAAAAATAATAATAACCTCAGCATGTTGTGTAGATTTCAACTTCCAGAATCCCCCCAGCCAACATTTTGAAGCTGCTGAGATTGAGAAATACTGATCTAGGAACTCTTCAAGAATTTCTGCAAGACAAGTCAGTTTAAATCAGTAAAGAATCAAATATGTGAGAATTACGATTCCACCTGCATTTATTTTTCTACCCCAGTATCTTATTAAATTGAATCCAACTTGTAATTATTGGAACATCAATGTATATTTTAAGTGACCAAAGAAAAATGTTATAGATTTTGAAGTATAATTTACCACTAAGGGTAGGAGAATCATCTGATTAATAATCTAACACAGATTGCTGCCTTTTCTGAGTACAGGGAATTATTTAAAGAGTCACATTATTGTCAGGAGTCATGACTTATATATCTCATTTCTATATCTATAAGCCTCTGATCACATATGAATCCAGGAAGGTTTTTGCTCCAGTTTAGGGTTAGATCCACTTTGCAGAGTGCAATCTCCCTCCAGGTCTCTGGGTTTCCATAGCAGTCTTACTCTGCCTTATTGAAAGAGGCTCAGCTTTGAACCTTTTCTGCACCAGACAAAATAGCTTTGGCTCTTTCTTCAAATTAAGACAGTTTGAAGCCAAGTGTTTTGAATATTCATGGAAATAATATTCCCGATTCTTTATAGATCCTTCTTCACTCATCCTCTGTGGCATACTATCCCAAATCTGACAAAAACAAACCGCAGCTAGACAACCTCTTTATAGGATGTAGAAGAAACCAATGTACTTTCAGATTGATCTTTTGTTGTGCTCTTTTTGTTGTGATCTTTTGTTACACACCTAAAGTGTTACACAGGGTGGTTGTCTGCAAATGAACCATCCCATGGGTTTTCTACTACTTTTCTTATTTTTCATCGAGATTTTTTAAAAATGGAATATTTTCACAAATATTTTGATTAGTAGTTAGTATCAGAAACTGTCTAACTAGAACAGAATTCCTCAACCTCAGCAAACACAGGTGCAATGGATCCCTGACTTAATGATGCTGGAGATGGTCTCTGCTCCAGCAGTTCAAGTCCTAGCACTGTGTGGCAGGGTGAGCCCCTGTAACTTGCCTCAGCTCCTACAACAAAGCTCCTAACCTGGCAGCCAAACTATTATTTTGCAATAGCATTATGGTTTTCTGGATAATGTAAATATGCCATATACAAATAATAAAAATAATAATAACCTCAGCATGTTGTGTAGATTTCAACTTCCAGAATCCCCCCAGCCAACATTTTGAAGCTGCTGAGATTGAGAAATACTGATCTAGGAACTCTTCAAGAATTTCTGCAAGACAAGTCAGTTTAAATCAGTAAAGAATCAAATATGTGAGAATTACGATTCCACCTGCATTTATTTTTCTACCCCAGTATCTTATTAAATTGAATCCAACTTGTAATTATTGGAACATCAATGTATATTTTAAGTGACCAAAGAAAAATGTTATAGATTTTGAAGTATAATTTACCACTAAGGGTAGGAGAATCATCTGATTAATAATCTAACACAGATTGCTGCCTTTTCTGAGTACAGGGAATTATTTAAAGAGTCACATTATTGTCAGGAGTCATGACTTATATATCTCATTTCTATATCTATAAGCCTCTGATCACATATGAATCCAGGAAGGTTTTTGCTCCAGTTTAGGGTTAGATCCACTTTGCAGAGTGCAATCTCCCTCCAGGTCTCTGGGTTTCCATAGCAGTCTTACTCTGCCTTATTGGAAGAGGCTCAGCTTTGAATCTTTTCTGCACCAGACAAAATAGCTTTGGCTCTTTCTTCAAATTAAGGCATTTTGAAGCCAAGTGTTTTGAATATTCATGGAAACAATATTCCCGATTCAGTCTCAAGCACAAAAGGAAAAATTTGTTGAATTCTCAAAAGCTGAAGATGGTAACAATTTGCCTCTTTCAGCTATCTTTTTTTTTGGGGGGGGGCAATGCAAGTGGCCATACCATTTCTTATTATACGAATTAGGAAAACTCTGAACAGGTAGTAAATAGTGTTCTAGTGAGCTTCACAAGGCAAACCAAGTTATCGCAGCTCTGATGGTGACAAAAAAGGATACATGACATTGCTAAGCAACGCTGCACCTCTAAAAGGTTTTTTTCTTCTTCTGCCTCTATAGGGTGCAGTGAACATTATGATGAAAGTGCCAAGGGAAGAAGGTCCAGAAACAGACAAGGGGAATTAGTATAATAGAAATGCAAGCAGAGCAAAAGAGCAGGAAGATAAAAATGGAACTGGGAGATAAAATCTAAATACCCATCAAGTACAACTGCCTTTGTATGACCCTGTAATAATTGATGCAAATAATCTATTAAAGACCAAACAAAGAGGAATTAGTATTCTCTACATTGCCTAGAATCCTTGAGGACCATTTCTAATGTGTTTACCCAGAATCAGTCATTCTAAAATTTATCCATGTTAATATGGTATCTTTTAGAACTAACAGCTCTGATATTTTTGCTGTGATACAGCAATTAGTGTCACGGTCCTTTTCTTTTTCTGCGTTTTCTCAATGTTATTAGAGGATATGATAAAATGCAGGAAGGTTGGGTTTTTTTTAAAACTTTGACTCCTTTGAAAATTGAAGCTATAAAGCCTTTCCTAATTTAGCCAGCCATCCCCTGCAGAATACAAATCTCTTGATGCTTTGAAATAGATTCAGAGGAAATGCACCTAAGCATACCTGAGTGTACTCTATTTTATTCTGTTTCTCGTTAAGGTAGACTGAGATTATTGGGGTTTTTTTTCCTCATGCTTCTTTGAGACCCTGCAAGAAAAGGTGTCCCAGCTTTAAGGAGTTGATTCATTAACGGGAACACAGCTTTAAAGCAGGCCTGAAGCACTTCTGAATAACTTCTGAAGCACACAGAGCCCCGTGCATGACAAAAGTTATATTCCATCTAAGAATTGTAGCACAACACACAAAGGAATAGCTGTGTAATGCATCTTGGGGTGGATCAAGTCAGTGTTGATACATTGTAATGGGAAGAGTCTGTGAGAGAATTATGCTCACTACTTTTGCTTTTTTTGGGGGGGGTCATGTGTATGAGAAGCATGGAAACATCAGTCCTGGTAGCTATGATAGCATTTTCAAAGAACTGGTGCAGGGGCTGGCTTCAAAAATTTTAGCAAGGGGTTCTCTGCCTGGTTGCTGGGTAGGTGTGGCCATGGTGGGCATGGCCTAGTTGGCCTTCTGCACCATGGTGGGGGGAGGGGTTTCCAGGCTCCAGAGGCTTTCCTCAAGCCTCCGGGAAGGCGAAAACAGCCTCCCCAGGCTCCAGAGGTCCTCCAGGGTTCAGAAGTGGGCCCATTTCCAGCCTTCCTGAACTTCCAGTAAGCCCATTTTTCACCCTCCTTGAGCTTCTGCGCATGCCCTGCACTTACCTGCATTCAAAATGGGCCGCATGGGACCTCCTGGGAGTGGTGGGGCAGGGTAGGCAGGGCCAGCCAGGAGTGGGATTTTTGGGTTCTCCAAACTGCACATAATCTTAGCTAGAGGTTCTCCCCTACCCCTGCAAACTCCCAGCAGCCACCCCTGAACTGGAGTCATACCAGATTCTTTTTTAAAAAAATCCTTTTGCTGTTCCACTGTGTGTATTGCACATATACACAGAGAGAAGGAGAGGAAGAATAGAGAGAGACTATTGCAAAACTACATTTCAGAAAGTAAGTACTAAGAAAAATATGTGAAAAAGGATATGAGTAACAAATATTATCTTTAATCTCTCCCTGTTCCACAAGTACAAGAAAATTATTGTGTCCTCGCTCACTACATGCAGAAATAATATGGATTCTCAAGGCAGTAATTCAAAAATAACATGAAAGATATCATGAGAGAAAACTGCACCGTTGAAAGGAAGTGTTGAATTAATAAAAGTCCTGGTCTTTATTAGGGGAGTTGTTTAAACCTATGAAGAAGATTCATTTCCAAAAGACAGAAAGGAAAAATTAGGTTTTTTTTTTAGGATTTGGGAACTAACATTTGGAACAGCAGGTCCAAAAATGATCCTCCTCCTTCTTATACTTTGTTCTAATACATTCTGTGGCTTCAGATTTCTTCAGGCAGCTGTAAAGTACTGCATAATGGTCATTTAAAAATCAGCCAACAACAATGGTTAATGTACTGGGAATCTTTGGGCAATTAATTAGGCTGAAATGAACAACTCTATCAAATGACAGAAGGAACACGACTTCTGCAAATTACTCATTTACTACAGTCATCTTTGCGGGAATACATTTTCTCTCTTTATTGTGGATAAGAATTCCATGCATGAAATGTGCTAATGTAATTTAGGTAAGCATAAATACCATAAGAGTTCTGAGGCATATGGTGCACTAGCGCTGGCAATATGGCTAGTTAACGGTTATTTTGTGTCAGCATGAGTAATACAATGCCAAATCAAGAAGTAACATTTGTGCGGCTGCCCATTTCTGTGCCTACTTGCTATGCAGTTGATTTGTGGATAGCACAGAACAGACTGACGCCTCACACAGCACTGTGCTCTCTGCAGAAGTAGGAGGAACAGGTGCTTTATCCTTTGCAAATGATTGGCTCTCTTCCTCTGCAACCTTCCAGTTCTGTGCTACAACACAGATAGGTTCTATAGTAAAGATGAATAAGCAGATGATGAGCAAGCATGGGGGGGGGGAGGTCTGATGATTTCACCAATCCAATCTCAAACATTCATAAATCTATTTCAATGGGACTTAACAGAGTAGCTTTTCCTCACATCACATTCAACTGGTAACTCTGCTAGAGATCAAGCCCAATGAGATATATGTAAGTCATACACTTCATTACACTACATTACATTCATAAGAATCTTTACATGGCTACAGTACATGATGTACCCAGAATTATTATTGTAAAGCTTCTTTTTGAATGGCTAGATAGAACACTTTATTGTGAGTAACTAAAAAAAGAAACATTTACTGCATAATCAGAAATGTAGGCATGAGGCTGGGAATTAAAATGATAGTTGTGGCTTCATCCCAAGTCCTTCCAATTAATGTCGGTCTCTGTTCTACCCATGAGTGCCATTTGAAAGAAAAAGAAAATCTAGCAAATGTTGACAGTCCAAAAGGAATTTATTTTGCTTTTCCAGACTGGCACAATCCAAGGCTTTTTAAAAGAAATCAAGGCCAATCCATTTTAGCCCAGAAAAGTCTCAACAGCAACTTCATGTTTTTGTCTATGTGATAAGGATTTTGGCAGTGGTGGAGTCTTTAATTCATTGATGGTTGCCCATAAACTAGAGCTAGAGATGGATGAAAGCCTGTTACGAGGATGTTGGAAGCTTAACTTTGGTGCTAGATTTTTTTATGTTTATGGTATTAATATGTATGTACGTACGTACGTACGTACGTACGTACGTACGTATGTATGTATGTATGTGTGATGCTATTTTTTATTCAATGTTACTGTAATTGTTGATTAGGAGCCTCCCTGAGTTAGATATAAAATGGACAACTCTATAAATGTTTTGAATAAATAGGTAAATAAAATCTCAGACAATGATAGTTCTGCCAAAGATTATTTAGATCAACATTTACAAAGAAAGTATAAAGACTGTACTTCTTTACCCCCAGTGAGATGGTTTGTAAGACTGTCATTCAGAGTAGTGAAAGAACCCTCAATCCTCAGCTACATGTATCCAGTAATCCTGGAGCTGAGAAACTATATTCTCAGACTATCCTCTCTTATTTTAGCCCAGCATAACAATGGAGCATCTAAAAGTGGATAATCTGGGGAAAATCTAGTGTTACACAGAGCCATTCTACATCCTTTTCTTTTCCTGAAGTGGGAACTGGTTTTAACACTCTGTACATTATTCATCAAGGCAAAAAGTTGGTTGCATTATGAAAATAGATTACTGATAATTAAACTATTGTAAAGAATTACCATGCAAAGTTAAAGACATTGCTACACATACACACACACACACAATCTTAATGATAAGCTGATAAATTGGCAATTGATCATGAAATATTGATCTCTTACTTGCAAAGCAAGAGAAGAAGAATGAAATTGCTTCCTTTATAGACATCTAGGATAGGAAGTCATTTAATAGCATTGCAGAAGAAACCTTACTATTTTACCACTAAGTGTAATAAGTATAATTAATTTAATGGTAAATATTCAAAGGAAAACTGTAGCCACAAGAGGGAGCTTGCATTGTTCCCATACTTATGACAAATACGTAAACATGTTCAAGAAACCTTACAATACCAGAGTTGGTAGGGGGAGGGGACAAAGATTATGCAAACCATTAAAAAAATAGGAGTAGAAATTAGTAATTATGAAGTTTATTAAAATCAGCTCCTTTTATTGCTTTCACTGGTGTGTGATACTAGCATTTTTCTCTCTGCATTGATGTGGATAAGCCATGCTCCTATTTTCTTCTACTGAAAGTTAAAAGAAGTGAATCTAGACTTTGGTTACAGTGACGCAAGAATCACTTGAGTCATATTTTAATCAAACAGGGTTTTTTTGCTTTGAAGGAGAGGGAGGGGGAGGGATGAAGAGAGGGAGGGAGGGAGAGAGAAGAGGAGGGGAGGGAGAGAGGGAGAGAGGCAGTCCATTCCCCTCCCCCCATTACTCAACATATAATTCATACTGCTACCTACAACCTTTTTTGTAAGGGTAAAGTATAAGAACGGGGTTAAATTTTCAGGTAAATTAGATCATTGTGGATCTTGCCAACTTTCACAGAAACCAGTATAGGATCTTTCAGATTATTTTTTTAACCATAGCAACCACTTGCTGAGGTGACTTTCACAGCATTTCTAATCAATGCAATGGTTTAGCTGAGAGTCCACCATTCCTGTTCATTCTATAGTCTCCCAGTGCCATTTAATATATCAATTCAAACACTTGACATATTCATATTTACATAAGAATATTTACTCAGCGAAAATAGAAATGGATATGAAATGGATGACAGTGGAAAGAGGATTCACAATTGAGAAATCAAATTATTGTCTTGAAACAAAGAAATGAAAAAGTTGGAATATATTGGGAAAAGAAAAGAAAATTGAGAAAGGAGGGGTAATAAAGGAAGGCAATGTAAAGTTATATAAACCAATAAGAATGAGGAACAAGATAAAATAAATCAAGCAAAAATGATTAACAAATGATTAATGTTTTTTTTTTACTATGAGAGATGACTGGCATCATAAGAGATTGTGGGAATAATTTGGTATCATTGCTGTAACAGCAAAGATATCTTTTTTCCCTACCCCTCATTATGTTAACCGTTTAAATAGTTGCAATTGACACATTAGTCCCTAGGGTCTCTGTGATTTGAGAAGTGGAGTGGTAATCCAATATTCTTTCTTCCTTGATACATCTTCTCCCAACCAAGGAATTGATGCAAAGGGGATATTTTAAAATTCACTTCTTTTTGATGTATAGTAGCATGTCCTGTTTGGTGCAGTGGTTAATGCATCAGACTAGAAACTGACAGGCCTTGAGTTCTAGTTCTGTCTTGGGCACATGTCACTTTTTCTTAGCCCAAACCACTACTGAAAAACCTTGTCAAGAATAGCAATAGCACTTAGACTTACATACTGCTTCACAGTGCTTTACAGCCCCCTCTTCTATGGTTTAGAGAATCAGTAATATTGCACCCCAACAATCTGGGTTCCCATTTCACTGACCTTAAAAGATGGACAGTTGAGTGAACTTTGAGCTGGTCACGATCGAAGAAATCGAACTCCTGGCAATGTGAACAAATATATGGGTTAACACCACTTGTTTCTTTTCTATTCTCTACCCTTGAACATCAGCACCTAAGGACGCTATAAAAATCTAAACCAAACATCATGCTCTAAGAAAAAAAATAAAACCTAGATATCTGAAACACCTAATATAAAACAAAAAAACATTGGAAAAGACCCTAATGCTTGATATCTATATCTATCATCTATATCTATATCATCTATATATATTCATATATTCTCCTTTAATAATGTGGGGAGCTGAAATTCATAACTAAAGTAAAGGTGAAGGACAACTTTTAATTCAACCAATTTCATGCAGAGTAGATTACTCCAAGATCCTGCATGTTTTAATTAATATAAGATTAGCAAGGTCATATTCATGATATTTTGTTAATGTAACATTTATTTCATTTATCTGTTTGGATAGCATACAAATGTGAGAATTCTGTCTGATGGGGTGTGCCAAGGGGCATCATATTTATGATTTTTTTTAATGAGTTACATTTAATTCATTTGCATGTTGACAACATGGAAATAAAAGCAATTGGCAGGATTTAACATTATAATCCTATGTATGTCATATAATTCAATGATCCTTATAGTGTTCTCAAATAAGCATACTCCAGGCCTAAATCAATCTACATCCATAACTGTCAGAACAAGAAACAGAACTGCAGCAAACAATACATTCAATGGCATTCTCAAAATAACAAAAGCAGCAGATACATAATCAAAGTGTGCATATCATTGTCCCAGATTCAAGAAAGGTAAAAGAAAAATAAAACTTGTTCTCCACCAACACCAAATCCCTCTCTAGAAAATGATGGTATAATTTTTCCTGACATACATTTAGTGTTAAGATGACATAGGCTTTTTTGAGAGGAGCTTCCATCAAACTGGCATTGAAATGAAACTATTTTCCTCTTTATTTTCCTGTTTCCAGGAAAGAAACAGAAGAGTGGAACTCAACTTTTAAAGGCCCCTAAGGAATTTCAGAGTACCAACCTTAAATTTGAAATGGAATTATATGACAATCAATTATGGAATAAGATACTGCAATCAAGGAACCTGCATCTAAGAGATTCATTTTGAAACACAGAGGCATGGTGGTTCAGTGGCTTAAATATGCTGGAGAAGATGTTTTCTCTCCAGCAGTATGAATCCTAGCACTGCATAATGGAGTGATCTTTTGTCACTCGCCTGGCAGTTCAAAAGCATGTAAATGTAAATAGATAAATAGATACCACTCCAATGGAGAGAAAATCCTAATGGTGTTTTGGATGGAAGCAAGAAACCAACTTGTGCTGGAGCTCTCCAAATGTAAGCCAAAATTGGAGAAAAAGCCCAGCATATCCAGTTAGCAACTTTGGGTGGAGCTAGTATGCCCCATGCCTTGGCACCTTGGATAGCACATAAGCATGAACTGAAAGTAACAATCTTAGGCAGCCAAACATCCACTCTGTAATTGTAAACTCCTGGTTTTCAATGTACCTTTGCCATACACTAAATACATTTTGGAACAAATGTTTTTCAAAGGAAACACCCCCAAAGTCTTACTGGTGATTTAAAAAATGAATATTTTAACACTTGTTTTCATTTGATTAGTAAAAATAATTGGTGGCATACCAGAGGTGGGTTGTTGCCGGCGTTAGTGCCGGTTCGCAATCCGCACACGCACCAGACACTCACTGGGCAACGTGCACTGTTCAATGTAAATTGTTCTGTGCACATACACAGAACAATTTACAGTGAACTACACATGCATTAAAATCTAAAATGGCAGCAGCCAAGCAGCACTGAGGGAACTGGTTCTGGAGCATCACAGGCCTTGGTCACTGCCAGTTCTGCGACCCAGGCCTGAATTCCACTACTGGTTCGGCCGAACTGGGAAGAACCAGCAGCAACCCACCTCTGTGGCATACTATACCAAATCTGACAAAAACAAACTACAGCTAGACAACCTCTTTATAGGATGTAGAAGAAACCAATGTACTTTCAGATTGATCTTTTGTTGTGCTCTTTTTGTTGTGATCTTTTGTTACACACCTAAAGTGTTACACAGGGTGGTTGTCTGCAAATGAACCATCCCATGGGTTTTCTACTACTTTTCTTATTTTTCATCGAGATTTTTTAAAAATGGAATATTTTCACAAATATTTTGATTAGTAGCTAGTATCAGAAACTGTCTAACTAGAACAGAATTCCTCAACCTTAGCAAACACAGGTACAATGGATTCCTGACTTAATGATGCTGGAGATGGTCTCTGCTCCAGCAGTTCAAGTCTTAGCACTGTGTGGCAGGTTGAGCCCCTTTAACTTGCCTCAGCTCCTAACTACAACAAAGCTGCTAACCTGGCAGTCAAACTATTATTTGGCAACAGCATTATGGTTTTCTGGATAATGTAAATATGCCATATACAAATAATAAAAATAATAATAACCTCAGCATGTTGTGTAGATTTCAACTTCCAGAATCCCCCCAGCCAACATTTTGAAGCTGCTGAGATTGAGAAATACTGATCTAGGAACCCCTAAAGGATTTCTGCAAGACAAGTCAGTTTAAATCAGTAAAGAATCAAAAATGTGAGAATTACAATTCCACCTGCATTTATTTTTCTACCCCAGTATCTTATTAAATTGAATCCAACTTGTAATTATTGGAACATCAATGTATATTTTAAGTGACCAAAGAAAAATGTTATAGATTTTGAAGTATAATTTACCACTAAGGGTGGGAGAATCATCTGATTAATAATCCAACACAGATTGCTGCCCTTTCTGAGTTCAGGGAATTATTTAAAGAGTTACATTATTGTCAGGAGTCACGACTTATATATCTCATTTCCCTGGAACTGTTTCTTGTTTTATCCATTACAGTTTGCCAGCTGATTTCATCATGGCTCAGTGGCCTTTTCCATACTGCTTACAGCTTTGTGTCTCTGTAGGGGTCGCATACGTATCCACTGTTTCTAGTTAGTGTAAAAGTTGTCTCCTTTTTTTTGTACCAGTAGCAATTCTATGAAAAGTCACATATGTTAAAACAATGATCCTTTCCCTTAATTTTGCAATTGCTACGATTGTTGCTTAATGGCATCTTTTTTTAAAAAAAAGCGGGTGGGGTGGGAGAAAGCATGTTTTTCTTGTTAAAAATAAATCTTGGAAGTCGGGCTACATAACCCTATTAGGGGGATCATTACACAGATTTCTGCAATAAAAGAAAGGCTGACCTTTTAAGCAGCTTTTAAATTTGCCAGCTTCTGTAAAGCTTTCCATAAATGGTCTGCCAAGTTTGGGAGAAAAACTGGCCATTTTCCTGCAATTCACATCTGCGGTCAGTTTTTGCACAGTAAGAATTTGCCCCATGAATTACACTGTTTGTGCCAATGTATTCCATTCAGTAGGAAACATGACCTTTGTAATGCAATATGGTGGAAGCAGGTGGAAGCATATGAAGAACCGTCTTCACAAGGCCTACAAAGAGCTTGTTAAATTGGGCTATAAAACAGATTTGCCCTTTCCTAAACACATCTATGTACTTACCACAACACTGTGGTGAAAGGACAATTCATGAATATTTCTACCTAATGTACGTTACCAAATCTGCAAGCAAATGTAAAATTAGCATCAATAGAAATATGGCATCTAAAACACAAAACCATGATCCCACTTTTTTTCCCCTACAATGGCCAGACTCCATCTGGATTAGGAAATCCCAACTTTGGCTCCTGCTTAGAAAGTGTTCAGACAAACCAGAACATGGATCTGCCAAGAGGAAGTGGGGGAATGGGCTAGGCTGAACCTTGAATATACAAGACTGAAAGATGATATGCTTGCACTCTTCAGAAATTGAAGGAATATCACACAAAAGAAGGTTGAGACCTATTGTCTGACATTTCAGACTGCAGGGCATAGAATAAGTCGAGGGGGGGGGGAATCCTAGAAATAATTCAATACTGGAAACAATAATCCTGAGAGATAGTACTATTCATACAATTCACTTAGAGAGGAAAAATAATGAAATTCCCACAGTGAAGGAATGGATTGTGAAAGTTTGCAGAAAAGGTGAACTTGACCTGTTTGGTCAGGGGAAAAAACAGCAAACACTTTTCTGCAAGACTAGAAGCTTTATCTGAATATTTGGCTGAAAGAAGAAAAATCGAATTGATGATTTATGGATTTGAAGATTGAGAAAGATGCTGTATTGCCAGGGGTTAAACAGTGGCTGATGCCAAAGAATGTGTTCCTTGAGGATCCAGAGACAACCAACACAACAGTTGGTAAAGATATTATAAGATTTATTAGTAACAGATTTAAACACATTAAAATATATTTAAAACTTAATGTACCAAGATAAGATAACTCCTCTTTCTGCATTATTTGGACTTAGCTTTATCTAAGATGCTCATAGTTTTCCAGCTATGGGTAAATTTGTCCATGAGTTCTAAAAATAGAGAGTTCTTGTCATGTCTTCTGAATGGTAGTTGGTTGTGCTCTGCTTGTGCTCATGGATGTGCTCTGCTAGTCTTCTGTCCATCTGTCCTATATAGTTTCTAGAAGCCCCTTACACTCTATATAGTAAATGCTTCCTGTTTTTTTCTCTTTGAGCTACTAGATCTTTTGGTTTACTTAAAATGTTTTGGAAGGCTAACACCAGATTTTAAAAAAATCAAAGAACAAACAATAGCCCGATCAAGGAACTACCAAGGAGGAAACAATACCCCATCAACAGTGACAGGGCAAAGTAGCGTATATAAAAAGAGTGCAAACTCCACTCCTTTTAGTATTGAACATGTTACATAGGAGGGTAATGAAAAGTCTTCAAGAAACAACCATGCTTAGAGAACATCAATAGCAATAGCAATAGCAGTTAGACTTATATACCGCTTCATAGGGCTTTCAGCCCTCTCTAAGTGGTTTACAGAGTCAGCATATCGCCTCCACAGTCTGGGTCCTCATTTTACCCACCTCGGAAGGATGGAAGGCTGAGTTAACCTTGAGCCGGTGAGATTTGAACCGCCGAACTGCAGAACTAGCAGTCAGCTGAAGTGGCTGCAGTACTACACCCTAACCACTGCGCCACCTCGGCTCAAGGAATCTACAGTTCAACCCTGAGCTACATAGTGCACATACTCTGGTAACACTAGGTTTTTTTTTTATTACATCATCATAATTATTATTACCTGGCAGCAAAACATTTTGTCCCTGCTTCCACAGTAACTAGACTGCAAGACCTCATCTTGATTGGACGGTAGATTTGTTTATCATGCAAACTGACAGAATCCTGGGATGGGAGAGAAGTCTGAGACAAGCCAGTGGTCTGCTGCTGTGTGAAGCTCCATGCCCTTTTCCTTTATTCGTCAAGCAAGGGGGAAAAGCAAGAAGGTTAAACATAGTGCAGAATGAACCCTAAACTTCTAAAATGTTCTTAATATCAAGGAGAAATCGAAATATGTCACTACACTCCTTGAAACACAATGGTCTTCTCCAGTGTCACTTCAGGTGCCAGATAAATGTGGTAGTGAGGGAGTATGTAAAATATTTAAGAGAGAATAAAGACAATAAGACTGTAATGTTCTGTTAAAAAGAAGATCAGAAATCATTTATATATTTCCTAACTTTAATTCTCTTTTTTTTGTCCTTTTTCTTTCTCTCCAATTTTTTTAATTCCTTTTATATTTTATGAATTTTTTTCAATAAATATAAATTTTAAAAAGCCAAGCTTCATTCAGATACTCGTTAAAAAGCTATCTATCAGAAACCATTTATATTCTATTCTTGTATTAAGCAGTGCTTATAGTAACAGTGTCCTTAATGCTTCCTTTCACATCTCCGATTCTATGATAATCAAAGCAAGGATCACCTACAAAGAAAAGGAGGCTATAGATTTCTACAATTTGCTGATAAGTTTCTATCTATCAAATAAAAAAATCGAGCAGAGTGTAAAAAAGATAGAAAATACAGATTTAAAAAGAAGTACTGTATTTTTCGGAGTATAAGACGCACCTTTTTACTCCAGAAAAGAGGGTGAAAATCTGGGTGCGTCTTATACTCCAAATGAAGCCACCTGGGTCATCTGAAAAAGGGGTGCTGCAGAGATTGCGATGGCTGGAAAGGAGAGAGGTTTCACTTTCAGGGCTCCTGCTCGGCTGGGCTCCCGGTAAGCCTTAGGCAGTGGCAGCGGTGGCAGTAGCTCCTCACATTGCTGGAGAGTGAAGTCATTGTGGCCATTGTCTCCCCTGATCTGCCCACCAAATCTCTGAGGCACCTTTCGCTTGCAGGAGGAGGAGGACGAAGGCGGAGTATACCAAAGCCTCTGTGTAACTGGGAAAGAAAGCTGCACTTGGAACCTGCCAAAAACTGCCTCCCAAAAAGCACGGTTTTCTTTGTAGTTACTCAGGCTTTGGTTTAAGGGGGTGCTGCTTTAAGCTACCCTCCTCCTCCTCCTGCAAACAAAAGGTGCCTCAAAGATGCTAGATTTCTCAGAACACTAGATTGGGAAAACTTGAAATGGGGACAATCAAGCTTGATTCAAAGGCTTTGGCTCCTGAGAATCCAGAGAGATTGGGGCAGGAGTGGAGGAAGGGAAGGGAAGAGGAACAATCTCCTTTTTACGAAATCTTTTCTCAGAACGCTAGATTGGGAAGTTAAAAACCTTAAATGGGACACACTCAAGCTTGATTCAAAGGCTTTGGCATGAGATCGCTGTGTTGCCACCCAAAATGCTGGTACCATGATCTCTGCAGCACCTGGTTTCCGGGTGGCAGCGTAGCGATTTCAGGAGCCAAAGCCTTTGAATCAAGCTTGAGTGTGTCCCACAGGTTTTTAACTTCCCAATCTAGCCTTCTCCACCCCTCACCCCAAATCTCTCCGGATTTGCTTATTGCTATTGCTGCTATTGCACCCAGCTACTGTATCTCTTTGCTGCATGACAGATCCAGGCAGATTGGGGGCAGGGGGGCGGGTAGAGGAAGGAAGACAAACAACCTCCTCATCACGAAGTCTTTTCTCAAGATGCTAGATCTTCACTTTCTCTCTGGGAAAAGCTATTGGCATCATTGGGATCTTGGCTAGTAGACGAAGTGCACGATGAAAAGGAAACTTTGGAATGCAGGAGTGCCAGATCAGGAGTCTCCCTGTAGCCTTGGGCCTACTTTTGCCCTGAGACTAAGGAAGCAGGGTTGCCAAGAGGGCTGTGAACAAGCCTGATTGTTCAAGGAGGCAGCCTTGCCGGGTTGTTTTCTTTGGGCTTTTCTTTTGCCGCTCAGGTGCTACCACAAGGAACCATTAATCCAAATGGAAGTATCCCCACCCCTTCTCACCCAATGGGCCGTTCCTGGATGAGGGCAGCAGTGGCCGTTCAGCAGCCCCCATGTGTCTTTCCTTCCTCACTGAAGAGAAGAAGCGAGCCAACTGTCGCTCCTTGAGCCAAGCAGTTCTGCGTCGCTGGTCAGAGGGAAGGGGGGGACAAAATAAAGCACAGAGAGATATGTTTAGTCCTGCCCTGCCATGAGAGGGGTAGAGAAAAGTGGGTTTGAGATTGATAAAAGCCTTACCCTTTAGGAGATCGAGCCCCTATGTGTCACGTTTTTGCCCTCCCCCCCAAAAAAAACCCAGAGTGCAGAGTGCTCCTAGGGGCTTGGGAGGGCAAAACCTTTTTAAAAAGATTTATCTCTTCAAAATCTTGGTGCGTCTTATACTCCGGTGCGTCTTATACTCCGAAAAATAAGGTAGTAACCTTTTTTCTTTCACAGCAGAAAATAAATGATAAAAGATAAAAGAAAGTACACTGAGGTTTGTGGACAGGGAGGCTCAGCCACAAAGGACTTCAAGACATATTATAATAAAAGCATAATAAAATATCATAACTTTCTAACAAAAATTTATAGTGTATTAAAGCGGCCTGCATCATTTATTGCAAGTTGTATCTCTGCCATCAGACAGTCAATAAAAATGATGAATCTGTCCACCCCTTATATAAATGTCTCTGCACATTTTGTTCTCTCATATACACACATTGTGGCAACAAATTCTGAAAGGATACCTTGCACCAGAAGAGCTATAGTAAGCTAAGATGTGTTGGTTGCTGATCTTACATATAGAAAAACTCAAAGAAAATATATACATCAAACAGTTGTTCATAAGTATATGGCATGAACAAATCTCTCTTTCAGGGTTTTGACAGAATCCTAAGCGGTCATTGACACTCAGATGATACCGTTAATGATTTTCTGATCAATACTTGTTAAATATGTCCTGCATTCAAAAGAAACCTTACAATTCTCATATTGATTTCAGCAGGTAGGTTGAGCAACACTGATCCATGTAACCTGAGTTAGACTGAGTTTGATATTTGGTTAAGGAAACAATTGTATACATTAAACACAGAGCCAGTATTGAATAAGGGACCAAACTGGAAACCAGAAGACCATGAATTCTGATCCTGCCTGAGGCACAAAACCAACTGGGTGACTTTTGTCCAGTCACTCTCTGGCAACTCTAGAAAGCAGGCAAACTTGAAAAATATATTACCAAGAAAATTGAAGGGACTTAATACAATTTAATACAGTTGGAAGGGACCTTCTAGTCCAACCCCCTGCCTAGGCAGGAAACCCTATACCATTTCAGACAAATGGCTACCAACATCTTCTTAAAGACTTCCAGTGTTGGGGCTTTCAGAACTTCTGGAGGCAAGCTGTTCCACTGATTAATTGTTCTAACTGTCAGGAAGTTTTTCCTCAGTTCTAAGTTGCTTCTCTCCTTGATTAGTTTCCACCCATTGCTTCTTGTTCTGCCCTCAGGTGCTTTGGAGAATAGTTAGACTCCCTCTTCTTTGTGACAGCCCAGGAGATATTGGAACATTGCTATCATGTCTCCCCTAGTCCTTCTTTTCATTGAACTAGACATATCCAGTTCCTGCAACTGTTCCTCATATGTTTTAGCCTCCAGTCCCCTAATCATCTTTGTTGCTCTTCTCTTTCTAGAGTCTCCACATCTTTTTTTTTATATTGTGGTGACCAAAACTGAATGCAGTATTCCAAGTGTGGCCTTACCAAGGCATTATAAAATGGTATTATGCCTTGGTAAGGCCACACTTGGAATACTTGTTCAGGCAGGTTGATAGAGCAGTCAAAAACTGACTTGAACACACACACACACACACACACACACACACACACACACAGAAACACTAAAGACCCCCTTCAACCATGTAATTATAGCAATTGATTGAGGATTGATGGTTTAATTGAACCAGAGCTACATTGACATACTTTCTTCAAGGTGCTATAAAGAGTACATGGAAACCTGCTGATGAATTCATCCTATTTTCAGCACAGTGAACTATGAGTACCAAGTTCGCCTTTTGCTGTATTTTCCCCTAAACAGACTGGTATTGTTATCCTGCTCTCATCAGAAAGATGTCAGTAATCCTTTGTCTAAACTGCAGTTTAACACAATCATAAATCATCTAAAAAGAGACCACACTGAAGCAATTTCTTCTCCACCTTCCAAAACCAAAGGAATGCATTTATCAAAATCAGAGACACTAATTCCTGCAGCTAGAAATTTAATTTTAGGCAAAGATTTAAAAAAATTCTAACCCATTGATTAGATTCAATACCTTTTAATCCAAACTTCAATGCACAGAAATGGATTGCAGACAAAAGGGGGGGGTGGACTAGAAATATTTTGAAAACCCATTGAACTGATTGCAGATGGCCAACTTTCTTTTATATGAATCCATTTATGCCCCATAAAACAACTGAACTCAAAATGTAATTAAAAAATATTTAATTGCTGAGCCTCTATTGAGCACTTCTATGTTGAGAGATTGGAAGGCTGTGTGATACTGAAGTCTGGAGGAAAACAACAAAGTACTTGAAGTCTGTAATTTGTTCTAGATCAATGAAAGTCGATCTGTAGGTCTTTAGGTCTAGAAAAATTAATATTTTGGTGTTAAATTATTGACCAACAAGGAGTTTAAGGAACTTCCCAAACATAGTGCACTTACTAAAAGGAGAATGGCATCGACTGTATATAGCAATATAGGTAGTCCTTGATCTATGACCACAGTTGAGCCCAAAATTTATGTTGAAAAGCAAGACATTTGTTAAGTGAAGTTTGCCCATTTTGCAGCCTTTCACTTCACAGTTGTTAAGTGAATCAGTGGAGGTGTTAAGCAAATTTGGCTTCCCTATTGATTTTGCTTCTCAAAAGGTCACAAAAGGGAGTCTTCTCGTGACCCAGTGACCTATCATAAATATGAACTAGTTGCCAAGTATTTGAATTTTGATCACATGAATATTGGGATGCTGCAATGGTTGTAAGTGTGAAAAGCAGTCATAAATACTGGTACTCGGCGGCGTCGGAGTCTCTCGACCGGATTGCGCCACTACGGCCCCTCCGGGTCAGTGGATCCCGGAGAGCTCCCTGGTTTACCGAGGAACTCCGGGAGAAGAAACGCCGGAGGAGATGCCTAGAGCACCAGTGGAGGTCCGATAGGTCCGAGGTAAACCGAGCACTCTTAACTACCTGCACCAAGGACTATGTCCGAGCATTAAGAACTGCAAAAAGATCATATATTTCTTCCTTGGTTGCGTCCGCCGAGTCACGCCCAGCCGCCCTGTTCAGGATAACCCGCTCCCTCCTTAATAGGAGGGATGCGGGAGACCCCTTGCAGGGTAGGGCTGAGGATTATGCTCAATTCTTGGCGGACAAAGTAGCTCGGTTGCGATCGGACTTGGACTCCACCGCAGTAGATCCAGCTGAGACACAGGAGGATCATTTGCCACATCAGTTCTGGGTTGAGTTCCAGGAAGTTGCCTCTGGGGATGTGGACAAGGCCATCCGAGCTGTAAGTGCCTCCACTTGTATTCTGGACCCGTGTCCCTCCTGGCTGGTGGCTAACAGCAGGGAGGTGACACATGGCTGGATCCAGGCGGTTGTCACCGCCTCTCTTCGGGAGGGGCACTTCCCCGCCGTACTCAAAACGGCGGTGGTGAGACCCCTCCTAAAGAAACCATCGTTAGATCCAGCCATCTTAAACAACTTTCGTCCTGTCTCCAACCTTCCCTTTATCGGGAAGGTTGTTGAGAAAGTGGTGGCCTTTCAGCTTCGACGGGCCTTGGAGGAAGCTAGCTATCTTGACCCCTTCCAGTCCGGCTTCAGACCTGGTTACAGCACAGAAACCGCTTTGGTCGCATTGACCGATGATCTCTGGAGGGCCAGAGATGGAGGCTATGCGTCCATCCTGGTTCTCCTTGACCTCTCAGCGGCTTTCGATACCATCGACCATGGTATCCTTCTGCGACGACTGCGGGAGGTGGGAGTGGGAGGCACTGTTTTGCGGTGGTTCTCCTCTTACCTCTCGGACAGGTCGCAGTCGGTGTTAGTGGGGGGGCAGAGATCGTCCCTGAGGCCCCTAACATGTGGAGTACCTCAGGGTTCGGTCCTATCCCCCCTACTATTTAACATATACATGAAACCGCTGGGCGAGATCATTCGGAGGCACGGGATAAAATACCATCAATATGCGGACGATACACAATTGTATCTGTCCGCCCCGTGCCAACTCAATGAAGCGGTGGACGTGATGAACCGGGGTCTGGAGGCCGTTAAGGACTGGATGAGTGCTAACAAACTAGTGCTCAACCCGGATAAGACCGAGTGGCTGTTGTGTTTCCCCCCCAATAATTTGGCTAATACACCAACGCTTAGGCTGGGGGGTCAAATTTTATACCCCTCAGATAGGGTCCGCAACTTAGGAGTCCTCCTGGATCCACAGCTGACTTTTGACCACCAGCTGTCAGCTGTGACCAGGGGGGCATTTGCCCAGGTTCGCCTGGTCCGCCAGTTGCGGCCCTACCTAGATCGGGGGGCCCTCACAACAGTCACTCGAGCCCTTGTGATCTCTAGACTGGAATACTGCAATGGGCTCTACATGGGGTTGCCCCTGAAGTGCATCCGGCGACTACAGCTAGTCCAAAATGCAGCCGCGCGAGTGATAGTGGGCGCACCTCGGTTCGCCCACGTTACACCTGTCCTCCGCGAGCTGCACTGGCTGCCTGTTGGTCTCCGGGTGCGCTTCAGGATAATGATGACCATCTTTAAAGCACTCCATGGTAGTGGATCTAGGTACTTGAGAGACCGCCTTCTGCCGATTACCTCCCTAAATCGACCAATCAGATCGCACAGACTGGGCCTCCTCCGAATTCCATCTGCCAGTCAATGTCGACTGGCGACCACACGGAGGAGAGCCTTTTCTGTTGCTGCCCCGACCCTATGGAACGAGCTCCCCATGGAGATCCGCACCCTCACCACGACCCAGACCTTCCGCGCAGCCCTCAAGATCTGGCTCTCCCAGCAGGCCTGGGGATAGGCTTCCAATTACCCGCCCGAGTGTTTGATTGCTGAATGAAAGCTGTGTTTTATTATTTTTCTTTTGTTCACAAAGTGTTTGTTTTGACCTTGCACTTCCCCTCCCCTGTGGTTGTAAGCCGCCCTGAGTCCCCTCAGGGAAAAGGGCGGCATATAAATCCCAATAAACCTAAACCTAAACCTAAATCATCCTTTTCAGTGCCATTGTAATTTCGAAAAGTCACTCAATGAACTGTTGTAAGTTGAGGGTTATCTGTACCCAAACACTAGTTTTCCAGGGTGGTGGTGGGGTATATTTCCAAAATAGCATACAACTTATTTAAAAGTTAAAGAGATTTTTAAAGGAGATAAAGAAAAAGCCATTTCTAGAATAGGGGGTAAAAAAAAACTTGAATTTTTTACTTGCAACTGAATTTACCTGAAAAATATGTCTTAGAATGGTATATAAACAGAAGCATATTTTAATGGCTTTTCTTTTCAAATTTTTGCAATGGAACTTAAAGCTAAGAAATTCATTAAAAAGCACATTAAGGAAAGGAGCTCAGGGAAGCATAAATAAAATTCAAACCCACATATAAAAATGATTCTCTATGAGGAAATTACAATGTATGTACAACTGGCAATAATGTGTACCAATATATTAAAATCAAGATATGTCAAAATTCATAGTCTATTCAGTTTTTTACATGTGGTTCTTGTTTCTATCACAATATTCACATTATCCCTAAATGGTCTGGTAAGGTGCTTAAACAGTTAGTTAATACCTAGAAAGTTTTACATGAAACAAAATTCTCTGAAATACCATCTGATTGGCTTTGGCATGGGTGGTTAAGCATTTTCTACCAGATGATTGACTTTTACTGATGGTTGCTGTGGTAAAACCATAAAATGTTTTTCCCCTCAAACAATTATGTGAATTATCAGATGGTCTAACTGCTTGTCTTTAACATTTGTATATCACTCCTTTGCTAGGTGATGACAGGATTTAGTTCATAAGCAGGTGAAACAAATAAATGGATTCATAAACCTGTTTTTTAATGTTCACAAAATGCAGCATTATACAATATTTCTTATCAATAGTTTAGTTAATAGGATTAGGGTTTGGGGATGTAAAGACTTTTAATCAATATTAGCAAGACGAAATGAAAATAGGATGGCTGTGGGATTCACTTAGCATAAATTAATCATATTCTTTATTTGAAAATTGTCTAGTTCAAATTCATTTTATTGATTAAGGCAAAAAAGTAAAAGAAAAGTGAATGGGAGTCTTGAAATTGACTATCCAAAACACTTGGAAGAGATGTCTGAACTAGTACATTGATCAAAGCAATATTTATGCCTCTACAAACTGTTCAAATTTCCATATATTTCTTTTCCTTTTATCTTTTATGATGATAAAATGCCATCTTAATTCCTCTTCCTATAGAAAAGAACTAGAGTATGTAAAAATTCCTAAGCTAATAAAAAATAAAATCCCTCACTCATATAGGAAAAAAATAGAAATATAAAAAATAAGAAATCTGCCTAAAGATATAGGTGCATTATTTCTCACAATATATCTCTGAACATAATGCCATTACATTAAGTCCCCTTGATGTAAAGATGTAAGTAAGAAGTGAAGAACTCTTTAGCTAACCCAGAAAAAGGATTATTAAACAGATGAATTGTATCAAATGTAGGTTAATGGAACACTGACTTGAAAGAGAGAAAAATGGGATTTCCAAAAATTGTGCATCTACTATATGCTAAAACTTTCAAGCATTTCAAATCATTTTATGATTTACTTTTTACCACTTACTTACATACAAAGGCTTATTTTAAAAGTCCAATGAGAGCGGTTCCTTACTATATTAATGGAACCATTTATCATAAATGGAAAATTATGAAGGGATCTCATATAAATTTTGAAATTACTAGTAGCATAGCTTTAGCAGTTTTAGCAGTTCAGTGTTTCTCAAAGTGCTATAAAGTCGGAAGACTTTAAGAGTAAAGATTCACATTAACTTTGAAGGAACCAGTTGAGAAATTAATATAATACTGTTACTCAAGCAAAAGCCTCATGAAAGGCTTAGGAATCACAAAATAGTATGTTTGATTTCCGTTGTTTAATATATTAGAAGCCATTTTAAAAAGTGGAAGACATCTGGAACATGATGTCTGAATGAATTGAACTCATTTAATTTGAAGAAATAAAAAGAAATTAGCAAAAAAGAAACAATTCTCATATAGGTGTATAAAATAATAACACCATACAAAACAGTTTCAATGTAATTTGAATTTTCAGTTTGATTTGGATTATTGATTTTAACCTAAGTGGATTCAATTTGTTAATTTGGACAAATAGGTTTATTACATTTGACATTTTAAATGAATCATTCAACTAGGTCAAATGGCATTGAATATCTGATTCAAATCTAATTATCAAATGAACATCTAATGTACAGCTAATGTAATTTGATAATTCAATCAACGTGTTGATCTATATTCAGAAAGGCAATTTGATTTGGTGATTCAAATAAATTGCCTTTGAATCCAGCTTCTAAATTTGTGAGGTTGGGAAGATTGATTAAAGACTGCAATTCTATACAAAATTACTTACAAATAATTCCACTGACACCACAGGGATTAAGTAAATTTGCAGATGATGGCCATCTTGGGAACTTTAGATTACAGTCAAGATCTTTTTTCAGAAATTGCTGAACAGTAAGTATATTTTTTGAACAGCAATAAATGTTGTTTTAGATCTATTGCTGGGCCTGTGTTGGCAACTACTGTTGCCTTTACCTTTTTCTGTCATTAGGATAACCTCAGGATCAAAAGATAGCATTCAGCTATATCCATCATCTTAAGGAATAGAACATAGCAAGAAAATAAAAACTCTGTTATTTTTTCCTGCATTTCAAAATGTTTTTGGGGGCTTTTTCTAGACACTTGAGGAAGTTAAAAGAAGAGAGGAGAACAAGGAAAAATGCCGAGACTTCAAAATTCATTCTTGAAATACTGAGGAAGGATACTGAATTTAGTGGACCATATTATATAAAAAGAAATTTAATATCATTTTTGTAGAGCACATTTCAGCTAAAAATAATACTGGAATTCAAGTTTCCCCATCAAGACATATCCAAAATCCCTCAATACATCAAGCAGCGTAAGAATTGTGAGATCCTTGACTTCCTCAGCAACCAGAAACTTTTCTTATTTTCCCAGGAAAACTATGTTGTTATTAAATTGTCCCTGAAAGTTTTGCAGTATGATCTATAACTTAGAGTGCTTTTCATTTTCTTTCCATAATTCCTCTATGGTATGTGGTATGTATGGAAAACATACCAGAAATTAATCCAGTTACTTTCAAGTACCTTTTTCTAGCTTGATTTCTTTAATATATTAGTGCTATGGTTCTGCAGAAATGATTGCATGAAGCTAAATAAGATAATTCTAGAAGCAAATAAAATGCAGAATGGACAATTGACTGTGACAACATTACCACACCCACTTTGCCACAGGTTCCCCATCGCACCCATCCTACTGAGGGCATTCATTCTCAGTTGACCCGCTTTCCGTGTTCTTCCCCCACCACTGGTCCCCCATCCTCCTCCCACCCTATAATCCTGGCCCCTTGCCCATGGACACTTATTCCTAGCCATTTCATGGTATATGACAACTAGCCGCCAGCCAATCTGTGCATTAAGTGATGGACCTCTGCTTTACCATTGGATGGCAGCAGCCTCGGGTGCCAAGAGGTGGGGGGCAGAGCCTCAGGTCCATGCAAGGAGTGGCACATGTGCAAGGAGGGGAGGAATAAAGGGCTATTCAATGAACATCTACACCTGGTTCCTGCATGTACCTCTGTGCCAGGTGCCTGGAAGAACATAATTACAAAGAAAGTTGGCAATGCTGTCCAAGCCCAGATCGTCATGTCATCTGCCTTGCAAGCCCAATTACTATTTGAAAGCTTCTCCAATATCCCAGTTGCATCTTCCCTGTTGTGCAAAGGTTTTTGAGGAGATCTGCCATTAAACCCACCTAGTGCCTAATCTCCTTTCTTTGTCTCTATCCACACATCTCTCCATTAGAAAGCACCACTCTGCACCCAGCTCCTCCAGGACACCCTGGGACTGGATTCATTGTCCCTTCTTGCTATAAGACAGTTGACCTGGGGATGCCTTACGTAGCAGAGGCACAAGCAGAGAAGCCAGCCAGGCTGCTAGGTGGAGGTGTGTGTGCATGTGCAGCAGAGGTGAGATAGAGCAAGATGCCTGGGCCACATCTTCCCAAGGGGCTTCTGGGAAAAACCACTTGTGTGGCCGTGGTCAATTGACCTAAACCCAATAAAATGACACTATTGTATCCTATGAACCTGATTTGTCTAATAGATATAAAAACAGACCCACAGACTGCATTACTGGTAAGGGAGACTAACAAAACTAATTTGGAAATAAATTTTAAGATACTTCTGGAAGATTATGAGATGCATTCTAATACCAATCAGAGAGTAGGTTTTTTTCCTGTAGTTGTTTGCTGACCTTTTTCTGACTTGGAAAACATTTGAACATAGCTGATATTAATTATTAGCAGTGCTAGTATTAAAACAACAGTTAGGAGTACATTCCATCCCTAACAATGCTGTTGATAGGTAGGAATTAAATACTGGTTTAAAATTGCCTAAGGGTGAGGAACAATCTTAGTTCTGTTCATCTTGGCATTTTATTTGACCAAACACTGACCTTTCATAATTATTTGTTCAAAATAGCAGCAAAGGTGAAGAAGTTATTGGGCCTATTAGCTGCTTTTTCACAGGGAACACATGTAAACACAGCACAGTCATCTCATTTTGTTGTTACAGGGTAGCTGAAAATTGTCCTCCAGTCAATGTCTACTTTTATATTAGTTTAGGGCAACCTTCCCTGACCTGCTACCTCGAGTTAGCTTGGGGTCTAATTCCCAAGGTTGCCAATTGACACAGAGATGAGACATGTTGCCTGGAAAATTATCACCATGGCCTCATGTATCTAGACATTGCTTGCTCAGGGAATCCTGGATTAGGCATATTTTACATAGGAAATCACGAGAAGGCTGTGGCTTTGTTCAGTTGTTCATAAAATCCTACTCCTTATCCATGTCACTGAAATAACTTTATCCCTATGCTCATATGCTCAATTCAATAATCTGTAGGGAATCCGCACATGTGCATATGTGTGCTTATTAGCTTCCAGTACAACCCTGCAAGCTTCTGCACAGTCAGAATCCAATATATATTTTATTTTTGCAGACTACCATGCTGAATATATAACAGCTGACAAGGGTAAATGTCACTTCATTGATGGCATCAGCTATTGTTTAGAATGGATTCTTATCTGGCAAGCATTCTGATCTTTTGCACCGTTTGCTAGATATATTTATTAGAACAAAACTGCATGATCTGCCATTATGAGCATCTTTGTGGAGCAGAGGGCATAGAATCTACCAATATCTGTCAGCCCTTTGATGTAGGCCAAACTAAGAGACCAAATTAATGAATTCCAATACTACTTTTACCGTAAGGTAAATTTTATCATATCAGAATTTTGCAAATTTGAATATGCTTTCCCCCCATTCCTTTATCCTTATGATAACTAGGCACGATCAAGTCTAAAACATTTTCTCAAATTGAATTTCCTCTCCACACTCAGATTTCTTGTATCTTACCATTGTCCTGCTCACAGTTCTTCCTCCTGTTCCTCAATGTTACTCCTTTTTTCCATTACAGTATCACTCACCATTACAGAAAAAAATCAAATAAAAAACTTATGTTTGGGAAGAAGCATTGCCTAAAAGACTAAGAGGAGGCAATGGTTAGGCTCTACATCAAGCAGAACACAAATATATAAAAATATCTGCTTTCTCCCATATGAATAATTGTGTCCCACTCCACCAACACTGTAGGAGAAAACACTTCCTCTATACTGGCACCTGCTAGTATTGTGTATTTTTCAAATGCTGCTCTGACATTTGGTATAAGATGCATTATGTGCAAACTCCATTTGCTATTTTTTCCCCTTCCTGTTCCTGGGCATTAGCGAGCAGGCACCTTTCCACATCCTTATCCTGTTGTGAATCATGCAACCTTAGAAGTTCCAGTAATAACCAATTTAGAGTCTATGGCATTGTTTGTACTGAAGGGGAAAAAAGGTTCTCACATTTCTTTTTGGTTTTCCTGCTCAACTAAGTGTAAGACCAATTATGGTAAGTTTACTTTAAAAGAAAGAACTGAAAGCTAATTTTAATTTTAAATACCAAGTGCCTCTGCGTACTAGTGTTCAAGACAGGCATTTAACACCACAAGATCAAACCTCTCTAGTAAGATGACATTTCTGAATTGTGTCTCACATTCTCAGAAGGTGTTGCAATAATTGCTGACCACATGAAGTGGGTCATTATGGGGGAGGTAAACTTTGTCTCTGTAAGGGCACTTTGCTCTCCAAGGACTGGACACAATACAGCATTTGCAAATCTATGCATAATGCTTATTGCACAGACAACTTCCTCAACAGCAGACTGTTGTTCTAGTAACTGGCATCCTTCTAGGCAGATTGGTAAATCAGAAACTGGACTCTGGTCCAAAGTTCTCAGTTTTGGATTCAATTATTCTATACTAGAAAGGACAGTTCCAAACTTTGGGAGCATTTCTTAATTCACAGCTATCAGTAGAGTCAAGGTGGTAACTGTGGGAAGGAACACTTTGACTTAATTATGCCTGGTGTGCCAGCTACATTCACACCTCTGGGCACATTCCTTTGTAATTATTGTACTGTTTTCTATATAGGACTATTCTTAAAAGGGTCTAGAACAGGGATATCAAATGGAAACACTGGAGGACTGGCCCTCAGTATCTCTGCTGGCCTTCCCGGATTCCATTTTCACTGGCCAAGAGCTGCAGGATGTTGAGCTGGCCACACCTATCCGAATCACGCCTACCCAGGTCACACCCACTCAGCCTACCAAAGTCAAACACAACCCTGATGCAGCCCTCAATGAAATCAAGTTTGACACTCCTGGTCTAGAAGTTAATTTGCATACAGAGTATGACAAATATGTTGCTATCCAGTGGATGATAAAGGAAACACAGTATTTTTATGGAAGGATCTACACTGGGACAATTTGCTTATAAAAATCTAAAATAAAATAATAAAATAAAATTTTAAAAATGAAATAATAAGGTGTTGATACTAGGCTTAAGCCTTAAATGACTATTTTCTAAAGAAATTATTTCTTCCATGATGAATCTGTCTGGCTTTTAAGATCTACAGCAGAAGTCATTTCAAAGATGCCTCTTTGGTTAGAGGTCCATATTTCTGGCATAAGAGACAAGGCCTTCTCCTGCATTGCTGCCAAGCTATATAATGCATTTCCTCAAGTTGGCCCTCGTGTTAAGTTGAAAATTTAGAATGTTTTTCAAAGTTGATATTTAGAACATTTATGAAGACATAATTCTTTCACAAGCCTTTTAATATAGTTTTAATTTATATTTCTACTTTTTTGCAGTTTTTGTTTGGTCCCTTGTTTGTTTTTACCTTGAATATTTGGAAAAGAGTTGCAGATCCAAAGTAAATCAAAACAAATCAATGATTTGTAATGCTATGCGTGATTACATATCTCTGTTCCATTTGGGTACCAAGGATAGGATGTTCCTATCTAGGACTGTATGAAAGAGGACTCAAAAATCCCAAAAGATCTTCTAGCCAAAGAACTTTATACTCTTTTTATACAAGAAGTATATAGGCTTTTGACTGACAGGCAGCCAATTTGCTACACATATATGGAGTGCATTTATATATCTTAAGCCTGAGTGAATCAGCCCTGATTTAATTCAGATAGGAAATTCAGGATACAAGGACACCATGATTCAATTCAAGGCTACACTTCAATAGTTCATAGCAAACTGATTTAATTTTATCCATTTCAAGGTTTGATTCAGAAATAATGGGGAAGCATCAAAACAACTCCTCATTTTTATTTATTTATTGGTAAATTGGATAATATAGCCTGGATGGTAGAACTTTTAAAGAACATTAACTCTACCAGGTTTCTGCTGAATCTCTTCAAGAATTTCACTCTTGTACTTTTTAATTATTCCCACTCTATATTTTTAGGCATAAATAATAGAAAAGTATTTATAATTATCCATAGCTTTCTGGAGTGGCATGGATTACATGATATTTTTTAAGGACCAAGAGTTTGCCTAAAAAACTGACCATTTTCCCTTCCTAGAACTGCCAAAAAAGACAACATAGTTCTAGGCTGCATTAATAGAGGGATAGAATCAAGATCACATGAAGTGTTAATACCACTTTACAATGTCTTGGTAAAGCCACACTTGGAATACTGCATCCAGTTTTGGTCATCACAATGTAGAAAAGATGTTGAGACTCTAGAAAAAGTGCAGAGAAGAGCAACAAAGATGATTAGGGGACTGGAGGCTAAAACATATGAAGAACAGTTGCAGGAACTGGGTATGTCTAGTTTAATGAAAAGAAGCACTAGGGCAGACATGATAGCAGTGTTCCAATATCTCAGGGGTTGCCACAAAGAAGAGGAAGTCAAACTATTCTCCAAAGCACCAGAGGGTAAGACAAGAAGCAATGGATGGAAACTAATCAAGGAGAGAAGCAACCTAGAACTAAGAAGAAATTTCCTGACAGAACAATTAACCAGTGGAACAACTTGCCTCTCGAAGTTGTGAATTTTCCAACGCTGGAATTTTTAAAGAAGAGATTGGACAGCCATTTGTCTGAAATGCTATAGGGTTTACTGCCTGAGCAGGGGGTTAGAGTAGAAGACCCCCTTCTGCTATTCTCTTCTATTCCATTCCATTCTATTCTAGACCTTTTTATTATGGTACCTGGATAGGTATAATATGGATTGGCCTTTTAAAGGTAGAACTTTGGATGTGGCACTTATTCACAATATGCTATGTTAATTAAGAGCATAGTGAAATTAAACAGAGATCAAGAAAAAGGCTGGTACTGAAAAAGTGGCAATTGTAACCTTTCCAGTCCTTCTGTTTTTCCAAGAAAATCAAGGATTGAGCAGCATCTGTGTTAGCTTGGCTCCTGTTCATTCATAGGTGAGAGAGTTAAGCTTGGCACAGTGATATAGAATTTAAAAATAAAGTTCAGCTGAAAACCGTGGACTGGACTGGTCAGCTGGGAGTCCCTATTTAGAGCTCTAAGGACAGAGTTGAATTCCTATTTGTGTTACTGGGACTAGCACAGAACTGTAACATTTGATTAGTATAAGAAAGAGAAAAGACAAGCTTACAAGTCTAAACCATACCATTCCAAAAATATGTAACAGGCAGAAAGTAATAATGCGGTGATAACATTAATTAGTTAGCTACTTATGCCATGAAATCCATGCCATGGATTTTATTCTATTTCATTTTTACTCCAGTCCAAAGACACCCCTCTCATCTTTTGAGAACAAGATGTTCTCATGGAGCTTCTGTCAGGCCTACAGCCAGTTCCTTTTAGGATCTTTGGCCTGCACACTCTCTCTTATTTTACTATGCTGTTTCATTAGTGGGGAATTGGGAGGGGGAATAGTAAGGAGTCAAATGTGTTGTTATCAAAATAAAAAATTCCTTTCTAGAAGCCAAGGTCATCTTTTGTTCTCTACACCTCTGAGCCTAACCAGAACTGCAAGCGTGGCAGTGGAAGATTGGACCATGTGATGGACTTGTAGTTGTCAGGGCAAGATCATGAACTTTCAACTGGGTGAGAATCCCAGGAAGCTTTCAGATTCGGGTTTTCCACAGATGTGCCAACATGTCTCTCTTAATAAATTGGAACTTTGAGGAATACTTTGCCTTGGACTCTGATTTAATTTTGGATGATATTTGGAATGCTGACAGCTTCCATCTTATAGTCTACCTGCTGCTAAGATAGGAGGAAGCCAATTCAAGGCTTGAAAATAGTGTTTTTCCTAGGAAAATAGAAGAAATTGTCCATGTGAACTTTCTAGGTTGCATAGAGGAGTTTCTACAGATCAACAACTTGTGGGTTCACATTGGCTTAGTATTTCAGGACCATCCTATTTCATCTTAAATTTGCTATTATAAGAAAGCATTTTATCAAGGAGTAATAATGACCAGACTGAGATCTAGAGAGAATTTTGTGCTTGGAAGCAATGACAGGACTGGATGTTGGGATGCACTAAAGTAGGCTCTGAGGAGAATACCAACATGCTTTCTCTCTAACTCAAGATATGAAGGAAGCACACTACATAGCTATGTGAATAAGTTCTCAGAAAACTCATCATAAACACAACTTCCACAGAGTCTAGACCATTGTATATTGTCTGTAACAATCTCAAAGAGTTGCACAATGACGTTGAATCTGCAGTGTTTTTAAAAACTATGAGGAAATTTGAAATCATCTAGTTTAATTTGCTGTTGTGAAATTGGTCCTGGCACCCCAATTCAGAAATACTTATGGAATGATTTGACTAAAGCTTTGTAAAATCCAAGTGCTTCTCCAATGTTTTGTCTGAATCTAATGTATATACAGTATAGGCATAATGTATATATAAGTAGTCCTTAATTAACAGCAGCAATTGGGACCAGGAACTCCATCAGTGAGTGACATGATCATAAAATGAAACATATTGGATGTACACTTTCTTCTATCCAGGACATAGTATATAAGCGATGCTGGACCAGGGTCCACAGTATTGTCTGAGATGCTACATCCTCTACATCAGTGTTTTTCAACCACTGTGCCGCGGCACACTAGTGTGCCGTGACATAGTGTAAGGTGTGCCGTGGGAAAAACACCCACTATATAGTCAATATAGGCACAGAGTTAAATTTTTTAAACATTTTCTAATGGTGGTGTGCCTCGTGATTTTTTTCATGAAAAAAGTGTGCCTTTGCACAAAAAAGGTTGAAAAACACTGCTCTACATGACTAGTTTTCTTTGTTACCTTTTGGAAGAGGCTTTGTGCTATCCGATGCTGCAACCATTGTAATTATGAGATTATGTAATATAGCATTGTACCACTATATTAACTTTGTACCACTAAAAATCAATCTTATTAACTCTCAAGACTCTTTTTTCCACTATGTATTCAGAATGGACTATGACTATAATGCGCGCGCGCGCGCACACACACACACACACACACGTTTGTGTGGTTCTATATTTATTTTCTTTTGAGAAAGAAAATAGCCAAAATGATGTTGTATTACAACACCCAGAAGAATCAGTCAGCATTTCCCATGCCTTGTTGTTAATCTATGCAAGAGAGATTAATTTTTCATTTTCTCAATAACCATTTCTCCATCAATTTGCAGTAGTCAATAAAACATTACTTACCCTAAGAAACTAAGAATTTCAAATTCAATACAAGACCAGTCAACAGGAAGAGCTGAGAAATATAAAGCTTCAATTTAGTAAAAGGTGAAGGCCAAGAGGTAATACCCAAAGCTACAAGGGATATCAGAAAGGTGAGATGATTGTCATAAATATTTTTCCCAAAACTTTGAGCAAAGGAAGAAAAATGTATAAATTAGCTGTCCCTCACCTAAAGCCCAGTTGTTGTTTTTTAATCAATTCCCCTACTTTTCAACAGCATTACTTCCTTCTTCCTAATACAGCTTTCTGTCATCTGTCCTCTCCTGCCTTGCACCTAAATAGCCTGTTATTTGGGGGGGGGGGGGACCAGAGGGTTGAGAATCTAAAGTAACCTCACATTTTATGGTTGCAATAACTCTTGTCAGCTGAAATATAGAAGGAAGAAAGACTAGATTAGAATGTTGGACTAGAACCATGAACTCAAGTTCAAGTACTCACTAGAGAGGTGATTTCCCACCTGTTATAACTGTTCTGTTTCAAGTTTACCACATGACTATTGCAATGGTGCAATAACTGTGTATATAATGTTATAGTAGAATCTTCTCTCAATGCAATTTTTAAAGATCTTATTAAGCTGCCAGTAAACTAATCCTTTCCACCTCCAGTAAGGTGAACAACTTTTCTGAAATTATATAGCAAGATGGGAATTAGCTGGAAGCTTTCATTCTCTGAATTTCAGAGGAGCAGCAAGTGTTAGGGGAGAGGAAAGAAAGTAATAAAGTAATCTGATCTTCCTCCCCAGGTCGAAGAATGAAATCTTCCTGAATGCAGGAACAAATATCCATGCTGTCTTCTTGATGGCATGAGTAACTACAAAGTGGCTATATGGTTTCATTATAATCTGCATGCGTTCAAAGGAAGCCTGGTGTCCTTCAAAGGCAGTTTCTCTGAGACCTAATTGTTATCTCAGATAGGCCTTCCTTTGTTACTTTCTTTGTTTCATCTTTTGAAACCTTATTCTTTTGTTTAAACATCAATCATCCATGCCTTTTCTGTTGTTATGTGTCCTAAATCATCCCTAAAGTAGTATTTTAAAAGTTTTTGGTAGCAATTTGGAGAAGGGAGGAGTAAAAGCAGCCTATGTCTATCAAGATTGATTCGAAAGATTGGGTGAGATTCCTGTATGTTAACAATTGAAGGGTTTTTGTCTCTCTCTCTTTTATTTTGGCCTTTCTTCTTTAACACAACAGGGAAAATACCAGTTGTAGTTACTTCAAAGACATTAGATCACATAGGCATCATGCCAGATTGCCTTGCTTAGATTGAGCTACTTTAGTGACACAGCACCATTTTGAAGAAAGTGCTACAAGGAAGTAGCTAACATATTGACATACAAGTCATATAAGGCAGTGTTTCTCAACCTTGGCCACTTGAAGATGTCCGGACTTCAACTCCCAGAATTCCCCAGCCAGCGAATGCTGGCTGGGGAATTCTGGGAGTTGAAGTCCGGACATCTTCAAGTGGCCAAGGTTGAGAAACACTGATATAAGGAAGCTAGCAAATCTCACTTATATACTGATACATACCACCTGTAACTTGCCCCAGCTCTTCCTGCACCTAGCAATTCAAAAGCATGCAAATAGGTACCACTTCACTGCACCTTTGGTGGTATAGCTCTGCTAGCTACATGACTATGAAAAATGTCTTGGGGAAAATGCTGGCTCCTTTGGACAAGAAACAGAGATGAGCACCATGCCCTAGAGTCAGGCATGACTGACAAGGAAATCTTCACCTTTTACTATGGTCATAAAGTTGTGATTTGAAATAAGATCCCACCCTTAAAAATGCCCTGATTATGAAACATCCTACCCAATGGCTATCTGCAGGACTGTTTCTTTTTCTTTAGGTCTTTTGTTAATCAGCACAATGGTTTTATTATAATTGATTGAATACTGTTTTTATTGTTTTTAATATGTGCAAAGTCTGCAAACATAACAAGAAAATACACTCTCTGACCCCAAACATTGCTTGGAATGATATATTGCTAATCTGTAAAAAGAGCCTTGAAATAACTTTGGTCATTGACAAAAAAAAAAAAAAAAAGCCTGTACGAAGCCACCTGGGATTACTTCAAATAAGACTTTCAGCATCCTATGTAATTTCTAATGTATTTAATTGGAGGAGAACATGTTTATGGAAACTGTACAATGTATAGCTTAAAAAAACATAACTTCTGCAACTTCACTACAAGCATGATTTAAAATCGGTCACCTACAAAAGAGTCTGCACTAACATTGGCAGTGATAAAAGTTTAGCTTGGCTATGTGAAACTAGCATTTTTAAGGCTTCAAATCTAATATCCAAATGACTTCAACTGGAAACCAACCTCGTTTCAATGTTTTGTGAATAGTCTTACTCTGAGGATCCATGGCTAAGACTACATTAGTCAGTAAGGCAATATAGTAACTATTAAAATTAGTCACACAGATTTAAGCCACAAAGAGAACAGAATATCTACATTCTTTTGCTTGAACAAGACAGAAAGATTCTTCTTTGAAACGAAAAGCTTTCACCTTTATTTATCATGTACGATATTTTCTAGTTATGATCATCCATTCGTCCTTCAAATTTCAGTTTTTTCCATGGCAACAGAACTTCTATGTTGTATTCTATAAGACACGTATGAATAAGATCATCAAAAAATGATGTTAATTTTTTTTGGGGGGGGAGAGAGAGACATAGATTTTTTTTTACATTCATACACTCAATTCCTATCTATTTTATTTGGAACAAAGAAAAGAAACATTAAAGAGTTACAACAAGCAAAACCATAAATTAAGATTTATAAGCCTTTTTTATACCTGTCGTGATAGGAAATTGCTGGAATCTGTCTGAGAAGGCCCATCAAATCACTATCAATGCTTGAATGTCACTAAGAAACATTTATCTGTTATCTGTTATAATTTGATTGCTTTTGGCAAGATTTAAGAAATATTGTCAAAACAAGGGTAATAATACTAAACTGGACAGTGAATTTAGAGAGTGAATAGCCTCTCATACTTTTCTTATTCTTTTTCATGGGAAGCCCTTCAATTATTTTGTATTTCAGTTCCTGATTCAATTCTCCCCAGGCAGAATGGCCTGCCTTCCTGCCTTCCTGCCTTCCTCCCATCTTCTTTCATAAGTAAGAAACTTCTGTACCTCTTGCCTCCAAGCATTTTGAGCAACAATATTATTTTTTTCCTGTGACAGACTACACATATCTAAAGTCCGTGGATGCATGTTTGAGAGAATGGAACCTGTAACACAATTAAAGAAGCTGTAAGAAAAAAAATTCTGGCAAATTTTATAGCGTCACCTATGGTGCCGAAATCTCTTATAGTGTTTAGGATGTATTTACTTATCCAAAGTGCCACAGAGCTCAAAAGACAAAATCTTACCTAGAGAGGGTTTTTAATTTACATAAACTGAAGAAGTTTCCTGTATAGATGACTGATTTTGGAAGTTATAAACAACCCTATTGTCAGAAAGATGAATATAAATTTAGCATTAGTACTAATGGATGTAGATAGAGGGAGTTTAATTAACTTTTAGTACAAGATTAAAATCTCTGCCTACCAATAAATCCAAGTGTATGAAGGTCTATTTCAAGACTGCAATGTTTTTTTCCTCTTCTCTCATTGATATATCTTCTACAAAGACAGATATTGTAAAAGTAAGACACGGATCTCTCTGCTTACAATGTGTGATCAACAGTAGGTTTAAAGGCATTGTGAAGAGTTTTCTGGGAATGGAAAAACAGTTCCAGGTTTTCTGCTAAGATAATGTATTTCCATTTCAGATTTAAAGCCCTTGGTCAGTCTTGGTGATTTACTGGAACCTCCTAAGACTATTAGAATCAGATTTTTTTATCACTGAATTTCATTTCCCTATATTTACATTAATGCTCACAAGTATCACTTAGGTTCAATATCAGCTTTTGGAAATTTAGCTGGAAGACATGCCATTCTTATGTGCTACTCCTTGTGTTTCTAACAATGTACTAAACAAAATAGAACTGAAACGTGCTTGTAGCAGCAACCATAGAGAGCTATTTTCTTTTTACTGCAGCATTTGTTAGTAGTGACAATTTCCCCTGACACTGAAGCAATCATCCAATATTCACAGAAGACATGGAGTGATATATTGTTTTAAATTTAAAGTAACATAATGTTCAATTATGCTAGAAATGTAATCTTGGGAATCCTACAATTTTTTTTTAATACAGGATTGAGTTAAGGAGGGGAAAAAAACTAAAGGCATCAGAAAGATGAAAGAAAAGCTTGAACAGCTAAGTTTAAAAGAACAGTTTTCAGTATAAGTTCCAAAGGGGCTCATTGATTTATAGTTATTTATGTCTTACAATTGTTTATATTCTATTTTTAGGATACAAATGCAAAGACTCCCTTTACCACAAATACACCATAAATGCACAGATATGTATTTTAAGTATCTAAATAAGGATATTTAATAATTTGTTATCCATAATATCAACAAGCATTAGTAATAAAGTTTTAAGCAAAAATGGCAATGACAGAGTCCTTTCTTTCATCCCTGGGTTCAAATGGTGTTCCCAATAGATCTATTGTGATAATGGTACTCTTGATGGGAGAAGGAGATATTTTAAAATATAATAGCCTCTGATTTTGTTTTTTGCCTGCCTCTATTGAGCGGCATGATGGGGCAATAGTTAAGATGCTGGGCTCATCAGCTGGAAAACCAACAGCCAGGTTCAATCCTCACCCCAGCTCTGCTAACCTAGCAGTTCAAAAGCATGTAAATGCGAGTAGATAAATAGGTACCACTTTGGTGAAAAGGTAACAGAATTCCATGATGTCATCTGGCCACATGACCAAGGAAACATCTTTGGACAATGCTGGCTCAGTGGCCTCTAAACGGAGATGAGCACCAGCCCCTACAGCCAGCAACAGTTAGCAAAGTAAAATCCAAATGCAATGTTTTATCTTTATCATTAGTTTAGCAAAAAAAAAATCTATGTAGGGATTGTGGAAGTAAAAATGAGGTTACTGATTATCTAATGACCCAGATGAGGGTCAACAAACTGAAGTTGAACCCAGATAAGCAAAGATATTATAAACAGGTAATACCCAAGTCCAGACATTAGGCAAGTGATCTATTCTTTCTACAAAGAAAGAGTTACACAGTTTAAGCTTTTCTTTTGCTCCCATCTGTCTGTAAAAACACAGGAGGTCTTGGTATCACTTAGGGCCAATGCTCAGTGTTGACCATGGCCCTAATTGAGCCAGGAAATTCTAGCCTCAGTGTTATGCCTGAATAATCTCTCAATTGAATTGCTGCCATACATCCCACATGGAGTTACTGTATTTTTGATAGTCTGAAAGATACAACTAGTATAAAGCAGAGATGTCTGCTTGTAAAGTTTGCAGTTGAATTGGACCACACAACACAGTCATTAACAGAAATGTTGAACTAATTCCTTGTGAGCTACTGAGTTCAAGATGTTAACTTTAGTCTGTAAAGCTATAAGCTGTAGCAGAGAGCATTTAATAAATTACTTTTAATTTATTCCTTAAGAGCAGATAGTTGAGCCAACTGAGTGGCTTCTCTAACAGATGGTGGCCAATAGAGTCTTTTTAATAAAAACAAACACTAATCATGATATTGTCCCCCAGGGAATGTTGGATAAACTGCACATTATTTTCATTCACAAAATAACTGATCCAGTACTGTATTTGTAGTGGGAGGGAAATAAGCCACATTGTCTTATTCTTGTGTTGCTGCTTTCAAAGAAAGCATTGTTTACTTTTTATATGTATTTGTTGTTGTTTTTTAATACTGTAAATCACTCTGGGAGGAAGAATGGCAAACAAATTAACAACAACTATCAGTATTGCTTTTAAGGACTTTGTCTAAATAAATGTTTAATATTGTCAGTATATTTGGGCTGGAAAGAATTTTGAAGGTTAAGAATTTGCATAATGAAACAATAAATAAAATGTATGCACTTAATATTCTTCTCATGAAACATCTTCCTTCAATGGAAAAAGGAGGAAGATTTTCTTTCCCCTTCAGGCTCTTGCACTCTTATATTTTACGCTGGTGGGCTATCTGGAAGACTTTATGCTTTCAGAAGTGAGGAGGTGGAGGTAAAGTCTCATTACGTGAGAAGCAATGTTGTATTTGGACTCACATTTTAGTAAAGAAGAAATTTCAGAAACAAACTTGAATACATGAATTCCTTCAGTTTTGCATTATAATTTTGAACATTTATGGTCAACCTTTACCAAGGATTGGCGACATACCCCATTGCTGTGTTCAGCAACTTCCATTTTCTGTAATATAATTAATGAACATTTTGAAAAAGAGGGACTTTTGGCACATATATTTTATTTCATCACTATCATCAATTTCTTAGTGGGATAATTTTATATCTTGGGCAGGTTTTGTCAAGCATTAACATCATCCAACCTATAACATTAGAATTCTGAATTCAAAGTTTGTACTATAGATGGCAGTAGCACATACAACTAGTTCTTACAGTATAGTTGACAAATGAAAACTCTCATGCCACAAATATTTACAGGGTACATAGATGTATACTTTTTTTTTAAGTGTCTTCTAGACAGGAACATATTAAGAACTAAGGCAAAAGAGACCTTTTGCTGGATATCAGAATCTAGTTCTAATTTAGAGAGCTCCCATCTACTCTAGGATGCAATTTAATGATAACTATCACGACAAAAATTGTGAAGTTACTATACTTTGATTTGTGATTTTGCACCACAATTTTTCCATATATAGCTTTAATTATGTATTTTTACTAATTTAAGCTAGATACTTACATGCAAAAGCTACACAAAGCAGGAGAACCATTTGGCTTAAAAAAATAAAACTGAAAAAGAAACAGTTTATGTTTAATAAATTCACCAAAGAAAGAAAAACTAGGCATAGTAGACCACTACATATACTTCGGCCAATGGATCTCAATAGAAGGTGATACAATAAAGGAAATTGAATGGCAATTTAAATGTGGTTGGCAGGCTGTCAGGTCTGCCGCCAGGTTCCTTTTGGATATTTGGCCTGCCACACTTCTATCTACTATGCTGTTTCTATAGTGGGGAAATGGGAGGGGGATAGTAAGGAGTAGGATGTGATATAACCAAAATAAAATTCCTTTTAGATTGCCAAGGTCATCCTTTGTCTTGGTACCTCTGCACCTGACTGAAACTCAATGGGCGAAATTGCCAGCATGGCAGTGGAAGATTGGGCCATGTGATGGACTTGTGGGGGTGGGGGCAAGATCATGAATTCTCAACTGGGTGGGGAAAACCCAGGAAGCTCAGGGTTCGGGTTTTCCAAGATGTGCCAACATGGCTCTCTTAATAAATTGGAACTTTGAGCATTCATTTCATTTCATTTATTAAATTTATAGGCCACCCAATTCCGGAGGACTCCGAGTGGCTTACAACGAAAGAAGAAAAAAGAAAAGCAAAATAAGTAAAAAAAATAGTTTAAAATTCACAACACACATACGTTCTAATCGGGGCTGGACCTTAACACTAAGGCCAACAGCCCCAGGCCTGCCGGAACAGCCAGGTTTTAACGGCTTCCCTGAAGGCCATGAGAGTGGGTAATTTTAAATCGTGAGGGAAGACGCAGGAGCCATGGTTAAGAACAAGCTGTTTATTCAGAACATAGATGACAGCAATTCAAACTCCCCGGTAACGTGCCAGGGTATTTATACTAAACCAGAGCAACTGTCAGAATTGACCAACCAATCAGGGGCTGGTAATTGGCTAGCAACAGGCTATGCTGCGTCCAGCCAATCAGAGCGCAGCATAGGCTGTTGCCGGCCCTTCCAGAATATCCCCTGATATTCAACAGGTAAGGTCCGGACCTCTGGGGGTAGCTGATTCCACAGGGTTGGAGCAGCCACAGAGAAGGCTCTCCTCCGGGGGCCCGCCAACCGACACTGTCCGGCTAATGGTATCCGAAGGAGGCCCACCCTGTGGGATCTTATCGGCTGTTGGGAGGTGTATGGCAGTAGGCAGTCTCTCAGATAGGCTGGTCCTAAGCCATGTAGGGCTTTAAAGGTAATAACCAACACTTTGAATTGCATCCGGAGACCAATTGGCAGCCAGTGCAGCTCGCGGGTGTAATATGGATGTATCTCAGTACACACAATATCACTCACACGGCTGCATTCTGGACTACCTGTAGTCTCCAAACACTTTTTAAGGGTAGCCCCATGTAGAGCGCATTGCAATAATCGAGCCTTGAGGTGACAAGGGCCTGAGTCACCATCTGAAGTGCCCTCCTATCCAAGTAGGGCCGCAATTGGTGTACCAGGCAAACCTGGGCAAAGGCCCCCCTGGTCACAGCCGACAGATGGTGTTCAAGTGTCAGCTGCAAATCCAGGAGGACCCCCAAATTGCGGGCCCTCTCTAAATTTTCACCCCCCAGGAGCAATACTTGCCTTGAAATCTGATTTAATTTTGGGTGTTATTTGGAACCCTGACATAGGCATTTGGAAAGCTAAGCTTAATTTTCAAGAACAACCTCCCCCTATGCCTGAAGAGAAAAGTTTTTAATCAGTGTGTGCTATCTGGTCTAATATATGCCAGTGAAACATATACACTCACCTCACAATGTATACAAAAGCTATGAATGGTGCAAAGAGCCATGGAAAGATACATGCTCAGCATCACAAGACGAGATAGAAAGACCTGTACACGGATTAGAGAACAAATGAAAGTTTACAATATCATCAAGAGAGTAAAAGAATTGAAATGGAAATGGCCTGGTCATAGAGCAAAAAGAATTGATGGACCAAGTGGACCAAGGCTGTCATAGAATGGATCCCACTTGATAAAAAGTGTCCACAAGTGACTAAAACAGTGGTGGCTTTCAAAAATAGTTCAAACCTACTCTATGGGTGTGGCCTCCTTTGTGGGAGTGGTTTGCCACCCATGTGACCGGATGGGAGTGGCTTGCCACCTATGTGACCGGATATGAAGATGCCGATGACACTTGTCAAAACCACCTTAAATTACCTCACACACAGCACTGGCATGCATAAGAATATGATGTAAACTTGTTTTTTTAAAAGGCATCTTTGGTTTGCGTTAAAACAACTTCAACACACGCAATGTTCTGATTGCACCACAAACGCGGTAGTCATCCTTACCTTTCACAGAGGCACTGAGTTTTATAAATATGAGCATGATAGTGTAGAATAATCATATCAAGGACCAGTGGTGGGTTTCAAAAAAATTTGGAACCCCTTCTGTAGGTGTGGCCTGCTTTCCGGGTCCACTGGGGGAACCTCTTCTAACCGGTTTGGTAGATTTGACGAACTGGTTCTACATTTTTTATATCCCATGTCATCTGGCATTATACATCTGAAAATAAAACTTTATTCTTTCTTTAAAATATAAGAAACCAAAGCAAGACACATTGTACAATAGCTACATTGCACAGTGATGTTGCAACTGCTTCACCAAAACCCTGCAAAGGACCATAAGCAGTAAAAAAAAAAAAACCTTGTCTAATCTTTCTCCATGGCAATAAGGGGAAAATTACATGTTATGCCTGAAAGTTGTACTTTAGCACAGTAGGTAACTCTTATGTTGTGACAAGATAATGTGCATGTAAAGCAATCCTATAATTTAGCTGTCACATCCACCCAGCTTCTTGACTCTGTCTGCGTTGAGCAATTTAGCTCTAAGTGGGTAAAATACACTCAGCCCTTTTTCAGTTCTTTGCAGTGATACTGACTCAGCTTTGCTGGAGCTATTTCCCCCAGTCATCTCAGTGTTTTCCAGTTGCACAGAGCTGCAGAGACACGCCGCATTTACAGCTTTTGATTTTAATCTGATGCCCCTATAAATATACAATATACCTGAGATATATTTTTTTTGAAATATTTGAAAGGAGTCCTTTTCAGCCCCGAGAAAACCATGATCTGCTGATTAAATATTGTATAAAGTGTTCTCTGTGTGTGCATGTGACATGATTGTTGTGTTACCTTGACTTTCTCATGAGAAAGTATAGAAGGGATATATTGATCTAGTGCTAATAGGAAAGTATTAGGTTCATAACCTTGTCTCTTACTGTTGTCTGGTACAAGGATGAATGCTGTCAAGACTTCATTCTAGACTTGGCTAGAAAACTCTCAGCTCCACATTCCCAAGCAGATACAAGAAGGTTAGGTAAATAATTTTACTGCACTGAATTAGGGAGCTCAGTATACAGAGGGGTGCAGTGCAGGTAAGTGCTTGACTTACACCACTTCATTTAGTGACTGTTCGAAGTTACAAGGCATTGAAAAAAGTGACTTAGGACCATTTTTTCACACTTATGGTCATTGCAACTTCCCCAGGGTCATGTGCTTTACATTTGGATGCTTGGCAACTGACTCACATTTATGACAGTTGCAGTGTCCCGGACTCATGTGATCTCCTTTTGCAACCTTCTGACAAGCAAAGTCAATGGGGAAACGAGATTCATTTAACAACCGTGTTACTAATACAAGAACTACAGTGACACACTTAACAAATGTGGTGAAAAAAAGTTGTAAAATCAGCAAAACTCACTTAACAACATGAATTTGGGTTTCAATTGTGGTTGCAAATTGAAGACTAACTGTAGCTTGCAGCTCATTGGATACTTGTATTATATTTCAATACCTATGTCTGTTTGTATACTTGTATAATTTGTTATAACTGCTCCGAGGACTCAAATCATGATTTTCTTCCTCCCCTCTTTTCAAATCAATAGACTTCGGGAAACTTTACTGACACCCTTGATGTTATCTGCCTTGTATTGTTATCTATAACAGTCTGAGACTTGGAGGCTGTCACTTCACTAGCTTTTATCTTTACTCAACCTCCCTCTCTATGTTCATCACTCTTTCTTCCTTTGTAATAGGAGATGCTAGGATAGATTCCTCTCCCTTTAATCATTAGAAAATGGAATCCTTCTATTTCTATTGCTTCATGACTTAAACTGACAAAGCCTTCCCCTTTAATCCTTGTAACCCTTCTGTCCTCTGGATCATTGGAAGAATATCCATTTCTCCCTTGGTTAGAGTCAGAGAAGATTTCCTCACCATTTGTTCTCAAGTGATACCCCTATAGAAGATTTCTCTACCCTACCCTGCCATTGCCAGCAGAGGAGATCTGAAATGTCCTGTAATGAATCACAATAGCTGAGAAGCACAAAATCCAAAACATATCACCAAATGGTTTTGGTCTATGAAGCAGAGGTGGTATTCAGCAGATTCTGACCAGTTCTGGAGACCCAGTAGTGGAAAGTTTGAGTAATTCAGAGAACTGGTAAATACCACCTCTGACTGGCCCCACTCCCATCTATTCTCTGCCTCCCAAGTCTCAGCTGATCGAGAGGAAATGGGGATTTTGCAGTAACCTTCCCAGGAGTGGGGAGGGAATAGAAATTTTACAGTATCCTTCCACTGCCATGACCATCAAGCCACACCCACCAAGCCATGCCATACCCACCATGCCACACCCACAGAACCAGTAGTAAACATTTTTTTAATCCCACCACTGTTATGAAGGCAACACAAATGGAACTGCTGAAAATGGTAAGAACCAGGGGTGGGTTTCTCGCCCCGTTCCAACCGGTTCGGTTGGAACAAGGCCGGCCGCGTCCTCGCGCACGCGCGCGGCGCACGCATGTGTACTAGCATCTGTGCGATGCTCCAGCTGCTCCTGGAGGATCACGCAGGCGCTGTATGCGTCCTGCGCATGTGTGGAAGCGCAGAATTCGGCAAAACCGGGTAAGGAGCGGGCACGCGGGCACGGGGGGGGGGCTTCGCCATTCCTGGAAGTTACTTACTTCCGGGTTCGGCGACCAACCGGATCGCAGGGACCGCCGCGAACCGGTTGAAACCCACCCCTGGTAAGAACTCTAAGTATTCTGTGGCTTCCTATATTTTGATGGTTGATAGCCTTTCCAGAGAATTAAATTCATTCCACATTCAGTATTTCCAAATGTATTCCATCTCAAATTATTCATATTTTTCATTGAGAAAGGGAAGCAGTATTATAAATGAGGATTTTCAATGACTAGGAAAGAATGGTAGAATGGAGAAAATTGACAGAAAGACAGCTAGTATAAAATAACGGTTAAGGAATTGGATTGTGACCAGAAAATCCCTAGTTCAAATCCACCCTGAGCCATGCTAGGTCACTTGATAAGTTTGAGCCAATCATTCACAGTCAACCAAATCTTCCACATAGGATTCTTATTGTGGGGGAAAACATGAGGGCATTTTACTGAATGGCAGAAAGGGAAGGCAAGGTCTTCTAATCCAATCCCCTGCTCAAGCAGGATACCCCATATCATTTCAGACAAATGGCCACCCAAGCTCTTCTTAAAACCTGTGGGAGCACCCACAACTTCTGAAAGCAGTTCAGTCATGAAATTTCTTCCTATTTCCAGGCTGGATTTCTCTTTTATTAGTTTCCATCAATTGCTTCTTGTTCTGCCTTACTATTATGCCCACAGCATTTTGCTGGTCTGTTAATTTAGTCACAGAAAATGCAATTAGATTGTTTGGCATGAACAGTTTTTGACAAACCCATGTTGGCTTCTGGTATGCTTCCCTATGTTCTTGAAGATAAACCTAATAAATAATCAGGATGCATTTTCAATGTGAGGGAAAGCTGCATAGAAGAAGGAACAGAAAAGGATGGGTTTAAAATGGTTTAATTAACTTGGGGCATGGTTGTGTAGCAGGAAGATTGTTTTGTAGAAAGCCAGATCTCCAATAGTAATAACTGATCAATAAGATCCCAAAGAAAGTGGCAGTTCTCTCTAATCCGGGAAGACTAAGAAGTTCTTGGTGCTAGGTAGAGTGGCACTGAACATGAGTTGAAATTGTGGCATCTGAGTAAACTAAAGACAGAAAAAGACCTAGTGGTCAATTGAGTCTGCCCTTTGAGTTTATTTATTTCTTGTTTATTTATTATTTATTTAATTCATTCATTTATCTTTTATTAATTTTTATTTTTTGTCAAATAATGGACATGTGTTTACCCCAAGCATGTTTAAATTCTGGATTCATGAAATGAAGTACTTCAACATAATAGTTAAGTAAAAAAAAAGAGGTTTGTTGATTTCCTGGAACTTAACATAGCAATAAAGAAATTTCTCCAAGATGGCCTTTGTCTGTTGTCAAATAAATGTGGAAAATGAACAGAGGACAGATAGAATTTTACATTCATTAGATCAAATAGAACATTGCAAAACAGTGCCATAAATTATGCACTTTCATCTTATATAAGATGACTGGTCAAGCCAAGGTTCCAGAAAACCTGTTAAACAGCTGAGTATTTTCAAGAGCAGAGAGTAGGTCAAAATAGGAAATAAATTCAGCTTGATTAGAAAAAAATGTCAATTACCACTTGAATGGCATCTTTGTCCTTGTCATATGGTAAATCATTAATAAAACTGTCCTAAAGTGTCAATTCTTCTTGTAGCAACCTTGACCAGAAAATATCAATCCAAAGAAAAAGAGAGAGAGAGTGTTTTGAGAGAGATAAAGAAAGAAAAGGAAGACAGGAGAGGGGGGAGTCTACACTTTTCAATTTAACAGTGAACATCCAAATCTACAAATTATTATTTTAGACTTATCAATGGAGAAGAGACACACACAGTGGCTTTGAATGAATGTTAAATTGTTTTGAATCATTTATTTTAATAAAATCAATCATGTTCTCATTCATGCCAGTCAAGGGAAATATTCTATTTCATTGTCTGCCATTATGGAGCTATTAAGATCTTACAGCAGAGATGAAAGAAAAAAACGTTCAACAAGTTTTCTCTCAGACCCTAAGCTGTTTAGAATGGTTGAGGTGATACACAAAGAGCCGAGGTGATGCAGTGGTTAAATGCAGCACTGCAGGCTACTTCAGTTGACTGCAGTTCTGCAGTTCGGCTGTTCAAATCTCACCGGCTCAGGATTGACTCAGCCTTCCATCCTTCCGAGGTGGGTAAAATGAGGACCCGGATTTTTGTTGGGGACAATATGCTGACTCTGTAAACCGCTTAGAGAGGGCTGAAAGCCCTATGAAGCGGTATATAAGTCTAACTGCTATTGCTATTGCTATTTTGGCGGGAGGACGGGGAAGGTGGTGATGTTTCTTTTTAAATATATTGTGTGGAAAGATTTTATGAAGAAAAAAAGAAAAATGGCTTGCCTAATCTTAATCCATCCATTCTGTCCTTTTAAGAAAGGCTAAAGTAAACTAAATCAGGCTGAGGCAAGTTACTAAGTCCTGTTCTTGAGAGGGTGAAACTGGGCAGGTGAATCATGGAGGTGAATGTGAAAAAATAGCAGAAGGCTTCAAATGTAGATCAAGATGTCAGAGTGGTAAGGATGGTGGGTTGCCAGAAGAATTGAGAAGTAAGTTAGGGGAAACTGTAAGATAATAAGAAAAATCTAAAGAGAAAAGCTGAAAATCCTATTCTACTTGGCTTCATATTAAGCAACCCTCTTCTATCTATAGATCGTGATGTCTGTAAATACACCCTTCATTTCTGGCTGAAGTATTCCACCACCGTTCACACTTGTTTGCTGTTTTTGCCTCACGAGCATGTAGCAACTAAGCTCCCACCTCCTTTTATTTTAAGTGCTAATGGAAAGCATTTAAAAGAATTATTTTGGTGATATTTCTAGCATCCTGTATTAAAGAGCTGTCTTGGAAATCTTTCTCAAATTAACTTGGTAGAATGGTTTGAAATAGCAGCATTTGGAGTACATACCCATGAGGTGCAGAAAAGAAGAGGTTGCCTGTTTTGTCCAGAGGTTTTGCACAGAGTCGCTATCTTATATTTGCATGATATTTGCTTCTGCATTTAGTTGTAGGCTAAATTTTAAACAGAGGAAAATGAGCGAGCAGAGCCAGAATGTGAGTAGGCAGCAACTTAAAACAGATTTGTCTTCAAATTACAAAAAAGAATAAAGCTCAAATGCTGTGTCTAATAAGGATAGTGGCTTTCCAAACCACATGCTGTACATTCAAGAACCCAAGAGGTAGTAAATAAAGGTTTAAAGTAGCCCATTTAGACAAACATATGGGTAGAAAATATTTTCTTTGTGGTTGATGCAGAAGAAAAATAGTCTTCTTTAGGTGGTGGTGTGGAAAACTGGCTAAGGACATGTATTTTTTGTGGTTACCACAATAATTTGCATTTGTTATTATGTGTGCAGAAATTTCCTTTGAGACCCAATGCCATAAAAAAGACAATAGACCCAAAATGTGGGCTTAAAAAATTATACATTGAATGTTACAAGAAGAGCATTTGGGGTCAATAAATCCAATTTCCATAGCCTCCCAAGCAGGGAGTTAAGAACATCTCATTATGTAGTTCCCTGTTGAGTAGCTGTTCTCCATCCACAGTCATTCATATAAGTTTTGAAGAAAGAAGAGTAACAAAATAAGCAGAAGAAAACACTTCAGCAACCAAGATGACCTGAATGTGGCATTTCCCGACTACTTTTCCATTTTTTTTTTCATTTTCATCTTTGACTGACAGGATTAGCCACTGCAGATCCTCCTAGCTTTCCACAAGCAATGCTGTATCATCTACATATCAGATATTGTTGATATTCCTATCACTGATTTTAATCCCAATGGTAGATCTCTCCACATCAGTGGTGGGTTGTCAATTTTTTTACTACCAGTTCGGGCGTACATGCACAGAAGTGTCCGGGTGGGTGGGTGGAGTAGCAGCAGTTATACTTATATACCGCTTCATAGGACTTTCAGCCCTCTCTAAGCAGTTTACAGAGTCAGCATATTGCCCCCACAATCTGTGTCCTCATTTTACCCACCTCGGAAGGATGGAAGGCTGAGTCAACATTGAGCCGGTGAGATTTGAACCGCCGAACTGCAGCTAGCAGTCAGCTGAAGTAGCCTGCAGTACTGCACTCTAACCACTGCGCCACCTCGGCTATCCCGCCGCCGCTACTACTGGTTCAGCCGATCCGGGCCAAACCGTGTGCAACCCATCTCCGGGCCAAACCGGGTGCAACCCATCTCTGTTCCAAATGTGTTTTTCTCATAACTATTTCTGTGTGCATATTGAATAGTATAGGTGACAGGATGCAATCTTGTCAAGTGCCTTTTTCAATTGTAGACCATTTTCTGTCTCCATATTCTGTGCCTGCCTGATCAGAGTCCAAGAACTGAATGAGCTGGATGTGGTATGGAGATATTCCCAGTTCTTTGAGACAGTTCCATAACTTGTAATGGTCAATACAGTTAAAGGCAGCAAGAATAACATACACCCAAAATTGGAGATTAGACAGCATACCTTCCAAAAATATGATAATTAAAAAAATAATGGATTGCATGGAAATGGTCAAATTAACTTTTAAACTACAAGTTAAAGAAGATAAAGAATATTATATAGTATGGGATAAATTGTATCAGTGGTTAAAGAATAGGAATAATGAATGAAAGCAGAATATTTACATATGTAAATATTAGGTTATAGGAAGTATAAATTTAAAGAGGAAATCATAAATGTAAAACAAATAGAAAATATGTAAGATGATAAACAAAATGGTATATACCATTGTGTCTTAGAAATGGGAAGAATGGATGTTGAATTTGTTTTTTATGTTTTGTTTTGTAAAAAGTTTAATAAAAATTACTTAATAAAAAAATAAAGAATGGTTAATGCATTTTGCTAGGAAAAAAACCCGCAGTCAAAGGCTTTTGTGTAGCCAATGAAGTACATGTAGAGGTCTTTTTTGTATTCCTTTGCTTTTTCTGTCATTCAATATAAATTGGCAATATGATCACACATTCCTTTTCCTTTGTGAAATCATTCTTGTATATCAGACAGTTCTCTGTTGGTGACATCTGCTACTTAATTATACTATGTATACAAGTAGTAGTAGAATACTGAAGATACTAAGGAGCACAGGGGTTCATAGGCTTAGGACACTGGGTTGACAATTTGCAAACCCATATTTCAAGCCTGATGCCTTCTGTGTGATAGAATGAGTGCCTATTAGTTGACCCAGGTCCTGCCAATCTAGTAGTTTGAAAGTGTACAAACACAAGTAGATAAATAGGCACCACTTCAGTAGACTCCTCAATGGAATCATGAAAGGAATCCCCAATTGGGTATCCACTGGGCAAGAGTGATGTTACTGGTTAAGTGCTTTGATACATGGAGTATAGTATAGTATGAAGATACTTCATAATTTAATATGGGAATATAAGAGTATACAAATCAAGATTTCAGGAAAATAAGCCTTGGAAATCCCATTCCTTCTGGAATGGGATTTCCAAGGCTTTTGGGAGCTGTCAGAGAAAACTCCAGTTTGTAATATCACCCTTGGATAAGTCATAAGGGACCATGCAATTTTATTATAAACAAAGTTGAATTTGAGTAACAATTTGGATCAATTTAGGTATGTGTGATATGTCCATTCATGAAATAAATAACAGCATTTCTGCAAAGTAATTCTTGGGTATTATGTGTCATTTTCTTTGAAGAGATCAGGCTAAGAAAAAGCATGTGTTTTCAAAACCAGCTTCAAGAGCTAATAATCAGAAAAGATGTTCAAAGTATTTTATTTTCCAATACTACAATTGATAAATGATCTCTTTTCTCACAAGAAGACTGAAAGACAATATTTATTTTATCTTTTCACAACCAGCTGTCATCAAAGCCTATAAAACATTATAGACAGGATTTGAAGGAAACAGAAAATTCAGAATATCCTATGTTTGCTACTTTCCTTATACCACCTTATTCCCACATTCAAAATTACCTCTGAACATTGAAGTCCAAATATATCATGATGATAGTGGACAGGAAAATTCAGGGGCGAGGGTGGAAATCTGCTAAGTGAAAGCCTAATTGAAATTCAAATGCTGATATTGAATGCTTTTCTTATGAAGAGTCCTGTTTGGGGGATATGAGAACAAGTGAACCAAAAACTTGATCCAGCTAGTATCATTATCTGTCATCTATCTATCAACTGCGCGCATGTGCGAGGAAGATGGCTGCCTGAGCTTTTCGCTCGGGGTTTGAGGAGAAAGGAAACCTCGAAAAAATCGATCCTCTTCTGTAGCCAGACTACTGAAGGGCGAAGCCTGGGTAAGAGGATCCTGAGAGGGTGCTGGAAAAACGAGCACCTGGAAAAACGCTGTCCGGACGGCTTTGGGCGACGCGGTATCGGGCGGTGCTGAGAAGCCTGCAGGCGGACTCCCCCCCTACAGACGGCGTGGGCGGCGGCTTCCAGCTGACGGACCGCCGCAGCTTGCCTTCCTGTGAGAAGCAACGGAGCCGCTGGAACGTGAAGCCTCCCCTCCCTCCTCTTGTGGACGGCGGTTTCTAGCGGATGGCAGTTCCAGCGCTGTATTAGCTTGTGTTAGATTGCCGCGGTCCTGCCTTTGTTCTGCGTGGCGCCGCTGGGCCTTTGAACTGGACGCCCCCCCCTTTCCACCCTCCATCGTGGATGCAGCGCTCAGCTTTGGACCCAGATTGTCATGGTCCTATTTTATTCATGTTGCTGAGACGCTGGGTGAGCTATCCTCAGGGTGGTTGGTGAGTTTGTTCCTGAGACGCCGTGGGCCGAAAGGTTAGGCTCGTTGCTGTTATTGCTGCCGACTCAAACGCACCCCCCCTTCCATCTCACCCTTTGAACTTCTGACTATCATGGCCTGTTTTTCGGCTCATGTTGCTGTTGCCGCTGCTATCCGTGGCTGCTTTAGGAGCCCCCATTTTAGACGCCTGACTGTCCTTGCCTTTTGACCGGCTTTACCCCCACCTTTACCCTTAAGACCAACATTTTGGAATAAGCTGGGATATTTGAATCCACCTCCGGCCTTGCTGAGACTCCCAGCCATTTTCCTGTATACCATCCTGCACTTGAACTTTGCAGAAAGAAGAAGGCAGGGGACGAATAGGACATGGGCAGGGGGCCTGCTTGGCACCTTCTCCCAACTGACATTAATCCTCTAACTATTTCAAACTTTTTAAACTCTGGGGCTCTGCCCCCTGTTGCTGGACTCTACAGAGGAGAAGTTCAAAAAAAATTGCGGTCATAACAGGGAGAGGCAGATACGGCGGGGACTTTAGGGCTGGCCATTACCGGGGAAGGAGGGCTCGCTGTGTCATAGAGATCCCTCCTTCCGGCCCTAGGAGTCCCACTCCAAGGTCAGATGGCGCGAGTAATCAGGACCCTGGTCTCAGGCTGCTGTCGCTAAATGCCAGGTCTGTCGTTCATAAGGCCCCCCTCATCCGGGACTTGATAACTGATGAGGGCGCAGACCTGGCATGTATTACTGAAACATGGCTGGGCATGGAGGGAGGAGTCCCCCTCGTTGAGATGTGCCCAGCCGGATTTCAGGTGCTACATCAGCCGAGAGCCCAGGGAAGGGGTGGCGGTGTGGCTATTGTAGTCCGGGAGTCTTTAGTACCTCGTAGGGTCCCTGCTCCGGAGCTTGTCGGGTGTGAGTCCCTGCTGGTGAAGCTGGACCTCAAGGGTCAAGTGGGTCTGCTGCTTACGTACCTGCCTCCCAACTGCGTTGCAGCAGCCCTCCCCTCGCTCCTCGAGTCAGTAGCCGAGCTAGCAGTTGAGTTCCCTAGACTTATAGTTCTGGGGGACTTCAACTTGCCTTCGCTCGGTGAACACTCTGATGGAGCGCAGGAGTTCATGGCTTCCATGACAGCCATGGGCTTGACTCAAGTAATCCGAGGCCCAACTCACTCAGCGGGTCACACGCTCGACCTCGTATTCCTCTCGGAGCAGTGGAGTTACGATCTTGGTCTGAGGGGTAATGAGATCATACCCCTGTCGTGGTCAGACCACTACCTACTGAGGCTAGACTTCCGGAGGCCAAACCCCCACCGTAGGGAGGAGGAACCGACCAGCTGGTTCCGCCCCAAGCGACTGATGGATCCTGTTAGGTTCCAGACGGAGCTTGGGGTTATTCCTGATACCCTCGCCCACAGTTCGGCGGAGACCCTCGTCGCTGCCTGGCACTCGGCAGCTTCGGAGTCTCTAGACTGGATTGCGCCGCTACGGCCCCTCCGGGTCAGCGGCCCCCGGAGGCCTCCTTGGTTCACTGAGGAGCTCCGGGAGGTAAAGCGCCGGAGGAGACGCCTAGAGCACTCGTGGAGGTCCGATAGGTCTGAGTCGAAACGGGCACTTTTAACAGCATGCACCAAGGAGTATATTCGGACTTTAAGAACAGCAAAAAGAACATATATTGCCTCCTTGGTAGCGTCCGCCGAGTCCCGCCCAGCCGCCCTGTTTAGGATAACCCGCTCCCTCCTAAATAGGAGGGAGACGGGGGACTCCCTACAGGGTAAGGCTGAGGGGTATGTCCAGTTCTTGGCGGACAAAGTTGCCCGGTTTCGAGCGGACCTGGACTCCACCCCAGTAGATCCAGCCGAGACACAAGGAGAAGACTTGGCAAACCATCTCTGGGTTGAGTTTCAGGAAGTTGCCTCTGGGGATGTGGACAAGGCTATGCGAGCTGTGAGTGCCTCCACCTGCATACTGGACCCGTGTCCCTCCTGGCTGGTTGCCAACAGCAGTGAGGTGACACGAGGCTGGATCCAGGCGGTTGTTACCGCCTCTCTTCGGGAGGGGTACTTCCCCACCGCGCTTAAGACAGCAGTGGTAAGACCCCTCCTGAAGAAACCGTCCTTGGATCCAGCTGTTCTTAATAACTATCGTCCAGTCTCCAACCTCCCCTTTGTAGGGAAGGTTGTTGAGAAGGTGGTGGCTCTCCAGCTTCAGCGTACCTTGGAGGAAGCTAACTATCTTGACCCCTTCCAGTCTGGCTTCAGACCCGGTTACAGCACAGAAACCGCTTTGGTCGCATTGACCGATGATCTCTGGAGAGCTAGGGATGGAGGCCATGCTTCCATCCTAGTTCTCCTGGACCTCTCAGCGGCTTTCGATACCATCGACCATGGTATCCTTCTGCGACGACTGCGGGAGATAGGGGTGGGCGGCACTGTTTTGCAGTGGTTCTCCTCCTATCTCTCGGACAGGTCGCAGTCGGTGTTGGTGGGGGGGCAGAGATCGTCCCTGAGGCCCCTAACTTATGGGGTGCCGCAGGGGTCGGTCCTATCCCCCCTACTATTTAACATTTACATGAAACCGCTGGGCGAGATCATCCGAAGGCACGGGATAAAATATCACCAATATGCGGACAATACACAGTTGTATCTGTCCGCCCCGTGCCAACTCAATGAAGCGGTAGACGTGATGAACCGGGGTCTCGAGGCCGTTAAAGACTGGATGAGAGCAAACAAGCTGATACTCAACCCAGACAAGACCGAGTGGCTGTTGTGTTTTCCTCCCAAAAATTTGACCAACATACCATCACTCAGGCTGGGGGGACAAAACTTACACCCCTCAGGAAGGGCCCGCAACTTGGGAGTCCTTCTGGACCCACAGCTGACTTTTGACCACCATCTCTCAGCTGTGACCAGGGGGGCATTTGCCCAGGTTCGCCTGGTGCGCCAGTTGCAGCCCTACCTGAATCGGGAGGCCCTCACAACAGTCACTCGAGCCCTTGTGATCTCCAGGCTGGAATACTGTAATGTGCTCTACATGGGGCTGCCCTTGAAGAGCATCCGGAGACTTCAGCTAGTCCAGAATGCGGCCGCGCGAGTGATCATGGGCGCACCACGGTTCGCCCACATAACACCGATCCTCCGCGAGCTGCACTGGCTACCTGTCGATCTCCGGGTGCACTTCAAGGTCCTACTCACCACCTATAAAGCGCTCCATGGTAGTGGATCTGACTATTTGAGAGACCGCCTTCTGCCAATTACCTCCCTGCGTCCCATCAGATCGCATAGAGTTGGCCTCCTCCGTATTCCATCCGCCAGTCAGTGCCGACTGGCGACTACCCGGAGGAGAGCCTTCTCTGTTGCGCCTCCGACACTATGGAACAATCTCCCCGTGGAGATTCGTACCCTCACCACCGTCCAGGCCTTCCGCACAGCCCTCAAGAACTGGCTAGCCCGTCAGGTCTGGGGCTAAGCCTATTTTTGCCCCTCCCGAATGTTGAGTGAATGTTGAGTTTTATTGTTTAATTTATTTTTGTTCACATTTCTTTTTGCACTGTCCTACACTCCCTTTCCTTTGTGATTGTAAGCCGCCCTGAGTCCCCTCAGGGAAAAGGGCGGCCTATAAATGTTCAATAAATCCAAATCCAAATCCAAACTATCTATCTGTATCTTTCTGTCTATATCTAGATAGATAGCTATCATCTATCTATCATCTGTATTGCTTAACTACAATGCAATACAGATGATGCCCTGGAGGGTGAAGCATGGAGTAACTACTTTTCATGACTAACTGAAAACTGCTTGGATTAAACAAATAAATTAAGCCAAAGCCCCATTCAGTCCTATATTCTGTTCAGATGTTTGTAGGAAGTTCATAACAAGACTTATGTCCAGAAATAAGTTCTGAGAGGCATCCTTCCCTAATCCTGGAAATAAGGTAGCGGCTATGTAAAATAACCAAGAATTCTAGAAGCTTTATCTTATATGTATTTAAGCGAAGAAAATTAGTATCACTACATCATGCAATAATGTGATCCATAACCTTTGCATAAAGCCAAAATTATGATGCAGATAGAAATAGGGAAAGAAATAGGGAAAGAAATAGGGAAAAATGCTTGTAGCTCCCATCTCAGTTCAACAGTCCAGGAAGACACGGAGGTCATTATTATGAAAAGTGGCTAAAATATATAGCAGAAACAACAGTATAGCCACATCCATTAAATGTTTACAGTAGAAGTGCTATCTGAAACTGATGGAATAGTGGCAACATAGCATCATACCTTAAAAAAAGATTCTACAAAGTAATTTTCATTTAACATCTTTAAAATATTTAGTAGCAGAAGTCAAATAGGGTCTAAAACTAACTTAGCAGTTCTCCATGTTGCTTAGTAACCAGGTAAAAAGAAAGAAGTGTGCATCCTATTGTTATTTTAAAATGATCCTCCTCTATTACATTTTTCAGGGAATTCCAGATAAAGGTACAGTAGTGAAAAATTTACTTCATTGCTTTGGATTTTTTTGTGGTTTTTATTTCTAAAACCAGAGTTGAAATCAACTTACCTTCGTTACTGGTTCACAAATGTGGGTGCGCGCATGGACCACCTCCGCACATGCGCAGGACCTTCCGTAGAGGGTGCGCAGAGCATCAAAAATGGGATGTGATGATGTCCCGGATGGGTGGGTAAAGCCTACTGCCACTACCAATTCACCTGAACCAGATAGAACCGGCTGAATTGCACCACTGTCAAAAGCCATGTGAAAATTAGTAAAATTTGTCAAGTAATTCCGTATTCAATAATTACTTTAGAAAATAAGCTAGCATATAACTCTGAATTGTAGCACCTGTTCTTCAGGACAGATCTGAACTTACTATTTTAAAAATGAAATTTTCAAGAGATACTCTGTTGCTCCTTTTCTGAAATTCTCCCAAATATAAACTCAGCACGTATCTACAGAATTATTCATGTGGCTGCCAGAAATTGAACTAAAGAGAGTTGATGTTTATAATATTTCAGTTATATAGACTCTATGAATAAACACGGACACTTAGATTAACCCGGATTTTTGACGATAAAAATGTAGATAATAAAATTTATGTTGTGGATTTAATGGTGATTTTCCAAATTTACTTTAAATTTAGTGAAGTAATAAAAACCTTTCTTTGACCAAATTGTATCTTGTTCCTTGAATTCAAGCAGCAATCACAAAAAGATCAAATAATGTGGTTTTTGGCCTATGGTATCTAGTAAATCTGCTAGTCTACATATACAAATGCTACGCAAGGGAATCAGTTTCCAAAACGTAGAAGTGTTTCTTCTACTCTTAGGGATAATGATATACTCATGACAGATCCAGCATTTTTCTTCAGACAGCATCTATTTACTTAGCTAAAGTTTAATTCAGTATTTTTATTCTTGTTTGCATTGGTACTGTAAATGTATAATGACATTCTTTGGCAAAACAAAAGCTTACAGAATAGATTTGGAATATATTAAAAACATAACTGGAGAGAAATATGTTATTTAAAGAATGTGCCTATAGGGGACATTCCAAACCGACTCTCTGAGTGGTTTCAAGCAGAGGTGGGGATGCTGCCGGTCTGGCCCGGTTTGGTTGAACCAGTAGTGGAATTCAGGCCTGGGTCACAGAACTGGCAGCGACCCAGGCCTGAAATGCCCCCGAACTGGTTCTCTCACTGCCGCTTGGCCACCACCATTTTGGATTTTAGTGACTGCGTGTGCACAGTCAACTGTAAATTGTTCTGCCCATGCGAGTAGCACAATTTTCATTGAACTGTGCATGTGCGCATCTTGCGTGCGGGTTGAAAACTGGTAGTAATTCTGGCAGCAACCCACCCCTGGTTCCAAGTAGCCATAAAAGTTGACTGCGGATTGCGCACCAACAACATGCGGAAGCAACAGGATACCAAGGAGAAGACAACCAGACTAGAGACTATCTGGCCGATGGGAGGCCGCAGCAGCACAGCCAGCCCCAAGACCAACCCTCCCATGAAGACAGTTAAAATTCTACCTATGCGTAGGGATAAGCCACATTGCATCGGCATGCGCAACCTCAGCTGATTAGATCTTTCCTTATATAATATTATTATTTGCTAAATTTATTTTCCACCTATCACAATATGGGTCTACTCCAGCAGCCACCTCTGTCATGGAAGTCTCCAATTTGGTCCCCAGGATAACCAACAGAAACAGGTCTTCAGGCTTTTGTGGAAGGATGGGGACAGATCATACCCTAGAAGATGTTCCAAAGGGCAAATGCTGCTGGGCATAAAGATTAGAACCAGCTGATAAAAATAGCAAGTATAAATTCAATAGGCATATACTCTGTATCCTATACTTAATATGCAGCCTTGGCATAATGATTATGAATAAGCTGAACTAAAGAAGCTTCTTGGATGAGAAGTGAAACGTCTTCAAGGAAAAACAAAGCCCAAAAGCACCCTAACCCTAACCATGACCTGGATGACTAAAAATCTCCATAGACATTTAGCTTTGACATAATCTTAGATATTACAGCAACATAAATAATAACAATTAATGCATTTATTATGTAAATAATTGGAAATCATAAGAAGCTCATTGACTATTTCCTGAAAACTTTAATACACGTAAACACTAACTTATTGTCTTAGTTTAAATTACTTTACCTCCCCTGGTATGACTGGGCTTAGAAAGATAATATTTTTATCATTTTTATTGGGTTTCTATGGCCAGCAGGCAAACCAGTTGGATTCTTTTTCTCTCTAAACATTGTCATCTCTTCAAACAGTTTTGATCTGACTCTATTGAGCTCAATCCTGCGTCATTCAGAAAAAAAATTCACATCGCTATCATCTCAATGTGGCACTGACAAATCTTATTTTTCCTGTCACATAAAGGATGAAAACAGATATTTGATTAGCATAGTATCTAGACAGTTTTTAACTACGTATTATGGATGAATTTTTACCTTTAGCATACAGCGTTTGAACATTATAGTTGGAAATCTTTTTTCTTTCAGATAATATAATGCTCTATGCATTTTTGGGGACAATAAATAAATAACAGTAAAAAGAAAATTAGATTTAAAACAAACACAAACATAAGTATAAGTTTCAATTAAAACTATAAGGTTACAAAACTTAAGCATTAATGGTTCAAGTTGAACATATTATTAAATTACTAAATTTCACTTTTAATGCATATTGTTTGAGTAAACATCTAACATATCACAAAATATACAAACAGCAATCAACAACTTAGCCATGAGCTAAACTAATAAAGGTAGGCAAGTATTCCAATGAGGTTCATTTTTTTATTTATAATTAAATGCATAAAACATCTACTAGCAGAAAATAGTAATACCGAAATTACTAATCAACTCTGTTAATATATTTAAATTGATATTCTTATGATATTAAGTTTAAAAAGTCTTTAACTGAAGGAAAAATGTTCTATGTTAAGTGATCCCTCTCAGACAAGCCCCAAGGTATTTCCTCTTTAGCAGAAATAGGTGAAGGGGACCCCAAAGATTTTGAAAATATAATTTCTAAAATGAGAAATGAAGAACAAATCTGAGGTCTGGTCTACTTGGAAGTAAACTTCATATACTCAATAAAATTTATTTCTTGATTAACATGCACAAAGTAGTTCAGGGGATACAGTAACACCACAAATACCATTTAAAGGTAAAGGTTTCCCTCACATATATGTGCTAGTCGTTCCTGACTGTAGGGGGAGGAGCTCATCTCCTTTTCAAAGCTGAAGAACCAGCACTGTCTAAAGACATTTCTGTAGTCATGTGGCCGGCATGACTAAACACTGAAGGCGCACAGAATGCTGTTAAATTCTCACCAAAGTGATCCCTATTTTTCTACTTGCATTTTTCCATACTTTTGAACTACTAGGTTGGCAGAAGCTAGGGCAAGTAACGGGATCTCACTCCGTTATGCGGCGCTAGGGATTCGAACTGCTGAACTGCCGACCTTCTGATTGACAAGCTCAGCTTCTTAGCCACTGAGCCACCATGTCCCATTAAACACCATTTAGAAAAGTCAATTTCTTTTAAAAAATATTTTGATTGAAATCACTTTCAAATGATATGCCTTCCATTTTTCCCTGTGTCACTATGTTAGTAGAAAAAGAATTAAAAAATAAAATAACAATTCACAATCCAGATAGGAATTCAAAAGGTGTCTGTTGATATTAATCCAATCTCCAGGATTCTGTACTGTAGATGGAACAAAAAATAAATCAGAAGTAGAAACTATTTGAGGCAGAAAGGATTAATTCTGAAGCAGGAGACACAGAACCTACCCCCCACTGCCACCCAACCTTGTCCCCAGCAGAGGAAGGATTTTCTTAATTTAGAGCAGTGTTTCTCAATCTGTGGGATTTGTGGATTTTAATTTCTAGAAAGTATGTTGATTTACAAATTCTGGGATTTGTTGCTGGGATTCGAAGTCCAGACATCTGAAAGTTGAGGCTGAGAATGGTGAGATTTCCAAAGATACTTAAATCTCATGACATTTAATTTCAGATATTGCAATGGATTTTTAGTTTGCTAATACTTCTTTCTCTAACCAAAATTTCAAAAAATGGAAGTTGGTGATTATTTTATCCCATTTTTTATAAGTATTTCTCATTTTACAAATCTTCCTCATCAAAAGTGGCCCTTTAAGAAACACTTCTTTTTTAAGTAAAGGGATTTGGTCAAAACCAGAGGAGAAAAAGTTGTAGCCCTTAATTTTTTCACAGTATAGGTAGTCCTTAAATTACAAACACTCCTTGCCTGGTACTTTGGCTTTTTTCTGCTTAACAACGTGTGCAGCCCTGGGATTACAATAGCAACTGGGAATGCAGGGATTACCATTGCTAAGAGATGTGGTCATGTGAAGTTAGTCTTTATAACTACATCACTTAGAGTTGTAAATTCCAGTTCCTATTGCCATTGTAACCCAAGGACTATGTGAAAATACTGAAATCTAATTGTGGATGCTGGTATCTAGAGAAAGAATAACAAAGGATTTACAATCCATCTCTATAATGGGTGACAATTTGCCCATGCATATCAAACTTGGACCTCTGATTTAATTATGATGGTTTGACTCTCCTTTATTGGCTTAACAGATATTAATAAACTAGTATTCGGAAAGTACAAATAAATGTACAAACAGTTTGGTCTATAAAAGCTTGAGCTGCAAAAATTGCAATAATACTCTGATTTAAGAATAACTATAAAAAAGCAACTCTTTGAAAAGTATTATAATAGTATTATAATAAATCCAGGAAACAAATAGGTTTTCATAGTCAAAGATCTGGGTTTTTGCGCACACTGAGGAATTGTTTGGAAATATATCCAGAGTGGAAGGATTGTTTCCGACAAGTTTATTGTGTACTATATTCTTGATACTTTTATCAAGGTGACAATTATGCTAATGAGAGCCTCTAATCTCCCAATAATTCAGGCCAAATAAAAATAGAAACAATGAATCACCTTTCATTCGTAGAAAACTGAATCTACTTTAAAATTGGAGTCACAGCTTCATAGCTTGCTTCATGCAGGCAGCTCATAAAATTGATCAAACTCTTTTCTTCTGTTTGTGATTTCTTGTTTGCCAGGATAAAATTTGGGATCCAGTTAAAATGTCATCAGAATTGAAATGGAAGCAAAGAAGAAGGAAAATCAAAGGAGAATTATGGCTAGGGTTAAAAGATTGACATTTTCATCAATAGAAAGTGAGAGAAATAACATAGAATCATTACCACAAGAAGAAACCTAGCAGATGCAGTCGTTTTGAACATATCTATTTCAAACAAACTATAAATCCACAGAGAATCAGACAAATAGTTCGTCATGTCTTTTGGACATCTGCAGAATTGTTTAACAGAAAGGGAAGTGATGACTTCCATGCCTGGCATGATGTAAAAATGATGACTGCCATTACACATATAGGCTAAACATATCAACTGCCACTTTAGCATATGCAAAACTAGGCTGTCGGCCATTTTTTGTTACTTACTTTGGGTGGGTAGATTTGCTATCAGGCAGCCATATGAATCTTCACATTCGTCTTGTAGTTCTTTTCTTTTGGGGAAGAAGTCAGTAAAGTTTCTTATCTAGTTTTGTGATTAGTGATCTTTGTACTATGAATGGGTGAGCTGCAGTTTCAGGGCTACGTGTGACCCTTGAGATTCCTTTCTAATGTCTTCTGTGCACCCACTGTATGCTTGCTGAAAACTGATAGCACAGTTTACTGCCATTTTGAGGTAAAAACTAAGGAAAACTCTAGTGTAAAACTTAAAATAGGAACATCACAATAAATAACATTCCCTAAGTTCTGCAGATACCCACTCTCATGCAAAACTCAGTCCCACTAAACCAGAGGTGGTATTCAGCTGGGTTGGACCAGTTTGTCCGAACCAGTGGTGGAAATCGTGGATTGGTCCATCTACTCACCCACCCGCCCCAGCTCTATGCCATCCTATTTAGGCATGTTTTTGAGGCCAGGAGTATGCGCAGAAGGTGAGAGTGAGAGTAAAGTGCATGCGCTGAAGGCTGGGCAGATGCATGGAAGGGGCATGTGTGTCTGCGAAGTGGGTGCGCAGGCGGTGAACCGGTGTAACAAAATGTGGAACCCATCGCTGCACTAAACATGTTCTACATGTTCATGGCCACTAAAAAGTTGGTCACTCCTGCTCTAAACTGGAAAAAAATACTCTGGCCTCTAAACTTTAAAAAAATATGGCCTCTCATGATTTGAAAAACTTCAGTCTCATCTGTATGCTAGGGATGTGTTTTTTATTTCACAGTTCTGCTGCTCAATCCTTTAAACATTGCAAAAAAGAAGAGCATATGGAAGGGCATTTATTGCTGTTATATTCTTAAAAAACATAATAAGTGTAGTTAATAGATACTCAATTTGAAGCAGAGGCTCTCTGTATGATGGACTCGATTAGCAGAATAGACATATATTACAGCAGGAGCACGGCTTGCATATTGCATATTCTCATGGTTCAATTTACAATCTAGCTGGGTACTGACAAATGGAAAGAGCAGAATACTATAATCTCATCTGGTTAAACTGTTTTAATCAACTGTTGACATGTTATACAAGCAATAGCACAACATTTGAGCACTTTCAGAGAGTGTTTGGTTCTGAACAGATAGAAAAAATGGATATATAACATTAATCTAGCTGCCTGGCCTCTACATTTTTAAAAAGGCAATAACTGAATACCTCTATAGAGGCAATCTATCTTACCCTCATCCATTCTGAATGGACAGATAATTCCTGCAAATAGAGTACTATAGAATTTCCCTTCAAGGAAAGCTGGTAGCAAAACAGTGAACTGTACCAATGTAGATTCCTTCTATTGTGTGGGAACAATCAGATTAGAGAGATTTCATATAGCTGGAACATTTTCTTAGTTTTTCCCAAGACTAATATAATTAAGAGCAACATACTAAATAAGCATTTCATTTTACCTCTGTGAAATACGAAAGACACTAAAAATCAAGAGAACAGCCATTAAGGCTGCAGTTGGCCCATCTAGGAATGGGTCAGGGACGTGCAGTCACTAGAGGCAAGGGAGACGGGGTCTCACCAGTCTCCTCAGAGAAAGGAAAGGATTTTAAATAATTTTCTTAAAATAATTAAAGCCAGGGTAGTTGCTACCAGATTTCAAGTCACAGTGGCTTGGTGTCTGCTCTCATTATTAACTAGGAGGAGGCCAGAGAACTAGGGGCCTCTTTTGCATAAGGGATTTTTCGCCTTTTAAGAGTTAAGCAAGGGTTAACAAGCAAAGAATTCCTTATGCAAATGAGGAACGTATTCTCTCGCCTCCTGTAGAGGGCATTTTTAGAGGCTTTTTAGAGTTCTCTGGGAGCAACTAGCTCAGTCTGACAGAGCTCTGGCTTTTCAAGAGGGGAGGGCAGAGCAGCGCAGGGAGAAGCAGAGTTGAAATCATCTCTGAAACAACTGGAAAAGGTCCATGTGGGGAGGGGGGAGGAATTCAAAAAGTTTGATCAGAAGGCAGCAGGGGAAGGGGGGGGTATGGCAGAGGAGCTGCTTTCAAGCCTTTGGAAAATATATCCAATCCAACTTCTGTGTTTGTGTTTGTGTTTGAGAGTGAGTGAATGAGAGAGGGATCAAAGTTCTCTGTGTGCGTGTGTCTGTTTGAGAGAGGGGGGAGGGAAGGAGGGAGGGAGAGAAGGAGGAAGGAGGGGGAGGGAGAAGAAAAAGAATGGGAAAACTTATTTTGCAAGGGGGGAAAATGCTGTTGCTTTAAATCGGAACTGAGCATGCCTGGCTGTGGAATTCTGGCAGTTGAAGTCCACAAGTCTAAAAAGTGCCTCACCAGGGCTAAAGCTGACCGCACGTCACTGGAATGGGTGTAATTAGTACAAAACATAAAGTTGTAGAAAGATCTTCCTGGCCACAGGTGCCACCTTTTCATTGACCAAATAGCCATCCCCAATGCATTTCTTTCAAAGTAAATGTGAGGTGTTTATAGTTGATGGCCTCTTCACCAATTTAGCGATGGCATTTTGCACCAGCTGTAACCTCTCAGCAATTTTAAGGGCAACCCTCCATAGAGTGCATTGGAATCAGTGGCAGATTAAGGCTCACTGATGCCCTAAGCACTGGCAAATCTTGGTGCCCCTCCTTTGTACATACCAATGAAATCTTCATTGTTTTTTTTTTCTTTCTCAACTTTGTGGTGCCTCCTTTGGGTCTGGTGCAGTGGTGGGATTCAAAAATGTTTACTACCAGTTATGTGGGTGTGGCTTGGTGGGCATGGCATGGCTTGGTAGACGTGGAAGGGGAAGGCTACTGCAAAATCTCCATTTCCTCCCAATAAACTGGCACTTGGGAGTCACAGACATAGATGAGGGTGGGGCCAGTCAGAGGTGGTATTTACTGGTTCTTCAAACTACTCAAAATTTCCACTACCGGTTCTCTAGAATTGATCAGAACCTTCTGAATACCACCTCTGGCCTGGTGTCCTAAGCACATGCTTAGTCTGCTTAATGGTTAATACACCACTGATAGGAATATCCTAACCTTAAACCAAGGTCTAACATACTCTAGTCAAGGTATTTTGATCAAGGAAAGTTTGCAGTTGGTAAAAAAAGTCAGACATGAGGACAGGCAGTCCTAGCTACAGAAACCATTTGAATATTCACTGATAAACATCAGTGGACTTGCTCCACCAAAGGGAGTGTGTCCTATCCCAGGGCAATCTCTCTAATTCCCAAACAGGAAAACCATATTGCCATAGTGCCACCATTTTGTTAGTGGTTTACCACAGTTTATCATTAATCATCCAGGTCACACTGCATTCAGGCCTGGCTTGCTTGCATAGCCTCTCCTAGTATATTAAGAGATACAGACTTTACCTTAATTTTGGAACAAAGAAAATGCATAGTGGGAGAGTCGTGTCAGACAAAGAAAATGTAAGATCATTTCAGCTAATCTTAGAGGTATCTTTTCTGATCCAGAAATCAGTCAAGCTCCTAACCTAAAGAATATCCTGGGAGGCAATTAAAAAAACCCACTGTATTAGCCAGCAGATGGAGTGGCTGCTGTAAAAGAATGCCGCAGTTTTGACTCACACAACAGAATTAGTAATTCTTAACTTTGCACAACTATATTTTCTCTGCATTTGTTTCAGTCTGAGGATGATCACCACTCTCATGTCTTTTTCTTATATTGTGGTTGTTGTTGTTGTTGTTGTTGTTTTAATGGGAATGGAGGTTAAAGAAAGGGGGGAAAGAGTTTTTAATCTCCAAGTCACATCCCTGGTTTATAGCTTATTGACAACAAATACATAATAGTTTGATTTATGCTCTCATGATCCTGCCATGTTTGCTTCCAGTTTACAACATCAAATAGCATGAGAGATAATCATTTAACATTACTAGCAGTATATTATAAAATAATAGAAATTAAATTGCAGCAAGATACATAATTAAATATCCAAAAGAGTCATAATGCGTAATCCAGAGAGATAAAGTTTTATAATTTAAGAAAGAGTGTGCCTTTCATAAAAACAGTTTTTCATATTTCCTTTAAAGCCAGCCAAGGATTAGGGGTTTGCATCTGAACCTAGAGCAGTGTTGGCGAACCTTTTCAGAACCAAGTGCCAAAATGGGGGCGTGCGCACATGCACATGCATGCCAGAAACCAGAAGAGCAGCTGCCCGGTGCACATAAGCGCACCAGAAATATGATCTTCCAGTTTCTGGTGCGTGCATGTGCACCAGCCAGCTGGTCTTCACATGTGCATATTCACCAGAAACCGGAAGATCAGATGGCTGGTGCACATGTACACACCAGAAACTAGAAGAGCAGCCTGGTGCACATGCGTAAACCATAAAGATGATCTTCTGGTTTCCAGTGCACGCAAGTGCACCAGCCATCTGGTCTTCGCATGCACATGTGTTCCAGAAACTGGAAGACCAGGTGGACGGTTCATATGCTGGAAACTGGAAGAGCAGCCGCTCGGCACGCACATGTACACTGGGCAGTTGCTCTTCCAGTTTCCAGCACCGGCTGGCTGGCATGCCAGAACGTGGAAGAGCAACAGGCGACAGCTTGCATGCCCGGAGAAATGGCTCTGTGTGCCATTTCCAGCATACATGCCATAGGATCTAGAGGAATACAGATTGACCAAATGATGAAAACAACATACATCATTGTGTGACAACCTCTACCCCTTCCATGCATAATGAAATGTCATAATTTATACTAAAAAAGGGGGGATGATGCTTCTGATGGCATATGATGCTTTTGATATAAGTTCCCTTTCAAGAGCAAATGCCAAGTATTGGTGCTGTCACTGGGAAAAAAAAACCTAGCTCTAGTTGTTTTTCTACCTGGACTTTCTTTTTTTAGTACCACTCATGGTAATCCCATAGAGAACAATGGAGCTTCTGTTTCCTTACATACTGGGATATAGGACTCAAGCTGTAAAATAGTTTATGTATTAAGCACTATAAATCTGGTTCAAAAAAAAAAACAGTGGGAAGTCAGGAGTAGCAAGACATGCCAGACAGAAGCCCAACCACTGCATTCTGGATCTAATGCAGTTTCTGGGTTTTCTTCAAAGGCACCTAATAAATTGGTCTGGGAAATAACCACTATGTAGATCATAGATCCAGGTCAATGTTCTCCAGGAAGGAATGAAGTTGGTAAATCAAGTGCAAATGGAAGAAACCACCCCTTCCTACCACACTTAACTTTATCATTAAAGGACAGCACATTGTTATAAAGTACTCCAGTCTGCAAATCTGTTGATTCTCGGGGAGTATGACTTCATCTAGTGCTGTTAGAATTGCCGCTAACTCCCAAATCCTCAGACTTGTTTCCTATATGTTTTAATCCTTTATGTTTCATTTAGACTCAAATTTGGTCCAAGGATGGAGCTGACACACTTGAAGAAGGTAGAAACAAAACAAAAAAATAGAATTGGATATCATTCATCTAAAGAATGGCATCCAGCATCATACACCCTAGTGATCATTTCCAATGGCTTCATTAAGTAGCTTGATGGTTAAATTTCCTTCCCACAATTATTCATAGCTAACTATGGTTTATTCAGTTAATCCAATTTCTGTTTCATGTGGCATGCTGATTTGTAAGTAGACTCACAAGCCCTGAATTTGGATAAAAGGAATATGCTTCCTTCTGATTCAGTAGCTTCTGCAAGCCCAGATGGGCTCCATCACATACTCTTTCACTCTGCACATCTGTATCTGTTGTTCCATACCCTGTTTCCCGAAAATAAGACCTCCTCAGATAAGCCCAATTGGGCTTTTGAGCACATGTGCTAAAATAAACCCTCCCCAAAAAACAAGCCCTTCCCAAAAAACAAGCCCTCCCCAAAAATATTGCAACACAGCAACAGCCATGAGGTGACCACACTTGCTGCCTCCTGCACCTCAAAAAAAAGACCTCCCTGAAAATAAGGCCAAAGGCTTATTTCGGGGATCAAAAGAAAATAAGACCCTGTCTTATTTTTGGGGAAACACTGTACTATAATATTCCAGAACTGTAGAATTTCTCCATTATTTTTTAAAAGAGAGGAGCTATTATTTACAGGATCATAAGATCCACAGCAAAAGTGATGGGATGTATTCATTTTTGTTTTTCATCAAATAAAAGGACATTGCTGTCAGGAGTAGTTCATCCCAAACTAACCTGCTTTGGCTTTATTAACCAGTTAATCCCTCCTTATTAGATTGCTATTGATGAATGAATATATATTTAGTTTTTCTTTCATTTTTTTTCTCTGTAAATCACCCAGAGTCATAGAGCAGTCATGCAATCTCAATATTGGATAAAATAAAAATTATTTAATTAAAAAAGTATATTTCAATGTTTTAGAGTATGTATGTTGAGAATACAAAGAAATATTGTGAATGGGTTCCTAGAAAACAAATGCTAAAATATCAGCAAACAGCAGTCTTTTGTGACTATTGTGACATCATGAAAATACCATTACTATATGTGAGCATAACTTTGTCGAGACTATTACACATTCAGAACAGTCATATTCTGTTTATATGGGTATCAATAATAAGCAATTACTAACACTACTAATAACAAACACATATTCATTTTATTATATTTAAAGAATTTACATGGCCACCTACCTCATGTAGTGATCCCAACTGGTAAAACAAGAATAAAACAAGAAAGGAGAATATTTGTAGATGAGAGGTCCATGGTGCTCTCTGAGTTTGATTGCTTTCTTGCAGATGTTTTATTACGCAAACATTTGTGTGGGTAATGAAGTGCCTGCAAGAAAACAACCAACAGAGAGCAAGGACCCTTCAAGATCCCTCAAGAATAAAACAAAACCAGCTTTCCCACCAGGCACTGGACCAGCCAGACTATTCATATCCTGACTCAATACCACATTCTAGTTCAATGCTACATAATATTCCAGGAATGATCAAGAAGATCAACAAGATTAATTGGTGAAAAGAAAACTGAAGCCTCACCAATTTCTCAACAACCTTTGCCCACCTCTAAGCTCCCATCATCTCCTATCAATACCTACTAACCTGTTGGCTGAAGGAGCCATTTGTCAAGTGGTAGAGGTCTCAACCCAACCCCATCTACATGTCTGGGATTGCACTGAATATGTAATGGTTTTTGAGCATAAGCGATTTGAGTAGGAATAAAGTTGAGAGGCTGGCAGGCAAGTCTGTGGTTTTGCAATGTTCCATAAACATACACAATAATCTTTACCAGAAAGATACATCCACAGCATTCCATCTTTGGGACAGAGCCGTGATTTATGATGCATGAGAACACAAGTGCAAAAAGCTTGAATGCCAGCTTTTGATATTTTCTTTCCATGCTTCATTGTACATTTTATATTTTCAGTTAGGGAACATTTTTGCAGCTGCCTTATTAACACTTAATATTTGTAAACTGAGAAGTCCTTCCAGGAAACAAAGCACTTGTGGCTCGGCAGCAGTGTTCTCAGTAACTGCTTTTGGACAGTGCCAGGAATAATGTCCTAAAATGTGGGTATTAATTCACTACTCACAATAAAACACAACAAAAGGCTTCATTGAATGTGTTTGTTGTGGTATTTAAAATTGACATAAGTTCTTGTGATTACTAAACCCTCCTGAAAGAAATAAGCGATCCTAAGATCATACTAAAAAGCAGAAACATCACCCTGCCAACATAAGTCAAGTCTATGGTTTTCCCAGTTGCAGTGTATGGCTGTGAAAACTGAACCATAAGAAAGGTTGAGCACCAAAGAACTGAGGCCTTTGAACTATGGTGCTGGAGACGACTCCTCCGAGTACCTTGGACTGCAAGCCTTTGAACTATGGTGCTGGAGACGACTCCTCCGAATACCTTGGACTGCAAGGCGATCAAACCAATCAGTCCTAGAGGAGATCAACCCTGACTTATCTTTAGAAGACCAGAGCCTGAAGATGAAACTCAAATACTTTGGCCACCTAATGAGAAGGAAGGACTCGCTGGAGAAGAGCCTATTAAGAGCCAAGGTGGCGCAGTGGTTAAGTGCAGCACTGCAGGCTACTGCTAGATCAGCAGGTCAGCGGTTCAAATCTCACCGGCTCAGGGTTGACTCAGCCTTCCATCCTTCCGAGGTGGGTAAAATGAGGACCCAGATTGTTGGGGGCAATATGCTGACTCTCTGTAAACCGCTTAGAGAGGCCTGAAAGGCCTATGAAGCGGTATATAAGTCTACTGCTATTGCTATTATTGCTAGCCTATTGCTGGGAAAGATTGAGGGCAAAAGAAGAATGGGACAACAGAGAATGAGGTGGTTGGATGGAGTCACTGAAGCAGTAAGCGTGAGCTTAAATGGACTCCAGAGGATGGTAGAGGACAGGAAGGCCTGGAGGAACGTGTTCCAGGGGCCATGGGTCAGTCACGGCTTTGCAACTAATAAAACAATAACAAGGTCATGGAAGGCCTATAAAATTCCTAAGGGAAGGGTTTTTAAAAAACTTTTCATTTTGTTTGTTTGTTTGTTTATTATTTATTTATTTATTTATTTATTTATTAAATTGATTTATAGGCCGCCCAATCCCAGAGGAGTGAACATGCAGTGAACATGCCTAATACTCCTTCCTCTTCCTATTTCCCACACACAAAGTCTGCTGAGTTGGGCTGAGAGAGTAACTGGCCTAAAGTCACCTAACCAGCTTTCATGCCTAAGATAGGACTAGAACCAGAGGTGATATTAAGCAGGTTCTGACCAGTTCTGGAGAACTGTTAGCAGAAATTTTGCGTAGTTTGGAAAACTGGTAAATACCACCTCTGACTGGCCCCACCCGATCTATTCTCTTCCTCCCAAATCCCAGCTGATCGGGAGGGAATGGGGATTTTCCAGTAACCTTCCCCTGAAGTGAGGTGGGAATGGAGATGTTACAGAATTCTTCCTCTGCCATGCCCACCAAGTCACACCCAGAGAACCGGTAGTAAAAAAAATTGAATCCCACCACTGACTAGAATTCACAGTCTCCTGGTTTCTAGCCTGGTGCTTTAATCACTAGACCAAACTGGTTCTCAAACCTTTATTTTATTACCGTATGTACACTTTTTTTTGACCAGAGATAAATAATAAATAACTTCACTTATACTTGCATGGCAATTATAAATTCTAATTATCAACAGTACTTCAAATCACATAGCTAAACAGTGGAACTAAACTGTATTGAAGAATCAGCCAGCTACATTGAGATAAGTGTCAATGTAAAGCCAATTAAAAAAGGATGCAACCAAAGGTTTTTAAAAAATGAAAACAGGCTTTAAAGCATTCTTCTTTGACACATACCTATTAACTAACATCAACGTAAGCAGGAAGCAGCACCAGATAACTAAGACAAATTGTTTAAAAAAACTTCCCCAAAAACAAACAAAGAAGAAATAATACTCCAATCAAGTCTTGTAAAATAACTCACCACATATCAAAGGCAAGCAAACTGCATTCCTTCTGAACTAATGAAGTTACCTAGCTTGGTGATAAAAGGACTGCAGAAAAAAAAACATGCTCAGAAAACACTAGGAACTGTACTACAACTCAATCCTGTGCTACATATATTCTCCAATATTGTTAATAGCTAAAACAATTGTTTTGTCCATAAATAAAGGGGGGGAGACCTTTTTAATCTAAATAGTTTATTAGACCAGTGAAATAATCTACAAATTAACATCAAGAGAAATACCAAAATGGTATGAAGGATCTGTACAGCAAAGGCTGTGGCAAACTTATGCTGTTTCTACAATTGTGTATATCTATGGTACTAGCCAAGCAAGTGAAAGTCTTGTTTGCAAAGCGCACACTCAACGAGCCAGTTGTTACACTGGTTGAATCCTACCACTGGATCAAGTATACATAAAAGACTTATGCAAGGAATGTGACTTCACTTGGGTGATGAAAGTAAAATCTGCTATCAAACATGTGGATGTTGATTTTGCAGCCCCTAATCAAACCATAGCATCTGTAGCCACCATTTTATCCAAACAAGGAAATGATAGCTATGAGCTTCAGGAAAAAGCCAAGATTTTCCATTTCCAAGCATGACTGAATAATTTGGATTTCCCTGAAGCTGGTAACCTTTATTTCCTCTTTAAAGATGATTAGACTTCTTAATAAGCTGAGCTCTGATTGTCTGGACATAGAACCAGATCTAGCTCCTTAAATGATGGGTAGAAGATAACCTTTTTCTCCTCATAAAGCATTTCTGTAGAATATGTAGTATGGTTTGTATATCCAATAACTCTTTATTTACACTGTGTGCATTCTTTTACAACAAGAAATTCCAAACTTTAAAAAATGTCTTCCATCTAAGAACATACAGTAATAGTTGAACAAAACGGATGTGCTCTTAGTGGTGAGTTTCCCAACAGAGTTATTTGCCTTGTCAAAGTCTATAAATATGCACCCTTGGGGTCTGGATTAAATTTAAAACTGAGTTGTTACTAATGCATTCAAAAATTAAATTATAAAACATTTATGATGGTGTCATCTATCTGAAAGGGAAACTGTTGTCATTGTCTCCACTTTGTAATTCCCTTGGTACCTAATTCATAACTGAAGCATCATCTTATTCACTCACTCACACACACACATATACACACACTATGGGTAGAGCAATTTACATTTTTCCCCTGGATGCTTCTCTTGCAAATTTACATCTATTTTTGTCTCAAACATTGCTCTATATTATTAAAACATACTGTCTTACATTGAGGAAAGGAAAGGGCAATCTTGTCATTATATTTTGGGATTATGCCAGGGCAGGGGGCAGCCCCAACCGCAGGTCACCACTACCAGTTCACCGGAACTGGTCCGAATTGGCTGAATACCACCTCTGGTGGTCACATATTTAGGATATGCAACATAACACAAAATATTAAACCAGCTCTAGTAGAAGAGTGTATTATGATATTATCTAGGGCTGATGATGTTGCCTAGTCAGGTAATGAAATGTTTGCAAGCAAATAACCATGCACAGAGAGCACCAAAAATTCCACTATCAGCCCCCACATTCCAATCTAAACAATTGAGAGACACTAATTACAACTTTAAGCTGGAACTCTATCTCTATAAATCAGAAGGACCAATATAAACTTAGAGCACAATGCAAGCTAGATAGAGGTCCTATCCTGCCGAACCACAATTCCCATCATCAATTTCTAGAATTCATATGAGATGCCGTAGGAATTATGGCAGTAGTAAAGTCTCTTTGTTTTCTAAAATAGTCTCCATTCTTATTTCACTGCACTGCATACAAGTAAATAAATGGGAAGATATTTGAGTACAACTGGACAGGACAGGAACAAGATTTTCCTTCTTATGCCAGACATAGATTCAAATTTGGAACAAGATTTGGGGAGGGGGTTACCTGTGTCTGAAACAAAGTTTTCAATTCATTTTGGAGCCAGGATTGGATCAACTTTCATCTCTACTACCTTTTTTTTGGAGGGGGGGAGGTCAAGTAAGTATGTATTAACTTCATCCTTAGAATCAAGTCCAAATTAATATTTTAATGTAGTTTCTACTTCTGGCTTCAGCTATGAACCACATTGTCCAATTATATTTTAAAGATTAACAGTGCTGTTGGGCCGTAGACTTTCACAAATTGGATTGTCCTCCTGAGGATTTAGTATGTAAATGCACTTATTACATATCATTTATGTGACTTAATCTCATTCAAGATTAATTGTAAATTCCAGAATTAATCCCTTAAGAGGAAAAACAGATAAAAAAGAGGAGTGCAAATACTAATTGTCCAGAATAACAATGTATTCTGCTACTGATAATAATGCTTTATTATAGTTTATTAATGTTATTGGATTTGGGAACAATAGTTCTAAATTGTGGTTTTACTGATATTGTAGCAAAAGGTATTAATATTCCTATAACAATAATCTTTAAACCTATTTTGGAAATGAAGAGTCATATTTTTTTCCCTGTGGTTGATGGAGATGTGGATGAAAACTTCACTGAATGGTGATGTTTGCATGTCACTCTTTGACAGCTAATAAACATCATATGGAGTAACATTGCAATGTAATGTGGCACTGTTTGCTAAATTCTATCAAAATAAGATGTCAGCCTTATTAGAGCAAATGTCATATATAGAAGAACACCATTTGCAATGCAATCACACAGCTCAAATCAGCAGATAATGTTAGAGAGGAAAAGGGTAAAATAACAAGTCTGCATTAGCATATGGTTGGAGCCTGAAATTGTTTTAATGGCACCTACATATAAATATAAATACTAGTAACATATAATTAGCTTAATATGCATCCGTAGGGCTGGTCTTTAAATTGGAATTTATTTTCTATGCAAATCTCCAATGTTGGATTGGAGTATGTTGTCTAATTGCATACTTGATCATTTTTATGCATTGTGTAATATATAATACTGAAACACTTTCAAGATATGGTAATAGGCACTTTGATGAGTCTGAACAATTGGATTATCTTTGGGTTTTGATGATTCAGAACTGGTTTCTTTGATTTTATTTTTATTTTTTTGTAATCCCTAAGGTCTTCTGTTCCACATAAAATAGAAGCTATGTCCTCCACAAGGAAACAGACTTGCTTGCATAATGGGATTTCCTTTTTCTGATTTTCCAAATTTTCTTGGAAGGATTCCCCAACCTCCACAGCAGATTTTGGGCAGCAGAGGGGAAAGGAAATCGATTCTCTTAGTAATCTTGTTTTGACTGGTGGGCAGAAACACTTGGATACAATTCTATTTTCCTTCATTAATGGTTAAAACAGAGGCAAAATCAGTCAAGATAAATGTTCATGAATACAATTATTCTTTATTTGATTTGGCACTGATGAGTTTCCAAGATAAGGTTACAGTGATTTAAATACCTCTAATCCAGAAGAATCTAGCAACGCATCTTTATTAAATGTACATTTAGTTTTCAAATAAAAATGAGCAGTATAAATTTATTCAGCATTATTAATCTTTGGGGTATTCAGAAACAGAATACATTTTCTTGTGGTTAAGTAGAGAGCATCCAGTGGAGTAAAATCCAATGATTGTTTCCCAAGCCACAGCAAAATCAACAGAAGAAACATACAATTCTTGCCATATTTCCTCAGCCTTATCCAGTATTGGTATTAAATTAAAAATTTTATGACTTGCTATTGTTGAGATTTTATTCAACATCCTGTCTATACGTGTGATCCAGTCTAATTTCATATAGTTTGGCACCTATTCAGGTTACAAAAAAATGAGCATTAAACAATTCTGCTCACTATGTCCATCTTTGGATCTGACTCTACTCTATATTGATTTGGTTCCAATTTTCCTTCTCTTAGATCTTTTCTTTTCTCAAAGATTTTTGGTGCAAAAGTTCTTAATAAATATATTTAATTTAACCTATGGAGAAAATTATTAGTATAGATTAACGAGAAAGATATATAATATGAATACCTTTAAATGTAATTAAAATAAATTTGAATTTATTTTGATGTTCAACATCTAAATTTAACACTTATTGCAAATCATTCACATTCACTCTCACAGTGAGCAGCATACAAAAATTTCACTGACATACAAAAGTATATGCATATTCATGTCCCCTAACCTATATATGTCTAACATCACCAGACACATTTCGTATATATTCCTCATAAATATAGCAATTAACCCATAAACCACCCCAAATCTAAGCCTTTCTCATTTGTCATAGACTTTATCTAAAATAGCATATGTGTATCATAAATGTCTTTTTTTCCAAGCTTCAGAAGCAGATTTGATGAGGATAAAAATATTGTTACAGTTTTTTAACATCATTAGCTATAAACCAGTCCATTCACAATCTTGCTTTACAAACAGTATATGAAAGGCAACATAAAAAACCAAAGATTTTTTTTTAAAAAAACCTCAGAGGTGTTGAAAGTGTACTTTGGAGAAGGAAAGGGGGAAGCCAAACAGAAATGTTGAGAAACGTTCAAATAGAATAGAATAACAGAGTTGGAAGGGATTTGGAGATCTTCTAGTCCAACCCTCTGCTTAGGCAGGAAACCCTACACCACTTCAGACAAATGGTTATACATAATCTAGTAGCCCAAAAGCTTCGATGAGAAGGTAACAGCATTCCATGCACCTCAGCATATTGTCATGCTTGCAACATGACAAGTATCTTTAGACAACACTGGCTCCCTCAGCTATGAAACAGAGATGAGCACCACTTCCTAGAGCCATACACAATGGGATAGGGGAAACCTTTACTTTTGCATTTGCAGGAAAACAGTAGGAATGAAAAAAATACAATTCTGTCTATATATTTCCAAATATAAATAAATTGTTGTTCCTGCCAAAATGTATCATGTAGTGAAACCTGGAGAAAGATAGGGTCAAATTCATTAAACTGTGGATCTAAACACAGGTCTGCGACTTAAAAACTGTTTGATTATTTTCATCTAATTTCCATGTATTTTGGTGTGCTGAAAACAAATAAAATATTGAAAAAACTCCTAGATGTCATGATTTACCACAACATGCAAAATTGTCTTCAAATTTATCAATTTTTTTATATTATGGGTTTTTAACCAAATTTAAAGTCCAAATTACTATTAATTAATTCACATAAGTACATTTAAGATATAAAATGCCAAAAAACCCTTAAAGGGTTTGTCCGAGTTATGTAAAAAAAATATAGCACTGTAAATCTGATGGTCAGCAATATACACATAAGCTAAGCAAGTTTTAAGTCTGTGCTTCTAATGGTAGAAGGGATTAAACTTTCCTGAAGAATCCAGTGGGAGGGAGACACAGGGCAGATAGCAGCTCTGGTTAGTGCAGGAGGCGTGGCCAGCACTGTGACGTCTCGTGTATAGACACAGAGCTGCTCTCTCCTGCATGCCACACTTGTGCACAAATCATCATCAGGTTCTTGGTTCTAGGCTGTTCACACTTTTTCATCGCAATTCATGTTAGCTCGTCATTCTTCAACCGTTATGTTATGGCTCCGCAAAAGTGTATTAATTCGCCACACAGTTTCTGTTTCATCTGAGGTGAATATACAGTGTTGAAGCAACAGCAGAATATTACAGACTTTGTGGAAAAAATATACTTTGCATACTTTGGACTAAAAATTGGAGATCAAGATAAAGTTTGGACACCTTATAAAGTGTGCAAACGCGGTGTGTTGAGGACCTCTGAAACTGGTTCAAGGGTAAGAAAAAATCATTCCGTTATGGGATTCCTATGGTATGGCAAGAGCAAAAGAACCATAGTGATGAGTGTTACTTTTTTTTCATGTGATGTGAAAGGGTTTAATTCCAAATGGAAGCATTCCATTTCATACCCCAATCTTCACTCAGCAATTCGTCCCATCCTCCATGTCATAGATATATCAGTACCCAAGCCCCCTGCTACCTTGGAAGAGATACCTAGCTCCAATGAAGGTGAAGTCATACCTGAACAAGATGACGAATCAAGTTCTGACTTTGAAGATGATACAAGACCAAAATTGTTTTCTCAGGAGGAGATGAATGATTTGGTAAGAGACTTGAATCTTCCCAAAGATGCCGCTGAGTTACTCGGATCAAGGCGGAAACCAGGAATTTATTGTTGCCAGGAGTGTCATCTTCATGGTTCAGACATCGTGAAAAAGAGTTTGTTCCTTACTTCTCCCATGAAGACAAGTTGGTTTATTGCAAAGGTCTGATGGGTCAATTTAAAATCCAATATAATTCAGAGCAATGGGGTCTTTTTATAGATTCTTCAAAAAGAGTCTCAAAGCAGTTTTACTCCACAATGGTTTTCACACTTCCATACCTGTAGGTCATTGCATACACTTGAAGGAAACTTATGAGAAATTGAAATTGGTTCTTCGTAAACTTAAATATGAAGACCATGGTTGGCAAGTGTGTGGGGACTTGAAGGTCTTGTGCATGCTGCTCGGGAACAAGCTGGGTATACCAAATACCCTTGTTTTCTGTGTCTATGGGACAGTCGAGACTGGCAAAATCACTGAACCAAGAAGAGTTTGCAGCCAAGGGTGCTAACAGTCAGTGAAAAAAATGTCCTCCAAGAAATTTTGGTACCTTCCCATAAAGTTCTTCTACCACCTCTCCACATAAAATTGGGATTGATGAAGCAATTCGTAAAATCACTTCCAAGAGATGGGGAATGCTTCAAATACTTGGTCACCAAATTTCCATGCCTGTCGGAGGCAAAATGGAAGGAAGCTGTGTTCATTGGACCAGACATTAGAAGACTTATAGTTGATCAAGAGTTCATCACTACCATGATAGATCCTCAAAAAGAAGGATGGATTGCATTTAAAGAAGTCGTACAGAAATTTTTAGGCAATAACAAAGATCCTCACTACAAAAAGATCGTCAGAAGAATGCTGAAAGCATTTCAAGCTTTAGGTTGCCTGATAAGTTTGAAAGTGCATTTCCTCCAGTCCCACGTTGACTACTTTCCTGAAAATTTGGGAGCTGTGAGTGAGGAACAAGGTGAACGATTCCACCAAGACATTAAAGAGATGGAAAGGAGATACCAGGGAAAATGGAGCACTACAATGATGGCAGACTACTGTTGGATCCTTCAGAGAGACATTCCAGATGGTACTCACAAGCGTAAATGCACCAAGAGGAGCCACACAAGGAAGAAGAATCGAGTTTAGGGTGGGTAGGTGAACTCATTTCAGTTCAAAAAAGGATTTTCATGAAAATATTGTAATAAAACTTTAATTTTATAAGTTTATTTCCATTTATTTTGAGGTATTGCCTTATTTAACATAGTTACCTAAATTGTCAGGAAACATGATGTCCTATGACAAAATGGAGGTAATTTTCAGATTCAGTGCACCAAAAAACATAAAGAATAACCAAAACAGCTCTCAATTTTTTTTCCAGACCTGTGAAATCAACAATAAAAAGCTAGTCCATGAACAAATAATGAACCAATCCTTTATTCATTTGTCATACTCTGCCTTTCAGGTAAAGAAATGTGTCTTTGTTCTTGCACCTGGAAGTTGCATTGTATTGTTTGCTGCTACGTCTATTCTCAGAAGATAATCAGAGACAAGGAACAGCCTTACATAAATTCTTACAAGCTTTTTCATGTTTTTTTCCATTTCCCCCTTCCCTTCATCTCTCTATGTTAGACATGTCAATCATTACAGCAGCTGCAGTAATAGTGTATCTAGGAAGTTTTCTACACTGGAAGAAGAAAGGCAGAACTATGTATGCCAAAACACTCAGGTAGATGACGATCTTGTAGACACACAATAAAGGTAAAGGTTCCCCTCGCACATATGTGCTAGTTGTTCCTGACTCTAGTGGGCGGTGCTCATCTCTGTTTCAAAGCTGAAGAGCCAGCACTGTCTGAAGACGTGTCCATGGTCATGTGGCCGGCATGACTAAATGCCGAAGGTGTACAGAACACTGTTAACTTTCCACCAAAGGTGGTTCCTATTTTTCTACTTGTATTTTTACATGCTTTTGAACTGCTAGGTTTGCAGAAGCTGGGACATGTAACAGGAACTCACTCTGTTATGCGGTTCTAGGAATTTGAAGCGCCGAACTGCCAACCATTCTGATCAACAAGCTCAGCGTCTTAGCCACTGAGCCCTTGGACACATAATAGGCCTAGAAAATATTCTTCATGTATAGGAATTTTCAAACTGGATAAATATCTCCACCACAGCTGTGTGAATCATAACATAATCGATATATGCCTGCTTTATGTTTTCCAAAAAGAAATTTTCTAGGAGCCACTAACTCAAAATCCAATGTCCCCACTCTGTTCCACTGAATGAAGAAATTCTATCTGGAAAAACACCCAATTGGATTTGATACTTTATATTCCTGGGCAATACTTTTCTATATTACGCTGGTAATAAATGACCCTATAAATGATACACACAGCATAAATCTTGATATACCAAGAGATCACGGAAGGCAGCACCTTGCCAGAGGTGAAAACTGGCTTCCACATATGAAGAATACTATGGAGCCCTGAAGACATTATACGACTAAGATAGCTGGGATGGGCAGTGAAAGGAATTGGAAACAAATCGTACCTAAATTCAGAAGAATAATAATGCTTATTATTGTTCATAACAATTTGTGGGTCTCCTGCCATACTGTAGCTAAGCCCCAATAGACTTTTTCAACAAACCAACCTTTAACAATCTGCTCGGCTATGACAGAAGGGAGATTTAGCCCAACCATTGCTAAATCATCACAAAGTTTTGATACTTGAATTTACTTCACTATATTTGTTTCAATATCATAGCGGTTGCATAGTATTTTAAATTCTCGCTATTTCCCCTTCTCTCTGTCAAATGTAAACCACACAATGATTTTCCTTAGCGTAAGGATCTCCAAGATAATATCCTTAAACCACCAATGATACTGCAGAGCCTTCCCTGGTGACCACCAGTCCTCCTATCTCATTCTAGCATTTATAAAGTTACAATTTCTCGGTTTCAAAAATCCAGACCCTTAGATGGCAGGAAAAAGACACAGAAAATTCAGTTTGCTGCCAATTAATACTTGCAGATTCACCCAACTCCTTCACAACTATGTCAGTATATATTGCCAGCAAAAAAAAAAAAAAAAAGCTGACAATTACTAGGAGTTTAGCATGGACAAAGCAAACTCATTTGTTTTCCTTCAAATTATACCACTGGCATTATTTGTAAGGTTCCCCATGTGGCAGCCATTTTTCTTAAGTGCCCATGATGGTAAACCTATGGCACGCATGCCAGAGGTGGCATGCAGAGCCCTCTCTGTGGGCATGTGTGCCATCACCAGCTGCTCTTCTGGTTTCTGCTGCACTGGCCAGCTGGTCTTTGTGGGTGCCAGAGCATCAGAAAATCGCCCGAAAAATAGACAAAAATGGACAAAAACAGGCCGTTTTAGAGGCATGTTTTTAGAGCTGAAAAATTGCCTAAAATGTCCCAAAATGGCCCCATAAAGCCCCCAAAACAGGCATGTGCGCCCTGGCCAGTTGGTCATTGGGTTTTCTGTGCTCCAGCATGCACATGCGCACACATAAATGTGCATGCATACACGTTCCAGTTTTGGCACTCAATGCCGAAAAGGTTTGCCATCACTGCCATAGACAGTTTGAAGGTCTGAACCTTGGATAATGCTGATTTGAGAACCAAAACCTTACTTTTTCTTTCAGGATATTACAACAACTGAACCATTCATAATTGATGGATTGTGCAATTTCAACGACACATAGTCCATGACAGAATTAATTAGGAATTGATACTATCACAGTTATATTAGTTCAAGATAATTTACATCTTCTAAACACAGTCTTTAAGCTTTACTCAGCTAATCTGGTAGTAGCAAAACATGCATTTGTCCTGAGGCAAGGCTTCAGAATGAATGAAAACATGTCTGGATTTTGTTCTCTGTCAAGATGACAGAAAGAACAATGGCTTGGGTATGAAGACTGGCATAACCAGCCAAATTTCAAAGAAGGGATTTTTTTTTAGTAGGCAATGAAATAAAACCATGGTCCGGTCTTAATATTTGAATGAACCACAAATGTTTTTTTGTACTAAAATGTAAAACAAAACAAAAACTATACACACACAATACTTCAGAGGAAAAAAAAAACATGTTTCCAGAAAAGTGCTTGCTATATGTGCATATATATGAGTTCTCCACTAAAAATAGTATGCTTTTTTTTGCTTTTGTTTTTAAAGTTGGATCACAGGTTTTTTTTTAAATAGCTGCTCATTTGGCTTCACTCTCATTTACTGTGCAGACTTAAAAAGAAAAGGTTCTGCTCCAATTAAAACATGTAACTTGGAAAGTCTTCATTTAAATTGTAACATTCAAGTATTCTCAGTTGTTGGGGAGAGGGTAAATTGTTTATTATGAAAAAAACAAATCTATGCCTCTCTATATTTTTCTGCTTAGTGAGTATTATACTCCCCCCAGCTAATGCATCCACATGAAGGTCACAAAAAAACAACTACCACCTGTGAAGCACCTTTATCTGACCTATTCATATTTACTTGTGTAGCATAACCTGCTTCTTGTCACTCAAGCTTTCAAACTACATTAATAAAAGCTGAATCCCAATTGCCTGCCAGAGTCCTTCATGTCTTTAGCTAAGAATTTGTGGGAAGAGACTCAGAAAATCATGTACGAAGAAAAGGGAACCTTCTTATGTAGCTGCTTAATAAAAACAAAACAAAACTCGAAGACAAATAAAATTTCTGTCAGCGCAATTAGTTTTTGGACCCTGTGGATAGACGTGGAGACTTTTCAGGCTGAAAATAACAAGAAAGGGAGGATATAAATGGAAATATTTTTCCCCAAATTATATAAAAGATTAATTGGGATGGCATCAAGTTACATTACCTAGTTTTATCATAGCTTTGTACAGAGGTGGACTGCACATATGTTAACAACCAGTTCACCGGAAATGTGAGTGCATTGACCTGCCTTGCTTTCACGCAGCTTCAAACACACAGAAAAACTTCTCAGACAGAGTTGAGCAGGTGAGTAGAGCAGGTGAGGCGCAGTAATCACCTGAGCTTCATGGGTGGGGAACAAAGCCGGAGAGTGAAATAAAAGGGACAGGCTATCACTGAAGCAAGTGAGCATACCCAGTCAGTGGTTGGAACTACCAATTCACCTGAACCGGTCCGAACTGGCAGCAGCCCACTTCTGGCTTTGTATATTCCAGTCAAACTGTTACTTAGAAATTACTGTAAGAAACTAGTTAGTAAAGCTAAATTAAATCTTTTGGATGTAGCTCTCTGTCTGAAAAGATTCTTGTAGAAGTCTGCCTTCATAGCCATTCATTCATTCATTCATTCATTCATTCATTCATTCATTCATTCATTCATCAAATGTTAAAGCCATCCATCTATGTCAAAAAGATGTGCATACAGATAAAATCACTGTAAAAATATAAGGAATGGAGAAACATTACAAGGATATAGACACATGCATTCAACAGTTCATATAAGCATGAACTACATGATATCCAGCTAGCAATAATCCTTGGTATGTGGGAAACACTTTGGGAGACAGGGTAAAAAGATGTTGCCTAGGGAATGGTCTGATAAGAGAGGGCATAGCTTGTAGCTTGGTAAGAAGGATCTGGCTATTTGAGAGACCGCCTTCTGCCAATTACCTCCCTGCGTCCCATCAGATCGCATAGAGTTGGCCTCCTCCGTATTCCATCCGCCAGTCAGTGCCGACTGGCGACTACTCGGAGGAGAGCCTTCTCTGTTGCGGCTCCGACACTATGGAACAATCTCCCCGTGGAGATTCGTACCCTCACCACCGTCCAGGCCTTCCGTACAGCCCTTAAGAACTGGCTAACCCGTCAGGCCTGGGGATAATCTTATTTCGCCCCTCCCGAATGCTGAGTGAATGTTGAGTTTTATTGTCTAATTTACATTTCTTTTTTTGTATTGTCCTACACTCCCCTTCCTTTTTTGATTGTAAGCCGCCCTGAGTCCCCTCAGGGAAAAGGGCGGCCTATAAATAAACTACAAACAAAAACAAACAAACAAACAATGGAAGATGTGTATTTTCAGATTTGCAATCTTTTGGGCACCAGGGACCAGTTTCATGGAAGACAATTTTCCCATGGGGTGGTGGTGGAATGGTTTCAAATTCTACCTGTCACACATATGCAGGATGAAGCTTTGCTTACTTGTGTGACCCAGTTCCTAGCAGATCGCAGACTGGTACTGGTCCACGGCCTGGGGGTTAGGACCCCTGGTGTTAGGCCTGCAGCCAGGTTCCTTTTGGATCTTTGGCCTGCCACACTTCTATTTACTATGCTGTTTCTATAGTGGGGAAATTCCTTTTAGATTGCCAAGGTCATCCTTTGTCTTGGTACCTCTGCACCTGACTGGAACTGGATGGGTGAAACTGCCAGCATGGCAGTGGTAGATTGGACCATGTGATGGACTTGTTGGTGTGGGGGCAAGATCTTGAACTTTCAACTGGGTGGGGAAAACCAAGAAACTTTCAGATTTGAGTTTTTCCAGATGTGTCACCATGGCTCTCTTAATAAATTGGAACTTGGAGCAATACTTTGCCTTGGACTCTGATTTAATTTTGGATGTGATTTGGAACCCTGACACCTGGCCTAAATGAAATTTTTTTAGGAATTGACATAAGCCACATTCTTTCATTATTTACTGCTGATAGCTGTTTTGCATTTAAATTAACCAAATTTAACTGTTAAATAATTTATGAACTATATTGATGCTGGTTTATTCTTTTGGTTTAATAAAAGCAGCACAGCAGGATTTTGCATTTCTCCATTGCCTTTTGAAAGGTAACTGCATTTCTGCATTTAAAAAAATCTACCATCACTACCAATCAAATAAAATAATGTTTTATATGAACCAAGCCTCTTTTCTGATCAAAGGTGCATTTTAATTCATGTCAGTCTGCTTCTGTGAATCACTGTTTGTTAAATGTCAATAAAAGAATTTCCAACATAAGAGGGTTTGATTACATGTGTGCAGATTTAGCTCAGAATTTCCATAATTACATGAGTTGTTGATAGCAACCGAGCTTAAACAGGTAATTAATATGTTCTTTTAGAAAGCTAAACAGCAAAAGTAAACATGCTAATGTTAAAAGAGGGCTTTTAATATTATGTAATCAAATATAGATCTAAAATTGATTCCATTCAATTGCCCGGGGACTTTTTTAAAAAATGTATCTGATTAGATCAAGACATAGTGAATATGGAATATGAAATATGGAAGGAGATAAAAATGGATTTAAATAGATGGCAAAAATTAAATGTGTCCTTAATGGGAAGAATTTCAGTAATTAAAATGAATGTACTACCTAGAATGTTATTTTTATTCAGACTATATCGATATTGATTATAGATTCCACTTTCAAACAGTGGTAGAAAGATATATCTAAATTTATTTAGCAAAATAAAAAACCAATAATTAAATATAAGCTGCTACAAGATTCTAAAGATAGAGGAAGTCTGGGTTTTACGGATCTTAGATTATATTATGATGCTTGTTGTCTGGTATGGTTAAAAGATTGGATAACTTTTAAAAATTAAAGGCTGTTAGACCTTTAATTTTGATTTGAGATTTCGGTGGCATGCCTATCTGTGAATGACAATGTAAAAGTTAACCCTGGCTTTAAGGTTCATGTTATGATTGATTACACGTTTATGATGGACGTATAAGAGAAGATTAGCTGATAAAGTGCCAATTTGGCTATCACCTCATGAAGCACTACATAGAACATAGATAATTTCGGAATGTAAATGGTTGACATATCAAGACTTACTGATATTTGATTTACATTGATATTGATTGTCTCCTGATTGCTTATTTGTACCCTAAGACTATCATTAAGTGCTATACCTTATGATTCTTGATGAATGTATCTTGCCTTTTTATGTATACTGAGAGCATATGCACCAAAGACAATTCCTTGTGTGTCCAATCACACTTGGCCAATAAAGAATTCTATTCTATTCTATTCTATTCTATTCTATTCTATTCTACTCAAAAAAGTGTTTAAGATAAAGAAAACAACTAGTAAGTGAAATATTTGCTTGTGATTGGTTTAATTATTACAAAAATTCTGAAAGATTTAACCTTGGTAAAAAATTAAATCTGAATTGGACATTAATTTATGTTCTAGAGATGACCACTTGATTTCTAAAGTATATAAAATGCTACTCAAGATAAATATAGAAGATAAATAAGTTAAAGAATGCTAGATAAATGGGATAATGTATGGATGGGACTAAGATTTACATTAAATTATAGTTTGAAAGAAAACGTTTGTAAAATGATGTATTGTTGGTACTTGACCCAAAATAGACAAGTGAACAAGTATAAAGGGATTTCTAATAATTGCTGGAAATGTAGTCAACATCCAGGTTCATTTTATCATATGTGGTGGTCTTGCAAAATGTGAAAGCATACTGGATAACATGACAATGCAAACAATATTTAAGATACAAATATTAATGAAACCGGAAACTTTTCTTTTAGGTATGATAGGCAAGTCAATTGAAAAACAATGTGGGGTATCATATGTTCACTCTGTAAAACCACTTATAATGGACTATAAAGCACTGTGAAGTATGTAAATCTAAGTGCTAAATAGCAATATTTACACTAATAACAACAATAACAAAATTATTACTTGTTTTCAGTGGCAGTGGCAGTCTTTCCTATGGAGACCAAACTGCTTCCCTGCTTGTTGACTTTTAAGGAGGCTGCTCTAGAGACAATTCTAATTAACTACAGAGTATTAGCAATCATTTATCTATTTTTAATTATTGTCATTCCTCATTGCTATTTTTATTTTGATTTATTTGGACTTTACATGTTATCTTGTTTAAAATTGTTTACAATATCTTAAGACTTACTGTGGATGTTTTAATGTTTTTATGTCATAGAAGCTCACAAGATTTCATTGGACTGGCAAGATAAAATGGAGTCAATAAATGAATAAATGTTATTTATTAGAAAATCCCAGATCCTATACATATTCAAATTAAAATTAAAAAAAAAAGATATAGTGAAGATTGGAATAATTTCAAGAAATGTCTTTGCATTTGGTGAAGGATGAAAAATATGGCATCTACAGACATATAGTTAGCAACAGCACAGAACTTCTATATGGGGAAGCATTATTGGGTTTATTACTGCTTCCTTTGTAGCAGGGTTGTCAAGCTTGCAGCCCACGGGCCAGATGTGTCATGCACTGGCCACATCCACACCTGGTTTAGCAAAGGAGAAAAAAAATGTCCATACATCATGTGACGATGCTGTGACGACGTGAGTTTAACACCCCTGCTTTTTCTAATTCAGAAACTCTGGGGAGTAACATCCATGTCTTTCACTGTAAAAATTCAGTAGAAAGAGAAGAGTAGAAACCAAGTCCATCCCTTATATTTTACTGCACTTCATGATTTTTTTTCTGTATTGAAGAAGTCTAATAATCCTTATTAACATTCTCTGCTTTGCATGACCCTGTGTGATATTTGGAAGCTATACAAAATTAGAGCTACACTCTCAGCAATATTATTAGTTCTTTCCCAAGTTAGCAAACTTCTTTACATAAATTAAAGCTTTCTTAAAACAAAGCCTTCCTAATGGGAATAGAATAGAAATCCTAAATTAAACAGAATTGAATGGTAGAAATCTTAAATTAAAATGAAAAGAAGTCTATTCATGGAAAGGAAACTTGCAGTGAAGAAAAGCTTTTTAATCCGGATGTAGTAGCTCTTGATGAATACCCACAAAGATGTTACTTAACCTGAAGTGGCATTGTCTAAAAAGGCCTTCTTGTATGCCTTTTTTTCAATGAGTCAGCTCTGAATCACATCTCAGACCTAGAATGGAGATATGTAACACCTAGAATATTTTAAAATTATGTCATAGGTTAAATTAATTGAGATTTATTGAATAAGTTTGAGTAAAGATACTGTGAATCATATTAGTTCTTGCACTTTAAAAAATGGATTAGTGGCAGCCAAATTAATACATTTTTAAAGGGTTGTGATATTTAATAACCTCTCTGACAGAAATGTTTCTTGTATATTAGTAGGGCAAATGTTAACTTACTTAAATGAGCAAATGATAGCCATAATCAAAAGGTCCATCAAGATAAAATATATTATTACTACTTTATTTAATACTAAATGATTTATTATGCCATGACACAGAATCAATTGCTTGTTTCTCTCATAATTCAATAAAGAAAATATTATTTAGTTGGTCTTCTCAAGTCCAATAATAATACAAATGTCATCTTCAACTTAAATTCATGTTAACCATTTGTTATAAAAGTGCTCTTAGTAAAGGGGAATAACTGGCACCTTTGTATGCTAGACTTCTCTAACACCCACTAGTTGTGATGAACTAAAGCCATTTTGGTCTAGTGTTTAAGCCAACGGGCTATAAAGTAAGGGACACTGAGTTCTAATCTTGCCTCAGGGATGCAAGGTCACTCATTCTCAGCCCAACTCATCTCACCTTGCTGTGGGGAAAATAGGAGGGATGTCTTAGGTATGTTTTATTTATAAAAATACTAAAGGTGAGATACAAATAAATAAAATAAACAAACTATGATTCTTATATGAAATCAGTCTGAAACAGTTGGCTTAAAAAAGGTGTCCTTAGATTCCCAGGTCCATGACACTCTTGTGTACAAATCACCCCCCTTTCCTATTGAGTGGGAGAGCTCATTTTATCAATAGGGAGGTACTTTTGTCAGTGGGTACAGACTCCCCCATATCCTTGATATCTATGGAGATTCTGAGTCATCCAGGTCATGGTTGCCCCAAAGGTGCTTTTTTCAGAGCTGAAGAAGCTTCTTGGATGAGAAGCAAAACGTCTTTGAAGAAAAAACAGAAAGTCTAGTTGCCTCTTGAAAAAGCATTTTTGGACATAACCTTGATATTTATGAGTTCACCTGTAGTCTAACTAGGAACAGTGGATGATATATAAGGGAAAGATGTTACAGGAGATTTTGTATTTGTTTTATTAGATTGTTAAACATGTACAATATAGCAGGTATAAATATAAACATGGACATGAAAGAAAGATATGAATACAAATAAATGGGGACAGTAGGACAGGGACAGTAGGCTTATGCACACCCCTTTTATGGACCTCTTAGGAATGGTGTGAGATCCACCCCATTTAAGGTTGAAGCTATGAGGGTTAGAGGATGTAACAACAGAGTCAGTAGAGCATTCCAGGCATTGATCACTCTGTTGCTGAAATCATATTTTCTGCAATCATGTTTGGAATGGTTTACCTTGAGTTTGTAGCGATTGTTTGCCCGTGTATTATTGAGTTTGCAGCTAAAGAAGTCATTGGCAGGTAAGAGGTTGTAACAGACAATTTTGTGTACTGTGCTTAGATCATACCATAGGGGATGAAGTTCCAGATTGTCAAAGCCCAACATTTCAAGCCTGGCAACATAGGGAATTCTATTGTGAGTAGAGGACTGCAGTCTTTACAGTAATATGGAGGTCAGAAATGGTAGGAGTGGCAATGCTAACTAGTAATAAAGGAGCAACTCTGTTATCTATGGCTTATCAGAAACAACAGAAGCAAAGTGAAGATCCAAAAATCCCATAGCTGTTTTTCTGTCTTTGTTTGAGTTTCATGATGGCATTATTTTTTTCAGTTATACTGTGCCTATTTTAACTGTTATACTTTATCTTCTGTAAGCCACAAAACTGTCAGGTAGCGGTGGAGTATAAGGTGAATAGATAAATGAATGATAGGACTGTAAACCTACATCCACAATCGATCAGTTATGCCTGACTATGGATAAAGCTTTATCAATAAAACACCATTACAAGATAGCACATCTGACTAATATGTACACAGGGGCCCATGATGGATTGTGTAGGAATTATGTAAGGAACAATATGTTTAGGAGTGAACATATGATATGTTGGCACTCTGACTCAATTTCACAATTTGTGGTGAATCAACTACTCTAATATCCTATGATAAACAATGAATGTGGTAGAAATGTATTTTTGTTGCAACGCCTATGAACCAAGAATTTCTGATCACGTCTGAATTGTCAGGATAGTAGATCCTCAATTGTTTTCACACTTTAGCTTGTGTAATGTAAACCATAATTGAGTTTAAACAATTTTCTACATGTCATAAAGCCAAGGATATGTTTTCTTGTATGGGGGAGGCATATAGGATCACCCCAATATTTCTCCTGTTGAAGATAAATCAATCTGGCACCTAAAATATTCTCTTATCACATCACCTACACTCTGTAACATCTCCCTGAAGATTTATACAGCTCTCCTGATTATTCAACATCATTTTTGGAAACCTGGATTTTCTCCTAGGCCTGGGGTAGGTTGGTTGTTAAGCCTCTGCTACTGTTTTGTTGAGATACATATGTTGAGATGGTTTTTTTTCTGCACATCTGTCCCCCTTCATTTTATAGTTTCTTATTTTGAGATGTAATCTACCCAGGGTCATTTGGGAGCTGAGCAGCCTCTAAATCCATTAAAATAAAGTCTTCAATAGCTGTCAAATCTAAATGCCCATAGGGAAAATCATAGTTGTTTTACCTTTTTAAAAATTGTTTGCAATTTTTAAAACAAATGTAAAAAAAAAAAAAAAAGGAACTAAGGTAGCAAGGATGGGGAATTATCTCCATGGCTCCAATTATGTCAGAATTACAACTGTGAGTATCCTGGCCAATTGACCTCATTGTTTAAAAGTGCTGAGAGCTGCAGTTTACAAGTATTTAGAACAGTGTTTCCCAACTTTGGCAACTGGTCTGAAAGTCAATTTCCAGAATCCCTCAATGAGCCTTAAGCCTCCTGAGGTCATGTGATCACCATTTATAACCTTCCTTCAATGGGGAAACTAGATTTGCTTAGTGATGACATGATTCACTTATATGCAGTGATTCGCTCAATAACTCTGGCAAAAAAGTAAAAAATGGGGCAAAGCTCACTTAACAACTGCCTTGCTTAACAACAGAAACTTTGGCCTCAATTGTGTTCATAAATTGAGGACTCCCTATATACTATCTATACTGCTGCCTTTTTGATAGAATGGGAAAGTTATCATCCTATGTATCACTTGCACTTTATATATTTGAGAGTACTCTTGCAGCCAGATTTGTTCTCTTCAAGAAAACTAAAAATATTTACTTCCTGAATCTGCAAATGTGAACCCTAATTTCTGGCAGTGATATAAAACACATTTAATTGCATCCTTACATTCATAGGTTTGAGTTGGTTTTTTCTTCATCTTTCCTTTTAGTTAGAAACTGTGTGTGCTATGCAAGAGCAACAAACAGTAAAGACAACAATTTTGTGTTCTCATCTTTAATGTAAAGATTTTTTTCATAAATTGTACGAACAAAGATAAGATCATAGCTTGATAGCTCCTCTTAGTTTTGCTGAGCGTCCCCTGGGATTGTTTTTAATTTCTGAATCCTGGGGAGTGAGAACTTTCTTTTCTATAAGTTTCCATTTTGAACAATAATTTTCACCGAGCGATTCATCCTCCCCTTCTAACAAGTCCATTCTTGCTCTCCTGATCTTCTGCCTTATACTAAGGTTGAACCTTTCTGAAATGTCTATCCCATGCAGAAATCTTTTGACAATACGATCTTCTAAAGAATGGAAAGTAATTGCTACAAGTCTTCCACCAGGTTTTAGAAAATGTTCAGCTGCCTTCAAACCTTCATAGAGTTCATGTAGCTCATTGTTGACAAATATGCGCAAGGCTTGAAAAGTTTTGGTAGCTAAATGTGCTGGTCTTGAAAGTTTGTCTTTTCGAGCATAAAAAATGGTTTCTGGAAAAGCACCTATTTAAAAAGAAAAAGAAAAAAGGAAGTGAAAATATTTTGGCATTTGAACACTTTTGAATACATTTATAATCATTTTAACAGTTAATTATGGCAAATATCTGAAATTGATGCCATTTTAATATTGGCTTTCAAAAATTTTAACAAGCTAGTGTCTCTGAATCTCTAGGTTATTCAAAACTCAATTTCATTTCTGGTAAGTGTTGACATTATGCTGGTTCAAGTTGGCAAGTTGTAAAGAAATATTTTATATTATTTGAATTCATAATCAGCCAAAACAACTTGTTTCAATAAACTGCAGCATCCAACTTCATATATTTTATATACACTTGAAATAAAAATAATCTATTTTTACTTTTCTGGAAGTCTGCAGTCATTTACATTATTCACCTGTTTTATTTGGCACCATGAAATATAATGAACATTAACTGCTGCTGCTTTGAAACGAATGGATTAAAATGTAGTTATTTTATTTCATTTTGTTTACAATCTTGCTATTTTTCCTATCAATCTGATTCTGACTTGATGCCAGAGTTACTTACTAAAATACTTACCAGTGGACAAACATTCCATCCTATTGCTTGCACTGCATTACTAAATAATGGAAATGAGGACTAATTTTGGTTGTCTGTTGAAAGGTTACAGTTGGGTATATGCCTCATTTCCATTTCACAATATGCAGAATTTACACAGAATGTCTACATTTAGATGGAGAAAATGTTTTGGTGTCCGCAGCAAGTCATAGTTTTTAAATATTTTTCATTTTAGATTTATAATTTAAAGCATCATATATATTTCATGTATATATAAGTATAATCTTTATTGTCATTGTACTTAAATACAAAAAAATGGTTATATGAAATTATTATATAATTGGTTATATATGAAATTTTCATTTGACAGGAGCTTCTTGTGGGCAATTAAAATCCTTATATAAGATGCATTCAATTCATATTTAGTTAGGCCTTATAATGTAATTTATGTAAGCATGAATAGACAAAAAATTATGAGTAGATGAAAAACACTTCATTCATCTAGTTCATCATGGCATGGATTTATTTGCCTTAAGTGCCATTTGTAGAAACTGGGAGCAATTTACAAATCCTTGATAAATTGTTCAGATTATATATTAAAATAATGCATCATTGCCATATAAAACCAGATGTTCCAATAGAGCAACTCTCATAAGCCATAATTATGTTTTAATTCGATTTATATACCACCAAAACCTAGCGTTTAACTAGAGTGCAGCAACATCTGGAGACTGATACAGTGAATAACTGTAACATTAAAAATGGCAGCACTGTGACATTACTACTCCCACCGAAAATATTACTGCAACAAAAAATGCAGGCCAAAGAACTCATGTACAACCTAATCAACAATTTTATTTTGTCATATTTTTTGTGGATGTTTCCAAACTAGAAAATCGAATACTCCAAGACAAATGTTCATTTAAAACCAAAGTGCAAAAAGTGAAACCCACATGTATTTATCTTGTGGGCCTTACACTATCCCAAGACTTGGTTCAAATTTCAGCTTCCTTCCAAATTTAGTCTTTTCTTTCCACTTTTTTTTCTGAATTGGAAAAAGGGGTGAAAAACAGCTACTACCATTTCATGTTTTAACTCCCACCACCACCAACCTCTTCTTAGAATAGATTCTAGCACTGCCCATTTTTTAAGTATAGATCTCAAGATACAGCTTCTGAGTCTGACAAAGCCCTTCCGCTGATGGTGGGAATTATGTTTCTCACGTCCCAAAAATACTGGAAAATTATATCTAGGTTTATTGTAGCAGGAAGGTTTGTAAAATATGTATGTATTTTATGCCTTGAGGATCTCATAGCCTAGGAACTATTTTTCCTGAATTTATAATACATTTTTTTAAAAAAAGTATCTCAATTATTTCCAAAAATATTGAAGGCAATTTCAGATGCTTAACAAGACCTCAATTATGCCAAGCATAAACTGAAAGAAAACGATAGCTAGCATAATAAATAGGACAATGTTGCATGAGGATAGGCTGAGCGTCAGAGAGCAATAACTATCATATGAATAAATACATTTCTACTCAGGAAGATAGACATGCCTTTAAGTGGAATTAGAGTAGGGATGGCCAAATATGCCATTTTTGAAATTCTTAAGTCCTCCAAATTCATCACTTGTTTTGATGTTGCTTTTTCATGAAGACCCTATTTGGCAACAATCTACTTTTCAGATTCCCACCTTCTCAAAAAAAAAACCTCAAAGTCTTTTAATTGGACCTTTCTGCAACCAATTTTATTGACAGTTTTTGGGATATCTGTTAGAGGCTCATTTTGAGGATATATAGTCCTTATATATGCCTATGAAATGACTGAATAATTTAGTTTGAGGCAAGATAGGATTTCTAATTTTAATTTAATTTAATTTAAAAGATTTGCATGACATGTGTAGATAATGCTCTGTTTTCTTTCCTCTCTTCATGTCAATTTCTTAGCTCAAATATAACCCTAAAACTCACTGGGGTTCTGATTAACTGCTTGAAAGAAAGCCATTGAATAGTTATGAATCAAGTGAGAAGACCAGCTGTATAGTGGCAAAACAAAGGAACAGAATTGATAATTCATAAATAAATAAGAATGCGATCTGCGTTGAACAGATTCTTATTCACTTTAAAAATGCGGCCTCACAATGGAGAGACTCTTGAATCACAAGATTCCTTTGAAGACCTGTATACTGCACAAGTCAAAAAGAGGGCTGTGAAAATATTTAGAGACTCCTCACATCCTGGACATAAATTGCTTCAACTCCTACCCTCAAAATGACGCTATAGAGAACTGCACACCAAAACAACTAGACGCAAGAAGTTTTTTCCTAAACTGCTATCACTCTGCTAAACAAATAATTCAATCAACACTGTCAAACTATTGACTAAGTCTGCATTACTATTAATCTTCTCATTGTTCCCATCACCCATCTCCTCCCACTTATGACTATAACTTTTGTTGCTTGTATCCTTATGTTTTATATTGATTATTTCCTAGTATGATTTGATTGCTTATTTGTACCTTATGACTATCATTAAGTTATGATTCTTGACGAATGTATCTTGTCTATGGTGTATATACACTGAGAGTATATACACCATAGACAAATTCCTTGTGTGTCCAATCACACTTGGCCAATAAAGAATTCTATTCTATTCTATTCTATTCTATTATCAGCTGTGAACAGGAACACTTTCTCTACCTTACTTTTCTATACCAACTACCTCCATTCCTAAAAAGAGAAGAGCTCTTCTCTTAGTCATGATAATCAGTTTTGTTTACCATTTCAATTTGTGATACTCACTATAAATAAAACATTAATGAATCATACACTAATTTCCTATACACACATATATTTATTATCTATTTGCAACATATATATATGTATGTATGTATGTATGTATGTGTGTGTGTGTGTGTATATATATATATATATATATATATATATATATATATATATATATATATATATATATATATATATATATATATATATATATATATATATACTGCTGTTATTGTACATTGTAAATATAGGTAGTCCTCAACTAATGAGTATTTGATTGGTGACCATTTGAAGTTAGGAAAAGGCTGAAAAAAAGTGACTTATGATTGTTGCAGTGTACCCTGGTCACGTGATCAAAAATCAGGCATTCAGCAATTATCTAAAATTATCCCAGTTACAGCATTCTGCAATCATATGATTGCCATTTGCAATCTTCCAAGAGGACGTCCAATAAGCAAATCAATGAGGGTAGCCAGATTCGTTTAATGACTGTGTGATTCGTTTAATGACTACAGAAAAAAAAAAGTGCAGTCACAAAGAAGTAAACACTGGAAACTGGAAAAAGCTGCCAAAAATCATTTTCACAAAACCATGCAACAGTGCTAAATGTCAGCCAGTTGCCAAGCACCCAAAATGTGATAAAAATGTGATATTGTGGTGTGTGTGTGTGTGTGTGTGTGTGTAGCTGGAAACTGGGTCATAAGTAGTTCTGGGGAGGTCCATCGTGATTTCAAATAGTCAATAAGCAACTGAACATTAAACTAGGACTATCTCTAATAGTAAAAACCCTACAAATATTAATAAATATATACCTTAGTATTTTAGTTATACTATCTCTTTTAAAAAGCCTCTATGAACTTCAACAGATTAGAATATGACATCTAGGCTATTAACTGAGAAGATAAATTTGGTCCTGGAGTGAATTGATGTACCCATTTCCAATTTGTTTATAAATAGAAATAAAAGTACTGATGATTTCTTCTTAAGTATTTTATATTTAGATTAGAATATCTCAAGAACATTGCCTTTTATTTAATTTTGCACTGTTTGATAAACAGAAAAATATTTTCATATTTTAATAGTGATATTGTTCTATTGTTTTGATTACTTGTCAAACAAATGAAAATGGATATAAAGGTTGCAAAATAAAGAAGTAAAAGGCCACAAGGAAACCAGAGAAAAAGCAAAAGAAATGATTTGGTTATGTTTTTCCTCCTAATCTCAGTTTAAACAGAATGAGTCCAGTCAAGAAAATGAAAATGGATAGACAGAAAGATTTCATTCTTCACCAGTGGTGGCTCAGAAAAAATAAATAAATCTAATCTTTCTTACACCTTTGTAAAAAATATATATGCTGGCAGTGGAAGAAAAATCTGCTTGGTAACAAGCTTTACTAGAGATAATAATAGAACAGAATAGATTTCATTCATAAAAATACCATGTTTCTGGAAGATAAATGATTTAAAATCCCAAGGAGAAAGTATCTGTTGTTTAGTTTAGTTTGAGGTTATTCTGATATTGCATAATGATAAAAAAAAACCTTAATAGATGTGCATGTTAAAATGCACTAAATTGTAAGCTTCTGAATTAAATTCACAAACACTGTGCTTGCCAGCATGCAAGACTTATTTTGTGAGTGTTATGACATACTTTAAAAATTAATTATTGTTAGAGGAATTATTTAATAAGTTTCAATGAGGTAGCTTATATCCTTTCATCAAAGAAGTGTTAACAATTTTAATATCCAACTGAAATGCTATAAATTTTCAAATTATTAATTAAAATATTGTGAATTTGGACCAACCTGAATAAAATTTGTTTATCCTGTATGACTGTTTAAAGAGATACATTTGCTTATACTTTTCAATTTCTTGACAAGTTAAATTCTCATAAGTCAATTACTACCTTATTATTAAAACAAATAAAAGACAAAGAATATTAAATTAATTTTTTGTTTTTTGATCAGAAAAAACAAGTACCCTGTTTTCCTGAAAATAAGATCTCCACGGATAATAAGCCCAATCAGGCTTTTGAGCGCATGTGCTAAAATAAGCCCCCCCCCGAAAATATTGCAACTCAGCAGCAACCATGAGGTGACCACGTTTGCCGCCTCCTGCATCTCAAAAATAATAAAGCCAAGTGCCTATCTTATTTTCAGGGAGACATGGTAGGTATACTGAGAAGCTGAATTTTTTTAATCATCACAATGGTTCATTGATGAACTATTGCTTTAGAGTTGGATTCAGGGCCAAAAATGACTTTTTTAACTATGATTCTTTTTGTGAATAAACACTTGTGTCATTCTAAGAGTTTAGTATAGATTGTTAAATATTATATATTATATGACAAATATATTTACTGATATGAGTCATGTGAGATCCAGTTTGGTATACTAGCTAACGGCACTAGGCTGGAAATTGAAAGAGTGTGAGTTTTAGTACTGCCTTAGGCACAACCCCAGCTAGGTGATTTTGGGGCAGTCACTCTTTCTCAGTCTTAGGAAGAAAGCAAGAGCAAACCACTTCTAAAAGTATTGCCAAAAAACATGCCTGGACTTCTTCAGGCAGTTGCACACCAACCCATTGGAAAATCTGCCTTATTGTGGTTTTGGCAATATAAATTTTCTACCAAATAAATTAATTAAAATTTAGTTATTGCTATTGCTTATCTAATATTGTAAGGTCCATCCTATTAATTTAAAAATAATAAATTATGAAAAACGATTACATACAAATATTATCAGTAATCAACAAAGAGAAAAGATGAAATAAAGGATATTAGGAATGGTTTCTTCATATGGAAATTGAGAGCCGAAGTTAAATAGGTTTAAATAGTTTAAGGGACAAATATCACCTCTTATCCTGGGATATTTATTTGCCAGTAGATGGCAATGTCCATTCTCCAGTAGTTTTGAATGTCTGAGTCCCTACACATGTTCAGTATCCTGAAGCTAGCAAAACATTCTCATTCACTACACAATCCTTGAACAACAATATTAAAAGGATCCATTGTGACATAAGCACTATTGGACAGAGTGGAATCACCAAATTAGAGGAAAAAGAGGCATTTGGGGGATAATTATGAGCCTTTTAAACACACTCACATTTTTCAAATGTTCTCCAAGTTTTGTCCCAGAAGCTGGTAAAAGGCTGAGGAAATATTTTACTGATTTGATTATAACTGTTACTGTATAATTCTTGGAAAGGCGGTGTCACCTGCCTCTTTCCTGACATTAACATGGTACTGAAAGAAAAATATTATGTCTAAATTCAGAATTATATATATATAATACTGTAAATTGTGTAAAGATATAGACATTTTCCAAATCTTTGAATCTTTTACTTAATGAAACAGCCATTATTACTATCTGAGCCACATCTGGAAAGATGTTAAAAGTCAGATTCAACCATGCTTATCTTCATGAATCAATCATCAGTCTCCTTAAAGGCAGGTTGATATTTTCTCAAATTTATATGGCCACTCATCTTATGTGAAGCGATTCTGGGCTTGTACAATAACACTACTATTAAAGTATACTACAAAACTACTTAAAAACAATAAAAACAGTAAAACAGATAAAAATGCTAGAAAACAAACAACAGAGAGAACAAGATGAATTAATTTGAAAAAAAAATAGTATTTGTAAAATTATAAACTGTGGGAAACTGCCACAATTACAATCACTATACAAAATGCATACTCCATGTTTTTGCTGAGCAGCTTTAAGAACTATTGATTTTTGAGTTAAATCACACATCTAGAAGTCTTCTAAGACCACAGATGATTGGTTCCTATAGGAAATTGTGAAATGGTGATCCATCAATTATTTAATGATTAAAATCCTGCTGTACAGCAAAATCTGCCTCTTTTTTTCAAATTCTATATACTCATGGATCTTCAAATATGGGTTGGTACTTATTTGAAGTACCCACAGTAGGATTTTTTAAAGACAATAATAGTAGCAACAATAGGATTATACTCAATTAAAACAATTAAAAATTAAAAGTCTGGGAGGTGGAGTATATGATCCCTCCTCTGCAGAAGCCAGTTTTATTTTCAACTAGCTTTTTTAAAGAAAAAAGACGATATTCAATGAATCTCCCTGGGAAGAGACTTCAAAAGGAAAATCTCAGAATTCAAAGAACTCTGTATCTGTTCACAAAATTCACTCAAGACTGGACAGATTTATAGGGGGGTGGGATTGCCACAAAGTCCTAAGCATTTCTCCAAATGAGTAGTCATATGTTTTATTAAGTCCTCTTAATTTTATTAGTATCAGTGATTGAAATATATTACTAATCAGCTTATCTTTACAGCCAATAGATAGCACAATGTATAAATGTATAAATAACCAACCTGTTTTTATAACAAATAGGATTTTAGAAATAAAGACAAATAAATGGTTTCATTCTGATAGGTAAATGAAACTTCTTGCCTAACATTCCTTGTTCTTATCATCTCAGATTTCATCTTGATAGGCAAAATTATAAATGTCACCATGTAAAATCTATTATTAAACTAATCATCATTCGACAATATAAAAAGGCAGAGCATATGGGGGAAAAATAGCTGACATCAGAGCAGGATAGACAGGATTAGATCCCGCACGATTTCAAGTACAAATAGATCCCTCTGGGACTTGTGGATTAATATTTTTTCCCTTTCGGACACTGCACAGAATTAATGAGGATACCTGCAATAATGCTGGCAAGCTGCCGCGTTCTGGTGATGGGGTAGATGCTGCGTGCCTGAACAATTGTTGAAGCTATTTTTTTGGCATGCTTCTCCTCCCCATATGTTTTTAGGATGGACGCAAGTGCCTGTTGATCTAAAGCATTCACAACATCAGCAGCAGTGGGCGTGTCAAGATACCTACGCACAAGAACAGCCAATTAGTTCACTGACGTCAGCCTCCATTGACAAGGGGTGAAGCTTCACAGCATTAAGTCAAAGTCAAACACACACTTGCTGCATACAAGTACAGAGATTTCACAATAAGAAAATAGAAAGTGCTTCTATCTTTAAAGTATCTTCTTAAACGTACATATAGAGGTTCATTCCCAGCATAACTTTAATATTATGAAGTTGATGAGCATAGCCATAGTTCAAATATAACTCAGAAAGACAAAATATTGCATAAAACTAGAAGGTGAATTCATTTCAGAAACAGACTTTTTTCCCCGAGACATCGCATCGCTTTTTCTGTTCCCTGATCAAAAAAGAGAACCTTAATCTCTCTGACCTTTTTCCTCAAATCTAATGTTATGAAAAATAATCTACCATGAAGAAAATGTGATGTATTTAATGATCACTTAAAGGTCTCACCATTCAGAAATGGTATTAAAAACAAAAACAAAAAAGAATTGAAATCAATCAAGTTCAGTAATGTTCCTAAAATACCAGGGGGAGGAGGCTAGAAAGCAACATTTATTTTAATTTGCCTTTTAAAACTGAATACAAATACATATATGTACATACACACTTTTGATTTAGAATGTTTTATGAAAGATGTTTCATAAAACATTGGGCATATCTGGCTACAATAAATATAAGCAGGGCAACTGAATACAGATGAACTAAGAAGAAAACATAGCTATTCCAATGTTTTTGGAAAAAAAATTGGCACAGAACCTGGTTTGAATCTACCAGTTTCAATAGTGTTCAAAACAATGAAAAAAAAATCTTCAAGAAGTTCTTTCAGTAGGAAACCTTGAAGGAAACAATTACTTCAAAATTACTTGTACTGCTTTTATTTCAAGTTACTTCAGTCAATTTCAACTGGACAGAAGTTTTGTTTTTTTTAAACAGAAAAACGGATTATATTTTTAGAAATGTTATTATCTACAAAGATCGGTCCAGAACAATCTTTTCAACATAGCCACTAAAGGCTATGATGTTTTTTAATTCTAGATAACAGCAGACCAAAAGGACAAAAAGTAAATTAGAGGAATTTAGGTATTTTTCCTTTCTTTCTGACCTTTTCCCCAAATTACAGATTGACGTACTATGTTATATAGCTGTGATGGCGAACCTATGGCACACATGCCACAGGTGGCACCAACCTGGAAGTCAAAACAGGGTGCGGGGGTGCCACGCAAGGCTCCCGGCGTCCTGTTTTGAGCTTGGAAAGCCTCCTGCACCAACCTGGAAGCAAAAAATGGGTGAAGGAATGCATATGTGGGGGTGGCGGGGCAGCACAGGGGGGGTGGTCATATGCAAATGCACAGGGGTGAGAGCACACATGTGGGGGTGCATGCACATTGCATTATGGATGCAATGACAGATGTCACATGCGCGCACGCGCTTTTGGCACACAACAACAAAAAGATTAGCCATCACACTTTTATAGTTTGATTGTTTCCACAATTGTCTAAATTTACCTTTAATTTGTAATCATAGCCAAAGGAATTTGGAATTTAGACAACTAAAAGCTGCTTCAAATCTTTCCCGTGTTAACCTTAATCACTCTTTCATTTCAATTATAACTCTCTTCATTCAAGTTGATATAGAATTGCTATAAGATTCTTATAGTGGTGTCTCTTTTGTTTAGTAATTTTATCTCTTCTGAAAGTGTGTGCATTAGTAAATGGCAATTTAAAATTCTGCTAGCATTATATGCTAGTTCACTATCATTATCTGCAAAAACTCCCATTATCTACAGTCTGGTTTGAACTGCTAAGAGTCAGGTGGCAATTTATTACTGTATTGATCACACAATCAGTCATACATTTAGACTGGATATGGCATTTTTATTCATAGATTGCAGGAGTGTCAAACTCAAGGCCCCGGGGCCAGATCCAGCCCGCAGAGTGCTTAGATCTGGCCCATGGGGCCACCCTGGAAACAGTGAAGTACTGGCCGGCAGTACCTCTGCCAGCTAAAACAGAACTTGGGAGAGCCACGAGCAGCATGCACAAGCTCCTTTTTCGCAGGCAGAGGGTTGCAGGAGGCTATCGCAGTTGAAAATGGAGCTCAGGAGCCCGTTTTCACTGGCAGAGCACTTGAGCCGCTACAGGTGCCCTCGACATAAGTGACATCAACCTGGTCAAACACAACCCTGATGCAGCCCTTAATGAAATTGAGTTTGAAATACCTGATCTACTGTATCCCTCCCAAGGATCTGGGATAACTGTTAAAGATATTGTTGCAGGATGTAAGCTGTTCCAAATAAAGCTGCCTTTTGCAATTAACTGATAGTATTTTTGTCAAATGTCAATGGTGTTCAAGTGGTACTCCAGATGTTTCTGTATTGAAGCCTATCACTATTGCTACTATATTTGCTTTCTCCTGCCACAGTTGTTCTACTTCTAATTACTGTATTATTATGGTTCATTGCAAAGACAGCTAGATGTTTAGAGAGTGTATTTCACATTTTTATCTACCTATGAAGTGATCCAAAGACCTTGGATATACAGATGTTGCTTGATATTAAAGTTATCATTGTAGGACGTAAACTGATTCAAGTAAAAATGCCTTTTGAAATTAACTTATAGTGATTTTGTCAATGCCAATGTTTAGGTTGTACACCAGATATTTTGGGACGGCACCCAAGTGCCAATCACTATATGGTACTATATTTGCTTTCTTTTGCTACAGTTGTTCTACTTCTATTTGAAGATTTGTATTTTGTGATGTTTTCCAGTTCTTTCTCTTTTATTTTGCTTTCTACAGATATTGCCTCATCCACTATCCTGAGTTCTTTGTCTTTGTTAGTGACAATTGTTAAGTCTAGGGTATTATGTGCCAGATGTTTGAATGCTTGAATTGAAGTTCCAAAGCACATTGGCTTCTTTATTTTCTTTTACTTCTCTATTTTATTCTCCAACCAGTTCTTGCTTGCAGGCAAATGGTATTTCTTGCAGATCTTCCAATGTACCATTGTTACCACTTTGTCATGCTTTATAGTCACTCTGTGCAATCTTTTTGTAGTGCCTAATTAGGTAGTAATTGTTTCTCCAGCTTCATTGCAAAGATGACATTTGCTGTCTATTGCTGTCTTCTCAGTTCTGGCTTAGATGCATTTTTTCTTTAGCCCTGGCCTTGTGCAGGCAGAACAGTCCCCACTCTTCTTTCAACTTTCCTCCTCTTAACCATTGCCACTGCTTTACCTGCTAATTCTGTTTGTGTGTGTGTGTTTGTGTGCGCATGCGCATAATGCTAAGTAGTACTTTGCTTTGTCATGTCTCTTTTCTGTTCTTCATTTGGTCTTTCTTTAGGCCAGTTTGGTCTCTTTCATACGGAATAAATTTTCATGATTTAGCTTCAGTGCATCTTCTTCATTATTCTTCAGGTATTCTTCAAATGCCCTTTTTTCTTCTTGCTGTCTGCCACATTCCCCATTCACCTATGCCCCTTGATAAATAAGACTCTGTCAACATCTTTGCACGGATGAAGGACATGGTTCAGTGTCATTATTTTCCTCATCTTTCTCTCAAGGACTGCTTGAGTTCAGTCCACTATTCCACCTGTGTATCTAATGACTGGAATTGCTGAGGAGTTTGCTGCCTTAATGGTAATTCTTCCACTGAGTTTGGACTTCTTCACTCGCATGATGCATTCACTACTAACATTCTTATTACCTACTATGTGCTTGCTAGTATCAATTTGAAGGGTGCCACGGTATTATATGTCTTTAAATTTTTGACTGGAATATGCCCAAGGTTGGATGAAAAATGGACTGCTATATAAATCCATCCATCTACCCATCCATCTTCTTCACGCAGACTCTTGATGTTATTTCCTTAGGGCATTTTGATTCATTCAGGGTGGCACATTTGTCTAATCCAAACACCATTGCAATGTAATTGCTGTATATATATACATACAGATTCTGTTTCAGATGTACCTAATGGCCTAATGCAGGGCTGTCAAACTTGCAGCCCGCAGACTGGATGTGTCATGCACTGGTCACGGCCACGTCTGGTTTAGTGAAGAGGGGAAAAGTCCCAATATGTCATATGATGATGCCATGAGTTTGACACCCCTGACCTAATGTGTTCAGTGTTGTTGGCAGAGGAATTAATGCAGTGACAAACAGTAGTGATGATAGTGAGTCTCCTCAAAAGATTCCTCTCCTGATGTTTAACTTCTCCCAGTCTATTACTATTGACCAGCAACTGTGTCTTCTACTGTGCTATTGATCTTTCTAATTTTTCTAATGAATCCTTTTATTTCTAGGTCCATCACTGGCAGGGAATCAAGTACCTTCTTGTAATCAATCCAGCTACATTCAAATTGATCTTCCTTCTGCAATTTAAAAAACAATCATTTTGTCAATTAGAAACTGATCTTTTGTTCCTCTGCTATTTGGGCAATTTCCTTTCTGCCCGGATGGGAAGAGCTTGTTTGCAACTACATGCAATCATCTACAACATTAATTAGCAATCTGAAAGTGGTTGGTAAGCAGGTAATTAGCCTGTAGTTGCTTGGTTTTGTCCCTTTTGTTGGATCTCTGATTATCAAATGCCAGATAGCAACTAATCTTCAATTTCACCTCCTTGTTGTATATTGTTAAACTGCTTGTATGTAAAACCCATGCAGTTTATCTTCACTTTGTGGTGACTATACTTGATTTTCCTTGTCCTTTTCTCCCTACTTTTGCTGTTATTATAGGTACTTTCATTTCAGCTTTTTAAAAATTCTTATTTACCTCCTTTACCCAAGCTGCATTCTTGTTGGATTTCTTTTGGTTGTCCTATGGAGCTGTTTCTTTTTTGTCGAATGTGAGATGGTTCATTGCAGTCTCTCCATTGATGGAATAGTAAAAACATTTCTGATTTGACTAAAGTTGGAGGATCTGCATATAACATACAATTCTATTTTGTTATCTTCTGATTTTCTTGGCTATAGTTGTTATTTCGTGCTTTATTATTTCCAGTGCTTTTAAAATCTTCCTTGTTTCTAGGAACATTCCTGCTCAGCTTGTTCACATCAGCTGTCAATTCTTTAGCTTTAGATGGCCTTCATGTACATCAAGATTGTCCAAGACCCTACAATGTCATAATGTATTGAAGTAGTATATGTGTGAATTGAAGTAGTACGGCCTTTGTAATTGACAGGTGGAAAAAGTGTCAATGCCCAGATTTTCTCCATCTGTCCAAGATTTTTTGTCTTCTGTAACTACCAGGACTATTACGGCAAGTTTAATTATTATTTATTTATATTTATATTGTTTGTATAATTTATTGAATCATTGTCTTTAGGACTATTTTTAATAATGTGTATCTATTTATTGTTGCATATACTTGGCAGATTCTATTCAAAAATCACACACATATATGTATGTATAGGATTACATAAATGTAGTTTTCCAGTGAGCCGCATAAATCCAAAGAAATTAAAATATTTATTACATTGATACTGATAAACAACAGTTATTCATTTTGAGCAATTTTAAATTAGATAATACTATCAATAATTGAACAAACCTAATATAGATTTATTGTGATTCCTATAAAACAGCCTGGAATAAAATCATCATTGTCTAATTTGACGGATGAGTAAGATGTGCATAAGGGAATGGCTTCCCCTATTTAATTCTATTGTATCCATTATAATCATTCAAGACTTGGTCAGGATTTGTGTCAATTTTAAAAGACAGATTTAGAACCAATATCTTTATTAACATTTATAAAAATTTAACTGCTGGGGTGAAGGATAGTAGGGGGAAATAGAAGAGATTAAAAAAATCTGGCACTAAATGCCAAAAATACAGCATAGAATATTATTTTGTCAAATGAAATAAAAACTGATTTATTATAGACTGTATTATGCAGAGAGATATAGCAGGGCACTCTAAAAGGGAAATTAAATTCAACTTGCTGTTGAGAAATTGATTACATAATATTTTTTTTTAGCAATAGATACCTGTCACCGTCCATCCTCATGTCCAATGGGCCATCCTTTTTTAGGGAAAAACCTCTTTTTGGTGTATCTAACTGCAAAGAAGAGCAACCGACATCCAAAAGAACACCATCTAAACTTGCTGGCTGTACTCCAAAAGATGTTAATAAGGTTTCTGCTTGACTAAACGATCCTAGAACAGGCTGTATTTGCTGCCTATAAGAGCACAAAGGAAAAGATAAATATATACATTTGTTATTAGTAAAGCTACATTTAACAATGATAATCTCCATATTTTATAGGCACATAGGCATGTTTTATTGTTGTACTGTTTTCTTCTTATGTTTTTAACCCTTGCTAGCTGGTTGGTTGGTTGAGTGTATAAATTGAAATAATAATTAAACAGATAATAATTGATAGGTTATTTATAAATCAACAACAAAACCTATGGCAAATATCACTGTGGTGTTTCTAATGTTAAAACTTAAGATTTTTACTATCCTGAAAATTTTTTGTTTTCTAATGACATATTGATGTGTCGCCTTTCAAAAAAGATTTTTTCCAGGTTCAGCAACGTTAGATGATAAGATACATATGCAGTTTTATTTAGGAACTTGTACAACTGATTTTTTTTCTCAATACGGCCTTCAATCATTCTCTCTCTCTTTCTCTCTCTCTCTCTTTTTTTTACAAAACCAACTTTTGGGAAGTAAACATGAAAAAGCAGAATAGCCAAAAGTGAGACTGTAGTGTTTTTATACATCTTTCTCATAGCCAGCAAACACAAAATAAATTTAAAAACCAACTCTATTATAATTACATTTTTTCAATGGATGCCTTTCTTAATTATACTACCATAAACTATACATTTTTAAGTAAGCAATAACATATTGAATCCTATGAACTTTTACAGAACTTTAACAAAATCATTGGGGGAAAAGTAAAGGTCGGAAATTATAACAATTTTGGCCAAATTACTTTTATACTATTCAAGACGAGTTCAAAATTTATACCAATTAAATGTTTATGTTACAGCAGAATAAATAAAATGAGGCATAATATTGGTTCTATACGAAAAAAATGAATACTGTCTAGGGAAGATTTATTAGGCATATTCCAAAATTCATAGATACATAAGGATTTTTAAAGTATTCTTGGCAAGTAAAGTAAATTTAAAGTGCTATTAAGTCTTTGAAGTCCTTTCTGTTACTTTATTGAAAACATAGTCTGTACATCTGCCCAGTTATTCTAACATCAAAAGAAAAAAATGTGTGTCCCAAATGAGTAACAGTTCTTTGAACTAATGCAGTCATTTTGTCAAGATCATCGAGGTAAATAAAATAATCTTCAGAAGCTGACATAGCGTTAACTATCAACAGGCAACTCATAAATGACTAGTCTTGACATTATTGTAAGATCAATTCCTGAATGAGACTACATAGAGACATTTCTCAACTACTTATCTGAGAAGGGCAAGCTTGAGAGGGAGGGGAGGCAAGGGAAAAGAAGGTGAGTAATTTAGAAAAAGGTTAGAACTAAGAATGAACAGGGAAACAATCTTGCAAAGATAATATCTAGGAGAAATGCCCAATAATTTTAATCCACAATGTGTTTGATTATCACTTATTATCTGAAATCTTTCCAGAGATAATTCCAGAATTTTATAGCCCACTTGATTCTTGTGGAATTCCAGAATAGCAGTGCTACAATCTTCCAGACTAGGGAAAATAGAAGTATTGTGCCAAAGTGTCCACTGCTACTTTTGTTTCAAAAATACATTGCTGTATAAAAGGGAGCAAACATAATAAATATTGCAAGTAAAAATAACGAACAGAAAAAAATGAGAAAAAAATGTTAACAACTCTTTCTTTCTCACTTTCCACATTTCCAGTTACCATTTGACAGCTCATTGCAGCAACAGGTAATTCCAAAATCAAAACATTCTATCAATGTAATTTAAAGATTAATATTAGCAACTTAGTGCTACCTGCCAATACTCAGAACTTTCTGCAAATAATGTACAGAAGATATTAGGTTACCAGATAATCTTGTTAACAAATTTCAAAAAGGAAGACAAGTCTGGAGACAGTTCAACCTCTCTCCAGTGAAAATTTATGTGGACATCCAATTGGAACAAGTCTAAAACAGCTAATTTATATCAATTGCTTCCAGTAATTTAGGATGGGTTCAAACAATGTTAAAACTTAGAATTCAATTTCTGACAGACCAACTGCAATTAGTACTTTATTCAATAGGATCAAGACTCTGGAAATCTCTTTAATTAGATGGTTACCCTGGAAAAGGCAGACAATATCAGACACGTTTCCAATTAGGAATGATAGTTACATCATTTAGAAAGATCGGACTTCTCTTTGAAGGGTGAGAGAGTATGAACAACATTTATGTTTGCTTTCTAGAGGGAGAAGACATTGACATATTTCTTTCTTGCTCCTATTTTTTTTTCAGCTTAACAGGAAGTTCTATAAAAATCTTTGCAATATTTCCCCCCTTCCTGGAGCCATTTTTGGCTCCATTAACTTATCTAAGAAAACCCATTGAATCATGTCCCATATTTTATAACATTATGCACTCGTCCTTTTCCTTGGTAGAGACATATACCATATTTTTCAAAATATAAGACACACTTTTTCCCACCATAAAAGAGGCTGAAAATTTGGGTGTATCTTATATGCCAAATGTAGGTTTTTCAAAGCTTTTTTCAGCCCTAACAAGGTGCTAATGAGTGAAGTGATCTTCCGAGCTTTGCCTGTTTTTCTCATTGCTTCTCCCTGATGATCAGCTGTACTTTAGAAGCTGTTTTTTTAATCCCCAAGCAGGGGATAAAAAGCTTGTGTGGGCGCACTCAAAACCATCAAACTTATGTGCTGAAGCTGACCAGACTAAGGATGCTAGCCAGATGAATACCTGGTAAGCAGAATTTTTGCCCCCTATTTTCCTCCCCCAAAACTAAGGTGTGTCTTATAGTCTGAAAAATATGGTAGTTTGTCGTTGCCTGCATCCAGAATATTTTTAACTTTCCAGTGTACCCTATCACCCCGGTATTCCCCCAAGGTCTCCCTTGATGCAACTAACCAAGCCTTATCAGCTTGAGCCCAGACAAAGGCAGCCAGACACACTAATACTTTCTATACTAGGTTGGTACACAAAACTGGCAATAGCTGCCCCCGGAGCTTCGTATAATCCCTGACCTCCGGTCCTTTCGACGCGCCCTAAAAAGTTGGCTTTTCCAGCAAGCCAGCCTGGCCTGAATAAAACAAAATAAATTATTGATCACTGTTAATTTTAATTCGATTTTTTTTTTAATGTCATTGTCAATTTTAATTGGGTTTGGGATATTCTATTTAATTTTTTTAAACTTTTGTATTATGTGTTTCTTTTAATGTTGTACGCTGCCCTGAGTCCTTGAGATTGTACGCTGCCCTGAGTCCTTGAGAGAAGGGCGGCATATAATTCTAATAAACCTAAACCATAATCCATTAATAATGATGATACCAGCCATCACCAAAAGTATATATTAGGCAGGGTTTTCCTTGCTGTAAGTGACAGGAGGAAAGGCAGGAAATGGAGAAAGGGCATGAACTTTCCTTACTCTATATTTCTTCATTTGTTTTTCAGGGCCATGTTTTTAATTGTATGGAACAAAGGAAAAGGAGAAGGGTTAGGGGTTAGGGTTAGGACAAAGACAAAAGCCTTACCTATGCATTAAATTTTAACTTTTTTATTTTTTTATTGCTTTAACATTTTTAAAATTGTTTTAATCATTTTTTAGAATTTTAACCTACCCAGTCAATTAGCTCAGTTGGATGGCTATAAAAGTTGAATGAATGAATGCATGAACCCCTTTAAAGCCACTTAATCATCAAATGCCTGTATTTACTTATACCTCTGTTCATTTCTGCTTCTTCTATTATCAGTAAGTGTAAGACAACTGTATCAATTTGCTGTTAATTAATCGAAAAATAGTGTTAGTAAAAGTGAGCTATTTACTAAGTAATTTTATGTGTCTTATTAGTTGTTCAGTAGCATTCACTATTTGAAAATTATGAACGATTAAATGACTCTCCCACAAGATTTTAAATAAAGCACAAATCTCTATTCTTTTTATACCATTTTAGCCATTGGCAATTGCTCTTAATTCTGAATGGAAATTAGACTTTCCTTAAAGCTCTCAGTTAGAATCTATTCAAACCGTTGAACAATTGAAGCATCATATTTTTATTTTCAACCCTATTCTCATGTTAGAAGTTGAAACAAAACAAAGCAGACTTTTTTTGTTTGCACTGAATCAGAATTTTAAAACCTTATAGCTGTGATGGCGAACCAATGGCACGTGAGCTACCAGCTCCAGCATGTATGCGAGCACAAGCCAGCTGATTTTTGGCTTTCTGGAGGTCTGGGGGAGCCCATTTTTGCCTTCCCCAGGCTTCAGGAAACTCTCTGGAGCCTGGGGAGGGCAAAAAACAGGCCCAATGGGCCTACCGGAAGTTCATTTCTGAAAACGGCCTCCTCTGCCCCCCCCCCCCCCGGAAGAAATACCAGCTTGAAGGCGAGGAGTACGGCACTTGTGTAGGGGGAGTATGGCATGTGTGTGCATGCATTTGCATGTGGGGGCACACTTTGCATTATGGGTGCTGGCACGCATTTTTGGCACACAACAAAAATGTTAGCCATTACTGGCTATAGTGCAGGGCTGTCCAACTCCCATCCCATGAGCCAAATGCATCAGGTGCTGGCCATGTCCCCGGTTTACTGAAGGGAAAGGAAGTCCTGATACATCATATGATATCCTGATACATCACGTGATTCCCTGTGATGATGTGAGTTTGATACCCCTGCTATAGTGGGTATAGGCAAAGCATAGACAATATGAAGGTCTAGAGGCTTTTTCTCCCTATTGATTATGAGTGCTTATAGCTCATGGGGATTCCCATTTTTATTTTGTCATACTGCAAACTTTTTAAAAAAGAAATCTGTTCTTATTTTGCAATATATATGTACATGATCAGTATAAATTCAGAAATATGAGTGTGGTCAATAAACTACTATGAACATAAACAAGCACAGAAGGAATTAAATACATTTTGTAACAATTTGGTATTTACACCAATTCTATTGCTGAGCTGTAACATTTCTGAATGTTTGAATTTCTGAAACTGTATAGAAACCAGTTTCCCTTCTTTCTATATTGAGCATGAACTCTAATTGGCCAGAAACAGTCATAAAAATTTAACTGGATTTTTGAAAACACAACTGCCAAGGGGCAATGCATCACTAATAGTTTCCAGTGGAATAAATAGCAGTTCTGACGTCAAAACTTTGTTATACTCCAATAACCTTCTCACCTGGGGTTTCAGGTATAGCAAGTTATGTGTCAATTTTAGATAAAGATCTTAAAATAGAATGCATGGCAAATCACACTGTCATTATTCTATCTGACAATATAATTTGGGCTCCATAAATGTTTGGAAGTATAGAAATAACAGTGTTTGCTTCAGGAAGACTCTCTCCTATCCCCCTTTATAGTGCATTTTGAACTTTTATATTAAACCCCCTTCCTACAAAACACTTCCCATTGCATTTTATATTCTCATGTGAATATAGCAAAACAAAAACAAGAAGCAGACGCTGGGAATATATGCAAATGACCTACCAATTGTGCTTCAACTTCCCAGGCTGAAAATTAATCATGCCTCTACTAACCTTGTTAGTGTGTAAAAAAGAGAAGCCACAATACTTTACACTGCACAAAACTGATAGTAAATAAGAAAAATGGCTGCACATTCTCTTCTTTAGGAAGAGTTTAGTGCTGTCAAAACCTGTGTTACAATATCCCAAAATACTTGAAGAATGTTCTGGATTTCTCTACAGAAATTTTTTGGAGAGTACTGTATTCAGGAAGGGGAGTAGAAGATGATAAGCTGAAGCCCATCTTTTCCATGCTTTGTCCTTCAGAACCTTTCTCATATAAGGTCAAAATACTTGATCAGTTCCACTGAATTCATCAAATCAATAGTCATGATTGCAGACTTTTTGCAGAATTATTTTCCCCAATATCCAATGCATGTATTTACAACTCCAAGTACCTATAGTTTTACTAAAATTGCCTAGTGTCTAATCTAGGCCCTTCAGGACTTCTAGTAATGCACCCATGGTTGGGCTATTCTCTTTCTTTCCACCTTTACTAGCATTATAGACTTCTCTAGAGAGCTAAGTCTTCACATGCGACTGAAGTATGATAATTTGAGTGTGATAATTGTGCCTCAAATGAAAAAATTGGGTTTGATTTACTTGATTATCCATTTGCTTGTTTTCTTGGCTATCCATGTTATTCCCAGATGCTTGTACCAAAACCAAAGTTCATTCATTTGGTCTTCTTCATATTTAACCTTAGTCCCATTTCCCCCCCTTTTTATACTATCTGTATTCCTTGACTTTCACTATTAAACTTAGATTATTTGCATCTTCCACTTATAAATAGAAGCTATATTTTCCTAAATACTGATTAAAAATAACCACTATCTTGAAGTCATTCTGAAATGCCATATGATTTTATAAGATTATTTAATATTACCATATTTGTTTATATCACTGGAGGTTAATTATGATTTTACAGATCTCACACTGGGGGTATTTTGTGAACCTAATTTGTTCAGCATTCCAGTGGCCATAATGTACCTCATTATCTAACTACTTTTTAATATTTTAATATTACGATTTATAAATTCATAATAGCATCTGTGCACATGCCAAACAATTCTTCCCAAAGTTAATAATTTAAGTATTTTAAGTATTTTTAATACACTTTTTGCAGCTTGATATAAACTACCTGGATTTCTACTTTAACTAATGAAGTCAGCATAAGCAGGTTAAAGCAACAAAAATAATGTGGAATTAATCTGAATATTTGAGATATTATAATTATTTTTATAATTATGCTACTTGACTATTGGAACAAATGCATATCTAAAATTAAATATTTAATTTATTTAAAATTTAAATAAATTTTATATTTTTATTAAAAAATTTAAACAAAGGCAGAATATTTTATAAATTTCTGAAAGGCACTGGTAGAAATGACACAATGATGATATTCAAATGTGTGTATGTATACACACACACACACACACATACATATATACACACATACAAATATAAAACCATTCAGCATCATTCAGCAAATACTGCAGCAAAGTAAATAATAAATCTTTTTTTATTTGCTGTTCTAGATTGTTCTGGTTTTCTAATCATCACTATCAATTGCACCACAGGATCCCTTTGGTTATTTTCCTGATCGATTTCAAGCCCTTAGGTGACTTGTTAGCAAATTATTTGGAAAGAAAAAGTGACGCAAAAGATGTGTAAAAGCCTTATTAATCATTAACTAACTTCTACCTTCAAGCCACCTGCTGTAGCCTCTAAGTTGATTATGGAGCAGAAAGACGTCAGAAGCTTGGGAATTTTGTTTTTATATCGGATGTATCATGCCTTTTACTCCAAGATGCTATTCAACTATTATCCAGGCTTAAAATATTTACATGATCTGATATTAGAACTTGAAATGTGCATGTGGCCTGCAAAAGGACTGGAAAATAAAGGGTCATACTGTATATAGAAAGAGCAGGGAAATACTAAAACCAAAGAAAAGCAGAATTTTGATTTTTTTAAAAATATCAAACTCCAGTCTGCACAAATTTTAAACACATAGAAAAACATTAAAATTATTAATATGTACTTTTTTAAATTTTCCCAATGTAGTTTTTTAAAACAAATGTTTCAATAACTTGTCATACACATGAAACATTTGGAGGTGGGGACTTAGTGAATTTCACTAGGACCTCAGAAAAATTAATCTTGCATAATGATATCCACATGCATGCATGAAGCTTAATGGGGTATTTCCCGAAAGACTGGATAATTTAGTCTTTCTGTCAATGATCAGAATAAGTTTGGGTGTGTGCCCCATATGTATATAAACTGCTGTGATGCTGGCCTTAGACAAACCAAAAAACAAAACTCTAAGAGCTCAACTGACTCACCAACATCTTTATCTATGCATGCAACTAATTTTTTTGTTATTAAATTGTTATAGAATTTGGATAACACATAGCCTCACATCAGACTGAACAAAAAGTTATTTTAAATCACATTTTAATTTATTATGAAATCCACTGCTACATAAACTTCTTCCCATCTCCACATACAGCTAGAAGGAGCTCCAGAGCAAATTGGCCCTGTGTGTGAGATACAAAAGAAAATGGGCTCCATTTTGGAGTGCATGAGCACTCCATTTACATGACAATGGATTAGAATCTAATAACGTTTTCAGGAATAAACTAAAACACTGTAATTCACTGCTTTTTGATCTTTAAATTCCAATAACTTAATAGGAACCATTCATTTGTATATTTTCAATTATTGAGTTTGAGTCATGTAAATTCTATTCATTGTTCCAAATGGTCAGGAATTCTATGTGCTATGAAAAATTCAGCTAAATTGGTGCTTAAGTATTAGGTTACTATATAGTGCATGCTAAGGAAGAAGATCTGAAGGCATGTATAATGCTCTAATGTACAGAAGTTAAAGTTAAATGTGTGGCAGAAAGTGGATGTGTCTGGATGTGTTTTTCCAAATGCAGGAAGTGAGGTTGAATGTGTATAGTTTTAGAAGAGCTCTGTGTACCCATACAGAATATATAGTAGACAATGTATCTTTTTGTGTGCCTATATACACTCTATACTATGTATGTACCCATATGGCATATATACATAAGATTAAATAGTATATTTTGGATATTCAGAAGTAGCAAATAAATAGACAAAGAAATTGTATCTCCTTGAGGCCTTTGAGGCGAGAAAAGGCCAGAGAAGATGCCCCTTGACATGAAGTTGGCCATGTCCACCCAGTCACATAACCAACCAGCTATGCCCACCCAGTCACATGACCATGAAGCCACACCCACCCAGTCACATGACGAACAAAACAAGCCACGGCCACAGAACTGGTAGTAAACTTTTTTTGAAACCCAACCCTGTAAGGAGCCCATTATCTGATATTTCAAAACTGAATTATTCAAAGAAAGAAATGGTTTATGAAAGCCAATTATATAAACAGTAACAAAATTTTCCTAAAATTTCTTCAAACATTTATAAATCAGTACATTTTATTCCCACAATGGGTGTCTAAAATAATACAGATAAATTTTGTATTATTAAGCAAGAGAAAAATCCAGCTGGCACATTTGAATGTTACATCTTCCTAATTTTTTTCCTAGTGGAAGGGAAAGAATTCCTGAATAAGACATGAACAAAATATTAATAGATTTTGTTGCATCAGTTCTATATAATGAGTATGTAGCCTTACCTGCCAGTGTTAGGTAAAAATCTGTCATACTGGAAGCAACTATGCACATAAATAGCTAAGGATACATAAAAGCTCTTTTTTCTTTAGGCTATTCCCTTTTTTTTCCTCAAAAGGGTAATTCTGCATATCATTTTTCAAAATTTGATCGCTGGTAGTTGAAATTGTTAAGAAGAAAGTTAAGGAGATAAACCATCTGGTGCAGAGGTTCCTACTGTTTGTAATCAATTCACCTGAAATGAATCAATGGTTACTGAAAACCTATGTATCGCGTATGTTTTATGTACTATTAGCTATAAGTGGCTAATGTTATATTTTAATTTTATGCACACAGCCCTGTCCCCTATTATTATGCAAAACAGGATATATTTTGTTTCATCCATTTGATTTTAGCTTGACCCAAAGACTTACATTTTCAGAAAAACAATTAACACATTTAGTTAGTCCTATTCTTGACATGCCATACAATGAAGCATTTTGTAAAAGCTTAACTCTATCATATAGCTTCCTATTCTTTTAAACTTATGATTCTAGCTTAGTGCATGCATCTTTGTCACATTTTAAAAAAAAGAATTAGAAGCCATAATGCTGCAAATATACCAGTAAACACCCAGCATCATCTTTAAAATAATATAACAAAACATAACGTGATATTTACTATAGCAATATAGTAATTGCTATTGCTATTGCTATATTTACTACTATATATAATTTTGTTATATTGTTTTTATTCTGCTTTAAATAGTATTTATTTCTTTATGTAATTTATATAGCTGTCCATTACATATAGTGTATAGCGTTAGTCCACCAGAGTCATGTAATTGAGATGGGTAGTATATCAAATAATTTTAAAAATGCATTACTTATTATGTGCAGGTAATCTACAGTTTGGCATTTTAATCCACCTATTAAATCCTTCCCAGGACCTGGGATAAGGTAAATGTTGTTCGGTTGTGTTAAGGGTATTGTTGCAGGAATAAAGCTGTAGCAGGTAAATCCAAGTTTCCTGTTGCAACTGACTGATGGTGATTTTATCAAGGACAATAGTGTTCAAGTGGTGCTCCAGATGTTTTGGGGTTGTACCCAATATGCCTATTGCTATTAGTATTGGCTTTCTTTTGCCACAGTTGTTCTTCTTCTATTTGCAAATCTTTGCATTTTGTGATTTTCTCAAATTCTTTCTCTTCTGCTGTCTTCAGGTTCTGCAACATCCAGACTATTTAATGCTTCTTATTGATGTTTGTTAAGTCTGGGATCTTAAGTGGCAGCTGCTTGTCTGTTTGAATTCTGAAGTTCCAAAAAAATTAGTGTCTTCCATTTCTATTTCTTCATTGATGTTATTTTTCCCAACAATTTTTGCTTGTAGATCTTCAGTGCACATTGCTGTTACTTTGTTATGCCATTTTTTTTGTCAGTATGTGTGATCTTCTGGCAGCAGAATCAAACTCACAAAAACATGTTGTCATCAGGTGATATATCACAATTTTTCCCTTTGCTAAAATGGGGATGGTTGTGGCCAACGTGTGATGCATCCTGCCCAAGGCCTGCAGTTTGACACTCCTGAATTAGGCAGTCCCCTGCTTCTTCACTTCTTTGTAGGGGCAGCATTTGATGTGTGTTGCTATCTTATTTTTACTATTGTTATTAATTGTTCACAACAATGTGAAGTAACAACTGCCAGTCATTTAGCTGGTGTTGGACTTCATACGCACAAATTCTTCCCAAGAGCCTAGAATGCCTTAATGTATTGGTTTACTGCATGTGTAGGTCCAAGCAGGGTGGCCTTTTGCAATTGAGAGATAATTTTTTTGTCAACGCACCTATTTGTTTAGTGCCAACCAAATTTTTTTGGCATGGCACAATGTCTTCTGGAGTCACCACAGCCAGTTTATGCTATTTACCTTTCAATTTTGATTTTCAGATCTTGATATAAATCAACAGTATTAAATATTAAATACTGTAAATAAATAAAATAAAATATGATATGATTAATTACATTTGTTATAGTTGCCTAAGTCTAAAGTACTCTGGGCCACATATAAAAAGGGGAAAAGTCATAAAAACGCATAAAAAACTGGGACTATACATAAATACATCTGTCTTTATCTACAAGAATGGCATCCTGTAAGAACCCCGCTGGTTTTCTTACAAAGGTCAGTGCTTTGAAATTATATTCAATTGCCTGGAGTGATCAAGATCAGCAGGGATTATCAGGAATATCCTGCAGACATAAAGCTACAGGTACAATATTACCTGTTAGCATTCCAGTAAACTGTGCTCTGTAAGGTGTTACTTATTGATTAGGTTCACTGCATTTATACACATTGCCTTTCATCCATGAGATATAAAAATAAGGAGCAATTTCCAACTATTCTAACACAATTCTGAAACAAGTTGGACCAAGAAAAGAATAACTCATTCAAAAGTATCCAGTGAGCATTAAAGTTGAGTAAGAATTTAAAAGCCATAACTGCATAGTATATGATTTTGAGTGAAGAATCACTCCCAAGCACCATTTTTCAAGAGAAACAACAACTTCCCACCATTCAAATTAGACCCACCAACCCAAAACCTAATATTGGTTTTAGGTAGTTTGTGATCTGGGTATCCTTATAAGGTAGCCTTATTGTGTTCACTGAGGTGCTATCTACTAAACTGCCACAATATTCCTATAGAGTTTTGCTGGATTTACAATGTGGTCAAAGTTGGGTTTTCACACTCATTAATGTTTTACTTAAATGTATAATTATCTTGGAAATGTATAACCTCTGTTTCTAAATAAGCAGCTTTCACAAAGTGTCATATATTTCAGCTAAGTCACCACAAAATTAAGCACAGTAAAACTTAATGGACATACACAGAAATATGTGCAGAATGAATGAAAACACTTTTTTCCCCCTCAGTGAAATTACTAGGAAATCTTTGCAATGTAGAAATTAGGAATCTCTCATAACAGTGGTAAACCAAAAACTAGCTATTTTCATCAGATGTTCACAATTTACATAAAATTGGCACTGGATACCTTAAAAATAAATTTATTTAAAATTTACTAATAGTGATAAAAACTGTAATTAAAATTAATACAAAATTAAAATGATGGATTTAAATTCTGAGAATTTCCAAACTGACTTTAAATCACAAAGCTGAACAGTGCCAAAGTTGAAAAATACTGTTCCCAAAGGTCATTCCTGATGGAATCAGTCCTACTGTTGGATGCCTGATTTGAGGTGGAGACAGACTGGATTGGAAAGAGAAAGATAGGAAATTGTACAACTGAGAGACTGAAATCACTTCACCTGAAGCTGAAGAAGAAATCCTGAACTGGGAGATCAGTTGAAAAAATATTAAGGACATAGAAATCCAGTGTCTTCCTGATAGGTTTGTTGATGGGTGGAGGAGTAGAAATAGCAGAAATGGAAGTTAGAAATGGACATACATAATCCTTGAAAGCAAAAGGGAGGAAGAGTAGAAAATCTAAGTAAAGAATTATCTCCAGCTGACAAAATAGAAGGAAAGAGTGAGAAATACAGGCCTTCTTAGTTTTATTTGATTAAGAAGAGTAAAGAGAACTTTGTTATGTCTCCAAACTTTTGAAATAACGGGAAAATAAAGAGAGAAAGTTATGTTAAAAGTAATCAAGATTAAAGGTAATACCTTTGAGATCAGACAAGGATATTATCAAACAAGTCCCCTCAACAACCAAGGCTGAGAAACTGATGGAAAATAATCATGTAAATAATCATGTACATGTTATGATGTAAGGAGAAGAAACAGAAATGGGGCTTAAAGTCCAGAATTGATATATGGTATTAATTTGTATACACTTGTAGATTCCAAAGGAGCTGATGATCATAAGTGTTTCTATCACATCTGTGAAACAAATAACAACATAAAGGCTTGTCCTTGAATATTCTGCTGTTAGGTTCATGAATATACTATATAGTTGTGTTGCTAGAGAAATGTATTGAAAAGTCCAGGGTGAAACACTGACACACTCCAATTTACATTCTTCCGCTGGGACATCATCTGCTGTGCATCATCCAGAGTTCACTTTGGTAGGATGGACAGCTATATAAATTTGTTCATACATACATATATACATACATACATTTTATAGTGAATTCCCAAATTCCCATTTCTGAAGGCAATTGATTTCCAATATTGGAATTGGCAAAGGTCATAGCCATGCTTTGTGGAGACCACAGAAATTTGTTAAGTGTGTATTTCTGTTGGCTTTATTTTACCAGTGCAATTTTTCAATTAGGCTTTATTTCACCAGGGCAAATTTTCCTATATCATTCATTTTTATTTTAAGTGTGAATATGAATGTGTTTTATCTATTTATTAAATGTAAAATTAATATATTTGTGAGCTTTGAGCATCATTATAACACTAGAAAAGTAAGATGAACTATACATAAAATTCATATAAATTAATGTATGCATATATGCACATACTGTATCAGTGTTGATATATAAATACTTCACATACATGCATCATACAAAAGTAGCTTTTTTGACACTAGTAATAGCCAAAAATGTGAAAGAACTGTAGCGTTTTGTAATAAAATCATGGAGCATAGTGAAGAAAATGGACTAAATTTAAAATAAAAAAGATTAAATGAATGAAAATAGAAACAATTTATCACGCATGTCATCCTAGAGTTCTCACTCAAGGTACAAACAGGCTTTATTTATTTTACTTTCAACATATTATGAAAAGAGCCAACCCTCTGGAGAAGGATCTAATGATGGGGAAAACTGCAAAGAAAGAGAAAGGGACAACCAGCAATCAGGTGGATGAACTCAATTAAAGTACTGATAGGTATAACATTGAAAGATTTGAAGGATCAAGTGAGAGACAGATCATCATAAAAATGTTTCTGTTGGTCACGAGGAATCAACACAATAATGGTACATAATTCCTCATCAAACAAAAAATAAAAACTATACTCACGGATAAGACTCAGAAAGTTGTTGAGCTAATTCATAAGCTGTAGGGTCTCTGTCGAGTGCGTATATTTTAATACCCTTTGCCTTTTGTAAAATTGCTTTTGTGTGACCTCCTGCTCCAAAGGTCATATCAAGAATATGCTGGTAAGAGAGGGAAAAAAGTCTTGTTACTTATGAATAAAAACATATAAACGTTGACATCCACTTCAGTTACTTGGGTATTTATTCTACTTAACAAGCAAAAACTTTTATCTTGCAGTTGCAGTCAACTCCCCCATTGATCCCTATAGGCAAACTTCATTATACTCAATAAAATGTGCAATTAAACATACACTATATTGCCAAAAGTATTTGCTCACCCATCCAAATAATCAGAATCAGTTGTGAGCGAATACTTTTGATAATATAGTGTAGCTTCATATTTTACATTAACTTCCAAAACCATCTGAAAGAAATTTTCTAAGTAATAAAAAATGGCTATACTATATAAATGAGTTTTAAGTAGCCCCCTAGATGACATCTTCAAAAATTTAAAATTTCACGGCTACATAAATGAACTCAAAATTTCCTACAATTGCTAATAGTTATTTACACATTTGGTATAATTAAATGTGAGCTGGCCTTGTGAAACAATCGTGTAATCAAATCATTCAGAAGGCTAGAATGTAGAAACTTGTGTTACATGTTGCATGATAAATGCTGCATTTGTAAAGTTTTAATAAATAACAGTATTACAACAGGATATTCTGTGATCATTTTATATACATGAACATTTTTTACTTTACAGGTCTTATGATTTAAAAGGTTTAATAAGTTATAATGGGCAGAAGAAATGAAAAAACCTATTAACACTGTATTACAAATGTGGCATTTAGACTACAGGATGCTGCAACTTAGACTTCATCTCTCTTTTAACACTTAAGACGACTTCAAAAGTTTACTCATTGACCTCGGACAAAATGTTATCAGCATAATTATATTCATATCAATCTCTATATCCAATAGATAAAAGTGATTGATGCAGGGTCTAGACCGAAGTCTGTCAGTAGCAATGTATGAGGGCCTACAATGAGACTGGACCCTGATAAGATTGGGATGCTACCAAATTGTTCTTGGATCTGTTGATTGTATTGGGTTGAGCCAATACTGTAGTAGTAAGCATTTAAGATGGAGAGTGGGTACACTAGAAACCAGATTTTTCACTGAATGTCTAGCAATGCTACTTTCAACTCAGGTTGGTGTACCAGATGTGAACTTTCCTGGACCACACAAGTGATTCCTACCTAGGTCTCATTCTTTTACAATTACTGAAAGGGCTCTACATTGAACTATCTTAAAAATACTTCTAAGACTTCAGTCTATTATATTTTTAAATCTAAACCAGGATACTTCATTTTTAACCATTGGCTGCACATTAATTGGCACAGTATTCTAATCTATTAATTATTATCTGCATGTCTCTAAATTTGGAGCTTGAAATTTGGAACTTTCAGCAAATATGAACCTTTTTTTACTATATGTGCAAACTGGTGATGATTGTGGGATTCTTACCTATTTCAATGATAGAATCTCTGCAATGAAATTCTCTATCTGTAGAAGTTCAGCAAGCACATATAATTGTTCTTCAGAAAAGATTCTTGGAAAAAGTCCTAAATGTGTACTGATTCACTAGTCTTTTACCCCCTGGTATGTTTGCTTTTGACTGCTGTAAATAGCTCAATCATTTTAATTGTTAATTGCTGCATTTTTCATTTTGTTGCAACACAATTTGTCATGTTTAGGTTAAGAGTAATATATAAATCAATAAATTGAAATACATGACTTGTCAAATGATGAAAATGAAGGAGGGAATTATGCAAGCAAATTATGTAAATATTTTTTGCTTTTTTTCCCCCTAAAAAAAGTTAGTCACTAAAATATTGAAGCAAAACGAAGGTAGAATATTCTTCAAAAGCAGGAAGAAACTACAGATCTGTCAGTTTATTATTTATGCTTGTCAAGCTCTGCAAGACTAACAAAATTAGGAAACAAGATCCATTTTTAGGAGGAACTTTATTTTTAGTAGGATAATGTAACCAGTATGGTAATGTATGAATTGTCAGCCAGTGAAACTTGCTGTCATGTGACATTGCAAGTTGTCTGTTGTCAGAAGTCTTCAAACAGACTGAATATTTATGTGTCAATGAAGCTCAGGTGTATATAAACTGGCAGGGTTTGGGGCTAAAAGAATTGAATGAAATTTGTCTTGACTCCATAACTTTAGTTTAAATGGGGTTATTTTAATAAATAAAAACAGGGGGGAAATCCATGAAATGAGCTTTATTGTTAGTTGGGTTTTTTTCATCACCATTTGCCATACTTCTCCCAATTATGGACAAGCTTCTTAAAGTCAACAGAAAAGAATACCACATTGTGTCTCTTCAATGAGATCCTGATCTTCCACCTGTTTGATTCAAACAGATGCCGACAAAGTTGTTTTTCCATTTTGGGAAAATCAAAAGTTACATGGCTGGACTAGTATGGTGAATGGGGTAAAGGTGGTGATATCTAGCTCAACAACTGCTTCTTGAAAAGCTCATGAAGAGTGAGTATTGTTGCAGCAGAAAATCTTTCCTGTGCTTCCAAACTTGCATAATCATTTTTTCAAGGTTTTGAGTGTTGCAATGTAATGCTATGAATTAATAATGATGACAGGTTTCAAGGAAAACCTAGCAAAAAATACCACCTACATCCCCCAAAACCCATAAATAGGAAAGCCTAGATTTTGTTTTGATTTTTTTTTCAAGTGAAAAAAAAATGGATTGAGCCCATATTTCATTGACTGTCATCATGTTGTGAAGAAATTCTTCACCTTCATTCTCATAGTATGACAACTGCTAGGAAATTTCAGCTCTTAAAAGCTTTCATCTCTGTTGTCAGTGTGCAAAGAACCTATCGTGCACAAACCTTCTGATATTGAAGAACATCAATAACATGACCCACATGCTCCTGTGAAATAGCAAGCTTGACAGCAATTTCCCTTGGGGTGATCTGCCAATAGTCTTTAATCCGTTCATCAAACTTTCTCATGTGAAGCTCATCAGTTGCTGTCAGAGGTTGCCCACTCATTCTTGATCACACAAATCAGTGCTTCCCAATTTATATATATATTTGGTCCAGAGATGAACAGTATCCATGTCAATATACTTATCATCATATGCATATGCAATTCAGTGGTGAATTTTAAAGAAGTTTAAGGGACTTCTTAAGTAGCCAAATATTCAAACAAGATGCATTGCTTAAATCATGCCAATGTGTAGTCACTGCAGGCTTCTATTTTTTAAACAGTAACACAAATCCTTCTCCTGTCAACTTAAGTGGAAGAGCAGATACTAAAAAAATATCAGAGGTTCTATTGCATCAACCCAGTGTTTCTTTTGGTGGAACTGGAGGCATTACTTTTCATTCAGCTTTCAGAAGGGGGCACAGGCAATTGAATGATTTTATAAAAGTAGTTGTTGCACACAAACATTCATTCACTAAATGTGTAGGAAAAGATAATGCATGATGTGCTTTCATGGATAATACTAGCATGATCAATGAAAGATAACTTCAGCATAAATGATTTGGGAATTTAAGTGAGGAATCATATACTCAGTTTCCTGGTAAGAAAGAAACACTACATTCAGTTAAAATTAATGGAATATATGTAGTACTGTATGCCAATCCTAGTATTGTACTGTACCCTGCACAACATACTAATTGCCAATCATATTCAACACAAAAACAAGGTATTTTTTTTATTTCCGTTGTACTTAGGGTTTATTTTTCTGCCTTTTAAAGCCTGTACAACTAAATGACATTTTATTCCCATGGTCTCATAAACTCTAGAACAGATTATTATACGAACATTTCCTGCAATGAGTCACAGTTCTATAGTTATGATATCCTCTCATCTTCTCAAAGGAATGTTATAATTAGTGTGTGACTGTACATTTTAGTTTCTCATTATGTCTATAGAAAAATACATTGCAATCCCTTATTCCTCTAATTTAGGATAGGCCTATGGATTTTTGTCTTAATTATCCAGCTTCAAGAAAACATAGCTACAGTGTTGAAAGTAGATGGTGGCAGCTAGTCCATTTAGATTGGTTTCAAAAAGCTAAGTAGGATTGGACTTGGACTGGATATCACTAAAAATGTGACAGTATAGATGAAAATCTCCCCTTGTTTCCAAATAAGACAATTGAAAGCCGTTCCTATAATGTAGACGATACTGACATTTCCATGAAATTGTCAGTTCATTGATTTGAAAGAAACACTTCATCATGACATGACATAGCACTTCTGAAGACCACTTCATTTTATAGAAATATTGTATTTTAAAATGCATGATTTTAAATAACTTCTGCATTTTTAACTATTTTTCCATCTCTGAACAAAATTTGCCTCCCAAAAGATTTGTTTTATAGTACTGCTAATATACATTCATACTGTTGTGACTCAGCAGATGTCTGCTGTGAGTCTTTTCGGGATACAAGATTCATTATGCAGCTGGGGCTTGTTAGAGGCAGGTTGGAAATAAAAGGACGGATGCTGCCACGCCCTAGTCGCAGGAGTCAACGTTCCTTCGTGCATTCCTGGGTTCGTACAACATTGCTTGATACACTTAGATAAGTGCTTTGGTGTTTCATGTAACCCTGATTCGTGGAGACTTTGGAAGAAGTGCATTGCTTGTAAGAGTTGTTTTGTATTCTGTTATCTGCTTGAAAGAGACTGTATTTCTGTTATTTTTGGGCTCGAAGCCAGTTTGAACTGAGAACTGATAAAGAAAGTTCCCTTTCAGTTTATTCGTTTTGCCGTTTGTTAAGAGCCGTGAAGGGGGGGACAGAACACATTGACTCCTGTCTGATAAGCCTCCATTTCATTAACTATGGAGCAATTACATGCTGCACATACGCAACTCGCGCAACAAATGGTTGTCCTGACGGATCAAATGGCACAGTTGCAGAGAGCTGTAAGACCCCCCCCCCCAGCCAAGGAGGAAGTGCCCAGTAGCCATGCCAGATAAATATGATGGGAGTCTGGCCATGTTTGCAGCATTCTTGGGACAATGCCAGATGTTTATTAGCCTGAGAGCGGAGGACTTTCCCAATGACCGGACGAAGGTGGGATTCATAATCAGTTTGCTCTCAGGCACAGCTGCCCGTTGGGCTACCTCCTTGTTAGTGCAGCAGAGCCCTTTGTTGGATGACTTCCAGGGCTTCTGCCAGTATTTCAAAGGGATGTTTGAAGATCCGATCAAAGGGGAAACAGCTGCCAGAAGTTTGAAATCACTGCAGCAGGGGAGTGGTTCATTGCAGGACTATGTGTCTGAATTCAGGCTACGTAGCCAGGATTCCACATGGAATGAACCAGCTCTAATGGACACGTTCCAAGATGGATTGTCTGAGGCCTTGCAGGATGAACTGGCAAGGGTGGACAGGCCACCGATGTTCGACGCGTTGGTCCACCTGTACCTCCGGATAGACGCCTGGCTGCAGAGGCGAAGGCCTCGCCGTGTATTCCAGGAGACCACCACCATGCCAGTTCAGCAAGAGACTGCAGTGGACTGGAAGGAGCCCATGGAGTTGGATGCTGTCTGACCTCGAGGTTTAGAGGTTTAGAGGTTTATTCAACTTGTATGCCGCCCTATTCCCGAGGGACTCAGGGCGGCTCACAAACCTGGAGGGAAGGGACATCATACAAAAGGGAAAGAACAAAGACAAACAACAATACAAAACAGTTTAAAAAGGTCTCAACTAGCACTCCAGTTCGATAGGGGATGGAACTCAGCAGCCCCAGGCCTGCTGGAACAGCCAGGTCTTAACGGCGATACGGAAAGCCTGAAGGGTGGTGAGGGTCCGAATCTCCATGGGGAGGTCGTTCCAGAGGGCCGGAGCAGCCACAGAGAAGGCCCTCCTCCGGGAGGTTGACAGCCGGCATTGGCCGGTCGATGGAATTCAGAGGAGGCCTAGTCTGTGGGATCTAATGGGTCTTTGGGAGGTAATCGGCAGAAGGCGGTCTCTCAAGTACCCAGGTCCAATACCATGAAGGGCTTTATAAGTGACGACTAGCACCTTGAAGCGTATCCGGAGACCAATAGGCAGCCAGTGCAGCTCGCGGAGGATAGGTGTAACGTGGGTGTACTGAGGTGCACCCACTATCGCTCGCGTGGCTACATTCTGGACAAGCTGAAGTCTCCGAACACTCTTCAAGGGCTGCCCCATGTAAAGCGCATTGCAGTAGTCCAGTCTTGAGGTCACAAGGGCGTGAGTGACTGTTGTGAGAGCCTCCCGGTTCAGGTAGGGATGCAATTGGTGCACCAGGCGAATCTGGGCAAATGCCCCCCTGGTCACAGCCGACAAATGGTCATCTAAAGTCAGCTGTGGGTCCAGGAGGACTCCCAAATTGCGAACCCTGTCTGAGGGGCGTATAATTTCACCCCCCAGCCTGAGAGTTGGAATACATCGAGTGTCACGGACAGAGATGGAGAGATGACGTGCGGAGGGATTGTGTTTTTATTGTGGGGATCTTGGACACTTGGCAGGGAGTTGCCCCAAGAAGAACAGAAGGGTTGCGCGGACTGCAGCTATCCCTCAGCAACACACGATCAAGTTGGACAACCAGCATGTTGGTGCAGCCGTGTTACCCCGTTCGCACAAGATAGCGTGTGTTTGGGGGGTGTGGAGTCCCAGGGCGGATGCCCTGCCGAGTAAAGAACTCCGACCCTGCGAACTCGCTTCCACCTCGGACTGTTCTACCCGCTGCATCCTGCACTGCTGTTGGTCATCCCATGAGCATGCAGACTCTGATACGGGATGCGCAGCGGGGTGACGACTGGGTGGAGCGACAAAAGGCGGAAGTGAGGCCGGCGTACCCATGGACTTTGGAAGGGGATCTTTTGAAGTGTCGGGGCTGGCTCTATGTTCCCGCAGGGCACATCCATCGACAGGTGCCAGATTCATTGCGCACATGCATCAAAACATTGGGGGTTTGTTCAGACATTGCCCCTGGCTTCCCGTCAATTTTGGTGGCCCCATCTGAAAAATGACGTACGGAGGTGCATGAAGTCATGTGCTCAGTGTCATTGGGCCAGGTCTACAAAGAGAACTCTGCCGAGATTCCAGCTGTTGTCGACTCCGGTCCCCGCAACACTGGACTTTGTCTCTAGGTTCCCAGTGGGGTGCCAGTGTCTTGGACCATGTTCCGGGGAGGCCGTCACCAACCCTTCTGGGCCACACCCCGATCATCAGAACCGGGGGAAGGGCTCTGCGGGAGGGGATTGCATGGTGGCTCGGCAGGAGTTGGTGGAGCTGCCGCTGGATTCTGACGGCGAGGGGGCATATGAGTTGGCCTTGGAGGTGGAGGACCCTGGACAGGGTGTTAAGGCTCGGCCAAAGCTGGTAGAGCTGCCGTCAACCTCCGACGGGCTGGTGGGTCGGCCTTGCAGAGGGTGGAGGACCCTGGACAGGGTGTTAAGGCTCAGCCGAAGCTGGTAGAGCTGCCATCAACCTCCAACGGTAGGAGGGCTGGTGGGTCGACCTTGCAGAGAGTGAAGGACCCTGGACAGAGTGTTAAGGCTCGGCCGAAGCTGGAAGAGCTGCCATCAACCTCCGACGGTAGGGGGGCTGGTGGGTCGGCCTTGCAGAGGGTGGATGACCCTGGATGGGGTGTCGATGCCGTGAAGGGTGGAAGGAAACATGGTGGTCACCGGATACCTAAAGAGTTCCGATTCAAGGGGGCTATGCCTCCAGAGGTTTGGGATTCATGAAAAAGGCACCAGGGAAATGTGTGCGGGTCATCTTGTGGACACGACATTCCCACCGCATCCAGACCATCGGACCCCGGGGAAAGGGCCCTGCGGTGGGGGATAGTGTTGTGACTCAGCAGATGTCTGCTGTGAGTCTTTTCGGGATACAAGATTCATTATGCAGCTGGGGCTTGTTAGAGGCAGGTTGGAGATAAAAGGATGGATGCTGCCATGCCCTAGTCACAGGAGTCAACGTTCCTTCGTGCATTCCTGGGTTCGTACAACATTGCTTGATACACTTGGATAAGTGCTTTGGTGTTTCATGTAACCCTGATTCGTGGAGACTTTGGAGACAAAGAGTTGTTTTGTATTCTGTTATCTGCTTTAAAGAGACTGTATTTCTGTTATTTTTGGGCTTGAAGCCAGTTTGAACTGAGAACTGATAAAGAAAGTTCCTTTTCAGTTTATTTGTCTTGCCGTTTGTTAAGAGCCGTGAAGGGGGGACAGAACACATACTAGGTTTTTTTTCCCCATTTTTTTTTTCAAATTTGTAATTCAAAATTGCTTTTCATGTTTCGCTTTGAATATACCTGCAACAAGCTACCTTTCATCTGTGAAGCTTAGGAGAAACAGGGTAGCCTTAAGTTCTCTAAAGAGGTGATAATAGGTACAATTATGTCCTTGACAACTTTTTCAGTGCTGCTCTCTTTGCTCAACTGGCTTTTTAAAAATGATATTACACTCTTGCAGCCTCGCAATACATGTTTTATCACTTGATATTCTTCCTACTCCCTAAGATGCTTTATGGAATCAGGGCTAAAGAATATGACGACTTACATATTAATCATTTTGCTTGCTAGTAAAAGTGTATTTCATGAGCAATTCCCCTCATTACCGAGGCAGCTATTTTGTGAGGTAATTTTGTAATTGGTCTAGATAGTCTACAATTATTACCTTCCTAGGACTTGGTTTTTCCTGCTAACAAAATGTAAGGCATTTCGCTACACATTTTTACAAACATATCTATAAGTTACTAAACTCAGAGATAACTCAAATAATGTGGGCCAAATTGTTTTGACATTTAATATTCTGCCCATGAGGTTCATGGAACAGGACCTAGTAATAAGCTTTTAATGATAGTTCGTATTTTATGCAATACTCTCTCTGTGAGTATGGATGGACCCTTTTCTGTAAGTATCACGAAAGCAAGCCAAAGCAACATTATTTTAGGAGGCATTTGGCTCTTGGAAGGACTAAATGTTACCTTTGAAGTATTGTATTTTTTTAGTTCCTTGGTTTGTTCCACCTTGTCCAGAATTCTTTGCATTGGGACAAGCAATAAATATTAGAAAATAGATAAAGGTTTGTGTTTCTAAATCTGAACTCCTCCTAATACACTGTACTCAGAATTATGTTTTAATTTTAATATCCTATCTTTTGCCTTCAAAATTGGACCTCATGGCATCATTCCACCCTCAAAATTAATTACAGTAGTACTTAAAACTTAAGTATTTTCTATAGAAATTGAGATGCAATCTTACTTCACAAGCAGCAGGAATTACAATGGATTTTTAGATACAATCTCAGGTGGTGGTTACTGCATATAAAATCCTTGAGAGGTCAGGCCCGGGTTAGTTGCAGGATCACCTGTGTCTAATTACTTTTGGCCATTTGTTAAGATCTGATTGAGTATATATTCCGCATCCGGTCACTTAAGCAATGTCATCTTGTGGGATCTAAGAAACATTACTTCTTTGTTATTGCAACTGTATTGTATAACACTATCCCTCCTCCACCACCACTACTAACACCACAGCTACAACAGCCACCACTACCACCATTCTGCCCAATATTTGGATGGCACCAACTCTTCCTGTTGTTTGGAAAACTCTAAATATCTGGTTTTCCCTCTTGAAGGCATTTGAGTATCAGAAGCATAGACGAGTCGAGAAGTCTTTTTAATATGATCATATGTAACAAATGTTATCTTCTCCAATATCTTTTGAATCTTTTCTTGAATTTTATTAGGACTGTCCTATTGCTTGTTTACTCTGACTTTATCTTTTACATCTAACAGATCAGAAAATGCCAAGGTCAATAGTAAGATAAGCCAATAAAAAAATGCAAAACTATCAACATGGTCCATATCCCAGCATACAGGAAAGCAGAATGAACAAGTATTATACTGCCAGACAATGTTACATACTTCTCTACAAAGAACTCAATCTTCCTATATATACCTATTCCACAGGTTTACATAATGACAGAAACCCTAGGAAGAGAAAGACTATAAATATAAAAGAAATCTAATAAATTCATTGCTAATATTTCATTTTTTTCTCCATTTTATAAAGAGCATTTGTGTTACAAGAATGAGTCATTCTATGTCAACTCTGAAAATACTTTTGTCTGTTATTGACTTTCACTGTTCAAAAATCTTCAGAGTCAAAATTTCCTTTTGTTGGGAAAAAAAACTTATTTTAAAAAACATAAACAAAAACCTATCAGAAAAAAATCACAAACATAAACACAGTTGTATCTGTCCGCCCCGTGCCAACTCAGTGAAGCAGTTGACATGATGTGCCAGTGCATGGAGGCTGTTAGGGTCTGGATGGGGGTTAACAAGCTTGTACTCAATCCAGACAAGACCGAGTGGCTGTTGTGTTTTCCTCCCAAAAACTTGGTCAATATTCCACCACTCAGGCTGGGGGGTGAAAACCTACGGCCCTCAGACAGGGCTCGCAACTTGGGGGTCCTCCTGGATCTACAGCTGACTTTAGAACACCATTTGTCGGCTGTGACCAGGGGGGCATTTGCCCAGGTTCGCCTGGTGCACCAGTTGCGTCCCTACCTGGACCGGGAGGCACTTGCAACAGTCACTCACGCCCTCGTGACCTCAAGACTGGACTACTGCAATGCGCTCTACATGGGGCAGCCCTTGAAGAGTATTCGGAGACTTCAACTCGTCCAGAACGCAGCCACGCGAGCGATTGTGGGTGCACCTCGGTACACCCACGTTACACCTATCCTCCGCGAGCTGCACTGGTTACCGATCAGTCTCCGGATACGCTTCAAGGTGCTAGTCGTAACTTATAAAGCCCTTCATGGTATTGGATCTGGGTACTTGAGAGACCGCCTGCTGCCAATTACCTCCCACAGACCCATTAGATCTCACACGGTTGGCCTCCTCCGGGTGCCATCTACCAGCCAATGCCACCTGGCTATTACCCAGGGGAGGGCCTTCTCTGTGGCAGCTCCGGCCCTCTGGAATGAACTCCCCGCAGGGATTCGGACCCTCACCTCTCTCCAGGCCTTCCGAAAACCGTCAAAACCTGGCTTTGCCGGCACGCCTGGGGGTGATGAGTTCCCTCCCCTCTCGACATATATGGTTGTGCGACTGTTGTCTACTTTTATTATTTGTATTTTGTCTTTTATGTTCCCCCCTTTTTTCCCCTTTGAATTGTTCGCTGCCCTGAGTCCTCCCGGAGAAGGGTGGCATACAAATAATAAAATACCAATACCAATAAATACATATATGAGTGTATAGCAGTGCCTGCTTTACCTGCCCCTTCTTGGGTGGTTCTAGGCAGCAGAGATCACAGTAACAACATTTTGGATGGTGGTGCAGTGATCTCAAGAGCCAAAGCCTTTGAATCAAGCCTGATTGTACCCCATTCCAGGTTTTTAACTTCCCAATCTAGCGTCCTGAGAAAAGTCTTCGTGGAGAGCAGATTGATCTTCTTTCCTTCCTCCACACACCCCCAATCCGTCCGGATCTGTCAGGCAGCAAAGAGATACGGTAACTGGGTGCAATAGCAGCAATAGCAATAAGCACTGCATGACAGATCTGGGGGGGGGGATTGGGGCATGTGGAGGAAGGGAAGAGGAGGATCTCCTCTCCGTTAAAGCTTTTCTCAAGATGATAGATTGAAGTTAAAAACCTGGAATGGGGTACAATCAAGCTTTATTCAAAAGCTTTGGCTCCTGAGATCGCTGCACTGCCACCCAAGATGCTGTTATCGCAAACTCTGCCACCTGGAACCGCTCAAGAATGGGCAGGTGAAATGGGTGCTGCAGAGATCACGGTAACAGCATTTTCAGGTGGCAGCGCAGCAATCTCAGTAGCCAAAGCCTTTGAATGAAGCTTGATTGTACCCGATTCCAGGTTTTTAACTTCCCAATCTAGTGTCCTTAGAAAAGCCTTTGTGGAGAGGATATTGGTCCTCTTCCCAATCGAGGAGGAAAAAGAGTGTTTCATGCAGCAGAAGATTCCAGGCTGCAGGGATCACCCGCCACCTAAAATTCTCTTTTTCCTCCCTGATTGCAACTGCCGAAGGTAGCAATGCCAAGCAATAGTGCCAAAGATGTATTTGATTTTCTCTACTGAAGGAAATAACATATCTGTTGATTTGTGTTAAACAATTGAAAAATCATGTTTATCTAGTTTTTTTCCCAATTATATCACCTTTATCTTTATATATTATATGAATGAAAATAAAAGATTGATATGTCCACTTATGTTAAAAAAGAAAAAAAACTTTATGTACGGTGTACTTATTCTTTACATAACTTTAGCTATTATGAGAAAGTAGAGGGGCTCTCTTATCTCATTTTCCAATGTTGCTTTTTTTCCGTATCGGTTAGAACTTTATCAAAGGAACTCTCAGAAATCCTTTTTAATTAGCTCAGGATATATCTGGATTGATCATAAAGAGCAAGGAAAAAGAAGTACTGCAACCATTAATCCATAAAAAGCCTGCCTTTCCAATCCCAAATTCCTTTTAATAGACACATATCTGTTTCAAAAGTATCCCACTTTTTACGTGCAAAGGAAGGCTTCAAGAGAGCATTTGACAATCAAGATTGTAGATATCATTTAAAAATAAATTATAATCACATTTAAAACCATACCACCTGGAGGAAAGTTTCCAATCATCTTCCAGCTCAGGAATCTTTTTGCTCTTCTTTGTGTATCTTGCCAACTGCCAAACATATTCCTCTTCTCCTTCCCCTTAGTCTGCTTGAATTGGCTTGTGTACAAGCAAAATTATATGGTAGAAAGAGCAGAGTAAACAGTAATTCATATCTCTCATGCCTATGAATTCCTGTGTTGTGCTCATTCATAATTGCATGCAGGCTCAGGGGGCTAACAGAAGTGGCAGCTGGTACAAGGATCCTGCAGGTGCTCTTATAAGAACTGACACTCTTATTATCCCCTGAGTGTGTAGCAAGTACAACAGGGAGATGGATAATGGAGAGATGGCATACCCTTGTTCCGATTGTTTTCCCATAAGCTTTGCTCCTTGGGCATGCTACTGCTAAAATAAAGAAATGAGCATATTTACAAAGTGCCAGCTTAAGCAAAAGATAGCTATCAATTCTTCTCTAGTTCTGGCCAAAACTTAAACAAGCTATTTCACTAAAAGGTTTAATCTTCATTACATCTAAAGTAACTCTATACTGGAAAAGTATGTGAAATGCAAAAGAAAAAAACAGCGACAATGAGCATTATCAAAAATATATCCACATGATACCAAAGACGAACCACTGACAGAAGACACACAAGCTGAGTTAACTAATTTTTATTTTGAAAGTCACAATTACAGAGCTTTTTTGACTAGTATATGCACAATATAAGCACAGAGATGGAAAAACAGAGAGATATCGACAATGAAGAAGGGTTACGAAAATGACATTTGCTGAAATGGCCAAATTGACTTGTCGGATAAGGGAAGAAACACTAACTACTTTTATAAAAGACTGGAAACTGTTTATAGACCTTTTTTGGGCCAGGAAAGAAATGAATTAATGAACTTGGGATTTATTGATTGAAAAGCGTAGTTTTAGAAGAAGGGAGCAATGATAGATTTGGGATATTGGAATAATTATGTTTCAAATTGCCGTAAAGAAAATTGGAAATCACTTTTTTATTAATTTCTCAAATTTCAAATTACTACAAGGTAATTATTTGAAATATGTATAAAGAATGCAGCAAACAGAATCAAAATATGATTCATTAATTACATTGCCACAACAATCCATTTATTAAAAGACAATAATTGTTAAAGGGCTTTCTTGATGAAAAGTGCATATATTCTTATTATTCTTCTACAAATTGTTTTAGTAGATTATTTTCAAACTTTGGCAGAGAAGCTTATTTCACCCCAATGACATTTAACAATTGTCAACTACAATCTATTCAAAGTAAATAAATGGAAGCAGTATCATTTTTCATCTGGGACATATATGGAATCTTTCTCCTGTCAACTCAAGTTCAACTCTGCACTCAATTTACAGCTCATCTGAGTTTAACATATATAAAACTATTGTTAAGAAAAATCTCACACCCAAACAAAAATATGCCATAGAAGAATTAGATCATGATTGCAAATAATAATCTGTGTACTGAACGATAAAATTAATTTAAGGAGAATAGGTCATAGCAAATAATTCTGGAATGTAAATTTGTTGTTTAGAATAACATTACATCAATTATATGAACATAATTAGAATTTCATTTTTAAAGAAAATATTTAAATCACAAGTTAGAATAAAATAACATACAGCCTCAACTTTTTACTTTTACATACTTTACATATACTAGCCGTTTCTATAACAACAAACGTATCTAATCCGAGCCGAGGTGGCACAGTGGTTAAATGCAGCACTGCAGGCTACTGCTAGATCAGCAGTTCAGCGGTTCAAATCTCACCGGCTCAGGGTTGACTCAGCCTTCCATCCTTCCGAGGTGGGTAAAATGAGGACCCGGATTGTTGGGGGCAATATGCTGACTCTCTGTAAACCGCTTAGAGAGGGCTGAAAGCCCTATGAAGCGGTATATAAGTCTACTGCTATTGCTATTGCTATTAATCATCAAACCTAAAGTTTCATTTATTTCCATCTCAAGTACAGAAGTCAAAAGCGGTTTCCAAATAGAAATTAATTTGATCTCTTAGCAATAGATTTCTGTTCGTGAAAACCACTGATCAAAAAGTTTTAATCCACCAACAGAGAAATTGTAAAACATGAAATGCTGCAGATTGATAAAAAAAGAAATATTGAGAAAATATATTTTTACACTGTCAGTGAACACGGTTTTTTACGTAGATGAAAGTCTATTCAACAACATGGTATCCTGACTTCAGTGGATAAAAAGTAAAAGGAAATAGGTACTGTAACCTCATTATCTATATTCGTTGAATAACATATTCATAGCTCCCCACCACTTAACAAAATAATTAATACATACATGGTTTATTTCTTCTCATAGCACCCTCCCATCTATTCAAAATTCAAAACTCATTGTCATTTCTATTCAGATCTTGGCAAAATAACTATAAAGGACACTTCAGGAATTTTATAAAAATATTTTATTTTAACTGTGATCAAATAAGTCAACTTTATATTCCTTTTTCTTTTGCTTCTGATAATCTTAATTTTTAATTTCAAGTTGCTGTTGTAGGATTGGATTTCTATTCAAACTGTCTCCCATCTTAAGATTTCTTGAATATCCAAAAGTCAACCTTTATTTTAATCTCTTGGTTTATCATTTACATTTTTTTGTATTATTTGTATTTTTGTATTTCTACACTGTCATCTGTTTTATAATCTTCAATTTATTTACTTTCCAATATTTCTAAGCTAGGAGAATCCTGTGTATCCTTAACGGTCCCATATTGTTGTCTGTCATTTCTTCTTCATAATCTTTTTCAAAAAATATATTTATATGTACAGATTATTGGTGTCAAATTAGTTCTAAGTTTTTATCCCAATTCTTCAAAAATCCTTTGAAACGCCTCAAGTGTAATACCTTTACTGTCATTTTGAAAATTTCACATTTCTTTTTTCTGCCTGGAACTTTATTCCCCTCTAGTGGCTCATTTCTATATTCATGAACTCTTGGGATTCTTTTGTTACTTTGTTTTTCAACTTTTAGCCATGATAAACAATTTGTGTCCCATAGAAATATTATTTTCTTTATTCAATTTTTCAGCAATTTTAGTAAATCTCATAATGTTGCAAATTTGTCTGGCCTCATAATCTATTTATAACTTTCTTAAATTCTTATTTAGCTTTTTTTCATTTATTTTATATATTTTTTCAAATCAAATCAAACCTTTATTGTCAATGTACAACAATGTACGGTGTACAATGAAATTGAATGACCCTCCCTTGGTGCAGCCCCCCTCCAACCCAAAATACACCTCAATAACTCAATACATGAAAGAAAAAGAATCCCTAAACAAGTAATAACACACATTCCCATATACCTATATGTATGTAACATTATATTACATTGATATGAACATGTTGCACATTGCGCTGGCCCTGCAAGTCTATCATATTAAACCTAATTGTGGTGTTAGGTTGCATTGAGAAGTCTGACAGCCCACAGACAATATCTATTTTTCAGCCTATTCGTTCAGCTAGCTATGTTTCTATGTCTTCTACCCGATGGTAGGAGAGTAAAGAAGTGCTGACTAGGGTGTGAATCATCCCTGAGGATTTTTCTCATTCTATTGAGGCAGTGGGTCCTGGCGATTTCATCCAGTGGTGTCAAGGAACAGCCCATAATTTTTTGTGCTGTGCTCATTACCCACTGTAATGACTTTCAGTCCGTGGTTGTCAAGCCTGCATACCATACCATTACATAATATGTAAGGATGCTTTCTATTGTAGACTGGTAAAAGGAAGTCATCAGAATAAGTCATCATTTTTTTAAGCTGCTAATTAACCTTTATTCTATTTTGGGATGAAGTTGTACTCACCAAGTGATTTTTCAAATGCATTGTTTGGAAGACCTCTTTTAGCTGTAAAATAATTGTAAATCCAAAGGTGAAATGCCTGAACCTTGTGTTTTTTAAAGGCCCTGAAGCAGTTTAGAGTTGATGGCTTCCTTTTTCCCCAGTACTCAAACCCACAGGATAACTGCTATTCTGAAATCTTGTGAGAAGTAGCTGTCCAGAGTATAAGTGGTCAAACTCTCTTATTCACTGCTTATCAACAGTCTGTTGGTTGGCACTATGTTTTCTATTCTATCTCTGATTTGCTATTTTTCCTCACCCAGAAGTCCCATTTTAAAATTATCTTAAAGGCACATTAAATGACAGTATAGACTATGAATCAGTACTTGTTGGATTAAATGCTTATTCCTTTTTTTGTGGCTTAGTATAGATTTCACCTTCCAAAATATTTAAATATTAGTCTACATGATCTCATAAATGCAAATAGGCCTGTTAATAAAGCAAAAAGAATCAGAGTTCCGAATACTGAAATTATTCCTTGATTTTTTTTTTACAGCATGATACAAATGACACTCCTACTTTGAGCTCAGAAAAAAAGAGCTCAAAAAAGTTGCTAAGAGTTGATATTTACTTGATAGCACATAATCAATCAATTAATTAATCAACAAATTAATGTTTCTATTCTAATTAATATGTGAAAAGATGACATGAGAAGACACAAAGGTAAGAATCTCTAGCATTAAGAAAATGCTTTGAAAATTTGATGTAAGTAGTATGATTTGTAACCAAGACAATGTCGTAGTATCAGGCATGTAAACTAATCTTTCAAAAGATATGCTCCTTGGAATTATTACATCAGTTCAAAAGCAGATAGGCTAAATATATCTGTATTGAAATAAAGAATTGTCAATCTGTTTTCAAAGCTAAAATGGAAGGGGAAAGGAGAATAATAATTTTGAGTTGAATAGGCAGCACTTCACTAAGGGCAATACTATATTCAAGGACTGTAATGGTCAAGATTTCTCTGGCAGAAATAAACGAACATTCTCAAGGACACCTTTCAAATAGTGTAGGAGTATGACTACAGGATTCAGGTGACCCTGAAGGCACAAATAAACCACCAAGTGGCCACATGACTGCAAGGAATATAAATCCTTCCATTTTCCACCATTCAGTAAGAAGAAGCTTTTTGCCTTTTGAAAGAAAGCACCTTTGGGGCAACCATGACCTGGAAGACTGAGAATCTCCATAGACATTTAACATTCTCAAATAACACTATTCACAAAGTAATCTGTATAAATAAGCATCTTCTTTACATAAAATACACATCAGTCACTAAAATACAGACCACAAATTCATTAAAAAGAGAATCAATTGCAAAGAGATTGTTTTCATAAGTGTACTATAAAGATGCAACATATTTTAAGAGGAAAAGAATTATTTTTACTTTTAAGGCCTAGCTGGAAAAGTCCCAGAAAATTAATATTTTTGAGGATCGTTCATAAAGAATATACAGTCCATTTTACTTTCAAGACTAAAGATTTGAATAATCAAACTAGTCAATAAAACAGCAGTGTGAAAAACACAACTGAAGGATTAAGTGATATTACTATTCAATTCTGTTTAAGCATGAACACTTAAGAGAGAGAACAGGGCGATGGAAAACATAGGAAGATCAGATAAGTTCTTAAGTATAATGAAGAATGTGTTCATAAATATTACACATTTGATAGAAAACTATAAGAGTTTAAAATAGCGAGAGGCCATTCATTCATTCATTCATTCTCATTACCACTTGTTTTCAAGATATTAGAAAAGTAGCTACACATTTAAAAATAAGCAATCATGGCAGTAGAGCCAACAAAATTGCAATGAACTGAACAGTACATTTATAGTACATTTTTTTCCAGTGGTTAGAAATATAATGCTTCCAAACATCAAGAAGATTTAATGATCTCTGATACACTGTAATTCAAGATGCTCATATTCTCATCTTGGATGCAGATACAATACACTGATACATAATTAAAGAGTAGAACTTATTGTGATTTATATTTATGTAAGGACAGTTATGCAAAAATAACAGTATTCGAAACTTCTAAGAAAGAATAAGATTTTATTTTTTTTGCCTCAGATTATTGTATATTTATGGAAGTTAAACTTCCTTTATCAGTATATGGTAACTTAATAATAACAAGAAATCTAATAAAAATACTGAAAACCTAAAGCATAATAGAAATGAGGCAATGCAGTTTTTACAATATAAAAAAAATTAGAGGGCCTATGCTATAAAATATATATTTTCAAACCCATAAACTGGATTTTAAAAAAATCCCAAATGTAGAGGTTTCTAGGGTAAGACATGCAGACAAAAAGAAGAATATCCCACATAATTCTTTTGGTGACAGCTATTACAAAAATTCTTAAAAGACATATTAAGGAATCAGCTTTGCTTTGAAGCTAACTGCCTTAGATTTATCATCAAAATGCAACTATATTTCTTTTTAACAAAGCAGCTTTATTTCAAACATAGCTGTCTGTGTAAATAGCAGCAATTGCACATTGAATTTCCTTTATGAAAACATGTTTCTAAAGTGTACATAATAATCTTTTTATGTCTATAAAGATGCCATCCTATCTTTTGGCACCTTAAAAACCACAGAACACGAGGGAACTTACCTAGTCTTTCAATTTTATGAGATAAGTTGTACTTCCAATATCTTATTTCACACAGATGAGATCATTTTACGTTTCTTTGTTAGGACTTGCTGGTTTGGATTAAAGGCTACAATATCTAAGGTTGATTTAATTAAGCAAATTAAATATTCAACTGCTGTACAGTAATCATTATTCAGTGTTTAGCCCATATATGCAGTATTCTACTATTTATATATTAATATAACATAAACTCAACTGCTTCAATGCATTATAAAATACACAATTGAAAGAGAATTTCTTAAATGTTTTAGTTACAAATATTTGAATAGAATGTTAATTCAAAGAAAATAAACATACAGAGCATTAAAATATGTCATATATATTTCAAAGACTAAATTAAAAGTGAGGATGGTCATAAAATTTATCAACATGATGTATACCAGAAATATGTAGTCATACAATCACTAGTTTTCTAGCATCATTTCTAATTTAGGCTCTATTATACCACTGATTCAATTAGAAATACTTTAAATGTGAAACATGTTAAATATTTAGTTTAAACTTTTTAAAATATTTTAAAAGTATTTCCTAAAATGAAATGCATATTTCTATTATACAGCTATTATAAATAGGTTTAGATATAAATTCATCTCATACTAAGTGCTTATTAATTGCTGCTTATGCCAGTGAATAGTTATCTAATAAACTATTTGTATATAACATGCTCATTTCCCTTAGATATTATTTAATTGCAATTTGCATTAAAATGATTTTAAATATGAACACCTTTTTGACAAAGATTAGTGCCAATTAAAGAAATACACTTATTATTCTGTATTCTTCAACATTAAAATGAAACTTAAGTCATAGAAATAGTGCTTGGCAGAACAGCTACACTATTCAAACACTCCTATTACCTTCTACTTAGTTCTGTATGGCAAGTTAGTTCTGTCTTCATTTACACATAAAAAGTAGGATTAGAAAGCATAGATTTGATTTAGTCAAATCAAATTTGAAACTTTATTTTATATGATTTGGAATTCAAGTTACATTCAAAGGAAACAAGCTCAATTTAAGTTAAGTGAAAATCATGGGTTGTTAAGCAAGGACCTCATATGATTGCAACTTGTAACTTCCTGCTGGCTTCCCAAAAGATAATGGGGCTATCTGGAAGTTGCAAGTCCAGGACTGTAAATTGCAAACCTAACACATTTTGGTCAAAAGTCCCCTTACTCTTAGATTATATAACAGCACAACACACCATATTCTACACAAAAAAGCCCAAACAAACACTATGATAGACCTGCAGAAAATGTGCAGTCATAGATATAACTTCTTACAGGAGTAACTAAATTAATTGTATAAATGATAGAAATGAGAAGCTGCATTCATAGGGCCATTCTAATCTTCTGAAAGAGATATTCGAGAATCAAAATATTTCTCTCAGCCAAGCAAAGCTTGGATACATACACAAAGACCAGTCAAAAGTCATGGCTGCTTTAACAATGCAAAAAGAGGTGCTTTATATAAATACTAGCATGTTATAAAGAACATATTTCACAGGACTTAAAAGTTTTTCACTATTTTAAAATCAATTTAAACATTGTAACATAAAATTAATATATCCTCTGAGGAAAATTTCCTGTACTCTTGATACATCTAAACCAACTGATTTTATCTTTTTTTATCTTTTTAGCAAGTCATCTAAAGTATTTCCAGTTTTCTTCCTAAATAAAATTATGTTTCTATTTCTCTAGTTATCTTGACCCATTCCAGTCCGGCTTCAGGCCTGGCTACAGCACAGAAACCGCTTTGGTCGCATTGACCGATGACCTCTGGAGAGCCAGGGACGGAGGCTACGCCTCCATCCTGGTTCTCCTTGACCTCTCAGCGGCTTTCGATACCATCGACCATGGTATCCTTCTGCGACAACTGCGGGAGGTGGGGGTGGGAGGCACTGTTTTGCGGTGGTTCTCCTCTTACCTTTCGGACAGGTCGCAGTCGGTGTTAGTTGGAGGGCAGAGATCGACCCCTAGACCCCTAACATATGGGGTGCCGCAGGGTTCGGTCTTGTCCCCCCTACTTTTCAACATCTACATGAAACCGCTGGGCGAGATCATTCGGCGGCACGGGATAAAATACCACCAGTATGCGGACGATACTCAGTTGTATCTGTCCGCCCTGTGCCAACTCAATGAAGCGGTGGACGTGATGAACCGGGGCCTTGAAGCTGTTAGGGACTGGATGAGGGCTAACAAACTCATGCTCAACCCAGATAAGACCGAGTGGCTGTTGTGTTTCCCTCCCACTAATTCGGCAAGTATTCCATCTCTCAGGCTGGGGGGTCAAACACTACGCCCCTCAGACAGGGTCCGCAACTTGGGAGTCCTCCTGGACCCACAGCTGACTTTTGAACACCATTTGTCAGCTGTGACCAGGGGGGCATTTGCCCAGGTTCGCCTGGTGCACCAGTTGTGCCCCTACCTGAACCGGGAGGCTCTCACAACAGTCACTCGTGCCCTTGTGACCTCTAGGCTGGAGTACTGCAATGTGCTCTACATGGGGCTGCCCTTGAAGAGTATTCGGCGACTTCAGCTAGTCCAGAATGCGGCCGCGTGAGCGATTGTGGGTGCACCTCGCTTCACCCACATAACACCTATCCTCCGCAAGCTGCACTGGCTACCTGTCGATCTCCGGGTACGCTTCAAGGTGCTACTTGTCACCCATAAAGCCCTTCATGGTAGTGGATCTGGGTACTTGAGAGACCGCCTACTGCCAATCACCTCCACTCGACCTATTAGATCCCATAGATTAGGCCTCCTCCGAGTCCCATCTGCCGGTCAAAGCCGACTGGCAATCACGCGGAGGAGAGCCTTCTCGGTGGCAGCTCCGACCCTATGGAACGATCTCCCCGTGGAGATTCGTACCCTCACCACCCTCCAGACCTTCCGCACAGCCCTCAAAATCTGGCTATCCCGTCAGGCCTGGGGCTAAAGACTGTAACCCACCCGAATGGTATGAATGTTGTGTTTTTTAATGACGTACTGTCCTACGTGTTAAATGTTTGTTCCCCCCCCCTTTTCGAGTTGTAAGCCGCCCTGAGTCCCCCCAGGGAAAAGGGCAGCATATAAATAAACTTCTCAAATCTCAAATCTCTGTTACTTCACTGAATTGACCCATCATTCTTAAGTCTAGAGAAAGGTAGGAAGGCTATCTTAACTAAACCAAATATAAGCTATGAGAGCTTGCCAAGATAAGAAGTACCTCAAGAATCTGTGAATGAAATATTGCTTAATTCTGAAATCTTTGGAGGGTCTAAGACCACAATGAGAATTTAAAGAGGCAAGAAAAAAGTAAATAGCATACAAATAGTATTTAACTCTGTGACCTTAAGGAGATAATTATTATAGGCCTGGTAGGGTTTTGGTTTTTTGTTTTGGACAATTATTGCTTGATCTGCATTTATATTGTAATATAAACAAAAAAAATTTTTTTGAGACAAAGATAAGATGAGATGAAATAAGATAAACTTTATTGTCTTTTTTTTTTACTGTGAGTACACTGGCACACATTAAAAATGAAATTTTGTTGCCGGTTCGCAAAAAATATATACTGTATATTTTACCCATAAACATACATAACACATATATAGCTATACATACATACATATTAATAACTGTCAATTTTGAATACACACAGGAATCTTGAGAGTTCATAAGATTGCTACTATATGGAACAAAACTGTGACTGAATCTAGATGTTCTGCTTCCGATATCATGAAGCTTCCTCTGAGAAGGTAATGAGGAAAATAAGGTCATGAAGAGATGTATAGCATCCCAAATAATACTGCGGACTCTGCTCAAGCATTGCTTATATGCTATGTCCTGGATAGAAGGAAGTGAACTAGCAATAATCTTTTCTACCATCCTCACCACTCTCTGCCTGTCCAAAGCAGTAATGCTTCCAAACCAGACAGTAATGCCAAATGACAGGATGCTCTGGATCGTCCCTCTATAGAAAGTGGTAAGGACAGGGGAAGGAAGATGTACTTTTCTCATGTGATTCAGAAAATGCAGGAGCTGCTGTGCCCACTTCACCAGTGTCTTACTGTTGAGCGACCAAGCCAGCCTACTCATTAGCTGCACACCCATAAACTTGATGCTGCTAGCCACCTCCAAAGGTGAATCTTTAATACACAGAGGTATGTAGCTATGCCTGCCTTTTCTGAAATATACGATGATCTCTTTACTTTTTCCTACATTTAAGACAAGGCTATTTTTATTACACCAGTTCACCAAACCCTCTACTTCCTTGTAGTAAGCACCCTCACTGTCATCCTGAATAAGGCGCACAACTGTTGTAGCATCCACATATTTCACAATATAGTTGGTGGCAAACCTTGCACAATAGTCATGGATCAACAGGGTGAACAACAGCGGACTTAGGACACAGCCCTGAAGAACCTGTGCTCAAGAAAATGGTGTTAGAAATATTAATCCTAACTCGCACATACTGGGGCCTATCAATAAAAAAATGAAAAATCCAGTTGTACAAAGGAGTATTAAAGCCTAAAAGTCACAGTTTGTATACTAGATGCTGAGGAATGATTGTATTAAAGGCTGAACTGAAGTTGACAAACAGCATTCGCAAATGAGTATTTCTTTCCTCTAAGTGTGCCAAGCTCAGATGGAGAACAGAAAAAATATCATCCCCTGTAGCGTGATTTGGACAGTAAGTAAACTGAAGCGAATGGGGCGTTGGTTCTTACCTGATACGCCCCTTCTCTGGGCAGGTGGAGACAGTGGTCATGCATGGGTTAACTCAGTCAGTAACCAATAGAACTGAGTCTACCAAAGTGATGTCATCGCATCTGAGGAGCATGCTCCTGCTTTTCTTGACGAAGGAGATAAGTAGACTGCTGTATGGTGAACAATCGTTTCTGTCCAGTAACTACACAACATGCTCCCAGATCACACCTGCGAGGTAGGCCAGGATCCCAAGGTTGGGGATGACCACTGTCTCCACCTGCCCAGAGAAGGGGCACATCAGGTAAGAACCAACGCCCCATTCTCCAAAGTTGGTGGAGACAGCGGTCATGCATGGGACGTACCAAAGCTGGCGTGTCCCCGGGAGGGCATGAGACTGGCCTAGGAGCTGGAAGAGGGCAGGACTCACCCTCCAAAAGCTGCATCTGCCGATGCATATCGATCCACCTTGTAATGTCGTATAAATGAATTAGGAGTAGACCAGGTAGCTGCCTTGCAGATCTCTTCCACAAAGGCCTGTCATGCCCACGCCGCTGGCGTAGCCACACTGTGCGTGGAATGAGCTGTAATGTTGGGTGGAGGAGTGAGATAATGCGTGATGTATGTTTGAGCAATGGCAGACCTGATCCATCATCCAATCATGGATGGAGAAGCTTTCAGCCCCTTGTTGGTAGGGTGGAAAGAGACAAAGAGGGCTTCGCTGCGTCTAAAGACAGCCGTCTTGGCGATGTAGATCAGCACATGTGTGTTTTGAAAAGAGAACTGGAAATGAAGGAGGGCCAGATGGATGGCCTCAGCTCTAGCCAATTCACTGTGGGATAGGTTGGAGTCGGACCAAAGCCCCTGAGCTACCCGATTCTCCAGGTGAGCTTCCCAACCCGTCAGACTTGCGACCGTTGTTACTACGAGATGCGGAGGTTCCCTGAAAATAGAGCCCTGAGCTATGGCCGGGGAGATCCACCAGTCCAGGGATAGCCGGACTCTGGGGTCAAGCTGACCTTCAGTAGAGAACAGCTGCTGTTGGTCTTCTGGAATGGCAGAAAAAAACCACTGGAGGCAGCGGCTGTGAAGCCGTGCGCAAAGGACGATGGAGAAGTAGGAGACCATCTTCCCCAGCAGTTGAGATAGCTGAAGAAGAGGGACCCGCTGTCTCCCCCATACCTCCTTGGCTAACTCCCTGAGACTAATCTGCCGGTCCTGAGACAAGAAGAGGAATCTATGAGGGCTCCCAGGTGCACCAGGTGAGAAGTGGGGACGAAGTGACTCTTTTCCCAATTGATGGAGAATCCCACTTCCCCTAACGTCAGAAGGGTGTCCTGGAGGTCCCTGAGGGCCTGGATGCTTGACCTGGACAACAACAGGATGTCGTCAAGGTAGCAGATCATCTGGATGGGCCTGGCCCGCAGATGGGCTGCTACGACCGACAGAAGCTTCGTGAAAACCCTCGGGGCTGAGGACAGCCCGAAGGGAAGGGCCCGATATTGGAAGTGGAGGCCCGCATGTACAAAACGGAGAAACCACCTGTGCCATCTGTGAATTGGCACGTGGAGGTAAGCCTCTGTAAGGTCCACTGATCTGAGGAGATCGTGTCTGCGAACACTCTCCAGAATTGATAGGCGAGAGTGCATCTTGAATCTCCTGTATCTGATGAATTGATTTAAAAATTTTAGATTAAGGATTGCCTTCCAGCCTCCCGAAGATTTTGTCATGATAAAAAGATGAGAATAAAACCTTCGTCCTTTCTGGCCTGGAGACACAGGTTGAATGGCTCGAATTTGGAGTAAATGGTGAACTGTCTGCTCTACTAGGAGCCTCTTTTGAGGGTCCCTGGAGATTGGACACGTGACAAAGTGGTTCGGAGGGCTGGAGCGCAAATCCAGGAGAAGGCCAAATCTGATCAGGGACCTGACCCACGGGTCATTGGTGATGTCGTCCCAACATTCCGTGAAGGCTGCCAGACCCCCCGCCCCTTATTGGGAGATTCTCCAGGCAGTCACTTCTGCCTCTTAAAGGAACTATTGGAATTGTCCCTGAAAGGCTTTCTGGGCTGGAATCTCTGGTTGTTCCTGCCTGATCTATTGGAAAAGGAGGGGGCCTGTCTGGGTGGGGCCTGTCATTGGGGACAGGAGTTGGAAGCACTCCCATCCTGGCCACAAAACGGCTGCCTATGGTAAAAGGATTGGTTTCGACCTTCCTGCTTTTTAGTGGCTGGTTGTAGAACCTTCCTCTTATCCTTGGACTCTACCAGAAGGGGCTCTAATGGAGGACCAAAGAGAAGGGATGAAGAGTAGGGAGAGGAGGAAAGTGTCCACTTGGCCCGCGATTCTGCCTACCATTGTTTTAGCCAGAGAAGCCGGTGGGTGGAGATGGAAGATGCAATGGCTTTGGATGCAAAACGGGCCGCGTCCAAGGAGGCATCTGCTGTGTATTCTAGGGCCGCCTTAATTTTGTTAATGTCCCTGCGAGCCCTAGAATCCCTGGCTGGATGGCGAGCCTGAAGTTGTCTCAGCCACAAAAGAGCGGAGCAACTAAAGAAGGAAGTGGAGGTGCCCACTCTAACGGCCCAAGCTGAGCCCCTGGTGACCCTTGACCAGAGTCTGTTCTATTCTCTTGTCTTCAGGTCACAGAGCTTCCTCCGGAGCTGCTGAGGCTGCATTGGGAGTAGAAAGGGCAATTATAGGTAAATCAATAGAAGGTAGCTCCAAAGCCTTGGCAAGGTCAGGAGCGACATTATACAGGCGCTTGTCCGAGGTATTGGGGAGGGTTCTGGTACTTGGAGAAGCCCATTGATTTTGGACAACATCTATGAAGAACGGTGGTGATGGGATCACTTCTTTTTCCACTGTAGGCTGGATGAAGAGCGGATCAGTGGTGTCAGTCTTGTCTGCTTCCAAATTCTGAGTCATCTTAGGAAAAGGAATGCCTGCGATCTTCTTGGCCTTAAAAAGGAGAGAGAGAGCGAAAAACAGCAGGTTTAAATAAACCAACAAAAGGAGGCGGATCGGGAGAAAGACCCTCATCCTCCGAAAGATCTGAGTCTCTTGCAGGGTGTTCCTCTTCCCTGAAGACCGACGGTTGATTGGAAGTGCCGGGTAGCTTGTGCAACGAAGAAGCCGAGAGATCACCATCCCTGCACCTGGAACTAGAGGAAGAAGCAGCCCTGCGAGAAGCAGAACGATTAGAAGACCTGTGTTTACAGCCGGCTGCAATACCACGTTCTATGGCCTCAGAGATCATATCAGCCATGCCTGGTAAGAACGGCATCTGCAGAAAGTGGGAGAAATATCTTCCTGATAGGAGGGATGCTCATCAGGAGTAATGCTCCTGCCACAATCCAAATCATCCCCACTGCTGGCCAAAACATCTGTGCCCCTGGCATCCTCGGGCTGCAGGATTGATGCAACAGGGGAGAGGTCATCCTCCGAATCCAAAGATAAGTCAGGAGGGGGGGGGCTGGACTGAATAGGCCTCTGGGCCTGGAATATGCAAGGCTCAGTGTTTTTGGCCTTGGACCTGGCCTTCTTAGCCAGAGCCTGAGGGTCCCTGTCATCCTCCCGAGGGGATGGATTCTCTATGCCCCCCTGATTAGGCCTTGGATTCCTGGGAGGGGACTCAATGTTATCAACCGGAGCAGGCCTGCGCCTGCGGCCCTGAAAAGCAGGGGGTTCGATGGTAAGGGCAGGAGCCAAGGAAGTTGGAGGCAGTTGAGGCTCCGGAGGAGAGGAGGCCATAGCCAGTACTCACTGTTTCTTGAATGCTCAAAATGGCCACCAGATGACTTTCGCGCCCAAACCAAATGGCCGTTGAGACTACAGAGCCTAGGTGCCGGTGCCACGAGTAGCCGAGGCCGCACAGTGAGCATGGGCAGTATAGGCCCTGCGGCAAGGCTGTGGAGCCAAGGGCGAAGCCGCAGATGTGCAGCAGTAGCTAGAGCGTTGAAAGGATGGCAGCGTGGTGCGGCAGCTGCAGCGGCATTCCCCAGCGGTGTGCGGCTCTTCGCAGCTATTTTTAAAACTCCCTGCAGCGTTCGGAGGCTCCTGGAGGAGGCGGCAGTCAGCGGCGCAGGCAGCAAGGCAGAGGCCGGGAAATCCCCCGCTATTAGTCTCCCACGGCTATTTCAGCTAGCGCTGCTGAAATAGGAAACCTCAGAAGCCCTGAGGCAATTCGAAGCACGCCTCTGACGAGACGCGGCAAACACTGTCCAGCCCTCAAGGGCTATTGAGAGTACTAACAGGAACCCAATCCAGAGACCAATTTAGAAAAGTAATTTTCTTTCTTTGAGTGAAATCCAATTAAAGTAATCAATTATTAAGTATTAGTTGAGGAGAAAGTGATTAGCACAGCCAGTTCCAATCAAACTGAGTCTAAAAAAAATCGGAAGCATGCTCCTCAGAAGTGATGACATCACTTTAATACACTCAGCTCTATTGGTTACTGACTGAGTTAACCCATGCATGACCACTGTCTCCACCAACTTTGGAGAATCAAATGCTGGAGGAAGGCTGGATACAATAATGTCCTTTATCAGCCTCTCAAAACATTTCATAATGATGGATGTAAGTGCAACCGGACAGTAATCATTAAGACCCATAATCGTAGACTTTTTGGCACTGACAAAATAATGCCCATCTTAAAACATGATGGGACCACTGCCTGCTGCAATGAAAGATTGAAAATGTCCATTTGGAACACAAGCCAACTCGTCTGCACGTCCTAAGAACATGCCCAGGGATATTATCTGGACCTGCTCCTTTCTGAATGTTAACTTTCCACAATGTCCTCCGGACAGAGGTAACATCAAACCTAAGCACTTGCTCGTCAGGATGGGACACAGCTTTCCTTGCAGGTGTATTATTTGATGCTTTGAATCTTCCAAAAAATGTGTTCAGCTCATTTAAAAACTCCATGTTGCCCTTACAACACAACAGAGCCACGAGAGTCTATAATAGCCTGGATGCCTTGCCACATACACCTAGTGTTTGTTGGGTCTTGAAATAAGTTCAATAGGCTTGTTTTGCTCTTTTTATGGCACTTTTCAAATTGGATCTAGCTGTCTTAAGTGCCAGCATATCACTGGATTTAAAAGTTACATTCCTTGCTTTCAACATCTTGCGAATCTCATGTCATCCATGTTTTTTTCATTATCCCTCACAACAATGTTTTTAAGGACACAGACATCCTCTGTGTCATTTTTATTCATTTGTTTACAATGTCCCAATCATGAAACTCTGAGTGGTATATAATAAAGAGGTAACAAAAATAAAATATAAAAGCTAGGTTTAGGTAACTGAGAGTATTTCCAAAGTACATACAATGCATTAATGAGCTACTAAGTTTCATTTTGAACAAGTTCAGGTATCAGCTATAAGCAAAATTCTTTATAAAAATTATTGTCAAAGTGAAATATTTACTTTTTAGTAACAACAAAGTCATGTTTCTGCAATTATTCTGACAAAAAAAAGTATGAATTAAGTGGGGGAGAGAAAGTTATTGCACATTTCTGATAATTGAAATTTAGTGGAAAGATCTGGGAAAGCAGGTCAGTGAACCTGCTTTTCTTTTGATCTTTTATCCTTGTGGGTGCCTGGATATTTCTTTGGTAAGAAAAGTTTTGCAGGATGAGTCAGCAACTGAGTCATAGGCAGTTTGAAGCCTGTAGTGCTATAGACTAATTGGTAACATTCTCAAATTTAATTAAAATACAGTTGTCAGTTCAGATTACTGATTGACAATCCCATGGAAGTATTTCTTTAGATATTTTGTTTTAATTGTTCTGTTATATTAATGGTGTTATTGTTTTCAGATCCAAACCTTGTTAAATAAGAAAAATGCTGCCATACTTTTCCTTTTTCATTCATTACTTCCAAATTTGTTCCCTAACATTCTCCAGTGCTATAAGAACCACAATCCTTTTAGCCATGGTTGGTTTTGTAGCATTGCCTCATGGTCTCAACTTTTTGTTTGACCAACATTCCTCTTTGGTTTTCCCTCAACATGATTACTGAATTTTTATGGCTTCAGGGATGAAAGAATATGGCTTTATCCATTCTAGACAATACCGTGTTGATGTTTTATTGTACATTATCTCTTTAAAAAAAATACAAAATATAGGGTCAATTATTATGTTTAAAGAATCAGAGTTAATTTAGTGTGATGGGCATTGATCAGTAAAATAGGAAAATAGACTGAAAATGTTAATCCCATACATTCCAGAGAAGGAAGAATTTGAAGCTTTTTCAAAATTTTACAGATACAAACAAATGTAAGCATCTTCGTAATGCGTGCAAAACAAAGAACAAAATGTGGAAGTATATAGAACATGTAACTTCCACCACAGCCATGGTGGGGGGAGACAACATAAAAGCAAAATGCTCATACTGATCTTTCTCCCAAAACCTAGTATTCAAATATCATCATGAGCCAAGGTGGCGCAGTGGTTAAATGCAGCACTGCAGGCTACTGCTAGATCAGCAGGTCAGCGGTTCAAATCTCACCGGCTCAGGGTTGACTCAGCCTTCCATCCTTCCGAGGTGGGTAAAATGAGGACCCAGATTGTTGGGGGCAATATGCTGACTCTCTGTAAACCGCTTAGAGAGGCCTGAAAGGCCTATGAAGCGGTATATAAGTCTACTGCTATTGCTATTGCTATCATAATACTGAATCTGTAAATTAAATATAATCATAATAATCAATAGTCTTTGCTGGACATATTTTGCTTAAATTTGCCTACTTCTATTCAATCCCATCATAAAATAGTCAGTTCATGCTGAGTATCCCATGTATGAATTGGTTATTCAAGAATAGAAGAAGAAAAATACATCTGGACCCAATAGAACTAGGCACTATCAGGACCTTGGAGAGTTCACCACAGGCTATTTACAGGATGGGTTAAGTTGCAGCAAAAGAATTATTGACATATAATCCCATTTTAGTCAATTAAATCATTAAAAGGGATGGGAAAAGACAAATGCTCCTTTAATTCTCTTACCATCATGACCCCTCCCATCTCCATACTACCGCCTTAAAACAGCCAATAAAAAACAGCCCTTAGCTTTGCATACTGATGCCTCACATTTCTGCTTAACTGAGACACTGAAATGATATAATAGATTATATTTGGAGATTGGATGGCACAGAAAATTTAATCCAGGAATGAGATTTCTTGGTTCATCCCACCCAAAATCCTTTTCTGAATCTGTTAAATTCAGGCCTACATAGTATGCTGAGCACTATCACGTTCTTGATAGAAAAAATCTGTAAAAAAAACAAAAACCTTCCTGCATCTTTATCATATGAGACTAGAAAACATGAAGAATTTTGAAAAATGTCTATGTGTGTGTATGCATATATATGTACACACACACAAAGACACATACATACACCTACACAGAGAGAGACAGAGAGAGCGCGTTCTATGCAAACTGGGCTAATGACCACATGAAAGATTAAGGAACTAATGGGTAGGCCGGTTTCTTGGAACCTCTTCATATAAGAACAGCTATTCCTTGCAAGAGTGAAAGACAGTTGTTTTCCATGGATTTTGGGAACTGGGAGACTATAGGATCACTCATCTTGTTTGCAATCATGGCAGAGACTTTTATAAAACAATAGGTTTGCAAACTTCACTTGGCTTTATTAACTATGTTAAAACTATTAGAGACTTTTGACCAACAGGTTTGAAAAGTCTTTATCATGTGAGTTTATTTTCAACTCTGAAAAATTAACTATAAAAACATCAAAAAGCTTTTTTTTAAATGTCTGATCTAAGAATGTTATAAAGATATCAAAGGTCCACATTGGTATATTGATCTTTACTATAAGATTTTGGAATTAACTATAAAAATAAATAACTTCTTGTGGGAAACGTGGCTATAATCAGTCATAACAAGGAACAATTACTTTATTATTTAGAACCAGGACTAAAGATACTAAGCAAAATATATATGCGAACTTGACCTTGATGTCAGGACTTACAAAATGACACAAAGTGTTATAAGACTGTATAAGACATTACTTGAGATTTTTAAAGCATGGAATTAGAAATTAGTTATTAAAATATCAATAACATATGTATTGATGTTTAATGTCTAAAAGATAATTATCAAGGAATGGCAGATGTGGAACAAATTTTATTTGACAATACAGAGAAAGAATAAACAATGGAATTACAAATGACAGGCTGTAATTTGGGAAACGATACTTCACTGGATATACAAAAGAAACTCAATGAAGTTTTAAAAATTAAAAGGAAAATACAAATGATAAACAAAGAGAGTGACTTGGAAAATTGTTTTCTTATTGGATCTACAAAAGTGGCTTGTTATGTGTTGAAGAAGTCTGTATGATGGATAAATAAAATTGAAATCAAATTCCATGACAATATCTGATTGAATATGAAGACCATTGTAAGTAGATAAAGATTAAAATAAGATGATTATTATTATTTTTGCAATGTTCCAACAGTCTGTATGGACTTCTCCTGAAATCAGGATTGAAAAATTAATGTTTGTAGTATTTGTTCACACCACTATGTATTTCAAATAATTGCTGAATGAAGTGAGGACTACAAAAGCTCAAAGCACTGATGACGAATTATAGTATAGTATAGAATTACAGTATTTAATACTGAATATTTAATTCATCAACCCCCAATGCTGAGAGTGATGTTGTAGGATCCTGTAATATTGCTACAGAAATAATAATGGAAAAAGAGAATAGATTTCTGGGTCTGTTTAAAAAAAATGTATATGTGAAAGTGTATTGCTATTGTTTCAACAAATGTTTTAGGTGGACTAGATGTTTATAAGCAGCTTCAGGCTTGTAAAATATTAGTAAAAGTTAGTTATATGCAATATCATTGGTTATATATGCTTTTATTTGTAAGTGATAAATCATTTACAGCTTTCTTTTCTATATCTTTCTTATATTCCTAGTTACCAGTTTGGCCTTTATTGATCAATTTAAATTTCATAGTTTATAAAACTACAAACAATAAAATTATAAACTCAAAATTAAAACTAAAATATCCAGCAATTTAGGCTTCTCCTAGGTTGCCACAACAACCATCCATAGGTTCCCTTCATTCTATCCTGGAGATAAAAGATGAGGCTAAAAGATAAGGGCCTGCCCCACTGGGGTGGGGTGGGGGAGTGTTCCACACAATAGACACACTCACCAAAAGGACACATTATGTCCCATTTTTCTCTGGAAGCCCAAGGCTATATGTACTACTACCATGTTCAATTTGTCCCACAACAATAAGTCTAAAGAGTAGATTGAACTAAAAGACAGGGATTGATTCAAGATCATCACTGAGTTTAGCTGATAGTGGATCTGAATTGAGATATCTTGGTATTAGTTTAATATCTCAGCCACTACACTGTTTGGCAAGGGAACACAACTTTCACACTGTTGTTGAGAAAATGTCATGGATCGGAATCTAAGATGGACTGAACTCAAGCTAGATTTCTTCCTAATAATGTCAAGTGAACTAAGAAAAAAATATTGACAACTTTACAGCATTAAATTACCAAGTTTCAAAGGAACAGAAGACAAGTAGAATAAAAAAAATTGATCAAGTTGTATCCAGGCTTGGTCTTCCATAAATTTAAACATTCTTTTTGTGATAAGGGGAAGACTGAGATGACAAATAATTCTTTTTAATTGATTCCTTCTTTAATATTTGTCAAATGTTCATTTACTCATTGTTCCACAAAAATGTCAAACTACCAAGATTTTCAGCAATGCAGATAAAAGTGTAGAGAGTAATCTAGAAAAAATATTTCATCTTTTTAAATCTGCAATTATTCAATTCTCAAATTGTGCTCCACACAATTCACAATCCAATCCTATCAGTTTTTTGTGGCTTAAGTCCTTTCCATAATTTGAAAAGTTCAATTGTCTTTATTTGATTTCCCACTGCAGGCTACTAAGTTTAAGAAACATGTTAAATCATATTTATGCTATGATCACAAATAACTTTGTATGTTATATGACTGTATGTATAATTAGTATGTCCTTTCAGTTCAGGATTAGCTTTCAACATAGTGCAAAATGTTCAACTGGTTATATTTTCCTACTCTTGAATTAATTCTACTATTGTTTAACATAAACAACTAAACTAAAGTAGCATATATCTCAGTTACTTTCATTTAACTGATTTTGTTCTACTTGGTGTAGCAGGAAATTGAAAATCTGAATCACACTGTATAAACCAATATTCAAATATTTATAAAGTTGGTCAATACCAGGAAGCGTATATAACTATTTATATCTATCACTACTTCTGGGACCAGTGTTTCATTGAAATGTGTTAGATTATTTTCTTGTGACTACTTTTGCCCCCAAAAATTACAAAGACTAATGCTTTGCCACAAAAATAAAGTGTACACAAAGTCATTTACAAGCTGAGTCACCCATAAGCATTGCATATTAAAATATAGGATTATAAACAAGCTCTTGAAATACTATAATTTGTTATGTGATACAATGTAATACCAGCAAATTAACTTAGTATCACTAAAAAAAGAGACCTGGTCCTTAGATTAGATGCTTTACAATACTCCTCTTGATATAAGGTGCACATCTTCCTTAAGTAAAAATGTACAACATAAGCAAAAGAAATTGGGGAGTAAGGAAGATGCCATGAAGAATGTCTGCTGAAATTAAGCTACAGAAATCACTACAAATCACATTTTAGAATAGAGATGTAGTTGTTCAAAGATTTTGTACACTGACTCTTTACATTCAGTGCTGCAGAAGGAAACAACATAGAGATTCAACGTTGTTGTTGTTTTTTTACTTTCCTCCCACTTTTCCTCTAGTCTTCCACAAACTGGATATTTTGTCAGTTGATTTAGTCTGGAGTTTCTAATGTTCACAAAAATATTAAAATCAATTTTTAGTTTGGTACCAGATAAATTAAATATTCAGTTAAAATCAATATTGAAACTGAAATAAAGGTTATATGATTCCAATACAAGTATCTCCCTGTATAGGCTCTATGTGTTAAGATCTATGTTGCTAGTCCTTTTTCAGCACCAACACGTCTACACATCATCATTTCCTGCATTTACTTATTTCTCCCATCAAGAAAGAAGACATCTTCTTCCATCAAGAAAGAAGACATCTCCCTCCATCCCCATGACTTCATATAAAGGAGAGATGTAATTATAGGTATGATATAGATACAAAACATTTACACAATTACAGCACCTTATATTGACAAAGTTTATAGATATGTTAGTACAGAACACTTTAATGAACTAAGAAACCTTAAAATGCTAAAACAAAGAATCCTTAGATAACATGGCATATTTGTACTGTTTTCAGAAATTAAATTTCTGCAAATTTACTGCAACTGGAACTTCACTGAAAATAAAAACAATCAATGAGACTCATTCTTATAACACACTTCAAAGAACACTACACAAAGGGAAATGGAAAGTGGAAAATATTCTAATGTAATAGAAAAATACATAAGAGCTAATTGGAAATTCATGTTTGCTAATACAGTTTTACTACACATAAAATCAAGAAGAATTGGATACAATTCAAAATATTTCATAGGCAAATGCTCTTTCATCATTCAAGCAATCCAATAAACTTTCAGATTATTTTTTGAAAAACAAACAATAAATCTATTGTCAAACCCATTAACAATTATTCAAAAGTTATTCTGAAATTATTTTAAGAATTATATAGGAGCTAAAATTCCTGCCATTCTCTTCTTGATTTTTATCCTGCTGTTGAATTTTCAGTTTCAAACGCCTGAACATCGTCAAGAATTTACATAAACTATTTCTGAAAGGCTCTATCTCCTCTATCAATGCACACAAAGCTTCACCAAAGGTTGATTTATTAAAAATTCTACAGCATTTACAAAACTGCTGCAGGTATCAGTGGCTTCGAAATGTATGTGTGTGTGGCTTTCTACAATACTATTTGCTATTTCATCCTGTGTATGTTAATGCTACATGAATTTTGCTGATGATAGCATTTAATCTCTACTTCATCGAATTATTTTCCTACTTTCATTTGTTTCCTTGCTACAGTATAACATACTGGTACATCACCATACTGTTCATACTTCTTCAGCTTTTTATTTATGGTTGGAACATCTGATGTAGTTTACTTCTGTCAAACCATGTTCTTGACATGTTTCCAATACCATCTTCCTGACAAACACATGCAATGGGCACTTTAATTTTTCAAACAAATTTATGGTTTTATGCTCAAATTTAAATTTTTTGTACTTACCTTTAACCATGTAGAACTGTAAATTAAGGTACAAAAATGCTATTCAACATTTTGAAGCAAGACTGAATTAATTTTCTCATAAAGGAAATTTTAACTTTAAAAAGATGGTTGTTTATTCTGGAATTAAAAGATTATTTCCCATTTCTTTTCAGACAAGAAACATTACCTAAACATATATTTGCATTTGCTTTGCGTGGACACTAACTTTTTAATCTGCTAAGAAGCTTGAAGACACGGACTGAAATACCACTTCAATAAATTCAATGAATTACTGAAGTGATTACTTAATTAAAATAATGCAAATATAAAAGTTTATTACAGTATACAACTTTCCAAATCCACCATAAAAATACAAACAATTATCAGTCCAAAGATAAGTGAATCAGATAAAACAAAAGCCAACTCACTAAAGGAAGAAACATGATCATAAGGAAAACAATGAAATAATGATAAAAATAGTAAAAAAGCTTGAAAAATTCTTTGTAGTCCCATTAGGTTGCAGTGATAGTAACACAAATATCCATTTTACATCCAATATCAACCACTGTAATCATACTAGATTCTGAGTAGCATTATACATATTAACAGCAACTGAATCAAAAACAATACATAAAAATATGAACCAAAATATTTTTCTGAATAAGGTTTATTTGAATTTCACTCTAAAGTCATGGAAATGATTCCTTCAAACAAAATGTTATGTGATACATTTCATAAGATTTAAATATTTACCTTTGTTAAAAATGTTGCTTTTGCTGACGATAAGGCAGATCTTAACAGAAACTGTCCCAGATAATCAATATTTCTCTTCTGGTAGTGCATGTTCATTGATATGTTCATTTACTTTTTCATTATCATTAGACAACACAGGGCTAGGTCAGTTTTAGAACTGTAATTCATTTTCTCTTTGGGAAGAAGGCTATGTAGTTTGTTACGGCTAAATAACTTCTTAAAGATTAGATGTAAATTTTCCTTTGATTCTTATCATACTTCCTTCCAACTTTGACATAGGACAAAGGTTACTTTGACAGATTTGATTCATCTGTTTTGAGGTTCCCCACAAAGGTGATCTTGCCAGGCACTTTGACAAGCCTTCATATCCTAACCCTACCTAACTTTGTAGGTAAACTTTACATTTCTTATCAGTTCTATATACTGCTCAAAATTCAGAATACGATTGCCTCCTCTCAAGATTGTTTCAGTAAAAAAAGGCATACATACAACTATGCATTTCACATGGCAAAAAGTTACACAAGTAATATAAAAAACAATCAAGTACAAAAATCTAAAATGGCAGGTTATTAAATAAAATTGTATTATAATTTGTCATTCATATTTTCAAAAATATTTCTCTGCTTTGAAAATAAACTCTAACTTACCTGTTCTTTTTGAGGTGCTAAAAATTCAATAACTTCTTCCACCATAACTGGTTTATGTAATTGTTGACTATCTTCGCTGTGTATTTCATCGTGTAAGTTTTCACTAATATTGAAATGTAATGATTTCTTTTCAGCTTCACATGTATTTGTTAATGAAGAATGTATGCATTTTACTGACATACCTAAGCAATTTGGAATGAAAGTATGCAAAGTAAATTGATTGCAGATTTTTTGTAAACAAGGAAGCCAATGCATATTGGAGACAAAGTTGCTTGAAGGACAGGGTGCAAATGCTAGTAATACATTAGTACATATATCAATCTGAAAAAAAGCATCAGAAATCAAAATTAGTTTGTACAGTACAGTTAATAAAAAAGAAGAGCCATAATTAAGTTACCACTGAGAGCTTTCAGTGTTAGCATTACATGGGGCTACTTACTACTACTGCTAATCCTTCTATTTAAGTTTACATTCATTAAAAAAGAACATATTGAAATAATTTATTAGAATCAAATAATTACAGACACAATTGTAAAGATACATAAGAACACTGAAATATAATACATCATTTAATTATGGACACTTTCTCTTTATAGGAACTCTGCAGCTGTAGCATTCTCTTCTTGGAGAGTTCTATATATCATATACTTTTGAAAACCTCTTTATTCCACAAGGTATTCTATTAGCAATTTTTGTGTTCTTATATATGCACTGATATTCTTCTCTCATCTTAGATTTTTTAAAGATTTATTACTCTTTTACATGTATTTTATTTATTATAATTTATAACCCATTTTCTACCCATAAGACACTCAAAATAATTAATAATATGTTTCATAAAAGCAGTCCAAATCATTAAAATTACCCCCCCCTCCAAAAAATCCTGAGTTCTTGTCTAAAAAGGGGCGGAGGGAAATCCATGAGTGCTGAGTCCAACTTGCCTTGTTTTTTAAAAAAAATGCTATAACATTATGAGTGAAAGAAGATTAAGAGGCCCATATATTCCATTCTTGATTAAGCAGCAATATAGTCATGGCCACTTATTAGTACATTAAAAGGACCAACAATTATCTAGTCCATATATGATATTAAGCAGCTTTATAGTCCTTGCTATAGATCTTTGCCAAATAGGACAAGATCATAATGGCAGCCTCCACCCAAATACTTTGCAATATATAATCATAAGAATTATTAATAGGTCAATATTTATTAATGCAATAGTCATCAATAAAAAATGAAAAAGTAAATTGTAAAATAATTAAAATTAACAGTTACCTCTATTACTTTCTGATTAAAAAATCCATACTTTATATCTTATTTTCAAAATTTACCTGGAGTCCTCCTCCAACAAGCTTCAATGGATAAGCTAAGAAAAACTTATTTTCCTAAACTACGTATAATTTAATCAATCATTTTCAAGCTTCCTCTCACTTTACGTTAAATGCATAATAGATGCTTTGTAATATCCCTATCAATGAAGTTGGTTTTATTTATTCCCAAAGAAAAGAAAGAGCATGCAAAAATTACAAGAATAGACATAGTCAAGGCCCTTTATAATAAAGCAAATTCTAGATTCCATAGAAATTTCAAACAAATAAGAATATTTGCAGTAGAGCAAATACTCACAATTTGTCTCATCTAAACATTCGTGAAACGAACAGGAATAATGAAATATACTTGTAAGGGACCAATAAATAGTCTTCTTGCTTTTCACAAATTCATTTTAAATGTCATCCTGTTATGTGGTCATGAAATGCATTCCAAGTGAAAGGATGCTGGAAAGATATTTGGAAAGGGTTACTTGTTGACAGAGGGAGAAGAGGGAAAAAAGCTGCTATTTGACTGAATTAAGTCATTTGAAGATGAGTTTGTTTATTATCTGTTACAACTGTTGTGTCAACTGCTTTTAACCCATAAAACACACAAGTCTCATCATCATTCAAGTCCAGAGTGGCTGCCAAATTGCCTGATTTGGCCCATAATTAAGAAATGTGTTTGACGCTTTTATTAGTGCAAAGAAGGAAATCCTTTGTTTGGGCTTAAGACCATTTGGGGAATTATCATTTATTAATCTATACCTCCATTATTTTTGCAAGGAGCGTTTAATTTGGCAGGTGTTTTTAAAAAGCTCAACAAAACAACGCTTTCTCGTAAATGAAAAAGACGGTATTCACTGGAGACCAGGGAAGGAAGGGGAGGGAGAATACTGTATCTGACCATCATCGCCATTTCCTTTGCAATTAGGACTCCTCTAAGGAAAGGGCGCTTTATTGTAGGATTGGAAATGTATGCAACTGAAGAACACCACGAACCTTTTCTTCCCAAGCGATTGCCAGTCTCACCCGTCCTAGGTTTTAGGAAGACATCATTCTAAGGCGGTTCTCCAGGCGTCAGACCAGGCTTCCGCCTCTGAGGTTCTTCGTTGCAACTGGCGGAGGCAGGTGGGCTGCCAAAAGGCTTCCCCCCTGCAACAAAGCCTCGCCCGGTTTCAGTTCCGCTTTCCCAAAGGGCAACACTAAATCAAATAGTGTGCATTTCTTGATTCAGTGGAGGGAACCCAAATGTATGGAGCGAGGCATTATTCGTTTCTGGCCCCTCTTTCCACACGTTTGAAAAGTGTTAGATTCAGGCAAAAATATAAACGCACTTGCTTGAATTTCGCACCGGTTGTAAATTACAATTAGCCACGCGCTCTTCTATTGAGCAAAAACTCCCATCAATTCTGCAGGACTGGAGTCCGAAATAACAAGCATACAGTAGGGTATGCACACGTTCAGCGTCTGCTAGAATGTTCCGCTCTCTTTATGCCATTAACTCCCTTAATTTTTTGCACAAGCGTCCCTTTTTATCTTGGCCATCTCAAATCAATATGTGAAAGAATTATGACCAGCAGATAGTACATTCTATTAGTCTTTAAGATCCCTGAAAAACTATAATAACTTATTCTATTATTCGTATGCTGGGCGAAGGGGCTGATGAAGAAAATGATTCGATATTCATGACTGCTTGTAAATAAGTATTTTTTGCAAGGATGAAAATAAAAGGCACCTCCCCTTCTCTCTCTAAATTGCCTGACCATTCAAAAGTTACAACAATGTCTTGTTAGGGGCCCTCGCCGACACTCATGGACAAGAACAGTTCTAATGGTTCTCATTAACAGTCAACCTATAGATACGCTCATCAAGCCTCAATTTCACGAATTTACAATCAAATGGTATCCAAGCCTTATATGCCCCAATACTTCTGGAGACTGCCAGCTAAAGAATTTTCTTTAATGATGGACTGTGTGTTTAATTTTTAGTATACAAAACTCATTGTAAACAAATGTATCGACCCCTCCCCCCGTTACTTACATAAAAATAGCTACTATTCTCTATCGCGCTACTGTACTACACATAATCATATTCTCTCTCACTTCCTATTAACTGCTTCAGAGCGACGATATATGTGTGTATGTACGTACGTATGTATATGTATATTTAATGCTGGGCGAACACCCCGCCCATAGTAAAGTAAATGCGGGGAAGGGCATTAGTTAGGGACTGAAAAGCAGTGAGTAAAGAGTTAATGCACACAGCGCAGTCACAGGGCTCCTCTGTTGCTTTCCTTCCTTTCTTTTGGTAATAAATGTACCCTTCAGATTGCGCACGTGTCTGTCACATAACACATACTCTGAATTCCGGCGCTCTTGCACAGAAGCCTTAGATTCATAACTTCAAGAGTATCGCCTTTCAAATGAAAACGCACGTAATCCATCGGCAAGCCTATACGTGCTTCAATTTAGAAAGTGTTAGTAGAGGAAACGCCCCGCCTTTCAGCACACTAGCGGGCAAAACCGATTCAGTACGTAGAGAAACCGCTTGAAGTCATCTACACGTAAAGAGACATGCAGAGTAAAAAGAATTCAGTGAGACGATAGGGCCAGACCGCATTAGGAAGAATTCCCACGAAGGCAGGCAGTACTATTGAGTCACTATAATTAGGATAGTAGGGTCAACTATGCCGCTTGAACACATTAAATAAAATTGGTCTTTGCTTCTTATACACTCAAGTCCATATTATTATGTGATCTGGCTCGAATGAAAAGTTAGAATGATTACATTAAAATGACAGCAACTCAAACTTGTTTCATTTAACTTTTTCATTTGGTCTGCGCCCCCCTCCAAAAAATCGACTTCTTCAGCACCTTCTTCTTTATTAATCCCTTTAAAAGTGGTCTTTTTCTCCCCGAGTCCTTGAGCAAAAATGAAAAAAAAAAAATCTAAAGCGACCCATCCCCGTTTTTGAAAGCGCATCTCTTCTCTCTTCTTCCTTCCAGCTCCCATCCATAGAGACAAGAGTTTTCCCCTTTCCTCGAAAGACGGCTCGAGCCTATTTTGGGTCCTGTGAAAAGACGGGTCCCCGTTTAGACCAAAATTCATACCCCGTCCTATCAGCAGCGCAACTATGACGTTTCTAGGCCCCAAACCAATCAGAAGCGACCGATCTACAAGCCGCTTGTATTTGAATTTGGTGGCTTACTGCACAAAAGAAGGGGGGAGGCGGCGACGCCTTCGCAAGCTGGCGGTCGATAAAGGGCGCTCGAGGTTTGGGTGAGTAATATATATTTACGAGAAAATGAAATCCGATGAAGCTAAATGAGCCCTAAATGCTACTTTCTCAGTAAATATGACGGATCAGCTAAGGTAGCTGAAACATAAGCTGTTGCTAAAATAGGGAGGGATATATTGGGCTCTCTGCAATCACCGGATGGACCATGTTTTTTAAACTTTCGGAGCAAGATGGCAGGTGCGTGGCAGTAAAATGGGGAAAAAAACTGCCTACTTACTAGGATTATTAATTCTGAAGTCTTATGCATGCTTAACCTGAGAGTTAGGACTGTTCACCTTCTAAATACGCAGGCGTGAAATTGTACCTCTCGAACGTAGTGTGACGTTTGTCTTTAGCGTACACGCATAGGCTACAGAAAAAGCAAAATGTTTTGATACCTTCAAGTGAGTGGCAAGGAAGCCTGCTTTATTTTCGAGATTTAAAACGTATAAAAATGCAGGGACTTTGCAGGCTATCGCCTGGAGTCAACTTAAAGACACTCCCTTCATTATGATGCTTTAAAATGTCATGCTGTTTCGCAGTTCCTGCAAATTGCTGCTTTGTTCTGTAAATAAGTTTGACTAACAAAGTAGAATCTGAAAAGTATCGTCAAAAATTATTCCATTGAAGATTTTATTCTTTTGATTGCTAGTGAGAGTGAAACCATAATTGTCTTCTAATACATATAGCCTGACTGTGTAATCTTTTGCAAAGATTAATTTAAAGCCATATCTAGCATTTAAGATGATTTTTAGGACCTCAAGAACTACACCATAACTTGTTGAGTGCTACCCACTTCCTTAATACTTCTGGTACTTTACAAAAAAGACAATAAAACAATTATAAAACTCAAATCAAGGAATGTGAATTAAGGAATAGTCTATTTTCTAAGTGTTTTGTTAACATATTAAAGCTGTGGTAGATAATAAACAAGATGCTATATCTGCTTGCATTAATTATATTTTTGTGGTTGAAAAGTGTGTATATGAAGATATTACAGAAATAATGGTGTGTTAAGTATGTTTGCTGAATTATTTTAAAGTCCAGGCTCCCTCCCTCCAAAATAATAAGTACAATTCCAATGTTTGATTAAAATGTTAAAGTTTAAACATCTACTCTTTATTTTGTTTGTTTTAAAGACTAATAAATGGGATACACTGGATAGAAAGATTTAATTCTGTTTTCACCTTAGATTAAGTCATATTGGCGTCAAGAATACCTATTTTTGAGAGAAAAGGCTCTCACTAATTCTTAAAAATCATTGCATTGGTTACTATTGGCTTCCAATTTAAAATACTGTATGTCCATTACTGTATATCTATTAACCTTCCAAGTCCAATCCAGAGCAATCCCAGAATATTTAAAAGTATCTTGTAAGAACAGAAAACATTGAAACAGAAAACTGACAGCAGACAAAGATCCAGTGGTCCATCGAGTCTGCCTTATAAGTTTATTTGTTTTTGTTTCTTTTAATTTCTTTTAATGTTTACTGGCTTTTATTTGTTTATTTTTATGAAATGTTAGACCTGTTTATCATAAGTATGTTTAAATTTAGTTACTGATCATTGGCCTTTTATCTCCGCTGGAAGTTTGTTCCAAGCTTCCACTATTCTTTCTGGGATGTAATGCTTTCTAACATTACTTTTTAACTTCCTTCCTGTCAGTTTGAATCCATATGTCCTGTCACACAAAATGGAACAATGGAGTCTCCTCACTTTAACAATAATAATCAGTTATTTGACTTGTATGCAGAACAAGATACCATTTTTTGTGATAACCCCACTAAAAATTTCTCTTTGCCAAAAGAATTTGTGGTTCCATCCTCCTTATCATTGCCAAACAAATTAAATTGGCACATCATACTTTAGCTCAGGTTGACTATTGGCACTGTCATACGAAATGGATACAGAGCTATATTAGTTTGTGTGCATTTAGTTTGCCCATCACTATTTTGTTATGAACTACCAAAGTCTATGAAACACTTACCCTTGATATTTTTTCCAGCCATTGAACAAAGTCCTCGTATTTTAAACAATTCATAGAACAACAATGATCAGAAGACATGGAGTAGGGGAAAAGGAAAAAAATAAGAGTATAAGTTGTTATAATACTGACTTAGAAAATGAAAAAACGTTTAGTTCATAATTCGTCATAGATAGTTGTTGCTCCTTAATAAGAGATTTCCGAACTTAAAAGGCATAATATTAAGTAGAACCATACAAAACATTTCTGCCACAATAACTCCAGTGTCAAAATTGCATTGAAGGTTGAGCATGTAACAAAATACATGAATTTTGAAAGTTTTGTTCCAAGCATGAACAACACATTTTCTATTTTATAAAAATCCATACAAACCAATTAAATTTGAACTGTTAATATTTGATACTCTGTTGATAAAACTTTTTTTCCTTATTAACAGAAGAAGAATTTACTTGGTATACACCTGAGGCAACATAGCTGCATTTTATAATGTCTGCTACAGATGAAGATGTCTGCAATCATATAAAAGTAGTAATTCGTGTTCGTCCTGAGAATCCAAAAGAGAGAGATGGCAACTTTCAAAAAGTGGTTCAGGTTGTTGATAAACATTTACTGGTGTTCGATCCCAAAGTGGAAGAAGTCAGTTTCTTTCATGGAAAAAAATTACCGAACCGCGATATCACTAAAAGGCAAAATAAGGATCTAAAATTTGTATTTGATGCCATATTTGATGAACATTCTACACAGCTGGAAATCTTTGAAGACACCACCAAAACATTTCTAGATGGTTTTTTAAATGGCTATAATTGCACAGGTAACTTTCTTCATTTGTTATCAGTATGCATAATAATCCCACATGAATAAACCTAGTACATTTAAAGGTAGTCCTTTTTGTTTCCTACACTGATATTTGCAGAAATCTCTTAACAAAATTTATATCCTCCACATTTTCATTTTTGCTGCTTTTCAAGATTTTGGGGAATGGGGCAAACTTTGGAAGTATTTTTATTGTATATTTGTTTTAATACTACTTCATAAAAATGAAGTTGGGGACTTGCGGAATCTCATTTCTAAATGCCTAAATACTGGCAAAAGTAATTAAGAGCCATAAACTTTTCTTGTGGTTCTTTCTTGACTGTTCTGAAAAGAGAAGCCATTATAAAGTTCTGATCAAAATACCTGTTTCATTAAAGATATGTGCTAGTCTATTGCATAAAATTATGGTTGGCTGCCATATTTCTTCAACCTTATTTTTGTAAATGAGCAAAAATCCATGGGTTGATTATATTTTGCTTCAAACGTCAGGGTTATGAGTCACAGTCAATTCAAAATTTCCCTATCCTTTTTCACAATTTAGTACTTGCTTATGGCGCGACTGGAGCTGGGAAGACTCATACAATGCTGGGTTCCCCTGAAGACCCCGGAGTAATGTACCTGACTATGATCCAGCTTTACAATTCTATTGATCGAATGAAAGAAGAGAAGCATTGCAATATTGCAGTTTCATATCTTGAGGTAAGAAGTTAAGACATTCTACACAATATTTTTTTTCAATAAAATCTTCCAGAAAGAGCATCCCTCTTTAGTCATTTAATCTTCATGCTGGATTCATTTAAGCTGTTCTGACCTAGGGTTTTCAAGAGCATGAAGCAAACTCCTGGTCCCAACCAAAAAAGCCCCTTTTATTGATTCACTGTGAATTTGCTCATTCACATACAGCTAAGTCTTTCAAGGGAGGATTTACAGACACAGACCTGATCTGGCATAGAGAGTTGCCAGGCCAATATCTGCAAAATTTCGCAAGGAATCTTGGAGAGTCACAAGCCAATTAATCAAACTAATTGTCTCCTGGAAACTCCATTTCCCTTTTATTTCCTCTGGGAGAATCCATCCATTCATTCATTGTTTACCTGTAGCCTTACTCTCAAGTCGACCCCTGTTCTTTAGCTGTTCTCTTCGTCTGGCAACTCTGTGCATGCACACACTGGGAACAGGTTCCAGCTGTTCATCTGCCTCATTGATGTCTGACTCTGAAGATAGCTGATAACTGACATCAGGCTCTGACTCCCTCTCTGCCTCCAACACAGTACTCATCAGAGCCTTCCCCAGACTCCAGGACTGGCCCATTTTCCTCCCCACCCTCCTCACTGTCCGAATCTGCTGGCCTCTGACGGGCCACAACATAAACCTTATTACTTTTGACTGGTTGCCTCACTTATCTATGAGCTGATCTTGACTTATTTTAGATTAGTTTTCTAGAATTCGCTTCCAGTCCAGTTCAAGGAATTAGCCCATGTCCAGGGACCTCGTGACTATTCTACATATAGCATTGCTATTTTTAATTCCTTCTTTGTGATTTCCTCTGTCCATAGTGGTGTTTTTACAGTTTTCGATGGTGTCTCTAAGGATAGCCTTCTACTCTCTTGGGAATTATGTGACATATCTAATATTAGCTAAAAGTCAAATGCTAACTACAATTAGTATGATGAAAAGTAGATGGAATTAATAGCATGGGATTTTGAGTAGCATGTAGAATATGCATATGCAGGAATGCATGTGAGATTTATTGAATTGACTCATTTGTCATCCATGACAGACGTAGCTTGGTATCTTAATTGTTAAACTGATCAAGCGTATAAATTCTTACAATAGGTTGCAATTTTTAAAGATTTCCTTTTATTACATTGTACTACATTAAATTGTTATTTCACTGGGCAGAGGATTCTTCCGTACTACAAATGATTCTTCTGTACTACAAGTGTATTTAAATGTATTATTTAGATACAGTTTCTCACATTTTCCAATACTGCTTGCAGACAAGGATGGAAGGATTAACTCAAATAATGGAACCGATGAGCCAGTTCAGTATTACACAATGACCTGCATATTCTCAAAGAGCTTAAGAATAACTTGATTTGTGAGCATTCAATTCTCGACAACTGAAAATAGCCTAAAGCAATGGCTTCCAATCAGTGGTGGGTTCCGGCTCCTGTTCCAACCAGTATGGTTGGAACGGGCCCGGCGTTGCCCACATGGACGTGCACGGCTGTGCATGCATCGTACCTGCCTGCGACGCTCCAGCTGCTTAGCAGAGCATCGCACAGGCGCTGTAGGCGCCGTGCGCGGAAGTGCCAAAGACTTAAAGGACAGGTAAGGAGCTCGGGCAGGCGGGTGGGCCATCCGGAGCACCGTAGTGGAACGGTACCCGGTGCTCTGGGCAGGCTCCGGTACATCCGTACCGGGGAGTACCACCTCAACCCACCTCTGCTTCCAATTATGGTTTGTGAGGTTACTCTAGTTAGTTCCTGACATGAAAGCTGAAATAAAAAGTTTCTTCCCACCTCATGAGGCCACTAACTTTGCAAGTGTGCTCTTCAATGTTTATGCATTTCCCAAATTCTAAAATGCAAATGTAGTGGTAGAGCTATCCAAACCAAATTAAAGACATTTTCCCCTAGGTCTACAATGAGCAGATACGTGACCTATTAGTAAATTCAGGACCGTTGGCTGTTCGAGAAGATCCTCAAAAAGGAGTTTTTGTTCATGGGCTAACCTTGCATCAGGTATAGATATTTCTATATATGTGCCATTATTATCTTTGTTATTTATTTATTTATTCTATTAAAGAAGCATTTGAGTTCTCTAACAATGATTTTTTTAAAACTAACATTTGAAGTGCAGTGATAGATTGATTGATTGATTTAAAAAAAATCAGTTGAACAAGAGAATTAAAACTAGTTAGACCAAATTAATTCAGAAAAGCTAGCCTTCATCTTAAATTAAAAGCACTGTAGTAGAAATAAAATTTGGTTAGAATGGGGTTCCACAAAATGAGAACAGACATTCAAGGTCATACTTTGGCTCAGTGCTTCTTAAACCTTTTTGTTCTCAAGACCCCTTCTCACTTTTAAAAATAAAAGAGCTTTTGTTTGTAACATTTATCAATATTTACTGTATTAAAAACTAAAGTGGATGCATTTGTAGAATATTTATGAGCCGTGGTGGCACAGTGATTAAAATGCATTACTGCAAGCTACTTTTGCTGACTGCCATTTGGTAGTTCGATTCTTACCTGCTCAAGTTTGACTCAGCCTTCCATCCTTCTGAGGTCGGTAAAATGATTGTTGGGGGCAATTTTCTGACTCCGTAAACTGCTTAGAGATGGGTGTAAAGCACTGTGAAGTGGTATATAAGGCTAAGTGCTATTGCTATTAGGTAAAAATAACAATATTAAGCCAATTAACTATTGGCATAAGCAAAATCATTTTCAAGAAAACACTATATTTTTTTTAAAAAGCAATAATGAGAAGAGTGACTTCATTTTAAATCTTTACAAATATCTTCAATATTTGATAAATAATTTTAATTTTGGAACTTCAGAGATTTTGGGGACACCTCCACAAGTCCTTGGACCACACCTTAAAAACCCCTGCTGTAGCTTCACCCATAATACTATCTGGAATTAATGTATTGTATAACACATGTGGATTGTGAACCACACTTTATTGTTTAGTTTTTGTATGATGGAAGCTTTTTCAACAAACCATGTCTAAATAAGCCACTGCTTAATAGATCATGAAATGTATATTTGATATAAAACTCATTTTGTAGAGGTGAGTAAGGATCGAAAAAAGAGAATGTTTATTGATTTATTTTTGCAATGTTTCATTTTCATAATTCTTGCATAAAATGAGTTTTTGGTTTATTTGTGGATATGTGCAATTAATGTCTTAAGGGGTCATGGTTGATTTAAAAAAAAACAATGAAATTTGGGGATCAAAGTCTCCCTGACTAGGCCTGGACTCCCAAACAAAGCAGCACTTTGCTCTATTAGTACTTTCTGGAAATACTATGTTTTTAATCTATATAGGGAATTTGAAAAAGCTTCCTGTAAGAATATTGTGACAAGCTACTTCTATCTTGCAATCTAATAAAATTACATGTATGTTCCCATAAAATCAGCAAGAAACACATTCAGCTTGAAGGAGACTTCAAGTATGTCCTGAGTCAAATTGTACATGTGTGTAATTTATTTCAAAAATCACAAGTTACTTAAATAGTAATCAGTGCATTTGGAGGAAGGTGTAAACAATTACCACACTACCTTCAAACACCACTTGAAAGACTAATGAACTTCTAAGTGGCTTGTTAACAAAATGGTTGCTATAAGGCAATTATTTAGAGCTGACAAAAGAAAACTGAAGGGTTTGGCTTTTATAATCAAATAATTAATTGAAAAACTTGGTTGCTAAATATTTTAAGTAATCAGCAGCAGCTTTAAATTGTAATGCTATTCTTATATTTCTGTTTATACTTTTGATCTGCCCTTTCATTTCTTTCCCACTCTTGCACAGCTTCTGTTTCATTGCTTTGTGCTATTGTCACCCACCCTATTGTACTTCTTAATTTCTACAATCAGAGCTCTGGAGAAAATTGGCAATGGATTGACAACAGAGAAATATGTCTTCCAAGTATTTTTGTCTACTAATGAGGCAACTGTATATCAATCAAATTCCCAAAGGTCTACCGTTAATAGGTCTACCACTTTATTGATAATTTTAATGGCAACAGCACTCAAGTGATGAATTGATATGATATGCAAAAAATTGAGGATGGGTAACCGTTATACAATTCTAATGTTTAATCATCTTGAATTCTTAAAAGTGTAGGGAAGATTTGGAAAGTACCTAGATTCAAAGGTGTGTCTAGTTCCAAACATTTACACTTATTTCTATCCAACCCAATCAAAGATGTTTCAGGCTGTTTGGGAGCTTTTATCCCTTCACAAAAACAAAAGAAAAAACTACTGGATTTTTCAGAAACCTGACAATTATACAGGTGAAACTCAAAAAAAATTCAGTTTTCAGTTGCATAGGTGATATTATTTCAACAGAAATGAGAAGGTCAGGTTTATTCCAAAACACCTTTTCTCCAATGAGATGTGTTAGAGTTTTCTTCCTTGGCCTCTGCTAGTGAATGCATGCTGATCATGTCAATTTTTGCTTCTGCTTTTTAAGGAGTGGATATGATAGATTCTTCTGAAACAATCAATACTGTAAATTTGAGACACGGGGATGAAAAACTTAACTTTTGCTGTTAACCTTGCCATGAATTGACATACTTGTTTTATTTTGTATGTTTTTGTTCCCTGTAAATGTTTAATTCTGGAACTCTGAATGTTCTTATTATTCATCTGCTTTAAGATAGGCAACCATTGATCTGATATAAACACCTAGCTAGTCACAATGAGTTACTGGGTTTAAACAGTCGATACAGGAATAGAGCTGTATTAGTCTGTGATAGCCAAAAGTCTGGTAATGGAGGAAACTATGTTTTCCCCCCTGTCTGTTCCCTTAAAATATTATGCAAATTATTTTTGCATATCATCTTTAGTCAGATATTGATTTTGTGGTACACTAAGAGAAGCTGGTTTGATAAGCGATATCATCTTACTTCCTTTGTATTATTCATCCCCTGAGATAAGATGGCAACTGGAGACTAAATTATAAAGTTTAAATTATTATTGGAACTTGTGATAATAAAACTCATGTAAAGATTTACTAATTCCACTGGGTCTTTTCCTCCAACCTTGGTAGCCCAAATCTGCAGAAGAGATCTTGCAAATGTTGGATTATGGAAACAAAAACAGAACACAACATCCTACTGATGTAAATGCCTCCTCATCTCGGTCCCATGCTGTCTTTCAGGTAAGATGAAACGGTAGATAAGGTGTCTGAGGATCTTAGATAACCTTTGATGCTTTGTGTAAAAGATAGAAAGAACTCTCAGATTATGGTATGTCATTCATAATAGCTGTGTATTGGGAAGAAAGTTCGAGCTTGCAGACATACAGTGCCTGCTTTAAATCCTTTGTACTAAATAGCCTTAAACAGAAGGACTCTTTAGTCTATTGAAGTGTTGGAGCTGCTTGTAAAAATAAATGTCTCATGTACTGACATTAGAGTAACATGATTTTGCAAACTGATTTTCCCCCTGTTCATTACTTTTAATAAGTGTGGTTTGAGTTAAAAGCAGCTGGATCCTATACATCTTTATTCCTGTAAAATTCCCATTGATTTCAGTCAGTCTCATTGCTTGGGAATCCTAGTCCACAGGATTGGAGCCAAAAGGCTTTCCAAGAAAATGTCACCATAAAAAAAAGCAAGCTTTCCAAATGTGCTGTCCAACTTTAACTTGTGATTTTATAGCACAGCATGCTGCGTTTAACTGTATTGAGTGGCATGTGAGACAAAAGAGGCACTTTTTTTAAAATAAAGTTCATTTTCCAAAATGTGATTTAATCTCAGGAATATCATCTAACATGAATCTTAATTCTTTTAAACACTTACATCTCCCAATCTTTGAACAATTATACAATGCCAGACCTTCAACTCTTGAATAAAAAAAAACAACCTTACTTAAGTGTGTGTACAGTAATCAGTAATTTCTGCTTTCTAAATTGATGTATATATTATTACAGGTAGTCCTCTATTTACAACTACAATAGAACCCAAAATTTCTGTTGCTAAGTGAGATATTTGTTAAGTGAGTTTTGCCTCATTTTGCAACCTTTTTGTCATAGTTGTTAAGTGTACCACTGCAGTTGTTAAGTTACTAACATGGTTGTTAAGACAATCTGGATTCCCCATTGATTTTACTTCGCAGAAGATCGCCACATGGCATAAATATGAGTCAGTTGCAAAGCTGAATTTTGATCATGTGACCATGGGTGAAAAATGGTCATAAGTCACTTTTTTCAGTTCTGTTCTGACTTTGAACGGTCACTAAATGAACTGTTGTAAGTCGACTACCATGTTTCCCTGAAAATAAGACAGGATGTTATTTTCTTTTGAACACCCCCCACTCGCCCGAAATAAGTGCTTGGCCTTATTTTCGAGGAGGTCTTATTGTTTTTGAGGTGCAGGAGGCGACGAGCGTGGTTACCTCATGGCTGCTGCTGTGTTGCAATATTTTCAGGGAGGGCTTATTTTAGCACATGCGCTCAATAGCCTGATTTGGCTTATTATCCAGGCAGGTCTTATTTTCAGGGAAACAGGGTACCTATATTTGAAACCTTGCTAAATTGCTTTTTCTTCTGCGTTTGTTTGTTTGTTTGTTTGTTTAGATTTATTTAAGGCAACAAGATAAAACTGCAAGTATCAGCCAAAATGTCCGTATTGCCAAAATGTGTCTCATTGACCTGGCAGGATCCGAACGTGCCAGTGCCACAAAGGCCAAAGGCGCTGTCTTGAGAGAAGGAGCAAATATAAATCGATCACTGCTTGCTCTTGGCAATGTTATTAATGCCCTCGCAGACCCAAAGGTCAGTAATAATTTCCTTCCAATCTCCAGCAATGTTTCTATTAGATTTCACATTGGTCAGTGTGTGATGAGCTGCACAATCCTATGTGTCTTTATTCATTGGGGTTGTAGTTGTTTGCATGCTGCATAGTTGAGAGGGTCTAGGCATGAGTCCTACTTTCGACAGTGGAGTTTCCTTATGCCTATTCAAAGAGAGAACTAATGACATATCTATCATTATTATATCTGGAAATGTGCTCTTGTTTTTTATTTAGTTGAGAAGGCTGAAATGAAAAAATAACTAGCATAGGATGATAACTAAAAGGACATTCTCCCATGTCCTGGAAGGAACTTCCCAAATTAGTTCCAAACCACACACAATTTTTACCAGACATACATCCTGATTGTCACATATTTGCAAAGAGAAGGAAGATTGATTTTATGCTTGCATTGGGAATCTGGGCCAAAGGTTTTCTTTATGCCAACATGTGTGGAGACAGGAAGCCCCCAGCAGCATAATCTAGCATACAGAGATTGACATTGCCTCTCACACAGTGAATTTTGTTGAAATTTTATTTATAATGCTAATTTTTCTGTTACTGGTAATTCACATTTTTGAGGTAAGGCAAACCTGGGTCTATCCTTTTTTGCAAGCAATGTTTTGGAACAAGCAAAAAAAGGGGCAGGAGAAACAACTTTTTGAACTGTTAAAGCAACCCCCTCTTTTCCCAGGGACACATAATTTCTTTTAAATTGTTCCTGACTGTTCATACCCTTCACTGAGAAAAATAAAAAATAAAAGTACCATGTTTCTCCAAAAAGAAGGCCAGGTCTTATTTTCTTTTGACCCCCGAAAAAAACAGCTAGCCCTTATTTTTCGAAGGTTCTAATTATTGACTTACCACATGGCGGTGGCACCAATAGTCCCGCCCAGCAGGAGCCTGCTGCTGGCCCACTTCTGCGGCCGCCACTTGCACGCATCTCCCTGGCTTCCCTTTCACCTTTAGATGCCTACCAGAAGCTTTCACCTTCAGATGCCTGCCAGAAGGCATCTGCAGCTGATAACAGAGCTCCGGATCTATCCCACCCTAGCTTAGTTTTTACCTCTGTGCCTTGCCCCATCCCCTGCACCTCAGGGTGGGTGGGATCTTAATTAGGGCTAATTTTGTGGGTGGGGCTTAATTTGATCCCATGCGCTCAAAAATGTGATAGGGCTTCTTTTCAAGGTGGATCATCTTTTTGGAGAAACACAGTAATAGGCAGCATTATTATAATAATGTGACTTTTTAATGATGAAATTCTTTAAAAATGAAATAAAAGTGATAAAAGCAGCCTCGAGAGAGATCTAATATGATGTAAATATTGTACTAAGGCACAGCTAATTAAGAATGTGTCTAACGAAGCCTGGAATTTTTTTTTTAGAATAAGAAGTTTTAAGTCAATGTTTCAAATGAATTACTAGGCGGCGTAGGCAGGCAGATCTTAACACCACCATAAACAGGCCACCAAAAAGAAGTCTACAGAAAAGTAAACCAAGGGTTGTATGTAGCAAATTTATCAAGTCAGATCAAATTGGTCAGGAGACACAAAAGGTGTCTAGAAATCAAAGTGCAAGTTAATCAAATAAGTCTGGATGTTAAACCACAGAATGGCAAGACAGGTAGGCAGGTACATAATTTCCAATAATTTGATCAGAACATTTTATATATACACATATACACACTTTGGAGGACCAAGTTCCTTTAAGCCTGAACTGCGCCCATCACTTCAGAGACGTTGGCCCAGATAGCCCTGCATTTCAGGGCTGTTTATCTTTCTGGGCTTCCACATGATGGCACTGTAACTCTCTAAAATTTATGTTTTGCAGTTCTGGTTGGCACACTGCCTAGGTTGTCAGAAAGGGATCTGGTTTAGGTTGTATACCAAGAGTTAGTTCTCTGCCTCTGGACACTAAGCTTCCACACTTTTCCCCCCTGAATCTGAGCTGGACATCAATGATTTCAGTTTCCAACATCCAGATCTGACTGCTGGGAGTTGTAGTCCAGCACAGCTGGAGTACTATATGTCTAAAATATTTGTTAAACAATAAAAAAAATTTTTTAATGAAAGTACGCTATTGAAGCAATTCAGAGAAAAAATGCTGTAGTTTGGAATTATGACCAAGAATAAAAGCTAATATACTGCAGGCTGTCAGTTATATCTACCTATCCCCGCCACCTGGAATGGGCTGAAAATGGGGGGCACAGAGGCCGAATATGGGGGTCAGTGGCAACAATCCCCATAGCCTGGAATAGTTGATAGGTGGTATTCCGGGAGGCCAATACAACCTCCAATCAACTGCTCGTGCTAAATCAGGCTGTGCTGAAGCTGACCAGGCTGTTTGCTGTAAGGAGGCAAATTGCCTGGAGGCAGAGGCAGAGTTCCCCCCCCCCGCCTTGTTTTCCTCCCCAAAAGCTAGGTGCGTTTTATAATCCACAGAATTTATTGTCCAAAAAATACAGTAACTTGTCTTAATTTATAACATTATTATAAGGCAATGTATTGTCATTTGACAACCTTTAAATTAAGATACTTTATAGGAAATTGTTTGTGTTGGGGTCCCTGAAACCAGTTGATTACCTATATTATGACAAAAAAATCTAAATATTCTGGAAATGAAGGCTGAGAAGTTTAATGTTTAATCCTAAAACTATGCCATTAGAACTTATTTTAATGAATCTAGTGACAGATTCACAAACCATACATCAATACTGTTATGATTGTTCTTTTCCTATACAGAATGAATTGACAAAATTGAGGAAGTAGAACTATTAACAATTAGGGAGATTAGAAAATTGCCAACGGTAGAATAAAATCTTTGAATTAATATAAATTATTAACAGAAATGCACAATTAGAATAGAAAAATCTAATGTATGTCAAGATTTAAATAAATAATTTCACTATCAATTATTATAGACTGTTTAATAATTGTATTTGAAGAAGCTTTGGCACCCCATATCATGACATGGGATTACTGATGTGACTTTATTGAAGTGCTGTTTAATTATCTGCAGTACAGGACTTTTGTTTACACACATATTTCCATGGAAACTAGAATTTGTTTTTAAAATGTATACAGTCAGCTCATCTTTCAACCAACTTTTGAGTGATTTTCAATGAATGCTGATAGTGCGAGTTTGCTGTTCACATGTGTTATATATGCAAATGTTCCCTGTTACCAGCTCTCTGATTGGCTGGTCATTTGACAGTTGCTTTGGGCTCGAGTATAAATACCCTGACAGTTGCAGGGACGTTACCAGCTCTCTGATTGGCTGGTCATTTGACAGTTGCTTTGGGCTCGGGTATAAATACCCTGACAGTTGCAGGGACGTTTTGAATCGCAGTCATCTCGCAATAAACATCTTACTCTTTTATTCCATGGCTCCCTTCCCCTCAAACATATTCAACAACATGGAAATGTTTATGTGTAAACTATATCAATTGCCCTGCAACCATGGACATCTAGCAGTTTAGTGACATCACAGCTACAGGGTGTTCACCATTCTTCACATATTCAGGTTTATTTGGAAATATATCAGGACTATTGTGAAAACTGGAATTATGGCTTTGTAGATGATGTGTTCAGCAGTTGTTATAAAGGTGTTGTAGACCCATTTTAGTCCTCCACTCATTACAGATGGCTGCTATAATTTTCCTCTATAATTAACAATAGGAAAAGAAATAGAGAAGTAGCTGTTGTTGACTTTTATTATAGAAAGACCCAGGAAGAGAAGATAGCCGGAACAGTAGACGGACTAACTGGTTCCATCCTAACATTTTTCATTTCAAGAATTTAGGAATATAACTTACTAACTTTTGATTTAATTGGAAGGGATAAAAAATTAGTAGAGAATGGTGAGGATCAGCCAGGTGTTGTAAACAAGCAAAACTTTTCAAGATTTTTATCACCTACTGCAAAATGTGCAATATGGAACAGCTGTTTGAACTTGGTCTAAAGCTATAGTAATTTTAGCAAGCTATTAAACACTTCATGTCTTGTGCTGGTTTGTTTTTCCCCCAGAAAAAGAATCAGCATATTCCCTATCGGAATAGTAAGCTTACTCGTTTACTGAAAGACTCTCTCGGAGGAAATTGTCGCACTATCATTATAGCTGCTATTAGTCCTTCTTCTTTGTTCTTTGATGACACCTACAACACTCTTAAATATGCCAACCGAGCCAAAGATATCAAATCCTCAGTAAGTAAACATTGTTTCAAAATTCTTCATTTATAATAGCAACTTATGTACATTTTTATGCACATGGATGTGTATATCTTCTTTACTTCTTACTTTAAAATAGCACAGCAGTCAACCTGTAATGTTTATTTGCTAGAGCTTATATGCCTCTCTATTCCTAAAGGACTTACAGATATGAGATGGTTCAAAGCAAGTAAAATAATAATGTCTAATTAAATTAGTTAAATAGCCCTGATAATCAGGGAAAAATTGGGACAGGGGGCTTCTTAACATGAGGAGTCCATTCCTCCTAACAATTTGTCCAATGAGTCTTTAGAAAAGCTACTTTTAATAGTTGTTGTTCTGTTCCTCCTTTTTCTGGTTCTACGTTATTTCCTTCCACCATAACATCCAAATAGTTCCTTGACATTCAAGATTCCACTTGATTTCTTCTCCACCACCCACTCACTGCAATTCTCTGCCTTTCCAAATAATTTCTTCAATTCCCCGGTCAACTGGACTTTGTTTCTAAGGGTTGGCTGATTTTAAGATACGTTTTACCAAGAATTTCTTTAACTACTGCTGTGTAATAACCAGGTAATGACTTTTAAGAAGCCCTGGTAAGAAAAGGGGAATGTACCAACAACATCACAATTAATAAAGAAAGTGATACTAATTTTTTTATTCATCTCTCCACAGATAAAGAGCAATGTTGTAAGTCTGGATAGCCATATAAGTCAATATGTTAAGATCTGTGAGCAACAAAAGAAAGAGGTATGTCTGCTGTTAACTATTAGTAGTATTTTTTTAAAAAAAGTAGGAATAAAGAATTGAGTATTGATGCTAATTATTGTGCATTAAAATAACTATTGTACCTCAACATTGAAGAAAAGCAGGTGTCAGAAGTATAATAATAAAAGCTTGAAAAATTGCTTTACAAATATAAAATTAAAAAAGATAATGTGTGCCAAGTTCCTCCATTTTTTTAACACTACTTACTGTTTCAGATTTTAATGCTGAAAGAGAAACTGGAAGCATACAAAATGGGAAAAATATCTGTTCCCAGTAACCAAGATACAGCAATAAGTACAAATCAGCAGCAAGTTGAAATATCAAGGTAATATTTATGATTATTTCTTTTTGATATTTACAATTTTTATACAACTCATGCTTACATGTTTTCTGGGATAATCTTTGTTCCTGAAAAGTACTTTAACGTGTCTGGCTAGTTTGTGATAATGGATTGCTAGACTTGCTTAGACAGGTGTCCAATCAGTTAAGTCACTGTTTATGTTCTTACGTTAGCTCATATTCCTGTAGTACTAATTGGTGATCCCATCATTACTCAAGACTTCATTTCCCAAGTTTGCAGGAGAAGGGATGCCAAGCTTCCATTCACTAATATGATAAACTAACCTAAACTCTAGATTCATACCACATAAAGAAGATGCAGTGTGATTGGCTATTGTGGCTTTGGCATATTGCGCAAATTACAACCATTACCACTGTTTTTCTTGATTGCATTAATAACATAAAGTTCATTATTGCCAATGTTCACTCCGTGGTAAGATTGAATCTCTGTCCCAGAGTCTAACAGGTTCCCTCTTTGGCAATTTCTGTGGTTTGAACCAATATGACTCCTTATTTGAACAGTTACATTAGTTTCTGATTTATTTCCAGGATTAATTCAAAGCCATATTTTTATAGTTGTTTACTCCTTGGAGTAGATGGGGCACCAGCATCTCCTATAGATCCTTTCACTCGAGTTGTCCTTTTCTATTCTTAGGGTTTAAGACTTCCTTTCAAGGATTTTTTTTTCCTTTTTATCAATTTTGATTACACTGTTAATATATTTCTTTATAAGAAGGCTATTGCACTTAATTCTGGTGAAAATAATTTTAATGGTTTATTTACTAGTATTCTTTCCTTTTGTTTGTGTATGGATTATAATGTTTCAATATTTAATATGCTTTAATTGCTGCAGCCTGTTCTGAGGAAAAATGTAACTGAAATGTATTTTTAAAAACTGGTCCTTTGAATTTCTAAAAAAAAAAAAATAGCAGAAATGCATAAAGAAAATAAGCTAGTAAATTCAGGGCCAGGCATTTTGACGGATTAGAAATATGACTTCTTCAGATTAGGTTTTTTTTTGTCAGACAGAATTCAAAATTTTTCTTTTAGCCAGGCATAGAAACATAATTTTGTGTTAACAGCAACATTTTGTGCCTATTTTTTTCATTTTTTTAAAAAAAAATAGTTATTTCAAAGTGGGAGTTTTTAAAATGCCATAATAGAGATTGTGCGTGGGTGATTTTACTATTAAAAGAAATAATCAAAGTCTTCTTAAAAAGGATAAAAATACATTAGAAAATTATGTGGGGTAAAACTGTATGTAATGAGGCAACTTTTGTCACTTTTTTTCTGGATAATAAACACATTAAGTAGTAATTTTAGTTTGTTATATTTCTGAGATGTTTTAACCAGAGCTGTGGTAACTCCATATATAGAAATAATCCCAAAGGGAGGATCATAGGAACTAATTATTATGTGTGAAACATCTCAGTTTTTACAATAAAACCTTCCCATGGTAACCAGCATTTTAATACCCCACTTAAAAGGGTCTTTAACCTTTCTGTTAAAAACAGTTAATAAAGACAGAACTGTTACAACATAATAAATCAAAGTTCTTAAATGTTTAGGGTTTTTTTTCCTCAATAGAGGCTGTGAGTTCTTAGAACTTTTACACCCACAACTCTGCTTTCTTACAAATAGTACTGCACAGTACTCCCATCTTTAAATCCATGGTTTATCTTTAGGGCAGTCTTATGGCCCTGGGACAATATTCCAAGGATCAGTGCAGTGGTTAGATTTCTGGCTCAGAAATGAAAAATTCAGGCTTAAATTACCACTTTAGTTTCCCTCCCAAACTTTAAGGCTGGATTTTACTAATGTCAGAAACCTTAATTTTGGAAAAACCCCAAATGAGGTATGAGAGAGGAGGCTGGCAAGCCTGAAGGTACATTATGTAAATTATTTTTTTCCATTACACCCTACATGACCTGGCCAAATGTATTTCATTATATGCAATGAGGAGATACTCCCACTCATCAATAAAAGAAGAGACTTCCATTAGTTGCAGCCAGCAGGATTGCTGCAGGAACAACTTTAGTATACACTGGAGTAGAAAATTAGATTGCTTTTTCATTTTTTTAAAAAATTGTATAAATATAATATATTTTTTCCATCTTTAAGGTAAGTCCTAGACGGAAAAGTGTGATGTATGTATGTATGTATGTATGTACGTAGGCCATTCACCTTCAGTTATATTATCCGGCCCCAAAGAGAATCTTTTAAGACTATAATCCTCAAAAACATCATTACTTAAGGATTTTCTTTTGCAATTTCATACCTTCCATAATTTCCAACGGAAAAAGGTTGAATGGTCTTCGTAGGCTGGGTGGGGTGTTATTTTAAAAAGTTTCAACAACTGACAATAGGTTTTTAATATTAAGTTAGTACGGTTATGAAAGAAATGGCTTGTTAGCCTTGAATAGATGTCAAAAGTGGTAATTAATACTTGATCTTCATTGTATGCCTCCTGAGAAAACAAGTGTCTGCCTGAAACTTGGAGATTTTATTATATATCACAATGGTATTAGCCAATGATGTTTTAACCAAAACTTTTTTTAGAAACTGCAGAAGATGTAATGCAATTTCTTTGTTTCCCCAAATATGTGCTATTTCTATAACTGGTTTCATTGATATAAATGTTTGGGACAGGTTAAAAGAAATCTTGAAGTGTGTGTTTGCAAATCGAGAGGAAATCAGGAATGAGATCCTCAAGCTTGACTTACAACTAAAAGAAAATGTCCTTAAAACACATTATCAGAAAAATTGCCACGAACAAGTTGAAATAGTATGTTCCTGCTCGCCAGAGAGACTGGAAAAGGTAAGCAATTTATACAACAGATCTATCTTTCTATGTTTTTGAAATGCTACTATATTTAATGTTTGAAACTGGGATACTGTGAGTTCTAGTTCCACCTTAGGCACAAAGCCAACTGGGTGAAGTTGGGCCTGTTGCACTCTTTCAGCAATAGCAATAACACTTAGATTTATATACCACTTCAGAGTGCTTTACAGCCCTCTCTAAACGGTTTATAAAGTCAGCATATCTAGATCCTCATTTTACCAACATTGGAGGGCTGAGTCAATCTTGAGGTGGTGAAAATTGAACTGCCAAACTGCTGGCAGCCGGCAATCAGCAGAAGTAGCCTGTAGTACTGCATTCTAACCACTGAACCACCACAGCTTTTAGGAGGCAGGCAATGGGAAGTCAGTTCCAAAACATTCTTGCCAAGAAAACTGCTGGAAGATGTCCAGGCAGTTGCGAGGAATCAACACTGTCTGAAAGGCATCCACCTCCCAAAAACAAAACAAAAAAAGCCCTCTCAAAACATGTGGCTATCCCAAATCTCTCAAAAAAACCTCAGCAGGAGCTCTTCCATAACAGACAAAGAAGAGAACAATAAACAAAGCTGTGTTGTCGTTCCATACATTGAAGGATTATCGGTAAAGTTCAGAAGGATCTTCAGCCAACACAATAAACGTGCACACTTCAAATCCAAAAATACACTAAGGCAGAAGCTTATCCACCCCAAGGGTAATATATCCAGACACAAATTAAGCAACGTGGTATATGTAGTACAATCCAGTGAGCCATATGCAGATCTCTACATTGGGGAAACAAAACAACTACTTCATAAATTTGTGGCACAACATAGAACAAACCCATCAGGACAAAATTCAGCAGTCCATTTGAATTTAGAAGACAAAAGCCTCTCTTTCGAAGACAGCAAAGTCCACATTTTGGACAGAGAGGATCGCTAGTTTGGAAGAGAGGTCAAAGAGGCCATCTATTTCAAAATTGAATATCCCTCTCTCAACAGATGGGAGGGATACAGCATCATCTATCTCCAGTCTAAAACAATCCTTTCAACAGTTCCAAGAAGGCTCCAGACCCATTTGCACTATTCAGGTGACCCTAATGACATAGATAAACCCCCCAGGTGGCCTCAACAACGCTCTAAAAGAATGCAAATGACCAGCTGTCTGCAAGAATATGAATTCTTCCATTCCCCACCATTCATTCAGCTGAAGAAGTTTCTTGAATGAGAAACAAAATGGCTTCAAAGAAAAACCAGAAAGTCCAGTTGCCTCTTGAAAAAACACTTTTGGGACAACTGACCTGGATGACTGAGAATCTTCATAGACACTCCACTCTTAAGTATTTGGTTCTGGTTCTGAGTCAGGTACTCTGCTTGATGAACTCACATAACATTTTTTTTTCCTTAACACTTTTTTCTTAGATACAGGAGGTCATTCAGATAAACTTCCATACAGATAGTTTGTATAAAAAGCAAATTGTTTAAAATAATTGCAAAATTAATGTTTCAAAAGTAGAGAAAAGCTCTTGGATTTTACAATTATTTGGAAGGTTGATGCTTTAAACCAACAAATGGAGCACTGGGGAACTGCCAGAGGACTGGAAAAAAGCTGATGTGGTTCCCATCTTCAAAAAAGGAAAAAAAATAGATCCAGGAAACCACAGACCTATCAGCCTAACCTCAATACCAGGAAAGATTCTGTAGCAGATAATCAAGCAATGAATTAGCAAACACTTAGAAGTAAACAAAGTAATATCCAAAAGCCAACATGGGTTTGTCAAAAATAGATCATGCCAGACTAATCTTATTGCATTTTTTGACAAAGTGACAAAATTAGTGGACCAGAGGAATGCCGTCAATATAGTTTACTTGGACTTCAGTAAGGCATTTGATAAGGTAGACCATAACTAGATAAAGTAGAAGAATGTGGGTTGGTTAGTCAGCATCACTACCAGATGGATTCGTAACTGGCTTACCAACCGCACTCAACGTGAAGTCCTCAATGGAACTGCATCTGCATGGGGGGAAGTATGCAGTGGAGTACCCCAAGGGTCTGTTTTAGGCCCAGTACTCTTCAACATCTTCATCAATGAGGGAATAAATGAGGAACTCATCAAATTTGCCGATGACACCAAGCTGGCAGGAATAGCCAACACTCCAGAAGATAGGTTTAAGATACAGAAGGATCTTGACAAACTTGAACATTGGGCACTATCTAAAAAAATGAAATTCATTTGTGAAAAGAGTAAGGTTTTACATTTAGGCAAGAAAAACAAAATGCACAGGTATAGGATAGATGGTACCTTGCTCAATAGTAGTAACTGTGAGAGGGGTCTTGGAGTGCTAGTGGACAACCATTTAAATATGAGCCAGCAGTGTGCAGCAGCTGACCTTTCAATCTCCCATCCCAGTATTCCATTGTTATCTTTTCCCATCACACTCAATCTACAGTCTATATCCCCATTTTTCTTCCCTCTTTGGTCATTTTTTTCTTCAATTTTTTGTAGTCTATCGTATTTCATCATCATTGTTTAATGTTTTCAATTTTTTCATCTGTTTTGCTTGTTTTTTGTTCAATATTTTCTGTTTGTTGTTCTATAGTCTTGATTCTCTTTTCCATGTTCTCTGTTCTCTTTTCAATGTTTTCTGCTCTTACTTGTAACTTTTGTATTCCTTGCATAATCATCTCTAATGTTACTCCCTTGTCTTTTTCCTGCTGCAACATTATTTGTATTGATCTTTGTCCTCCTGCTGGTGAAGAAGATGGAGTTGTTGTTGCGGAGCCAGTGGTGTTTATTTTTTTGCTCATCTTCAAATTCTTCTATATTTTGGTCCACTTAATATAAAGTACAATTGTAATCCCAAGTGACCATGGAATGGTCAAAAATAGAAGATAAAAAAGTATTAAGAGGAAAAGGAAAAAGGCAAAAAAAAAAGGAAGAGAGGGGAAAAACTGTAAGACCAAAAAGCAAAGAAAAAGTAAAGAATCTTCAATCCCTTGTTTACTCTTAGCCAATTGATTCCAGTTAAAAAGGGGAAAAGAAAAAGGAAAAAAAAACAATCCCAAGGGTGGATCAAAATAAAAATGTTATTATAAGAAGAGAAAGGGAAAAATATTTAGATTCTCCCTTAGTCCAATTCAATTAAAACAAAATAGCTGGTGTCTTCAAGCAAAGAGGAGAAAAGAGAAAGACAGAGAGAAGGCACAACTTCCACAACAGAGAAAGATAAACACTGCCACCAAAAAAAAGTTCAAAACTATTATAAAATGAAAGCCTTTTCAAGATGACTCTAGGCTTTCCCTTTAAATTTTTATTTATTCTTTCAAAGCAAAGTTCTGCATACGTGTAATTTCACAGAGAGCACCTGTGTAAACATCCGTGCTCATTTCACTATCAATCCTTGGCTAGGCATTGTGGCCTTGAAGGGAACTACTTTTTTCCAAACACTCATGCAGAAATAAAAACAATATTTCAAAACCTCTAAGTGGCAGTGATACTTATTTCCCACTTTCAATCTCTGCCTTTCACTCTCTGCCTTATTTATATATATAAAAAAATCCAAGAGAAGGAAAAGTACAGTAATGCATAAAAAATAAAGGAAAGTTCTTGAGCAGTAAGGCTTAATTATATCAATATATCCAAAGAATCCAAAAAGAAAAAGGAAGAGAAGGCAGAAAAAGCCAGTCCTGTTTAAAAAGTAAACTGCATTTAAAGTCCAGTCAAGCTTCCAACAGTTAAAAAAAAAAAAGGGAGGGGGGGACCTTCAATTTGACTATGCCTTAAATTTGCCACTTACTCACATCAGTCTTCATTTTAATTTAAGTCTCATTAGGGTGATCTCTCAGGGGAAAAAAAGTAAAAGGCTCTCACCAAAACAGCACGCTTCTCTCCTGTTCTTGTGCTTCGGAGCTGTCAGTGGTTTCAACAACCTTATGGCTGCCTTGCAGCCGCTGGCAAAAAAGGCTTCTCCCCGGATCGCCAGAGACTTTGTTGGTGTCTCCGGGATCGACAGGATGTGCCCCTTCCTGTCACTGTCTCTAAGGGACAGTTTAGGTCCAGGATAGACCATCCAGTGACCAGAATTCAGCGGCAATCTTGGAGCTCCCAGATTGTCCATCGTTTCACTGCAACGTCAAGATCCTCCAGGGAGTCAAGTTTTGTTTCTGTGCAGGGAATGAAAGCAAGGCAATGAGCAGCCTCCCCAAATGGAGCCCTTGCAACAGTTGGTGACATATACACACAGCCCTCATTTAACAAACATAATTGGGACAGGCAACTCGGCTCTTAAGCAAATTGGTCACTAAGTAGAACAGCTACTTTGTTTATACAATTACTTCAGCTTCTTGTTTAAAAACCTGCAAAGGTGGTAAATGGGAGGACTAGTCACAAAAGTTTCTCAGTGGAACTGTGTACTGTCACTAAATGAGGACTAGCCGTTGCCACTGAGAAGAAAAGAGCAAAATTAGGCGGGGAGCTTTGGTGTATTTGACTACTTTTTTCCCCTTTTAACCTGCTGTCCTCACAAAACTCATTTAAGTCTGCAGAACCCAGCCTGGGGTTTCTCTTCCCCCCCCCCCCCCTCTCATTTAAGCTCTCAGTATCCTTCACTGTCTGTGCATCTTTCTCAAAAGATATCAAGTCAAACCGCATTTTTACTGTGTGCTATTCTGCAATTCAATCCTCTTAGTAATTTGCTGCTCTATTTAATTTCATAGCAAGTTTTTAATAACTGCAAAGACAAAAGGGGGGGGTTACGGTTGAGCTGCTGTTTTTTATTGGGTATACATCCAAAGGTTTTTGTCTCCATGTTTTTTAAAATTATATTAATATTTTTATTTTGATCTTTATAAAGATAAAATGTATTATCTGAAAAAGCAATAGGGCTCAAGTAGCTTATATGCAGATAATCTAACATTATAGTATATCAATTAGCCATCAATATCAATCTTTGAATATCAATTACAAGCAGGTTTTTTGTGTGTGTTCAGGATTTCATTTCATCTGTTTTCAATTAAGAATGGCAGTAGTTTTCTAAAAGCAAATGATAATTGTTTTTTCTGCTGCTATACTGAGAACAAAATATTTTAGAATTTGAAATGAAGAGAAATGCATGGGAACTTTATTCTTTCAATAGCTTTTATTCCGAAGAGATAACTGCGTCTTTAACAGATCATCCGCAGGCACGGGATTAGATACCATCAATATGCGGACGATACTCAATTGTATCTGTCCGCCCCGTGCCAACTCAATGAAGCGGTAGACGTGATGAGCCGGGGTCTTGAGGCCGTTATGGACTGGATGAGGGTTAACAAGCTTGTGCTCAACCCGGAAAAGACCGAGTGGCTGTTGTGTTTTCCTCCCAAAGATTTGACTAGTATTCCACCACTCAGGCTGGGGGGTCAAATTTTATACCCCTCAGAGAGGGTTCGCAACTTGGGAGTCCTCCTGGATCCACAGCTGACATTCGACCACCACTTAACAGCTGTGACCAGGGGGGCATTCGCCCAGGTTCGCCTGGTGCGCCAGTTGCGACCCTACCTGAATCGGGAGGCTCTCACAACAGTCACTCGGGCCCTTGTGACCTCTAGGCTGGAATACTGCAATGTGCTCTACATGGGGCTGCCCTTGAAGAGCATCCGGCGACTTCAGCTAGTGCAGAACGCAGCCGCGCGAGTGATTGCGGGTGCACCTCGATTCACCCGCATAACACCTATCCTCCGCGAGCTGCGCTGGCTACCTGTCGATCTCCGGATGCGCTTCAAGGTGCTATTAGTCACCCATAAAGCCCTACATGGCAGTGGATCTGGATACTTGAGAGACCGCCTTCTGCCAATTACATCCCTGCGACCAATAAGATCCCATAGATTAGGCCTCCTCCGCATTCCATCAGCCAGCCAGTGTCGGCTGGCAACTACAAGGAGGAGGGCCTTCTCAGCAGTTGCCCCGACCCTTTGGAACGAGCTCCCCGTGGAGATTCGTACCCTCTCCACCGTCCAAGCCTTCCGCATAGCCTTGAAGAACTGGCTCGCCCGTCAGGCCTGGGGATAAGGATAGCTACCCCTCCCGAATGATGAATGTATGTTGCCTACTATTTTATTATATGTCGTATCTTAATGTCTGTATTCCCCCCTTCCCGGTTTCGTGTGAGCCGCCCTGAGTCCCCTCAGGGAAAAGGGCGGCCTACAAATTCTAATAAAACCAAAACCAAATAAAAGAGCAGTTTGGGACAAACTTTTTGAAAAGTATCTTGAGGCAAGGGAGTATAATGTACCGTGTTTCCCCGAAAATAAGACAGGGTCTTATTTTCTTTTCACCCCCAAATTAAGCACTTGGCCTTATTTTCAGGGAGGTCTTATTATTTTTGAGGTGCAGGAGGTGACGAGCGTGGTCACAGTTGCTGCTGTGTTGCAATATTTTCAGGGAGGGCTTATTTTAGCCATTGCGTTCAAAAGCCTGATTGGGCTTATTTAGGGAGGTCTTATTTTCAGGGAAATGGGGTAATAATAAATAATGTAAATATGTATATATCTTTTTGAATTTGTGTCAAAGACCATGAATTGCTTTAATCAACTATACTACTAGAGGATTGAAAAACTGAAGACTGAATTAAAGGTAGACCTTAACCTGTGACCACTTGTTCAGTGGCCAAAGTTCTAACAGTGTTGAATGAACAGTGGTTGTGACCATTCCTTGGAATTCCATCCATTTCAGCAGTCCTCTGTCATGTGATCACAATCTGGGTGCTTGGCAACCACTTCTCACTTTTGATTTGTAGCATCACGTGATCGCCATTTGCAACCTGCCTTACTGGCTTCCCCACAAAGTCATTGACGAAGCCAGCAGGGAAGATCACAAATTGCTGAAGTCTTCCCATATTCACTCACCTGCCCCCGATACTCAAGTTGCATCAGCCACCCACATATCCCCGCACTCTCTCCTAAAGCCTCACCATGCCTTATACCCATGCTGCACTCTGGCGCACACCCCTTCACATCCTCCCCAACCCACACTGCTATTTGTGCACCCTCCTCAATCCTCTTGCTTACCCTCTCCTGTATCCCCTTGCTGCTCCCTAATCTGGGAGAAACCACTTATCTGCCTGCCAGCCTGTAATTTGCAACTTCCTGTCGGCTTCTCCACTGACTGTGGGAAGCTGGTAGAAAGTTGCCTTGCGTAACATCTGGGATTCCCATTAATGATGCAACTGGGACTGCAGGAATTGCCATCACTACACAGGCAGCCCCACTTTATATCTGCTTCAGTTAGCAACAGAAATTCCTGTCCTGATTCCTAAGTCAAGAACTACCTATTGATTGTACCAATAATCTATAGTGTTCGATATAGCAAGATAACAGTAATAATAGCAAATAATAACATGTAACCTCAGAATTTCCCTGTTTCTAAAGTTATAGTTGATAGTAAATGAAATAGCATGGACGAGAGGAAACAGGCTAGGTTTTATTCAGTTCTCACTTTCAACCAGGAAACATAGGAAACATTGATTCTCCTTCCCCAACACATCCTCAAATCTACTTCAGCTGGCTAGAGAGACAGGGAAAGTAGCTCTTTCTGTACAGAGAATCTCTTACATGAGGTTGAATGTAATCTTTAATCACATTATATAGGGCAAAATATGGTGTAAGAAGAATCTGGCAGAGCCGTGGTGACGCAGTGGTTAGAGTACAGTACTGCAGGCTATTTCAGCTGACTGCCAGCTGCCTGCAATTTGGCAGTTCAAAGGTCACCAGGCTCAAGGTTGACTCAGCCTTCCGTCCTTCTGAGGTCGTTAAAATGAGGACCCTGATTGTTGGGGGCAATATGCCAACTCTAAAGTAGTTAGAGAGGGCTGTAAAAAGCACTGTGAAGCAGTATATAAATTCAAATGTTTTTGCTATTGCTCTGTTTGTTTACAGTAGTAACCCGTTAAATTTCTTATATTATAGGCAACTGGCAGACTTGATCACCGGCTTGCTTTACTTAAAAGTCGTCGTTTGCATCTAGAAAAGAAAAAAGAAGAGGAAGCTAAAAGTTTTGAGGACAACACAAATTGGTTGCATAGATTGGAGAATGAAATGCGCCTCCTGGGTCAAGATGGGCAGATTCCTCCAGTAAGCTGCTTCTTTACTTTCATTGATTGTGTCTCAGCAGTAAGTTATTTATAGAATGTAGAGGCTGCCAACTCCATACATAGTGACTTATACATATATAATAATAAGTCTGAAACACCTTCAGCATCACCAAAATACTCATATCAAGAAGGACATCATAACATCAATATTAAATTATAAATAACATTTCTGTACCTATCAAAAATAACAGTATAAAATAACTATTAACAATGTTAAGAGCAGGTGGTTGTAATATTAACCAAACTTATCTGATCTTTATCCTGCACTGCATATATTTTTCAAGGGGAGAAAATCAACCTCTTATGAGCATAGAATGCAAGCATTTTTCCACCCATAAATTGGATGTAAACCATAAACAATCTTAGGCTTCCATGACTGACTCTAATCACAGCTGTATTTACTAATCCTGAAGATTCTTGCAATGCTAAGTTACAGAGACAAGTTTACTGTCAGAATTTGATGATATTTTTTGGCTATACTACAGAGTAACCCTCTGCTTATAATACATATGGGTTTCAATATTAATTCTCCAATAACATCCTGCAAAGGGGCAGGCGGTAGGATACGATGACATCTTCCAACTGTATACTGTATTTTTTTTTATTCTAAGTGATTTTATTTTATTTTTTAAGTTTAAAAAAGTCTATTATATGAATCACTAATTAGTGAGGGACAAAAAAGTCAGAGCATTGGAACAAATCCCATTAATAAGCAGATTGAAGTAATGCTGGTGTTTTGGATAAGGCATTCTTGAACATGGATACTTGGCTGTAGATTATGAGCATTTATTACATTTGACATAATGAAATAAGCTTCCAATGGGGTCAAATTAATGAAATAAAATTGCAATCCATTCTGTATTAACCAAAGTTTAGCCATTATGACTTTTTATTTATCATGTTAGACTAAACCTCCCCCTCTGTGCCTATATACCCGCAGGCAAAGTTACATCACTGATTCATGTATTGAGCTTATCCTTATTTTTGTAACATTTGAATAGAATCTGAATGTTTCCTCTTGAAATAGCCGTCAAAGTAAAGAACTCCTGGGTTCATGATTGGAAAGCAATGCACTTTGAATGTAAGAATTCTCTCTGCATTCTTCTCTACATGCCAGTAACTCTTCCATGAAAGTCCAATGCATTTGACTTCTAACAGTGTCTGTTTAGAAATAACAAAATATGCAAACTTTGGGTGGGTGCATGGGCAGTACACGGAAATATATTGCTTAATTGAAGATAAAATGGTGTTTCTTATATACTGGTCTATAATTCAAGAGTTTGGTTTTGAATATAAATCTGAAAGAAAACAAATAGGAGAGCAATATAAGTTATTGAAAATAAGGCAAGATCTTTTGAGTCAAAATTACTAGAATCTGATTTTCAATATGGCACTGAATATTTCACCGGTTATTAAAAACAGCTGTTTTAATTAACTTTTACTTATACTTTTGGAGATACTCAGTTTTGTGTGTGTGTGTGCGCGCGCGCGTGCATGCTTATGATGCAATAAAAACAAAATGAGCATTCAATAAAATACTGTTTTGTTTAACCATTTGAAAAGTTTGCATTAGAATAGTTTTGAACTTGATTGAATAACAGTTGACTATGGGCTGATTTGTATTAAAACAAAATGTAGCCACTCTAATGATGATTGGCTTTTGGGACTGAAATATTCTTTCTTTTAGGGCTTAGCAGTTTGGAATACCAAGGTGAAAATGGCAATAATAAACCTTGCAAAAATTAAGGACTTCTGTTTGCTGCTTTAATTTGCCTCTCCCACACTAGTCCAAATGTCCGAAGGATGCCCTAGTATCCTTCTCAACTCAAGAGCAGATTATGATTGCTTTGCGAGTTGACACCAAAAGTACTAATTGTTATACTGGAGAAAGGGTGCCTTTCCTGCTGAATTTTAGCACGGAAGTGGTTGGGCAGACTGCAGGTTAGTCTACTGGACAGTAGGAATAACCTTGAGGAACAAGGGGAAAGCTGTAAGAGAACAGTTAGATAAAAGAAATTTGAGTCAGCAGCAGAAATGTAATTTTAAAATGCATCTCAGACTTGTCTCTCCCTAGTCCTCACAAAGGACTAATAGAAGTGAGGGAGGGGACACATTGAGATTTGTAAGACTGATGTCAGTCCTCCAAAGTAGACAAGAGTAGGAAATCAATGTCATAAATGCTAATTATGTCTTTATTTTAAGATTAAGTAATAGAATCTTACAAATATGAATGTGCCTCTCCTCCCACTCTTTATGTTTGTGAGAACTAGGGAGAATCAAGTCTTGGTTGCAGATCGTCCTGTTCTTCAAGGTTAGTTAACTTATTATAATTAGAAGCCAGATGTGGCCCACAAGTCATAGGTGTGCCTACTTTAGCAGAAGGTCAATGGAAACTTGGGAATGTTATTCATTAACCAAAGAAAGGAAAGCATAGGATAACTTCTCTCCTTGAGTTCTCAATTATCTTCATGTATCATCCAAACCAGGTGTATAGTCAACTCTTATAATAAACTATCATTTGCATACATTCGGAAGAAAAGCCAAAGTATAAAATATAAGGGGGAAAAAAGCAAGTTGCATACTTGAAACAGTATTTTCCATATAATAGTCTTTAATGAAGGTTATGCATTTTGTCACTACTTAACTGGTCAGCAGCTTTCAGCATCTAGAAACATGCTAATAAATAGAAAACACAATAGTTGTGATTATTTAAGTACTAAAAATTTTAATGTATAATCTTATTGTATACATGATCGTCCTGCCCTTGGGAATAGGCATCTGCCCCTCTCCCAAGTCTGAACAGCCCTATCCCCTCTTTCAAACATAAAATAAAATTGAGCAGACCTGTGCCAGGGTGAATATCAGAATGTGCATTACTGAAGGAATATTTTGATTCTTTCTATATTTCCCTGTGTTCTCTGTTCTTTTGGGTTTTTAATGGTTTTTTTTAATGGTTGTATTTATGATGTATTTTATTTTTTTAATATATGCCATTTTGATATCCCTCACAATTAGGTATCTTATAAATCAATATGTGGTGATAATGCAGGATCCAACTGGGTCAGTCACCAAGACCAGATGTTTAGTCTTCAGGCTTTCAAATTCATGCTGGAGCTCATCCTTAGGGAACCTCTCTCTACATTCTGGTAGAGAAAGGTTCCCTGAGGATGAACTCCAGCACGGGTCCGAAAGCTTTGAGGGTTAAACCTCTGGCCCTGATGATCGACCCAGATTGGATCCTGCAACATTATCCTAGGACATGCACATTTGCTTTCATTCATGTGACAATGATGTTTGTTTGTTTGTTTGTTTGTTTATTTTTAAAAGACCTCATGCCAAAGGGTATTCTCCAATATTTTTTCATAATTTTCTACCATTAGAGCCAGTACTTCCTCTTGCCTTTGGATGGTTTCTAGGCATTAGCACCTGGACAGTGTTTTCATTTTTGCCTACTCTCTTGGCCTTCCCTGATTTGTCATCAGTTTACACTCATTTTCTTGACAATGATCCAAGACTTAAGATGGTCTTCGTCCCAAGATATACGAGATAGACAATAGCAGAGTTGGAAGGGACCTTGACGGTCTTCTAGTCCAACCCCCTGCCTAGGCAGGAAACTATACCATTTCAGAGAAATGGCTATCCAACATCTTCTTAAAGACTTCCAGTGTTGGGGCATTCACAACTTCTGGAGGAAAGCTGTTCCACTGATTGTTAATTAACTGCCAGGAAATTTATCCTCAGTTCTAAGTTGCTTCTCTCCTTGGTTAGTTTCCACCCATTGCTTCTTTTTCCACACTCAGGTGCCTTCGAGAATAGTTTGATTCCCTCTTCTTTGTGGAACCCCCTGAGATATTGGAACACTGCTATCATGTCTCCCCTAGTCCTTCTTTTCATTAAACTAGATATACCCAGTTCCTGCAGCCGTTCTTCATGTTTTAGTCTCAAGTCCCCTGTTGCTCTTCTCTGCAACTCTTTCTAGAGTCTCCACATCTTTTTTGCATCGTGGCGACCAAAACTGAATGCAGTATTCCAAGTGTGGCCTTACCAAGGCATTATAAAGTGGTATTAACATTTCACATGATCTTGATTCTATCCCTCTGTTTATGTAGCCTAGAACTGTGTTGGTTTTTTTGGCAGCTGCTGCACACTACTAAAGAGAGGACTTCTTTTTTGCATTTTTATCTTTAAACATGTTAATTCAATTGTCGTCATGGTTCTGAGCTTTAACCAAATTTAGGCAACTAATATCCACTGTTTCTTTGCCATTGACAAGTTTGGTTGAAAATGATGTGAATTGTCAAAAAAAAAAAAAATCAAGATATTCACTGGCTTTCGCCTCATATAGAGCTTGCCTGATTTCTTCTAAATTAAGATGTTCTGCTATTGTATAACATTGCCCAACTTTCCTTATTATATAATGAGGTGATGAATCATGTAGAGATGCCCCCTATGATATGGCCATGAAAGTCCAGATGGCATCCACAACCGTATGACTGATATTTTGTTTTTTATGTGTCACAGAGCTTCGACCACAGGCTCTCAGCTGCCTTCTGGACTTTTGATCCCGCTCTGTACAACTCTGGAGTCATGCCCATTGTTGAAATAAATGACTTGCATTGTTCTTACAACAGTTTTATTTTGATAATGTTCAGTTGTATGGTGCATAATTTTGATTTAAATTTTAAATTTTTTCAAGGAGCTACATAGAGATCTGCAGTGTTGTCACTTGAAATTGGAAATTGAGGATTTGAAAACGCAAATTGAATACATGAAAACGCTAGCATCCCAACAAGAACAGCAGTATAAGCAGACGGAAAAGTAAGTCTGTAGTACAAATGCCTCATTTAATTATATTGTTCATTTAAAAATTATTTTTGATACCCATAAAATCAGTATTAACTTTCTATTTAAAATGGCAATGGATCATTTGGATATGTTTCTGCAAAAGCTATAAATGGAGCCAATCTTATTTTCCTTTTAGAAAATTAAAAGCATTCCATTCAGAACGTGGTTTTTTTCCCCTCCACTTAAATACATATTATGCCAAATTGTTTTGCAAGTAATATAAAAATCATGCCGAACATATTAAATTATGCTATGTGACTGTGTAATATAGTCACATGAGATTTACTGTGATTTGGAACTTGTACTTTCAATTATTGTACAGTCATACCTCAGTACCTGACAGCTTCAAAGCTCATTCAATTTGGTACTTGACATGTTTTGAAACAGAAATCTTGTCCCAGTACTCATCTTTCTGCCAATATTCGGTGCGCAAGATGGAACTTGCTGGCGTTGACTGCCACGTGACGCTCTCATTCTTCCGGCCTAAATAAAGGCTCACATGATAAGTCACATGGTTTGCTCAGTACTTGTCACTTTTAGTGGAACAAATTAGCAACAAGTACCAAAGTTCCACTGTATTGAGGAAGATGATGTAAATACCCAAGCAAGAAAATAATCATTGTCTTAAACGAGAAAGCTTCTATGTTTTACTTTAGATATGCTTCTTAGATGGAATTTATACTGTATGTGTAGTGAAAAAAAGTAATGGAAAAAGGAATTTAAAATAGTAAAATGCAATTAGTTGGAGTAAATTTAATGTTCAAATAATTTTTAAAAATACTCATCAAAATCTTATAATCTCTAATAACTTGAAAATCATTTGAAAATAATTATTTATTTTCCAGAAAACAATTAAAAATAGTTAATATCCCACCTACATTTTTATCACTAACTTTAAAATGCCGTAAAAGACCAAAAGTAGCCTTTTGCAAGAAAGTAATATGTTGATCTATATTGTTATACACATTGTCCAGCACATATTAATATGAAGAAAGTCAAAGATTCTGGACTTTTCTATTTCTTCTAACAATTCTGGAACTCATTCCAAAGAAAGCATAACTTTAGCCCTTTCCTGGAATTACTTCAGAAAAAAATAAAATGGGTTTTACAGGTGACCCGTACAATAGCTTAAACCTGATTTTGTTTGGCTCCAAAGCTTTTTCTTAGGTATGATGATCAAAGGACATATACTCTGGCAAACAACAAGAGTGCCAAAAAAAGATATGTCCCATGAAAAAGAAGCAGCTGCAGGTGATTAACCTATGAAACATTGTATAAGAGCTGATTCTGAAACTGATAGTGATTCAAGAAACAATGTGCAAGTGACCAGCTGCAAACCGTTAGTGAAGAAACCAGCCTCCTTGCCACTTCATCAAAGAGCTGTTAGGGTAACAGAAAACAACTACACTAATGTACACAGCAGTCTATTGGTTCTAAATTGAAGACAGTTTGGCTGCTGACATTTTTGTAACCTCATTTCATCCAACTCAATAAATCTTGCTAAAGAGAACTATGAGAATTTTTGCTGGAAAATAATTACTATTGATTTAAGCAGCTGCCAAAGAGGGAGGGAGGAAGAGGAAGGAAGGAAGGAGATCTCAGATCAAAATACCCAATAGTGAAATAATTCATATCTTTTACTCCCAAATATTTGTATTTCATTTTAATTGTATATGTGCATGGTTTTATTAATATTAAATAAAATTAATGTGCTGTCACCTGAGATGTTTTTAAGATACTTACAATTTTCTTCTTATTGTTACAGAATCCTGAATTTTTCACTTCCAATTTTAAGAAAACAGTATATTGCTTTAAAAGGGATGCAGTTAGCCAATGGTGTTATTGAGGATGATTTCACAGAGTTAAAACAGCTCATTCGCAGAGAGAAAGCTGTAATTTGGGCTGACCAGATTGTTGAAGAAGAATCAGATCAAAATGATCAGATCAAGATGTCTGCTGTCATGTCATTTCCACAGCTTGTGAGCTATCGAAATACTCCCTGTAGTAAGTAGCTATATTTTGTATATAAAATGATGACTTATATTCACAGAAAATGACCTTATCTCAAAAGGCACATTTACAGTAAAGCCTAACATAACCTAATGGGTATTTTCCTAGAATTTACTGTGGTGTTATCAATTAAATGCAAGGGAGAGAAAATAAGTTTCCAACCTCTCTAGAATCTTTCACAAAATGAATCTTTCCCAATGTTTTCACATTGGTCCAAGCCAGTAGAAGCAGTAGTGTGATGAAACCTCTAGATAATTGGATAATTAAGTTTATCACCATTTAGCTACGTCAGTGTCACGGAGAATACTATTTCATTTATTTATTAAATTTATTTGCTGCCTATCTCGTAACTAAATGACTCTAGATGGCTACTATTGCTACCACTACTTTGATCTTTACATGCATAGGCACATCACAGCATCCAAATATCTTTTCTGAGGTCTTCATGACTGGTCTACTCTAGTCTCTGACAAATGGTTTATCATTCATCCAAGAATGATTTGCAGGATGGATATTGAGTTTATCTGAAAATACAGTTATAGTATCTGTGTCCACACTGCTAAACATATCAGAATGGTTATTTCCAATTCGGTAATCTAATGGAAATTTCAGGGTATTCTCTTAAAATGTTATTTCATTTGTGGCAAATTGACTAGTAACCTCATAAATTCCTAAATTGTTTTGAATTTGGCCCCCAATTGTATCTGATCGTTGATTATTTGGACCAAGCTGAAAGAGGCTGTTTTTCCAAACCTTGTGGTATTCTGTTTCTTTTTTTAAAAAAGGGCACCGCCTAAAATTGCATGAATTAGCAAAAACTGTTTTTTCAGAAAATACATTCCTGAGAGGGTCAAAGTTTGTAGCTGCTAAAACCCAGCTTATATCTTTAATAAGAAAATCTTTGGGTGGATATTAATGTAGACCCTTGCTGTAGCTTTTTAGTGTTGTTGGGTTTTTTTTAATTTATAATCTTTTCAAGATGTTGAACAGGAAATAGGCTTTGTGCACAGAGGGCTTAAAAAAATCACCACCTGTTACACAGTGATCATTATTTCTTACTTTAAAACCCGTATTTTACATGCAGCATCATTTAGTTGTCAAAGTAACAGAAATATTTCGATTTTTGGGCACCAGACTTTATTAAAAAATTGTTTTTATTTGGCATTTTCCAAACATAAAATCACAATTACACTTTTACAGCTTTCCGTTATCGGTATTTCTTTTTTCTAATTTCGGGTTTTCCATTTTACAGTCTGTTGTCCTATATATATTCCTCTTTGTTTCATATTTTCTCATTTTTGCAATATATATGTATATATACAATATTTCCATCTCTATTGCTTTCTAAGTATATGCCATCTCCTTTTATTGTGTTTACTATGTATTCCTTATGCACTGATTTTACATCTCTTTTCAAGCCAGTTATACCACCTATTCCATATCTTGTCTCTGTCTCCTCTCTCTCTTAGTTCCATTGTTAGTTTGTCCATTTTCGCATATTCTAGCACTATTTTTATGATCTCTGCATGTGAGGGAATGGTTTTTTGTTTCCAACTTTGGGCAAAAGATTCTGGCAGCGATGATTATATGAAGCATTATATATTGGATATCCTTACTAATATATTTTTTTTAATTATTCCTAGAAGAAACAGCTCAGGGTTCATGTCAATTTATTGTTCTGTTATTTCTTCTAAGCATTTTTGAATTTTTGTCCAGAATTCTTTGGCTTTCATATACATTCACCAAATATGATAGAAGGTTCCCTGTTGGTGGTTACATTTCCAAGTTTGGAGATCTATTTGGAAACATTTTGGCCAATCTCGCCAGTGGTAAATGCCACCTATAAAACATTTTGTAGATGTTTTCATTGTATGATGCCGACATTGTCAATTTTTTTTAAAAAAAATCCTATAATATTTCCCAGTGCTCCAATTCAATATTGTACCTGAAGTTTTTAGCCCAAATTATCATTCTTTCCTTCACGGTTTCCTCCATTTTTGACCTGTGGAATACCCTTCCCCTTGGAGTCTGGCAGGCCCACACTTTAGTTTTCCAGAAAACAGACTTGCTTTTCCCTTGGTACTGATAGAATAAGGTTGGAGCCCAAGAATTGTATCGATTTGGTATATGGAGCTGAGAAGTCAGGCAACTGATTTTCTTGCTTATTGTTTGTGGTTTTATTATTTATGCCAGCCATCTAGAGTTTTGTAAGATATGGGTAGCCATGTGATTCTTTTAAATAAATAAAATATCAGTTTGATCATATAATATTTGGATTTAAAGATGAAAGTGTACCTTGCTCCTAAATATAGTTTGATGATAATAGCACTAGTATTTAAACTGTCAGGTTCCGAAGGGTTAATGAAAACAGCCAAACACGGAGATGGTTTGAAAATGCAGTTTATTTCCTTTCTGTGGCATGAACTGACCAACAGAGCACTAAGGCAATGAATAAATTGTCAGAGCTGACACCGGGTGCTCCCCACCATCTTTTATAGTTACTTGGTAATTAGGCTAAACCCCACCCTCGCGCATGCACACCCATCACCTCGTGACCCAGAGTGAAAACCACCCAGCAATCAATCATGGATTGTTTCCAGTTAGTTATCAGTTTTGGAATGTTCTCAGTGGAAACTTTCTGGCAGGCAATCATGAAGAGCTTTGTAGAGTTCTCAGCTGGACTGCTTGTGGAAGAGGGAAATCTCCATATGGTAAGCACGAGTCTTGGCAGCTGGCCCAATTCCCCCCCTCCCCCACCGAATGCCAGCTGGAGTTGACATGCAGCCCCTCTACCACAGAGACAGCATCTGGGGAGGAATCGAAGGACCCCTTCCCCCTGGTTTTGAGAGATATCTGCAGTGGAATCTCGCTACCCGTTGGGCACCCTACAGTCCATACTTTGAATCCATGATGCCTCCAATGGGATAACCCTTTCATAAAACAAGATATTGTAACCTCCCTCTGTGCCGCCTGGTATGCGGAATGGTGGAGCACTACTTAAGGTGTATATGGTTCCATGGTGCTTTACAGCATTCTCTCAGCTATTTACAAATGTCATCACATTGCCCTCAATAATCCAAGTCCTCATTTTATCAACCTCAGAAGGATGGAAGGCGGAGTCAACTTTAAACCCTGTCAGGATCAAATGCCAGGGTGTGGGCAGAGTTAGCCTGTAATACTGCATTTTAACCATTGGGCCACTGGTTCTTTTCAGAATATCCATGTTAACTAAATGATGGTGACTCGAGGACTAGTGCTTGAAAAGGCTTGTAAATTTGCAGTCTAAGAAAACAGACACCCTGGAAGTTTATTTTCAGAAAGGAGAAAATATAAGAAGAATCATTGCTAAGACTTAGTGAAATAATGGTTTAGAAAGTAAATAAATAATACAAAGTAAGTCATTATTTTAGCAGAGGGTTTTTCTCATCTTCTTTTCACTCTGAAAAAAGCTCTCATTTCACTTCTTTTACTGAATGGGGCATAAATTAGTATACAAGTCAGCAGATCACAAACTTTAAAAGGATCTGGCATTTAAGGCTCATGTGTCCAGTTCAGACTGATAATGTGATCCATGCCCTCTGTATGTGTAAATTGTACACAAGAAGTTCGCTTCCAACCAGGCGTTCACTTCCTAGTATTCCTGTCAGGATTAAGGTTCTTGACATAGTTTCAGGTTTTCCATTTTTTTCATCCTTACTGTGCATTAATAGAGGGATAAATACATTCTTAAAGGCAGAGAAAAGTGTTCATTGCTTCCTTTATAACCAGGAACAAAGCCAATTATTTTACTGAAAGGAGCTAATTGCTGTTAATTCTGGTGAAAAGCAAAATCCTGACTTTGAACATGGGATCATCTGTTGCTCACTCTTGCTTGTATGATTCATCACATGCCCAGAAAAATCCTTCCATTTCACTTTTTGCCTTCATTTTTAATAATAATGAAATAGTAGGAACCTTCCATTCTTTTCAATGCAAGCTGTTTTCTCACTTCATGTTGCATTTGTTGCTTTTAAAATATTACATTGGACATTGTCTCCTGGTTCTCTCTTCATTGGGCAACATTTGCATCTCAAAATTCCATGAGTCAGAACGCTGTTAAGAGAAGCAGACTGTATGATCAGTAAATTAATTGGGTCCATTGTCTTCACCAAAATGTCTATACTAATACTTTATTCTAATCGTCCCAAAGGTGCTTTTTCAAGAGGCGACTTGACTTTCTTGTTTTTCTTTGAAGATCTTTCGCTTCTCATCCAAGAAGCTTCTTCAGCTCTGACTGGATGGTGGGGAATGGAAGGACTTACATTCCTTGCAAGCAGTTGGTCATTTGCATTCTTTTAGAGAGTTGATGTCACCTGGAGGTTTATCTGTGTCATCAGTGTTACCTGAGTAGGGCAAATGTATGTGGAGCCTTCTTGGAACTGTTGAAAGGACTGTGTTGTAGACTGGAGATAGATGATGTCGTATCCCTCCCCCTCAGTTGCCTTGTCATGGTTCTGAGCAATGATCCCAATGAATTCAAGACTCTGAGGCTGTGGCTTTTCTCAAAGATCCTGCTTATTGGGTACATCATATCGGCACATTCAAATGTGAAACCAACTCCGAATAATTCCTGTGCTTTGGAATGCTTAAAGAATAGATATTGTCCACCACCACCTCTTGTGTAACAGGTCACGTTAACCAACCAAGCAGGCGGTGAATTTTTTAATAATGTGCCCTTGCTAGGGCACATTCAGCTGACCTTGGTTCTCATGAGCCTTATCGTTCTTATGTCTGGCACTGTAAATGAAAACATTCTACATTCTTCACATCCCCACCCCGCTCACCATATGCATGGCAACTTAGAAATGAAACAAAGTAAAGTATGGCTTCAGCTAAGGTCGTTTCAAGAGTTGACATGCCTCTTAAAAAGCACCTTTGGGACAAGCATGATCTGGATGACTGAGAATCTCCATAGACTTTATTCTAATATGTCCAGGTAACACAGCAAGCTTGATTTAGCGTAGATTCTAAAAATAACTTGTCAGGCATGTGTTAACATAAGTTCTTAATTCTTTTTTTCCCCCTTAAAAAAATCAACATTGTGATTTTGTCCTAAATCCAATCAGAAGTCTCATTTGTCTTTCTCTTTGACATAAACTCTACCCTTGTGGTCTATGAGTCATATTTTTAAATATTATTTTCACACTTTCCCCATTAGTTGATGTCATGCTCACTCTTGCATTAGTGCTTTATCAATAGAGATTTCTGGAGTCCTAACATGATATGACTAAGTCTATCTAAAACTTTTTTTACACTTTGGAATATTTTGTGTTCGGATTAATTCTGCATGCCAGCCTGAAATTATGTCATGTGCATGTTAAACCCACACCTGTTTTCTGAAATAATATATGATTAGAAAAATATCCTAGGAAAGAATTTTAAAAAACTGCAGCATAATTTGTACAGAACTGTTTTATTTCATGTGTGTAAAGGGAAACAAATTGGTTTTTTTATTTTAAAAAAATCTCATCATCCTTATCTTTAATGATAAGGTTGGTACAACGAATTGCACTTTCTTTTGGCTCTCTTGGTATAGTATAATGTGAAGTAGGAAGCAAGAAAACAAGTGCACATTTGTTTTTCCTTTCAAGTAGGTGGCTTGAAACCCTTTGATGTTTTAATTTGCAATGTGTTGCCCGGCTTGCTATCAGCTGACTCAGGCTGTACCTGTATATCCTCAAATGTGCCTTCTGAGGCTCACATTGGTCAAGTTGTTCCGTTTCTCAGTTTGATGATTCAGACTGATCCCTAATGCATAGTGACAAAGGTTTATGCACAGTTTATTCTAACCATAACATCAGTCCACATGAAACTTTTTGCACAGACTCATTAAATATGAAAAATTACTCTCTGGCATAAAGAAAAATATTTTCCTCTGTCTTCACGTTAGGAAAGATGACTATTAAATAAAAATGAAAACTGCTTAATATTTTCTGATCAGATGTATATAAAGGATTTATTTCAGTCTGAAATTTTATACCCAATTAATAGAACACTTTGACATCTGTCTTTGATTACTTAGTTCCTTTTATTTTCCTGTTTGTTTTTTATCCTGCCGGGTTCAGCTAAATAAGGGACTACAGATCCAACCACATTCAGCAAGTTAAAGAGCCTAGTGGAATATACTTGTAGATAACGATGTCTAATATTCCACTGTCAATGAAGAACAGGTGTTCTTAAGGCATGTTTTCGTCTTGTTATTCAATTCAACTGCAATACACAGTCAATTCCAAAAGGCTGCTTAATGATGGGGACAAGTTGCTCTATCGCCAATATTTTGACCAGATTTGATTGCAGGATAATTTAGGATACTCAATTTAGTATATTTGCTGTGGCTTTGATTTATATGACACCAAGTACCCATTTTTAAAGTCCTGGGATTTTCTTTTTCTTACTAACTTCCATTTGTGCTACAGCAAACCCTTGCAATCTGTTTTTTATTAATGTATTTTAGTACTGTTGAAATATGGCTCATTGCAATGAGGTTCAGCACATTGTTGGCAATATTTTCTGCTTCTCTGCTTATCTGGTTTATCGTTTGAACACTTACATTTACTGTTAATTTTAAAATGGTTTCCATACTTTGTGTTGGCAAGGCTTCTAAAACTTGGCACTCACCAAAATGTTTTTCTTTCTCACAGATTTCCTTCCCAGTTGCTCTTAGGGCATTTTGCAGAATGCCCATGCCTTACAGTAAACAAACTTATTTTTTTAATGAAAGTACAGCCTTCATTGTTATAATGCGTAAACACAGCTCAATGAGCTGCCAACCAACACTTCTTCCTGAAATACCCATTTATGACACGCCATAAATTAATATTTTAAAATCTCAAATATTTAAAGATAGCTCTTTGACAGATTTAATTGAATTACAGGGGCAAACAACTTCCTTGGCCATCAGAAAAGCATCTATTCAAGACAGAGGATCGCTTTTAAAAAAGATTCTAGGGTTTTTTTAAAATATAGATTTCAGGAAGTAAACAGAAGGCAGATTTTGCTGATTAGTAAGTTTATAAGCTGGGAAATAGTTCCACACTTTCTGGTTATACATTAATCTGAATTATTAACTTGGGGTGAGGGATAGTGGTACCTCCAGTAAATTGAACTTTTTATAGTTGCGGAAAGTAGCCAGACTGCTGTTGCAAGTCATAATGACCCTTGAGTTCATTCAAACGGCTATATAGAACCCAGATATTCTCACCTTGCTGTAATGGTAATGCCCTGCTTAATACCCTGCTTGTTATTAAAATTTAAGACATTGTCGCTTCTTGGCCTTATAATAGCAATAGCAATAGCAGTAGACTTATATACCGCTTCATAGGCCTTTCAGGCCTCTCTAAGCGGTTTACAGAGAGTCAGCATATTGCCCCCAACAATCTGGCTCCTCATTTTACCCACCTCGGAAGGATGGAAGGCTGAGTCAACCCTGAGCCGGTGAGATTTGAACCGCTGACCTGCTGATCTAGCAGTAGCCTGCAGTGCTGCATTTAACCACTGCGCCACCTTGGCCCTTTGATAACTAAAATCAAATGTATGATCTTAATTATTAGAAACTTTCTTGAATTTCTCTGTAGCACTGACTACTGCAGGGGTGTCAAACTCAAGGCCTGGGGGCTGGATCTGGCCCACAGGATGCTTAGATCTGGCCCACAGGGCCACTCTGTAAACAGCGAAGGACTGGCCCATGGTGTCTCTGGCAGCAAAAACAGAGCTTGGGTGGGGCACATATGGCCCTCCCTAGCTCCGTTTTCCCTGGCAGAAAGTTACAGGAGGCCATCACAGTCGAAAACAGAGCTCGGGAGCCCATTTTCTCTGGCAGAGTGCTCGAGCCACCACAGGTGTCCTTGACATGAGTGAAATCGAGCTGCCCAAGCCCACTTTGGTCCCCTGAGGTCAAATACAACCCTGATGCAGCAGTCAATGAAATTGAGTTTGACACCCTGGACTACTGCATATTCATTGTTTGCAGATCATGTCCAAAGTATTTGTATTTGTATTTAGTTATTTGTATGCCGCCCTTCTCCAGGAGGGACTCAGGGCGGCAAACAACTCAGGGGGGAAAGGGGACATAAACACAGTACACATAATTAAAATACACGAAAATCACACAGCCATACAAGTCGAGAAGGGAGGGGAACTCATCAACCCCAGGCCTGCCGGCACAGCCAGGTTTTGACGGCCTTCCGGAAGGCCTGGAGAGAGGTGAGGGTCCAGATCTCCACGGGGAGTTCATTCCAAAGGGCCAAAGTAAAAGTTGACAGAGTCTTAGGCCCAGTTGCCACAATTTCATTCAATTTTTTAAAATTATTCTGTCTCCTCTACAATTAGCTTAGGGCTCCTTGTTATTTATGTTAAACTGGACATTTCAGATTTTGTACATGTAACTGTATCTGCCCATATATTTCAATGGCTTATCTGGCTATGCAAAGTGCATTTATTTAAGTAGGCAGGGTATAATGTTTGAAAAATATTTTAAGAAGGCTATGCATTACCTAGTAGATAAGAAAAACAGCCCTGGCAGGTTGAGCAGGCTATGGGTCTCGTCAGCCAAGGAACGTTAGTTGGCAGGGATTAGAAGGCATGCCTTTCTGCTAAAACCCCTGGCCTCTGGAACATTCTCCCTTCAGAGTTGAGGATGACCCCCAACCCTGTTGGCCTTTAGTAAGGCCCTAGTCTGTGCCTGTGCCTGGGAGTGTTGAAGAGCCTAATTTACTTGCTATATTTACATCTGGTATGGCTTTTTTCTCTTGGCTGCCATATATATTTAATTTTGTACTGTGTTGTAACTGTTTTTAATTGTTTTATGATTGCTTGCTGCCCAGAATCACTTGCTTGAAATGGGGTAGCTGTAGAGATTGAATAAATAGATTAAATAAATAAAAAACAGAATAGAGTCCTTTGTAGAGTCCTTGGTATTGAGCTTGGTTCTTTAGTTGCAGACATTTCATAGCCAATTAAGTAAGATTTATCAATTCTAGTTAGTGTTTTATCCCTGTTTATATACAGTATTGTTCTCTTGCAGTGTTGGTGAGGGTGTAGCTTTTTTCTCTCCTCGATTGTTTGGTAGTAATCCTTTTATCTAGCTGTTGTCTGTTGGAGAGGATGTGTTTTGATCTTTTTTGTTTTGTTCATAGCTTTTTTGTTGTCTGAATGGCCTGTAAATATAATTTATTTCTGCGTGTCCATTGATGACTGATTTGTCCAAATGCCAAGCTTCCAGGAATTCCCTAGCATTTTTGGATTTGGATTGGTCTGGCATGCTTGTAGTTTCCTAATTGAAACTATGGTTTGATGGTGTTGATGGATATTTTCTGCTAGTTTTCTGCTTGCCTGTCCTATATCATGACTGTTATACATTTTACACTGTATGTTGTAGATGATTCTTCTTTTTTCTTCTTGAGCTACAGGGCATTTTAGTTTACTTAATATGGTTCAGAGAGCTTTAGTTGGTTTGTTTACCACCAAAATGCTGTGTGGTTGTAATAATATATCGGTTGTTTCTGATATGTTTTTGATGTATGGTAATGTTACCCTTTTTCATAGCTTGTGTTGATTGTGCTTATTTAAACAAGCAAATATGCTTGGCCACTTTATCTCAATTACAGATATAAATCCCCTCTAAAATAGGCCTACATTTTTTTCCCATGCTGAAGGTATGAAAGAAGCCTTGAAAGTAACTTGCTCAAAGACAGGAAGGAAGCCATAAGTGAATTGAAATTTGAGTTAAGGACTATGAATGTGCAAATCAATTTAAAGCTGATCTTTGTCATTTGTTTTGCATATTTGTTAAGGGGAAAGTGCAACTTTTTCCAACACAGCTAGGGTATCCCAAGATTGTATCTTAAGCCCGGTACTCTTCAACATCTCTATAAACAATTTAGATGAAGAGATAGAAGGGGAACAAATCAAATTCACAAATGATAACAAGCTGGGGGGAGGATTTAAAAGATAGACTCAAGATCTAGAATCATCTTGACAGACTTGAGCACTGGCGCTTAACCAACAAAATGCAAATCAGTGGTGAGAAAAGTAATATTTGGCACTTAGGCAAGAAAAGCCAACTGCACAGGTATAGAATAGAATAGATGATATCTGGTTCAACAACAGTAACTGAGAGGGATCTAGGAATCCTAGTGAGCAATCACTTTAAATATGTGTCTGCAATGTGTTACAGCTACCAAAAAGGCCAATGCAGTCCTAGGCTGCATCAACGGAGGAATATACATGCAGAATTAATTGTGAATGAAAAATCTAAAATATATCCGAATGGAAAAAAAGCTGCTGTTATCTAGATTATCTGTGTTGTTGTTTGCATATATTAAAGTGAGAAATAGGTGCTAGTTCCATGTTAAATTCAAGGGAATATTGATAACAGCCAGAAATTTGTTTTAGGAAATGAATACATAATTAAGGCTGGGGGGGGGGTAATGGTTCTGATAGGTGAGATGAATAGATAGGTGATAATGAGATAACAGTGCAGAAAAAATGTGTGGGCCATTCAGAAACTTAAACATGAATCACAATAATGAATGGTGAGCTTTGAAAAATATTTGTTTTGAAATTGGTGGTTTAAACATTAAAAATAGTTTAAAAGTAAGCTTGTTTTGATTGTTTAGGCTGAAAGAATTCATGTGGAATACAATGAGAATTTCTGAGCACAGACGAGATCAAAAGCATGTCTTAGAAAAAAATACCTAGATATGGATGAAAAGTAAAGTAAAAGAAATGAGAGAAAGTGAAATGACTGCAGGAAAATAATGTGCCGGTTGTGCGTGAGCATGTATTAGAATATATAGGAATTTCCCAAGAGAATTAATAGAAAGTCAACACTGAAAAAGGTGTGGACATAAACAACTTGCCTCAAATTAATCCTACAGTAGCTGGAGAATTACCATTGTGAAATATGGTCTAGCTAAATTAAAATAACATTTAAAATGTTATGTATTTTAATAATAATAATTATAGTATTTACTGAGGTTCTAAACTTCACTTAGTTATGTTAATAACTTTTACTTGTTTTGATCCTTATAAAATATTGGTGTTGAGCAATTATTGAAGTTCTACATGAATAACTACACCCAAGGCCAGTTCTATTATTCTGCCTTTTTTTTTTGTAATGGCAAGGATATTTGGGGAAAATATTGAATTATGGGGGGAAAGAGGATGCGTTTCTTAAATCTGCACTGATTCCTCTCAATACTCAATTTTCAGATTCAAATTCCAGATAAATAAAAATACAGTATAACAGAGTTAGAAGAGTCCTTGGAAGTGTTGTTTTCCAACCCTCTGCTCAAGCAGGATATCCTATACCCGTGGTGACGAATCTATGGCACGTGTGCCAGAGGTGGCACGCAGAGCCCTCGCTGAGGGCACAGGCGCCATCACCCTAGCCCAGCTCCATTGCATTTCTCTGTTGTGTTTCCCATCATGGTTTGCAGGGAAACAAAAGTTTGTGAGACTAAAAAAAATGCAATTGATCAATTCCAAGATCTCACTAAGTTGGAATTGATTGAATGAACTTTTTTACTCATGCACTTCCTAGTGGGGGAGACAGGGTCCCCTCCGCCTGAAGCCCATTATGACGCAGAGCCGCAATGTGATCCTGCATCGGCTCAGCAAAAAAAGGCAACTGACATCCGGTCTGTTGCTTTCCCTGCAGAGCTGCCTGTGTTGGGATGCCCTGCCTCCCCACCAGCCAGCTGAGCTTTGGCGTGCTGCTTCTGGGCTTGTCAGCTTCCAGACGTCAGATTCCCAGCACCAGTTTTGGGGTTTCCCCCCCCCCCAGGGGGAGAGAGAGAGAAAAACAGTGAGGCAGAGAGAGAGGAAGGGAAAGAGAAACAATATTACAAAAGTTTTTCTTTTTTATTGTTGCTAAATATAATATTTCATTATGTAATCATTATTTTAACATAGTAAAACCTCAGTATTCAGGTTAAATTGTCATGTTGACACTTTGCAATAAATAAGTGGGTTTTGGGTTACAGTTTGGGCACTCGGTCTCTAAAAGGTTCGCCATCACTGGCCTACTCCATTCCAGATAAATGACTGTCCAATCTCTTTTTAAAACCTTCAGTGACGGAGCACCCACAACTTCTAGAGGAAAACCGTTCCACTGATAAATTGTTCTTGCTGTCAGGACATTTCTCCTTCGTTCTAGGTTGGATTTCTCTTTGAATAAGTTTACAACTGTTGCTTCTTGTCTGCTGTCATCAGACCATCATAACTGAATGGTCGCTAAATGTATGTACATTGAAGATTGACTATATTTGCTAAACAGTCATTAGTACATATCTGTTATACGTTCAAACAAGAGTGAGGGCTGTTCTATCATATCTGCTTTTACTGCTCAGCTATTTAAGTTTTAATTGGAAATATCTAGGGAAATATTTCAGTGGCTTTGCTTGTCTTGAATTTAGATACGCCTCGTAATCTTACAGTGGAGAAAGTCAAGACATCTGCTCAGCGTGAGACACAATATGGAATGCCACTGCACAAAAGAACAAGGCGAAAATTGATAGCATCTCCTCTGACAATCCAGAGTCTTCAAGATTCCAGCCAGTCGTGTCCTAACCCTGTGGTGGAATCTCTCAGCGAAGCCTTCTGCTCAATTACATATACACCCGAGGTCTGCAAGAAGCCATCAAAGACTCTCTATACAGGAACTGTGCATAAAGCAACCCTTGAAGAAATGAGTCACATGGCACAAATTCAGGAACCATTAAAGCAGAGCAGCACCAAAGATGTTGCATATAATGTCACCCCAGAGTGCCACATGAACTCAACTATGCTTTGTAAAAATAACACAGACACTATAAACTGTCCTGATGCAGCCAGAAGCAAGTCAGAAGCAGCCAATAGCAGAAATGTTTTACAAAGGTATTTTATGTAGAAGATGAAATATAAAATGTATTTTTCAATCTCTGTCCCATTTTCTTTTTAATATGCAATTATAAATCCCTTCCTTTAGTTTTACACTAGATTTACCTCAATTAGAATTCTGATGTATGAATAGTACATTCAGGTAAGAGAGCTAAAATATCTGAAACTCCTATTTAAAAGGCTAAATTTCAAAATTTATAGCGCTGCAGGTTCTACTTTACTGTTTTTAGTAGAGTCTTCTAGAGTTCATACTTGCATTTCCTTTTGGCATATCCTACCTTGCTATGTAAAGAGAGCAAAGTGAATGAAACAGGTTGCTCACTTCTTCCTCCTTTCGAGTCCTTCGGGATTGGGCAGCCTATAACTTTATTAAATACTTAAATACTTTCATTGAGCATGCAACTAGCAATAGCCCATAGACTTAAATACCGCTTCATAGTGCTTTACAGCCCTCTCTAAGCAATTTACAAAGTCAGTATATTGCTCCCAACAATATGGATCCTCATTTTTCCAACCTTAGAAGGATGGAAGGCTGAGTCGACCTTAAGCTGGCCAGAATCAAACTGCTGGCAGTCGGCAGCATTAGCCTGTAATACTGCATTCTAAGCACCATGGCTCTTTTCCTCTAACTACAGGAAAGATGAAGAGCAGCAGCAAAACCAACTGATTTCAAATTAGTAATGACTGGATTTTATCAGTTGTTCAACAATACCAAATTCTAACATGAACTATGAGCACATTCATATTCTGATTATGTAAAAGCTTTTTTTTTTGGGGGGGGGCACTTATGTTGATGCCCTAATGTTAAAAGTGGCTATTTCCAAGGCAGATCTAAGAAGGCAAATCCGTGATGGAAGCATGCAAATAAATAAAACTTGATACAGTGAATTTTATTTCTGCCCTGAATGTAGCAAATGTGTGTTGGGGAGGGGGAGGGGAAGAACTTCCCCACCTTCCATCAATTCAAAGACATTTGAACTCCATTTGTGGCCTTTGGAAGTCATATTTACAATGTTGTCTGAGAAATGCTTGGCCCATGTTTGAAAAGGTCTATTCCTTGCATCCCTAAGTTAAGGCTTACCCAGAGAACATATTGTGAAATCCTCTGATGATTTATATATATACATACACACACACACACACACACACACACGTGTGTGTGTGTGTGTGTATTAACAAAACTAACAAAATTTTTGAAATTTAAAGCCAATACTGTACATTTCATTTGTGTACCCACTTTATTTTGGAAAACAAAAGACCTTAGAATGTAGGGTTTTTTAAAATAAGATTTTTGTTGATGACTATTATTGTTCTTCATTGCAGGCTTGGCCTTCCTTCATTGTTAAATAGAGAACCAGATGCTGCGTGTGCAAAGCCATCTTACATGGCAATGACATCTGCTGCTTCAAGAAAAAGGTCCTTATTAAGGTACGTAATGCTTCAAGTCAATTTGCTAAATTAGTACTGAAATTGGTATTTATTGTGTCCAATATCTTCCATTGGATCACAAATTGAGTGGAAATATTGCTAATCCAATGGAAGAAATTTTCTCTGGAACAGCTTTGGTCATTCAGTGGCTAGACTTAATTTACAGAATGACCAAAATTGTGCCAGACAATGAACTTTCACTGGATAACTTTGGATCAATCATTGTTTCTTGGCAAACATGCTGTTGTGGGAAAAATAGGATGAAATACAACATATGCTGCCTTATTATCTTTTTAGTTTCTGTTATTTAACATTAAAAAAAACTGCCTTTCTCTAAATCTTCAGGGATTCTAGGTATATACAACAAGCTTTATATGGTTAATATTGAGTTAGTTTTTTGTATTGAACACTTCTGTATGAGTTCCAAGGCACTTTCTTTTGTTAGCAGTGCCATCCCACCTTTACCTGAACCCATTGCTAGGGTTTTGCAGTAATTTTTGAAGATGTCTAATAAATTGGTGCTGTCTAAAACAAATTTGACAGGTTAATTAGTATTGATTTGGGTAGCGCATAGAATAAAATTGAATGCAACTAAGTCCACATTCCTGTGCACATTTATTTTGGAGCAAATGGTATGGAAATGGGTGATAATTATTCCTTGGCAAACATATGTAGCAAAGGGATGCAATTAACAGTTTCTAAAACGTTTGCATGCATGCTTTAGTTTTTTTCCATAAATTATTATCTACAAAATTTTGCTGTGACACAGTTTTTTGTTGTTATTAATACTTTACCATATTGGCCACAGGTCTTTGTGTGCCTACTAGAATGAATGTTTAGAAAAGGAAAACAAACTCCCCCAAATTAAATTAAATTATACTTATTTTGCTGTTTCTAGGAGAGGAAGAAAAAATAAGCAGTCTGCAACTATCCTTTGCAGTAAATGCAACACTATTTGGTTTTTTTTGTTTTCAGGAATTCAAAATATTTTCCTGTAGCCTATATTGTTTGTGTTTCCAAGTCCGCCACTAAGAGTCCTGGTTCTTAAGCAGGACATCATGTGATCGCAATGAGCTTATGGGCTCACTTCCACGGTCATTAAGCATGTCACCCTCTGTTGTTGAGGCATCATGTATCAATGTTTTGTGATTTTATTATCAACTTCTCCACTGACTGCTTATTGGAAGCTGGCTGTCAGATGCACAAATAGCAATCATATGACCCATAAGATGTTGTATTGGCCCTAAAAGCCCTTTGATTGGGAAACACCCAAATCTCAATTGCAGGAACATTGCAATCCTAGTAAGTATGAGGCCCGGCCGTGTAGTTACTTTTTCAGCACCATCATAATTTCAGATGGATGCTAAAGAGGCCATTTGTTAAGCAAGGTTTACTTGCAATTCACAGTTTCTTGTTGGCTTTTAGCTGAAGACAAAAAGAAACACTTCTGATAGGTTTGGAATGTTTAGAAAAAAAATTAAAAGCCTCCCTCAACCCTCCCCAAATGGAGAGAAATATATGTTTATATGAAAGAAAAACAACCCTGGATTTAAAATAATCCTTCTCTGTCCCAGGAATGGTAGGTGGATGGATACATGGACACTGTAAATAATCCTGTGCAATCCCAAAGGTGTTTTTTGAAGAGGCAACTGGACTTTCTGGTTTTTCTTTTAAGATGTTTTGCTTCTCATCCAAGAAGCTTCTTCAGCTCTGACTGGATGGTGAGGAATGGAAGGATTTATACTCCTTGCAGACAGCTGGTCATTTGAGTTCCTTTAGAGAATCGTTGAGGCCACCTGGAGGTTTATCTGTGTTGTCAGGGTCACCTGAGTAGTGCAAATGGATGTGGAGCCTTCTTGGAACTGTTGAAAGGATTGTGTTGTAGACTGGAGACAGATGATGCTTTATCACTCCTCCTCTGTTGAGAGAGGGCTGTTCAGTTTTTATACAGATGGCCTCGTTGACCCCTCTTTCAAACCAGTGGTCCTCCGTCCAAAATGTGGGCCTTGCTGTCTTCAAAAGAGTGGCCTTTGTCTTTTAAATGCAGATGGACTGCTGAATCTTGTCCTGGTGGGTTTGTTCTCCTATGTTGTATAAATCCTTCCATTCCCCACCATCCACTCATCTGAAGAAGCTACTTAGATGAGAAACAATTTCAAACAAAAAACAGAAAGTCCAGTTGCCTCTTGTAAAATCACCTTTGGGACAACTATGACTGAGAATCTCCATAGACAAAATCCTGTGCAATAGCCAGTTTCCCCAATCTAGTCAATCTAAAGTTGCCAATACTAGTTTAACCAACCCTGCGTGCAATCTTCCCCATATACCCAGTGGATGTGTGTTTATGATCCATTTGAATATATCATAGCACTGTATTGCAGTGCTATGATAATCCAGAGTACATTCATGTACCCATAGCTTTCATGTTCCAGCAACAAGGAAACTATAGGAACTCTAAAGAACCAAAGCAGAATTCTGACTCAACAATATTGTGCTTAAAAACAAATGTTTTTAAAAATGTTTTTCTCCAGTTCTGCATCCAGCAGTGGATTAACAAATCAGCACGATCAGGTGATTGCCAAACGCCTAAGACGAGATGTTGAATCAAGTAAGAAAGCTCTAAGAGTACCTATAACCTCTGGTAAGTGTAAAATTTATAATGTGCAATAATTATGTCAAAATGTAAGCCATATACAGCTATATAGAAAGCCCAAAATTATAGATTGACATATTTAGTTTATCATTTCTGCAGTCCTTTGCTATAATAATGTAGTCACACATTTTTTGATAGTTTAGTCTCTTCAAAAAAAAAATACCTATGAGCCATGGTGACACAGTGGTTAGAGTCCCATACTGCAGGCTACTTCTGCTGACAGCAAGCTACCTGCAATTTGGCAGTTCAAATCTCACCAGTCTTAAGGTTGACTCAGTCTTCCATCCTTCCAAGGTGAGTAAAATGAAGACCCAAATTGTTGGGGGCAATATGCTGAGACTCTAAGAGATGGGTCGCTTAGAGATGGCAGTAAAGAAGTATAAGTCTTAGTGCTATTATTCACTGAAAGGCCCTCAGTAAGGAGAAAAATATTAAAACAAATAGAAGTGTATGTTAATCTTGTTATAGGTTTATCATTTGTTTATTTGATTGATTTATATAGATCATATCTGAATAAGCCACTTTGGGTGGCAAACAATATTTAAAAAAAGGTAAAGTATGATTTAAAAACATTAAAACACAGCAGCCAACAAAAAATACAAGTTATTAGTGCAACCAGGAGACAGGAGCTTTTCCTTGTGGCTTGGCAAATAGCAAGTTCTTTAGGCCAATGTGTCAACACCAACCCAATCTCTAGAGGTAGAATATTCCAGATGGAAGCTGCTGTGGTAGAAAAGGTTAACTTTCTAGACTCTGCCAGTCATTATTCCTTGGCTGATAAAACCTGAAACATGCTCATCCTGTCAGATTGTATTGGATGGGTAGAAACAACTGGGGAGAAATAGACTCCTGCGTAATTTCTTAAAACAGTGGTTCTCAAAAGTATTTAAAGAGGGTCCATGGTGAAGAAAAGTTTAAGAACCACTGCCTTTAGATATCCCAATAAAAGCATCAACAGGATTCATAGTTGATCTTAAGGGAGGAAGAAATGTCAACAAACCCATACTAAGATACAGGTTGAAATAAAATTGTAGTTCTCTTAAACTTTGCCCAAATATATATTGGAAATGGTTGCAACATACTGTATTTTTCAGAATATAAGACGTACCTTTCCCCCCCAAAAAAGAGAGTGAAAATCTGGATGCATCTTATACACTGAATATAGCATTTTTGGCCTCCTGAAACCCCGCCCCCTTCGCAAAAATGGATGTGCAGAGGGTTTGGGAGGCCTGCGAATGCTGCTGCGGAGGCAAAAACGAGTGAAAAACAGGCAGGTTTTTCTCATTTTTTCCCCAACCCCCAGGAGTACTACAAAGTCTCCCAAAGCCTATGCATGCCCTGGTTTTTTTGCAAAAAATGGACTTGTTTTTGTGAAAAATGGGCTGGTTTTTTTGTCTCATTTTTCCCCCCAACCCCCAGGAGCATTTTGCAGGCCTCTCAAACTCTCTGTATGCTCTATTTTTCACATGGCATGCAAAATAAGGCATGCAGAGGGTTTGGGAGGCTTGCAAAGTGCAAAAACGTTTTTTTAAAAAAATTACTTCTTCAAAATCTTGGTGTGTCTTATACTCCGGTGCGTCTTATAGTCCGAAAAATACGGTACATATCTGTTCACGTCATGTAAGGGGAAATTAAAGGCAAAAAATTGAAGAATTACGTATATTTAGTAAAGATAAATGGAATTACTTCTTCACATTACATATAATTCAGGCATGGGATTTACTTTCAAAAGAAGGTGGTGTTGGCCTTCATATTAACATAAAAATGGGATTTTGCAACCCCTAGGAATTATCAATGACTACTAATCATGTAGATATGTGTCTCTACATAGCATTTGCTAAGAAACAACAGGGGCATCTGGTGTGCTTCTGGAATTCCAAGGGGCATCTGGTTGGCCATTATGTGAAGAAAAATGAAGCCCTTTCCTAGCTTTCTTCTTTTATTGTTAGTATCCTTGCACTTCTAAAAATATTAATCACATCTGGGGGTGGGGGGGTGGAGTGCATATAAATAAAAGTAATGGAGATTTGGTCCTATTAACTGTCATTCTTCCAGGCAGAATTACTGCCTTCCCTGTGGAATTCCTTTGATAACAGTGCTGCATGTAGTCTTCCCCAAGCTAAAAGAAGCTTAATACAGTGTTATCAGAGCCCCACACAATGCTATCTTCAAGTTGCTATTTGTACTAAATATTAGATAACAAAGGACACCCTGTAATTGTATTGTTCAAGAGTCATGCAATTGAATGATTAATGTAGAAGTTACAGCACACCAGATATGCTTTGAATTGTAAGAAGCATCAATATTTTGGGATGTGTATTTGTGCCTCTTCTCTGTAAGAGTCAGTAATGATATACCACAGGAAATAATCCTTCTGCACAAGTTGCTATTTGTATTTTGTTATTTTATATCATTTATATTCAGTAGACTTGTCATTCCTTTCAGCAAAATATTTCATTTGCATTCCCTCTGTGTAAAAGGATAAGTGCAGAAAAAGGAAGCCATCAAAAAATAAGAAATCATTTTTTGAAATATACCATGAGCAGAGTATAATATGAATGAAACTTTGCAGCATAGGCTATTTTTGAATAGAGATGAGCCTTACCCAGAGACAGTTGGCATGCTCAGTTGTCAAAATGTTTTAATTCAGAATCTAAACCGTGTTTGTTTTGGTTTTGGTCGGTGATTCGTCGGTTCGGATCCTTAGTGCCTTGTAATGGAATGAGCTCCTGTTACTTGTCCCAGCTTCTGCCAACCTAGCAGTTCGAAAGTATGTAAAAGTGCAAGTAGAAAAATAGGAACCACCTTTGGTGGGAAGGTAACAGCGTTCTGTGCTCCTTCAGCGTTTAGTCATGCCGGCCACATGACCACGGAGACATCTTTGGACAGCGCTGGGTCTTCGGCTTTGAAACGGAGATAAGCACTGCCCTCTTGAGAACGACTAGCACATATGTGCGAGGGGAACCTTTACCTTTACTTTAATACAAGATGCTTTGAGACTATTGATTACATATCCATACATCAACATATTTTTATTCATTTTACACATATAAAAATATCTTCATTAATTGAAGTTCTCAGATCCCCAGAGACAATTATTTCAAATATCTAACCTCATTTTTTTTTTCATTTTTTTTTTTTTTAAGAATTTTATTTTAGGAGATATTTTAGAACAGCTTGGAAGTAATGTCCATCTGGGTTCAGTTCCAAGTGGGGAAAAAGACAGTGGATTCATGGAAGTTGCTTGGAAAAAAGGTTTATTGATGGTGGACAGGACCACATGGTTTGAGGTCCTGTGGGAAAAAGGGAAGAGGTGTTGAGAGTTCCCTTGTTTTATGCCCTCTCTGGGCTTTTGAATTTGAGCTTGTACTCTGATTGGTTGTCAGATTCCCATGGGGCCATGCAGGGGCAACTCTGTAGGTTGTCCTGAGTCCCAGGCTTGGTTGAGCCTTGCTGGATGATGTAATCTTCCCAGGTGACATGTGGTGAAATGGATAAAGGACTAATGCTATCATGTCCTGAGGGCCATGTCTTAATCCCATCACTCTGGAGCTGAAGGGGAAGGCAAAGAGCTGCAGGAAGCTTTGTCTTTAAAAACATGTTTCTCCTTTTCTCATCCCGGGAAATATAATGTTCTGCCTTTTTAATATTTCATAGAATGTTTCATTTTTCTAGGAGAAGGGTGGGTACTAACTTCCTACTTACTTGTCCCAGTTTCTGCCAACCTAGCAGTTCGAAAGTATGTAAAAGTGCTAGTAGAAAAATAGGCACCACCTTTGGTGGGAAAGTAACAGTGTTCTGTGCTCCTTTGGCATTTAGTCATGCCGGGCACATGACCATGGAGAAATCTTTGGACAGCGCTGGGTCTTCGGCTTTGAAATGGAGATGAGCACCGCCCCTAAAGTTGGGAAAGACTAGCACATATGTGCGAGGGGAAACTTTACTTTTACTGATACAGGAATCAATTTATTCCACAGCAAATAGCAATAGCACTTAGATTTATATACCGCTTCACAGTACTTTTTATAGCCCACTCTTAAGTGGTTTACAAATGTCAGCATATTGCCCTCAACAATTGGGGTCCTCATTTTACTCACCTTGCAAGGCTGATTCAACCTTGAGCCTGGTGAGATTCAATTTGCCAAATTGCAGGCAGTTTGCAGAAGTAGCCTGCAGTACTGCATTCTAACCACTGTGCTATCACAGCTCTTTAAATAGTTTTAAAAAGCTTTCACTGATGACAAAACTCACTTAAATGGTGAGATTCCTAGTTAAAAGTAAAAAATTGAAATATAGTAAACAGAAGCACAACTGAAAAGGTATCCTCTAGGCATCACCCATCTCAGGTCCAATGTGTAGAAGATCATAGAGTTACAACAACACTTAAAAGAAGTGACTTACAACTGTTTTTCACACTTATGAATATTGCAGTACATATGAATATTATCCATAATCACATGATCAAATTTGAGCACTTGGCAACTGTCATATTTGTGACAGTAGCAGAGTCCTGGGGTCATGTGATCAACTTTTGCAATTTACTGACAAGCAAAGTCAGTGAGGAAGCCAGATTAGCTTTAGTAACCATGCTACTAACTTAACAACTCTATTAATTCCCTGAACACCTTGGCATAGAGGGCCATAAAGTGGGAGGAGAAACTCATTTAACAACTGTCTTGATTTGCAACAAAAATCTTAGGCTCAGTTGTGATCGTAAGCTGAGGACTACCTGGAAATACTTTGTAATTTTTTATATCACTCTGAACACTGTTCATACATTTTATGCATTTTAAATACACTGCATGCATTTTATGCATATATAACATTTAATGTGTATTTAATAGCTTGTCAGCTCTTCTGGACATCACTTTCCCATTATTACTTTGTGAAATTCAGGTTTGCCGTGCTTCTGTCCTATTTTATAGCTTAAAAGTTATAGCTTTCAGTAATTTAATACCCTCCATATGTATTCAGATAAAATGCATCATCTCCAGCCATCCAGTTAGTTGTCCTTCAGCACAGCTGGGGAGCATCAGGCTATATAAAGATGTTTTAACATTCAGGAAATTAATACAATTGAATTTTTGTTTTAGTAATATGGCTCCTGGTGTTTTGTTTTGTTTTGTTTTCTTCCCTCTCTTTAACATGATTTATTCTTTTGTTCCCTAGGAGTCAGAACAAGAACCTGGAAACGTAATGATGGGCTTAGAAAACTTCTCAAAACTAATTTGAAGGAAAATGCATCAGTACGCACAAAAGTGGGCCGATCAAAAGAAGCATGAACAGTAATTCTGAAGTAAAAATAAACCTTTGTATAATTTTGATTTCTTAGCAAAAAGTGTAAAACTAACAATTCCTCTGCCACTTTCCCCATATGTGGTGACTTTGGAAATTAAATTTGCAAATGCTTTTAATGCCCATATCTGGCCTCTAGTTTATTATGTAATTAGAACCCTCATCAGACTTAAGGATTGAACAGGACAATATTGTTCAATATCTTTGGTTGTCTGAATGCAATTTTGTATCATTTTTTCTTAACATGCTGTGTAAATTACAGGATGTGTTTTCTTTTACATTCCATACCACAAATGTTTCCAAACTGAAAGTTTTCATATGTACTGGACTATCATTCCCCACATTCAATTTTGTCTTCGATCATGGGAGTTTTAGTCCAAAACTTCTAGAGATCAAAATTGCTAGAGAAATCTCCTTGTATGTAAAACTATAAGTTGTCTTCAGAATGGGTCGTGCCAATTGATTCCATGTCTTTAGGTACTTTTAATAAACTCTTCTGGACTTATTGAATATTTTTTCCAACTTAAAAAAATACTATTCAATATCTATTTTAATTGTAACATTAACAATTTGATGCAAACAGAAGTCATGAGTCTTGTTCTTCATTTTTGTTAATATTCTGCCTATTTGGGGAATACATTCCAAAAAGTATTTATTTAAGGAAGGTATTAACTAATGTTTAGTTTTAAATGTTTTACTTAACTTCCCGAACAACTGAAATGTTAAAATACATCTTTGTATATTTACGGTACATTTCTTATAATGTGTTTTGGGGTGTGTGTGTGTTGTAGGCTAATTATTGTGAATAAAATTTTCAATCAAAATTGTATCTGTAGCTTTTTACATTTTTCTGCTCTTAAAATCAATGCCTTTTAATTTTTATTCAATATAAACATATAAAATTATCCCCATGGATTATATTCTCCCTGTTATAGACAAAAGTATTAAATTTCCATTAACTGAATTTGGCCAAAGCCAACTTCTTCCTTTCCACCGAGAAGCATCCAAGCTTAATCCAGATGCTTTTGTCTCCTTAGCAATTCCTCACTGTGCTGAACAATTCAACAATATGCCATTGCAGTAATAAACATTGAAGATTTTGGGTAGAATGAAAGCAAGGGCAATAAAAGGAAATTATGAAACTAGAGTAAAGGGGCGAGAGGGGCATTGAATAACAAGTTATTTAGAATATTAACCGAGAAATATAGCAATAGCACATTTGATTTATATACCACTTCATAGTGCTTTAACAGCCCTCTCAAAGCGGTGTAAAAAGTCAGCATATTGTCCCCAACAATCTGGGTCCTCATTTTACTCACCTCGGAAGGATGAAAGGCTGAGTCAACCTTGACCCTGGTGAGATTTGAACTGCTAAATTACAGGCAGTGGGCAGGCAGCAGAAGTAACCTGAAGTACTGCACTCTAACCACTGCACCACCACGGCTCTTAAATTAATATTAATATAATAATATATGCATTAAATATAAATTAAAATATGACAGTCATGTTAGGATTGTTTTTTAAGCATGTGTTTTGGGGAATAATGCTAAATTGGAAAGTCTGGAATATTATTTCAAGATAGCTCATTGAAAGAGAAGTGTTTCAATTATACAACTTGAACAAATGTGAATTTGCATTGACTGGTTTAGTTTGTTAAAACTATTTTTGTAAGTAACACAGAGAAGAAAATAGCTGCGAGGTTTTCTTCCAGGAGCAGCAATTGATGCCATCAATATTCTTGGTCATGTCCATCATTTGGCTCCTCACATAGCTGGTAAACACTGAGAGTTCTTATGTCTTGCTCTCAAAATACTAAATCTATCTACCGGCCCTGAAATGTTGTCTTCCCTGGCTTGTTCAGTTTCTCAGATTTCATCAGTAATTGCCTGTTATGAACCTTGTCCAGTGCAGTAGCACATAATGTACATAACTCAGCATTTTGATCAAATCATCAAATATGGTTTAATAATCTTTGGAAAATCCATAGACAAAGCATAGATTAAGTCTGATACCTTTGAGGAAAAATGTGCTAAGTTGGCACAAAAGCCTCATCTGGAAGAGCATCAGCTATCAAACATGTTTCTGATAATTCTGTATGATAAACAAAATTAATGTTAAGGTTTAAAACAAAGAACAAGTTGTATAGATTTTTGTGAAAGGCTGAATATTTTTATTGTTGTATTTCACTGATTATTCACAAACACATTCTGGATATGTGCTGGTGTGGAAACATGTTTTTAATAAGACATTTATTTCAATGTCAACAACTACTGTTTCAAAGAAAGAAAGTCTCATCAGACATCTGCAAAGAAAGAAGAGAAATTAGGGTAAATTGGCTAGCTTCTCTTCCCTCTATCGCCATTGTTGCTATTCTTTGTGTGACTTACAATCCTGAATTTTCAGCTCCTAAATCTCCCCCGAAGCGTGTACAGATTGAAGAATAGTGATTGTGGGCAGGGAATACCTATAAATGGAAGAGGGCCAAAGTAGTAAAGACAACAGTCATAGGGCAGGAAAACTTGTCCCTGCTCTAATATGCTTTTGTTTAAAATCCTGCTTTCCAGATTTTGCAACATAGAAAATTATAATGCCTTCAATGAGCTCTAAAATAAAATATATTTAGAAACCATCTAACTTCACCTATCCACAGACGGTGAACAGTATAAGACTGCAATAATGAAGTGTCAAGTGGCAATGAGTGTTTTATGTTCTTAGCTTGTAATAAAATTGGGGTGTGCTTTTCTCAGAAGGTTTCCACAGAAAATGCCATAACAGAAAATGGCCTCTTTCCTAGTTAATATTAAATATTTGTAAATGGTTGCATAATCAGAAGAGCATCTACTCAACTGATGAAGGCAGATTTGTATCAAACAAATGTGTATTTGTATCACATTGACTGATTGTTTTGGATTCTTCCGAGGTCGGTAAATTGAGGACCCAGATTATTGGGGGCAATATGTTGACTCTAAACCACTTAGGGTTATAAAGTACTGTAAAGCAGTATATAAGTCTAAGTGCTATTGCTATTGTAAGTTAAGATCCACTAAAAATAAAATGAAGCTCATACCTTGTGGATACATGAATATATAATACATAAGCAAGAACTTTGGAGAAGACTGAATCTTGGAAAATGGAAGGCAATAAAAAAAACTAACAACTGATAACATAGTTAAGTAATTTAGCTTGTGATATGTTATCACAAGCATGAGCTTACAAGTATTCAAAGAAGCAGTTACAAGCAGATGATTTTGCAATCTGTTGTCCATTGAATGATTAAGTAAAGTATCTTAGAGTTAGTTTCCAGGACAAGCAGAGGCCAATTTTTTTTCCTCCTCTAAATCTAGTTGCGTCTTATAGACTGAAAAATACGGTATGTATTTCATGACATTGCACTTAGATCTTTCCTTTGCTTTTCAATGTTCATGTGCCATAGGTACAGTCTCCCCTCATGCTGCCTTCATAGCAGCAACCTTTGTGAGAGAGAACTGAATCTGCATCTTCCCAATCCAACATTCTAACCCTCCCACTAGACTGATAGTTGCTAGAAATTATACACAATAAGCAGTTCTTTAAATTCAACTATTGCTAACCAAATCCTAAATGCAGGTAATAGTGAATATCAGTATCTGAGCATGAAGATACAGAGTCTACAGAAAGAAGCAACAAAACAATCTGGCCACTGCCAACAAGCTTTCAAAAACATGATTTATCACACTAACTTTAACAACTAAACTAGTCCATTTAATATATCTGAAGTTCTATGGAATTTATAAACTTACAGTTAAGGTTTTTAGTGTCCCCACCAACCCATTTTCTCACAGTCCCCAATGCAGGAGAATCGTCTTTCCAGTTGTAATTATATGTGACAAAGTTATGCAGAGTCAATCTGATCCCCATCTGGCTGATTAGAATATGATAAATATACAGGAAGGATGACAAAAATGTACTGTTTGTGCAGCTATGTATTTCACATATAAATCACACTACACAGAGATTGTAATCAGGTGAGATCAAGAGCTGAGGCTGAATAGCATGTTTTCAGCCCATATGTACAATGAAATAATTCCTTGTTTCCTAGTCCTTTATTTTTCCCAAGTATTTCTGCCATTATCAATCACAATCCATTAGCCTTTGCCTTCTATTAAAGTATTCATCTCAAAATGCTTTTTTTAAAATTTTATAAACATATTATGGAATAAAAAGATAATTGATTTGTTTAGATATCAAGTACAAGTTACCGTATTTTTCGGAGTATAAGACGCATCTTTTTTCTTCAAAAAAAGGCTGAAAATCAGGGTGAATCTTATACATCGAAAACAGTGGGTTTTTGCCTCCTGAAGCCCTGCCCCCTTTACCAAAATGGCTGTGCATAGCTTTATGGAGGCTTTCATAGAGCTCCTGGGGGCTGGGGAGGAAAGAAATGAACGAAAAACGGCAGCACTCTATAAATCTCCATAAGGCTATGCATACAATTTTTTGATGAAAAATGGGCTGTTTTTTGTTTGTTTTTGCCCCCTCTCCGGAGCACTCTGCAAGCCCCCCCCCCCCAAAGCTATTCATACCTTTTTTTAAAAAGGGAGCCGTTTTCGCAAAAAATGGGGCGTTTTGGGGAGGTTTACAGAGTGCAAAAAGATTCTTTTTTTTCTTTTGGGAAGCTCTTTAACTGATTGATGAGAATTACATTGATCAAGTGCTGTGCCAGCAGAAACACCTACCTACTGTATTTATATTTGTGTGTGTACAAATATACATTTTAAGCCCAAAACCCAGCCTGAAGATGGTGAGTGAGACCTCGCTGAAACGTTGCCAAGACAGTTTCAATCTTACACGGGAAAAGACCCGAATACAACAAGCCCAGCATACCTTCACCCTCTACCTACCTACCTACCTACCTACCTACCTACATACATACATACATACATACATACATACATACTCTCTCTCCCTATCTACCTACTGTATTTCTCTATCTTTCTACCTACCTACACTCTCTCTCCCTCCTTACCTACTGTATTTCCCTCTCTCTCTATCCCTCTACCTATCTATCTACCAACACACACTCTCTATTTCTCTCTCTCTCTCTCTCTCTATCCCTTTATCTACCTACCTAACTACTCTCTCTCTCTCTCCCTACCTACCTACTGTATTTATCTCTCTTTCTCTCCTTATCTATCCCTCTATCTACCTACCTACTTTTAAAAAAAAATGCCTCTTCAAAACCTTGGTGCATCTTATACTCCGAAAAATACAGTACCTCTTCCATGCACTGGTATAGATAGGCATTTAACCATAGCTGTTGTGATCTAATAGAAAGGAAACCATATGAAAATAATTGGGATCCTATTTAATACTAATTTTTAGATTCTTCATTAGGATAAATCTCTGCTGTCTTGTTCATAATATCTTAGATACCTAAAGGTTCATGGGTAGTCAATGACTCATTTTCCTGGCTATGAAGAAGTACAGCACTGTGTTCTTATGTGTGGGTTGTTTGGTGTGCTAGCAAGTCTGATCTTTGTATATTTGGCATTTGCATTTGACGTACATTTTTTGACTACTGAAACTTCAACTTGAGTCCTAAATCAGAACTTCCTGGAATGGTAGAGAGGAATTTGCTTGTCATCTTTGACATGGAGTGCTGGTAAGCTCTCAGAAACCTTGTAGGAGCTGAAGGTTCAATATATATGGAGATCAGAACAGTATTCATCAAAAGTACATACGTAATGAAAAAAATGGCTATTAAAAGGTTATGCAAATATATGGAAACTAATTTTAATGTTTTAAGGATTATATTTTCAACCATAGGCTCTGACACATATGCTTGTTCAGTTTCACCCTTACATGCACACACATTATTTAGTATTGGTTGCTTGTTCATAAATCATAATAAAGCAGACATACAAGAGGCTAACAAATTAAAAAGTACAAGCGTACACATTAGAACATGCTTCCGGGTTCCTTCAAATAACTCAGTCATTTGATGACTGCAACAGACTATGCAAGAAAAACTTTTTCCAAAGGCAAATTCTGCAACTAAAATAATGCAAATCAGTGCACCTGCTTAGTTGATTTAAGCATATATTTGTGTGTGTGTGTGTGTGTGTGTGTGTGTGTGTGTGTGTGTGTGTGTGTGTATTCCAGCATAACTCTGGAAGGCTTCGAGCAATTTCAACCAAACTTGGTACACAGATAACTTAATCTCTGGAAAAAAATACCATGGGGGTAAGACACCCCTAACACCCCTCAGGGTGTGTGTTTTGTTAAGATACAGCCTGTTGTGCCTTAAAATGGCTTCTACTGTACTGTAGTAAAATTGCTTCTACTGTACAGCGCAGTGTAGTTGCCATGGTAATGGCTTCACAGTATTTCACAAGGGGACTCCCTCTGGTAAGAGGGAAAATCCAACATTAGAAGTTACATTTGGTCTGGACATTTCCCCCCTATAAATAAATACCCGAGCAATGCCAGGTTATTAGCTAGTTACAAATAAAGCCCAGATTGCTATGAACAGAAACCATGGACAAAACTAGCAGTTCTGTTGTTGCTCCTCCTGATCATGGGCAATTCTTTATTCTTTCCTTAGGAAAAAGAAAGAGGTTATCATATCCATCAAACCACTGTTCTTTTTCAAGAGTGGTCAGGCCGATGGTTTAGGGACATACTTTCTTAAGCATTATGGTTTAAGGTGTAGCAGTCTGCTGTTACTGATATATTAAAAGAAAATCCTGCAAAATAAGTCTTGCAATGTTGGAAAATGAACAAATATCTCAGATGTATAAGAGAAATTACAGCTGTTATTTTCTTCAACACTTGAACAAATTCAATAGGAGGAATTGAGATTACAGAAAGGTAATTATAACAGGAAAGCAAAAGACCTTTAATTGTTACTGTGATGCAGTGAATAATCCAGATTTTTGCAGCCCAAATACAGGCTTATATCATAGAGATTCTTGATCATCTAAGTTATGGTTGTTCCAAAGATTTTTTTTCAAAAGGCAATTATATCTTCTTAGGTTTTTTTCCCCCTTCAAAACGTTTTGCTTCTTATCCAAGAAGAACTGAATAAGCTTCATGGATGAGAAGTGAAACATTTTCAAGGGGAAAAAAAAACCTAAGAAACTCTAAGGGCTTTTGGAAAGCATCTTTGGGACAAGCTTCTATCATGACATTTTTTTTTCTGATTAATACAGTATCTGAGATTTAGCAATGGTATCAGAAATACTGTGACTATGGAGTCACCATCATAGGAGGGACTGCTTAAATTAAAAGCCCACAAAGTGTCTGGCAATTTCAATTTACCAAGAGCAAAGAGCAGATTGGATCCTACACGCTTTCCTACATATCCCACTAGGCTATTTAACAGGAAATGTATGTGGTAGTAATGGTAAATGAACCATTTTATTTCACAGCAGTCTGGTATTTCATGAGAAAATGTCCATTAAGGCCGTTGCTTCAACTGTAATTTCCCTACAATTATGAAGACTTTAAAGTTAATGTAGCATGAATATTGTCTATTTAAGTTAAACTGGCTGCCTATTATTTATCATGGTGACATTAGTAAGCTTTATTGGAACTGACACACAGTGGCTGTCTTTCTAAGTATGGATCTTTATAGCATTTTACATTCCAACCTGTGATAGCCAAAGACAAGCCTAAGTACAATGTCAATCCTTGCCTGAGTGCACCTTATATAAACCATTAAAATAATTGCATGATACAAAGACTACCTAGAGAGAGCTAAAGAGCTTGGTGGCAGAGTTGGATGTTTAGATGGCTGAATTAAAATAATAGAAGATTAGCAAAGGATGTTTTAATTAAACCTTGGGAACCAACTCTGCAATATAGGCATACCCCTTATTCTAGTGAACCTAATTAAGGTTCTAGATCTAGTTATCTATTAGATTCTCCCTCCCTCCCCCCCTCTCCCTCTGTCTCTGTCTCTCCCCTCCCCCTTTGCAATATATTCCCTCTCTTCTAATATATTCCTCAGAACTTCTGAGAATGCCAAAGAACATAAATCAGAAGGAGATGTTCATGGAGGGAAGAAGCCTACCACCAATCATGTCAAAAACCAGAATTCAGTGATCTGCCTTCAAAGTACACCCATGGCATTAAAGTTTTAAACTCTGCTAACACCGCATATAAAAGCATTTCTTCACAGATGTGCCCATAAAGAAGGTGAGGTATATACATACACTCCTAACCTCTCCACCACTATAATCAAACAACTTGCTCAGAAATAGAAAATATGGGTGGCAGATAATTTGTAGTCTTTCCCCCACCCCCTAGTTATCTTTTGGATCTTGTAAAGTCTTCAAAGCAGGAGCATCTGCAGGAGGACCAAAAAAGTCAAAATGATTACAGCAATGATTAAAGACCCAATGCAGGGCAAAAGAAGTGGCACTTCATTTATGTGATCGTGGACACCATCTTGATTTGGGGAGGGGGCATAGGAGCATATTAAATTCATTAAAAAGTGCTGATATAACATACAACATTTTCCATCAATTTGATTGGTAAACCAGTGAAAAAGTTGAACAATCTTGCAACAGACTTGGGGACACACACAAAAAACAACTCAAATAAAATGATCACAATTTCAAATTTTACTCTCTTGTGAAAATTCATGCCCACTTACATGAGGTAAAATCCCTATTTATTGCCACCCAATGTTACCAAAAAGTAATACATGTATAGCCTAAGATTATCCCTGAAAGGTTTCCCATCTTTAGTAATTTTCTACTTTAAGGAAAAATTGGAGTCATCAATAAAAATATTTTTAAAATGAAAACTCCTACATTGATTTTCCCAAGAAACATTTCTTCATTGGTGGACTATGTTATCTAACAAGGATGAATAACATTAGTGGAATCTATTTATTTGGCTTTTTATTCTTGGCAAATAAAGTAAAATGAGTAAAAATTTGTGATGAGGAAAATGCAGAATATATTACTTGTTCATTTTCCCATCACTTTATTTAAATTTTGAACCATCCTTTTGCCAAGGATGAAATTTATCCCTTTTATCAGTATTGCTGGCCACTGATATGAACATTGTTAAAAACAATTAAACAATGAATGAAGATAGAGATATCACCAGCTATTACGGATGACTATATACCAGCCTTCTTAATATGTCATTGTCCAGATGTTTGGGCTTTGACTCCCAGGGTCCCTTTTTGAGCCCTGACAGGTGGTACTGCCTTGGGAATTGCACCCAAAACACATCTCTCCTGCCAGATCTCACTGTACAGATATACACCTCTGGGGAGAAACTGTTGCATAGATAATCCAGTTTTAAGTCACAAAAAGCTTTAAATTAATTACCAGGATCTTGAATTGCACCCAAAGCATACTGGTAGTTAATGCAGCTTGCAGAGCAGAAGTGGCATAAGTGCTGACCAAACAACACAACAACTTCCCACACCAATATATTTTCCATCAGCTAAAGTTTCTGAATTGTCTTCAAAGACTGAGCCATATGGAGTAGATTGCAGTCATCCAAGCAGGAAGTTACTAAAGTGTGAGTGACCATCAGCAGAGCTTCCTGGTGTCATCCCTGGAGTCATCTTTGACATCTGTAATAAATTCTTGCTTTGAGGAAGATGATTGCCTGGGAATTTTGATTCTGTTGGGGGTGTTACTTGAAACCTTGATACCTGATCCAGTAATGGGTACAAGAAGAGGTGGGATTCAGCCGGTTCGGACCTGTTCAGGCAAACTGAATGCTAATTTTACATCTGGTTCACTGAACTGGTAGTTGGAAGCACTGGGTGGTCCCGCCACCACACCCCTTCCAGGAGCCTCCACACGGCCCATTCATCATGCCAGGTAAGTGCTGGGCCCGCACAGAAGCTCTGGGAGAGCAAAAAACGGGCCTCCCAGAAGTTCTGGAAGTCCGGAAATGGACCTGTTTCTGATCTCTAGAGGGCCTCCAGAGCCCTGGGGGAGGCTGTTTATCCCCTCCCAGAGGCTCAAGGAAAGTCTCCAGAGGCTGAAAAGTGCAAAAACGCCCCCACTTCACCATGGTGCAGGAGGCCAAGTAGGCCACGTCCCCCATGGCCACGCCTACCAAGCAACCGGGCAGAGAACCGATTGCTAAAAATTTTCAATCCCATCCCTGGGTACAAGCAACCGGTGCACAATGCAAAGATGTGTAAAAACCTTCCTGGCTCCAGAAGCTGGGGCCAGATGATTTCTAAACTCTGCACAGGATCTTTGAAAAAGAGATGGATCATAAAACCCAAGCTACTAGGTCTTATTAAGGTTCATCCACATTGCATTTGAACACAACTTCCACTATGAGACAATCCTATTATAGCCATTGTTTGAGGAGAAATTTTCCCCTTGGAGATTCTGTGTGTCATCTCCCTGTATGCCTTATTCTTTCACAATTGGATATTTAAATATGACAAAGTTATTTGAGCTTTAAAATGTCAGGGGTGCCTGTAGTGACCCAAGCGCTCCGCTGGAGAAAACAGAGTTCCGTTTTTGCTGGCAAAGGAACTGCGGACTGGTCCTTCGCTTTTTCCAGGGAAGCCCCACGGGCCAGATCTAAGCACCCTGTAGGCCGGATCTGGCCTGTGGGCCTTGAGTTTGACACCTCTTGTCTAACTGAATTTATGTTGACTGTTATAAAAATGTCTGATTCAACACCATACATCCAGTACAATTAAATCTAAATAAAGAGCTACTCTAACCACAAAGCAAATGTCAAGATTGCAGGGACATTAGCATTATATATCAAGCTATTAGTCAATAAAAGAAAGTGTTCCTCTCTGGACTTCATATATAAACTGAAATTAATTCAGAACCTTGATAAAAAAAAGTAAAGTACAATGGCAGCTGGAATATATCATTTAATGTACTATTACTCCTTATCATTAAAGATAATTCCTAATTAAATTATTTGAATTTATATCAGTGGCAGGCCAGCATAAAACAAATAGCATAAAAATCAATGCAAAACAAAAGTAGGAGTAAAATGTTGCATAAATGAAAATTAAGAATGAATTAAATATACATAACCAGGGGATTACTGTAAGTCCAAATGCTGCAAGTAGTTCATCCAGATAACTACAAGTAGTCCTCAATTTACGACCACAATTAATTTCTATTGTTTAGTGAGACATTTGTTAAGTGAGTTTTTCCCTATTTTTCTTGCCTCAGTTATTAAGTGAATCACTGCAGTTGATAAATTAGTTACCCAGTTGTTAAGTGAATCTGGCTTCTCCATTGACTTTGCTTGCGAGAGGGCGCAAAGGAGAATCACATCACCCTGGGGCATAGCAATGGTCATAAATATGAACCGGTTGCCAAGCATCTGAATTTTGATCACATGTTTATGAGGATGCTGGAAAGATTGTATCTCTGAGAAACGGCCATAAATCCCTTTTTTCAATGCCATCGTAATTTTGAACAGTCACTAAATGAACTGTTGTAAGTTGAGGACTACCTGAAAAATATATAAGAATAGCAGATTCTAACATGATACCTTAAACATTTAGTACTACCTTAACTTGTAATGTGTCTAGTATTGGCCGTAGCCTACCAAGATTTCAGTGCAATGATTCCAATTACAATCCAACCAACCAGAAATGAGACAATAGCAAGATAAAGCATATTATTATTGGAAGAATATATAAAACATTAAGAGAGAGGGAGGGAGGGAGGTAGAAAGGGAGAGAGTGAAAATAACCTAGCAGGACTCAACGTCACCTCACCCAGAGAAGTTGTTTGCATTTGATCACAGTTTGGATACAGAATTGAATTACAGTGTCTGTAATTCCCCCCATCCTTTTTCTGGTCAACTACAAAAAACTAAGATCATCAGCTTTTATCTTGTCTGGATATTGTCAGGGCTGGCTCCAGGCTATAAGTGAGTAGGCGCCAAATTTCAAGGGGTGTCAAAATTGAAATGACTAAAAAACACAATTGAAAAAAAATGAAAAAGAAATAATGGTGCACTCATGAGCCCACTTAAGGATTAAATATAATTTTGCAGAATTGTTGCCATATGACAACAATGGGTGATGATGTAACTAAAATTACTTACTTCTATAAGGAGGGTGAAAATGACTGAGAAAAGAAATATTGTCTGGACTGAAAATCATAAGCTCAAAAACCCAAAGGAGGGAAAAACATGAAGACATTTTTTAAAAAAAACTTCTTCACAAAATCAGAAATAAGCCAAATCATAGGGGACTCCAGACTGTATCTTTGCCTAGAACACCAAAATCTTGTAATCATCCCTGCATATGGGTAGCCTTCTTTTACAACCACAATTAGGACTGGCAAATGATGCTGTCACTAAAAGAAACTGTGATTGTGCCTATGATCTTACTTCAGTTTTACTTTGTTTTTCAGACCCCGCAAAAGTCATAAATGCAAGGATTGGTCACAACATTATTTTTCATCACAGTCATAACTGTGAACAGTCCTAAAATGAGGCAATCACTAAAGAAGGACTACATGTTTTGTGTAATGAATAGGAAAATATATGTGTTCCAGAGGTCTTTATAAAAAAAGATGGTGTAGCAAGGTGTAACTCAGCGTTTTGGTTTTCCCCAATTCTTAATTGTATTTTCATTACATAGTTAATTGGTTTCCTAATTTTGTTAAAATTCAAATTAAAAACTGAAATGTTAAAAACAATGCAAATAATAATAAAAACAATTATAATCAATATTTAATATACCATAATTTTCAGTCTATAAGATGCACTCTCCCCACCTCAAAAAATGGGTGGAAATGTCTGTGCATCTTATAGACCGAATGTTGCCAAAGGATGGTAACATCTGCCAGTCCCCATCCTTCAGCCTCTGCCTTCCAGCAATTTGCCTCCTTGCAGCAAACAGCAAACAGCCTGGTCAGCTTCAGCACAGCCTGATTTATCACGAGTAGCTGATTGGCAGTTGGATTGGCCTCCCAGAATACTGCCTATCAAGTGTTCCAGGCTGTGGGGATTGCCACCACTGCCTATCGCCACTGCCTGGAATGGGCCAAAAATGGGACATGTGGAGACTGAAAACAGGATGTGTGGAGACCAAAAACGGGACATATGGAAGCTGAAAATGGAGGCTGAAAATGGGGCATGTGGAGGTGGCAATAGGTGGCGATAGGCAGCGATGGGCAGCAAGGGTGGAACAGCTGATAGGCAGTGTTCATGGAGGCTGATCCAACCATCAATCAACCGCCTCCTGCCAATTATCTCCCAAAGACCAATTCGATCGCACAGGCTTGGCCTTCTCTGGGATCCATCTGCCAGCCAATGCCGGCTGGCGACTCCCCGGGGGAGAGCCTTCTCTGTTGCTGCTCCGGCCCTCTGGAATGAGCTCCCCGTGGAGATCCAGACCCTTACTACCCTCCCAGCCTTCCGTAAAGCTACTAAGTCCTGGCTGATCCGGCAGTCTGGGGGTTGTTAAAGCACCCACCCCCGTCTTAATTGTGACTGTTGTGGATTTTAAAATTGTTTGTATTGTCTTATTTATTCCCTCCCCTGTTTATTGTGAGCCGCCAGGAGTCCTTCAGGAGTGGGCGGCATACAAAACCAACCAACCAACCAACCAATCAGCTGCTCATGATAAATCGGGCTGCATTGAAGCTGACCAGGCTGTTTGCTGTTTGCTGCAGATTGCTGGGAGGCAAAGGCAATTTTTTTTGTTCTTGTTTTCCTTCCCAAAAGCTAGGTGCATCTTATGGTTTTGAGTGTCTAACAGTGCAAAAAATACGGTAAGTTTAACAGCAGGATATGTTGTGTCTTTTAAAAAAATCTAACAAAGCGCTTAGCAAGAAATACATTCTAATGAACCACAAAGGCTAATAAAAAAGTTTGACCTCTGAGTTACCACAAGATGAACCTGCTCCCTCATCATTTTTGTGGTATAACTTTCCCAATGATATTTATCTTTAGTGGATTCACACAACATGCCTGTTTAAGTTTGAACTACTCTGGGATAAACTATCTGCAAATAATTGTCATAGCTCCCTTTTGCTGTTTCAAACCTGAATCCAAACTGATAATCTATTCTCATCTATTCTGTTAATGTCAGGAGATCTTGCCCTGCCCCTCTAGGCCCCAGTTTCTCTTCAAAGAGCTCAGCCCTAATTATTTTCTTCTCCATGGACAACCATTCCTCCCACTGTCCCCAAGAAAAAAAGGAAAACATTCTGCTGAAGCAATATTTACTGACACAACTGCCTGCCTACTTTCCATGAAGGCTGAATTTTAAGGAAAGCCAAAACTTATATGGGGAGTCATCAACGTATGACCACAATTGAGCCCAACATTTCTGTTGCTGAGACAGTTGTTAAGTGAGTTTTGCCTCATTTTACGACATTTTTTTCCATATTTGTTAAGTGAAACACTGCAGTTGTTAAATTAGTAACTTTGCTAGTCAGAAAGTCACAAAAAGTGTCTATGGAGATTCTCAGTCATTAAGGTCATAGTTGTCCCAAAGGTGCTTTTAAGATAGCTAGCTAGTTATCAGAAGGTCGGCAGGTCAGCGGTTCGAATCCCTAGTGCTGTGTAATGGAATGAGCTCCTGTTACTTGTCCCACGTAAAAAATGCAAGCAGAAAAATAGGGACCACTTCGGTGGGAAGGTAACAGCATTCCATGCGCCTTCAGCATTTAGTCCAGGGGTGGGTTCCAGCAGCTACTACTACCAGTTCGCTTATGAACGTGCCGCACACGCTTGCTTGATGCGTGCTGTGCGCGCATGCACAGTGCAATAAAAATTGCTCTGCGCATGTGCAGAAGCCAAAAACAAGATGGAGAACCAGTTCAGGGGCGTGGCAGGCCTCGGTTGCTGCTGGTTACAGCAACCCAGGCTGCCAAACCATTACCGGTTCAGCTGAACCAGTTTGAACCAGTAGGAACCCTCCACTGGTTTAGTCATGCCATCCACATGACCAAGGAGACGTCTTTGGACAGTGCTAGCTCCTCAGCTTAGAAATGGAGATGAGCACCACCCCAGAGCTGGAAATGACTAGCACACATTTGCAGGGGAACCTTTACCTTTACCTATCTCCTGTTTACAACCCACTCCTTTCAGCAGTTCCAAGAAGATTCCACACCCACAGCATAGATAAACCTCCAAGTGGCCTTACCGACTCTCAGAAAGAGTGTTAATGACCAGATGACTGCAATGAATATAACTCCATCCATCGTCTACCAGAGGATGGATAGCTCCAATAAGCATTATCAGAACTGAAAAAGCTTATTGGATGAGAAGCAAAACATCTTCAAGGAAAAACAAAGTCCAGTTGTCTTTTGAAAAAAAGCATCTTTGGATCACAAAAGGTGATCACATAAATTTGGGACACTGAAACCATCATAAATATGAGTCAGTCACCAAGTGTCTGAATTTTGGTTATGTGATCATGGTAATAGTGCAATGGTGCAAAATTGTGAAAAACAGCCATAACTCACTTTTTTCAGTGCTATTGCAACTTCAAACAGTCACTGAATGAACCGTTGTAAGTCAAGGACTACCCTGTTTCCCTGAAAATAAGACCTCCCTGGATAATAAGCCCAATCATGCTTTTGAGCGCATGCACTAAAATAAGCCCTCCCCCGAAAATAAGCCCTTCCCAAAAATATTGCAACACAGCAGCAGCCATGAAGTGACCATGCTTGCCACCTCCTGCACCTCAAAAATAATAAGACCTCCCCAAAAATAAGGCCAAGTGCTTATTTCAGTGGGTTCAAAAGAAAATAAGACCCTGTCTTGCATTACACTACTGTGTATGGATCAGTAGTGTAATATTTCTTACAGCTATACAAAGATGGAGAATAGCATTTTTTTCTGTGATAAAGTTTCTTTCTACTGGATCTTTCCAATTTCAGGTAAGTTATCTTTTTTTTCTACCTACATTTTAATGAAAATGAACATTCTTAATGTGTGTGCATCCTCAGAAATTGTTTTTCCTAAGGAACAAAGCATCTGAAACAACTTTCCCCAGAGTTTGTAGGTGGGCAAAGGCACACTGGCATTTTGATTCATGTGCTACAGAAATCAGCAGTACCTGCTTTATCCTGTCCAGAAGTTATGTAATGAGCTGTGTGGGAGCCCCTTGTGGGTGGCAGAATCAAAAGCTGCAAAGACAAATAGTTTGTAAGAAAAAGTCTTCCTACTAATTGTGTGACAATCAATAAGCAAGCCATTGTTTGCTTCGGATGCCTGGCATCTTCTTTAGTGTTTTTCATCTATAACTTTGGCATTTATCAAATAAAATATGATCCAAATTAATTTACCCAAACTGATGTTCCTTCAGCTCTTGCTTCTTTTTCTTGTGGTTTCTTTCTTTTTCTAGGGAGAGATTTTTAAAAAATACAGAATGGTTAAGAAATAGAAAAGGCTTCTCTCTCTTTCTCTATCCTTTCTCCCCTTCTACCATCACAGGGGTGTCAAACTGGTGGCCCACAGGCCAGATGTGTCCTGCATAGGCCACACCCACCCCAGCTCCACAAAGGCAAAAAAGTCATGATACATCACGTGAAACGATCGAGTTTGACACCCGTGCATTAGTGTGTCACTTGCAATTCAATCACAATTTGTAAAACTGCTTCTCACCATTAAAAAAAACACCCACATTTATAGGCAGGTTATACTGAGCTAATTATCCCAAGTTAATAATAAAATCAATCATCGTCGTCATCATCATCATCATCATCATCATCATCATCAAAATGGATTGAAGGATAAAATAGTGATTCTTCAGTGCCAACATCCCCTAAAGAAGCTTATTGGACTGACTTCCATGTGACTTCAACTCTAATGAGTTGTCAGTATCTTCTACTGGGTGTATGCAGAATAGCACTCTTGTTGAACCATTAACTTTCAACCTTCTTCACCATTCTTTTGGGCATTGTGGTTCAACTCACTACATTTACCACCGTAATAAATTATAAAGTTTGATACTTTCCTGACTTCTGAATGAATTCTCCAAGAATAGCACTATGGCTCCATGCTATTGTTCATGAAACTGAAACCTTCAAGTAGAAACCAACAAAATAGTTGTGTGTGTAGTTTGAACAATGCATTCTAATTTAATTTTTGACTGGTCTAGGAGTCCCTCCAACTGAAATTCAATACCAAATGAAATGTAGTGGGCATAGAAAATGGTCTTGAAGTTCAGTCAGAAGCTTCATTAACAAAGCAATGATCTGACAAGTGCAATTTAGGCCATTTCAAGAAACAAACTTGAGAAAACACCTCAGACAGATCCCTCCCTAATTCAAATGAACATAAAGCAATGGAAGAGGGAAATACATTCAGATGTGCAAGAGTATAGCTATTCTAATAAAAATAGTTTTAGACTTAAATGGTGTTAGTTTCTTAGTCTAGTCGACCCTCAGACTGACTTGTAGGTAGCTTATGGTGATGATGATGATGGTGTGAAAATTGTGCATTGCTAGGCCAAAAAATGTAAAGCCAGTAAAGCCAGATGAACTGAATTTTGTGATCAAGAATGAGATACACAACCTGTGACAGCCTCTAATGTCTTTCACATGAGAAAGGCTGATGAACTGATTAAGGACAATCAGCAAATCTCTCAAAAAAAATTGCTGTCAAGCTTGGCATTTTACAGGAACGTATGGGTCATATTATTGGTGTCTTTCAATATTGGAAGTGTTTCTCTCATACTGACAGCAGTGATGAAAGCCTTAAGAGTTGATATTTGCCAGCAATTGTTGTCACACGCAATTGTTGACAATGAGAGTGAGAAAGTTCTTTGCAGCACTGTGAGAACAGATAAAACATGGATTCATCATTATGATCCAGAAAGTAAGGGTCAGTCTATGGAATATTGTCACAAATCTTTAGTTGTGGTAAAAAAAATAATATCAAAATCCAGGCTTTGGTAAAATTCATGATTACAGTTTTTGATGATATTTTGGTGATGGCATTATTCACACAGATTTCCTTAAACCTGGCATTGCTACCAGCTCAGACCACTATACTACAACCATTAAGTGAAATTTAGAAACTTTTTTTTCGCAACATGACAATGTTAAGCCTCATATCTCATGAACAATCTAAAAAGTACCCATGAACTTGGAACTCACCATGCAAGTCCATCTGCCAAGGATACATACTTTTTTTTTTTTTAACAGAACTTTTTTATTTTTCTTCAAAAAAAAACACAAATATGTCATCATTTGTCAATCATTAAAACATTGAAGTACAATTTTTTTTGTGTGTGTACCCCTCCCTCCCTCCACCCCCCCCCTCCTCCTTCCCCCCCCCGACTTCCCAGAACCCGTACACGGTATAGAATTTTAACTAACACAGTCTAAAATCTATTGAGAAAAAAGAAATAAAGAAATTAATGACATTCTAGATTGACCTTAGCTTCTTCTTACTGAACTAACTTTAAACAATTTAAATCATTTCTGATCTTAAGCATAGGCTAACTGGAATTTCTTAGTCCCGTATTTATTTTGTATATAGTCAATCCATTTTTTCCAGTCTCGTTTATATCTCTCATTTGAATGATCTTTGAGATATGCCGATATTTTAGCCATTTCAGCTAAGTTTGTTACTTTCAATGTCCATTCTTGAATTGTAGGCAAGTCTTCCTTCTTCCAATATTGCGCCACCAACAGTCTTGCTGCAGTTATCAGGTGCAGAGTCAAATTGGTCTCTACCACTGTAAAGTCAGTACATATACCTAGTAAAAATAACTGAGGACTAAACTTTATCCTTCTTTTAAAAACATTTTGCATGACCCACCATATTTTTATCCAAAATGCTTTAACCTTTTGGCAGGTCCACCATATATGATAATATGTAGCATCGAGAGAACCACATCTCCAACATTTAGGCTGTACATTCGGATACATAGAAGCCAACTTTTTAGGATCTAAATGCCATCTATAGAACATCTTGTAAAAATTTTCTCTCAGATTTTGAGCTTGTGTAAATTTCACATTTCTTACCCAGATTCTTTCCCATGTATCCAACATTATTGGTTCCTCAATATTTTGAGCCCATTTTATCATACAATCTTTAACTAATTCTGTTTCCGAATCCATCTGTATCAATACATTATATATCCTCTTTATATGCATTAAGCTTTGATCTCTTATTTGTTTAAACAAATTATCCTCAACTTGAATAAAACCAATTTTTTGATCTATTTTCCACCTAGCCTGTAATTGCCCATACTGGAACCATGTTTGAACTACCTTCTCCTCTTTTAATACCTCTAAAGATTTTAATTGTAATACCCCCCTTTCCGAGGTAAGAAGCTGTCTGTAGGTAATTCTGTCCTGTTTTTGTGCTGTATTCATATTTTCAATTGCGTGTCTAGGAATTGCCCACATGGGTATCTTGTCATTTAATTTATATTGATATTTCTTCCAGACCCGCAATAAAGCATTTCTTAAAATATGACTTTTAAAGTTCTTATCCAATTTTTTGTTGAATAACAGGTAAGCATGCCAACCAAATACCAGATCGTGTCCCTCAATGTTCAATATTCTATCATTGGTTAAGTGAATCCAGTCACTAATTACAGATAATACCACTGCATCATAATATATTTTTAAATTAGGTAGTTTCAATCCTCCTCTCTCACGTACATCTTGCATTATTTTCATCTTTACCCTCGGCTTCTTTCCTGCCCACACAAATTTGTTGATACCCTTCTGCCATTCTAAAAGGTTCGCATCTTTTTTAAGTATAGGTAACATTTGGAAGAGAAATAAAAATTTTGGTAAAATGTTCATTTTCACTGCCGCTATCCTACCCAGCAAAGATAAGTGCAATTTCTCCCATTTTTTCATCTCTGTCTGTATGCTATGCCAAAGTGGTTCATAATTATGCTTATATAATTTCCCATTTGAAGTTAAAATGTTAACTCCAAGATATTTAACTTTTTTAACTACCTCACATCCTAGCATCACTCCTAATTCTTCCTTTTGTTTAATATTCATATTTATAGCTAATATTTTGGTTTTTCCTAAGTTTATTTTAAAGCCCGACACTTGACCATATTGATTAATCATATTCATTAAAACCATACTAGATTCCTGCGGTTGTTCCAATATTATGACCAAATCATCCGCAAAAGCGCGGACTCTATATTCTTGCTGCCTAATCTTGATCCCTTTTAAACCATCCAAGCCCCGTATTTTATTCAACAATACTTCCAAAGTTATAATAAACAATAATGGGGACAAAGGACAGCCCTGTCTTGTACCTTTTCCAATTTGAAAAGAGTCTGTTAGACTTCCATTGACTATAATTTGTGCTGTTTGCTGTTGGTATATTGCTTTAATTGACTGTAGAAAATTATCTCCTATCTGCATTTTTTGCAGTATCTTCAACAGAAATTGCCAGTTAACTCGATCAAAGGCCTTCTCAGCATCCAAAAATATAAACGCAGCAGGGATCTGGTTGTTCTTTCCCAAATATTCTAATGCATTAATAATTAATCTAACATTACTTTTCATCTGTCTCCCTTGTATAAAACCTGTTTGGTCCGTGTGTATCAATTGTTGAATGACCAACATTAACCTATTTGCTAATATTTTAGTAAAAATTTTATAATCTACATTCAGTAATGAAATAGGTCTATAATTTTTGGGTTGAGTAGTATCTTGTTCTTCTTTGGGTATCAAAGATATAAACGCTGTCTTCCAAGATGGAGGGACTTTACCTTCCGTTTGAATCATATTAAATAATTCTCTAAGAGGTTCTACCATTTCTAACTGTAAGTTTTTATAGTAAACCGCTGTCAAGCCATCTGTACCTGGTGCTTTCCCTAACTTTAATTGCTTAATTACCTGCAGGATTTCCCCCGAGGTTATTGGTTGATTCAATTTTTGCCTGTGTTCTTCTCTAACTGAAGGTATTTTCTCTTTGTCTAAATATTTGTCTATGTCTAAACCATTAATTTTATCCCCTTTATACAGTTCTGTAAAAAATTCCCAGAAAGCCTTTTGAATCTCTTCCTGTTGAAACACCTCCTTCCCTCTGTAAAACAGTTTAGATATATTTCGAGTTTTCCTTTTTTTCCTAATCTGATAAGCTAACCATCTGCCAGGTTTGTTTGCATTACAAAAAGTATTGTGTTTTGCATATAATAGATTAGTAGCCACCTGGTCAGAGATCAACATGTCAAATTGAGATTTTAATATGTTAATAGCTTCCTTAACCTTTGTATCGTCTGGGTTCATTGTTAACTCCAGCTCTTTTCTCTTAATTTCCTCTTCCAGTTCTGTTCGTTTTAACCCTTGCTTATTTCTATGTGTTTTATTTATATTCATCAAAACTCCTCTCATATACGCTTTGCTTGCGTCCCATACAAATTCCATAGATGTACCCTTATTCATATTCAAAACGAAATATTCAGATAATAATTTTTTACAATCATTAATATACTTTTCATATCTAAATAAGTTTTCATTCAGTCTCCAAGACCTTCTTGCCTGCACTACCCTTCCCAACTCCATCCAAACTGGATTATGGTCAGAAAGGACCCTAACTGCAATCTTTGTTTTCTTGACCCTAGAAAGCAAATCGTTAGTGGTTAGGATAAAATCAATCCTTGAAAGGGATTGATGCCTGTCCGAGAAGAAAGTGAAGTCATATTCCTCTGCATTTCTTTCTCGCCAAATATCTCTCAATTCAAAATCATCCATAATGTCAAAGAAAGACTTGGGTAACTTTGCTCGCATCTTGGTATTTAGGCGGGAAATCTTCTTATCTCTCTTAGTGTCTATCACTCCATTCCAGTCACCCAATAGTATACAGGAACTATAGTCCCACTGTACTAATTTAGCATGAAGATTTCTATAGAATCTATCTTGCTGTTGATTGGGAGCATAAATTCCCAAAAGTAATGTCTTTTTCCCTTCTAGGATTAAGTCTAAAGCAATATATCTTCCGAAGGGATCTGCTTCTATTAATTCAGCTTTCATATCTTTTCTTAAGTATACAACTATACCATTCTTCTTTTCCATAGCAGAAGCTGCAAAATGTTGACCAAGTTTTGAGTTGATCAAATATTTTTGATCAGTTGACTTGATATGAGTTTCTTGCAGACAAATTACATCGTTCTTAAACTGTTTGAGATAATGAAATATTTTCTTCCTCTTCTGTGGAGAGTTCAGTCCATTGACATTCCATGTTAAAATCTTAGTTGTCATTTTTGGTTGGTTGAAGCATTTTTAGAGCTTCCTGCACGGCCTGTTTAACCTTAGGTCTAGCTCCTCCCATTGCTTCCAGATTTGTTGTTGTAGATCCTTGATCGCTGGCCGATGATTGTTGATGCTGTTGCTTTTTAGCTTGTTTCTCCATACGTCTAGTAGTCATGCGGCTAGGTCTTGGTTCCATAGCACCTTGCACTTCTAGAGAAGAAAGATGCTCCATCTTGTCTGATGGTTGTGTAGTTTGCTGTCTATCCTGTCTTTCTTGTGGTCTTTCTCTGGGTCCAGATGGTGCAGGGTGTCCGGCCTTCAATATATTATAATAAAAATCTCGGGCTTTCCATACAGAGTTGAGGCGGTACCTTTGCTTATCAAATGTAAATATGATGCCAAATGGTGCATCCCATCTATACTGTATCTGACGATTTCTGAGTTCTTCGACCAAAAAAGCGTAGTCTCTCCTGGCTCTTAACATTGGAGGTGGTATCTCTTTCAAAACAACCAGGTCTTGACCGCCAATTTGAAGCTTAGTATTATAAGATGCTTGCAGTACCATATTTCTAAACTCTCTTGTAGTAAAATATATAACGATGTCTCGAGGAAGCTGCTTCTGCTTTGCCAGCCAGGAGTTGACGCGGTAAGCTTTGTCAATTTGCCAGCCTTGATTGGTCCCTGGTCTTCCCATCAGGCGGTCAAAAGCTTCCGATAGGATCTGTTTCAGGTTCTCCTGTTTCTCCTCACGCAGCCCCCTTACTCTTAATGCGAACTCCATTTGTCGGTACTGTATCATAATAATTTCTTTTTCAGCATTTTCCACTTTTTGTTCCACCACCTCTGTTTTCAATGTCAAGTTAGCATTGGCATCATTAAGAACCTCTAAAGTATCTTCCACTCCAGAAATATGTTCTGTTAATACAGTTACAAGACTCAGCATGTCGTCTCTAATTTTATCAACCTTAGCCTCAAATTTCTCATACAACTCCTGTTTAAGTCCTTTTATTTCACTTTTAATTTCATTTTTAATTTCTTCTTTCATTTCTTTTATTTCCTCTTTTCTCTCCTCTCTATTATCTCTAAATTTATCTTCCATTTTAATTGTCTGTGCATTAAGAGCCTCGCTTAGATTACTCAGAAAAAATTCTTTCGTTAACACATCCCCAGCAGGGGGCGTAGGAAGCGGAGGCTGCAGCTTTGTGCCAGGCACTGAGGATGTGCCCCTGGAAGTAGAGGGTGACGACTTCAAGTTAATATTTGGTTTTGAGGCCATTTCAAAATTTATCTGCCTGCAGTTAATAAAACTCTATTGCCTAAATAAGCAGCTTTAAAAAAAGAGGCTTTTATTTTGAAGTTTTTAAGGCTTGGCAAAACTTTCAGTGAGTAAACATTGTAACAAGACCATTCAGCAGATTCATCACCATTTAACTTCCAAATAAGCAAGGTTAATAAAGGAGTAAAATTCTTCTATTGTGAAACCAAAACAAATGATAAGCAATCTCTTTGTTTTGAATTCTTTTGAGGATTTGCATTGTCTAGCAAAAAGTGTTCGTTATTACCGGAGAAACCAGGCTGCTCGGCGCCATTTTGGAAGCCTCTGAGTAAATAATTTTTCGGAGGAGAAAAGGAAAAGAAGCTAAAATGTTGATAAGCAATTAATGTCCACAGTGAACGGATCCAGCTCGTGATAAGAATAAATCAAACAAAACTTTGATCAGAGTGGGAGAGACCTACTTTGTCCTGCACAAGGCAGTTTGAAGTTCCCAGCACGGACAGCCGTTCTGCCTTGGGCTAGCCCCCCTTTCCTTGCAAGCACAAAAGCTGCAAAAATCGAAGAGCATTTGCCAGCAAAACAGTTTCTTCTTTCCTTCTTGCCTGAAGGATAAGAAAACCTGATAAGACGTCAGATGGAAGATCCTCTAAACAGGTACGTAGCCAGGAATTCGGAGGCAGCTGATTTTTTGCTGCTTCCACCAGTAGGCTCCTCCCAGGAAGCCCAAGGATACATACTTGATGTCATGGGACTTCAATGTTTTCCCAAAATTGAAAAAAATACATTGGTGGGCATCTGTTCAGGCCAGATGAAGTGGAAAGGACTGTCGGAACCTGGCTGAAGAGACAAAGTGTAGAATATTTTTGTAACAGCTTTAAGAAGTGTATCCATTGTTGACAGAAGTATGTAGAGTGAATGCTGGGGATTATGTAAAGAATAAAGTAGAGGTAATGAAAGAGCTGGTTTTAGGGATCATTTTGTTTCTTTTCTTAAAACTTCGATTTTTAAAATAAAGTTATGGAGGTGGTAGCATTATTTGCCATTCAACTCTTGATTTTTAGGTATACATATCAGTATTTAGTTTATATGCCCATTTTTAACAATAACAAATGGGAACCAAATGTATAGCCAAAGGCATAGTTAATTTCCAAAGATATGCCAATAGGAAAAATGATCACACATCGATTCCATGACCGTGGATGGATTTCAAAAGGCTCACCAACGTGGATGGGAAAAGAACATTACAGCTTTATTTTCACTTAACTTAAATTTAGCTTGTCTTGTTATTGATATGGTGAATTGCATATATCACTATGTTACATATTCACTATTTTTTAATATTTTGATGAGTGTATTTCAACTTATTTCCTTCGCCATACAGTTCATATGTAGATATTTGATTTAATGCCTTTAAATAGAGAACTAGTTTGATCTAGTGATGGCTAATCTTTTTTGGCTCTATGCATGTGACACCCCCCCCGGCGCGCGTATGCGCATGCGACCAGCTTTTGGCATGGTTTTTTTTTTTTTTTTTGCCCTGGGGAGGGTGAAAACAGCTTCCCCCTCGGAGGCTCTCTGGAGACTTCAGGAGCTTCCCTGAAGCCTCCAGAGGGCAAAAAATGGACCTATGGGGATCCCGGAAATTCAGGAATGGTGACTTCCAGTTTGTCCATAGGGCTAATTTTCAACCTCCAAAGTCTCAGGGTCCTTCAGGAGGCTTCCCTGAAGGCTCCAGAGGGCAAAAACAGGTCCTACGAGCAAATTGGAAGTGACTTCTTGTTTAGACATAGGGACAATTTTCACCCTCCAGAGCCCTCTGGGAATCATCCTGAAGGCTCCGGAGGGGGGAAAATGGTCCTATGAGCAAACAGGAAGTCCATTCCCAAACTTCCGGTTTGCCCATAGGCCCAGTTTTCGCGCTTTGGAGTCCTCAAAAGAAGGCCGAAGTCAGCTGGCCAGGGCACGCATGCATGCTGGAGCTGACAGCAATAGCAGTAGACTTAGCAGTAGACTTATATACCGCTTCATAGGGCTTTCAGCCCTCTCTAAGCGGTTTACAGAGAGTCAGCATATTGCCCCCAACAATCTGGGTCCTGTCTTACATGCCCTAACAAATGGTTCCGCGTGCCACCTGTGGCACGTGTGCCATAGGTTCGCCATCACAGGTCTAGTGGTTAAGACACCAGAGAGCAGGAGACAATGAGTTCTAATCCCACCTTAGCCATGAGAGCCAATTTGGGTAACTTTGGCCAGTTGCTCCCTCTCAGCCTACCTCACAGGATAATAGTTGTGGGGGGAAAGGAAGAGGAAGATGTGTTGGATATATTACCACTTTGAGTTATTGATTTATTGGTAAAATTAGAAATAAAATGAAATATTTCTGAGAAGGAGTCTAAAGGTTTCTCCAGACTCTGAAAGGAGCCCATGGAACAAAATAATTAAGAACTCTGATTGAAGAAGATATTGTGAAAGAGGGCAATGCTTTGTGCTAGGACACATGTTGAAATATCTGTGCAAGCAAACAAGGTACATCTACACACAGAAGCAGCTCTCTATTGTATTGACCATGCAAGGAACTTGTTTTAGTAAAAGTCATCCTGTTTCCATAGGTAAACAGACTTCTTTGCATTTAATCCACTGATTGATCTGAACAATAATTATATGTGACAAGAATGCACAAGAGTGGCACCTATTGCTCTCAAAACTGAAATTCATATGTTACTTTTTGTATCAGCTTTCTGTCTATATCTGCATATTACTTTGTGCCTTGTCACCTTATTTTTATTCTTAAAAAAATCACTTCTCCCGAAGGCAAAAATTTCAAGCTTTCTCCAGGGTTTCATTTAGAATGACAAAGCCTAGCAAAGCAATGTCAGAGGAGCTCCATTTTCCTCTCAGATTGGTTAATGATTATGCAAGGAGCAAAATGCTATATTTTAACCAAAATGGGTGAAGTCAGAGTGGATGTTTGTCAACATGTCACAGTTTTGTTGCTGTCAAAAGCATATAGCTTTTTATCTCTGTTTTTTTTTATATCATCACTCCAGTGGAACACAGGCTTTCAGTGTGTTCATTTTGTTTTAAAATGCAGGCTAATCCTTTGGGCTCCTCTTAACTCTTCTTTCTCCTTAGGGCAAACCAGCTTGAGATCTGTTTCCTACATCATTCCTCTCACTATTTTCTCTGACTCATTGTTTTCCAAGCAGCAACCTTCTCCAGAGTGATCAAAGGGAGCTTAAAAATGCGGTGGTGTATATAATTGAAATATGATCCTTCATTTTGTTTACTTACCAAATAAAATGTCTGGGTTCCCCACCCCCTTCTAGTTATTAGTTTATCCATTTCCCCTCCCCTTCATGCAAACAAACAAACAAACAAACAGACAGACAGACAGACAGACAAAAGTATTGCAATTGTGATTTACTGCAGCTAGTGGCAAAGTTATCAGTAGACCTCAGAATGTGACCTACAGCCTGGTTCTGTGACTCTGACTAGAAATTTAAGGATATAATTCAAAGGGACTAATTCATGAGGGTAGAATTGTCCCTGTTTCCTCAAACCTCTCCCTGCCAAATAGGAACCCTTCCAAGCTGCAGTGCAAACCATGGGAAAGTTTAAGAGGCATTTCAATTGCATTTGGAAAATAGATGAGAATCAGTACCCTGTCTGAATCTATAAACTGTTTATTCTGGAAACCAATTATCAAAGAGTAATGTTTAAAGAAAAAAGATGTCAATATTAGGAAGAAAACTGAAGAATTTTTCTCCTTCTGCAAAGCAAAACCTAGTGATTTTTATTATACTGCTAATACAACATCCCTAACACATCCCTAGTGCCACGTAATGGAGTGAGCTCCCGTTAATTGTCCCAGCTCCTGCCAACTTAGCAGTTCAAAAACACATAAATAAGGACCACTTTGGTGGGAAGGTAACAGTGTTCTGTGCACCTTTGGCGTTTAGTCATGCCGGCCACATGACCACAGAGATGTCTTTAGACAGCGCTGGCTCTTTGGGTTTGAAACAGAGATGAGCACCTCTAGAGTTGGGAACGACTAGCACATATGTGTGAGGGAAACCTTTACCTTTACTTAACACAACATGCTTTGGGACCATCGATTACATATCCATACATCAACATATTTTTATTCATTTTACACATATAAAAAATATCTTCATTAATTGCAGTTCTCAGATCCCTAGAGACAATTATTTCAAATATCTAATCCCATTTTTAATTTTTTTTAGAATTTTATTTTAGGAGATATTTTACAGTTTGGAAGTAATATCCATCTGGGTTCAGTTCCAAGTGGGGAAAAAGACAGTGGATTCATGGAAGTTGCTTGGAAAGAAGGTTTATTGATAGTGGACAGGACAACATGGTTTGAGGTCCTGTGGGGAAAAGGAAAGAGGTGTTGAGAGTGCCCTGGTTTTATACCCTCTCTGGGCTTTTGAATTTGAGCTTGTATTCTGATTGGTTGTAAGACTCCCATGGGGCCATGCAGGGGCAACTTTGTAGGTTGTCCTCAGCCCTTGGTTGAGCCTTGCTGGATGATGTAATCTTCCCAGGTGATATGTGGTGAAATGGGTAGAGGACTAATGCTATCATGTCCTGAGGGCCATGTCTTAATCCCATCACTCTGGAGCTGAAGGGAAGGGCAGAGAGCTGCAGGAAGCTGCTTTGTCTTTAAAACATGTTTCTTCTTTTCTCATCCAGGGAAATATAATGTTCTGCCTTTTTAATATTTCCTAGAATATTTTATTTTTCTAGGAGAGGGGTGGGTACTAACTTCGTACAGAAGAAACAATGAAAAGGAAAGGAAGAAATAGAGATTTAAAACATAATATTGAATAGTTTTCAAATTAGTGCTAGATGTTGCACATTAAATATCTTATTTTAATTTAGAACATTCAGAACGGTGTTACTTCAGAATATTATTACAATCCAGTCAATATGAACTAATTAACTACCTAGTGTTCTGTCCCAAGCCTCTACAATATATATGGATGCAGACTTGGCTGTCTGCCACAGGAGAGAGATAAGCAACCCTTTTACTGGGAGCCCAAAAAGCTATCTTTATGAAACAAGGCTTGAACTCATGAAATTCTCCCAATCTTTCTCTACGGCTGGATCAGTAAATTGTTGTTTCCTGCAAAATTCCCCTCCCATCGCCCCACCCTATGCATATGTACACCAAGGACAGCCTCCCTCTGTTCTTCCTCACTGCTCCCTGACTCAGATGCCATCTGGTGGCCAACAGGCCTCTCTAGTTCCTGCTCTGACTCTGAATATTCCCCAGGGTCTTCCTCAGTCTCCAGGGCAGTCCCATAGTGTTCATCACTGTCAGATTCCACCAACAGCTCATCCGGCTGCTGTTGGGCCACAACACCTAGTCAATATACTGTAACTCATAAGTCAAAAAGAAGGAATACAAATTTTTCTGTTTATAAAATGGTGACTTGTAATGGTGTGGAAATCACCCAAGATCTATTTATAACCTTCAAATCAGCTTGAAGAGTGAATTAGATGCATATTTTTAAACTAAGTTGACAATTCAGATAAAGCTGGTTTGAATCACTGACTCAGAATGAAGTGTGTTTGAATAGACATGTGTGGGTATGAAATTGTCAGATCACTTTGAAAGAACCTAACTCTATATATCACCTTTGATCTGAAGATTTATTCTGAAGAAGTGATTCAAATAAAGTCTTTAAAATCACTGTTACACAACCCTAGTGATTTGGATATCCATATTGTTAAGAAACCTGAGGAATTATTGGAAACATGGAATGAAATTCAGTATAGATTGAACAATATCAGCCCACAAGCCCAGCAAAGACATAATTCCTATTCCATATTCTCTCTGTCATTCAAGCATGCATTAAAATATTCAGGGACTGGAGAGTTGATGGAATGGACAACTCACTACAGGACAACTTGCAGCAGGACAATTTAACAATTCAATTTAATTATTTAAAATAAAATAAAAATAAAAATAATTCATTCACATTTCATTCTGTCCCTCCTTTTGCACCCTTTCTTTAATGATTCCACCATTTCTTTGATATTCGTGTAACTCTTCTCCAGCAACAATTTGTGCTACAACAAGTTGTCTGTGGCAAGTTGACCCATGGTAAGTTGACCATGGCAAGTTGGTTGTGGTGAGTTGGCCATGGCAAATTGACAGCGGCAATTGTTTGAGTTGAAAGAAAAAAAACTACTTTTCAAGAACATATTTTTCACTCTGTTATATTCTACTTAGCTTCTTTTAAACTGCAGCAAAGAGAGAGAAGTCTTCTCAATATTGACTCTAAGTAACATGACATGTTTACAAAGCACAGGACAACCTAAGTAGTAATTGGCAGAAAAAATAACCTGCATTTTTTCCTCTCATTTTCCAGTTTGATGTAATAATTAAGGCACCAGGCTAGGAACTTTGTGAATTCCATTTCTGTCTTAGGCACAAAGTCAGTTGGGTGATCTTCAGCCACTCATTCTCTCTCAGCTTTAGGAAAGAATTTAGCAATTATTTAGTTTTTAGCTGACCAAGGTATGCAGCTTCTCTGGTTTGCTATATTTCAATCCCAAGAGACAGTCAAACAATGTAGCTCTAAGTGGTCAATTGCTTGAAAGGTAATTAAAAACTTTGGTTTCTTGGTTTGAGTCTTCCTGATTTGAGTCTTCCTCAATTTCTGGGGGCCATATGCTAAGAAAGATTCAGATAAACCAAAATAAGACTTGAAAACAGTGGCAAGAGTGATCAGAAGACAGGAAATTATGACCCACAAGAAACTGAGGTGAGTGTGTAGTGCATTTAGTCCTGAAAAAAGGCAACTGAATGCCAGAAGTTGTTACATAGAAGAAGATCAGAAACTGCTCTCAGTCTTCCAAGTGTATAGGATGTCGAACAATGTTCTTAAATAACAAAAAGGCAGATTATAGCTGTATATTATGGATGTCTCATCCTTCCCAAACAAGAATTTGACACTAGCACTAATTATCCTAAGAGTTGGTGAGCTCCTTTCCACCAGATGTATTTTAACAGCAACAAGGCAGCCATCTGTTTTGGGATAGTTGTAAATTGTCACCATGTAATGTTATTTTATGCTGGGCAATTAACAAAATAAAAATTGATGATATGGTAACAGGAAGTAAGAAGGCCAAATGAATTAAACTCTTAAGTTGAGGATTTTAATTTTCCTGCCTAAAATATATGTAAAGGAATATGTAATGAGACTTTAGTTGATGAAAACAATTTCTGGGCTATTTTTTTTAAAAAAAATTCTAGGGGCATGATGCTTTCACTATGTTATAAATATGGAGATACTAATGTGTCAGGAAATAGGTGTAACAATTTTATTAAAATAAAGTTTATCTGACAAAGCAATTCAAAGGAAGAGAAGAAAATCTCTTTTCCCTAACCTTTCTTTTTCATGTTACTCATATTAGTGTAGCAGTATGTCACATACCAGTATACACATACAGTATATTATCCCAAATCCATCCTTGTCAAATAGTTATCAAATATCAGTGAGTTGTGTAGCTGTTTGCTGGGAATGGAACTATGGCTAGCAAAAGTAAAGTTAAAGAAGAAAAGCCATTTCAGATAGTTGGGACCATCTCAAATTGTTTGATGGTTAATGTCTAAGTAGGCAATCAAATTGTTTGCTAGAGACCTAGAAGGCAAATGCCTCCAAGGAGGAGGAGGGGAAGCAGAGGAAACCTAGCTCTTTGTACAAAAAGGAACATTTAGAAGTGCTGTGATTCTATCAAGGCAGGGGTTTTGTGACTTGTGAGAATGCTGTGCTAATTGATTCCAAGTATATTCAACTTATTTGAAAATAGAAGTAGGACTTAGCAATACCCGGAATTCAAACTGGACTGTGAAGTGCCTGGTGCTTTCTGAGTTTGGTTGTTTGCTTGCCCATCTTGTATTGCTCAACTAAGTAATATCAGCACGAGTGAGAGAAGGATTTGCTCCCTGTTTATATACAATAGTTTGCTTCACCAGTGTGATGGCAAGTTTTCTCCTTGGTAGTTCTTTGATCAGAGTATTGTTTTCTGTTTGGTCACTTGCCTGGTGCTGATCCCTGCTTATGTGGGCGTTAGTTGTTGGAGAAGATGTGTTCTGGTCCTTTTGTTTCCTTTTAATTGTTTCTTTTGAATGGTGTGTAAATGTGGCTTATGTAAAGGACTCTAGGCCTTCAGTTCGACCTTCCTCGAAAGAAATTCAGGTCTGGAACATTTAATACCTTGTGCATTATGTAATAATATATTTCCTATTATAAAAATAATAAATTGTTCAATAATCATTTTAATTTAACCAACTAATCATAAATTAATTGGTCCAGATGACTTCACAGTCTTGTTTTATAAGCAACTTGGAGATATAGTATCTTAATTCTTAAAATTAGCTACTCTTTTTAGCTCTATAGTAAGAAAGAGTATAATTTCAAATCATGGACAAAGTCTAGAGTAATCCTGCCTCTTAAACCAAATAAAGATTAAAAAAACTTTGTAAAATCTTTTGGTTCTGTAGCTTTGCTCAATCAAGATTTAAGTTTTTTTATAGCTTGTTTGGCAAGAAGGTTAAATTCTTTCAGAGAGTACTATATAAACGCTAATCAAACAGAATTTATTAAAGGCACAAAGATTGCAGATCCAATTTGCCACATTCTGAATTGCACGCATTGCAGTAGACATACTAAAATTCCCTTAGGTATTCTTATTTTAGATATTTTTAAACCCTTTGATCAACTGCAATAGCTGCAGTTGATTATATTGGTGGAAAATCTTCAAATAGAAATTGGATTAATTAATATTCTTAAACAAATACATGCTGAATCCTTTGCAACAATTCAAATAGGTTTCTGGAATACAGAATCATTTGCCATTCCTGGGGGCACAAAGCAGAGATGACTACAATTTCTCTTATTATTTACATTTGTAACTGAAGCTTTAGCTTAAGCTATTAGATATAACTAGTTTTTCAGATACCTCTTAATCAACAAAACTAAACATAAGTTCAATCTTTCTGCAGATGAATAATATCACCATATCCTATCTGTGTAACTGATAAGAATTACATGTTCTAGACTTGAGCCAAAATGTCAGCACAAACTTTTAAAATTTCGTGATATTCCAAAAATTGCTTAAAATATAAATAAACATAGTATTAGGGAGTCCAAAAAACTCTACTTCAGTTTTGTGAATTAAACTTTGTTCCTGCTTTGGTTCCTAAACTTTGCTATTTAAAAGAAAAAATGGGAAATGGGAAAATATAAAGTTCTGACTCAGAAAAGTTGTGGCAATTAAGGTAATTTTATTCCCTAAATTATATTTACTTCAAGTTTTATTATTCCAGTTCATTTATCTCTATTAAATCTTAGACAATGTCAACAAAATATTTATTAATTTTGTACTTGCTGGGAAAAGTTAAAGCTTTCTAAAAAAACCTCTAAAGTGTTATATTTTAAAACATCCCAGGATGATATCCCACGTTATCCCAGAAATTCAAATGTTATATTTTTAGTATGTGGATTTCCACTTACAAAATATTATATGATTATTAGCAGAGATGGAAATCAAAATGTGGGTTGAAAATAACTATTTGGATACTAAAATGTCTTAATTCCTACCAGCTTCTATTAAAAGGTTTAAAGCTGATAATATTTTTGTAGTACTTACTTCAAAATCTGAAAAAAATCTGAAAAAGATTTAGCTCCTCCTTGTTCTCCTCTTATTTCTATGTTTAGCCATCCTATGTTCCCTTTATATGTTACTACATTTTATAAGCCAACGATCAATCAGAAATTATACAGACTGAAGCTATTTCACCATTCTGGCAGTCCTATTAATTTAGAGTGGATAATTAATGAATTAACTTCTTCAAAATGTGCTTGGCTATTTCAGTTGAAATTTAGATCCTCCAGAAATAAAAGCTGAAGCACACCCTTGATAAACTTTGAAGTAGGATATTGAATCATTCAGATTCATCTGAAGGACGTATCTCTATATTATATAACATTATCATAGAACAAACATGCCAGCTTCTAATTGGTTTGAAAATGTCTTGGGAAAAATATTTCCAACAAAAAATTAAGAATCAAAAAGTGAAGCAAAATATGGATGGAAGTCTGTGTCAGCACCCTCATTCGAAATTGAAGAAAATATACTGAAACTATTCCATAGATGTTATATGGCTCCTTATAAGCTAGAAGGCATGAATTTAAAAAAAGAAAAATTCCACCTCTTTTTGTTGGATTGGATGTGAAGAAAAGGAAACTTATTTCCACTTGTAGTGATCATGTCCCCATATCTTTTCTTTCTGTTCAGAGGTGTTTCTGGAGATTGGAAAAGTTATAAATAAATTTAAAAAATAATGTGTCTGCAATTGCTTTGTTGAAATATTTTCAAATATTTTCTCTAAAAAATTAGTGTTTAACTGTTTAACTGTTTATTTCATTTGTATGCTGCCCTTTTCCCCCGAAGGGGACTCAGGGCGGCTCACAGCTCAAAACAAGGGAAGGGGGGATACAAATAATTTGACAACAACACAAAACAATACATAATTTAAAAGCGCAACAATCATACCATTCGAGATAGGGGGACGGTTCTTTAGCCCCAGGCCTGTCGGAACAGCCAGGTTTTAAGGGCTTTGCGGAAGGCCTTGAGGGTGGTGAGGGTGCGAATCTCCACAGGGAGTTCGTTCCAGAGGGTCGGAGCAGCCACAGAGAAGGCTCTCCTCCGGGTAGTCGCCAGTCGACACTGGCCAGCGGATGGAATTCGGAGGAGGCCTAGTCTGTGGGATCTAATCAGTCTGGTGGAGGTAATTGGCAGCAGGCGGTCTCTCAAGTACCCAGGTCCAATACCATGAAGGGCTTTATAAGTGACGACTAGCACCTTGAAGCATATCCGGAGACCAATAGGCAGCCAGTGCAGCTCGTGGAGGATAGGTGTTACGTGGGTGAACCGAGGTGCACCCACGATCGCTTGCGCGGCTGCATTCTGGACAAGCTGAAGTCGCCGAATGCTCTTCAAGGGCTGCCCCATGTAAAGCACGTTGCAGTAGTCCAGTCTAGAGGTCACAAGGGTGCAAGTGACTGTAGTGAGGGCCTCCCGGTTCAGGTAGGGACGCAACTGGTGCACCAGGCGAACCTGGGCAAATGCCCCCCTGGTCACAGCTGACAAGTGGTGTTCAAAAGTCAGCTGTGGGTCCAGGAGGACTCCCAAATTGCGGACCCTGTCTGAGGGGCGTACTGTTTGACCCCCCAGCCTGAGAGATGGAACACTTGGCCAATTAGTAGGAGGGAAACACACCAGCTACTCGGTCTTATCTGGATTGAGTACAAGCTTGTTAGCCCCCATCCAGTCCCTAACAGCCTCGAGGCCCTGGCACATCACGTCCACCGCTTCATTGAGTTGGCACGGGGCGGACAGATACAACTGTGTATCGTCCGCATACTGGTGGTATTTTATCCCCTGCCGTCGAATGATCTCACCCAGCGGTTTCATGTAAATATTAAACAGGAGGGGGGACAGGACCGAACCCTGCAGTACCCCATACGTAAGGGGACTAGGGGTCGATCTCTGCCCTCCGACCAACACTGACTGCGACCTGTCCGAGAGGTAAGAGGAGAACCACTGTAGAACAGTGCCTCCCACCCCCACCTCCCGCAGTCGTCGCAGAAGGATACCATGGTCGATGGTATCGAAAGCCGCTGAGAGGTCAAGAAGCACTAGGACGGAGGCATAGCCTCCATCCCTGGCTCTCCAGAGATCATCGATCAATGCGACCAAAGCGGTTTCCGTGCTGTAGCCAGGCCTAAATCCCGACTGGAAGGGATCTAGATAATCGGTTTCCTCCAAGGACCGCCGGAGCTGAAAGGCTACCACCTTCTCAACAACCTTCCCACAAAGGGGAGGTTGGAGACTGGATGATAGTTGTTTAAGATGGCTGGATCCAAAGATGGTTTCTTCAGAAGAGGTCTCACCACCGCCGCCTTTAGAGCGGGGGGAAAGAACCCTCCTGAAGGGAGGCGGTAACAACCGCCTGGATCCAGCCCCGTGTCACCTCCCTGCTGTTAGCAACCAGCCAGGAGGGGCACGGATCCAGTACACATGTGGAGGTACTTACAGCTCCCATGGCCTTGTCCACGTCCTCAGGGGTAACAGCTTGAAAATCAATCCAGTGATGTCCTACCAGATTCTCCCCTGGTGCCTCAGCTGGTTCTGCGTAATTGGAGTCCAGGTCCGCCCGAAGCCGAGCAACTTTATCCGCGAGGAATTGGACGTAATCCTCAGCTCTGCCTTGCAAAGGATCGCTCGTATCCCTCCTATTTAGGAGGGAACGGGTTATCCTGAACAAGGCGGCTGGGTGCGACTCAGCGGAAGCAATCAGAGAGGCAATGTGTGTTCTTTTAGTCGTCCTAATTGCCCGGAGGTAAGCTCTGATGCTAGATGTTAAAAGTGCTCGGTCTGACTCGGACTTATTGGATCTCCATCGTTGCTCTAGGCGTCTCTTTCAGCGCTTCATCTCCCGGAGTTCCTCAATAAACCAAGGGGCCCTCCTGGATTCACTGCCTCGGATCGGCCGTAAAGGCGCAATCCGGTTAAGAGCCTCTGTCACTGCTGAGTTCCAGGCAGCAACCAGAGTCTCTGCCGGACTGCGGACGAGGGTATCAGGAATAACTCCAAGCTCCGTCTGAACGCCCAAAGGGTCCATAAGTCGCCTGGGGTGGAACCACCTAATCGGTTCCTCCTCCCTACAGTGGGGGTTTGGTCTCCGAAAGGCAAGCCTCAGTAGGTAGTGGTCCGACCATGACAGGGGTAAGATCTCGCTACCCCTCAAACCGATCACAACTCCACTGCTCCGAGAGGAATACGAGGTTGAGCATGTGACCCGCCGAGTGAGTCGGGCCCCGAATTACTTGGGTCAAGCCCATGGCTGTCATGGAAGCCATGAACTCCTGCGCTCCATCAGAGTGTTCACCGAGCGAAGGCAAGTTGAAATCCCCCAGAACCATAAGCCTGGGAAACTCAATTGCCAGCTCGGCTACCGACTGGCAATAGTGGTATTTTTGTTGACTGCAGCTAGAATGTGCAGAGCTAAACACAGGAAAGATAAAACTATAACCTATTGTTGTTATGATATTTCACCATTGCTGCGAAATTGACCTGCATTCTTCCCCTGCGTTCTGGTTAAGATAAAGTTAAAACCTTCTCAGATACATGATCTGATTTTATCTTATGCTAACCAGCATAACCATGTTTGTTTTATGCCAGATTAACATATTAATGTATGATATCATGAGCCATAGTGGCACAATGGTTAGAATGCCGAGAGCCGAGGTGGCGCAGTGGTTAGGGTGCAGTACTGCAGGCCACTTTAGCTGACTGTGATCTGCAGTTCAGCGGTTCAAATCTCACTGGCTCAAGGTCGACTCAGCCTTCCATCCTTCCGAGGTGGGTGAAATGAGGACCCGGACTGTGGGGGCAAGTTGCTGACTCAATTTGCTAAAAAAAAAAATTTGTAAACCGCGTAGAGAGGGCTGAAAGCCCTATGAAGCGGTATATAAGTCTAATAAATAAATAAATAAATAAATAATAAATAAATAAATGCAGTGCTGCAGGCTAGTCCTACTGACTCCCAGTTGCAGCCTTCCATCAGTAAAATGAGGAACCAGACTGTTGGGAGCAATGTGCTGACCAGTAGTGGGATTCAACATTTTTTATTACCAGTTCTGTACATGTGGTGTGGTAGGTGTGGCTTGGTGGGTGTGGCAGTGGAAGGATACTGCAAAATCCACATTCCCTTCCCATCCCATACCAGGGCAAGGATACTGTAAAACCCTCATTCCTTCCCCACCCCACTAACCTGCTTTCCAGCTCTGTTTTCCTGTTCAGGGCAACAGAAGAAGACCCAGTGAATCAGCTGGGATGTCCATCAGCTGGGACTCGGGAGGCAGCGAATAGATGGGGGCAGAGCCAGCCAGAGATGGTATTTGCTGGTTCTCCAAACTACTCAAAATTTCTGCTACCTGTTTGCCAGAACCCGTCAAAACTGGCTGAATACCCCCTCTGATGCTGACCCTTTAAACTGCTTAGAGAGGGGTGAAAAGCACTGTGAAGCGATATATAAACCTAAGTGCTATTGCTATATTAAGCATTATTAATAGGTGGTTTTATTGTTTTTTTTTCTTATCTCCCTTTTTAATCCTTGTATGTATGCACTACATTTTCTAGTGCTGCTTATAGCTGTATATATACTGTATTTTTTTAGAAATAAAAAATTTGAAAAATCTTTCATAAACAATTACATTATTCAATCTTAGTTTTTTTTTAAATTGATCAACAAATTCATTCATCGTGCTTTTCAGACAACTACTGATTTCTGAAGAAGCAGTTATGAAAATCAGACGCAGGACTTATTCTTGAATATTAAAAGGAAAAAAAGTGAATGCCTTTCCCTGTTGCAAGGGAAATGTTTGAAGATTGAGAGAGAGAGAAAAACACACAAACACACATGGAAAGAGAGAGAGGGAGGGAGAGAGAGAGAGAGAGAGATGGGATGACTCTTCTCATATACAGGTGGTCCTTGAGTTACAAACACAATTAAACCAAAAAATTCAGTTGCTAAGTAAGACATATCTTAAGTGAATTTTCCTCATTTTATGACCTTTCTTGCCACAGTTGTTAAATAAATCACTGCAGTTTCTTGACTTTGACTTTGCTTGTCAGACTATCACCGAAGATGACCACATGACCCTAGTTCACAATAACCATCATAAATATGAGTTGGTTGAGAAGCTACATGGGGCTGCCCTTGAAGAGTGTTCAAAGACTTCAGTTAGTCCAGAATGCAGCCGCGCGAGCGATTGTGGGTGCATCCAGGTACACCCACGTCACACCTATCCTCCGCGAGCTGCACTGGCTACCATTAGTCTCCGGACCCACTTCAAGGTGCTGGTCGTTACCTATAAAGCTCTACATGGCATCGGACCTGGGTACCTGAGAGACCGCCTCCTGTCGATTATCTCCCAGAGATCGATTAGATCTCACAGGTTAGGTCTCCTCCGGATTCCATCTGCCAGCCAATGCCAGCTGGTGACTCCCCGGGGGAGAGCCTTCTCTGTTGCAGCTCCAGCCCTCTGGAATGACCTCCCCGTGGAGATCCGGACCCTTACTACCCTCTCGGCCTTCCGCAAAGCCACCAAGTCCTGGCTGCTCCAGCAGGCCGGAGGGCTTGTGAAACATCCAGCCCCATGGAAATTGTGAATGTTGCGTCTTTTTTAAAGTGTTGTCTTTGTCTATTTATCCCCCTTCCCTTGTCTGTTGTGAGCCGCCCGGAGTCCTCCGGGAGTGGGCGGCATACAAGACAAATGAAATGAAATGAAATGAAATGAAATGAAATGAAGCATCTCAATTTTGATCACATCATGGGGATGTTGCATGGTGGTAAGTATGAAAAATGGTCGTCAGAGATCACGTTTTGCAGTACGATTGTAACTTTGAATGGTCACTCAATGCAAGTTGAGGACTAACTATGCAAGGAGACAAAAAGATTCAAACTCTCACACAAATTTAGGAAGGTTGTATTAGCTTTGAGAGGCCAGATGGGGAAAAGGACCAGATGAGCTAGTTCTACTTTATTGTAAAGTTAAATTAATGGCATCTTGCAAGTCTGAAAGTGTATATATCCCTCCCATCCCCTTTACACCCCCAAAACTATACGATTCTGAGAACTTGAGCTTCCCTGCTGCAGGCTAGGTTGCCTTTTGTTTGACCATTCCCTTGACTGCATCTCTTGACTTTGTCTTCCAAGGTCATTCACCCATGCCATCACCATTTGGTTGTGGCTCATTCCTAGGACTGTGTGGAATACAACTGGAGAAACCGTGCAATGTGGTCAGTGGGAAAGCTTAGACCAGGGGTGTCCAAACTTGGGAATTTTAAGATTTGTGGACTTCAACTCCCAGAATTCCCCAGCCAAATGGGAATCCCAAGCATATGCCTTTAGTCATCTCTTGTACCATGCTTCTTATAAAGAGCAATGTTGGCTGCTGCAGCCTTCTGGCAGAATTGTTTTTCTTAAATACAGATAATCTTTTCTCCCATTGCCATTATCATTAAGAGATACCTCTGAACTAATTGATTTATCCTCATCTTTTACTACACGTCTCTGTTGTCTGCTATTATTACCAGGGGTGATGATGCCAAATATTTCTCTCTTGTTTAGCAGAGAGATTTTTTTTCCATTCAGCACAAATATTTATTGAATACAGCTGTCTTACACTGTTTGGGATCGTGGTGTCTTAGTTAATAGCTTAAAATAACAGTTTACCGTAACATATGAGGTCAGTTTTTTAGTTGGACCATTAGCTCAATACTATCAATACCTATTCCGGGGTTCTCTGGAGTCTGAAGTAGGACAATTGTTGGTTTATTTTCCAACTCTACCTGAAGATATCAGGGGCTGCATGTGGGACCTTATGTATGCTAAACATATGCTCTACTCCTGGCATCTCTGGAGCTCAGACAGTATGACAAGAAATGATTCACAAATACATGTAATAAGATGCATAATTTCTTCTTCATAACAGCTTCTCCAAACAGTGCTGTAAAAGTTTTCAGTTTTTCTTAAGTGTGCCTTAAATCTCATACACGTGAATGAGCTGATTATAGCACTAGCACTTAGACTTATATACCGCTTCACAGTGCTTTTAAATCCCTCTCTAAGCAGTTTACAGAGTCAGGATATTGCCCCCAACCATCTGGGTCTTCATTTTACCCACCTTGGAAGGATGGAAGACTGAGTCAACCTTGAGCCTGGTGAGATTTGATCTGCCAAATTGCAGGCAGCCGACAGTCAGCAGAAGTAGCCTGTAGTACTTGCATTCTAACCACTGTGCCACCGTGGTATTATATATGTGTATAGGAGCACTTTGGACAGTCCATCCATCCTTCACATTAGTGTTGTCCAAGCCTGAGAATGCACTCTCTTCTCCTATTTAAATAGCAAATCACTTAAGGAAACTTCCCACACTGAATATAGCTTTCATCAGCCAAATGCTCCAATTGCCCACTTAAGTGCCCATGTGCATTTGAACTGCAACAGCGGAAGATTTGACAAACATCTGGCAGACCACCCACCATCCATGAATAACAGGCTGTGTTCAGCTTGCCACAGATTTTATGACCACAAATTTTATGGGCCTGCTGAGCTAACTTCCTTTCATCGCTTTCCCTGTTTGGTTGTTTATTTGCTTGTTTTATCTAGAATGTGCGGCATATAGGGAAATTTGCCCAGTCCTTTTGCTAGTTAGGTTTTGAGAAACAATACATTCATACAGATGTGACAATAGAAAGATAAGCATAACATGAGGGGAAAAAACCCAGACAATTGTTTCTATAAAACTTTTCAAGAATGTTTGCATGAGCCAGACTTACCGGAAAACATGACTGTAATTCCTGGAGAATACACAGGATGAGTGTTAAAAGCAAGTATGTGACTGATGTTCCTACTTCAAGAATATTAGAATGATTTCTCACTTATGGTATACTGTGCCATTCAATATCCTTGATTTAATACCTATTATTCACCATATATTAAGAACTAGAGATTAGCTGATGGCTTGGATAAGGCAGTTTGCCCTTCATGGTAGTGGATCTGCGTACTTGGGAGACCGCCTTCTGCCAATTACCTCCTCTCGACCCATAAGATCCCACAGATTAGGCCTCCTCCGAGTGCCATCTGCCAGCCAGTGTCGGCTGGCAACTACGCGGAGGAGAGCCTTTTCTGTAGCAGCTCCGACCCTCTGGAACGATCTCCCCGTGGAGATTCGTACCCTCACCACCCTTCAGACCTTCCGCACAGCCCTCAAGATCTGGCTATCCCGCCAGGCCTGGGGGTAAAGACCATAGTTTGCCCCCGCCCGAATATTGAATGAATGTTGTTTGATCTTAGTTATATATTGTATTTTTATGTTATTGTATGTCTTCCCCTCCCATAAGTTGTTAGCCGCCCTGAGTCCCCTCAGGGAAAAGGGCGGCCTATAAATAAACGCAACCTGAACCTGAACCTGAACCTACTCCTGCTCCCCCCCCTCATGTTATGATTATCTTTCTATTGTCACATCTGTATGAAAGTCAATCTTTGTGGTGGTGGATTAATTAATAGAATATTTATTGAAAGACATTTGACCAAAGTGTATTGGGCTTTGTTGTGACTTTTGTTGCATCTATTTATCTGTTTTAAATTATGCTTGAAATAATGGGAAATGTATTTATGAGTTTCTTTCATTCTTATTGACATTACTTCCTCTGTTCATTTCTTTCTCCTTCTCTTCTTACATGCACACACATACCTAGTGTACATAGAAGATATGTGTACTTCCATACAGATAGTCTTCAACTTAAAACAATTTGCTTAGTGATTGTTCAGAATTACAATGGCACTGTAGAAGGTGATTTATTACCAGATCTCATAGTTGCAACTGTTGAAGTGTCCCCATGGTGACATGATCAAAATTTGAGCACTTGACAGCTAGCATGAATTTATGATGGTTGCAGCATCTGGGATCATATGATCACCATTTGCTATCTTGTCAGCCATCTTCCAACAAGCAAAGTCAATGGAAGAAGCCTTAACAACCATGTGATTTTGTGTGGTGATTAGCTGGACAACTATGGCAAAAAAGTCATAAATTTTGACACAACTCACTGTTGCTTAGCAACAGAAATTCTGGTCCCAATTGTGGTCATAAGTCAATGGCAATCTGTATGTCCACATAATCACACAGACATTTACACATTTGTAAAGAGTATCTGAGGTCTCTACATTTTTCCTTTCTTTTGTCAAGTATTTGTTGGACTGTGAGTAATGCTTTACCCTATTCGCCTGCATCTAGAAAGATATTTATAATGAAATACTTTCTGGCATAATTTGCAAAACTTCCACAACCCTTAAGGAATCATTTTTCAAAGGCCAGGAAAAGAGTTATTTCTACCACTGCATCCATTAAGACCACTTTTAAATACTATGAAATTGGTATTTCAGAATTATTTCTCAACTTATTATTGTAAGAAGAATGTGTAGACTGGCCTTGATCAATGCTTCAGAGAAATGGTGAATGGGTTATCATTTAAAAGAATGAGCACTTACAGAGCGATAGAATGGACCCAGATATTTATATTTGTCCAAAGTTTGGCTTTTGTAATATCTGTTGCACAGAAATAAAGGTATTTGTACTGATCCCCCAAGCTAAGGGAATGGACTACTGGAGTAATTTATAAGAACCTGTCATCTTGTCTGGTAGTCTTTTCACAAGAATACTAACCCTAGTAAATATATAATCAAGAGTTATATGGCAACTGAAGTCCAATACATTTGGAGAGCATCAATTGGAGAAGATTGAAGTGAAAAATCCGCTCCATTAACACTGGTAGTGAACTGGAGAACATGATATGGAAGGGAGATAGGGAAGGCTGCTTGATGAAGGAATTTTCACTGATGCCATACAGTTTCTGATTCTCACCAACTTTCTTCTAGACCACTTTTAATGTTCTGAAGCCTGAGTAATGTTATTTTAAATAGCCTTAGGTCCAGATGAACCCATTTTGAGATTAGGGGTGTTGCAGAAGGGAGAAATCAGAAAATGCACTGCAAATGTTGACTTTTATGGTACTTTTAGTTACCTACTTATTGGTCAACTTGCCATGTACTAGAATTTAAATGAGCGCTCTCTTTGGAAGATGAGGACATATCTGGCTCCAACGGTGAAATTCACATAACAGATCGAAGCAATGGGATTTGTGGTCTTTCCCTTCTTGTAGACTTTGAATTCCTCTTTGGTGTTTTCTACCTATTCTAATTTAGTGTTCCTGATAAAAGTGTCAGTCTACGCTTATGAAGTTCATTGCTCTCCAACCTTAATGGATAAGGAAGCAGTATACCAGTTTAGTGTAGCGGTTGAGAAGGCCAAGAAACAAGAAAACTATGAGTTTTAGTCCTGCTTTAGGCATGAAAGACACTTGTATGATCTTGGACCAGTCACTGTTCCTCAACCCAATTCCCCTCACAGGGTTGTTGGGGGGAAACAGGATGAAAACAGATTATTATCTATGTTCCCCACATTATTTATAATAATAAAGGCAGTATTTTTAAAAAATAAAAATGAATCTCCTTCTAGTTACATTGTTTTTCAAGTTTTGTCTCCCAAGTCCCACCTATACAAGTTACTGGGGAAAAATTGTTTTCTAGCTTCCAAGCATCTAACTTAATATACATCTGCATGTAATTTAATATACAGATGTGTGTTTGAGAAAGTCAAGAAAGATGTTTAAATACACATGCATATAATTACTCTGGTAGGAATTTTAATGTAGTTGGTAGGTTTATACCATAGTGGAAAGCCCAGAAATAGCATATATTCTAAAATAAGACTGTTCCTTGCTAGCCTTTCCAAGAGAGATTTTACACCTGTAAAATGGGACATATGACACCCTAAACATACCTGACATCAGTACAGCATGGCAATGTGTTGCCAAAATTAAAATATTTGACTAGAGTTTTGGGACCTAAGTTCAAATCTACCCAGAGGAATATCACTGACTAATTTTGGATTTGGCAGTATGTCTTGGCTATACTTCCCTGAGAGGGGTTTTTTTTTGGTGGGGAGAACAGAAGAAGGAAGTAATCTGCAATCCACCTAGAACTTCTGGAGGATGAATTATAAATATAATAAACAAGGGAGAAAGTAAATAGTAATTGAGAAACGCTCAAATACTACAGCCAGCAATTATGCACATTTCCACTCTCCTTTAATTTATAAGAAATCTCATTTGCTGGCAATTCTAAATGTTCTCAATTGACCTAATTTCCCCTTCTATTGTCAAAATCAGTATACTAACATGGCATGTACAGTTTAAGGAAGAATTTAAGCAAATATTACACTAATTGATGGATCCTGATTTACATTTGACATTTGACTAATAAATCCATTGAAATCAATAACATAGATAATATTGCCTCATCAGATTCAAGCTAAGTGAAGTCCTTCTCTCCCTCCCTCCCTCCCTCTCTCTGTGTATACAGACTGCAATCGTATGAGTTCACATTACTAATTTTCATAAGTTTCATTTGACTATTCCAGAAAAACATGAGTTGCTGTACCTAATCTAATTTTATGCAAACTTCAAATGAAAGCAATATTGCTTTAGGAGGGACCATTTTTCTCCAAGTCACAATTAAAGTAAAATAAACAGGTTATTTAAGTTTACAATAAAATAAAATTTGTATTTATTTGAATCTGTATTTGATGGAAGGAGAAAAGAATGTAAGATTTAACTACAGCCTTATACATTCATGAATGGCTTTCATGAATAGTCATCTTGTCTCTTGTACCCTAGACCTATCAAATCTGAGCTGCAAAATTTCAGAGCAGCACTAGATGACAGCAAAGAAATAGGGGAAAAAATAAACCAGTATTCTGCTGCCCTGAAATGGTTGTCCAGAACGCTGCAGTCAAGATCCATAATCCTGTTTATCCAAGCACTTAACATCACATCCACCTATCTTCATGCATATCCAAGTTTCCTGCAGACCAATCTTAAACTTATATCAATAAAGCCAGGAGATAAGATGATCAGTAGAAGAAAATACTTGTCAACAAGTCTGCAGAATATTACCAAGATGAACAGGAAGCTTTAAAGAAATAGAATTTTCCACAGTGGCCAATGATTGCCCTGCTGGATCAGGCTTCAGAATCAGCAAGAGGTAGTGTTACATTATCACACAGACATCTTAGGAAACTAGCATTTTAAAATCCAATAATGTTCTAATACAGATATAACACCAGCATCCAGAAAAACATGGCATGATTCAAAGATGTTCTGGTGGACGAAAACTGTGCTTTTCATTAATGTACATACAAAGAAAGCCATCATTCTTTTGCAAATGAGAGCCATCTCTTCAAAGTCACAGTTGGATGGAAATGAACATCTCATTTCCATAGGTCATAGGAAATAACCTCCAGCTTCCTTCAAAGTCAAACTCTCAACTCCGGTACAAAAACCGAAGGAGTGTTTTCCCCAGTTTCTTCAGAAGAGCAGTAAGTAAATGTTACAGACTGTCGTCATGGGTTTAAACAAGAGAATTCTTCCTTCTTACATGTGCCATGAGATGTGCTTGATTTGCTTCCAATTAACGGTGTTTTCATAACATTTGTTTAATTGTGACCTGAGGGTGAGCTGAAGTTTCATGCTGCTTCACAATAGCTCATTAGGCCTTAGTCACAGCTTCTTGAACAACTGAAGAAATATGTTAGGAAGATTCTTTCTCTTTTTCTTTTTTTAATTAGCAGGGAACTGGGGTAAGAAGAACCAAATATAACTCCCAAACATATTAAATGATTCACTTCCTTTACTATCCCACCAGCCTCACTGGGTTTTTGGAGTATTTATCTCTTCTCCCTTGCAATGGCATTAGAGCAATGGATATGTTCCCTTTTTATGTATTTTCAAAGTGACTCATTTCAACATCACATTATAAATATCAAATAATTTCACAGCAGATGACATTACTGTTTTTTTAATTATTGGAAAGGATAGTGGGCTAAATTTCAAGGTTAAAATAAGTAGCCACTTCAGGATTTTGGGTTTTTAAATTTAATTTTTTTAGATTTACATCCTGCCTTTTCTCTGGAAGATCAAACCAGATATAATACAGTATATATTTCTCCCTCTTCCAATTTTCCATCACCTGTGAGTAAGTTGGTCAGAGAGAAAATAGTTGGTCATCCAGAGAATTTCCATAGGTCAGGGTAAAGTTAAACCTAAATTTCCTTAGTCTAGTGTCACATTTTAATCAAATGAAAAAGACTTTTTCTTTTCTTCTTGTAAAGAGGTAAACATATAACTAAAATGATTACTATATTTTTATTTTAATTAGAATACAAAGCACAAAAATATGGAGGAGGTTATTTTCTGTGGGATTTTTCCCTCTTTCATTTTTATGATCTCTTTTGATATTTTATACAATCACTTCTGACATTATCCAGAATTAACATGTGCCAAATAGTAATTATGAATAAATAATAAATGATAGGGGAATGTTATTTTGTATAGCATGGACCAGAATATTTAAATGCTACATTAAAAAATAGTGACATATTTTTCATGAGGAGGAAAAAGCCTTATGTCCACTGATGAAAAATATCTTTATTAGGAGGGAATTTCTTAATATCTTTATTAGGAGAAATAAAATGCCAAAATGTCACCGAAGAGGTCTCACCACCACTTTTAATTACTTGTCCCATTAGGGCAGGTCCTTTCTAAATCTCTTTCTCTGACCATTACCCACTAGGGTCCTTCCTCTCTTGTGTCATTGTTTGCTAGGTAATATCTCTTCTCCACTTTCTTCAAGGTCATTCACATATTCCATTACTGGTGCGTGCCCTTATAGATAAATTAATAAATAATACACAGCAATAATTACTGAACTCAGCAGGCTGCAAATTTGGTATCCAGAAGTTAGTCCAGCATAACCTTTACTCATTATAATAGTTTCCTTAAAGGGATGATGCATTTTCAATCACATAGTATATGCCCAACCTTTTTGACTATACAAAATGCAATCCAACGGTTTCCTGGCCATAATTGCTTTGCATGAATGAATGAATGAATGAATGAGCAAACAAACAAACAAAAAAACCCAGACTTGAACTCTTTTAGATTGCCACTTTGCTGGCCCTGATCCAAATCCAAGTCAGCTAGTTAAAGACTCTTCAGCTTTGCCAGTCCCCAATCTTAGGGCTGTTATACACTTGGCACTGCTCAATCTTTCTTAAAAATAGCAGCCTCCATAAATCATCTGCAGGATGGTGGTTGTAGTATTGTAATCAAAGCCCATCCTCTTTTATATGTGGGGTGATAGTGCAGCGATGTACCAATTCACTGTTTGATTTTGGCCATAATGGCAAACTCATCAACTTGGAGATTTTGAACACACCCCTTGGAAATCTATGCCATGAGCTTATGTAGGAGGGTATTAAAAGTTGTCAAGATGGTGTATCCCATCATTTGATTAAAGCCCTGCACATTTTTTAAATAATAATTAATATCCTTGCTATCTTGTCATCTCCTATCTGTTTACCTGTGAAGTGTTGGGAAATGTGCTATAATAAAAGTACCTAACATTTTATTTAAAGTCTAAACTCCTTCCATAAGACATGAAGCACATAATCCTCTAGTTCAATACCAAATCCTAAGCACAGTTTGTGATGCAGTATGTGAAATTCAGAGTCTCAAATGTCATGAAAGTAAATATCTATAATAGACATTTTTGACATGATTCTTTTCAGCCAATGGAAGCTGCTGGAGACTCCGTGTACTTAAGCTTCTTTGATAGCCATTTTCTGTTTTGTGGAATTCTTTCCTACTTGAGGCTGTTAGTGCTCAGATGTTGGTTTTAGTTATTTAACAGTTCAGTTGCTTTTCTTATTGGATCTCATTTTATGGATTTCTATTTTCAATGTTGTACATAACATATTTTAAACATTGTACTGTATTACTGAGATTGTTGAGAATCTTCCTTTGTTTTCAGTTATTTTTGTTATTTACTTCAAGTACTTTTTTAAAAAAAACATGGTAAAATATTTTTAATTAATAATTTTAAACTCCATCTGAAAACTAAGGTGGCCCAGGCAAAACTCAGAAAGTGCAAAAGGGTTTACAGAATACATCATGGATGTAGGTAAAGTTACAATCTCTTCCTTTCCTTTTTCTCTTTTCTTGATGGTATGTAACATTTCTGGTCTGTTTTTCTTTTGTAATAAAGGGAGTGGTCTTTAAAAATATATCTTCAGTTCTCAGTCATTGATATGATGATAATTAAAATTCCCTCTTTGTTACAAATGTTTTCCTCATGAAAAATGCAACTGCATAAATAATATGTAAACTAATCAGCATGTATGTTGTGCTTTTGATTAATGACTTCTTAATGCTGTTGAAGTGCTGGGTTGTTCAGTTTAATTAAATATCAGAGCACCAAAAATGTCTGTAGTCAGTTATATTATTTATTTAAATATCAATTGTCACACCATTTATACATGGAATGTTTTGCCCATTTTTGCATAGCAAAGCCATTAAACTTATTAGAAAGAAAAATAGAATAACACAGTCACTAATTTCTAAGGAATATGTGTGATTTTTATTAAACTCAAATAAATCATATCAGGATTATTATCGTTGTTACAACAATACAAAAACAAGTTGTTTATTCAGTGATTCTTCTTTTTTTCATAATGTTCCATAAACATTGTTTCCTAAATAAATATAATTTCCCCTTTGAATTAGTTTATTACCTAATTATTCATAGGTGTGAAGGAGACTATAAAGAAGAGAAAACAACAAAGTACTTCTTTTTTATGAATGTCATACAGAAGCCATGTCTTTTATCTCACCTTAAAAACACCCAGATTTTGATGACCCAGGGCAAAACACAGCCAGCTGATAGTTCAAACTCTCCTTTATTGCTCCAACTATCTCCCAAACACTCCCATTTTATGGCAAGTCCCAGAGCAAAGCGCACACACAAACCTCCAGGCAGCCTCTGCTGCGTTTAGTCCAGCAAAAGCTGTTAGCACCATGTCTTCAAGGCAAGAAGTCCAATGAAGCAAAGGAACTAGACAATGCATCCCTGAAGCAAAGGAACAATGCAATGAGTCCACGAAGCAAAAGAACGAAGTAATGAATCCACGAAGCAAATGAACAAGACAATGATAGGGCAAGAAGTCCAGACATCGCCAATGGCACACAAACCTCCATGAATTCAGCACTAGTACCTGACAAGCACCCGTCCCCATAGCATCTCCTTAAATCTCAATCCCCAGGTGTGTCTTGTGAAGACAGGCAGGATGTTCTTCTCCTGAGTCGTCAGGTCGGCTTGCACTGTTCCCGCTTCCTCTTCACTCTCTATGGTTGAGGATCAGGAAGGGGCGCTCCTTGCTCACCGCCTGAGCTCCATCACTCCCCATCTTCACCGTCTGCCCTTTCTTTCACCCTCACTCAGTCATCCTGCCCTTGTTCTTCCCTGCTGGCAAGCCGACCCGGGGTTGCCTCCTTGACCTCTGTCGGCCCAGCTCTGGCTCGTCTTCCTCCATGGACTCAGACTCCAACAGGGCCATGAAACATATACAATTTTAATAGACCTTTAATAGAATATATTCTGATTCATTCAATTAGATGTAGATAGATCAGGCATTGAGCTACACTGATTCTTCAACATCTCATAAAGTAGACTCAAGTTGATAAAAGTTTATACCGCAACATTCACTGGGTTGGCCATACTTAGAACAAACCAATAAGTTTAAGTGCCACTATTTTAGGAAATCTCCTCTAAATATGCTAAGTGTTGAGCTAGTTCTTCATATAGGTTCTTACTCATAATTACCTTGTTCTGTCCTTTAATCCTAGATTCCACTTTAAATATGAACAAGATGTATAATAAAGTAATATTGTAAAATGATAAGAAACAAAAATGAGTAAAACATATTAATTGAAAATATAGAGTGAGACAAAGAGAAAGAACTTCATACTGGGTTGTCCATGGTCAAAATATCATTTTTTTCAATAAGCATCTAAAGATGTTATTTGGAAGGGTTTCTACATTTCAGAGGGGAGAGCATGAACTTGCCACCACAGTGAAGATCCTGCTAAAAATAACCATCAGAATAACCATCAGATGGCATTAAGCAGCTCTCAGTAGATATGATGACCAGATCTATAACAGTGAAAAGTATCCTGGCTCCAAGTTCTTTGGAAATTTGAGTGTCATACTCAAAGTCTTAAATTTGGGTCACTTGTTGAACTAAAACATCGGCTTTGGGTGTTTCACACTTAGGCCACTTCCTCTTGACCCCAGTTCTCTTATATACACATGAGAGCCATATTCAAGAATACAGAATAGTTTCAAGTCCAATATCTTCAAATAGTATCAATGTACTACTTATGAATACTGATATATTGGCTGGGAATTCTGGTAACTTTTAAATACATTAAGTTGGGAAAGCTGTTTAAGATTATGTTAAAAGGGATGGCATGATATTTATGTTGATATAAGCCATCTTGTTTTATCTGATTATGAGAAGAAGTAACTTCAGAAACACTTCTCAGCTACCTAAATTAAATGAAACAGGAAAATCATCCTCATAGAAAAAATAGTGTTGTTTGTATTTGTATTTTCTTATGATAAAAAATGGGAGAGCAGAATTCCATTTTTCCCTCTCTTACTTCAGAGACAGGTGTCAGGGTAGATTGGATTATTTGAAAAGTAAGTAAAATAGATTTATCTCTTCCAAAGCTGTGGAGTATGTCCTGAAAAAGATAAGATACTCTTGTACATCAAGTAAGAAAGTGTGGATAATCTGATTTAATTTTGACAGCTGAAACAAAAGGAAGGAAGGAAGGAAGGAAGGAAGGAAGGAAGGAAGGAAGGAAGGAAGGAAGGAAGGAAGGAATTTGCATAGCAGCTGTACAAAATGTGTAAAGCCAGTTCAAGGCGCTGAAGAGAAAATATTTTAATTTATTCTAATTAGAATTTTTAAAATTGTCTTAATTCTTATACATTCTTACAATTTGAATCAAATTAGTGAAACCAACAGTTTTGGCCTGCTGGTGCTAGAATAGGTGCTTCAGGTTTATAAACGATAGACTATTGGGCTTTCTAATAAAAGAACAGTTGAAATCTGATTGACTTTAAATTATGAAAGCAGTTTTATATATTTCAATAGTCATTTTAATATCTTTAGTAATGTCCACTTTTTCATAGAAAATTTTGTTCGAGTTTTTCTATATTTGTGCTAATTGAACTGAAAATCAAGTTGCATATATTTGTATTTCTGCATCCTTCTCTCTTGTTTTATTGATCGACAAATGCTAATTCCTATGCAAGCTCTGATCTATTGACAAAGCCCTTTGCCCTTTCTTGGGGTTGAAAAAGTATTGCCTTGAAACAACACCAGGCTCTTGTCATCTGGGTTACTATCACATATAATGGCCTAGGAGTCTGCATTCGTTACTTATAATTTTGCAATGTCTTCATTTATTTACAAGCTTCTTTACCCAAACTCATTAAGCATGTCAATTTTTTACTGATTAGTAATTGTACTTAAGCATTATTTAAAAAAACAAAAAACAAACCCTAAACTATGTTGAAAAAAAGTTCATCAGATTCAGACTGCAGATACAATTACATACTCATCAGATTACAGGTATTGATTGCCAGTTACTACACCTCACCATTTGATACTGCCCAGATAACTAAATAGACACTATCCCATTTCTTTTGCAGTTAGCACTCTCAAGTGCATTTTATCTTCTTACACATTGCAAACAGTTCAGTGAGTTTAACTCTTTGGTTACGTTCAGTAAAATTACAACCCTTGGCTTGTGAGAACTTTTGGCTGTGAAAATTCAGGATAAACATTGGAGTAGGAAATATCAGATTTCATTCTGAATATTTTTCATAGCTTCTACGTAACTGTAGAAATAAATCTTGCTTATTTATTTAACTTTTTTTAAAAATTGCACCCACTTACTCCTGCCAAGCCAAGCCATGTAGACTAAAATTTTGTCAATCATAACTAAAATAAGGTAAAGGTTCCCCTCACGCATATGTGCTAGTCATTCCCGACTCTAGGGGGTGGTGCTCATCTCCATTTCAAAGTCGAAGAGCCAGCATTATCTGAAGATGTCTCATGGTTATGTGGCCAGCATGACTAAAGGCCGAAGGCACACAGAATGCTCTTACCTTCCCACCAAAGGTGGTTCCTATATTTCTACTTGCATTTTACTTGCTTTTGAACTGCTAGATTGGCAGAAGCTGGGACAAGTAACAGGAGCTCACTCCATTACATAGCACTGGGATTCAAACCACCAAACTGCCAACCTTTCTGATCGACAAGCTCAGCGTCTTAGCCACTGAGCCACTGCATCCAACAATAACTAAAATACTGAACCTATTAATAAACAACAATAAAACCAACAGTGTCATAATTATAAAGCAGCCATTGGTACAAACATAAATGAACTGCAAAAAAGAATGCCAATTTACATAAATCGCTTCTTATATTACTTTTCAATTATTTCATATCCAAAGACAATGTAAACTGTAAACTGATGGAGAGGTAGTTCCACAGTCGTGGGGCCACTAAACAGAAGGTCCTGCCCTAAGTGATACCAGATGAGTCACCTCTCTTGGTAACAACATCAAAGCATCTGGTGCTTAATGCTCTGTTTTTTTTCTTGATACTGTATTCTAATACAACATTAAAAGGAGGGGGAGCAGGGGTGGGTTCCTGCCAATTCTAACTTCTTCTATAGAAGAGGTTCCACAAATCTATGGTGCCGTTTAGAACCGGTTCCAGCTTCCTCCCCCCGCCCATCTGCACCACGCTTGCCCCACCCGCTGCTCACTGATTAGCTGTCTCACCAATCGCCCAACCCACCTCTAAGAGTCCTATCTAAGCCTTAAAGTCTTAAAACTGTCAAGTTTGAACATTTTTCCCCCTAAAGAGTTAGGGGTGCAAGGGTCTTGTAACTTGACATCTTTAAGACTTGCACACTTCAATGCCAAAGTTTCTGAACCAACATGACTAGAGGAGGAATTCTGGGAGTTGAAGTCCACAAGTCTTAAAGCTGTCAAGTTTGAACACCTCTGGGTTTTTTTTTTCTAAAGAGTTAGGGGTACAAAGGTCTTTAAGACTTGCGTGCTTCAAATGCCAGAGTTTCTGAGCCAACATTTTGGTTGCTAAGCAAGAGCGTTGTTAAGTGAGTTTTACCACATTTTACAAGTTGGCCATGCCCACCCAGTCACATGACTGCCAAGCCACTCCCACTCAGTCACATGGCTGGCAAGCCACTCCCACCAGATCACATAGCCAGCAAGCCACTCCCACAAAGCAGGCCACACCTACAGAAGGGGTTCTAAATGTTTTTGAAACCCACCACTGAAGGGGAGGAAAAGGAAATGAAAAGGAAGAAAGAGAAGAAAGTAGAATACAGAGTTAGTCTTGGCATTCATTCTATATTTTGATTTCACTGGAGATAAAAATGTATTTTTTTGCCTACGTTGCATTCTTAATTTCCCTTTTAATATTTTAATCATCTGTTCTAATTAGTTACAAATTAACTTTTGGGTTATTTTATTTCTTTGTGTGGGTTTGGCCATTTTCCTATATTCTACTTTATTGTATTTACTTTTTTTTTCTGTATGCACCACTTTGGAAGCATTTATTAATTAAAAAAAAAAAGCACAGCGCTGTGAATAAGTAAAGAGGAAGTGATTGGACAAGTCTAATGTCTGCCCAATCTTTGCTTAGTGTGTATCATTTGCTCTAGGCATATGTAATGACATCTTGTCCTTACTAAACTTTTCTGAAAATGCACATGGTGTATCAAATCCATTCCATTAAAATGAATACCACTGGTATTTCACTTGTGCTATACTATCCTCATTTGATCTCTTCAACTGTGTGTACTTCTGGCACACGATGAAAGATATAATTCGGGATTGCTGAAAAAAAAAAAGATAGAAACCTCAACCGAGTATCTGCCAGAGGTGTTGATGGACGGAGGTGTTGATTTCTCATTTGGAACGCACACAGGAAACTGTGCCAGCCAGTTGTTGTTTTGTTATTGTTGTTGATATGAAATAGATTGCAGTATTTTACTACTTTCCAAACAAGGGTTTCAAAGAATTACTGAACAAAGCCATACGTACCTGGGATACAATTGCTTGTAAAAATTGCAATTTTTGCTAGCAGGATAGTAAGCATCTCAATTTTGCTTAACATCACACTAGTGTTGCACATTCACCACCACTCCAGTTGTTTCCTTAATGTCTTTTTTCCCCTTTTTTTGAGGCAGTTACTTGGTTGTAATTTGGGAGCTTTTGTTCTCGGGCCCATTGGAAATATCATCTATACGATCCATTTTACCTCATTGCTTCTTAGTGTGCATCATGACATATTATTCAAAGCATTTCAGGTTCCTGATTTTAACACCTGGCTTTGAGCCCTCCTATAGTGCCACTGGCATAATGGAATAATGCCAAGGGATCTGGTTACCTTTCTGTTCCTCTGATTCTAAAAGCACATTGTTTTGCACAGCTGTGTGTCTAACATTTTTAATGCCATATGTATTAATGTTTGTGTATTAAATCCTATATATAAATATGTTTGAGCATTGTGTGCATCAAGAATATGTTGTCTTTGTTACAACCCTTTTATTTAAAAAGCTCAAAAATACATAAAACCTAAATATCATACCAGTCATTGCAAATCAGAAGTCACATCTTTGGTATTCCGCAAAAGTTATTCTATCAAAAATACATTGGAAACACAATGCATTGCCTCTTCTTCAGTGAAAGACTGGGATACCCAAAGGTGCTTTTCGAAAGGCAACTAGACTTCCTTGTTTTTTTTCCTTGAAAACATTTCACTTCTCATCCAAGAAGTTCTTCAGTCCCTGATCAACTTTCTTGGAGAAGTGAAATGTTTTCAAAGAAACACCAAGAAACTCCAATTGCCTTTTGACCTTTGAGACAGCCTTAACCTGGATGATTCAGAATTTCCGTAGTCACATCCAAGGAATTGATCAGCAGATAAGGCAACCAAGTCTTGTTTTCCTCTTTAGGATGACTTATGATTGTACATGCAAGCCACAAAATTATGACAATTACTTTCATATTTCCCATATAAAGAGAAGGAAATGGCCTATAGCAGTGATGGTGAACATTTTTCTGGATGGATGCCAAAAGGGTGCATACCAGAGGTGGGTTCCTACCAGCTCGCACCTATTCGATAGAACCGGTTCGTCAAATCTACCGAACCGGTTAGAAGAGGTTCCACCAGTGGACCCAGAAAGCAGGCCACAGCTACAGAAGAGGTTCCAATTTTTTTTGAAACCCACCACTGGTCCTTGGATATGATCATTGTGCACTATCATGCTCATAATTATAAAACTCAGTGCTTCTGTGAAAGGTAAGGATGACTACTGCATTTGTGGTGCAATCAGAACATTGCGTGTGTTGAAGTTGTTTTAACGCAAACCAAAGATGCCTTTAAAAAAACAAGTTTACATCATATTCTTATGCATGTCAGTGCTGTGTGTGAGGTAATTTGAGGTGGTTCTGACAAGTCTTGTCCGCATCTTCATATCCGGTCACATGGGCAGCAAGTCACTCCCATCCGGTCACATGGGCGGCAAGCCACTCCCACAAAGGAGGCCACACCCACAGAGTAGGTTTGAACAATTTTTGAAACCCACCACTGGCGCATACATGCCCACACCCGTAATGCAATCCCCTCCCCTCCTATGTCTATGCACACAACCCCCCATGCTCCCTCCTGCGCATGAGGACAGGCCTCACTGAAGCCTCCAGCCTTCCGATCAGCCTGTTGGGCCATTTTTCACCTTCCCAGGCTTCAGAAAAGCCTTTGGAGCCTGGGGAGGGCAAAAAAACAACCCAATGAGCAAACCGGAAGTTTGTTTCTGAATTTCCGGTAGGCCCATTGGGCCCATTTTTCAGCATCCACGTGCTCCAGAGGCTTTCCTGAAGCCTGGGGAGGGCGAAAACGGCCTCCCCCGTCCTCTAGAAGGCCAAAAATCAGCTGACATAGGGCAACACTTTACGTGCCCTAAGATATGTTTCTGCGTGCCACCTGTGGTAGGCATGCCATAGATTCGCCATCACAGGTCTATAGTCAGCCCTTTTTAATAGCTAGGTAATATTTTCCAGGTTAAGGCATAAAGACTCCCCAAAACAGTGATATACAAAGAGAAACTGCCTGTCATTGAGGAAAGGAAAAGAAGAAATGGATTGGAGCAGTGGTGGGTTTCAAAACTTGTTCGAACCTACTCTGTGGGTGTGGCTTCCTTTGTGGGAGTGGCTTGCCTCCCACGTGACCAGATATGAAGATGCCGATGACACTTGTCAGAACCACCTTAAATTATCTCATACACAGCACTGGCATACATAAGAATATAATGTAAACTTGTTTTTTAAATGGCATCTTTGGTTTGTGTTAAAACAACTTCAACACACGCAATGTTCTGATTGCACCACAAACGCAGTAGTCATCCTTACCTTTCACAGAGGCACTGAGTTTTATAAATATGAGCATGATAGTGTAGAATAATCATATCCAAGGACCAGTGGTGGATTTCAAAAAATTTTGGAACCTCTTCTGTAGGTGTGGCCTGCTTTCCAGGTCCACTGGTGGAACCTCTTCTAACCGGTTCTGTAGATTTGACGAAGGTGAGAACTGGTAGGAACCCACCTCTGGATTGGAGCTTTCTTTAGTTCCGTGGGAACTAAATAGGTTGTTTACAAAACTAGTTGCCCAAGGTTAATAAAACATATGCTTGGCCTGAAAAGGAAAGTTATGGCCAATAATCATAAAGATCTTCCAGAGTTAAGGCATAAACCTTGACTCCTTGACCTCTGGAAGATGCTTGCTGTGATTTCTTCCTGGTTTCAAAGTTTCAGGCTCCAATTATTAAACATTCAGCACTGTGGAACACGATGGGTCCTGTGATATAACCTGCTCTTAAGTACATTCGATACAATCTCCAGTGTCACTTCCTTCTCTCTATTCTATATTAAGTTTCCTTCTGGCTGTTTGTATTCTGAATGTTAACTCTTCCTTGCACAAAAAAGTCATGTAAAATTCCATCCTCAACTCTTACTTGGGCAGGTGCAACAATTTCTTCTCTAGTTTGCCAGAATAGTTGCCTGGGGATGATTGTAGTTATAACCATCACAATACAATGCAAGCCTACAAAAGTTGATTCCAAAGGAAGCTCCACAAAGCTTGGTGGGTGTAGGAATTGCAATTTTCTGGCATAAAATGCTTTTTACCATGGTCAGGCAATCATCTGGTTAAAAAGTTTGAGAAACTCATATTCTTGAATCCATAGACAGTTAATATACATGGTTTAAAGCAGTGGTGGGATTCAATTTTTTTTTACTACCAGTTCTTTGGGCGTGGCTTTGTGGGTGTGGCTTGATGGGCATGGCAGGGGAAGGTTACTGCAAAATCCCCATTTCCTCTGGATCAGCTGGGACATCTTAACCAGCTAGCATCTCACTGATAGAGAAGATATTATTTGGACTGGAGCAACTGCACACTGTGTAAAATGTAGATATGTTCTTTTTCTATGAAATCTATAATCAGCACTTCTCTTTTAATAAACAAAAGGAAAATGATTTTTCTTCAAACAGAATTTCATTCAGGAATATATGCAAATATTGGGGTACTTTTCTTCCAAATGAAAACAGATGGGAATTTCTTCTAAAATTTGGAAAATATTTTACGCCAGATTATTTCTTGTAAGGACTCAGTATCTTTAAGTAACTTTGGAAAATGGTGGCTCAGTGGCTAAGATGCTGAGCTTGTCAATCAGAAAGGTCAGCAGTTTGGCAGTTCGAATCCCTAGAACCGTGTAACGGAGTGAGCTCCCATTATTTGTCCCAGCTTCTGCCAACCCAACAGTTCTAAAGCATGTAAAAATGCAAGTAGAAAAATAGGGACCACCTTTTGTGGATAGGTAACAATGTTCTGTGCGCCTTCGGGGTTTACTCATGCCAGCCACATGACCATGGAGATGTCTTTGGACGGCGATGGCTCTTTGGCTTTGAAACAGAGATGAACAACACCTTCTAGAGTTGGGAACGACTAGCACGTATGTGTGAGGGGAACCTTTACCTTTATCTTTAAGTAAAAGTATATGGTACAGGTTTTGAATTAAACAAGGCTCATCCCTAACTTTAAAATGAAAGAGAAAAAAAAAGGAGGAGGAAAAGGAGGAGAAGGAAGAGGAGAAGGGGGAGATGTAATTTGCATTACTACTTGCTGCCTCCATATGCATGCCTTAAACTGGCACCAAATTAGGCTGAAAACATCTTTGAAATTTTCCATGCTACACAACAGGGGTCCCCAAACCCTGGTCTGTGGACTAGTACCAGACCACGACATGCCAGCAACTGGGCCACACAAACAAGCAAAGCCCCATCCATGGGATGCAGACAGCATGCAAAACCACGCCCCTCCGGTCTACTGAAAAACCTTCCTCTATGCAACCGGTCCTGGTGCCTAAAAGGTTGTGGGCCGCTGCTATACAGTTTAAAATATTTTGAGTGAATATATAAAAACACTGGTTTCCCGAGCCTCATGAATTTTGCATAATTGTCATTTCTGCTCCTTGCTGAAAGAAAGTAGATTCCCTTCCCCACCCCAATTCCCTTTCTTGTCCATCTAGGAGAAATCTAAGGAGAAATTAGGCTAGCCTCTTGTTCTTTTCCTGCAGCATTGCTTAAGTTTTCATCACCTGATTCTAAGAGAAGATAAACTGCATGTTACCTGAAGCCTCTGCTGGAGCGATGTCTTGGAAGGAGTGGAAATTAATTCACCTCTAACCCTGGTGCCAATTTGTAACCCTGATGCCAACTGCCAAGGGATAAGGGCTTATCCTATTCTGTGCTCTATTATGCGCAGAAGCAGTCAAACTCTTCCACTATGATCTAGTTCATAACTGGCTACTCCAGGTACTAAACTCTCCACTTCTACTTGTTTCCTTTTCTGATAAGAACTTATAAAGTTTGCTGTAGTTGCCCATCAGTCGGATTCATTGAGTGATTGATAAAGACTCCAGTGACCAAGTTTGGGGGGGGGGTCCTTTTTCTGGTAAATCAGGGATTTTGCTACATACATTGTAAAGCTTCATGAAAATATCTTGACATTTAGGAAACACAGACATTGTGTATTTCTCCACTTCATCTTTCTTGTTTTTTTCTTGCTTAGATAGATTTAAAAACCTTACCATAATCTTATCATAATCGCATCTGGAGAGTGTGAAGTATTATGTGCTGAGCTATTTCAGGTAGAATATTCTTGTTGTGATGTTGGTTTTATAGCTGTGGGCTAAAGGAATGACTTTCTATACTAGATTGAAGGGGAGGTTTCAGCAAAGAAACAGAGTAGATCAAGGTGGTAACCTTTTTTTTTGGCACAGTATTCTCCAAGATGCTTTAATTTAGGCAAGCAGATTTGGGATGACTCTGTCGTTCTTAGCATGAAATTTATTTTGAGTGGAAATAAAGAGGAAATGAGAAAGAATCTGAGCTTGATTGATTGATTTAGCATATGGCATATTATATACATGGATATTCTCTCTCTCTCTCTCTCTCTCTCTCTCTCTCTCTCTCTCTCTCTCTCTCTCTCTCTCTCTCTCTCTCTCTCTCTCTCTCATTGTACAAATATAATCATATAGATTAATAAAACACAATAAAACATGAATGTGAAAACATCTGATCTACAGTTTGAAGTCAGATCGTGCAGTCACACTGAAGGGGGGGGGGTACTACGCCCTTTATTTGTACAGAGTCCCAGTAGACACTTTGTGAGGTGTGAATATTATTCAGGATTGTCCATTGCTGACATGGTAATTCAAAACCTGGCACCTTTTTTGTGGGGTCATTTTCGTGTCTTCCTATGTTTGGGCATTCAGTGACCCACTTGGTTTTCCATTGGGATTAGTTGTTAAAGTAGCTGGGCAGATGTTGGGCCAGTGCCAGTGAAGTATTCCCAGATTTGAATCTTCTGGTTAATAAATGAGGAAGATCTGTGTACACCGATAGGAGTGAATTGTTAATAGTTTTTCTGTGTCTCTCACTAGTGCATATTGCTTTCATAAAGCTGGCAATGCTATATGGCTTAGAGCAGGTAACCAGCAAGTCAGAGTGTTTTAATACATCCACTTATAATTCTCACAATGTCGTTGAGTCTGGCATCTTACTAGTATGGCAGCTGTTAAGCCATATAGGGGCACAGTATGAACCTGAACTTGATGCTGAGAGTGGAATCAGTTTATTATTTATTACAAATGTTTTCATGCTGCTTCAATTGTGCCAAATTAAATGATTACTTAATATTATTGTAAAATAAATGGGAATTACTATGTGTGGGTAATCTACAATGAGGTTTGCAATCTAAGACTGATGGAAACATAATAATTGAAGTCTTAAACAAGGACCTAAGAAGTATTAATAAGTATCGAAGAAAATAGAGAGTTCCAATACAGGCACCTGTCAGGGGTCGGTTCTGGATTCTTTTACTGCTGGTTTGCTCAGGGATGTGCTTTGAGCACATGTGTGTGCCCAATAGTAAAATATTGCTTATGCACATGCACACAAGCAAAAAACAAGATGGTGGTTCAGATGCATGGGCGGCCGAGTTACTACCTTCTTGGCCGAACCGGTCCGAACCAGTAGGAACCCACCTGTGGCACCTGTTCAATATATTCCTTAGCATTGCTAGAACACACAGGCCCCTCCATTACGACAAGGTACTCTTCCTTTGGAGATGTGAAATTATAATTATTATTTTAATTATCATCACGTATAAACTATCATGATTGAAGTCTATTGATATATCCCAGGGGTGGTATCTATTTACCTTCCCTACCAGTTTGCAAATGTGACCACGTGCACATGCTTTGCCCGCATGCGCCATGTCCGTGCATGCTCTCTGCCTTCCGCGCATGCACTTTGCCTTAAAAATGCCCTAAATGGAATGCCCTAGATCCGGGGAGGGTGGGCTGGACCACCCGCCTTTTCCGGTACCAGTTCAAGTGAACCAGTCGGAACCATCAGAATACCACCTCTGATATATCCCCATATGGACAAGAACAGAATTTGAAAACAAACCGTATGATCTCTCAAACCAATGCTCTTGGAGATGAGAAATCACCTTTTACAGAAAAGTCCAGTTGGGTTCTTGCTTTGTCCCATCTTCAGCCCATGATCATTGCAAATTTCAGTAATATTTTGAGAAAAGTCAGTGTAACGGGATCTGATCCGTAACAAACCAAGTTCAGAAACCAGATGACTTCTACAACAGCTTTTGGACTGCTCACTGCTTTTGACGCAAAGCAAATTTGGTGAAAGACTACCTGCAAAGATCAGTAATTTGAGATTAAGAAACAATATTTTGCATGTAATTTAAATTTGCATGTTACTTAGAAACAAGAATTTTAAGGGGGAGATTTCAGAAGTCTCTGACTGAACTGAATGCAACCACAGCCACAGCTGATCTTTTACTGTTTCAGCTAAAAGGAAGGAGTCAAACCACTCTAGGATCCAGTCCTTAAAAGGGGGGTTGGAAAGCCTATGAAATGCATATGTGTTTCATTAGGTCTAATGAGTTGCCTCGTCTAATTTACAGTGTTTCAATCCAACCCCTCCAGCTGACTTAATTTGCTCATTTATATATTTTTGCTGTTTATATTGTGTTCTATAAAGAGTCGGGCTGGAATTTTCTACATTTCTGAACAGGTTTTGCAAAATAATTTGTAAAAGACTGAATCTGATTATCCAATATTAATAGATAATGGAAGAATCGTGGTGTGTTATTTTTTCATTAGGTAGAAATTTGTGATAACATGAAGCAATACAGGCCACGAAGAAAAATGTCATGTCCAAATCATTGAAGGGGTGGATCTTGAAGAATTTTGCTCTATTTTTTTCCCTCTAATTATTTTTGCTTGTTTACATTAGCCAAATATCCCGGAATTACTGTATTTCTCAATGTTCATTATTCTACATATTACACATTTATTTTAGTTGATCTCTCAATACTGCTGCAAGTTGTTTAAGTTCACTGCTGTTTTATAATTAGGTAAGTAAGTTCCAAGGTCATATATATTACAGCCACACTGTGAATTCATAATGCAAGTACTAGTTTAGTTAAAGGACACAGAATATATTGACAAGAAAAATACTAGGTGTGCAACTATTTTCATGTACTTACCAATACTAAATAGCTAACCAGTAATAGATAGTGGGTTCCCCCTCCCAAAATTAGTGCCAGAGGATACGAACTAAAAATTCTTGTATTAAGAAAAGAAAATAGCAACAGCAATAGTCTTCTGTTTAATACCAGACATGTGCAGAAAAAGGAATGACAGAATCATAGAACTGTAAAGGGGCATTTAAGCCGTTAAGTGCAACTTCCTGCCAGCACAAATCTAAATTAAAACATCCCTGACAGATGGCTCTTTGGCATCTGCATGAACACACAGCAAAGGGGAGCCTAATACTTCTCTGACCAATTAGATCCACTCTAATTTTAATTCATTATTTATTGTCCTGAACTTTGAACTGATGGAGAAAAGGTCTTGAGTTTCTTTTGTGTGAAATTCTTTCAGATATTTGAGGAGTACTATCATATTCCCTTCCCGTCCCCATCTCCCCCACCTTTCTCCATGCAGTCTCTCTTCTTGAAACTAAACTTTCTTAATTTGTTTCAACTTCTCTTCACAAGACTTTGCTTCTAGGTTGCTGGTTATCCTCACTGCAATTCTTTAAACTTATTCCAATTTGTGTGATGATCAAATCCAGGAAAAAAGTCTTTGGGACTGAGGGTCTGATCAATACAGAGTAAAGTGCAGCTATACATCCCAATGCATTTCAAAAGCATTCATATGTCGATGCAACCTGAAATTGCGTTTGCCTTCAGCTGCAGATTCCTATATAGTTTGTAACCAACTATTATTTGCAAAATATTCTTCACAAGCACTATTACCAAGCCAGGTGCTCCTTTTCTATAACTATGCATTCAATTACTGTTTTCTAACTGGGAAAAATGTTGCACTTTACGAATTCCCCCAATTTATGTCACCTGAAATATTTGCATTCCCTCCATCTCCTCATCCAAATTATTAATAAAATTTACAGTTAAAGAGTATAGGAATGTATTTTATGGTATCTAAGACAGCTTCTCACTTCAATATGATGAAGAACCAGTTATGAGCACCTCTGAGTTTCATTTCTAAATCAGCTATGTTTTTATCATGCCATCCAGCTTTCCAAAATGTTTTCCAATAAGATACATTATTCTATAATGATAAAGATTATAATGCCATACATAATATAAACTATGTAAATGAGGTACCTTCTCAAGTGCTTTTCTAGAACAAAAAGTAAATAAAATTTGATTTTAACTTATTACCTAAGTTTTAAAAAAATATGTTCGTTGGATAAGGGTTTTTTCCCTTGACAAATCTATGCTAATGTCTGGTGATTATTGCATCATTTCCAACATGCTTATAGATGGATTTTTTGTTAATGACCCATGCTAGAATATTACACTGCTTTCCCCTCTTTTGTGAATGCAAGATATAGTTTTCCAGCACTTCACCCGTCAAAAAACAATTAATAAAGTTTTGGATCAGATTATCACTTTTCTTCAATGCTCTAGGTTGCAATTCATTGAATTCTGAAGATTTAAATTCTTTTATAGTATGTGTGTGTGTGTGTGTGTGTGTGAGAGAGAGTATACACATACACACACACACACACACACATACATACATGCATACATATATATTTCTGATCATATTTCTATTAATTTCAGGCTTCAAAACAGCTCTTCTTTGTTGCCTTCTGGAACGTATATGCTCTTGTTGAAGAGAACAGAACCAAAACATAAGTTTACTGGGTCTGTGGGTTTTTTTGCTATCTATTAGTGTTTTGTTGGTTCATTCAACAGTTGGCATACTGGTTCATTTTTTCCCTTTGATTTTGAATAATGTTTTTTAAATTCCTTTTCATTGTTATTATTGATATCCTTTGCCAATTTCAGCTCATTCTGAATTTCAGCATTATTGACCTTGCTTTCTTGTTTTTAATGTAAGCAATTAATTTTCCAGTGAAATAACAATGAACTTCACCTATTGGTAATACTTGGAGCCCACTAACATCTTTACATTTTAAAATACCAGAATCAGTTAGATAAGCTTTTTTCATTGGGGCTCACCCATGTGTCACCTTTAAACATCATACTCTTATTTATAATATATTTAATAAAATGTATTAAATATTACTAGAGAATATTTAATACATTTTATTAAATATATTATAAATAAGAGTATGATTATTTCATATACAACAATCTCATTATTGCTATGATCTATATTATTATTGTGTTATTATACTATCATCATTTGGATCATCATTTCAGATTCCTTAATGACTTCAACAATGGCAAAGTTACTAATGCACTTGAAAGGTTCTTGAAAATTCAGGGAGCTTTTAAAAGGTGTCTCTGCCTTGAAAGTAGCCCAGGTTGAACTACATAAAAAAATCAAACACCAGGAGCTGACCACAGGAAACATTTTATGACATTTTGTATTATATTTTAAAATGCTGTTTCATAATTTTTGCCATAAAATGTTTTATAAAATTTGTCAAATTTCAAACTTTTTAAAAAACTTCAAGTTGTTAGAATGCATTAGTTAGCAATATGAAAATTGCTGGTAAGCAGGTAATTTGTCTGTAGTTGCCCAGTGCTGCCCCTTTTTGTTGGATTTTGGATGTGCAGTGGTTAGAGTGCAGTACTGCAGACTATTTCTGCTGCCTGCCCACTATCTGTAATTTAGTAGTTCAAATCCCACCAAGCTCAAGGTTGACTCAGCCTTCCATCCTTCCGAGGTTAGTAAAATGAGGACCCAGATTGTTGGGGGCAATATGCTGACTCTGTAAACTGCTTAGAGAGGGCTGTAAAGCACTGTAAAACTGTAAAGCAGTATACAGTATAAGTCTAAGTACTATTGCTAGTGCTATTGCTATCTTTCATTATCAGATAGATTTTGTCAGATGTTAGCCAATCTTCGATTTCACCTCCTTGCAGTACTGTATATTATTAAATACTTTGAAAATGAATGGGATGTCAGATGTTTCAACACAAAACCTACAGTTCATTGTTACTTGATGCTTCCTTGCAATTTTCTCTACCATTTCTGCTGTCATTACAAGCTATTCATCTCCTTTTTATTTTTATCCACTTTATCCAAGCTGCATTCTTATTGCATTTATTTGGTTGTCCCAATGCATCATTTTTTCTTTGTCAGGTGTTGATTGGTTCACTTCAGCCTCTCCATTGATGGATCGGTAAAATGTTTCTGAGTCAATTGAAGTTGAAGATTTTGTCTACAGCATGCAATTACAGCATCATATAGGTTATAGTTATTTGTTGCTGTATTATTTTAGTGGTTCCTTAATCTTCCCTGTTCTAGATGATATTTCTTAATCAGGTATTCTTGTATGCTTGCATTTAATCTTAATATTCTGATCTTATTTTCTAGGCTTGATCTTTCATTGTAGTGATACACTGTTTGGCTTTTTTTTCTCTGTTGATTTTGCATCCAAGGTAATTAATTATTACTATAGCCAAGCTGAATATTAGTCGGTTTGTTTCTTGCAGTGATCTGGTGCTTATATTTGATATTACAGTATTGACACCTTTTAATACTTGTGCTAGTTGCTTCTTTGGAGGAAGCTTAAATGGGGGCAACCTTATTGTGTTATCTTTGTGCTATTCTAGCTGCTGAATTCAAGAATATCATTTTATTTTATTCCACACAAAAAAGCCTCAAAACTATAGATGGGTGAATAATGGGAGTTTTCTCTGTCCTCCTGCCTGCCATAATTCCATTACCTACAATAAAAGTGGAAAATTATCATTTGTGTTTTTAGTAAAACTTCAGTGGTGATAATGGGAATGTCTCTTGAAAATCAAGCAATGGTTTCCAGTGCAAGAGTTAAAAGCCTTTTTCTGACATATTGACCAAGTTCAGGAGCTTTCAAACTTCTCCTTGGCTGCCACTTCAATATCAGAAGAAGTACCGGTATTCATGTTAATTTAATACATGCAAATTAGTTTGAATGGCCCTAAGTGGCCAGTCCTGCCTACAATTAGGACTTACCTTAGTCAAATTATTTAAATATCATATAATGTAACCACCAAAAGGAATCTTAAAAATAATTGAGTCCAACCATTTGCCTGCTAGAAGAATCCACTACAATAGCATCTTGGATAAATGTTTTCCAAGTCTCTTTTTAAACCTCAATAGCAAAGGAGACTCCAACATTAAGTGAGGCAGCTTGTTTTCATTGTTGAACAAATCTTACTGTGAGGATTTTTTTCCCAGATCAAAATCCTTGCAGTTTAAACTCATTGTCATGATACCATCTGCTGACATGCACAGGCATGGCTTTTCACAATAGATAATACTATTCTCACAGATTATGATGACTGTTTCTCTTGACCTTGCTATCCGTTCATTCGTATTTTGTGTGATAAGGATATAAACTTTTATATTTGCTGATAGGCATCTTCATTCTGCAGGAAAGGTGAATACTTCCATTGAATATAAAATGTGCTTTGCTTTCACAAAGGGCAGATCCTGATATTTAATGGACTCAAATTTCCCCTTCTTTCTTCATTTATTTATTTTTTCATTCCAAAGCCAAGATTTCAGCGGGGTTTACAATTATCTTGGCTTCTTTAGAATATCTTGAGTCTTAATCTGAGATACCATTTTATCTTATTTGTCTTATAGATTCATACCTATTTCCATTCCTTTCTTTATCACTCTCATTTGGTTCTGTTCCTCTGAGATCTCATTGTTGTCAGAGTATGAATATTCATAGACTGGAATAGGCAGCAGATCAGCCATGGGGACTATTTGGATAGACATGGCAACAGGTCAGCCAATGGGGACTGTTTAGAAACTGAAACAGTATTTGCTGTGTGAGCAACAAGGAAACAGCAAGGAGCTTGAGCATGGGTTAACATCTGTACTAAAGCTCTGAGTCTGTGCTGAATTTCTAAATTAGTCTGCTGCTCTGAACTGAAACTCCTCTCCTCTGCTTGTGTCTCCTCTCCTCTGCTTGTGTTTGCTTGTATATACTACCACATTGGAAATCCTGCTTTTGGTATTGTATATGTAATTCATGTATTATATTATATATAAAGAGAAGTTAATGAATCCTGCTGAATCAATTACTTCTGTGTGTTTTCTGGATGTGATTGCTGCAACAAACTCTGACAATTGTTTACTAGAAATAGACTCCTTCCTACAGCTAATAATCCAGTTGACTTTGTGCACAAAGTGCAACTGGATCTCATGGTCTCCTGGTTCTAGACTGATGCCTTAAACACTATACCAGGGGTGAAGAGCTGAGGTGGCGCAGTGGTTAAATGCAGCACTGCAGGCTACTTCAGCTGACTGCAGTTCTGCAGTTCGGCTGTTCAAATCTCACCGGCTCAGGGTTGACTCAGCCTTCCATCCTTCCGAGGTGGGTAAAATGAGGACCCGGATTGTTGTTGGGGGCAATATGCTGACTCTGTAAACCGCTTAGAGAGGGCTGAAAGCCCTATAAAGCGGTATATAAGTCTAACTGCTATTGCTATTGCTATACCAAACGGTAACTATTGCAAACTTATTAGAGGTACAAAAACGGAGGGTATAAACCTTTGAGATACCCACAATGAAGGAAAGGCTGGTGAAAATCACAATGGACATGGCAAAAGTGACTTGTTGGATAAAGAAAAGACAATAATCACATATATTAATGAATGGAAAATGTTATGAAAAATAAATGAACTTGTGGCATTTGGGCTTGATGATTAGAAATTGTAGACTATGGGAAGAAAATTATATTGTAACCTTAAAAGATTGAGAGTAAAATATGAAAATACCTATCTTTGCTGTTCAGAGGATCAGAAGAAGCTGCTTCTTTAAAATATTTCTCCTCTTTTCTTGATTTTTCTTTTCTCTTTCTTCTCACCTTTTGTTTCACTTATTTTTCTTTAATTTTTTCTTTCAAAATTTGTATTGCTTTTATTTAAAATTCTTATCTACTATCATCTATCTATCTATCTATCTCTATCTATCCATCCATCCATCCATCCATCCATCATCATCTATCATTTCTATCACCTATCATCTGTCATCTAGTTATAATTGAAACGTAGAATATATTTATGAAATCCAGCAAGACCCTTCGTGTATTCTTCAACATTTGGAGAAATGTAAAAATGAATGCCTTAAACTCAGTGTAATAACTTCCATGTATCTGGACATTTTAATTGAAGAAGGCCTTAGGACAAAGGGATGAAAGAATTAAGAATGTGGGTGGGATAAATTTGCGGTCATCTCATTATGAATTACTTTTCACATTTTTAGTGTGTACCTAGATGTATTAATAGGAACGAAACAGGAAACCTAGAGGGCTTGGTTTCTGATCTAATTGCCTTATATTGGTTTAATTATCACAATTACCCTCAAAAGATTTTTAGAGGTTATCATTAGTGAAAGGATGTGAATTTTCTGTGAGAGATTCTGAGTCCTGTGCTTTTACAGCTAGTGCTTAAAACATCTTTTAAATACATGATGTTAATATCTACTTAATTTATCTCCCTGTAAATTAAAACAAAGCTCCTATTATTGTGAGGATGTGCAGATCAATGCCAATTTGATACTAATCAACATTTTAGAAGTATTTCTTAAATTGCTCTTAATTATAGAAAATATTGCTTTAATAATCTATTGTGTGATTCCTCCTTGGAGTTGTTTATAGTTTTGTACACCAGGGAGAAGCATCAAAATAGTCTTAATAATAACTGATACAAATTTCAATCCACATCACAGTGGCAGCCCTTTTTTTCTATCAACAAAGGGGAACCACATGTCCCTCCACATGTTGTCAAACCACAATGCTCAGCCATTCTGGAAGTGTGGTTAATGGTGTAAAGCTCATTGCTGTGCAGCCGTAAGGTCTTATAAGGCATTCTATAACTGGGTATCCAAATGTATTATGGGTATATTCAATTGAATGCCCTTATGGAATTTTTGCAGACCTCCAGTTTAGTGTATAAAGAATTATAGAGAAACAGCTGCAGATGTTAGAGATGAAGCTCCTTTGCTTGACTATATTTCAATTTTCAGGAGAAGAGGAAAGGAAAGGTAGAAGGTTATCACATACCCAAAGAACCCCAATTGCTGAAAAGCTTAGACTGAGGTTTAGCCTCAGACATAGACTGATTTGAAGATCATTGTTCCAGATCTGCTGCTTAAGAAGACTTCTGACACCTTCAAAGTCTAATAGGCAAGGAGTCTCCAATGAGAGTTCTAGGGAACCAAGTTGACTTACATTTATTTTTTAATAACCACGGGGAAAATATTAAACTAAATTTAGAAAAACAGTGCCAAGTTCTAGCATCCTTAGATATCAAGACCATCTCAAATGTAGAGTGGTGATTTCAATGCATATTAGAACTGCAAGAATAGCCTTAATAAATTTAAGTTTGAATTGTTTCAAGGACATCAAGCTTTCTAAACTTACTGACCTGGACATTGGGAGGCATTAAGAGACACCTATGCTTCTAAGATCTTGTAAATTTCAGGGATGAAGTGAGTTCCCTTCAAACAGAAAACTTCAGGAGACTTGAAAAGCTGAACTCAGCAATACTTGACAAGTATAAAAAAAACATTGTCTCCAAGATAAAGAAAGGTCTGAAACAGCATTCCTAGTCTCCTGAAATTGTGTGGGGAGGGAACAGTTGCTTATTTAATTTCTATCTTGCATTTGTTTTCATACAGCTTATGTTTCTGAAACCATCAGAAACCAACCAACGGGGAGCTTACTTTACACTTTTCAAAGGAAACTTTTATTTCTTTATTTCTCATTCTTTTCAAGGAAGTTATCTGGACAACTACAGATGTTTATTTGACTGATTTTTCAGCATGCTGAATTTTTAGTGACCTTGTACCTTCCCTTATTTGTGGTATTGTCATTGAATCCAATAACTGTTGTGCTAAAAAGGTAGCAACTAAATATCAAAGATGATAGTGGTATGATGATGATGGTGGCGGTGGTGATGATGATGCATCACCTGCAAAGTCATGGAATCAATCATAAATCAACCCATTACCCTCCACTTAGAAATAAACAACCTACTCTCTAACAAACAATTTTGTTTCAGAAAAAATGTATCCTGTAATCTGCAACTCCTACACTGCAAAAACATATGGACTATGGAACTTGATCAAGGCAGAGCAATGGACGCAATTTACATAGACTTCTGTAAAGACTTTGATTCAGTGGTACACAACAAACTACTTCTAAAACTAAAATCATATGGCATCTCTGGACCCCTACCTAATTGGATAGCTGTGTACCCGTCAAACAGGCAACAAGTGGTCAAAATAGGGAATGCCCTATCAAATCCTGCACCTGTTAACAGTGGTATCCTCCCAAGGCAGCATTTTAGGACCAACACTCTTTACACTTTACATAAATGACCTTTGTGATCATATTATAAGCAACTGCATTCTCTTCGCTGATGATGTAAAATTATTTAACACCACCTACAATGCTGCTACCCTTCCAAAAGACCTGGACTATGTGTCAGAATGGTCAAACAATTGGCAACTTTAAATCTCAATCAACAAATGCTCTGTCTTACACATTGGCAAAGAAAATCAGAACACAAAATACAAGTTGGGTAGATATGACCTTTTAGACGACCCTCACTCTGTCAAGGATCGTGGAGTACTCATATCTAATGATCTAAGTGCCAGAACCCACTGTAACAACATTGCCAAAAAGACATTAAGAGTTGTGAACCTAATCTTGCCTAGCTTTTTTCTGGTAATATTGTACTGCTATACAATAGCAGAGCCTTTGTAGAGCATACAAAAGATTTGCTAGACCAATTCTCGAATACAGCTCATCTGTCTGGAACCTACACTGCATATCAAATATTAATACAATTGAGCAAGTCCAGAGATATTTCACAAGAAGAGTCTTCAACTCCTCTGCTCGCAACAGAATACCTTATGTCACCAGACTTGAAATTTTGGGCTTAGACAATTTAGAACTACCCTGTCTTTGGTGACTTAAGTGGAGTAGATAAAATGATCTGCTACAATGTCCTACCTGTCAATGAGTACTTCGGCTTCAACCACAACAATACAAAAGCACATAATAGATACAAAACGTAAGGTAAACTGCTCCAGACTCGATTGCAGAAAATATGACTACAGCAACAGAGTGGTAAATGCCTGGAATGAACTACCTGACTCTTCCCCAAACCCCCAAAACTTTAACCTTAGACTGTTTATTGTAGATCTCATCCCATTCATAAGAGGTCTGTAAGGGATGTGCATAAGTGCACCAATATGCCTACCGTCCCTGTCCTAATAGTCCCTTGCAATCATATACATTATATATATATATATAATATATATATATATATATAATCTCTCTCTCTCTCTCTCTCTCTCTCTCTCTCTCTCTCTATATATATATATATATATATATATATATATATATATATATATATATATATATATATATATATATATATATATATAGAGAGAGAGAGAGAGAGAGAGAGAGAGAGAGAGAGAGAGACAGAGAGAGAGACAGAGAGACAGAGAGACAGAGAGACAGAGAGACAGAGACAGAGACAGAGACAGAGACAGAGACAGAGACAGACTAGTATAGATCTATTTCAAGTTATTTAGCTCTCATCAGCTAGCCATACCCTTACTGGGAATTGAACCTGTGCTGTATTGCATCTTAGGCAGATGTGTTAACCACTGAGCCACAGAGCTCGACTCCTTATCAGCCAAGCCAGGGTGAAAGGTATCTATTTAGATTTACAACCCCCGGTATGCCCAAATATGGGAGGAAGATCACTACTTCCCTTCTCTGTCCTTCGGCTCGTCGTGTGTGTGTGTGTGTGTGTGTGTGTGAGAGAGAGAGAGAGATTTATTTATTTATGCTTGATGAAATAAATAAATACATAAATAAATAAAATCAAAATATGTTAATCCATGTTAATCCACCTAGAAGGGTGAATTAGCTCTTTCCTCTCTTTTTTATAATTCTAGTTGAAATTATCCTCTCCCTAAAATTTATTTTTAAAACCATCAATGTAGTTTCTAATGATGCATTCTGTGTCATGCTAGCTTGGCTTTGAGCTTCTCTTATTGTAGTTTTAAATAACCACAAAAGACACTTTTCAGAACATGGTGGTCACACCTTAAACATTCCATTCTCGGAAGTGTCTCCTGTTAAGAAAGTGCCAGACACAAATGTCAGAATTGGCACAGAGGAGTGTTCTGAGGAACAACCTTTTCTGTTAAGATACACTAAAAAATTCTCCTCAGCAGGCATTACTTTTACTGAGTAAGGAATGCAATCTGCTATGGTGATTCATAGGAACACAATAATAACCATCTATCAAGTAACCTCAATTGAATACTAATTGTTGAGCTTAATATTAATTTCTAGTCATTTAAATTATATTTATCTTTTGTTGGTAGGATCATGTTTCCAAACTCAAATCCCTTATAGAGCACCACATTGCACAGCCTAAAATTGCTCTTACACTTCACTAACAACCAAAGCAGAAAAAAAAGAATCAATCAAATTATCCAAAAGAGTGATATACAGTACATAAAACTGAAATATACTGTTTTAATCTTATAAGAATCACCGATTCCCACAGAAGCACTATAATAATAAAATAAATTAAAGCAACCTTCTTACACTTCATTCATAGTTTAAATGCTTTAAGGACCAAGTGCTACATTAGACATTTTGAGTATGTGTTGTCTCTTTTATAGGAGAAATTATAACATTGAAATAAAGATTTTTTCAATCTCAGAAAAGATACACCAAAAAGCAGTATGAATGCATAAATGTATATTTATTTCTAATTCTCTCAACAGATGGACTCAATTTAGTAATCCCTACTTTGCTTTGTTGATTTTAGTGGCTTTGTTATAAGACAATAATGCAAATTGTATGCATGATTAAGGAATGAATAAAGAATTAAAATTTAATCCATGCATGCTAGAGACTCACTTGTATTCTAGTTTCTTTCTGACAGAAAATAATAATATTTGTAGTTCAGGGGTTTGAAACTGTATACACACACACACACACACACACACACACATACATACACATAAACACATACATACACACATACACACACACACACACACACACACATACAAATATATTGTATATATACCAAAATTTAAAACAAAACTACATAATGGCATTCCCTTATCTATTTTCAATATCATCTAACCACATTATACCTTTATAACAAATTCAAAATAAAAAATAATAATTATATTTAATAACAAAAAAATTAAACCCTGTTCTTAATCATTGTTTACAATTTATATCCAATTTCCCTTTTATTCTGTCAATACAAATTATTACATTGTTATCATTATCAGTCATTTATTTAATGATAGGTTGACTAAGTTTAACTTACTTTTTCCCCTTTTTTTCACCATTTAAAATATTTACCAAATTTCCTCTTATCAAACCAATACATACATACATACATACATACATACATACATACATACATTGTTATCCTTTATCTAACTTTATCCATTAACACTACATTTTTAACATAATGCTCTAATTTTGACAAAATTTTTAATTTTACAATTTTACAATTTTCACTTTTATCATATCAATACAAATTATTATATTGTTATCATTATCATTCATTTATTTAGTGATAGTTTGACTATGTTTAACTTACTTTTTCCCCTTTTAAAAATTTATACCAAATTTCTTTCTGTCAAACCAATATATATGTGTACATTGTGATCATTATCAATTACTTACCTAACTTTATCATTATCACTACATTTTGAACATAGAGCTCTAATTTTAACTAAATTTAACTAGCGTTTTATTAATTTTCGTATCTCAACCTGTGTCTTTCCAGTAATAGTGTAGTCCTATTTCTTTTGCCATTTGTGGAATTGATTTTCTGGTTATTTCCTTAATCAAATTTGTTTAGATTTCTCTTCGCAACTTGTTGCTTATTACATATCTTGTAAAATCTCAAAACCCTGTATCAGCTTCCTAAATTAGTTTATCTTTGGTTATCAGTAATGTTTTGATCAAAATTTCTCTCCTTAAATCCATCCATTCTTCTCTTTCTTCTTCTTCTATATCTTGAAATCTGTAGTAAAACACCTGTCCATCTATCTTCCCTTTCCTTAATCCACTCTTTCCATCACCAATCACACTCAGTTCACTGTCAATATCCACAGTTATCTTGCCTCTTTGTTCATTTCCCCCTGGGTTTTTAGGACTCCAGCCTCCACTTTTTCCATTTGCTGAATATCTTCTATTTGCTGAGTATCTTCCATTTTTCCATCAGGTTTTGCCACATTAAAGTTTATATTTTCAATATTTTCCCATCTCTTCTCAATTCTCTCTGTTGTTTCTAATAATCTTTGAATTCCAGACATAATCTGTTGCAATGTTATGGTTTCTTTTTGAATTCATGTCATCCTTCCAATTAATAAACACAGCCACTCTAGTTTAAAAACAAATCTTTGTTATCACTTCTTTCCAGCTAACAAACATCCAAAGGGCACCTGCATAAACTATCCATGCCCTTCTTTATAAACAAGCTGCAGCCTTTGAAGTGCAAGGTCAAAATGATCAAAGGGAAAAAAGAAAATGCAATGTTTCCAGGTCTCAACCTCCAACCTCCAAGTGGCAGTGTAACTTCTCTTCCCTCTCAGGTTACTACCTTATTTATATACCTTTTAAATCTTTTTATGCTTCAGGCTTAAAAGAAATAAAGTTCTTAAATGAAATCAAATAAAAAGAAAAAATCCATCCCAACCAATATTGCAGAAATAAAGGAAAAAATTAATCCATAGATAAAAAAAGAAATAGAAGGAGAAAATCCAAGACTTTAAAAATAAAAAATATTCGCAAAACTTCCATCAATAGAAAAAAATTAAAAAAGATAACACACTGTCAAATTATGCTAACTCCGCCACTTATTTCCTTTTCTTTACCAATTTGGTTTAACTTCAATCTTTTTTGGGCAGTCTTTTATAAAAATAAAATTTCCTCACCAGATGGACACACTTTCTCTTTCCACTTTCCTCCCATTGCGGAACTGTCCTGACTTTGGCAGCTGAAGCTGTACTTTTTGTCACCGGCAAGAAGAGATTCTCTCGGATCGATCAGGGACTTTGCGATGTCCCTGAGATCAGCAAGATGTACTCCTCCCTGTCACCATCTCTTCGGGATGGTTTATGGACCATCCAATGGCAAAAGTATCAACTGCGATCTCGGAGCCCCGAGATCGGATGTCGTGTCGTTGTGACATCAGATACTTTCACCCATTGCTCAAAGTTTTGATTAAATTACATTAAGTTTGTATGCTGAATGATTCAGAGTACATTTCTGGCTGTTATAATATCCACTTCCAGGAATGTAGAGGTCTGAAAAGATTTTCATTCTAACCTTCAGTTTGGGTCAATATTTTCTTAGTTAGAGGAGGTGTTTGGTTTAAATGACTTGCTTTCTGGAAGCTGTTCTGCTAGAGCTCTTGAGACTTGCCAGATCTAGGATTCTTATATAAATCAATTGAAAAATGCTCAGCATTGCCATTATCATACTAGAGGTTCAAATTTACAGACTTTATAGACATTGATCTTCAGGAGTTCTCAACATGACTCTTTGTTCCAAACTATTCCTCTCTTGTTGGAATTATCAATGCATCTACTATCAGCATCTACTATCTTCATCTCCCCTCAGCTTGTAGGCTAGTGAAAAAAAATCTACTAAGAGCCTCACTTGCTCCAGCCCAGAGGGACAAGCTACAGGGCATTACTTTTTCACAGAGGTTGATGTGGAAAGGAAAGCAATAAATGGTAGAGATGATCGTGATGTCTGTAAGAACTGCCTTTGAAGATTTCTAGACAATCAGAAGCATTTGCTTCTTTTCAGCAAATGCTGCCAGAGGAAGGTCATCTGATTCATATCCATCAAATGTTCAAGAGATGACTCATAATGAAACTTGTCTTTGCACATAGGCCGGAAGAAAAAGCACTCTCTTCATTTTAAAAGGCTTTTCATTGTCTCTCCTAAGCTCCAGGATTACACAATAGCTTGCTTCCCTCAAACATTACATCCTTTTCTTTAATTATAAGTTTATAACTTTACATAAAAATAATACATAGTTTTTTGTTAAGTCATATAGCATCTCATTCTTCTCACCTTAAATCCAGGAGGTCATTGTGAGACAATGATTCTTCAACCAAACCAAGTTGCCTCTTTTAGTTTAACATGTCTACCAGAACTGTCCCAGCTGATGACAACTCCTAGATAACCTTGGCTGATCTCAGAAAGGTAACCATGATCAGACCTAGTTAGTACTTGATTAGTACCACAATGGAACAGCAAAGCTGTTTTTATATCAATTGATATAAAAAATGCTAAAGGTAACAATAGCTAATCACTTCCTTAATATTCCTAAGAAAACTATAGGACTTGTCCATAGGTTCATCAAGAGTAGAACTCAGCTTGAAGAATCCCTCTTTTTGCTTTACCTGACATATGCATAAGTTTAAACCATAGTTGCTTAGCCATGCTTTGATGAAAAATCCAGCATTAGTTGGGTTTGTACAACCCACTAAACCATAAAACATATTTTACAAAACCCAGGACTAGGTCCACATTGCACACCAAACCACAAATGCATATCCATAAGGATGGATCCATAAACAATGATATCTTAATTCAATTTTGGTACAATAATTGTCACTGGAAAATAGTCTATAGAATTCCATCATGGCACATTGCAAATTTAGACTTATATATCCAGGATAGTTGTTTTTTTTTAAAAAAATTGATTTTGGAATTTTGCTTATGAATAAAATGACTCCCTTTGCTTTATTTATTACCTGTAATAGGAAATTATGCAGCCCAGCAAGAGATATATCACACTGAGCTTTGGCTTGTCTGTTTTAGCTCTGAGTCACAGGTTCCTAATTGTGGGGGTGGAATTGGAAACAAGACTTTCGATATAAAACCAGGGAAAACAGATCAGGATGTGTGGGAGAAGACCCTTAATTCCTAGCAGTGGGTTAAGACTGAACCTCAGTTCCAATCAACCATTGTCAAATTCTACTTGCCTTTTGCAACATTGTGCCATAGTTGCTTCAGCTGAGTTCCTAGCCCATCCTTGTTTATCACCTTAAAAGGTAGACTTAATAAATATATTAATACAAGCCACCCAGGTTATTGAATGAATGTGACCAACAAATATATACTAATTCTAATAAATAAAAAGAGACCAGTTTCTTTATATAGGAAAATGGCTAAATTAATTTAATATTATTGGCAAGTCTTTGATCACATTGCAGATATATCACATAGTGAAATTATGAACATTTGAAATATCTAAGAAGATTCAGAATCATTTTCTTAATATAGGAGGGTGATAAATCCAGAGCCATTGTGGCACAGTGGTTAGAATGCAGTATTGCAGACTAACTCTGCCCACTGCCAGGAGTTTGATCCCGACTGTCTCAAGGTTGACTCAGCCTTCTGAAGTTGGTAAAATGAGGACCCAGAGTGTTGGGGAAAATATGCTGACTCTGTAAACTGCTTAGAAAGATTGTAAAGCACTGAGAAGCAGTATATAAATCTAAATGCTATTGATACGGCTATAAATCTGATGCTCTGACATAATTGGGCCCTTATCTTAGATTGTGGTTAATGCTTTCTAATTCTTTGAATATTTGTTAGTCATCATATTAAACTTATTTCTATAAATGCATGTACAATATAATAGGACAAAAATAAATAAAAAGTAATTTAAAAACTATTAAATTGATCAAGATCTACATCACAGAAATTTAGTTAACATGCACATAACTGCACTGATTGATACATCTATCCAGTTAATCTTGGTTCTCACAATTGCTTTCATTCCCCCCCCTCCTATATTCATTATTTCCCTAATATTAGAACTCAGTTTATAACATGCTGGAGTAAAGAAAAAAAAGAATGCTTATCTACAGAGGGTGTAAATTGCTGCAATGTTTAAAGGATAAACCTGTGGCAGTAGGGATATCCCAATTTTTCCTCAAACTCAGCCCTGAAACTAATCTGAATCCTAATTGTGTATGAAAGACGTATTCAGTATATACCATGTGGGGATCTTTGGAAGAGAGGCAATAGATAAATGCAGCAAATAAAATAAGCAATATTGTTAATTATGTTTCCTTGAGTTAATCCTTTAATCTTGTCATGCTTTAACCAGTTTAGCAATGTTTGTATTGAAGGGTGGTATAGAAATGTGATAAATAAGTCGTTCTGCAAAGTTGGATACCCAGTCACTCTCATTATGATTAACTACCGTGAGGCAGCGATGCAGTAAAAGCAACAAGAATAACAATCTTGCTTCTGGATGGTTCATTTAATAAAAGGAAGCGAATCTAACACAATGAATCGATACTCATTACTTGGAAAGGATTTCTAAAATAAATGGTTGAACGTGGAGAAATTGGTGTTCAAAATAGGATGACTGCTTCTTTCTCTTTTCTTTCTTATTTCTTTTTTTCTTTTCTGTTTTTCCCTCCTTTTCTTTTCAATATCAGACCAAATATTATATCAGTTAAGGTGCAGCCATTACAGTGCTGTGATTTCTCTAAAACATGGCTCCATTGTTGTGGTTGTTTCTTAATGAAATGAAATTATAACTAAATGTTATTACAGTATATTGCAAACTGACCAGAAACTTATGATAGACATAATAAATCATGGGTGTCAAACTCGATTGCATCATGTGACGTATCGTGACAAATCACAATGTTTTTTGCCTTTGCGGAGCTGGGTGGGTGTCAAATGCACATGATGCATCTGGCCCATGGGCCACCAGTTTGACAGGCCTGTGATAGATAGATAGATAGATAGATAGATAGATAGATAGATAGATAGATAGATAGATAGATAGATAGATAGATAGATAGATAGATAGATAAATAAATGCATACAAGTGAACATTGAGTTGGGGAAAAGGTAAAGAGGTGAAAGAAGAATCTGCTCATTTGAAATGTGATTCATTTTTTAATAGGTTGAGTGTGTGTGTGTGTGTGTGTGTGTGTGTGTGTGTAGTATGCTGTAAATGTAGTGAAATAAGTGGAGCATTTGCTTTTATTTATTTGAATGATGGAATTGTTTGTCCTGCAACCTAAAATCTTTATTGAGTAGCCATCTGCCTATCCACTAAAAAATGATGAAGATAAGAATTGGGTGAAAGAACACATCTTTCCTTAACAAGAGCCAGGAAGATCCTGTAAAAATCTATAACATGTGAGACAAGATTAGGTTGACCATACAAACTGGACCAATAAGAGCATCTCTTAAATCACTCACCCAGGATCTCATTCATTATATGGTTGAATTATCCCTGTTCAAAACTTACTTGCCCTAAAAGTAATGTGAGAATCCCTGTTCCACATTTCTCTGGACCTCCCTATTAGGAAATGATCTATAACAGATGTGTCCAATCAATGGTTCATGGGCTGCATGCAGACGTGGACAACTAGTAATGTGGACCCACAAGATATTTTTAAAAAGAATAAGGCAAGTTTGATATTTATACACATTAATGTGGTTATATATTTTATATGCAGCCCAAGACAATTCCTTTTCACTCAATTTAGCCCAGGCAGGCCAAAAAGTTAGACACCCGAGACCTCTAGTGTGAAAATGTAAGAGAAACCTTTTCTGTGTGACCTTTCCCCTATGTTTCCTTGAAGGCCAGGTGATGCCACATTAGCTTTTCAGTGGCAAGGGAAACTCTTAACTATTCGCTACACTTTATAGTTTAAAATTAACTGAATTTTATTTCCGGCCACTGTGGTTGCTCTTTGTCTATTTTTCATTTGTTATAATCCTACCTTGAAATCTAGGGATATATGATCTATAAATAAGGTCTGTAAACAAATAAGTGTGTTAGACGTATGATAATAAATAAGCAATGAATGAAGGGCTTAAAATAATGCTGTTGAACTGATTGCCTAAAAGCTGAGACTGCATACAGTTTAAACCCTACCGGCTAGAAAATAAAGTATCTGTAATAAATATTACTTTTAAAGGGAAGTACATAAATAAGTAAAGCATATACATATATTTATATAAATATAAGAAGCATCTGCAAAAGAAACAAACCAACAGAAGCAAAGGTTTAAGATAAGTTATAAAATACTACTGATGCCGTTGGGCAAAAGCTGAAATTGCATAAAGCTGAAGACCATATTAGCTAGAAAAAGAAGTATCTCTAATAAATATTGCTTCACACTTCTTGTTAAGATCTCAAGCTGTTCATATTGTTATTCAGGCACCTGACCTGAACAGGGCTTATTAGAGGTCAAGCATGTACTGGCTTGACCTCCAATATTCCTGACGTCCCTCTGTTGAGTCTGAAATCTGTGGGGACTTTTTATTTATCTTTACTTGAGTGTGACTGGAATATTTTTGCTCAGTTGAGAACCCTGACAGGATTCTTTGTCAGTGCTTTGTCATGTTCCATATTGGGGATGGACACAGGACTCCCCATCTTTTACTTAGTTTTTGTACCCTATACAGGACTTTTTGTCAAGCACAGAGCTTTATTAAAATAATTAAGACAGGAAATTAAGACAGGAAAGATCTGTGATTCTCCAGTGGGATAATTTTGTATAAACAAAATTCCCCAAACATTTGAAAAACATAACATGGTTGACTGTTCAGAGAATTGGAGCAATTTTGATCTATTTGTTCATCTGATCCATCTCATTCAGCTCCTGTGTATTTTATTTACACATGGATGACTGTACGCTCTATTTCTGCAAGGATTTTCTTCTTTCCCTTTTCTTATGTTATTATATACTGTATGGAAACTTAATGAAGAAGATACTAAGATTGTCTGCCGGTCAAAAAACAAGTGATTCTAATTAAAGAAAGTGCTGTTCTTAAATTATGAAATGCAATATTTTAATAAGAAATGTATACTCACTAAGTCAACCTACTTTTATAACCATTATCTCCTGACTACTAAGATATTTTTCTTTTTTTAAAAAAAAGATAAGTAAAAATAACCACTAAATGTTTTGATATGTTCTTTTCCAAAGACTTTGACTCATAATTCATTTGAAAGACTATTTTAATCTAAAGAAAATCACAACATTTCCATAACAACCAACTCGTTTAAGGAGGCTTTAGCGCTGGTATTGTCATACTGTTCTTAACCCATTAGTATTTTCTTAGATCGATTTTTCCCCAAAACAATTCAGTTAAAAATAAATGAATGAGCATGATGACAAATCTGTAGAAAGATGGAATTCCAAAGAATAAATGCTGCAATCATTGATTCTGTTATTTCCTACAAGGGTTGTATAAACCTTCGAAAGGACAATTGGCTTCCATGAAGGAATCATTCCAAAGTAATTTTGTAAAGCACAGTGACACCCCATTTTACCCTAAGGTTAAATGACAATGGAATCATGTAACTAAATACTTAGTTTCTGCTTAATACAATACTCAATACAGTGGTCCTACTACATACATATTCAGATAGGTATTCAGTAGAAATGTAAACGAGTTAAACTACCTGACTTGCAGTTTAATCCTAAAGTCATGACATTCTGTGCTTTGCTTTCCCACTGATCTTTTCCTGCTGTCTATGCTATTTTCCTTCTTTCTGAGCTCATATTGAATATGCTACTTTCAACATCACTCTATATAATGAAATTTAGGAGCTTTCTTTTTTTGTTTCTGGCTTTATTTTATTTATTATTATCTATTAGTTCAGCTAACAACAAAGAAGCAAAAAACAAAGACACATACATACATACATACATACATACATACATACATACTATAAAATATAATAAATATTACACTAAAACATAGTTGAAATGGAAATATAAGAAGTAGAACCTTTCTTTTGCCTTTCCCTTTATATTACATATCTTTTATTACCTACAAGGGTTGTTTAAACCTTTGAAAGGACAATTTGCTTCCATGAAGGAATCAATCCAAAGTAATTTTGTGAAGCACAGTGACACCCCATTTCTAAAGGAAAAATAGGGGTAACTGCCTCACTTTCTTCACCAAATAAAAGTAGCTTCTGTACATGCAAAAGTAGCCTTATTGAGTCAAGGCAATTGATCGAATCAGATTGGTTTGATACAATGCCCTCATTTTGGTAAGCCAAAGCTCTTGTGAAAAATGGACTGGCTGAGATTCATCCAGTCCCACAAAGCTGCTGGAGACCACAGATTGGAAACGAGATGCAAACCTTGAAAAAGATTATTGTCTCCTTAGTATTATCTGTACAAATGGAAGATTTTCAGACATGTGTCTGTTTCTATCACCATGTGCAGAAGGACAGACAAGATAGAAGTGGCTACATATAGCATTTGCCTCTCTCAAAATTACATAAGATTTTATTGTATTTGTGTGTTCGTTTGTTTAGAGCAGGGGTCTCCAACCTTGGCAACTTTAAGACTTGTGGACTTCAACTCCCAGAATTTAAATTTGCCAAGGTTGGAGACCCCTGGTTTACAGGACTTATTTGACTGCTATTTTATGTAGTCATGAGATTTAATGTCCAGTTTATAACCCAGATCTCTTATTTAAAAAATCCCTTAGCTGGTTACAGACATTGAGTAGTTGATTAAGAAACTAATTAGAGCCAATATTTGATAAGAAATACTGATTTAATTAATTAGTTTTAATAAATTAAGTTTTATTATGCACCTGCTCTCAGTATTTCAATGTTTATGCTAAGCATTTCACAACTATCCATCAAAACAAAAATACCCTTCTCCCCAAATGCAAGACCTAAACTTGTCCCAGTTCAAACCCCACCTTGCCCAATACTGGTGGAAAGAGCCAAGGCAAATTTAACTGAGCTCCAACTGAGTATTGTATGAAAATATGAATACTAAGTGAAATACTATAAACAACTGAAAATTCATAATTTATGTGGCAATTACTTCTTTCAAAGCTATTGAAGTTGCATTTATTTATGTTCCATGACCAGTAAGGACTGAGACAACAGCACAGCTACCCTATGTCCAGTTCTGGGCACCACAATGCGACAAAGATGTTGAGAATCTGGAAAATGTATAGAGAAGAGCAACAAAGATAATAAGGGGTCTGAAGGCTAAATTATGTGACAAATGATTGAAGGACCTAGGTATGTCTAGACTACTGAAGGGAAGGATTAGGGGAGGCATGATAGCTATCTTCCAGTACTTGAGGGACTGTCACACTTGTGTCACAAAGAAGGCAGGATAAGAAGTAATGGGTAGAAGCTTGCCAAAGATAGATGCAACCTAGAAGCAAGGAGCACTTTTCTTACAGTGAGATAAGTTGATCAATAGAATAGCTTGGCTTCTGGAATCATGGGTGTTTCATTACTGGAGGTTTTCAAAAATAATCTAGATAACCATTTGACCAGGATGGTATAAGGTCTCTTGCCTTGAGAAAGGGTTGGACTAGAAAACCTTCAAAGTCCCTTCCAGCCCTATAATTCTATGACTCTGATCACAGGCTCATATATAACCCAGATCTGTTATTTGAAGAATTTCTTAGCTGGTTACTGACATTGAATGTTTCAATAATAAGCCAATTGAAGCCAATATTTGATTTAAAAATACTAATTTAATAATTTAAGTTTTATTAAGCACTTGCTCTCAGTCTTTTAATGTTTATCCTAATTGAGTAGCAAGTTTGGTGCTTGTGATATGGAACACTACATTTTCCACCAATATTGGTTATTTCAAATCAAATAGATCTAGCATTTTATGAGGAAATCCATAGCACCATTCTTTCTCCTTAGATGCAGTCGCACCACCAGGATTGTAAGGGAATCCAATCTCTCAAGCCTCAAAAATAAAAGCTGTTATAAATGCATTATCTGGATATCATTCAACTCCTCTCATTCTTGTCTAATATTAGGGTTATTTTGCAAATTTGGCAGTTTAGAAATCCATTTACAGTGGGTAATTGCTCCTTTATGAGGCATTTTCTTTAACATACAGTACAATGAGCAGATTTCAGGAAATTCTGTTATTTGCAATTGTCATAGGAAAGAGATTTCTAAGGTGATAACCTACAATAAGGCTAGTTATATATTTATTACTGTGGCCTGAATAAAATGTTTGCATGATTCCAGAAGTGAAGTCATAAAATCTTCAATTATATAAAAATGACTGATTTGTCATGTACTTCCTTGTGCCACTGGAACTGTAATCATGGTAACAGGACTCCCAAAGAGTATCAATATTGCTATTCAGATATGAATCATGTATGGTGATACAGGTCATCTCTATTCCCATGGTAACAATACTGCTAATGCATTCGTAGGTAGTGGGTATATTGTACTCTAATAAGGCAAATATTACAGTGAAATCCAACAAATGCACCAATTTAGTCCTAGGATTTGACTTTTAAAAAAGGGAATATGGAATGTATGGATAAATAAGACAATGGCATTATGCTGATTAGCTTCTTATAAAAACTGGAATAAAAAAAGAAAGAGAATGAAATACAGAAAGGGAAAAGAGGGGAGTTGAACTGTAGGATATTGTTGTATGTGATAAAGTAATACTGAAATTATAAGTTACTGTAACCAGTATTGTTTCAAATAGTTTATCATTTAGTAAACATTTGCTCTCAATATTTCAATGTTTACCTGAATAAGGTAGCAAAGTTGGTACTATTTATCATGCTGGTAGACCTTGCTTAACAACCAGTCTCTTAGTTACCATTCAAAGTTACAATGGACTCCCCCAAAGCTACTCTCGACCTGATTCAAGAGTTCTGATGGCTGCACATCCCTCCCCCATATTCACACAACTGCATTTCAGGTGCATGGCCTACTTAATTTGGCACCCTAGGTAAACCACCTAATTTACCGATATGAAAGGTCCAGTTCTGTTTTTACTAGCAAAATGGCTATTGATTCCAAGTTCTGGGGGAAAAGAATACACCAAACTGAGTTGCTATTATTAACATTGTTAAAAGTTTTAATGTAATCATATGGTCATCCTTCAGTGGTGGGATTAATTTTTTTTTACTACTGGTTCTATGGGTGTAGCTTGGTGGGTGTGGCATGGCTTGGTGGACGTGGCCAGGGAAGGATACTGTAAAATCCCCATTCTCTCCCCACTCCAGGGAAGGTTACGGCAAAATCTCCATTTCCTCCCAATCAGCTGGGACCCGGGAGGCAGACAATAGATGGTGGTGGAGCCAGTCAGAGGTGCTGTTTACCAGTTCTCTGAACTACTCAAAAATTCCACTATGGTTCTCCAGAACTAGTCAGAACTTGCTGAATACCACCTCTGTTGTCCTTGCATATAACTTTTAATTGTATTTATTTATTTTGATTTCTATAGCATTGACCCCTGGATATTTTGCATGATTTAGTACTGAACATATTTTAAGATGTGAGAAATTTCAGCAAACTATAACTCCTATACCACTGTGATACAACATTTTAAGGATAGTTCAGGCATTGGAACTATTCATTCTAGTCTTACAAATGTGAATTAGCTGGACCCAATTTAAGATAACTGAATTGAGCTATAGTTAATATACTATGATTTAAACCCATTGGACGGGCAGTATTGTTAGACTGCTTTGTGTTCCCTGAGTTAACTTGCTGAATGCAAAGTTAATGGAGGAAACTAGCCTGCTCATAGTGTAAGATTCAACTGCCATTTCACTCAACTTCTGTTTACTAAGTACAGTAATAGGGGAATCATCATCTTTTCTTTTGTTTCTTCCAGCAAAGTATCTTGGATTTGTTCTATAGAAGTGAGCAAATTGATGTTTGCAAATTCTTTCCTTGTCCTGTACAACTTCCCAAATTGTTGAATCCTTCCCAGCAAATTACAGAGTCTTAGAGGGGAGAGAGAAAGACAAAGAAAGAGAAAAAGACAAAAAGGGTAACTAAGTCTAACCAATCAGGACCAGCACAAATCAAACAACAAATCAGAAATTAGCTGTAAGAGAAGAGCAGGCAGAGTTGAGGAGCAGAGTTAAGAGAGCCATCATCCCAGTCAATTCATTCCCGCAAATGGTCTCAGTCTAACCCATCTAATCCATCTGGTGCCAATTTAGGACTGTACATTAATTGACATGATTCTTGTGTATATGTTTAAGTAATAAATCTTCTGCACTGGAACTTATGTGTGATTTTGATGCTTCACACTTGACATTAGCATTTCAAAAATGTCCTACCTGAGGCTGGCTTAAACAAAACACCAATTAGGAAACAACAACTTCACAATTACTGTTCATAAACAAAGAATCAAAGAACCAATCAGAGGTCAACCTTCAGCAACCTGCACCAATATGAACCTAGCTCAGCTAAAAAGTACAGACATTTGGATTTAAAGACAGAAGCCCATTCAGTAAGCCCTGCTAGTTTACTGCAGTCTCATAGCAGGTCACTTTGCCTTTGAAAATGTCAGCCAAAGTCGCCAATGAAATCTCAGGAAATCTAGTCCATTGTTAGTAAGCCTTGAAACCCAAAACTGCACAACAGGTACTACTTATGAAAGCCTACATAAATACATATACAAAAAATTGAAAATTAACTCTTTTCAATCTCCAAATATTTTCACTGGATTAAACTGGCTATGTTATATTTACCTACTTAATAAGCGATATTTTCACATTTTCCTCATATCTCCTAGCTTAAAGTAAAGTACAATTTTCTTTCCTTCATTTAAAATAAGCCTTTGCAGTAGGCAAAAAGGAAATTCCTTGCATTTATTTCTAGGAAAGCAGCAAAATAACCTGGGACTTAGCTGCAAAGGCTGCAAAATCTGCTAGAGGTGCAGGATTTTCTCAGTGTCACTATGAATAAATGATAAGAATTATTTATCACTTGATACTGGGAGATGAAACCCAGAGAAAATGTTTCGTGTTCATTGGAAATGGGACATTTACAGTGAACACTTTGCTAGGAAGATTTATTTAAAGGTTACCTGGCTTGACGTCAGTTTGGTCCACTTATAGGTAGAGAATTGAGCTTATTAACTTAATACTGTAAAAGGACAGAGCCAAAATATGAAAAGCTAATCTTAATGAGATCAATTTGTGCATATTTGATCCTTTTTCTCCCTTTCCATATCCTAGATAATGTATGGATAAGAAATAGGTACAGTAGGTTTTTTTTTCAAAAAAACTGGCTGATCAAAGAGAAGCAACTGCTCTAAAATTAAAATATATCTTCTTAAAAGAGACAATAAGGTCATAAGCATGTAGTTTTCATACTACATTGCACATTTTAATTTAAGGAATTGAAATATAGGAATAGCTCTGGTGCATCAGGTCAAAGCTTTTCTGAATCCAGTTTTCCCCCCCACAGTGGCAACTGGATATCTCTGAGCTTTTTTGCCATAGTTCTTCCCATGCAGCTAATACCTGGATTAATATTTGTCCCTCAACACAGAGGTAAAATTGAGTTGTCAAAATGGATAATACTTGAACAACGTGGCCCTCAGGATTTTTTTCAGTTTGCTTTTAAAGCCATAGAAATTAGCAGATATCTCCACATCTTGAAATACTGAATTCTATGGTTTAATTACACCAAATTACAGATTAAGTGCCCCAAATCAGATATGTCATTGAGCAAAAAAATGGCAAATGATCCAGAGAACCATTTTTTATGGAAATGAGAGTGCCTTTTTTTGAATGGGTAGAGCACGGGTGTCAAATTGGATCACATCACATGATGTGTTGTGATGTTTTTTTGCCTTTGTGGAGCCGGGATGGGCGTGGCCTGTGTGTGATGCATCTGGCCCATGGGCCACCAGTTTCACAGGCCTGAGAGTCTGAGGGTATGGTGGTAGATGGGAAATGGTAGAGAGAGAAACTAATTGCGCATATTTCTTGGGGTTTATAGGCAGGTGAACGAAGAGAGAGTGGGAAGAAGAGAATTCAGAGCTAGCAATGAGAAAAAATCTATTTAGTTTGTGAATGTAGTTACTTAACTATTTAACCTCCATATGGTAACACCCAAATTCTTGCTTTCCTGGTCTTTGCCATGCAGTTCTCAATTCATGAACAGACATGTCTTGGAAAAGTGCACAAGAGAGCAGAAATTGCTGTGAAAATATATACACATTTTAATTCTTTTTTTAAATTTTCAGACAAAAGAGGCAAATGAATAGGAAAATCTAACACTGGAGTCATTGAATAAAACCCAGATTGGCAGTTTTGCTTTATCTCTTCCAAAAGTACAAAGGAAAAGGAAAGAAAACACTAGGGACTGTGTGATCTCTTTTTTTAAAAACAAGAAAGGAGATCAAAGCTACACAGGAGGTAGTATTAGATCAAGACCTAGAACTGAGCGGGGAAGGTTAATATGATGAGATTTGGGACAGAACACACCAAATTGCTGAAAACTAGTCTTCCTATCATATCAAATTGAACTTTCCAGGTTACATTTCATAACAATTGTTAACTTTTGCTGTAGACAGTCAATAGCATATTTTTTAAAAAATAATGATGAAATGAAAGAGACACTCTTCTCTATATTATTGCTGCTGTCTTTCAGCATCAAATCAGAGTTCAAATCTAAATAATTTTAAGAGAAATCATATTACACTACAATATATGAAGATGTCTGCCACATCAACAATGCCATGATCACAGTAGTTTTGATTCAATAAATGTCAGACTTTTTGTCTTCACTATTTTTGCAGTAGATATCACTGCACAACTGACATTGCTATTCCTTGTGATGGATAGATAGTCTTGCAAGGAGGCCATAGAATTAAAGACAACCTCCCACTCATCCCCCCAACCCTATCCTACACCCATTCCATTAACTGTTTTGTCTTGAAGTATATCTGTATATCTTGAAACAATTTTCTTATTGCGATATAGCATCTTCCACGGGCAATGCTCCACTTTTAAATTCATTCTATTTTTTCTATTTGGTACAGTTTACAGTTGTGGTAATAAAATGAGTAAGAAAGACAGAAAACAGACAGACAGACAGACAGACAGACAGACAGACAGACAGACAGAAAGAAAGAAAGAAAGAAAGAAAGAAAGAAAGAAAGAAAGAAAGAAAGAAAGAAAGGGAGGGAGGGGGAGAGGGAGGAAAAAAGATGAATACCTAGCACAGCAATAAAAAAATCATATAAAATATCAGCTTTATGGAATATATTTGATTTCAGGCACAAAATAAGGTCACACAGTTATCTGACTAAGCAAATAAATGAATAATTGTCTGGACTGGCTGGGCAGTTTACCCCAAACAATGGAAAAATAAATTACATACCACATAAAAATGTAATCAATATTCTAAAGTAGTATAAAATTCATTCCATAAATAAAGCTGAACAATCCAGATGATGCCAATTGTTAGGAATATAATCTAACAGTTGGGTTGGCAATATATAAATCATGTAACAATGCTGTACCTGTTTCTTTAAATCATGCTGTAAATGTGATTGGTTGCTGTTTCCTCAATTGGCCATAAGATGGAGTCAGAATCACTGTTAGATGCTGATCTGATCTGAGTGTTTGGAAGCTGGCTGTTAGAAGTGCCATATAGTGATCAACATGAGCTATTGTAAGTTTTGCAACTGCTAGCAAACTTTGTGTACTGGACAGTTTGTATTATTATGGACTATGTTATTTGGATTAATTCTTAACTGAAAGACGTTGATGACTGACTGTCTTAACCGTGTATGACTTGGACTGTTTGATGGACTCTGATACCTCTATTTCCATGAAAGTAAAAGCCTATTTAAACCTCAGTGTCTCTGTATGCTGGTTTGTGTGTTCTCCAGCACCACTCTCTCAAAGCTTCTCTGAATGCACTCGCTCTCCCAAAGGGGAGCTTACCTAACACCAATAATGTAAAAAATATGATAGAGCTGTCTCTAGCTAGTACCAAGCATTCATAACACTGATAGTCCTCAATTTATTTTTATTCTTTTAAAGATCACAAGAAGTTATGGTAGCATTGGAAAAAGTGACTCCTCGCACTTGTGGCCATTGCAGCATCCTATAGTCACATGATTAAAATTTAAAATAATTTAAAATGTTGAATTTAAAAATAAAATAAAGCTTACTAAGTAATCTTTTTTGTTTGGTAAATCTCTTTTTTTCTTTTCACTTTTAATTCTAGAAATATGCAGAAAAGATGCAAAGGAGAAATCATGTTTATCTGATCATTATTAAATTCTGAAACGTCAACTTTTTTTTATTTCTGCCACCTATTGGTACCTTTAAGTGCTGAAACTGCATATTGGCTTAAATGTATGCAACTCTCAGTATAACCCACCTTTTAATTGATTTGTTAAAACATTTATTAGTTGTGCTTCTGGTCACGGAACTGATTAAATTAAATGGATTAGAGTAAATTGCAAGTGGGAGGGACCCACCAAACTTTAAACAACACAATATATTTTCTGTTTGATCAAATGACAAAATACATAGGGAGATTTTAGACTGCAATTTCTTCCTTTCGGCATCCTGAATCCATATTTCTTGCTTCTGAATGTAATACCAAGTTTATGGGAAAAGGGTGAAGAGATTGTATATGTTGTCTTCAAAAGACTTTGTGAAGAAAACACATTAATTTAGAGAAACCAAGTGCATTAGTCACTGAAACTTTATACTACAATTTTTTTAATCAATTGAATTGGATGAACTTGGTTTGAGTTTGATACATGAACAAGGAGAGAGTGATTTTTAAATAAATAAATAAATCATTGTTTGCTGAACTATTTCAGATAGAAACAGCACTATTTTCTGATAGAAAAAAATTGTCCCTCCATAGACCGCCTAATATATTTATTAACTTATAAATATATACTGATCAAATTCTTCCACAGTCCCCAAGATATGTTTGATGCAACTTCAAAGGATTCATTACAATGGATGAATGTCTCAGTGGATGAAAAAACAACAACAACCAGGAATAGACAATTTAATAGCATGTCTTACTTAAGGGAAGAGGGTTATTTGTTTATTTATTATTTATTAATCACATTTATATAGTCTTTGAAGATTATTATTTTTCCCAAAGATTACCTTTTTTAGATTCAAAGGATTATCATTCCTTTGAAGATTAACTATGGGTATGAGACCTGAATCTGGTAAATATTACTCCATCTTTTAGAAGTTCATGAGCATCATGTGACAGATGAGTACATGCCAGTAAACCACATTTTATGTTTTAGGAATATCCATCACAGATTAGTTTGTATTCTTACAATTTTCAAACTTTCCAGCTAATAACTGCTGAACCCAAATGGCTATTTAAGAACAAAACTAAAGTTGAGGTTTATATTTGAATAGGTTTTTCTCCCATCAGTTAGAATCAGCAAGAAAGCTTCCTCATGTGTTCATTGATGCATTTCTTGGACTGCTGAAAGGTAATATTGATTGGGAGCAGGGCAAGACACCTTAACACTTGTGGTTTTTCTTCTCTGCTTTTTATCAAATTAAGAAACCTACAGTATATGCCTGTGACATCAATTGAAAATATCAGGAATGTGACCTGTCCAAGTTTTCAAAAATTATAATAAGAAAAAACAAACTACGGGGAGAAGAATGTATAATAAATGCTGCAATAATATGTCACAAATACATTCTAATGAGCTAAATAGAGAGACCAACCCAATAGCAAGGCCATCATCTCAGGAAACATTGTCACAGTAAAAAGAGTAAAATTAGTTTTCATTTAATCACCAAGCAATGCAAATACAAGGCTTTTATTAGTCTGGATACCTGCCCGTGTTACAAATCCTTCCTCTTTCAGTCTGTACAACTATTGGGTGTCAATACTAATAGTGAAAAGGCACAATTGTTTCAAATTTGGCCAGAAGTAAATTCTTATGTTGTCACAGAGATTTCCATATAAGTTTTCCATGTAAACATGCAAACTATTTTCATTTAAGGCAATGACTTGATTCAAGAAAGATTGATCACCAGCAATGTTCCCTCTAATTTTTTTTCAGTGTGAGCAGAAAAGTATAGTGTTTGAGCGGCATATTTTCATGCTTGAGCACCTGAATTTTTTTCAAAGATGTCACCTAAGACAACAACGAAATCAGTATTATTTGAAACTCAAAGTTATGTTTATTCAAGGTACCCGCTTAATTAAAAGTGTTATATAATATCAGTATCACTTAACAACAGTCCTGCTTAGCAACCAAAATATTGGCTCAGAAAGTCTGGCATTTGAAGCACGCAAGTCTTAAAGCTGTTGTTACAAGATCCTTGCACCCCTAACCGTTTAGGAAAAAAAAACCAGGGGTCTTCAAACCTGACAGCTTTAAGATTTGTGGACTTCAACTCCCAGAATTCCTTCTCCAGTCATGTTGGCTCAGAAACTCTGCCATTGAAGCATGCAAGTCTTAAAGCTGTCAAGTTACAAGATCCTTGCACCCATAACCCTTTAGGAAAAAAAACTCAGGGGTCTTCAAACCTGACAGCTTTAAGATTTGTGGACTTCAACTCCCAGAATTCCTCCTCCAGTCATGTTGCAGCAACGTCATCTGCATGGATCTGCTCCATCTTCAGGTTTTTTCAGAGGGGGCAGATTTAAATATAATTTAAAATTGAGCAGCTTCGTGCAGAAAATGTACAACGCACTCAACAGGTAGCTGTGCTGGCTGCCCAGATAGATCAGCTCCAAGTTCACACTGCTCCACCACCATAAATTAGATAGCAACCAAGCCATGTTTCTGGCTTTTTGGGGGGACAATGCCAGCTGTTTATCAGCTTGAGAGCAGAGGATTTCCCTACTGACCAAGATGAGGTTTATGATTAGCCTTCTTTCCGGCTCCACAGCTGGTTGATTAGGTGGTGCTGGTCCAGGCTAGCCCTTTGTTGGATAACTTCAAAGGGTTCTGTGACCACTCAGGTTAATGTATGAGGACCCCATTAAGATGGAGATGGCTACCTGACGACCGAAGACTCTGAAGCACAGCCGGCATTCCTTGCACGAATACATCAGCGAGTTTAGGCTACTTAGCCAGGATTCAACTTGGAATGAGGCAGCCCTCATGGACACATTTCAGGATGGGTTGTCAGAAGAATTGCAGGATGAGCTGGTGCATGTGGATAGGCCACCAAATTTCAACACATCTGTGTCTCTGGATTGATGCTCGGTTGCAGAGGCAGGGAAGTCGCCGCACACCCCAGGAGAACAGGGTGGTTCCAGCCATGTGTGAGACTCCAACTCCACTGGAGAAGTCCATGGAATTAGGTGCAGCCAAACTCCACTTGTTGATAAAGGAGAAAAACAGAAGGTGCTCAGGGAGTTTGTATTTTTTATTGTGGGGAACCTGGGCACATGGCAGCCTTTTGCCCCAAGAAGAGATGAGGGGCGTCAGTTACTGGACCGACCCACCCCAGCCCCAGAACATTTCGTCAGGAAATGCCCCAAGCCCGATCTAAGGGAGACCTTGGGTCAGGCGCACACCAATTCAGAACCATGCTCAGAGACAGTGACTTGCAGGCCTCCCCTATACCTGATCCTGGCATCACAAATAGCCCTGTCTAGTAGTCCGCAGGGGATTCTGGCACATGTTCTGGTCGATTCCAGGGCTACAACAAACTTCATGGATGAGGAGTTTGTGACCAAGTATGCAGTCCCTCTGTGTCCGGTATATTCTCCTATGCTTGTGGAGACCATTGATGGCCAGGTGCTTCTGTCTGGGCCTATCAAGGCCATCACACAACCCTTGTGCCTGGTCATTGGGGCTTATGAGGAAGCCATCCAGTTCTACATTACTTCTGGCTTGAATTTCCCGGTGGTCTTGGGCTTGGCTTGGCTGCGGGCACACGATCCACAAATCTACTGGTCCCAGAACCTTGTCACATTTCCAGCCTTGCAATGTGTGGACCACCCCCATCAAGTCTATGCAAGTCAGTTGCTGAGTCCACCTGGGGTTCCTTGCCTTCTGACAGCAGATTTTGCAGACAAGTTCAGTGAACAAGAAGCAGACCAATTGCCACTTCACTGACCATATGATTGCCCCATCAATTTGATTCCGGATGCGCTGCTCCCCTTGGGTCATTTGTATTCAATGTCAGATCCGGAGTTGGCCGCATTGTGGGACTTTTTGGACAAAAACCTAGCTTGGGGTTTTATCCGACCCTCGTCTTTGCCACTGTCTGTCCCAGTCTTGTTCAGCAAAAAGAAGACCGGAGATTTGAGATTATGTTGTGACTACTGTAAACTTAATTTTATCATGGTGTGCAATCGATATCCTCTGCCCCTTATTCCTGAACTGTTGGAGCGGCTCAGAGAGGCTACAGTTTTCATCAAATTGGATCTGCGTGGAGTTATAATCTTGTCCCGATCCAGCCCAGGGATAAATGGAAGACGGCATTCGGCACCAGGTATGGGCATTTTTGAGTATATAGTCATGTCTTTGGGGCTGACCAATGCCCCTGCTGTCTTCCAACATTTTATGAACGACATCTTCCGGGATCTTTTGTACCAGTTTGTCGTTATTTATCTAGATAACATTCTAATTTACTCGTCTTCCTGGGAGAGTCATCGGAAGCACCTACGCCTGCTCCTACAATGGCTCCATGAGAATCACTTGTATCCGAAACTAGAGAAGTGCCAGTTTCGGCAGTCCACCATTGAGTTGCTGGGGCATCGTATCTCTCCTTGAGGCATTGTGATGGAGTCGGGCAAGGTTGAGTCTTTGCATAGTGAAGGATGTCCAGCGACTCCTCAGGTTTGCCAACTATTATCGGATCTTTATCCCCAGCTTTGCTTCCCTGACTGTGCCCCTCACTCGGCTCCTTCAGAAGAAAGTTCCATTTCACTGGAGTGCCCCTGAGCAACAAGCGTTCCAGGCCTTGAAGAAGGCCTTCATGAAAGAGCGCATCTTGAAGCATCCTGACCCCCACCGTCCATTTGTAGTTGAGGCAAATGCATCAGATATCGCTGTTGGAGTGGTATTACTTCAGGCTCACGCCTCCGGCGGTACCCTCTTCCCTTGTGCTTATTATCCACGCCTCCGGTGGTACCCTTTTCCCTTGTGCTTATTATTCACACCTCTGGCGGTACCCTCTTTCCTTGTGCTTATTATTTGCGGAAATTCAATTCTTCTGAGCGCAATTATACCATTTGGGAGAAGGAGTTACTAGCCATTAAAGTGGCATCTGAGACCTGGAGGCATCATTTAGAGGGAGCCAGACATCAAATTGAAGTCCAGATGGACCATAGAAATTTGGAATTTTTAAAGACCGCACGAAAATTGAACCAGCACCAGATTCAGTGGTCACTCTTCTTTGCACGATTCAATTTCCATGTGACATACATCCCCAGTGCACGCAACCAAAGGGTAGATGCACTCTCATGGAAACCCGAGTATTCTTGTACCAAAGACCAGATTCCACCTCTGTCAGTTTTGCCTGTAGAGTCCTTCTCTGTGGTTCAGGAGCCTGTGGACTTATGGCCTCAGATATGGAAAGCACAGTGGCATGACGATTGGGTGGAACAATGGAAGGCAGAGGAGGGGCCTGCCTCCCCATGGACATTCACCGATAAACTCTTGCAGTACCGAGACAGACTCTATGTGCCAGTGGGGCCAATTTGGGCACTTATTCTATCCCAGTGCCATGATAATCCTGCAGCGGGGCACTTTGGCCTCTTCAAGACCTTGAACCTGCTCTCCCATACCTTCTGGGGGCCCTGATTATGACATGACGTACAATCTTACATCATGTCTTGTGTACGGTGTTGACAGGACAAGTCAGCTATGGGATACCCCCCCACCCGGCTGCTCCAACCATTGCTGACACCGAAGAAACCCTGGGGGGCCATTTCTATGGACTTCTTGATGGACTTGCCTCCGTCTTCTGGATTTATCATGGTGTTCGTAGTAGTAGACATGCTGACAAAGATGGTACATTTTATCCCATGTCGGGGATTACCGACAGCCCAGGCCACTACCCACATGTTTATCCAACATGTTTTCAGGGTGACAGGGTCGTGTTGGACAAAGGAACGCAATTTACAGCCCAGTTTTGGAAAGCGCTGATGAAGGCCTTGGATATAAAAATCTGCTTGTCCTCGGCGCACCATCCAGAAACTGATGGGGGGACGGAGAAAGTGATCGGTATTTTGAAGCAGTACCTGTGCTGTTTTGTGAACCAGTAGCAAAATGATTGGGCGGACTACCTAGAAGTGGCAGAGTTTGTGTTCAATAACTCACAGCACACATCCACACAAACAACGCCCTTCTTGGCCAATGTAGGGTATCATCTTCAGTTCTTTCCCCTCACACCAATCAACTCACCGGTCCCTGCAGCTAAGGACTTTCTGTCGGAACTACAGGGGGTCCATCAAGTGGTGCGATTAAGCTAAGGAGGACTATAAAAGAGTCGTGGGCAGCTCTCGGTGCGTGACGCCGGTGTTGACTGTGGGGGATTGAGTGTGGCTGTCCACTAGACACCTTCTGTCAGACCGGCTGGTCAAGAAGTTAGACCGCCCTTACCTTGGCCATTTCCTATTGAAGCAGTCATCAATCCGGTCGCCTAATGCCTGACATTGCCATGTTCTATGCGAGTCCATCTGGTCTTTCATCGATCTCTCCTTGTTCCTGAACAGCTGGCTTGTCATGTTTGCTGACCAGATCATCCCCAGCCAGAATCTCGTGATGATGAGGAGCCACCTGAGTACGAAGTTACCAGTATCCAGGATTCCCAATGGCTGAAAGGATGGTTCCAATACCTGATTAAATGGAAGGGCTATGGGCCGGAGGATTTTACCTGGGAGGATGCGACCTCCATGCACGCACCTGCTTTGGTGCAGGCCTTCCATGATCAATTCCCATCTAGGCCACACCCTGAGCATCAGACCCGGTGGAAGGGCCCTGCGGTGAGGGATAGTGTTGTAGCCCAACAGTGGCTGGCTGAGCTGTTGGTGGAATCTGACAGTGATGAACACTATGTGACTGCCCTGAAGGCTGAGGAAGACTCTGGGGAGTATTCGTAGTCAGAGCAGGGACTAGAGAGACCTGTTGGCCACCAGGTGGTGTCTGAGTCAGGGAGTAGTGAGGAAGAACAGAGAGAGGCTGTCCCTAATGTACGTACGCATAGGGCTATGAGGAGGAGGGAGCAGCTTTGGAAAAAGGGTCACAGAAGGAAATAGGAACAGATGGCTACTGATTGGCCCCTCCTGGAGAGCTTATAGATGGGGTGACAGGAGAGGAATTTTGCAGGATACAACAATTTACTGATCCAGCTGTAGAGAAAGATTGGGAGAATTTCATGAGTTCAAGCCTTGTTTCATAGAGATAGCTTTCTGGGCTCCCAGCCAAGGGGTTGCTTATCTTCCTCCTTAGTTGTGGCAGATAGCCAAGTCTGCATCTGTATAAATTGTAGAGGCTTGGGACAGAACACACACTGCCCACTGGTGGTCAAAATAATTTTAAAAACTACATGGATAAATAGAAAATCTATCTCCCCTCGAAGAAAGGGGGGGTCTATATAAAACCTCATATATGGGGAAAGTATTGCAGAATAGTTTTCACTTCAAAGTAAAAACCTTCTGTACATATGCTGAAATAATTTTAAGAAGCAAAGATCAACAATTATTCCATTACACTGGCTAGAAGTGGGATAGTCAGAAATGATTCACAAATGGCCTTCAAACTTTCATCAGCATCTCTTTGAACAACTGCACTGTAAATCAAGAATTTCTATGTCAAATTCCTCCCCTTCTATTGTTGTAATGTTCAAGATGAATAGCAATGAAAGCCATACATTTCTTATACGGATGGTATTTTTTTCCAGATTCATTAGGAGTCTGCTTTGCACCAGTTGCAATGGTGCATTAAGGCCTCCTCAGGGGTAAAGGGCTGGAAGGGATGTACATGATGTGAAGTGGGTGGGATTAATATCCTAGAACAGTGTTTTTCAGCCTTGGTAGTTTTAAAATGCATCTTAAAGCTACTAAGGTTGAGAAATACTGAAATAGAAGATACAAATGCAATTCAAAACGGCCCGGTTTGATAGTAAAAGGATAAAATTAATATAGATAACTGCAGAAATTTTCAATTAGGAAACAAAAATTAAATGCACAAGTATAGGATGGGGGATATTTGGCTTGGTAATAGTTGCTATGAAAAAGATGTTGGAATAATACTTGGTCCCAAATTGAACATGAGCCTGGAACATGATATAGTTGCAACAAGAGCAAATGCAATTTTGCATTGTATCGTGAGAGGTTGTTCAGCACTGGCCAGGTGTCTATTCCAAATAATAAAGTGTAGGCAACCTAGTTTAACATTTTTGCAATGAACAGAGAGTTGAGCTCAGTAGGCTAAACTGTCCTTTCCAACTCTAATTCTAGATCAATTTTTTATATCTTCTCCCCAAAAGCTAAGGAATGCACAACTGGAGAATTGTTGTTCCTAGACGACTTCCTGCTTTAATCTTCAATAATTCCTGATATAATTTTAAAAAGCCCCCAGTGAATTCAGACTGATTTATTACCTATCTTATTTTAGAGGTTCCATAGTAAATGTTGCTACTCTCACCTTCAACTATGCAATTAGTATTATCTGCATAGGAAACATTATTGATAACAGCCTCCAAACTGACTGTTGCCAGCTAGTTTATTAATTCACCAACTATTAGCAGTTTGCCCCTCCACCCATAGTTATATTTTGAAACATTTGGTACTTTATTTGAATAGGCTGCAAGATAAATAAATATAACTTATTTCGTCTTTGGCTGATCTATGTGCTTTTTTCAAACCTGGAATTTGTTTAGAAGGATTGGTGGGAAACTCAGAATTCTTGAAAGCTTGTTATTTCCAAACCATTTTTCCTCCTAGCCATCCCTACTTGGTACATTCCATCCCAGCATTTTAACTTAACTTTTTGGGTTCATGAATTCTGGGAGCTAGTGGCCCAATTTAAGAATACTAATTGAACATTGATTTTAAAAAAGATGACCCTGGAGAGGTTGTGGCCACACCTTTATATGTGTAGCAGTTCAAAACCAACCAGAAGGTAAAACGAGATCTTTGGCCTTAACTTTCTTACCCATCAAAGGCTCTTGTTCAGAAACCTCAGGGTAAATAAACCTTTTCTTTCATCAGGATGACAACAACTTTACTCAGCTGTAATTCAATGTTGTTTACTCCTGTATTTCTCACTTCTGTTTCCCATGTCATCTTTCCTTTTATTCTAAGGAAGTCATCTGTGGGGTGGATCCTTGCAGCTATGATTCAAGTCTAACTGGAACTAACAAGTGGAAGTCAAGATCTATACATCAGACTCTAAAATTGAACAAAACATGAAGTTAGTGTTCTTCATATTTGCTAACCTAAGAAGATGGCAGAAAACAAATGCAGTTTAAGGCCACTTTGTTCATTGCAATAGCAATAGCAATAGCAGTTAGACTTATATACCGCTTCATAGGGCTTTCCGCCCTCTCTAAGCAGTTTTACAGAGTCAGCATATTGCCCCCAACAACAATCCGGGTCCTCATTTTACCCACCTCGGAAGGATGGAAGGCTGAGTCAACCCTGAGCCGGTGAGATTTGAACCGCTGAACTGCAGTCAGCTGAAGTAGCCTGCAGTGCTGCATTTAACCACTGCGCCACCTCAGCTATGTTAATTTATTAACATTAATACAATCACCCATACACTTCACCCTGGTCATTATAGGACTTAACATACACATAACAGGGCAATTAATCCAAGTTCACATTTACTGTATTTTTCGGAGTATAAGACGCATCTTTTTCCCCCTAAAAGAGAGTGAAAATTTGGGTGCGTCTTATACACTGAATGTAGCCCGACCCACCCACCAGCTCCCTCCCTTTGGTCTCTGCTCCCAGCAATTTACCTCTTTGCAGCAAATGGGAGCTTGGAGGCTTCAATAAGCTATAGCAATCCCTGCAGCCTCTAACAGCTGGTGATGGAGAGAAATTGAAAGTGAAACTTGCATTTGCTCCACATGGCAAATTGCTGGGAGGCAGATTTTTTTTTCTTGTGCTGATTGGCCTGTTTGCTGCAAGGAGGTAAGCCAATAACTATAAATGCCTATAGAATGTTCAAATTATTAGACTTATTTTTTTAAGACTGCTTTATTATTCTAGACAACTTAACAAAATAAAGAAGCTTTTTAAAATAAATGTTTGATCCGAAGAGCCCAGTGCTATTGTTTTAAAAAGTGCTATTCTTTTAAATAGCAGAGAATAACTCTACTTCCAGAAAGCACATTTTAAGAGCATCTGTACAAGTATCGTCTGAAATATAACACTACAAACAGTGTATATTGTCTGTACTGTTTGTTGCAAGGAGGCAAATTGCTGGGAGGCAGAGGCAGATATTTTTCCCTTGTTTTCCTCCCCAAAATCTAGGTGCGTCTTATACTCTGGAGCATTTTATACTCCAAAAAAATACGGTAATTAAAAAGCACTGCACATATATTTTCCCCAAGGGGATTAAAAGCTACCTTATATCTGTAGATCCATTCCAGTCATTTTTGTTAAAGAAGAAAGAGCTGTCCAGGAGGCACAACTATTTGTGCCCCCTGGACAGAATCAGTAGACTTTGAAGTATGCAAGGCTGCATTTGCTACTAAACTGAAAATATCGCTTTGGGATTATGCTTAGTACTTGTTTAGAACATTACTTTTTCTTAAAAACTGAAGTTTGACTTCTTTCCTGGTTATTCATTTCAGACAATCACAAGTGCTATGTTCTCTGAAAAGAATTTGGGACCTGCTTCTACTGTAATTTGGATTAGATTATATAAAAAAACAAACTTTTAGTTAGCTAAAAAATTGCTCTTACTTTTACTTAGCTAAAAATTACTCTTACCGCTAATTAAAGACATTTTAATAGAAATATCCACCTTAAAAAACATTTAGATTCTTCTAGGATTGTGTGGCCTAGGTGGGTTTCTACCGATTTGGACCAGTTCAACCAAACCGGTAGTGGTTTGTCAGCCTGGATCGCTGGAACCGGCAGTGACTCAGGCCTACCACACCCCAAACCCATTCTTCTACGGCGTCACCATCTTGATTTTTGATTCCGCGCATGCACAGAACATTTTTTATTGTTCAAATTTAATTTTCCCCTCATTTTTAAATGTTTTGCACATGCGCAGACCTATTTATGAGCAAATGTGCATGCTTGTGGAGTGAACTAGCAGTAATTTTTGTGTACACCGAACCGGCAGTAATGCTGGGAGCAACCCACCCCTGTTGTGTTTGTTGTGATACAAAAACTAAAACAGCTGAAGTAAACTTCTTAAATGTAATCAAATGTAATCAATAGATTAAACAACTTAATAGCCAATTGACTGACAGATAAAATGCCTTTAAATAGGAAAGCATTTCCTCTATTTTGGTCCATAAAAAGAAATGGACATCATCCTGCTCCAGTGTTTCTAGATTAGCAGATGAGAGGACAGCAGACTATACTATAGAATTCATATGACAGCAGTTGTAAGTATATCTAGGAATTGGGAGAGTTTATAGTTCTTGAAGGATAGTTGCAGACAGGGGTGAGCTTCGCTGCCCCATTGCTGAGTGGACATGGGCATGGTTGGCATGGCCTAGTCGGCCACCTGCACCATGGGGTGGGGAAATTTTTCACCCTCCCCAGGCTCTGGAGGTTTTTCTCGAGCCTCCGGGAGGGCAAAAATTGCTTCTCCTGGGCTCCAGAGGCCCTCCAGAGGCTAGAAATGAGCCCGTTCCTATAGGCCCATTTCCCCCCCTCCCAAAGCCTCTGTGCAGGCCCTGCATATACCTGGCATGATGAATGGGCCATGTGGAGACTCCTGGGAGGGGAGGGGCATGGTGGGGTGGGTGGGGCCAGCCAGAAGTGGGATTTGGGGGTTCACCGAACTGCATAGAATCTTCGCTAGAGGATCGTGAACCCCCAACAGCCCACCCCTGGTTGCAGAATAGTTTATTTAGTTATATTTATGAGATCATCAGATCTCCTTTATAGAGACCTTCCTAATATAGAGTTCTAAAACATCAACGTTCATTCTTGATTGTTCTGAAGTTTTTGCACCATAGCTAACATATGAAGAGAAAACCCAGGAAGAAGGCTTTCACCCTCCCCATCCCTAATTCTGTTAGTAGGACAACAAAACAGCCATAAAACAAAAGGAATTCTCTTTATATTGTATACCTACTATGAGAATTTAGCCTAAGATCTGTGGTAGCACCAATCTTGTATGTTTGTCTTTGCAATATCTAGATTATGGAGTCCTGAACTGCATTGAGTGAAGAGGAATTGTCTTAGGCCATACATAAAATATATAATGTAGTTAATGTATATTAAATCACATAATAATGCTAAAAGATTACAATCTTGTAGGTTGCATTACTAGCTATCCTGCTAGTACAGGTTCTTCCTGGCCTGTGAGCAGCAGCTTGGACATGTCTGATGTAGATTCTACATTTTTCACTTATGGTTAATTACATATTCCTGAAAGATTATGGTATCTTATTTATTGAACTTCTTTTTACCATCTGAACTTCTTTTTACCAGAAGCAATTCTTCATACTCAACATACTTCCTGGATTTATATAAAAAAAATCATGCAACAGGTGAATTGTATTTAAGGAGAACATAAAAATAGTTCCACAAAATGATGCTTGCTGAAACAGAGCGCTTCTTGAATAATTCACTTTGAAATTAACACTTATAATACCATTTGCCTTTTAAATCCAACTCAGTCGACCTAGAAGAAGAGTTCTCCAGAGAGAGAATTAATGGGAAACGTTGGTCTTTCTGACTTGCTTCATTTTAATAAAAATGATCAAATGATTACCTATAAATGAAAAGTGAATTACCGTAACCTCCGTCAGATGGTTTAAGTTCAGTGTTTCTCAGTTTTTATTGTTGTTGCATTGTAATATTTACAATTAAGATCTGATGAAATCTGCAGGTATAGAACACAGCATTTAAATATTGTCACATTTAAATCAGACTACAGCAGTATATTGAGAACTTGGCCTCCAGGCTAGAATCTTTCTCATTCATTGCTGGATGATATATGGCCATGAAATAAAATGAAAAAATATCTTGCATGCACTCCGGATCCCTGTACTTTTTCTGTATTTGGTAGATTCTGGAAGAGGGTTTTATTCTATATGGAGATCAGTGCTGTGATTTTATAAATACGACCCTCATTTAACCACAGCCATCCAATTATATACACTGAACCAATGAAAAGACAAGGAGGCATAAGTGCCACACCTAACCTTTTCATATTTAACATCTCAAGTGAGAAAGTACATGTGGTTAGTTTGTTGAACAATTTTACATGGCCACCATCTCACAACAGTGACTCTAGAGTCTTATACCTTTAACATGTGTGGGTTTTTTTCTGGTTGTTATTTTGAATTAATTATGCAATCTTGCTGCAGGGCAGGATAAATTAAAATATATCTTGCCCCCAATAAAATAGCACAATTAATACAAAATAACAACCAGAAAACACATATGCCAGTTAACAATCAGTAAGGAACAATCAGACAAATCAACCAGTCCTCTCCATAGTCCTCACTTACAATTTATGTAAATTTCATATTGTCAATCCAGTATATATACACACACACACATTATTATCATTGTTAATCATTATTTGACTATAACTATTGTTACTTCATTTTATGCGTAATATTCTAAGTTTAACTTAGTTTCAATTAATTTTTATTATAGCATTCCATTACATCATCCTGTATCTATCCAATGGTAGTGCAATCTTATATCTCTTGCCATTTATAGTATTTGTGTTCTAATTGCTTTCTTAGTAGATCTTGTATGGGCTTCTCTTTGAAACTTGTTTTTCGCTGCATATCTTGTAAAGGTTCGAAACCCCTTGTCTGTTCCTTACATCAACTTCCCTTTGGTTATCACCGATGCTTCTGCCAGAATTTCTATCATTGCTTCTGCCAAGTTTTCTCTCTTTTCTTCTTCTATATTCTGGAATCTAAGATAGAATTCTAATATGTTGCTCTCCCATTCCAATATTCCACTTTTGTCTTTTTCAACCACGCTCAATTTATTGTCAATATATCCAATTTTCTTATCTCTTTGTTTATCTTTTTCTTCAATTTTTTTTAAATCTGTCCTCATATTTCATCATTGTTTGGTAAATAATCTCAATTTTTCCATCAGTTCTTCCTGTTCTTTGTTCAATATTTTCCATTCTCTTTTCAATAATCTCTATTCTTATTTGTATTTTTTGCATAATCATCTGCAATATCAATTTCTTTTTTTTTTGTGCTGAAACATCATCTATATGGATCTTTTCCTCCAGATAGTAAACAACTGCCACCTATATAGAATCCAAGGCTTTTCTATTAAGTTTTTATTAAGTTCCAAACAAGTTCACTGCAATCTTGTCTCTTTCAAGTCACGCTTTGTTTTCACTCCAGTCCAGCTACTGGTAGTACCCCAAAGGGGCACCAGTATAAACAATCCATGCTCTTCCCACTTCCCACTATCATTTTCAATAAACAAGCAGCAAGACCTTGAAGTATAAATAAAATGCTCAAAGAAAAAAAACAATATTTCTAAGTCTCCAAGCCTCTAGGTGGCAGTGTTACTTCTTTTCCTCTACTTTTGCATCCCTCTTTATATTTCAAACTTAAGGGAAAAATAAAAATTCTTAAAAAGAAATAATGCAATAGAACGTTGAAAAAGAAAAAGAAAGAAAGTCTTAGTCAATAAGTATTGGAAAAAGGGAGAAATAGTAGGGGGGAAAAAACCAGTCCAGTTTTTTTTAAAAGAAACGTTTGTAAAAATCCCATCAATAAAAAGGTTACAAAAAAATAACACACTCAATTTGAATTAGGCTTAATCTTTCCGCTTAACCTCTTCTGTCTTCAATTTTAACTTTCATTTTGATCCTTTTGGGTGTTCTCTTCTCTAATACTAAAATTTATCTCACCAATTCGACACACTCTCTCTCCCGCTTTCCTTCTTTTCTGGAGCTGTCCCAACCTTCAGCAGCTTCAATGGCTGATTTTTTGCCGCCGGAAAAAAAGGGCTTCTCCTGGATCGATCAGGGACTTTGCGATGTCCCTGCGATCAGCAGGATTTGCCCTTCTCACTGTCTCTGCAGGATGGTTTAGGTCCAAAGGGACCGTCCAGTGGCAGAGATATCAATGGCAATCTTGGAGCTTCAAGATTGCACATCGTATCATTGTGACATCAGCCCCACCCCCGCGACATCAGCCCTGCCCCCAACTGTTTATTTCTTGACCTTGAGTAAACTGTGAATTACCACAGCAATGGTGTGTAAGTCTGCCGTAAAAAACCAGATGCAGGACAGCCAGATCTGCATAATTATCTGTAATTACTGGCTAATGCTATTTAACAGTAGTTAACACATTTTATTCACACATTTTATTCCAATCTATACGGAACATATAAGAAACACTGGCAGCCTATGGCTTCTTTAATGAAGCAATGTAAAAGATGAATACGACTGAGCAAAAATATCACCAAAGGACATCTTTTGATACAGGATGGCAATACAGCACCAAGCCATCTGATTATGGACAATGTCTAATAAACAATAGACATTGTAGAACATTTGCTGTGGCTATATTCATTGCTTTCCCTTCAGCAGTTATTGATGGTAAATATAAAATAATTCTCTTCCACAATTGATTTTGCCTCTTTGACTTCCACACCATAGAGGACAATCTGTTGCACTTTAATTTCTATTTGAACCTCCATGAGATATTAAGCCAGCCAGGGAGAGATGAACAATAGTACATATCCTATCATTTAGCAGACAATAATACCATTACTGTACCATCATACATAATACAGTCAAATTTTGTCTCATTTGTGCCAGAGTGAAGCAACACATAAATAAAACTGCATTTCTTTGATACCTTTAATGTTTCCCTTCCTCTTTTGTCTTTCATTTTAATTGCCATTTTAATGTATATTCACTGTATTACAGACACAAAGACCACAATAAATATTTCTTAGTGATAGATGAGTTATGTGGCTTGCATTTTACACTAATAGATGAGAATTACAACACCGATGATGGTGATAAAAATGGTCATAGGGTTAGGATACTGCTGCAAGGAAAGTGAAAGTTATTATTACATCTAGCAACATGACTGCAATATAGTCTTTTGTGTACAAAGTTGTTGATCCACATTCTCGCCAAAAAAGTGATCTAAACCAGAGAGTTTTGACCTTTTTCAAACCATGCAACCTCTTAAAAAAAAAACAATCCTCAGAACTCTTAGTCAAGAGAGCAGAAATGTGATATTAAAAAATTAGTAATAAAAAGTAAACTTTTTCTTAATCCAGAATAAATGTTCCTTATACACAAAAGAATATTTAAATTTCACAATTATTTGGAAAGCTATTGTTTTAGCCAACTAAACCAATGTTCAGTGACTGCAGTGTGATTGTTTTTCCTTAAATAAAAGTTCAACATTTGGAGGAGTTGATGTTACTTGTCAGCAGAGATCATGCTCTATATTGAGTCTATTTCTATACTTGTTTTTTTTGTTGCTGCATAAAAAGAGAAGGTTCTTTCACAAAGGTATGTTGCTGTAAGTGATAAGGAAGAGCCGAGGTGGTGCAGTGGTTAAATGCAGCACTGCAGGCTACTTCAGCTGACTGCAGTTCAGCTGTTCAAATCTCACCAGCTCAGGGTTGACTCAGCCTTCCATCCTTTCGAGGTGGGTAAAATGAGGACCCGGATTGTTGTTGGGGGCAATATGCTGACTCTGTAAACCGCTTAGAGAGGGCTGAAAGCCCTATGAAGCGGTATATAAGTCTAACTGCTATTGCTATTGCTATTTCAGTGCTCCAGGAGCAATTTCAGGATGCTCTGAATTTCTGATAGTTGTAAGTTCTATATGAGGAAATGCAGTTTGTAATGTTGGATTTAATTTTAATTTCTTGAAATCTGAGACCTAAGAAGTATCACAACTGTGATCCCCTGCTCCCCACCCTGCACATATGGCAAGGATTCTACAGGTGTTTATTCAAAGCCTCAAAACAAGTCCTTGGAAAGCACCCCTGCTGTGCAGATTTGGATACCAAGCTCAGTACAGCAGGAGTCACTGGTTAACCAAATCCAAAGGGGACACATGAAGTCCAGGAAAGCAGGCCAGGAGTCCAACAGGCCAATATACAGAGCACAAGCACACAAGGCATAGAACTGGGCACATTGTTTCAGCAACATTCAAGTCCTCAGGGCAAACTAAGTAGTCAATGCCAGTGCACCCCTTCATGAGAGGTGAAATTGTCCCCCCATGAGCAGCCTGCATTGCACCTGTCTCTTTTCTGCTCTACATGTCCTTGGATCAGAAGGAGCTGTGGACTCCACCTCCTCTTCATTGTTAATGGGTGGCAGCTGTTCCCTGTCCTTGCCTGGCCAACTTGCTGCAGTTGTGACTCACTTGCCTCAGCCTGTCGCTGGTCCAATTGAGCCAGCTGCCACTTAGGTTGCTCCATCAGGCTAGCATTTTCTGAGACCTGATCCTGCTCAATAGTTATCTCCACACTTTCTTCTGCACCCTCAAACTCACCCTCCTCTGAACTAGCATCTGGAGAGGGATGTGGGGGCAGATCCATGACAACAACTGGCAGCAATGGATATTTTTCACATTTTCAGCTTTCACATTTTTCTGTATTATTGGCAATTGTACCACTTTTAGCCGATAATCCATATCTGCAAAAATGGCCACATTAAATAAACATTAGGCCTAATTAAAATAAATAAATATTTTTTTTTAAAAAAAAAGTGTTGAAGGAAGGGTCTATAGGATGAGTGTTGATGGCATTCATGGAAGTCACTGAAGTATTCATCTTCTTCTCTTTTTAAAATAGCTTTTATTAAAATATTTTACATATATAAAAAAGTACATTTACAGAGATGTTGTAAACATGAAAGAGAAAAAAAAGAAAGGAAAAAAGAGACAGAGAAAACATAGAGATAAGAAAAAGAAAATGAAAGAACAGAAAGCATGAAAAATATTTTAAAATGGCTTCTGAACTTCCTTTCAGCAGACTCATACAACTCTAATCAAACCTCTCATAATATATCACAATTCCCCCTTTTTTACAACCCATTTTTTCTTATCAAAACAATAAGTCAAACATTTTCTTTTTTTACACAAAAAAAGTAAAAGATTTCTAATCATTGATGAATATCAGTAATGACATTTCTATAATCAAAGAAATCAGTTTTGCCATCTGTTCCAATTCTGTCAATTTCAGCAATGGTAGATAGCGCAGAATCTGTCCTCTTTGTACATATAATAATCTTGCCATAGTAATCATAAATGAAATAGTTTTCAATGACTCTTTTCCATCTGTGTATCTATCCTAAAAAGAAAAGTTATGGCTTCAATTGAATATTAATCTTTAAACATCTCAGTATCATTTTATGCATTTGAATGTAAATACTGTTTTACATGTCCACCAAGCATGATAGAATGTCCCTTAATGTTGTTCATATTTCCAACATACATCTGGAATGCCTTTATTCATTCTAGATAATTTCCCTGGCATCATGTACCAATGACACATCACTTTAAAATATTCTTTTAAAGATGATAACACAATGCAAATTTCAACCCTCTTGACGACATATTTTCCAATTAACCTATATATGAATTATAACCAAAATTTGTAGCCCACTTTAGCCTACTCTATTCGTCTTCCATTTTAAATTTCAATATAGTTTTTACATTTTAGCTAGTATATGTTCATCATTGTTATACAATTGAATTTCAGATTCTGTCTTAGTTTGCTCCATACCATAAGACTTTGTAGTGGTCAGTGTTGGTGGGGGTGGTCTTTATAGTTCCTTGATTGGACTGTTGTTAGCTTATTTTTCTGAATTGCTCATTCTGTTCATCGGGCTATTGATTGCTGGTGAGGAGGTGCTTTGTTCTTTTTGTTTCGTTTTTGGCTTTTTTATTGTCTCTTTTGAATGGCATGTACAGGTGAAACTCAAAAAATTAGAATATTGTGCAAAAGTTCATTTATTTCAGTAATGCAACTTAAAAGGTGAAACTAATATATGAGATAAGACTCATTACATGCAAAGCAAGATAGTTCAAGCCGTGATTTGTCATAATTGTGATGATAATGGCGTACAGCTCATGAAAATCCCAAATCCACCTTCTCAGAAAATTAGAATATTACATGCAATCAATAAAGCAAGGATTGTACATAGAACAATATTGAACCTCTGAAAAGTATAAGCATGCATATGTACTCAGTACTTGGTTTCGACCCCTTTTGCAGCAATTACTGCCTCAATGTGGCGTGGCATGGAAGCTATTAGCCTCTGTCACTGCTGAGGTGTTATAGAAGACCAGGATGCTTCAATAGCGGCCTTCATCTCTTCTGCATTGTTCGGTCTCATGTCTCTCATCTTTCTCTTGGAAATGAGAAAAAAGCAACTTTTGCATCTCATTTGGAAACCAATGACCCAGAGTATGGAGGAAGAATGAAGAGGCCAATCAAGCACAGTAATGCCACGGTCATTGAACCAGACTTTGGTGCTTTTGACAACAGTTGCTCTCATCAGAAAAGAGGACTTTGGACCACTGAACAACAGGACTTTGGACCACTATGCTTCATTAAGACCAGGGTCAATGCAGCCGTCCACCAGGAGATTTTGGAGCACTTCATGCTTTCTTCCTCAGACGAGCTTTATGGGGATGCTGACTTCATTTTCCAGCTGCCCACACTGCCAAAAGCACCAAAACCTGGTTCAGTGACTGTGGGATTATTGTGCTTGATTGTCCAGCAAACTCGCCTGACCTGAACCCCATAGAGAATCTATGGGGCATTGGCAAGAGAAAGATGAGAGGCATGACATCAAACAATGCAGAAGAGGTGAAGGCCGCTATTGAAGCATCCTGGTCTTCCATAACCTCAGCAGTGCCACAAGCTGATAGCTTCCATGCCACGCTGCATTGAGGCCATAATTGCTGTAAAAGGGGCCCAAACCAAGGATTGAGTACATATGCATGCTTATACTTTTCAGAGGTCTGATATTGTTCTATGTACAATCCTTGTTTTATTGATTGCATGTAATATTCTAATTTTCTGAGATGGTGGATTTGGGGTTTTCATGAGCTGTATGCCATAATCATCACAATTATGACAAATCACAGCGTGAACTATCTTGCTTTGCATGTAATGAGTCTTATCTCATATATTAGTTTCACCTTTTAAGTTGCATTACTGAAATAAATGAACTTTTGCACAATATTCTAATTTTTCGAGTTTCACCTGTAGATGTTGTTTACCTCTATGTGCCTGTTGAGGACCAACTTTGAGTGCAAGGCTTCCAGGAATTCTCTAGTGTTTTTGTTTAGGATGTTTCCAGTTTCCCAGTTGAAACTATGGTTAAGTCTGTCCATGTGTTATGAAATTACACTGTATGCTGTAGATGACTCCTGCTTTTTTTCACCCTGGGGCTCCTGGGGCTTTTTATTTGCTTAGGATGTTTTGGAGAGCTTTAGTTGGTTTGTGTGCTACAGTGATACCATGTGACTATAATAGCCTGTTGGAGTTTCTGAGATATTTTTGATGTATGCCAAGGTTATTCTTTTTGCAGCCTGTGTTGCTTGTGCTATATTGGGTTGAGTGGTCAGTCACTTTCCGAGGAAATCACACAGAGATTCATTTTATTGGAAGATGTTGTACAGATGATGTTTTCTGATGTTCAGTGTCACTACAGTGTATTGATGCTCAACTAAATAGCGCTTTTATATAGCTTTTCTTGTAGGAGTTGGGTTCTTACTTTGGTAGTGGAGCACTTGGTTGGTGCGGGTAGTTTTATGATAGATTTGTCTTTCTAATTTGCCATCACTGCCTCTGCTGATGAGGATATTCAGAAAGAGTAGCATGTTATTCCATTTTTCTTTCCAAGTGCATTTTACTCTTTGAAGATATTGTTGATGATTTCATGTGTATTCTCTAGTTGGTCCTCTTTATTATGACAATGGTGTTTTAGCAATAGCAATAGCAGTTAGACTTATATACCGCTTCATAGGGCTTTCAGCCCTCTCTAAGCGGTTTACAGAGTCAGCATATCGCCCAACAATCTGGGTCCTCATTTTACCCACCTCGGAAGGATGGAAGGCTGAGTCAACCCTGAGCCGGTGAGATTTGAACAGCCGAACTGCAGAACTGCAGTCAGCTGAAGTAGCCTGCAGTGCTGCATTTAACCACTGCGCCACCTCGGCTCTTTGCTCAAAACTGGATCCATATTTTGGGTTGTATGCATGGAAGTGCTGCATTATGGACTCTGCTATTTGTCTTGAAAGCAATGATTCCTGGGTGTTATTTGGATTTGTTGATATATTTGTCCATTGAACTGAATGTATGTGATTGGGCATCAAAGGTTGATAAGGTCTATGATTCTGAATATTTCAATCTTGGTGTGTTTGGTTAGGTAAGGTGTGCTGTGTAGTAGCATGGTCATGGATTATTTGGCTAATGCTGGGTCTATGGATGTAAAAATGCTATGACATCAAATGAGACCATGATTTCATTTTCATCTATTGTCACATCTTTGATTCTTTGGAAGCACTATAGTGGGGAATTGATGAAGTATATGCTTACCTCTGTGACCTGTTCAATCTATTTTGGTTGATTCTTTAGCAATGTTGCAGATTGGCTAATGATATAATTGAATGGACAGATATGTCTGACTTTATGTGTTTTCTCTTCTATCAGAATTCAGATGTCAAACAAAAGCTATCTTTCCCCTTCTGCTGCATGGGACACAGAAAGAAGACAGTTGATACAGGAATGAGAATGATGTCAGAGTTTTAAGTAATAGATCCATACTAAGAAAAACTCTAAGGCAGATGCATTCCTCAAAAAATAGCTTTATTGCAGAGGTGGGTTGCTCCTGGTTCGGCCCAGATCGGGCGAACCGGTAGTGACAGTGACAGGAGGCTCTGTCCACCCACCCAGACACTTCGGCACATGTGCAGAAGCATCACATGTGTGCCTGAGTGAACCAGTAGTAAACCAATAGAACCCACCACTGCTTTATTGGATATATTATATTGGCACACATCTGGTGAAAACTGATTCTAAAGATTCCAGCGGTTTTCACCTAATAAAAAGTAAAAGGTTTTCCCCCAACTCCAAAACAAGCAGTCACATGGTCCAATCAATGCACTGTCTAGTGGTCTGGTGACATCACTCTTCCTTCCTCTGGCCTTCCTTCCTCTTTTTCCAAGAGAAAGAATTTTATTTTGGCTACACAAACCCAACTATCTCTAACTCCCCCTCCCTATCCCTCAGCTCCAGTGTGGTAGCACTGAAGCTTCAAGTTGGCTTCAGCCAGGACAGCTTCAGGGTTGACAAGTGACGTGGATTTTGAAGACCAACATATTTAGAGAACTCTAAATTAAGAAAGGCAGTGATAAAAACTGTTAAATAAACCAAATGAAAAGTGGTTAATTCTATTAAGATACAGTGTATTTGCAAGTTCTTAAAAGTGTAGATTTGGGGCAAAATGAGGGAATTCAGGGGAGTCTGTGGGGAAAGGAGTCAGAGCAGATATAATACTGGGTGTGGTGTCATAATGCAAGCCTCATTCCTGTGGTTTGTATGTTGATGTTGCACACACATGCAAAAGGGATTGGCTTGCATTGTGACCATGAATCCATTGCTTGCTTCGATTTCCCCAACCATTTAGACTTCAGTGAGCTTGTTAGCTCCAGATGGTCTTGGGGGACACTGATTAGTTAGGTTTTCTTTATGAGGGCCTCCAGATGGGCTACAAATATCAGCCAGCGATGTCCTCAGCCAGGAGGACAACTTGTTAGAATAGGTTGCTTTAAGTATTGTCAAAATGTGCACCTACTTAAAATGACAGCTTGATGGGCAGGTAAGTTCCATTGCTCTGTCAGAATATTCTAAACCTGGAGCTCTATGATATGCCCTAAAGCCTTGCCTGCTTCGACTGTCAGGTGGAAATGGGGATGGAGAGAGACACTTGTTTTCCATTTGATGAAATCAGGTTTTTTTTTCTCCTCATAATAGACAATAGGATGGAATATATTTCAATTAGCTTTTGATCTAACCTAAGTTAACATAATAAATAAGAATAATATTCTTCCGAATTGTGCAGAGGATCATCCCAGGGAGCTCCCTGATTTTGGCAGTTCCCAAAGACGTCAACAAGGAAAGGCAGTGGAGAGTGCGACACATGTCAAAAACAGGGTTACATTATAAGCTCCATTCCTTTCCTATGTGCATTATCATACTGCATGAATGAAAGGGACAAAGCTTGCAGCATGATGTTACAATATTATGTTTTGGCCAGTTCCTAGTTTTGCAGCTTTGTGGACATGGTGTCCTATCTTTAGAAATAAGCCAACTATGCTATAAAGGAGCTTCTGTGTCATTCGTTTTGAGGATGGAGACTCAACCTGTTTATAGAGGAATCCTGTTTGTATGGTTACTGCCTAAAGATCTATCTCCCACTGCTGTGCAAAGAGAAGGTGTGCAACCCACATGAGTCCATACACAGCAATGTTTCTTGAACTGCTAAGCAGCCGTGTTGTTTTCAGTGCTTGGGTAGCTATTTCAGAAGCTGCTTCCAGCTGTCGACACATTTAGGTGTGAAAAAAAAGCACCCCAGTAGAAATTACCAGGACAGTTTCTGAAAGAGAACACAACCTTTGCAAAGGACATGACTGCATTAAAGATTTGAAAAGAGAAACTTCGTACACACTTCTATACATTGTGAATCTTCCCATTCAAAGTCTTTGTAAAGCTCTATTTTTATTCTGAAAAATTCTATAAAACAAACAAATGACAATTCTTAAGAACAGTTGATAACAATAAATGGTTGCATAGTGTAAAAAACAAACAATAAAACCATAATATTGGGAAGCAGACAATAACTGAGGAGAGCATTTCATATAAATATTGCATTTGGAATGATGATGCATAGACTAAATACAAGCTGTTGAACAAGGACTTATTTTTAGACATATTTAAGTTCTGGGCTTCAAAAGGTATTTGATTCTCATGTTCAGCTACATTGATTAAATAAATGGCTTTCAATTCTCCAAATGCTCCCTCATGTGGCTTCTTTGTACTAATACTGGAACATCTTTGACATCACGGAGAATGCACCTCTCTGACAGAAAGTGAACCGAAATAATATGATGTCTATCTGTCATATGGACTTCCTTAACTTCAGAGTTATAATATGAACCCTTTGTGGGTCTCTATGTAACTTTCACTCCCCTGCAATTGTGAGAAACACAAAGTTCACCTGATTACAAGTTCCTTCTGACACCAGATTATATAGGAATTTAGCAAACAAATGATCTTTTTTAAATAGATGAACATACTTTCACTAATTCGAAAAGGGATACATTTGGAATTAAAATAAGGATTAAAAATAAAGCAATGAGAAAAGAGGCAGCCTCCTGTACAAAGGAACAGAAAGAATATTCTCAGAATACTAATGAAAATCAATATGTCTATAAGGTGTTGGAAACAGAAATGAATTTTGGTATTTGGGGAAAAAAGATTTATTATAAGTCAAGCAGTAGTGGTAGGAAAAAGGGTTTATTTCTTCACCATTGTTACATCCTCAGTGAATCATCCAACAGGGTTTTCTTAGGTAAGGGCCTGGCTACTCAAGGTTAATCCCAAAGCAAGCTTAATTTATCAGATAGTAGATTTTATGATAAATTAGCAATGCAACCTGAGGGTAAAATCTCTGTCATCAGTCCCTAATTAGATTCCACCTTTCTTGCTGATCTCGATGCACTTATGGGAGTTATGTCTAGTCAGAGTTTGCAATATTTATTTCAGCTATTGGACTCTGGATGCAATGGTGTATAGGAATGACTTTGAGAGAGGGGGAAAAGAGATGCAGCCAAGGAAATGATCAGATAAAAGGCAGGTGAACTTGCAGCAGGAATGTGGATGGGGCAAGAAGCTCAGAAGAAACCTCCATAGTTTAGAAGTTGGACTGGTTGAGTGAAGAAATAGAATCACTTACATTGTGGTCAGTGGTGGGATTCAATTTTTTTTACTACTGGTTCAATGGGCATGGCTTGGTGGATGTGGCATGGTGTGGCGTGGTGTGGCATGGTGGACATGGCTTGATGGGTGTGGCTTGATGGGCATGGCAGGGACAGGATACTGCAAAATCCCCATTCTCTCCTGATCAGCTGGGACTCAGGAGGCAGAGAATAGATGGGAGTGGGGCCAGTCAGAGGTGGTATTTACAGGTTTTCTGAACTACTCAAAATTTCCACTACCGGTTCTCTAGAACTGGTCGGTACCTGCTGAATACCATCTCTGATTCTGGTGGTTCCTTTCCTAGTTAAAGGATCTCCACCCCAGAATGGTCTTGGAAATTTCTCTTCAGTCTCGAGTTTTGCATTCAAACTCAATTTTTCTCCTTTTTACCCAAGATCTACAATGATTGATTTTTATTGATTTATTTATTTGTATCATTTATTTTTATAAATAACTAAAGTTGGTGACCACCCATAATACTCTTTTCTCCTCCTAGTTTATTCATGACAATAACCCTGTGGAGTGAGTTGAGTTGAGAGAGTGTGACTTCTGGAAGTCACCCAGCCAACTTTCATGCCTAAGGCAAGTCTCCCCAACCCCCAAAAAACCCCACTCTAGGGACAAACTGAGCTTTCCTATTATCAATTTTGCCTTTCAGATTATTTAAAAAATTGAACTTTATTTGTAATTTGTGTATTATTGTTCTTAATCAATAATGCTGGTTTGACTCCTATCCACCCCATTTTTCCTACACACAGTTCGGGCTTTGAACAGCAGTAGAGAAAAAAAATAAAAATATAAAAAAATAAGGCTGCTTAATTCTGAAACTATAAAGATCACCTTTCTCACAGAAAATGAATTTTAGCTGGAAGAATGGGTGTGTCAACTCGTGAAGCTTCCCTGACCTGCTCCCAAGTTGCCATAGGCAGGGGGATGGGAAATTGTGGCTCTTAACTGAACCAAGAAATTTACTCCTCAGTCATAACAAGATGCATTCTAGCTGAGGAAAGTCAAGGCCATCTCCATGGATATCAGCAATGCCTGGAAGGGAGTGACTTCTGCAACCCGTGAAATTATCTTGTTGGGGAATGTGACGAAGTGACACACTTTGTGGGAGGGGGAAATGGAGTCAAAGGCAAGGCATGAAGAGCGGTGAAGTTGGTTTCACCTAGGTAATGCTGACATGGTGTTCCTAATAAAAGACTGGATTTTTATTGCCGGATAGGACTCTTAATTGTGTTAGGGCACAACCCTGTCAGGGTTCAGACCAGTGGAGACTTTCTCAAAACAGGCTCCACCAAATGAAATGGGCTAGAACTTCACCCCCCCCCCCCAAGGTGCAATAGACATGGAATTAGGAAACGATGGGAGCTATGCAGCAACACAACAGAAGGGGAAGTAGTTATTCTGGGCCATAATGTCCTTCCAAAGCAATCCACTTCAACAGCAAAAAATATAGTTTCAGCCATGGATTTCAGCTAATCCTCTTTCTTAGCCCTTTGGTTTTAGCTTATGTCATTGTTTTGCAGGTAACACTGGTTCAAAGATGAACCCTTACTTTGTTTATCAGCTATCCTCCTATTCACTGAGCCACAATGTAGATGTACAGTTAAAAGGAAGCTTATTTGGAATAAAAAAGTGACAATAAATGGACATAGGGACCACGGTTGAGGAAAAAACAGCAGCATGATACCTGCAGATTTAGCTTTACATGATCTACATCAGTTAGGTTAGGTTAGGTTAGGTTAAGTTTATTTATAGGCCGCCCTTTTCCCTGAGGGGACTCAGGGCAGCTTACAACTTATATAGGAAGGGGAAACATACAAAGACATATAGAACAATACATAATTAAAAGAGTAAAGCAACATTCATTCAGCATTCGGGCGGGGATGGAATATAATCTTTAACCCCAGGCCTGACGGGATAGCCAGGTCTTGAGGGCTGTGCGGAAGGTCTGGAGGGTGGTGAGGGTACGAATCTCCACGGGGAGATTGTTCCAAAGGGTCGGAGCTGCTACTGAAAAGCCTCTCCTCCGCGTAGTTGCCAGTCGACACTGACTGGCAGATGGAACTCGGAGGAGGCCCAATCTATGCGATCTAATGGGTCGTGAGGAGGTAATTGGCAGGAGGCGGTCTCTCAAGTTCTAATGGCATGGTAGGCTAGCTCTTCTCCCATATCTTGGGGAGGCTTTCATGCAGAGCATAAAAACCAATACAAAACCAATAAAAAATAAAGGAAGATAAGAGAGAGAGAGAGAGAGAGAGAGAGAGAGAGAGAGAAGAAAAAAGAAGACTGAAGTGCAGAAAAAAAGAAAGAATAGAAAGAAAAAGCTTTTGATTTTCTTTGCAGTAAATATATTATAAGTTATCTTTAGTTCTATAATTACAAAACAAAGCTCAAGCTTCTCTATTATCCAGGTTTTTCTTTTCAATCTTCAAAACCACAAATCAAAAGTGCATTTTTTCATTTTATGAGGAAAAAAATCTATTTTTAATCTAATCAAATAAATTAATTTAGCCATCTCTACAAGCTCCATCGTCTTCACCAACCATTTCTCCATTGGGGGTATTGTTGTGCTTCTCTACTTTTGAGCATATAATGATCTCACTGCAGTTGTCATATATAAAAACAAGTTCTGTGACTTTTTTCTAGTTGCTAACACATTTGTCTAAAAAGAAAATCTGTGATTTCAGTTGTACTTATCTAAAATATTCGGAATTCATATGTATTTGTATCTGATGTTTAAAGCATTTTTACATGTCCAGCAGGGATGGTAAAATGTTTCTTCATGTTGTTCACATTTCTAGCATCTTAGGGAAGCTTTCTGAACTTAAAGATGGCTGTAATTTTCCTCTCCATGTCTTCTACTTCTCTCTGTTCCCTTCTATCTGTCTTCCATTAATATATACATTCATATATGCCTTATCATGGTACTATCTCAACTGAAATCTTCTGCTATCTCTCAACCATTTATCTTATCCTGGAGGAGAAAAAAAGTGTAGACCATTACCTAGTAATATGATTGTGAATTTTACATGCTACTATTTGCAATATATGTACATACACATGCATACATGCAAGCATACACACACACACACACACACACACACATATACACCACACACACAGCAGGGATCCTACCAATTCCAAGAACTAGAACAAGGAAGCATTGCATCAAGGTAATACTGTGCAACCCATCCTATAAATTAATCTGCTGATATTTTATCTTTTTGTTAGAATTAAACTCATCTTGGAATACCATGTATCTGGGGTATCATAATACCCATAGAAGTTCATATAAATTGCATCTTTTCCCCCCCAAAACAGATTTTTATACCTTATTAATTTTGTTTGCACTGTTCCTCCTATGAAAACCTGTTTCTAACAACAAATCAAGATTCAAGTTAATTTTAAGACAAATAAGGAATGGAAGGTTCATGGTTGCCTTTTTGCAAGATGCCCGCTCACCTGTTCAAAAGCTGCACATTTAGCATTCATGTGACCTATTTCTTCAGTTGACTAAATGAACAGAGTAGGAATGGTACAGAGCTTTCCATGTCATCCATCTTCTCTTTTCATTAACATATAATGCATCCGAATGGATTGCTGAAGTCTTCCTTCTTGCTGGAAAGCATCAACTGTCTTATCTCCATTTTTAAAAAATCAGGTAGCAGATGATTGGAAAGACTTTTGCCTTAACCCACGAGTCCTGCTGTTTGCCAGAATATATCATTCTGAGTGGGTGGACAATTGGACTTGGAATAAGGCAGCATCTTCTGTTGTGGAGAGGGATTACCTTCAGTCATACAGCATATAAACTTCACAAGCTGAAGGTCCCAGCTTCAGTCACTGTCATTTCCAGGTAAGTGCTCTGAAACCCTGGAGACCTGGATCACTCAGATGGATCAATGAATGCTCTGACTCAGGATAAGGCAGCGTCAGGTAACACATCTTTTTTGTGAAAGTTGAGTTACACAGCTTTTAACAGTGGCATCAACTTGTCAAAAAAGCAAAAGCAAAACATCCTGATATAAATGTAGCATATAGGAGGCATTACCTGTAAACCAATAACTCATCCATACGTTGGTCTTTCCTTCCACTTTTTCAAAATATGTCTTCATACTTTACTTTCTGTTCATAAAATCAGGAAAAGGATCCCATGTGTTAGAAAAATCCTTAGACTTTGCCTGTTTGCCTAATAATTGAACTTCTTTGGTTTGTCTTTCTATCAAAGTTTTTCTCTAATTTTGCAGAGATATTTGTTATTTAGCTTCAAGATTTGGTTTTGTGTGTGTGTGTGTTTTTTTACTATTATGGCTTCTTAAAAGAAAGTGATTCATCTTCTGTCCTTCATATAAGGATAGGAATCATAATGTTGAGATTTAGTTAGTGAATTATTTTGTCAGTTTGTTGAATTCATTAAATACTTTTGATTAAAATGTGTTTACAGCTTTGAGATAAATGTAAGCATATACAAGTATTATTTTACCTTCCAAATCACTCAAGTTTTAAATGAAGTATATCAAGGGTCTCCAACCCCCAGGATGCAGTCCCTTATTTGGAACTGGGCCACACAAGCAGTGAGGTGGTGCACATGCATGTGTAATTCCACTTGTGTGAGCAGCAGGCTGGTGCGTGTGTGTGTGTGCACCACTTGCACAAGTCAAGCTGTGCAAGGACATATGTGTCAGCCCACTGCTTGCATAGCCCATTTCTCCTCTCCTCCAACATCTGGGCCACCAAGCTGCAAAGGTTGGAGATCGCTGGTGTATATGGCTGATATTATTAAGTACTAGCTACATATTTATTCTAATATGTCTCTATATTCATTTGTGTGCTTACGCACCTGTGTGCTTGTGTTTGCAGAAATTGGTTTTAATGTTTTTGTTTTATTTTTCCTGTACTGTACTTGTATACAGTATTTTGCATGAGTGTGTCATGCATGTGTATCGCACATTATTGAAATGCTTTTCCTTTATTTTGGTTCTAACAAGATAATAACAGTGGTTTACAGCCTTTGAGGCTTGGCAGCCTGACTGGGGAGGGAAGAGGGGAGCTGAGCTGCATATGGGAAGGGCTGGTGGGCAAGTGTGCGCATGCAGCTCAAGTTGCACAAGTGGCAGGCCAGTGCTCACACGCATGCACATGCAGCTTGACTTCAACAAGTTAAGCTGCATTCCTATGTGCATGCATGCCAGCCCGCTGCTTACACAGCCCGGTTCCAAATAGGCCACAGTCTGGTAGTAGATCGCAATCCAGGAGTTGGAGACCCTTCGTATATAGTTCTTTGTATATATTCAGCATGCTCATAAATACAGTGCAGTTGGTTCCTACAACAATTAAAAAATAAGACTTATTTTATAATTTATTTCACCCTCTTGGTGCCCAATTGGAAGGCACCATTTTTCATGTCTTGTAAGATGACGGCTTTGTATCTCATCATTATTACCCATCTTTAAACCATTATTGAATTGGCATGTTCTAGATCTTCTTAAGAAGCAAAGTGAACAGTTCTCATTTGCTGACTTGAGCTGGGAGCTTCCCAAGCCCAGCGCTTCAGAAAACTTCCTTCTTTCTTTCCTTCTGAATCCAGCCTTGGGTAAAAGCAATATTAACAGCAGAAGAGAGATCTGTTATTTTATGATTTTCATTCTCATACAGTTACCTGACAGCGCAGGTAGTATGCAGGTTCAATGGGAATGGGGAAACCCAGATTCAAGTCCATTTTAAGACACTGAAGCATTTTTACTTCGGGCCAGTTCAATATACCTCAAAGATGGTTGGGGTGGAGAAAATAGCAGGCAGGGAGTGTTACATGTGTCTCCTTAAAGTCCTGTGGCGGAGGGAGGCAGAATATAAGTCTAACCAAACAAATAAACAGTTTGGAGAAAGGAGGCAAAACAAATCTTAAAACATATATACAATGCTAGAGAACAGCTACAATTGAGCAAGTGGACACAGGGATCATGAAAAGTTGAGAACTAGGTAAGTTAGGTAGGAATTGCAGGTAGGAATTTTGGAATAGAAATTAGATCCCAGTCAAACTGAAGGGTCCCAAAATGCAACTCACCACATTCTGAGGGATGAAATAATGCCATTTATTCTCTTCCACAGTAGATTGTTCCAATCCAAACATAAAGTCTAGAAACTAAAATTGCCTAATACTTTCTTCTGCCAGCAAGTTCCCTGGAGAGTGTTGTATAATTGGGGCATTACAACAAAGAATAACTTTTCCTCAATCACCAGATCTCTAACCTCAGAAGGTGACTCATCCAGAGAATAGCCTTGCAGAATAATCCGAAACAGGAAGATACAACTTTCACTAGTTCAAGGGTTCTGAACAAGTCTGGTATAGTAGGTTGAGGGCAACAGGCCAAGACCCACTTGGGGAGAAGATGGAAAGATAAAAGGGTGAAATGGTTCATTAATTGATTAATCCTCCCCCTTAACCACTTTCCAAAACTCAAGAAACATATAATTAGAGTCTGAATATCGGCCCACTTACTAAGGAGAAGGTCTGGGGATTATGAAAGGGATACTGGGAGCCACCTGTTGCTATGAGATGTGTGTGTGTTTTTTCCCCATCTTTGGTGTCAAAGTTGAGCAGGGGTATATGTAATAGGCAGCCCTCCAGATATGAATGGATTTAAGAGCAACCCCAATTTGGTTCTTCTCAAGAAGTTCAATCTCACCATTATCGAAGAAAGAGAAATTGCATCCAGCTTCCTGGGTTTGAGTTTCATGCTTTTTGGCAATCATCCAATCAGTCTGTGATTAACATCATATACAATATTCCCCCTTCCAATTGACTTTGAGAAGGGTGGTATCAGCATTTTTGTAACAATCTTCTCTGGATGTCTGGATCATTCAGCTGTATTTTGTAGATGTTAAGCTGGGGGAAGAGAATTGTGCCAAACCTCCCAACAACAAAAAAAAATCCCTTGCTGTTAGCTATGTGTGTATGTATGTATCTATGTATGTATATACACATGTATATGTATGTACACACACACACACACACACACAGAGAGAGAGAGAGAGTCTCCCTCCCCAGTCATGTGCCAGATCCAGGCACCAGACTGGATTAGCTCCAGAGCAACCCAGTCTAGACAGGCTCACAAATTGGATTAGGTTTAGAGTCCCTGTTTTGTTCAATATTAAATGCTCCAAGTTTCAATGTGGAATATTGCCAAATCATTTTCCTGCCGATTTCTAGCTTTGCTGAATAGGTTTGCAAATTTCCTATTTTACATGTTGTCCAACTCAGAGACTCTCCCTCTGTGGTTTGTAAAGCAACCAAATGGCTCTGTCCTTCATTTTGCAAGTTGCATCCAATTCCAGTGATCGTACCAAAAGTCGCTGAGCACAAATAGAAATCTTCTCTGCCTAGGTGACTTTTTTTTCCTCTTGTCTTATGCTTGGTCTGGTACTTTCTTTTATGTGTCTCTAAAGAGAAAGAGGGTCAGTTCTAATTTTAGAGATTGCTTTGTGGATTAGACAGAGAATGGTTTCCTTATTTAGAAGCCTGTGGTACAGATAGATATTAACAAATACCATAAGCTATTTGGCTGAAGCCAAATTCTTTAGAGAAACCCTACTGATTTGGCCATGCAGAGATAGAATCATGAGCTAGCCATTACTCACAAAGAGTGTAGTGTCTCTGTGTTTGTGTGTGTGTATGAGAGAAATTTTTGGTGGCTTTTTAAAAAGTAGAGTGACAAGTAAAAGAACAATGAATCTTAGGAATACAGAGCTGTATGAGGTGTGCAGACACTTCAATGTTATAAAACATGTATTGGGATTCTTAATGTTATTTTTTATGGCTTGTCATAACTATTTTAACACTTTTTTCAATTGTTCTTTCTTGTCATATGAAATACTTTGAGAGTAGTGGGTTCTGTCCCCTCTACCATGTCCCCTGTGTCCCCAAAACCATGGAGCATGGTACACAGAGACCTTTATCAAATTATAATTTTGGATCAGATGGAAGAGGGAAATTATTCAGAATATTTATTTGCTATTGCTGCATGGCTTCCCATCTTACACAAAGTGACTCTGGATGACATACAAAGAAACAGGCAGTTAAAACATTAAAACAGTTAGAAACAATGAACATAAATAAAGCAAGATCACAAGAGAAAAGATGTTACATATAATATAACCAGCATGCGAGCTCCCTATTATCAGTGGTTCTTCAGGCTTGCTAGAAAAGGCAAGTTTTAAGGGTTTTCAGGAAGGTCATGAAGGCTGGGGATAATCTCACCTCAGGAGGGATTGTGTTGTGGGGGAGTGCTGGTGTCATGGGTCCCATCAGATGTAATTCCAAAACAGATGGGACTTGAACCATGCCTGACCTGATAGGACAGGTAGATGCAATTGTGGAGAAGCAATCACACAAATAACCTGGCCCCATGCCATGTAGGATTTTAAGGTTCAAAACCAGAGCCTTAAATTAGGCGTGGAAGCAAACTGGCAAACAATGTAATCCACAGTTTAGAGCTGTAATATCTGTCCATCTAGGGACACACATATGCTGACATATTTTGCATCGTTTGATTTCTGACTAAGCTTCAAATATTTTCCTCAAGGCAGTGGTGGGATTCAAATAATTTAATAACCAGCTCTTTGCCCTAATCAGAGGTGGGTTGCTAATTTTTTTTTACCACTGGTTCACGCAGAAGCGTCTGGGTGGGTGGCCAGAGCCTCCTGCCACCACTACTACCATTTCGCCCGACCTGGGCTGAACCAGCAGCAATCCACCTCTGATCCTAATGATTTTTCCCAACAACCAGTTCACCAAACTGCTCAGAAACCGATTAACAACTGGTTCTCCTGAAGTGGTACGAACTGTCTGAATCCCACCACTGCTTCAAGGCAGTCCATGTAGAGCACATTACAGTATTCAATATAATGCAGATGAGCAAGACATGAGTAACTGTGAGAAGAGCCTCGTGATCCAGACAAAGCCAGGGTTGAAAGCCTGAATAGGCTCCAAGCACCAAGATAAGACATCCAAAGCATCATTTAATTTCACCAGAGGAGAGAGAGAGAGAGATGATTTAGTATCATCAGCATATTGTTGATACCTCACCTCAGGGTGATGGATGGTCTTCCCCAGTGGTGTCATGTAAATGATAAACAGGAGTGGAAAGAACCCTGAACCCTGCAGCACCTCCCATAGACGGGGCTGAGGGCAGGATATCTCCTCTCAATCAACTAGTACCATCCCCTTAAAAACAAAGATAACCAGCATAATAATGTAATATTATTACATTAATGCATAATTTATCTAATTCCTGGAACCAATCCAGAAGCTTCAGACAGGTCAGGTAGAGCCAAAATGGATGCACCAACTCCATCCTGCTCCTACCAGAGATGATCCAAAAGTATGACCAATGTCATTTCTTTCCCACATCCAGGCCTGAAACTTGATTGAAAGGGGTCCAGATAATCAGATTCTTCCAGGGTCTGATGAAACTACTGCACAATCACCTTCTCCATATCCTTCCCTAAAAAAAAGGGAGGATGAGCATTGGACAGATATTGTCCAATATGGAGGATCCTGTGATGACTTCTTTTTTTAATAAACATTTTTTTAAATTTTTAAACAAACAAGCACAGACAAACAAAACATAAAACCATCTTCCAGTTTCGTACAGCGTGTCGATTGGTTACAAAACTTTTGTACATCCTCACCATAGTCTTCACTTACAATTTATATAGAATCTTGTATTGTCAATCTGATATATATGTATACAATTATTATCATTGTTAAACATTTATTTGACTATAACTATTACTTCATTTTATGTGAGATATTCTAAATTTTGAGTAAATCTATATTGTGGCATTTCATTACATCATCTAAATTCCTCCAGTAGTAATACATCTTTATAAAATTCTCTAGCATATTTCACTTCCATATTTTTTTTGTCTAACCATTAATAAGATAAGTCCCATGTTTTATAGAATTGTTTATCTTTGATTACAAAACTTTTGTGGATCCTCTCCATAATCCTCACTTATAAATTATATAAAATCTCATATTATCAATCTAGTATATATGTATAGATTATCATTGTTAATAATTTATTTGACTATAACTATTATTACTTCATTTTATGCAAAATATTCTAAATTTAAATAAATTCAAATTAATTTTTATTATAGCATTTCATTACATCATTCTGTATCCATCCAATAGTAGTACAATTTTTTATCTCTTGCCATTTGTGGTGTTTGTATTCTAATTGCTTTTTTAGTAAGTCTTATATGGACATCTCTTGGCAACTTGTATTTCACTGCATATCTTGTAAAGGCTCGAAACCCCTCATCTGTTCCATCCATCATCTTCCCTTTGATTATCATCAATGCTTCTGCCAGAATTTCTATCATTACTTCTGCCAAATTTTCTCCCTTTTCTTCTTCTGGAATCTGAGGTAAAATTCTAGTTTGTCGCTCTCCCATTCCAATATTCCACTCTTGCCTTTTCAACTAGGCTCAATCTGCTGTCAATATCTCCAATTTTCTTATCTCTTTGTTGATCTTTTTCTTCAATTTTTTGAAATCTGTCCTCATATTTCATCATCGTTTGGTGAATATTCTCACTTTTTTCATCTGTTTTTTCTGTTCTTTGTTCAATATTCTTCATTCCCTTTTCAATGTTTCATGTTCTTACTTGTATTTTTTGAATTTCTTGCATAATCATCTGCAATGTCACTTCCTTTTCTTTTTCCTGCTGCAACATCATCTGTATTGATCTTTTCCTTCAGATAGTAAACACTTCCACTATATAGAATCCAAGGCTCTTTTCAAAATGAAGTTAACAGTCTCTTTCTCTTCTCTTCTCTTTCCAAGTTCATTGCAATCTTCTTTCTGAGAACTCCAAGCTTTTCATTCCAGTCCAGCTACTGATAGTACCCAGGGGAGCACCTGTATAAACAATCTGTGCTCATCCCAGTATCATTTTCAATAAACAAGATCAGAGTCCTTGAAATGTAACACCATCTCTTACTTTGCACAAGATTATCAAATGCTCAAACGAAGAAAAGAAAAACAATATCCCCAAGCCTCTAAGCGGCAGTGTTACTTCTTTTCATCTACTTTCACTTCCATCTTTATATTCCAGGAAAGAAAAAAAATTAAAAAAAAGAAAATACTATAGGGCATTGAAAAGAGAAAAAGAATGAAAGTCTTTAAAAAATAAAAATAAAATCAGTCCAGTTTAAAAAATAAGAAATGTTTGTAGAAATTCCAGCAGTAAAAAGATTAAAGAAAAATAACACACTAAGTTTGACTCAGGCTTAATCTCACCGCTTGACTTCTTCTGTCTTCAATTTTAATTTTACTTTTAATATTTTGGGGTGTTCTCTCATCTAATAATAAAAAATATCTCACCAATTTGACACACTTTCTCTCCAGCTTGCTTTCCATTTCTGGAGCTGTCCCAACTTTCAGCAGCTTTAATGGCTGCTTCTTTGTTGCTGGAAAAAAAGGCTTCTCTTGGATCTACCAGGGACTTTGTGATGTGCCCTTCCCTATCACCATCTCTACGGGATGGTTTAGGTCCAAAGGGACCATCCAGCGACAGAGATATAGACAGCGATCTTGGAGCTTCAAGATTGCACATCGTACCGTCGTAACATCAGCCCGCCTCTCCCTGTGATGAGTTCTTGAGTGGGGGTAAATCAATGCCTCTTTAAGAGGTGGAAAAACAACCCTCTTTCTCAAGGATTAATCAACTATCGCTAGAATCAAGAACAACAACAAGAGCCCATCCCCCCCCACCTGATCTTCCTCTGTTTCATTACATTTCATTATAAATCATGAAACTAATTCTCACACAATGCCCAAAGGACAGCCCATGTATGTAAGTTAAACTTATAGTATAGCTTACATACTATAAGTAGGAAGGAAAAAGTTACAAAAGAATTACACACACACACACACACACACACACACACACACACACACACATGTCTATGGATATATACATTGGAATTGGAATTGGAATTGGAATTGATTTTATTTGTAGGCCGCCCTTTTCCCTGAGGGGACTCAGGGCGGCTCACAGAAAACCAGGGAGGGGGGAATACAACACTAAGACGACAACACATAATAAAATAATAAGCAACATGCATACAACATTCGGGCGGGGTAATGGTCCTTATCCCCAGGCCTGACGGGCGAGCCAGTTCTTCAAGGCTGTGCGGAAGGCCTGGACGGTGGAGAGGGTACGAATATGTATATATGTATATGTGTATATATGTATATGTGTATATATGTCAATATACATTGACATATATACACATATACATATATACATATAGAGAGAGAGAAAGAGAAAAAGACTGTTCTTGAACATGGCTCAAATTATTTAGTTATGATTCCCTAATGTCTTCCAAAAATATTACTTATCAAAAGAGCTTGGATTTCTAGTGAATCTGCCTAAGTGATTCAGTCCCATCTGTTGGTTAAAGCTTGCCATAAATAAAGCAAAAATAGTTATAATTTTGGACCTGGCCTTATCCACTGTTTTTTAGAGTGCAGCCCTAGCGTGACATCGAAAGGCAGAGTGGGGAAAAAATTAAGCATTTTATATAATTCAATAACGCTGCCGAGAGGTAAGTGAGGAACAAATGAAAATGATAGCTTCAGATATCATTCAAATGGATACCATATTAGATTAAAGTAGGTGGTAAATTAATATGACTGTTTCCATTCCTTAATTTATTAATAATTATGCATCCCAATTCATATAGTTATTAATGAATTATTTAACAATTTACTTAACTGAATCTATCTTAAAAGAAACCAAAAGAAGCATAGATCTATTTCATGTATATATGTATGCATATATTTATGGAATCTAAAACTATGGTTGACGGTTATTAAAATCAAAAACAGACTTATTTCACATAAGTGAAATAAAAGGGTTTTCTCAAGGTTCAACTGCAGGCTGAAAAGAATGTCCAAGACCTGGTGGATATCTGAGTACAAGCTTGTTATAACTTTATGATTCTTGACGAAGGTATCCTGTCTTTTTATGTACACCGAGAGCATGTGCACCAAAGACAAATTCCTTGTGTGTTCCATCACCCTTGGCTAATAAAGAATTCTATTCTATTCTATTCTATTCTATTCTATTCTATTGCCATGATAAAATGAGCTGTGGTGATCAGAAGTGGATTTTAATGGAGGGGCACTGGATATTTTCATTCTGGAAAAGGTGATTAGCAGTATTCTGTTTTTAAAAACAGTGATACTTGGGGCTCCCTAACAGAGTCACGATGAATTTCCCTTTATTAGTCAGCTCATGCCTACCTAGTCCAACAAATCAGTGTGGTTTCTTTCTGTTTGCTTTCAGATTTTAAAATAGCAAGATAGGAATGCTGTTTTATTATAAAATCTCTAGCAGAACTCACACCCTTATAGAACATTAGTAAAACTTTCTCCCCCTCACACATACATTTTATGTCTTGGAAATAGAAGGAAATCTTCAGATATTCCTCAGATATAGGGAAAACAAAAGCAATGACAACCTAGAATCTAAAAACAGGAAGTTTCCAATTAACACTAAAGTATCCTGGATACCAGAAAGAGATTGCTAGATGATATCACACTACAGTATATGTTAAATACAATGTGTTCATACGTTAAATTGTGGAGAAAGACTTTAAGTTGAAAACATTTTATTAAATAATTTAATAAATATTTTAATAATGTCGGGTTTCTTGTTGGCTTTTTTTTTTGCAATAGTCAATATTTCCTAACAAAGTTTGACATTTTTTAATTATTTATTTATTTATTACATTTATATGCTACCCATGTCACTGTTACAGTGGTTGCTTGGAAGCCCATACATCCATACATCCTTTTCAAACTGTCTCAAAATCATTCACTTTTTTAAAAGAAATCTAGCTTTGTTTGTATTATTCGCTTCTTCATTAGATAGATAGATAGAGATGATAGATAGATAGAGATGATAGATAGATAGATAGATAGATAGATAGATAGATAGATAGATAGATAGATAGATAGATAGATAGATAGATAGATAGATAGATAGATATAGAGCACATACACCAGGACACAGTGTGTAGTTCAGAGAATTCTCACCTTCTGGATTGCTGCTTGGGAAGGAAAACAGCTAAAGTGTAACAATCCACTCTGCTGTGTTACTCAGCTGAGAAGATAAAGGTAGGTAAAGCAGAGGGGCAGATGGGCAGGCCCACTTAATCGTGGGAGGGAACTGGTTCACTCCCAGTTGATCATAAGAGCTACCAGTTCAGGTGAACCAATCCAAACTTGTAGAATCCCACCCCTGATGCAAATTCCTAGAAATAACTGGAGTAATAAACCAGATTGGATATGGAAAATTCAGATGATAGATAGATAGATAGATGATAGTTGGCAGTAGCAATAGCACTTAGACTTATACACCTATTCACAGTGCTTTACAGTCCTTTTGAAGCAGTTTACAGAGTCAGTATATTGCCCTCAACAATCTGGGTTCACAATTTACATTTTACTGACCACAGAAGGATGAAAGGCTGAGTCAATCTTGAGCTTCAAACTGGTAACAGTCAACAAATTTAGCCTGCAATACTGCATTCTAACCACTGCACCACCATGGATGAGGGATGAGAGATGACAGATGAGAGGGAGGGAGAGAGAGAGAGAGACAGACCGACAGACAGACAGACAGATAGATACGGATACAGATACAGATAGATACAGATACAGATACAGATACAGATACAGATACAGATACAGATACAGATACAGATACAGATACAGATACAGATACAGTATATAGATTAGATAGATTTGGGACTGAAACAATTGCTGAGAAGTAAAGGGCTTGCTAAATCTGTATTATTATACCAGGGGCTTTAATCCAAGTTGTTTTCCTGATGAATTTTCTTCTAAAACATTCAGGCAGATTACAATGTACAGTTAGGGGATTTGGCAGGTGATGGTAGTGATGGAAAGAAATGCTGCCTTTACTTTTCCATAATAAAATGCATCAGCCTGTGGATCTTCCATGTCCTTTTTATTTTGGCCCTGTGCCTTTTCATTGGCAAGCATGCCATGCTTTTACCAAGCTTGAAATGCCAATATCGCTCTGTCACATGGCTGCCATTATCTGTCAACACCAGTATTAATTAAGGATTCCTTAGAAGGAGTCAGGGGGTGGGGTGGGTGAAGGGTGAAAGAAAATCAAATGAAGAAAAGAGAAGATAGTAGGAATGTTTTCTAGAAATATTCTCCACAAGGAACATCACAATCTGTTTTGCTTTCCAGAAAAAGATGTTTTCTTGAAACTGCTTGTGTCAACAGATGAATTTCACAGTTATACTAAGAGATGCTTTCCATGTATTTGCTTCCCTTTTTTTAGTTCTGCATGTTCTCGAAGGTCTTAATATATCCACATAAGAGGAAAATAGAATTTGGCCTAATTTTACAATACCATTTTGAATAATGTAGTTTAGGCTGCAGGCTTAAAATTGAATCCAGTTGAAATCATAATGGATTGAATCTAAATAGACAGGCATGATTTTGCCATTAGTCTATTTCAATACTAATATTCAATATTAAATTATAAATATACTTGCTGTATGAAGGAATGGCATCACATGTTAACAGATTAAATATTTTGATAATTTGAAATATCAAGAAAGCTAGTTTAATTATTTTCATGACACTTTTTAAATTTATCCTGAAGTAAAGTTGCCCATTACCACAGACCAACCTCTAGCTTGATTGTGATGAGTGGGTTATGTTTTGTTAAAAATAAATCAGTGCTCTTGAAATAAACCTGAAATTGCCAGAAATTGTTAGTTAATTGTAGATCCATTCGGAAACCTGGAAAATATTGCCTTTTTTTGTATGTAGGTTGAAGCTCTATGCCAAATACCACCATTTCCTTAAAAGAAAAAAAATTAAAGAGCACCTCCTTCCCTTAGTGGAAGTTTAGTCCATGTATGTAAAAGGAATGGAGGGAAAGGCATTGGGCCTTTCCTTGCCACACTTTGGCCAAATCCTGACAGCCTCCTCGCCATACCACAAACTCTCTCACCCTCTAGTCCCAGAGTATGTTTCTTCATGTCTTCTCTATCCCACAAAGTTGGAACTCAAGCAACCAGCAGCTGGAACTGAACCCAATCTTGTACTCAGCATGTAACTGGTGTTGAGGAGAATGAAGAAGGTGCTTATCCGACACATTCTGACAAATATTATGACTCCAATTGGTTCTGCTGATATCTTACAAGATTGTCCTTGGGTCTCATCCATGAAGTCTTCTCCCATTCTCTAGTCCTCCTTTGGCCACATAGATGAATTGACACCCAACTCCCATTTCACCTTTTCTTTCTCTGAACCAGACAGCTTGTTCCTAGGCTAACACATATTTCAGAAAGTATAAGTAAAATTAACAATACAAGAGCATCTACTGTATGTAGCTCAAGGTTGAATTGTAGAGTCCTTGGTGCTTTCTGAACTTGGTTGTTTGCTTGCAGATGTCCACAGATGATGTTAATTAGTTGAATAATGAAATGTCTGCAAGAAAACAATGAAGCTTAGAGTTTATCCAGGACTCCACAGTGTAAATGAAAGCCTGCATTGCAAGAATGAATGCGTCTTCTATGGTCATATCTTCTTCTATTTCATTTATTAATTTACTTATACTTTATTTTTTATCATTTATTTTTGTTGTCGTTAATTTTCTCTATTAAGCAAACACTGAACAATTTGCTAGATTGCAAAGTGCTGCCACAAGTAGTCCTTTTGCATTCCAAAGCACAATTATTCAGCATTAGAGGAGATATGTGTATATTTATATTCAGATTCCAAGGCTATATGGAACACCCTTGTCTGCAACTTTTTGTTATCCTTTAGCCACTGCAGAGTAGGCTTATGTCTCACAAATATGGTCCCTCTGTGTAGAAGAATACATAGACATAGAATCTGAACAATATTAGTAGTTGCCATTTCTTATGTGGTATGTCAGAGGATCGATTTACCAAGTATGTGCAGTTGTGGCCAGGGGTGGTATTCAGCTAGTTCTCTCTGGTTTGGGTAAACTGGTAGTAGTGGCTTGGGGAGGCTCCACCCACCTGCCCCAATGTGATGTGCAAACAGTGCGCATACGCAGAAGGTGGTGCACATGTGCAGATGTGGCACATGTGAGCGAAGCGAGAGAGCACGTTTGCGCACTCACATTTGTGAACCAGTAGGGAAAGTAAGTGAATCCCACCGCTGTTTGTGGCACTAGAGAAAAATAACATTATGGGACCCACAGCATAGCAACAGGTGGATTTGCTCAAATCCCATAGACCTTGGATTCCAGCATGGAAAGTCCATCGTATAAAAGCAGGGCTGGGTGACAGATACTCTATGGAATCCGAGTGGTGAATCAGGGCAAAAAATTCATTTCCATTAATGTGGATCTAAAAATGAGAAGTGTGTTTCCGGGGATGACTTTAATGTGGGGGAAAAAGCTGATTCTCATGAGAAGTTTTCAAGGTCAGAACCAGCTCTTTGAATTAAAATTCTGAAATACATAGGTAGTCCCTATGTAAGGAACTAGTTTTTGTGCTCTTTGATTTTTTTTTAAAGGGGGACATCATTAAATAGAGGTTTAAGTATAAATGCATTCAAAGGAGTGTGTGTGAAAGAGGGGGAGGAAGGGAGGGATGGGGAAAGAGAGCATGAATTCATGGATTCTTTCAATTTCACTTTGAAGAGCAAATACTTCACAGACTGCTTCCATTGTGAGCGCATTTGATTATTTATTTACTTTTCTCTCTTCTTTCATTACCAGTTCCCGTATTACTTTGATGCCAATGTTAACAATCTCTCCTTTCGTTTCTTTTAAATAAAATACCGACATATCCAATGGAAGTGGAAACATTTATGGTGTCAATTTGCAAAGCTTCCCTAACCTGCTCCCAAGTTGCCATAGGCAGGGAAATGGGGAATTGAGCCTTGTAGCTGCATCGAGGAATTTGCACCTCAGTCAAAACAACGCACATCCTAGTCAGCCAAAGTCAAGGTCATCTCCACAGAAACCCAGATCAGCCAGAGGGAGTGACTTCTATGACCCGTGAAATTACTTCGTTGGGGAATGTGACTGATGACACATCTTGGGGGGAGGGGGAGGAAGTACCTCAGCGAGGGCAAAATATGTTGCTGTAGATATTTGGGGGATGGGGTAGGGAGAGGATTAAAAATGTGTTAGACTTCTGCATTCGTGCATGTCAGGGAATGTGTGTGTCACTCAGAAATGGTTGTGTAGCTGTTACATTTATATTTATATATTACATTTATATTTATGCAAATGTTAATGTTCTGATAGGGGTATTAAAACAACAAAGCACCAACAGGAAGTCAGAGCAACCAATCAGCATGCATGACACACATCTCTGCACAATATGTAATTGAGATTTGGAAGGTCATTGGCCCATCTTCAACCATTTGCAACCTGCACTTACCCATCAACCCCTTGCAGTATAGGTATGCATCAATAACTACCCACAATTGTAGACAAGTCAAAATTAAGCATCAAATCTTCCCTTATCTTGCAGGGGAAACTTTTCTTTAAAACTAATTCCAAGTCATGTGCTGGCATATTATTTAACCATTTACAGTAAATATAAAATTATCTTTAATTGCAAAATGCTGTTACTAAAGGAAAATGTGACATTACAATACAATTAACTGTGCAAATTAAACACAAGATGTGAGAAAGATTACATTGGAGAGGTATAGAGAACGTGTTTTTAATGGTTCTCTTACCCTCCCTTTCTCAAAAGCATATACTTTTTAATAAAATTCAGTGGTATCAAACTAATTCTGATTATTAGCTACCTAACCTGGCTCACCTCCTATAATCTCTAAGCACTTTGTTCTGGTAACCAAAGAATTCCTTGCTATCTGAGTTATGTGCCAATTTTTTTCCCAAACAAACTTGAATTTCCAAACTGATTGCTGTCCTCTTCAACCTTGCAGAAATATTTACTTGGGTAGCAAATATTTCCTTCCTTCAGAATCAGAAAAATTGGGGTTAGTAGACAAATGTAGGTTTTCTTAAATTCTGTCAAAATTGTGTTATTAACACAGCATTAGAAATGGGCCAGAACAAACCCCACCCATTAAATAGAAAATCATGAAGATCATAACAAACTGCTCGCTCAGTTTTTATATCTGTCAGAAATCCTTTATTCTTCTTCGCTTTCAGTCTTTGCAAATGGTTGTCTTCCTCAGTTACACTCTGGAAATCAAATGCAAACAATCCAAAAATACTTTGCTTCAAGCCATAGTATCTCACCTATGTATATGCTATACAGCATAGCTGAGCAGTTTCTAGGAAGAGAATGACAATAGAAAATGCTTAGTTTCTCCTGGTTCCCGTTTGTTGTGTAGGAAGCTTCTGGTAGCCATGTTCACTTCCTGTTGTCTTCTATTTCTGTCCTTTGCATAAGTCCTGATCCTTGCTCATCATCCCTTTCTTCCCATTACTTTGGGATTCAATTATTTCTGATGATTTCCGTTGAATTTTAGTTATATTGCTTATTGCTTTTATGGTCTGAGTCAGGCAAGTTATCTACCTGAAGTATTTCACTAGCGATTTGAACTCCTGACTTCCGCTGGATAAGGCATTGCCTTCATATAACAAAGGCTAAAGCCCTTGGCTCATAAAACTGTTGTTGTAATAGACTGCCTTAAACATTGCTTCCAGGATACAAGGAAGGTCTCATAACCTTGCAAGAGCTTTGTAAGCAATAGATGTTTTCATTTTTATAGCTGTTCAAATTGCAACAGGGCATTTAAACTGTGGCTAAGTAGATTCAACTGATTTAAGTCAGGCTTTAGGTGCAACATTTACTGTTGTTTCAGTCAAAGGACATCGTTAAAAAGAGGGGAGGGGGAAAAGAGGTATTCCATTCTTTCTCCCTTTTTGCCATTTTATTGAGTCACTGTGAAAACAAGGGATTTGCAGATTCATCCTCTCTACCTTACATAGTATTTACAATATATAGGATGTCTTATCTTTTTATAGCTGAAAGCCCTCTTTGTCTCTTGTCCAGTGTGAAAATAAATATAAAAAACCTGAAGGAAGTCTAAATAAATTGAATTTTTTTATCCATAGTTTATAGTCAGAAAGCCATATGGGTCCAATTCCTGACTACAGACTGGGTAGAATTCAATTCTACTGTAGAACTGAATTGGAATTATCTTATTTGTCGTATTTGTCTATTCTCCCATCTCCTATCCCAAGTTGGACATCTCTCACGTTAAGTAATCTGCATAAAAAATAAATGTACAAAGACAGGAGGAGACAAATAGCTCTCAAGAATTGGAAAGGAGATCCTACCATGATGTTTAGTTAGGTCCTGTAGAGCAGAAGCACAAACATTGACCATCTGCTCAACCATTGTCTTGCCTGGGGAAGGAGAGATAGATTGAAATTGACAAAGACAAAGAAATGGAGAAGTAAACTGTGTTAGCATCTCTCATTGTCTTCTGGCTACCTCGGTGAGGAAAAGCAGAACTGATACTTCTTAAAGATAACATTTCAGAATATAATATTTAATACAAACTTTCTTCTTTCTCAAATAATGTAATAGAGGCTGGATCTCCTTTTCTCTATTTTGGTGGAACCTTTGAAAGAATATTGAGATCAGGAACATAGCAATAGCAATAGCAGTAGACTTATATACCGCTTCATAGGCCTTTCAGGCCTCTCTAAGCGGTTTACAGAGAGTCAGCATATTGCCCCCAACAATCTGGGTCCTCATTTTACCCACCTCGGAAGGATGGAAGGCTGAGTCAACCCTGAGCCGGTGAGATTTGAACCGCTGACCTGCTGATCTAGCAGTAGCCTGCAGTGCTGCATTTAACCACTGCGCCACCTTGGCTCTACATGAGACAAAGAGAGGTAGGAAACAATAAAGGAACTCAAGAAACAAAGCTCTAATGGAGAGAGCAAATGCAGGGAGAGAAATGGTTGCAAGATCCAGTTTGGGTCGGACACCAGAACCTAAGGTTTAGTCTTTTGAGCTGTCAGACTCATGCTGGAGCCCATCCTCAGGGAACTTCTCTCTACTGGAATGTGTGCTTTGAGCTATTCTATGCATCGTATTGATGTGGTGCCTTCCTATTGATTGATTGGTGTGTTGAACCGGCAATTGACTATTGTTTCCTTGTGCTGCCAAGTCCCTGACTCCTAAGAATTTGATTTAAAGGTAAAGGTTCCTCTTGCACATATGTGCTAGTTATTCCCAACTCTAGGGGGCAGTGCTCATCTCCATTTCAAAGCCAAAGAGCCAGCACTGTCTGAAGATGTTTCCGTGGTCATGTGGCCAGCATGACTAAACACCGAAGGCACATGGGCCGCTGTTACCTTCCCACCAAAGGTGTTCCCTATTTTTCTACTTGCCTTTTTACATGCTTTCGAACTGCTATGTTGGCAGAAATTGGGACAAGGAACAGGAGCTCACTCCATTACATGGCGCTGGGGGGGTGGCATTACTCAGGCTTCAATTATTTTCCTGGGCATCTTTGTATCTGTATGGCCAACTATCTAGTAGCTGCAAAACTGCGGAGGAAGCTAACCATCAGATTGCAAGGACATAAGTAAGCGGTCAGATGAGGAGACATAAACTCATTGATAAGCTCACATTGCAATGAACAAGGCATACATTCAATTTTGCAGCTAATAAGATTTTTGGCTGAATGTTGTGGAAACTGACTAATGACCAGAGTGGAGTGTGCCTTCCGCTCATCAGACCCACAATCGCATCTCCAGTCATTCCCACCTTGGATGACTTTTCTTTTAAGGTTGATGATGATGCAAAATATATTTTTTCACACTTTTAAATCATAAGGGAACAGTGTTGAAATAAGAGGAGAAATACAATTTTTAATGTATTACACTACTTGTGACAATATAAAACTGCTTTACTCATAGGCTAGAGATGAAATAAGGACAATGTGTTGTGATACTGTGTGGGCATGATTGTGTTATAGTTAAGGAAAAATGCATCAGGACCTTAAAAAGAGAACAGGGGGAATATTTAAAAAATCAGGCTCTGACATTACAATTGACTATCTATAAGGAAAAAAACCTATTTTCAAAGTTCACTTTCTTTGAACTTAGAACTTACTTAAATATATAATGCTGACTATGAGTCAGATTGATTTGGCTGTATTGAAAACAATGTAACAAAATTTTAAGGGCTTACTTATTACTACTAACTTACTACAGATCGAGTCTAATATGCCTTCCATTCAGCACAGCATCAGAGGATATTTTGGATAATTCTCCCCCCACCCCCCCAAAAAAAACCCTCAAGAAAAAATATATATCCTGAATAGTCTTTTATTTGTTTACAAATACATACAAATTGGTAGTAGCTATTCAAGCACCAATATTTGTAGATGCCAACAATTAACATTGGATACACCTGCAAAAAATCACTATCTCAATTTTGACTGGCATAGTTTTCATACAAGAAATGAATGCTATATGAATGCTATATATGCACCTAGGTTTGAATGGGCAGATTAAAATACAGTGAGATCAGATTTATCAGTCTCTCTGCTGGATCCGATGGAAAACAAGCAAAAAGACAATTTCTTCAGTGAAAATTGAAGTAAAACCGACAAAGCTCCTGCAACCCATGTCAATTCCCCATTGGCAAATGTACATTTTTATTCACTGTCACCTCTTATGTCGAAAGAAACCATCCCCATGTGTTTCTCAACATTAGAACTAGTCTCTGCATAGAACAGAAGTAGCTGTTTTTTTAAAAAAATATTATTATTAGTTATGGATGGGAGAGAAGCCATAGCTCTGTTGCCCACGATTTGTGTCATTCTAAAAATGGCTCAATCTTCCAATATGTTTCTGCCTCCACACCCTCTGGTGCGGCTGCAAGATGCCATTGTCTGGGGGTGGGACAATCTTCAGTGAAAGGTAGTAGCTATGTGTCAGGTGGAAATCCCTCTCACTGCCCTCCCAGCAACAAAAAATACTGTAGGTAATAAAGGGAGAAGAAATAGGATATTATAGCTGTAATTCCTGCATCACTGAATCAAACTATGAATTAAGTGCAGCTGTTTGTAGTATTTAGCAGCTCTTTTTGATGAAACATTCAACGTATTGTATGTGTATGATGTTCAGTCAACTTTGAGTCATTTATAGAATCCACCTAGACAGAATACAAGGGAATAAATATTTACTGCAAAGAACAAAATTGTTTTTATGCTATTTATGTAGCAGATTGCTGTCTTGCTAGATAACTCGGATGACAATTATCTTGTCCATTCTTTTTTTATAAAGTCTTGTAATGTGCTCACAGTTAGTGTTCGAATGGGAACTCTTAATTGGTTGAACAAGATTTCCCTAAATCTTAGGAAATTGCAGGAGTTCTTGCTCACCTAGAAATTCACAGTATGTATCTCAGGAAATTTTTTTGCTAGGCATAGGTAAATCTAAACGTCCCAGGGATGAAATATCATAAAAGATGGCTTAGTAGAAGTTACTACTAAAAATAAAACTGATGCCATTTTTATTTTATTTTTTGCATTTTAGCCTTTTCTGGAACCCTTTGTTATTACTCTTCCTATCCTGCTTACAATCTTTTTGGACTGTTGCCTTCTGGCAGAAGATACAGAACAATTAAAACTTGGATCACACATCTTCTGAATAATTTTTATTCCAGAGCTATAATTGCACTCAACAATGAATGAAAGGGCCACTATCAGAGAGCTGTTGGAAAGCATTACTTGGTCTGTCGTGTGGATGTTTGGATGGTTTAGGGGTGGGGAATTTTTTAGAGAGTGGGGTGGGGGGATTGTCATGTGTGTTGGGCCTGGTCTCTGGGTGTTATGTGAATTTTGTTGTATGGGTATACTGTGTACGTACAATGACGATAAAGTAAATCTTAATCTTCATTTACCCTTTTTCTTTGACAAAAATTTATAATAAAATTTATGAGTGGTTTAGTCTTGTGTATTATAAAAGCCACCTCTTTCCCACTTTCCATTCCAGTTTTAGGATTGCAGAAACAAATGACAATTTTTCTTTGATGTTATAGAAAAGAAATTGCTCAACCGAACAAAATGTGGTTAAAAAAGAACTGGAATGCACCAAAATGGATAGACTCACAAAAGAACTAAAAGACAAAGAGGAATCCAAGTAATACTTAGTAAGAAATTTATGGTACAAAAGGCTAGAGGAAAGAGGTTAAAAATGGAAAAGCAATAAAGGGAGGAAAAAGATCAAGAGACCAGAAAATAAATACAAAACCATAGAATTAACAAGAGGGGAAAAATATAACATAGATTGTATATAAAAATAGTACAAAATAGGAAGTATAAGAGAATTAAATGTATATATAAGATGTATTATATGGAATCAATAGAGATAAAAGATATGTAAAATATGTATGTATGTATATATATATATGTGTCTCTGTGTGTGTGTGTGTGTACATATAAGGTATATAGGTATAGATAAAAGAAATGGATATTTAAAAGATGTAGAAGTGTTGCAAAGGTGATATAAATGTATATTTAAAAATTAAAAATTAAAAAAAAGAAAAGAAATTGCTTTCAGTATTTGGCTATCCCCACAAAGGAGAAGAAAATTCTGAAAAAAATTATCATAGTAATATACATGGTCCTACATTTATTTTTAACTGCATCCTCCCTTCTTCCCTCCCTCCCTTCCTTACTCCCTTCTTCCTTTCCTCCCTCCCTCCTTCCTTTCCTTTCTAGTTTCCTACACCTCAATGAATCTTGAAGTAAAATATCAGGAGAGAATTCAATTCCACAATCTTTTTGAGATGAAAAGGGAGGACCAATTGAAAAAAACAAAAGAAAGAAAGCAAAACCAACAATGGCCTTGCAAGAAAACTCTAAATCACTATTAAATAAAATGCAAAATAACTTCTAAAGCATTTTGAAGTTGTTGGTTTTTTTAAAAAAAAGAGCATCTTCTTTTCCAGGCGAGAAAAACATCTGAAAAATGGGAAGACAGATTAGAGCAACATATTAGCTATGACAGCCTTTTCAATAAACTCATTGAGATTCCAAGACTATGCATAGATACAGTCAGAGAGATGTGACAATGAGAGCATAACTGATGAGAAGAAAGAAATTAATCCACCCTATCTCAATATCAAGATTTAGAAGATGCTTTCTAAGGACACTTTCCCTCTCTTCATCCCTGCTTTTGAAAGGCAATACCAGCTCTACTGTTGTACATATATACATATATATTTTTACATATCTTTTATCTTTATTGATTCCATACAATACATCTTATATACATTTAATTCTCTTATATTTCTTATTTCGTACTATTTTTATATACAGTCTATATTATATTTTCCCCCTCTTGTTAATTCTGAGGTTTTGTATTTATTTTCTGGTCTCTTGAATATAACTGCACATATCTGACTTGGAGTATCATAAAAGAAAAGAAAACATACATTTTTGTTGTATTTTTCTACCTGAAGGAGGGGTTAGGAGAACATATGAGTTTTCCTGGGTTATATGAAGAGGTGGTATTCAGCACGTTCTGACCCTTTCTGGAGAACCGGTAGCGGAAATTTTGAATAGTTTGGAGAACTGGTAAATATCATCTCTGACTGTCCCCGCCCCCATCTATTCTCTGACTCCTGAGACCCAGCTGATCGGGAGGGAATGGAGATTTTACAGTATCCTTCCCCTGTCATGCTCACCAAGCCACACCACACCCACCAAGCCACGCCCACCAGAAGTAAAAAAATTGAATCACACCACTGGTTATATGCCAAAAGAAATTACTCGGCCTCAAATATTACTGTATGCAGTTTGATTTGAAAGTAATGCGGCATAGTTCACGTATTTGACTGAGAACCAACAGCCAATATGCAAGATGGGTAGGGATGTGTAAAGTTTCCATGACGTGCCTCATGAGGTACTTTGGGCAATCAAGAATTTTTTATTCAGCCTGCTACACCAACACCATGCGGTGAAGACACTCCAAAAATGAGGCAAAGTGTAGCAACGTGGTTGCTTTCCTTTTAGAAGTGAGAAAAGGACAGGGCTTTATGAAAGAGCTTTCAAACCTGCTTTGCCTGAATCTTTGTGAAATTGACAGATCCTTTTGAAGCTCAAGATATTTGGCTGCCTGAAGTAGACCATCAAAAATATAATGAGTCATTCCATTGGTCTGTCTACCTCTGTATTGGCGAAACAAAGGTGGGCAGTTTTGCAGGGGTTCTGAACTGTCTTTTTCCTTGCCAAATCTCTAGAGATGCCAAATGTAGAGGCCTTTGTATGCCAAGCATGTGTTAGACCATGGGGGTCAAATTCGCCATGTCACGTTGATGTCACGTGATGTTTCATGTTGTTTTCCCCATTTGCAGAGCTGGGGTGGGCGTGGCCTGTGCATGACGCATCCAGCCTGTGGGCTGCCAGTTTGACACATCTGTATTAGACCTTGAACACGAGCCAAATGATGTATTATTTCAAAGGCACAGTGGTCAGCTCCAAGGTTTCTCTTTCTTTATGGAAATCCAAGTGCAACCTCACCCCCAATTTCTTCATTTCCCAAAAGTTGCTGATTTATTACATTGGGTCACATTTGGACAATGTAAATTGTCAACATGGGGGGGGGGGCACAATTGGGAACAAAGAGCTAAATCTAGGCCAACTCCTGTTTATGTATTCTAGAAGGAAAGAAGATAGTTGCTAGTTACGTATTTAAAGTAATATGCAGTGTGGCCTTAGGCTATCACCGATTGTATGTTTAAGTCATTAAAGAGAACTTCCAAATCCTTACTGCAGTCATCACTTTATAACCCAGCTTTAAAAATTAATATCAAAACTTTCCTATAGTTCAGAAGGAAGAGGTGGACAATAACAGAATTAATAGACATAACTAATTCAGATATAAACAGAGAGGATCCTAAAATGGGAATCAGAATTTATTATCCATTTGATACCACCTCTTTAAAAGGAAATTCTATGGGACATATTCCTCCCCAGGTGATCATGTGTAGAATTTCTGCCTGCGTTGTTCAAATGACATTTTAGGTGACACTTTTTTTTTTAATCCTTTCCAGTTTCCAAAGAAGTAGATGAAATGCCAGAGATTATTTTGTCTGGAGGCTGAGCAGCATGTTTCTCGCTGACTCAGTTTCTGTAACCTAACATAAGACAATAAAACAGATGCAGCCATTAAATTCTGCTGGTGAGTTTAATGGAAGAAGAAAAATGGACTTTTTGATTGGTCCAGTTCTGATCAGTGGAAACTGCAGCTAAGCGCGGGTGTATGTCTGTGTGTGTATGTCTGTGTGTATGTGTGTGCATGTCCAGTTATTGCTTGTTGTCCAAAACAGTCCAAATTTGGCATTAAAGCTACAGTATAATTTAAATTTATTATGTATTTAATGGATACATATTTCATCTATACTCAGGAGCTTAAATTGTATCCATGACACTTCTCCAAATTTATTCTCACTATACCCCACTGTGATAGCTTGGACTGATTGACTGGAAAATAGAGCTCCAAATATGGATTTCCACAATTCCTTGTCCAACATCCCAAGCATTATATAAGTTTGATTTCTTTGCATTTCATTTGTTATTCTTTTAAACTTTACTCATTCTACATGCCATTCCATTGCACAAAAAATGAGGTTTTTTTAGATGACACTATAGGATGCCACGTGATACTTTAAGATATAGGCTAAGAGAAGAAACTAAAGAAAATTTGACTGCCTTCCAGACAGTCTTGTTCTAGACTAGGGATGTCAAACTCGATTGCATTGAAGGCCACATCAGGGTTGTGTTTGATCTTGGGGGAGTCAGGTGGGCATGGCCAACTTGATGTCACTTGAGTTGGCCTGGGGGATCCCTCAGTAGCCCACCTGAGCTCTATTTTTACTGGCAGAGCCACTACGGGCCAATCCTTTGCTATTTCCAGGCCAGCCCTGTGGGCCAGATCTAAGCACCCAGACGCCTGTATTTGGCCCACATGCCTTGAGTTGACACCCCTGTTCTAGACCAAAGTTCAGCCTCCTTAGCAATTTTAAGCTGTGTGGACTTCAACTCTTAGAATTTCCCAGCCAGACATACTTAAATTTGCTAAGGTTGAGAAATACTGGTCTAGACAGAAATAAATAAAGACGTGGTTATTCACCCAGTACTTGTAACATAAATATTACTGAAGATGATGCATTGATGAGGTTCCCTAGTTTGGTCATGAAATGTCAAGAAAACAACTGAACTCAGAGAACATCAGGGACACCACAGTTCAACTCTGAACTATAAATATTCTCTTATATCAATATAAGTATTAGTCTGTCCATTTCTTAGCATACCTGTGATATTGATTACATTTTTTAAAAAAATGAATCTTGTTTTAGCATTATAGGTCCAATTGATGGCCTAAGCTTTTATTTTTATTTATAATTTTTTTAAAAAAATTGTAAATACAATTTTTATTTATAAACTGCTTTGAAATCAAAAAGGAAAACAGCTACATAGAGCCATATATATGTAATGATTAAAAATAATATTACCAAGAAATATATTGCAAAATGTAGACTAAAACATTGGGTCCTTTCACGGTTTTTAAATCTTTTCTGACAGCAAATCTTTTGTTTAAACTGTATCAGTTTCTGTTTTATTGCACAGTTCTTTTTATCATCATATAAAATCATTCTATTTATCCATATTAGTTTGGCACACTGCACTGTTCTCTGGAACCAAATATATACAATATTTGAAATTAAGAAATAGTTCCGTAAATGAAATTACTGGTAAATTTTCTAGTAATCCTAAAAGCTGAAATTAGAGATTATATGTAAACCAATACAATGGCCATTGAAAAGAAATATATATATTGGAAACATATGCATTTTAAGAAGCATTTTTTTTAAAAAAAAGTTAAGTATCCAGTAATTTGATTTAAAATATTGCAATAAATATTGAGCATAATGAGGAAAAAAACTCTTTTTGATGACACTGATTGCAGTTCAGCCAGTTGTAATGTATTGAGCAAGTTGCTATGGGAGTTACACCAAGGAACTGCTTCTCTTGGGAGAACCCTTAATACAATGTAGTCCTGGTCTTCAGCATGTCTAGCAGCAAAATGGAAAGAAAAAGAGCTGCTATTAGAAACAGTTGATTTTCTCCCTTGAAAGGGTAAATTAGCATTTATTGATAATATCAAGGGAATTGCAACATTCTATATGTTGATGTTGCTATCAATACAACAAGCTTTTATAATGATCCCATCTTCCCTGGAGGAAAAAAAGAGAGGAGAAACAAACTTGATAGTAAATATTTTTACAAAACCTATTTTGTCTGGATTTTCTTTTTAACTAGCATCAGTTTTCATCAGGACAATAATGTGGAAGAAAGAGAGTTTTTCTCCCATTGAAGTCCTATGAAAATCTCTTTCTTCTGTTGAGGTCCTATGAAAATCACTTTCCTTCTCACACTACTTCTATCTCCATGAAGAAACTCAACTGGTTTCAACCAACCTTGTCTTTCTGTGCCTGTTGTTATTATTATTTGGATAGGAATACATTATAATCCTTTCTTATAGAATTAAATGGAAAATAAAACATTTTGGTAGGGTTGGATTTGTTATTTGGGTAGGAAATTGAAGTTTTCCTGAGCAATTGATTTCTTCCACATACATTTTATTTCAACATTTATCCACTCTTTTTCCTCCTAAAACACTGGATTCTAGTCACTAAATCCCTCGGATGTGAACAAATTACATGCCCAAAGCAAACTTAGTTATTTACTTGTTACATCAACTTTCCAGATACAACTGTTTTCAAGGAAGTTTAGAAATTAAATCACTACCATTTTTCTTTAAAAAAATTAGGGAAAAGCATTAGAGTAACAGCCATATTTTATGGCACTTTTATCAGGTGTGGCCAATAGAGGCATTTCTTCTTTGTAGCAAAGCTTCATAATATATTTCTCTGTGTGGCTCTGTTCTCCTGTTATTCTGTGTTGTGACTGTTTGTGTATATATGTGCATTAGGAACCACGGGATGGACTCCATGTCCACCAATTTGGGTCATATGATCAGGAACAATTCAGGCTTACAATGGAACTGTCCACAGCAATCTGAATTGTCTCTCCTTTAGAAATGCATTAAGGATTTTTCTTCTTTTTCTCTCACAACATTTACACTGATCCAACTCATATTTTACCTCAAGCTTCATATGGCTTCCTCTTCCCTACACACCAAATTTAGTCCACTTCTGTTCTGGTCTAAGAGAGATAACTTGCTGACACTCAGATAGAATCCTCAACCCTTCTAACATTCTTCTACTTTGAAAAAAATAATAAGCCAATTATAGTTAAACAATCCCATCCAAAAGTACTATAACCACCATAGTCCACAAAAGTGCAACCAGCAATATTATTAAAAATATTCGAGTCTTTAGGTGTTCTTTTAAGGCCTAAAGCTTGATAGCTTCATTAACCTGACAGAATTACATTTCAGAAGTGTTGGAACACTGCAAAACAGGCCAAAAAGAAGAACCTCAGTTTCAGACTTCAGAGGTTAAGCTAACATTTTAAAATAACTCTAAAATGCACCATTAAGCTATCCAAGTGTTGCATGAACCAATTGCCTGAATAGCACTCAGGTGGCTTTTAGTCTGCATATATCTAAATTTCCAATTAATTTTTAAGGGCAACTTCCATTTACGGTTTGTCACAGTGAACCAGCCTTAATGTAATTAACACATAGATAACAAAGTCAGACCTCAAAACCATACTTAGCCTAAGTATAATTATGGTGGTAGACATTCAAAATTCACTGTTCATATGTAAAGCATAATTGAATCAGATGTTAAAGTGGACATCATTGATTTATATCAGCTTAATTTGCTCTTGGCACTAAGTAGGTTATGTGATTGATTACTATGACTGTAATGTCACCATGTTAATCCAGCCGGCAAAATTATTATGATGTACAAGACCCTGTTCATTCTGCCTATTGATTGCAATATTGTATTCAACATGGAAGATACAGCCACCTAGATATTCTGCGAGAAGTTCTCTTCGCTGCATCTTTTCTGCAGTATGTGCCTCAGCAGAGTTTCAAGGGCTTGTTCTCAAAATAAGGTAATGCATCTGTTTTGTTTGTAATCAGGTTGGGCCACAGGAAATCTAGATTTCCAAATCCATGGCAGATGGTCTTCTCCCCAGATTTGGCACTGTGAAATAAGAAGAAACTTAGCCATTTGCTGCATATTGGTTCAGTACAATGATTTATAAAACATGGTATAAATTTCCAAAAAACTGTAATGCTAAAGTAAATACAAATAATTGAAAAGGGGGGAAATTACATAAAGTGGATCTATCACAACATATTTCAAATAATTGGAAAGTAGTTTTTGTACATGTCATATGGACAAGTTATGAGATTATTGAAAAATGTTACATAATACAATTTAATGCTTATCTAATGTGGGATTTAATCCAAGGTAATTGTGACTTGTGAATCAGGAGGCATTTATTTTTAAAATAAATAATTTAATCCTAGTTATTCTGTATCTAGGAAGTTGAATTCAGTGAAGCTTATTTCTGGGTGGGGGGAGCATAGAATTGCAGGTTCATTCTTTTACTCCTAAATACAAATGAAGACTAGATACTGATGACTTGTTTGTTCTTTATTATAAATTAACAGATGATGAACTATTAGAACAGCTGAGAAAATGGGACCCAATTAATTTAAAATGGCAAGTAAGAAATCTGTGTTCATTCTTGATTCTGAGCTGTAAATGTGTCATAGGACAAGCTTCTATAAAAGGTCAAATGCCAAATCCCTCCATTACTCAGCTATTGTGTGCGAAAGTATTAGGGAAAAAATGGAACTTTAATTTTGTGTTTAGCGATGATAACAATATTAAAATCAAACCAGATAGTACATTAAAATGCAACATTAATTGAAGAATTGGTTCTGTTTCTGCAGCTTCTTTCTGGATCAAATAACTATATCCAGACCCACAAATAAACATAATATGGCTATATCCCATATCTCCCAAACTGTGCATCAAATTATTTGTATGCCTATAAATTATTATTTGCCTTTCACTAATATTTACAATTCCTGATATGATTATACAAAAAAAAATGTACCTGAAAATTTTACTCCACTAGTCATTGCCAACTATAGAGGACAGTGCTCATCTCCATTTCAAGGCCATTGAATCAGTGTTGCTGTAAGACATTTCTGTGGTAATGTGGCCAGGATGACATCATGCAATGCTATTACTTTCCCAGTGAAGTGGTACCTATGTATCTACTTGCAGTAACATGCTTTAGAACTGCTAGGTCGACAGGAGCTGGGGGAAAGATGGGAACTCGCCCTGCCTTGTGGTGATTGGACCTTGAGCCTGCATTGCCAGCTTTTCCAGCTGACAAACCCAGCATCTTAACCACTGAGCCACCACTGACTATACCAAGGGTGCATCCAATTTATGTGGTCACTATTGTTTCATTGCATTGATTTTTTTTCAAAGAGGGAGGTAAAATTTGAGGAGACACTAGTCAGTCCCTGACTCAGGATCAGCTGCATTTTTGCTAAGGCCTGGATGTATTCCATAGTAAGTTGTTTGTCTTAGTGAGTCAGCATAGTAGGCTCCTTTTTAATTTCTCTCTCTCACAACATAGCCAAGAAAATCTCCCACCTGCCTGTACCGTATGCTACTGAGATTGTAGTTAGTTGCCATCTCCTAAAAGATAACAGATTTAAATTTAAGCTGGGAACCATACACGGCCAACAACACTTATAATTCAGGCTGAACGTCAGAGAAAAATCAAGAGAAAATGCCAATAATAGATTCCTTGTGTTTGTACATTTTTAAGTGACTATCTGTACCATCCGTGGGCAACAGAGTGATATGCCAGACAGCAAAGTGTTTAATTTAATCAGTCATCAGGCTAAATCTTGAAGCTCTTACGCGGGTGAGTAGCCACATTCACAACAAATGTCAAGGACCTATTCTTGTCGATGCAATTACACCACCATATAACACAGTCTTCCTCACCATAATGCTCTCTAGATGTGTTGGAGTCATCTCCCACAGCTTATGGCAAGCAGAGTCAATACATAGGCTATAATCAAACAGTACTGGTTATCTGGAAAGACAAAGATATTACCTAAAGAATGAAAACATGAACTTCAAATGAAAAGATACCATGTTTGTTTGTTTACAATTTTTATAACCCATTTGCTCCCAAATATTCTTAATGGATTATAAAATTCACAAAACAATTAATGAACAAAACCTAAAATGAATAAAATAATATGGTTAAATCAGCAATTCAATTCAGGGTCCACAATCTAACATCATCCAGATGTCAACTAGTACCTTTCTGAAGCTCATCTAAGTGAGTGCCATTCAAATTTCAGGAAGCAAACTATTATGCAGAAGTGACCAGAAACAATGAGTCATCGGGCTCCAAATCTCATAGACAGCAGAAAATTTAACATCCTAAACCAAAAGTCAAAATCCTAAAATAATAAAGACATGAACTATTGTCACACTATGCATCACATGCAACACACTATGTGAAATTGGGCAAAGGTTCAGCTCGTCTTGGCCTCCATAATAGCATGTATGTATGTGTTTTATTAAATTACATAGATTTAAAAGCACCTGATTTCAGATGTCTCTGGATGCTGTGAAGACCAAAACAATAAAAAGAAGCAAAACACAAGTATCCAGAATAACCACATAAAACCAGAATCCAACAAAGAAACTCTTACAAGAACTCACTCAGTCAAGACTTAATTGCAAATATCTGGGCAAATAGGCAGGCTTTCAATGCTTTACAGAACATAATAAAGTGGAAGCCATATAGCAGTGGTCTCTAAACTTTTTAGCACCATGGACCGAGTGGGAGGAGGAGCATGCAACCTAGATCCTGTGCATGTGCATTTTTGCTTAACTGCTGCTCACCTCCAGCTGTGTGACCTGTTCCCAACAAGCCACAGCCCAGTATCGTGGCCCAGGGGTTAAGGAATCCCTGCCATATAGATTCCTGGCAGAATATTATTTCAAAGGCTAGGTGATGCAACAAAGAAAATATGCCACTAATGCCCCATTCAGGATATAGTTTGACAGAAGAGATTCAAAACCCATCACTTGTCTGGATCTTACTGGATGGGCAAAACCAATCAGTAATAAGCTCAGTATCTATTAGTCTAGGAAAATCCACAGCTTACAGACTTTCTGTTCCATTCTATATAGGTAATTCCAAAAGAGTATCATGTTCAGTGGTATTAAAATTAATTGAAAAAATCTAAAAGGACTAGGAAAGGTGCACTTCTTTATCTATTCCTAGAACAGGCAACCACCAAGTCTAAAATCTTGACATTATTATTAGTCTTTCTCAGAGATGATTTAAACAGCTTGGAATAAACATCTCATTCTGCATACAGTGGATTGGCTTCAAATTTAGCTTTCCAAATTTAGTTCCCATTGAAATTTATGTACAAACTAAGCCATCATATTAACTTATATATACATTGACTTTAGTTCCAGATCTAGTTTTCTAGATAGTTTACACATCTCTAAAATCAATGGAACTGAAATAAACTAGCAATCCTTTCTTATACATTATTGATAATATGAAGAAGCCTGAATTCTAGTATATGTCTTCATTCTAAAGCTAAGGAATGAAATTATCAACACCATGACCAAATCATCTATAATCTATATTAATGTGATATAATAATGTTCATGTTGCATTAATTTCACATTGCACATCAGGGAAAGATTCATTTCCCACTCATTCCACATTGTCCTGAAATCAGGTAGAGTTCCTTTCTTTGTTCTGGAGCTTTACTCATTTAAACCATAAATGATATAATAGACACACTGATGACCAACTGGCTATCTGTACACCCAAACTCTCTCGAGCAACGATATCCCTATATCATTTCATTTTTGTTCTGAACATGTTTAGAGCATGCAACTCCACACCTCAACATACATCTACTCCTTACTTAAATCAGCAACCTTATTTGAGGTTATTATTTGATCTCCCTTAAGAAATCAGATTTATTTAAATATTGATACTTTTAAAAATAGATTTAGAGCAAGGATAGGGTTTTCCTTGCTGAAAGATGCTGATAGATATTGCTACTTTTTTATACTAATGAAAGTTCAAAGTAAGATCAGCAAGTACTTTGTTAAGGTTGTGACAAGATAAATATTGGGTATATGCTGCATGTAGCCCATGATAACTTGCCTCTTTCCATATGGTCAATTATTGTTCAACATATTGTCAGTTTTACAGCATAATTTATTTATTCACATACACAATAATCACACTATATTTTTTAACTAATTGAAAAAAGTTTTATCTCTTTCTAATGATCAGGATGGAGTTCAATCAAGATAAGAAATTAATCTAAAACTAGGAAAAAACATTGAATTACAAATTAAACTAATGCACAATTCTAGTAATGAGTCACATAACACACTAAATCATAATATGATTTGTTTGGCTTAATGTATTGCGTGAATCTAGCTATTATGGTTTGTAAATCATGATCTAGGGCTCAAAACTGGGAATGAAAGTCCTCCCAGAAAATTCAATCACAATTGAAACAAAATATGATTTAATATAATGTGTTATTATTAATCTAAACAAAAACATGTGCAAGTAATTTTTAGTACTGAAATAAGGCTTAAGTCAACACTTTGACATCTCCCAGGAAGAGGTCAGGATTCTATAATACCAAGGCTGAACAAATTCTTTTTCTCTTAATTTTGTACCCAATGGACCAATCCACACAGTCTTGCTGTCAGGGTTCCAAGTAATAGATTCATAGCAATCAAAACTCCAAGGCAGATAGCTTCCCCAAAGAATAGGTTTATTGGAAATATCACCTAATTTTCACCTAATTAAAAGTGAAAGGTTTCCCCTCAATCCCAAACAATCAGTCACATGCCCCCAATCACGGCAACATCCGCTGGTGTGGTGACTTCACTCCTCCTTCCTCCGGCCAAGTGTGAGAACATCCTTGGTTCCCAAGGATTTTATTTTGACTACCAGCTCAGGGGTAGGTTCCGGCTTCTTTTACTGTCAGGGACACACATGAGCACGCACTTGATGTGCTTGATGCGCTCATGCACAGAAATAAAAAAAACAAGGTGCTGCCAATAGAACCAGTTTGAGTGCGTGCACGGCCAAGTTACTACCTATTCTGCTGAACTGGTCCAAACCCATAGGAACCCACCTCTGCCCAGCTATCTCTAATTCCTCTTCCCTATCTCTCAGCTCCAGTGTGACAACACTGAAGCTCCAAGACGGCTTCAGCCAGGCCAGCTTCAGGGTTGACACTTGGTCATTCACATCCCAATTTCAACCTTCAACTTGCTTGGGGGCCATTTAGCCCTAAAACAGACAGGAATAAAACAGGATTAACCGAAGACCAGGACAGGGCAAGCAGGACTCACCATTCAGTTAACCAACTTCTCTTTCTTCAAGTAACTTCCCTAAATGGTAGAATAAGCCTTACGGTATATTTCGCTTTGATACTAAATGAGCATGTTGAAGCCAGATCATACACAGATGTTCTTGTAAATACTGCTACAAGTACACACACAGCAAGTCAGGCATTGGCTGGCACTTCAGCTCCACAGTTTTTTGCACAAACAAATGGATTGTGGCTTATGCTCATCATTATGCTCCAGCACCAGCCAAGTGGGTGGGTGGCAGTGTTCTCCTGACTGAATAATGGCAGGCTTTCAGCTGCTAAGATGTTTTTTTTAACTTTCTTCTATCTAGCAAAGCAACCAGAGAGCTATTGCAAATGACGTCCAATCTATCGTCAGATCTTCGATCACTGTTATCTCCTGGAACTATTTTCACCTCAATCAATTTCAGATATCTTCGAACCCTATTCCCACTAACCTCTTTGAGTGTGTTTATTGTTTTCTGATACTTTGCTTTTACTTCTGTCACAGATTTAAACAGAGGTGCCTATGGTAGGTGTAAAATGCACCAGTGCACATGGTAATCAAATGGCATTCCAGAGGTATGATTTATGAGTGGTAAAAAAAAAATATTGTCAGTCAGTGCCTATGAGTTAACATGGCTCCAGTGTCCCAAAGGTACTTTTTCAAGAGGCAACTGGACCTTCTTGTTTTTCTTTGAAGACATTTCTCTCCAGAGCTGAATAAGCTTTTTGGATGAGAAGTGAAATGTCTTCAAAGAATAAAAGAAGGTCCAGTTGTCTCTTGAGAAAGCACCTTTGGTACAACTACGACATGGATGACTGAGAATCTGCATAGACGTGGCTCCAATGCAGTTTTGAAAGCATTTTTTCCCAAATAGAGGTGGTAGAAAATATCTTCTGAAAAAATCAAGATGGGACAAAGAGACAGAAGAACACATAACTACCTGAATCCTATTATTGGAGGATGGGAGTCTACCACATTCAAGACAAGAGGGATAACATGTTTCCTTTAAAATCTTAGACTGGGGGTTCCTGCAGAATCAGACGTTATTGGACAGTGGCCATGGAGACAGACTGTTTTCTAATAACTTAGATGGCTTTCTGGGTCAATGTAACTTTTCTTATTTGGAGAACCAAAACTTGTCAAAGGGCAACAGTCAATAACTAGTGGGCCCTCCAAAACAAGTGAAGAGGTAGAGGGAGATTCCTAACTTCTCTTCAGCTACCATAGAGCATAGGGCACAGTGGTTGGAATGCAGTATTGCAGGCTAACTCACTGCTCACTGCCAGATGTGCGATTCTGACCTTGGATAAAAGGAGGATCCAGATTGTTAGGGGCAATGTGCTGACTCTCTAAACTGCTTAAGAAGTGGTATATAAGTCTAAGTGCTATTGCTATCTGCAACTACTAAAACCACTTTATTCAAATTCAATTCAATTCAATTCAATTTATTAAATTTATATGCCGCCCTTTTCCCCCAAAGGGACTCAGGGCGGCTCACAACTCGAACCGGGGAGGGGAATACAGACAAAAGATTTAAAAACAACAACATAACAATATATAATTTAAAAACTCACAACAGTCATACCATTCGAGACGGGGGCAACAGCTCTTTAGCCCCAGGCCTGTCGGAACAACCAGGTTTTGAGGGCTTTGCGGAAGGCCTGGAGGGTGGTGAGGGTTCAAATCTCCACGGGGAGTTCGTTCCAGAGGGTCGGAGCAGCCACAGAGAAGGCTCTCCTCCAGGTAGTCGCCAGTCGACACTGGCCGGCAGATGGGATTCGGAGGAGGCCTAATCTGTGGGATTTAATCGGTCTAGTGGAGGTAATTGGCAGCAGGCGGTCTCTCAAGTACCCAGGTCCAATACCATGAAGGGCTTTATAAGTAACAACTAGCGCCTTGAAGCGTATCCGGAGACCAATAGGCAGCCAGTGCAGCTCACGGAGGATAGATGTTACATGGGTGAACCGAGGTACACCCACGATCGCTCGCGCGGCTGCATTCTGGACAAGCTGAAGTCTCCGAATACTCTTCAAGGGCTGCCCCATGTAGAGCACGTTGCAGTAGTCCAGTCTAGAGGTCACAAGGGCACGAGTGACTGTTGTGAGGGCCTCCCGGTTCAGGTAGGGACGCAACTTGTGCACCAGGCGAACCTGGGCAAATGCCCCCCTGGTCACAGCCGACAAGTGGTGTTCAAGAGTCAGCTGTGGGTCCAGGAGGACTCCCAAATTGCGAACCTTGTCTGAGGGGCGTACTGTTTGACCCCCCAGCCTGACAGATGGAACACTTGGCCAATTAGTAGGAGGGAAGCACAGCAGCCACTCGGTCTTATCTGGATTGAGTACAAGCTTGTTAAGCCCCATCCAGTCCCTAACAGCCTCGAAGCACTGGCACATCACGTCAACCGCTTCATTGAGTTGGCACAGGGCGGACAGATACAGCTGCATATCGTCCGCATACTGATGGTATTTGCCACTTCTGTGAAAATATAAGTTCCTGAATGATCCTCAGCACTATATTTATTGGGGGTGTATAATTCCTGGATATATTGCTAGCCTGATCAGAACATGTATTTTAATGTATATAGTGAATCACTATAGATAATTATCCCAAATAATAATTCATAATAACTATACACCAATATACTAAGTAATGTTTCATTGTCTCTCAAAACAATAGTGTAAATCTGATACCTTATACTAATAATAAACTCATTCTCTGAATATGATATTTAATAGAGTTAACCAAATTTCATCTCCCATGTGCATAAAGGAAGGTATCAGCACTTTCTTGAGTATCCTAATAGCTGTAACATGTTTAAAGGAAGAAAAGTAAACAAATAATTCTAAAATATCCCTAAGACAGAGGTCTTCAAACTTGGCAACTTTAAGACTTGTGGACTTCAACATCTCCAGCATAGCTGGCTGTAGAATTCTGGGAGTTGAAGTCCACAAGTCTTAAAGTTGCCAAGTTTGGGGACCTCTGCCCTAAAAGAACTCAGCCTGCTTGGCGACAAAAAGCTCACTTAACGTTGTACAGGGAAAAATGCTAAGAGAAGAAAAGACAGACTGGAGCACAGAGGAAAAGTGGCAATGGACTGAAATCCTGTACAGACAAATGTTTTCTCATACATTCCGATTGTACAGGTAGTCCTTGACTTATGTTCACAATTGAGCCCAAAATTTCTGTGGTTAAGTGAATTTTTCCCCATTTTATCACCTTTCTTGCCTCAGTTATCACTGCCAAATCACTGCAGTTAATAAGTTAGTAACCTGATGTGAATTTGGCTTCCCATTGACTTTGCTTGTCAGAAGTTCACAAAAGGTGATCACGTGACGTTGGGACACAGTAACGGTCATAAATATTTCCAATTGTCTGAATTCTGATCGTGCGTCACACGATCAGAATTCAGACAATTGGAAATATTTATGACCATTACTGTGTCCCAAGATCACGTGATCACATGATCATGGGGATGCTGCAAAGGTCGTAACCATGAAAAACGGTCATAAGTCACTTTTTCAGTACTGTTGTTACTTTGAATGGACACTAAACAAACTGTTGTAAATTGAGGATTACCTGTATTGTCATTGCTTTATTGTTATCTAATCCAACATATAATTCTACATCATTCACATATCCGAAAGAGAATTTTTTTCTGTTAGATCGTCATCCTTCCTTGTTCTTATTTCTATTCCTTTAGGTCACAACTACTTATTGACAAATCATTTTTCTTCTATAAGTGTGGTATGTCAGTTAGGTTTACATGTTTAATCCACACTAAATAGCAATAGCAGTTAGACTTATATGCCGCTTCATAGGGCTTTCAGTCCTCTCTAAGCAGTTTACAGAGTCAGCATATCGCCCCCACAGTCTGGGTCCTCATTTGACCCACCTCGGAAGGATGGAAGGCTGAGTCAACCTTGAGCCGGTGAGATTTGAATCGCTGAACTGCAGATAGCAGTCAGCTGAAGTGGCCTGCAGTACTGCACCCTAACCACTGCGCCACCTCGGCTCTAAATGAATTACACTACTAAGTATTGTGGATCACTTCACACTACTTTTAAGCTACAGCTTCTAAAATATTAATTCTAGAAATACACAAGACTTTTAAAAAACAAAAACACACACACACAATTTTCTGAAGTATTTTATGGTTTGTTTGTTTACTTTTTAAAGCTTAGGCTGGTTTTCTATAATTTGTACTCGCACATGAGCTAATTATGATATTTAAGGACTGACTTAAACTATTCCTAACCACAGCGACCAGTTTGTTCCTGCCCTGTCTAAACTTGTAAATACATTTTTAAAAGTAAAGTAAGGAACTTGTCTTGAAAAAAGAAAACTTACAGGTTTTGGACCTTCTTAATTAGTAGCAAGGCACAAGCATGAGAATCTAATGAAGAGGTAGCAATTTGGGGGGATCCATAGATGTAAAATTTTGATTTCTTGAGAGAGAGAGGGACAGGCTGCAGCCAAGCAATAAGTTTTATTTTCAATAAGGTAAAAATGTAAAACAACCAAAAGAGTTCCAGTGATTTTACTTGTTGTGAGGAAAGAAAGGGCTTCCAGTATCTGAATTAAATGGAATTGGTAAACTACACTGAATATATTTTGTTGTAATTCATGATGCTGGATGAATGTGTTGACTAAGATACCAATGAAATGTGTTTATATCAAGGCTATCACTCTGGGTAAGGGTAAGAAGGAGTAAGCAAGAGCATAGCAGGAGTAGAGGAAGTACAATCAAACAGACTGATGCATGTTTCTTCTCTTCTCTAGACCCAAACCTAATGTTCCCAAATCTTCATCACCTACTGAGTTGTAAGATGTTAGTAGGGTATAGATAGGCTTTACTCTGTCCACTTTTTTGCTATTGTGATTCTACTGTTTGTATAAGAGTCTCAATCCTTGTGGAAAGCCAGTTCAAGGCAAAGAAATGGCAGAGATACCTGGAACACTCTTAGCTGCAATAAGGTATAAAAACAGAATCATCAAATGGGAATCCAGTGATATCATTTGACTTGGCAGCTCAGCTAATGCGGGCAGGGGAAGACAGGCACTCTATCATACCTCTCCTTCAAAATTTAGATCCATGATCAACTGAAATATTTGGAATTTTAAGAGCATGTTTACAAGCACCCAATAGATAAGTATAATGTTGGTTTGCTTATGCATTCCCAGTATTGCTGCTGCGGTCAGTCACAAAATACCCAATTACAGGTAGCCTTTGACTTACAATAGTTCATTTAGGGGCTACTCAAAATTACAATGGCACTAGAAAAATTGGTTTATGACCATTTTTCACACTTGTGACCATTACAACATCCCCATGGCCATGCGATCAAAATTCAGACACTTGGCAATTGATTCCTACTTATGACAGTTTCAGTGTCCCGTGGTCATGGGATCACCTTTTGCGACCTTCTGACAAGCAAAATCGATCGAGAAGTCAGGTTCACTTAACAACCTTGTTACTAACTTAACAACCGTAGTGATTCACATAGCAATTGTGGCAAGAAAAGTCATGAAACAGGACAAAACTCACTTAACAAATGTCTCACTTAGCAACAGAAATGTTGGGCTCAATTGTGGTCATAAGTCAAGGATTACCTGTACAAGAAGGTAAAATGGGAATGTTATTCCCCACCAGAAATTCCCCAGAATGTTTTCTGCTACTCCTTTTCCTCTCCCCCTCCTTTTCTTTTCTCTGGTGGATTGGCTCATTTCCATTGAGACATTTTTATAATTAAAATGAAGCTAGGTTTTGGTGTAGCTCATACTACCTTCTCATAGGAACGCACATGGGGTGGAAATCTGATGAGATTCAGTGTTGATGTCATCATGTTCTCTATTTATGATTCGTCTAATGGCTCAACCAAAAGCTCTGGAATGGTTCTCTCTCTCTCTCTCTCTCTCTCTCTCTCTCTCTCTCTCTCTCTCTCTCTCTCTCTCTCTCTCTCTCTCTCTCTCTCTCTCAGAAGAAGAAGAAGAAGAAGAAGAAGAAGAAGAAGAAGAAGAAGAAGAAGAAGAAGAAGAAGAAGAAGAAGAAGAAGAAAGGCTGCTGGCTCCATAAATACAGTAATCTCATTATTGAGAAGTGAAAATGAGAAATTTCAAGAAACTCTCTGAACAGCTGTTCCTCTGTTTTTCAAAAGTAAAAAAAATCAAATTGATGACATAGAAGGGAATGGACGTTATCACAAGGCCTTATGTCTTCTGTGTCAAAAGTAAATGTCTTGACTTACTAGAGCAGCAGTAGGAAACTATTACGTAATTCAGTTATTACATTGGACCCTGTATTCAGTTCTGTTCATGTTTATAAAAGTTAACTATGCTGCTAAGGGTCATGCACTAGAAAAAGTTCAGAGGGTTGTTCTGATTAATCCCAGGGGGATGGTGGGGGGGGGGGGCACACAATTGTGATGATAAAATTATGGTATATGATTTGATGGGTTCTGGTTTAAAAACTACAATGAGCACAGTTTCCCCCTCATCTGATAAATATTATGGAATTAGAATAGCAAGAATCGTGTTCTGCTTATTGCCCAAATTGTGGGCTGAGGAATCTGTTTGGCTGCTGTGAGAACTGGGTTTTTCTAAAACACAAGCAAGAATCCTGGATCAGACCAACAGCCTACTTAATTTGGTATTATTTGCCCATTTCATAGATTCATAGGATTGGAAGGGACCTTGGAGGTCTTATAATCCAACCCCCTATCCAAAGCAGAAGTCCTTATGCCATCCCAGACTAATGGTTGTCCAATCTTTTCTTGAAAACCTCCAGTGGGTGGAGCACCTACAATTCTGGGAGGTGAGTTGTTCCATTTTTTAAATTGCTCTTACTGTATATTGCTAAATATTCTGAAATTTCCCCTTACTTCCAGTTGAATCCGCCTCTAATGAGTTTCCACCCATTGCTTCTTAGCCTGCCCTCAGGTGCTTTGGACAATAAGTGGACCCCTTCTTTTCTGAGACATCCTCTCAAGTACTGGAAGGTAGTTATCATATTACCCCTAATCCTTCTCTTCATTAAGCTAGTGATACCTAGTTCTCTTAATTGTCATCATATGATTTAGCTCCAGATCCCTTATCATTTTTGTTGGGACTAGTTGCTTTTCTCTGCATTCTTTCTAGAGTCTCAGCATCTTTTTTTGTATTGTAGTAACCAGATAGATGCAGTGTTCCATGTGCAGCCTAATTAGTGTGGTGTACTATCACTTCCCATAATCTTGATGCTATCCTGATGCTGATGCTAGGGAGCAGCCTAGGGAGGCATTGCCTTTTTTGACAGCTGAGATACTTTGCTGGCTCATATTTCAGTGGTGGTCTACCAGGACACCTAGATCCCTCTCACAGGCACAACTGTTGAGCCAAGTACTGTCTACTCTATTCTATACCCATGCATCCTTGCTTTTCTCACCACTGAACTGCATTTTATTGGATAGATTTTGCTGGATTTTCTGGTTTAAAAATGTGTGAACTAAACTCAAATCAACTAACTCTAATTAATCATAATAAGCAACTTGGATTCCATTCAGTTATTAAGCAACTTAGTTATGGAAGGTCTGCATCTTTGACTCTAAAGACATTGAGAAGGATAGTGTTTAATTACATAATTACAACTGTAAACCCTAAGTAATTTCTAAGCACAACAAGCTAGCATTACATCAATGTAAAATTACATAACATAAAGGGCTACTAATAAAATTGTGAGTCCAGTTTTAAAACTTTAGAAAAGGAAGACAGTTACTTTCAACCTGCTCTAATCTCCATATTGGCATAAAAACAAACAACAGCTAATAGTGGTGGATTCCATGGAGTATCAATTTGAATCTTTAATTCCCGAAATCTCTGCAGTAGGCAGCCTCAATGAGCAAGGACTGAATCTCCACTTAAAATCCCTTTCTGATTTATTCTAGTTTTTGGATTTAAAAGAAACATGATGAAGATTTAATGACAAGGTATGAAGGCACATTTTAAAGCAATAAGTGCCTTTTCCAACTGCCTGTCTTTCATTCCTCCCCAGCCTAGGCATGAGTCATTGAACTGCAGCTGCTGTTATTAATACATGGCCCTGCTGCAGCACCTCCAAATGAAGATCTTAAAGCTCTTGAAATTCAATGGAAAGAACTCTGCTGAGACTGGTACTGTTGTTCCCATTTCCCCAAGGGGGGAACCAGAGAACAAAAAAGGAAAAATATGCTCACCTGGATTGAGAGGAATAAATTCAAAGTTTTATGAAGTCAACCCAGTAGTGGGCATCTTTGTAACACACACACACACACACACACACACACACACACACACACACACACACACTAATTGCACTTTATTAATATCATTAGTTAATAAATACAATTTACTTGAACTACATTTAACTTAAATTAAGTTTTCATGCTGGACCAGTCCCAATTCTTTGTCCTAGCACAACAGAGCTTTTGTTGAGACTCAAAAGGTCTTAATTGGGATTATGCTAAGGTTGGGGTCCTGATGCTGAACACCTTTATTTGAAAGAAAATACCATCTTTGTTGCAGTAAAAATATATATTAATAACTAATAAGTATGTATATACTCAGATATCTAATAATCCTCAACTATAATATATGTGCTGTATTAATCATACAAAGAAAGAAAGGATAGTTTGACAATCAAGTAGGCCCTGATACTCTTGTGGTCATCATTTGGGATTTCTGAGTCATAGGGACCTTCATCAAAAGATTTTCATCTTTTGATGAAGATCCTGCTTTAGCTATTCTGCTTCAACATTACTGGTTGAGCACCACAGTCAAAGAGACTTATTGCACAAAATAAGCACTCTACCCAGACTCTTTTTTACATTCTGTTGTAGATAACATTTCATAAATACATTACAAGAAATGCCTAGTTCTCTGGAAAAGACTCTAATGCTGGGAAAAATATAAAGAAAGAGAAGATGAGAACAACAAAGTGGATAGACTTAGTACATAACATTGAGTGCAACATTGGAAGAGCTGAAGGAGTCAGATCATCATGAAGAAAATATATCTAGGTGGTCTAAGAATTGACAATGACTTGGTGGCTCATAAGCAATCATCAATCAATCTTTCAAAGTGTTTTTATATAGTGAAGCATAAACTAATAATAATCAGTGTCAGTGGACAAGATAGACATGCCTCTTTGACTAAAATACAGAAATAATATCTTTCCATCTATAGAAATTATAAGAACTGTAAACAATTATCTATGATTACTAAATTTAAGAAGAGAAACCATTCAATTTATATGCATATTGAGCAACCTTATTTTTCCTTAATGTTCTTGCAAATCTGTTCAACCATTTTTTTTAGAATAGCATCCTTGTGGAGCTCTTTGATCCCTTTCAATGAAAAACAGAGACCTCAAGAGTCTAGATAGTGTACTTGAGGAACTAACTCTAATGCTCCCAAATGCCAACTCATTTCCCTTTCTTTGTTAAAAGAAGTTTCATGGCCCTCTGTACAATGATTCATATTCATTTCAACCCTTTTTTGAGTATGACTAAAGTTACAACAGATACTTAAAAATGATATATCTTTGGGAAGTATATTTTTTTGGGGGGAGATATATAATTCTAACCATGTGATTACTGCAAGTTGTGTTGACCGAGATATTCTCTATTATTCCAAAGTGCCCTCTTTGATTCATCAGAATCATCCCTAACTTCATTTTCAATTGTATTTTCATTCATCATTCATTTGTGCTTTTAGTTACAGATACAGAATTTAATTTCTTTCCTGAGTCTCATGCCAATCCAAATCAAGATTATCTACTGAAATATCAGAAACAAAAAAATGCAGTTCAAGTTTGTTAAAACATCCATGATATTTATGTTTTATCTGTTACTTAATACTAACAATCTTGCAGAAATATGCACAGTACCACAATTGCATCACAATTTTTCCCCTTTCTAAAAAATCTGATTGGATTGAAATTATGGAAGTAGATATCTATATCAGGATCCTCTGTCATAGTGGGTTTGGATGACAGCACCATGTACCCAACTAGAATTCATTGGAAACATTACATTACTGAATTAATTTTCTTTTAGCATTCATTTAAATTCTCAATTCCCTTCTCAATTTCATTGGTTGATTTTACTAATTGACTAACTTGGATTTCCTTAAAAAAAACATTTCATTGCTTGTGCAAATTTTTGCTTTTCTTTCAGGATATATAAATAAAACAATGTTTGTAAGTTTAAGCAATATTTATCAAAACTTTGGTGTAAATTATATTTCAACAGCCATTTTAAAAATAGTCATGGCATTTAACTAAAACTTTCAAACCCATCTCTTCATTTTCATATATATATATGAAAGATCTGAACAATAATCAAATCATTCATAAAGTCCTCAGACTCAAGGCGTAAATTCTGCTTTCATATTTGCAATAAAAAGAGAATTAGTCAAGATAAAGAAGGGAGACATAATAAAAAAAATACCAGGAAGAACAGGAGACTGCTTAAAATTTGGAAGAAAAGGTACATTTTGAGAGGACCTTCTCACTCTCCAAAATATTGCTACCCCATATTTCTCTCAGGAGCAGCCAACAAATAATTAAAATCAAAATCAGTAAAATCACTTTATATAATTAAAGTATCTAAGCGTTGTACTTAAAAGTTGAACAAATCAACACCAGAGGGACTACACTGAAGAATACACTGATAATATTGATGAAGAAAGGCAAGAACCTTTGGCAGAATGGTTAAGAGATAATAAAAGAAAAGTTGAATAACAACCCAGTCCTGAGAAAGGACACAAAATAACTCTGCCTCAATCCTGTAACGTGGGGGAAACTATGACGGACTTTCAAGATTCTGTTATTTCCTATAATAATGAAGCAGAGTTAACAATAGTTCTTGCAAATTTTGTTTCTTGACTTGGCTTCTCTTGAAAGGAGTACATAACCATGGGAATAAATGCCTTAAAAGGCATTCTTATGAGTCAAACTGTTTAGAGATTGAAAAGTCATAACCAGAATTGGACATCCAAGCAAACTAGTAGCCAGTGCAGCTGGCACAAATGCAAAGCTTAGCAGCAAGAATGCAGACGACTATGCTTCTAAAAGATCATCAAGTCAACCCCATGTGGAGTGCAAAATGAGAAGAACACAGCAAGGCCAGCCTTATGAACAATCACATGCTATATCAGTCCAAAGTTATGGATTGCATCTCATGTATAACAATCTTCCACATGCCAAGTATTGTTACTGGGTCAATAAGCATTCCCATCTTTACTTCACTCCCATTGTGTGGTGTGTGTGTGTGTGTGTGTGTGTGTGTGTGTGTGTGTGTGTGTGTGTGTGTAGAGGGAGAGAGAGAATAGACAGAGATAGAGAGAGAAGAGGGAAATGGGGAGGGAAGGGAGGGAAAGAGATGGGGAGCAGAAAACAAAGAAGGGTGCAGATAAATTTTATCTTCTGACTTGTGGAACTTCCAGTGAATATTATTATAACAAATTTATTTATATTTATATTTCAAATATATTGTCCCAAACTTTCCTCTTTTTAATTCAATTTTGGAAATTGGGGAGGGGAGGAATATCATTTAGGTGATTACAGGAAGTAGAAGGCACGGACATTCGACGGTAGTGTTTACCCGGAAAATGGGACATCCAAAATTCAGTACATTTGAAATTCAGAAGTTTTGTTCAGTAGAAACTGTGAAAACTAAAGACTATAAGAGTACAATAAATCAAAGGAAGACCAAAAAAGGATAGCGAATAGTACTGAGATTATTTTAAGTCAAAATGGAACAATTTAAATTAGATTCAATAAAGAAACAAAGGGATGTCAGAAAGGAGAAATGTGGTTAGCATGTGTTATGGGGAAAATAATCAGAATAAATATTTAAAAAGATACAATAGCTATTCTAGACTACTATGTGTGTGTATATTCCTGCACAGAAAACAAGATGATGACTTTTGTAACAAATTTAAAATTTAGAAGTTCCATATCTTTGGAATAAAGGGTCAATAAAGAAACATACAGGAGAAAAAATGATCCAAGGATTCATTGCTGAATAGGTTAAACTGCTGAAAGAACATAAGCAAAAAAAAAAAAAAAGGACAGATAAAATAAATAAAAACAAGGATAATGGGGGAGGGGAAGCAGTTTAATTGGTTGTGTTTTCCTAAAATTGTTATTTTAAAAAGTGACTGCTGATAGATCCATATTTATCATAATTATTGTTTTGTTATTCATCATTACCATAATAACCCAAAGTGATGGCATTCTTCTTCACCAGTGGATATCACAGTAAACACAGAGGACAGATGGAAACAAAAGCTGAATATTTACATATTTGTGATAGGCTCTCAGCATGGAAAAGAGATACAGGCATACTTGTCTTCAGCAGTGCTGCAACAGGCATGAAGCGGGCAGTTATACTGTTAGCATGGTAAACCTTTCAGAGAGACTTCACAGTTGTGTATCCAGACAAATATTGTCCTGAAACTTTTTTCATTTCAGACATTCTAAGACACCTGAACACGGCTTGTGTGTATACAAAACACAATCACCCTTCCATGTACCGATAATCTTTGTCTTGGATCTTTGGTTCAATCATTTTATTGCCTGGTGAAGCAAGACAAAGAGCAGGGGCAACGTAGCATCATCTTTCTTCCAAGAAAAGAAATGTTTTCTTTCCAAACATCTTCTAAAAATTATTTCAAATGGGAGGCGTCATTTACAAGATGGTGTATCAACCATCTTTCTATCAATCATCTGTTTATCCATCCATCTGTCCATCTAGTTTTCCATCTGTTAAGCCAGCCACCAGACCTTCGCTACTAGTTTGGAACTGGAAGCACTCACGTGTGGTGCTTCTGCACCTGCGCAGAACCTTCTACGTCTGCACAGACCTTCTACGCATTCGCAGAACTTTCTACGCATGCACAAAGCATCCGTGATGATATCTGGGTAGCCTCCTGCCGCCACCACTACCGGTTCGCTCAAACCGGGGTGAACCGGCAGAATACCACCTCTGCAGACAGCCAACTAACCATCCATTTATCCATCCATCATCTATCTAGCTACCTATCTTTGGAAGTGAATGAACTCAAAACTATTTTTTTCTCAAATCCTTGTTTTGCACTTCAATACTGTTACCTATTCATCACATTCAACAATGGTAATTCAAACATTTAAGAATTTTCCAGCTAAAATTTTCTATACTGTTACAGTATGAAATTAAAATATTCTTGATCTGCATTATGGGACGTTGCTGCTATCTGCTCAGCCCCTATGATCACACCATTCCAATAAATCAACAGAAAGGGACCATAGTATATTGCAAAGCCGTAATACATGCTACTTTCTTCCCTGCCTTAGGCAAATATTCTGCCCTAAACCAGGTTGGATGGCATTTATCTTGCCATTGATCTCCTTGGTGGTAGACTTCACTGTTTGTTCTAGCCTATTAAAAATGTAAGAAGTCAGTATCCTTTTATACAGCTGATGAGTCAATGTTATGATTATTTCAGACATTGTGTAACATCATTGATCTTCCTGGTGCAGTCTGATTGTGTGACATGTTTAACTGTTATTTTGTTACTTTGAAAGTAATTCATTTACTTTGATTCATAAAGTGATTAAATTCAGTGATTGTTGTTCCTCTCTTTTACAATGGGATGAAAATTCACTAATCATATTATTCACATGGTTACACTTAACATATTATTCAAAATTACACTTAACTGTATTGGTACTTATAGTGACAACAGTACATAATTTCATTCAGCTGGGAAACCTTTCTTCCTACTTGTGAAGCTAGCAACCCTCAACAAATGGAAGAGGCTCTCCACTCCAGGTATTTGCCCTCTAACTGATTCTTGAAATAGATCACTAACTTCTTGCCTGCTTGAATAATTTGCTCTAAGGATGAGCAAGGCATAGCCGGTAGAGAAAGGAAATTTATGTTGTGCTACATTACTTTGCACTGTTAATTAATTGTTCCTCATTTTTGATGTCATCTTGTGCTGCGATACTGAATCATGGTCACACAGCTTATGTAATAGCAGTATATTTTATAGGTCCCTATAAAAGTACACAAATAATAAATTAATATTTGCATATTTTAAGCATCTTTAAAAATGATTTGCCATCATTATAAATAATTGCTAGTGTTCCACTTCTTTTCAGAATCCCTACTCTGACCATGTTAGTCATTTTTTTTAAAAAAACATAACCAAGTGTAACCAAAAAAAACAATGATGATAAAAGAAATTCCTTCCCACTCTTAAATATTTAAAAAGGGTTGCTCCTGCTCTAATCACAAGATTTATTCTTGGTATTCACCAGCTTTCCTACTAGTTGAAAAACTGGATTTGCTTTGAGTGTTTCTACAATGCTTTATATGGTTACAGAACAAACTGAAATCTCAACTTAATGATGCTCCAGATCTGACAAAACCAAATGGCTTATCTTGAGACTCAAAGAATCTGTCCAAATTACCCTACTTTGCCTCTGGATTCAGAGATAATAAGAATCTGATGCAACTATTTTCCTAAACTCAGTTGGTGCCATTGTTAACTAGCAAATGTTGCAACAGGAGTAAAGATACATAGCAGCTTGTATATTTTGTATATTTTATATATATTTTCAGAAACTTTGGAAAGTGACAATTCTAAGATACTTTTGTACATTTTAAAGGCATTGTCCCTTTCTGTCAAATATCCAAAGCATTGTTAAAAAGGAATAATCAAGAACAGGTACACATCATACTGGTTTTTACATACATGTCTAAACATAATATAAAGCCATTTTTCCTAAAATTTATATTATATATTTCTTATATTATATTTATATTCCTCCTAGTATACTACTCCATATTCTACTCTAGCACTATAACTGAATATTTTCTGCATAGTTGAATGCAAGCTTACTCAGTTTAGTATTTTCAGCTTAGCTTAAGATGTGAACTAAAATGTACTTATTCAAAATTTCCAAACTTTTTCCTTCTAGGTTTCAATTTTTTTATTAAAAATGAATTTTAGGGGGAAAAAACATATAAAAATGCATGTAATAGATTTAGAAAAATCCATTATATTAGGGGGAAATACTTGGTAAATTGTAGAACAAATAAAATTATATACAGTGTAAACTTCAAAGTAACATATCTTGATTTCACTTCTTTTCATTGTTAACCCTGTTTTACATTTAAATTTCATGATAGAGAGAAAGAGAGATGAAAGAGAGAGGGGGAGCATTTTGTAGGTTGATAATTTCTCATATTTAGCATGATTCTTCATATCTTAATGCCAATCATAGTAAGTTATCCCATATATTTTCATATATATATATATATATATATATATATATATATATATATATATATATATATATATATATATATATATATATATATATATATATATATCAGCACAAATGCAACATATGTGTGTGTGTGTGTGTGTGTGTCTATTTGTGCTAATAAATAAATAAAGGGAGACTAGTATAGATCTATTTCAAGCTATTTAGCTCTCATCAGTATATATCAGTATATATAGTGGTATATATATACCACTATACATACATACATACATACACACATACATATCATATATATAAATACACACACAAACACACACACACACACACACACATATATACACACACACACATCCCACTTGATAGAATGGAGAAAAGTAAGTTGACTTTCAAGATAGTCTCAAGATTAGAAAGCCTAGATTGCATAGAATAATATGTGTATGCTTAGAGAAAATGGCTGAACTCATGGCATTATTGGCCTAAATGAGCCAAAATTATCAGAACTGTCCATACCATCAGCAGGGTATACTACATATGGCATGGATGGAAATAAGTCTCTTCCACCATATTAAAAACTATGTGTGAGCTCCTTGACTGACCAAAATTTCATGTGGTAATGGCAGCAGTATAGAAACTATAATGTGGCACACAAGAAAAATACATGGTGGACAGATGGATTAGTGAAATAATGAAAGGAAGGAGGGGGGAGGGAGGGAGGGAGGGAGGGAGGGAGGGAGGGAGGAAGGAAGGAAGGAAGGAAGGAAGGAAGGAAGGAAGGAAGGGAGGGAGGGAGGGAAGGGAATGAAGATTATCTGATTTTTGTGGGGAGCATATGATCAATGCCACAAGGAAGTTAAAAATTAGGTTTCATTATAAATGATTTCACCATAAATAAAAAGGTAGAATTAATATCAGAAAGTAACAAATGCTGTTGTCTTGGGTTTACATGAAAGGAAGAATTCATAACTTGGAGATAGTCTATGCTACTTTGTTATACAGAAGTTAGATATATCAGGCAAAACATAAAAGTAAGTTGCATGCAATAAGAATGGAGTGGTTAAGAAGTGAATATGGCAAAACAAGAAAAAGATAGGTCAAGAATAAATATGGATTGTCCTGTGTACAAAACTAAGCAACCAGTATATTGAATTAATTTAGTTCATATGGAAACACAAACCAAGGATCAAATTGCAAATTAAATATATGAAAAATAACAAATGGATTGAAAAAAAATGGGACATTCATTATGATTTATGAAACTGATAAGATAAAACTGAAGAAGAATAGGAGTTATAAAGTTCAAAAGACAATGCATGAGAGACTATATGGATATAGTAGAAGCAAAGATGGATAGAAGATGTATTCAATGATGTTGACATAAGCTATTTCTATGTTTCCTTTTCTAATCTCAAACCTTATTTCTTTGTCTTACTGATTCTCCAACAGTAATAATATGGGTTGAAGAAACTGTTTCAGCATGTTTATTCTTCTGAATGAAAAATATGGGCCGTCTAGTCATGTCACCTAATATCTCAGTCACTTTTGATATTGGCGACTAATTAAGACTTTCTGTTTTTGTGTGTTTACCTATTTTGATGTGAGACTGGAATCATTGCACAGAGTTAGGGAAGGCAAATCCTTCACCTGTTGGTCTCCCTATTTTATTCTCATAAAGGGATCAAAATAGGTTCAGGATGAAGTTGGTCTATATCATGGCTATTGTTTCAAGCTAGTTATCATGTTGCTTTTTTGCCTTCTGAATCTTATGCATCTACAGTTTTCCAGGTTTCAGGTTTTATCTAATAAGTTATGTTAAGATTCTTACAGAAGGAGAAATGAAACAGCTTGCCTTTAAAATGAAAAAAAAATGTTTGTTTGTTTTTAATGAAAAAGGAGGAATATCATCTTCTCCATCAGTAAACTATGGCCAGCATGCTGGCTAGAAATCTGCTCATCATCATTATCAACATTATTATTTCTATTTTTTTAATCCTGCCTTCTGATTATGGAACATGGTTATTGTTGGTGGGTTAGAAGATGGAGTGGAACATTATCTTCTATGTCCACACTTTCTTTTAATATTTCTGAAATGGCTTTTAAAAATACATATCCTACAAAAGTGAACATTTTAGGCATTAAATCAGTTTATCACTGAATTGGCATTATCATGAGCAATGTTTTATAAAAAATAATATTAGCAAAGGTTCATAATCAATGGCCTTCTCTCCAATTGTAAACGAAAATGTAATTGAGTAAGAAAGAATTTGAGCTAAACCTCAAGGAAATGAGGCAAAACTATCTATTTCCATTTTTACTTTATTAAACCTTAGGGCTCCAGGGATTGTTTTTTATTATTATTAAAAAGGGGGGAAGAAAAAGAAATGGGGGGGGATCCTGCATGTGACTCACTTCAAGTATTAGACATTTTTATCTGTAACAATATAATCTGCTTTGTTGAACATAGCTTAATTCCAGCATGGTTGTTTTATATTTTATTTTTCTATTTTCAGGATGAAAATTAAATATAAAGAAGGCAAAACTAATCAGAACAGGTAGGACAACCAGCCTTAGAAATATAAAAATATAAGTTTAAAGAAAGAAGCAGTCAACAATTATGCTGCAGACTAGCTCTGAAGCCCTTGAAAACTAAATTCAAATGCTCTGATTTTTCTATATGTTGTCAGCTGCTGCCTTATGCTTTGCTTGTGCTTTGCTGCCCTGTGATGAAAGTCTGCCATGAACTGGATGGAGAGGAAATGATGGGAAAGGGGATGGTTGGGGGAAATCGAAAGATGTGCTTCTTCAGGAAGTTGTTCCAAGGTCACATAGCTGGAAGAAGGGGGACACATACCAACTCAAGCTCAGACTGATGGTTATGAAAACATCTTGTTCAGGCCTGGTATTCCCTGTGACGCTTTATGAAAATGAAATTTGGATTTTAAAGAGGCAAGATACAATGCTTTTGAACTTTAATATTGGAGAAGACTCCTGAAAATACAGTGGACAGCCAAGAAAACAAAACAAATGGCAGATTGAACAAATCAATCCAAAGTTCTCATTGGGGCACAAATGACTTGGACACATATCTTACCTTGGACACATTATGCAAAGATCTAACTCTCAAAATTCTGGAAAAGGTGGAAGAGAAGGAAAGCAGAGATTGATCAGCAGCAACATGGATGGACTCAGTTACACTGCCAATGAGTGCACAGTTGGAAGACCTGAAAGACCAGATTAGAGACAAGATGTTATTGATACAATTCATCTATGTGGTCACGAAAGGTTAAAAATAACTTGATCAATTTTCAGAAAAAATGATATGAAATAGATTTTCAGAAAAATAATAATTTCCAGTTGAATATGAAGACATGAAAACGATACAGTCTAATAAATAAAAATATAGCTGCTTGATTTAAATTTAGTATAATATTGTACCATATTATTATATAATTAAGGCTAATAATATCCTTTAAAGATACCAGATGTGTGCAGTTAAATTCTGGACAAGAGCTCTAAGGTTAGATTTTTCAATATTTCTTTGGTGCCATCTACACGGAATTACTATTCCTAAATCTCAATTCCAAAGGATGGTTTTAAAAGCTCCCAGTTCAAAAAGTCAGGCTGGGATGTGAACATAACACATATTCCCATTAGTACAATTGTCTTGTTTCAGAGAAAGTATCTGGGCAAAGATTTGGCTTTGGAACTTAGTTGTAGCTCAATATATTCAATAATTTTCCTCTACTCAACTTATTCACAAGAGATTTTTAATATTGCAACACTATAGGCTGTTGCTTTCTTGTATGACTTGTAAGGCTTTAAAACAGGGGTGTCAAACTCAATTTCATTGAGGGCCGCATCAGGGTTGCGTTTGATCCTGGGGGGGTGGGGGTACAGAGGTGGGTTCCTTCCAGTTCGCACCAGTTCGGTAGAACCGGTTCGTCAAATCTACCAAAGAGGTTCCACCAGAAAGCAGGCCACACCTACAGAAGAGGTTCCAAAATTTTTTGAAACCCACCACTCTCTCTCTCTCTCTCACACACACACACACACACACAGAGAGAGAGCGAAAGAGAAAGAAAGGAAGAAAGAAAAAAAGAAAAAAAAAGTGAGAGAGAGATGAAAGAAAAAAAGGAAAAAGGGACAGAGAGACAAAATGAAGGAAAGAGAGAGAGAGAGATGGAGAGAGAGAAAACACATGGCCGGCAAGCCACTCCCACCAGGTCACATGGTCAGCAAGCCACACCCACAAAGGAGGCCACACCCACAGAGTAGGTTCGAAATTTTTTGGAAACCCACCACTGTGGGGGTACTATGGTCAGTGGGCATGGCCAGCTCAACATCACACCTGTTGGGAGTGCCTGCTGTGGCCCGAGCACTGTGTCAGCAAAAACAAGCTCCCAAGCTCCATTTTTGGCTGCCACAGCCTCCTGCAACCCTTTGCACATAGTTCTCACGAGCTCTGTTTTCACTCTCAGAGGGTTGCAGGAGCCCATGGTAGCTGAAAACGGAACTCGGGAGACTGTTTTTGCTGGCAGAAGCACCATGGGCCAGTCCTTCACTGTTTCCAGGGTGGTCCTGTGGACCAGATCTAAGTAGCCTACAGGCCAGATCCGGGCTTTGAGTTTAACACCCTGCTTTAGATCATTGTTGATCCATTCCATGCATCCAAGTTCACTATATGTTAGAACTATTCTAAAGCCTCAGTTGCTTTTATCTAATGCGGTCTGCAACTCCTTAAATCATCTGGATCCTTTCTTGGAATTGCCCTGGGATTCTTTTCAGCATTGAGTGAGCTTCGTACATTTTAATTGTAAGTATTGTAGACTCTGGATTTGTTTCCATACCGAAAACAAAGTCACTGAAGAAAGAACAATTTTGAATCATTTTAACCATCTATCCCACCAAGCCATCATGGGACCGCTTTGCTTTTCAATTTATTATGTTAGGATTACTACACAAGCCATGCTTAAAGCAAACACAGCTTAGCATATGTGTGATTCTAGTCTTACTTTTATTCAGAATAGTCCATGAGTCACATTTCCCTTTATGGATACCTCTGTGAAACTGAGTCATAAACTATAGAATAAAGTACTGTTTCAGTAAAGAACACATCAATTAGATATAAATGGGGAGGAAAAACTGCTTCTGTACCATTCTAGCATTTAACCTTGGAAAACCAAAAGCCCTATTTTATTATTTTAAAAAACCGCTGAAGTGAAGAAATCACTGATTCACTAATTTCTTCTCAATAATAGATTTGACTAATGTGTATTATTCCGGTGTAATATTTACAGTCTATCTGGAACACAAACAAAGAGATGCTAGAAGTATACGTGGGTTGAAAAGAGAACACAACCATCTTCATTGAACAATAAAAGTGGCAGGTACAGAGTTGGCAGCAATGTTAGTACCAATCAGCATATTTACAAGTTGATGTTTCATGTGGATAAATCATGAATGCATCTAAATCTAAAATAATCATGCCTCAGTAAATATTACAGTGTTTTGAATTCAAAATGAGGGGTTTTTTTCCTCCGTGATGCCTTAATCAGTTGCTAATTTGAAGAAAAGGCACGGTAGCAGAATGAAGGTTTTGATACATCTGCTATTCTCGATGCTGAATACAGATAATCAAGCTTTTCATTAGCTAAATTGAGATTGCCATTTGAAGAGAGTGAGTTAAATTTGTCTGATTTGCAAAGATATATACTGATCATATATTTTATCACCCATAAGAAGGCTGAATGAAAATGTACTGTATTAGAATATCAACTTCTATGGCTTGGCCTATGCTGCAGGGTTATGAATATTCTTTTCTATGGCCTATATTGCAACGCTATTATTTATTCCCCTTGCAAGCATGGCAAGTTCTTGGAAACTATATAGTAGAAAGGGTATTTTATTTTTAGAAGTGTTGCCTATCAGTTGCCTTTGGACCATATTGGTCCATAGATTTAATTTTCATAACTAGAATAGAATAACAGAGTTGGAAGGGACCTTGGAGGTTTTCTAGTCCAACTCCTGCTTAGGTGGGAAACCCTACACCACTACAGACAAATGGTTATCCAACATCTTAGAAACAGTGTTGGAGCATTCGCAACTTCTGGAGGCAAGTTGTTCCACTGATTAATTGTTCTAACTGTCAGGAAAATTTCTCCTCAGTTCTAAGTTGCTTCTCTCCTTGATTAGTTTCCACCCATTGCTTCTTATCCTACCCTCAGGTGCTTTGGGGAATAGCTCGACTCCCTCTTGTTTGTGGCAGCCCCTGAAATATTGGAACACTGCTATCATGTCTCCCCTAGTCCTTCTTTTCATTAAACTAGACATACCCAGTTCCTGCAACCGTTCTTCATATGTTTTAGTCTCCAGTCCCCTAATCATCTTTGTTGCTCTTCTCTGCACTCTTTCTAGAGTCTCAATATCTTTTTTACATTGTGGTGACCAAAACTGATAGTCTATTTCTCAGTGGCCTGTTTAATTCTGTGTTAGCTACTTTTGCTGTCTTTGCTAAGTAATCAACATGAGGTACTGTTAGTAAGGCACAACCAAGGCTTGCTGGAGATAAAGGGGCCTATTCCTTGGGGTTCCAAATCAGCTCTGCCAACCATCCTAGCATGTCAGTGATTAGAGGCTGCAAAAAACTCACACAAGGGCAATTCAGTAGTCATCCTTGAGAGCATTAGGGCCACTTTCACACAGTTAGTTTCCAGAAATAAAATGTCAGTGTCATATAAGATTATTCTGAGCCTAGAAAGCCTAAGGAAATTGGCAGGGTCCTACATGCAATGCGTTCTGCCATCTGTAAATTATAGCCTTGCCTCTTTTGGGATGGTAGCCATAAATGTATTGTGCATAAGGTATAAGGCATATATACCATATAAGATAGTATAAGGTGTATTTAAAGAGAGGAGATAATGCTACCAACTTAGAGAAGAGCAGTGCTGCATCCTAAAGAAAGCAAACCTAGACCTAACTGAAAAAAATGATTGTCCAGTCTCTAAACTCTTATTTGTGGGTAATTTTTGAAAAAATTGTTGCCTGCTCTTCTCCTAAAACTCAGACCTGGAAATAGAGAAGTATTTGTGAAATGGCCAAAGAAGACATGAATCCTTGATAACTGTCTGATAAATTCTAAAAGTTGTGATAAAAACTTTGGGGAAAAAATTTATTCTACTTTTTAATTTTTAAAAAAAAAAAACACCACTATATTGATAGCATTGTTAAACAATTTTATATTTCTAATTATTTTCTGTGATCTTAATATGCAAAATTTGATTTACCAATCTGATTTGGAGATTAAAACTTAGTTTCATAGACTTAACTCAAATTAAATTCCTATAGAATTTAATATTAGATCAATTCATAGCCTAACATATTCAGAAAATTAAATTCATAAGTACTTCTTCCTTCTAGTGATATTTTGATTTTATAGAGATTGTCAGGGCATTGTGACTGCGATACATTTTCCCAGTGTATCTAGCTGCATCTGAGCGCAAAGAAACCAGTATGTAGATCAGATGGACACAAAAGCAAACAACACTATGGAAAAGTCATAAGAACTTGCATTGCAAAAGAAACATGAGCTGCCCCTTTAGCATCATTCTTTCTTTGCATTTCACAAAGCCAGGGAGTATTGAAAAGCAAAGGCTAACTGTTGTGTTTTTCAGCTCAGGATTCATATTTTGAATGGATTTGAGCTCTAGAGGCATTTCAGTCATCTTTTTAGTCTGTCAGCAAAATGCCCCACCTACTGGCAATTTGAAACTTTCCCACCTGTGATCAAATGTATCTTGCTCCCTCCCTTGGCATTTTCCCAAATAGAGAGAAGCTTGGGGTTTTTTTGTCTTTCAAATGCCCAACGTTACCAGCATTGTTCTTCTATTTAGGACATCAGCAGGAGATCTGCAGTTTATGGAAACAGCATCATTTCCATAAAAACATGTACCTTTCTTAACATGTACCTGGTCCTTAGACACATCTCTGAACAATTTTAGTATTTCGTTTCATTCTGAAACCAGGACATAATAACGACATTGCCAATCTATCTTCTCCTTGCCTCCCCACAGAGGTCAATCATCTTTCACTATATCCCCAGAAGTGACATATCTGGGGTTTCCATATGCATTGTTTGTGACTGATTTAAAGCAAATCTTGCTTCATTCTTCGCTTTTTAATTCTGCTCCTTGTTTATTATTGATGGATTGTTCGTTTAACTAAAGGCTTAGGTGGCATCTTTTTAAGAACAGCATTAATTCAGCATCTCCAATATATTCAGGTTTCTGGCCATGCTTGAAACATTGCAAGTACATTGGGAATTATACCACAGAATGGCTGACATGTGAACAGTTTAATAATTTCTTTGTGTATTTGGTCTCCTCTGATGTCATTATTCACTCCCACTTTTCTCTTCCAGTCCACACTACATAAAGTAAGTGTGGCCTTTCCCACTCTTTCTCTCCCCAGCAGATCCAAAGGTTGGTGACTGTTCAATCAGATTGAAAGTGGGTGTGCTTAGAAGAAAGACCCATCAATGAATAAGGGACAAGTTAGAATATCACAGGCCAAAGATGCTATTTCATTCATAATTCTTTCTCTTCTTTGGGTAATTCAAAGACTATAAAATAAGAAGGTTTGAAACCAAAAAACAACACTAATTACATTGTTACTGCTTCATTGCATACTTTTCCTCTTTCCACTTAATTTCTGAAAGCTAAAAATAACTATCTAGGTGTGTAAAATTAGGGTATCTCACATTTTTCAACTTTCGATTTCCAAACATTTGAGATGCTCAAAAGTTGTGACATGCCTTGGGGATTGTAAAGATATTTTAGTTACTTTAATATAATTTAGATGTGCTTGGTAAGTAACTACATAAATATCATAAGTTTTTAACATTACATACAAATAAAAAATACTGAATTACAATACTGCAAAATAATATTATAAATAAAAGTGAAAAAGAAATATAAATGATAAACAACAACAAATGAAACGGAGAAAAGGAGAAAGATATATCTGGGTTGTGTGTTTATTTCCTTTTTCTGCTTCATTTGTCATTGTTTATCATATATGAAATGATTTCAAACATAAAAATAATAATTTCACATAATATGGCATGAAATCTGTGCCAAATATGCACCTTTTTGTTCTCCAGCTTCTTCTTGGACATTTCCATTGAAGTATAGTCCTCCATATCTCTGGCATGTGTTCCATTCTTACTGTTGAATAGTTTTTACCTGTCTTTGTTACCTATTAGTATTTTCATCCTTAGTGAGCAACTCATCTACTGATTCTTTTCATGTTAAATCAGTGTGTGTATGTGTATTTCTAAGCAACTTTATTCATTTCAGCTTATTTTGAATGCGAACGTTTCCACACTTCTGTGGTATTGTACTTTTCCTTGGTGACTTGTTCTTCTTTTAGTGATACCTCCTAAATGTATCTTCTTTGTCGTCGTTGTTTTCAGATCCTTATTAAAATTGTTGTAAAACCACATTGTCTTCTTCTGCTGTCTTCCATCTATTTCTCTTTCAATTACTTGCAATTGTTGTTTTAGTATCTTCTTTTGTAAATTTTGCCACAATCTGGAGGGCACTTTTCCACATTAGCTTCTTCTCCCAAGAGATTCCACCTAATACTGCTCCAAGTTTATTCAGATCTACTTTCTTGAAGTCCAAGTCTCAGTTTTATTTTCAAATGAAATTGTTATGTTTCTTCCATATTCCTGCTACTTCTACTTTCTCAGTTAAATCTTCCAAATTGTTTATAATCACTTTATCCTTTAACATCTAGCTTACAATGAACACTTCACTTTGCACCTTAGTAAAGCCAGATTTGTTTCAGCAGTCACCTTAAGTATATCAAATTCTATCTTATTTTTTTAAAATCTAACTTCCATTCATTTTGGGCCTGTTGTTCTGTGTTCTTAAAAACTATAAATAATATTTTAAACAGAGTGCCAATTTGTAACATACCTTTCAAAACCTAGGTATCTCTGGACAGATATTCAGATGTTAAGGTATCTTTGTGTTTCTTAAATCTTGGGAAGGTTTGGGGTTATTTTTTATTTTATTTTTGCTTGTTTGCTTGCTTCTTGGTTGAAAAGAGAGGGGTGGGAAACACCTAAGGTGGTGACAGCCAATATGAGCAGAATATAATTCTTGAATCTACCTTAGGAGGTAGAGACCTTGTAATAGAATCCTTTACAAAGATAGTGCTTGTTTTCTAATGTTTTAAAGTTAGAGTTAATTCCAAGTTGTGCTGGGTTCTTAGATACCAATACAAAACTGCCACATGGTCCAAAGAAATAATATGGTTGCTTTAAAGAATTCCGTACAGTACTAAATGTGCATCTCTAACACTCCAACATATGTGTTTGAAAGAGAAAGAAAATATCAGCTAAGAATTTTCCAGGAATTCTGCAGAATGAAATGGATAGGAAGAAGAAGGTTGCGGTCATTTTAGCCATTTCAAAGGTCAGTCAAATGTGCAACTACGTTCAACATGTACCATAGCCAAGTTAGAGACATAGTAGTCCAAGAAAAAGCTTCCAATGAGATTGCTTAAGGTAGCAGATTCTGATGCATAGAATTGATGATGTGACATTGAATGTAAGGGTACATGTCCCAGGTAACATATTCAGCACCCCCTAAAATTCAGTGGGAGGATGCTAAATTGCACATCCAATCAGCCTCTGCACATGAAAGGGACTATTGTTTTGTAATTCTCTCCAGACAGCAAAAAATGTATTGACTCTGCTCTGGTTTACATAAAGAAAGAAAATTAAAAGTCTCCATTCTTCTTCTTGGCTTGTGTGGAAGTGAATCAGTGGATAGAGCTAGTGTTGTGCATAGCAATGGGCTAAACAGCACTGTGAGGATTTTTTTTTAAAAGAAAGAACAGTCTTCTCAAAGGTAGAGAAATTGATGCTTTCCCCCACTCTAGATGTCTGTTTAGTGCTTCAACTTTATATAAAAGGCCACCCTAACCTTAAAGCCTCTTCAATTACTATATTAGGGAGGGAGGGACCCAATGTTAAAATAATAAGACATCAGATGCAGGAATCACATTCTATCAAATTTGGGTTGATTTTAGAGTTTATCTCAACAGCAAAAGATTATAATATGGTAATACTTTACATATATGGTAAATTTCTACATGTATGATACACGACTATCTCTTTATTTTATATATAAATAAATAAATTTTGTTATGCTGCAGCCTGATTCTACAGTTCTTGAAATTCATTTTTCCTCATTAATCTACACTCAGTACCCTATAATGACAAAGATAAAACATCAATATCCATAAATTTATCAAAAAGAAAAAAACTAAAATATCATATTGGCATAAGTACTCAGACCCTTTGCAACAACACGTGAAATCTAGCTCTGGTGCCTCCTGTTTCTCTACATTGTTGCTGACATTTTCTACACCTTGATTGGAGTCAACCTGTGATAAATTAAATTGATTGGACTTTATTTGGAAAGGCACACACCTCTCTATAGAAGGCCTCACAGCTGACAGTGTGTATTGTAGCAGAGCAAAAGCCATGGTCAAAAGAATTGCCTGCAGAATTCAGAGACAAGATTATTGCAAGGCAAAGATCTGGGGAAGGCTACAATAAAATTTCTGCTGCACTCCTAAGATAATAGAGGCCTCCATAATTCTCAAGTGGAAGAAGTTTGGCATAGCCAAGACTCTTCCAAGAGCTGGTCTCTCAGTCAAACTGAGCAATCAGGGGAGAAGGGGCTTAGTAAGAGAGGTGACCAAGAACCTGATGGTCACTCTGACTAAGGTCTAGAGATCCTTTGTGGAGATGGGACAGAGTTGCAGAAAGACAACCTTGCTGCAGCCCTCCACTGATCTGGGCTTTATGGCCGAGTGGCTAGATGGAAGCTTCTCCTCAGTGAAAAATACAAGAAAGCCTGCTTGGAGTTTGCAAAAAAGCATCTGAAGGACTCTCACACTATGAAGAACAAGATTCTGTGGTATGATGAAACCAAGATTGAACTGTTTGATCTCAATTCTTAACATTATGTCTGGCACCACTCATCACCTGCCCAATATCATCCCAACGGCGAAGCATGGTGGTGGCAGCCTTATTCTATGGGGATGTCTTTCAGAAGCAGGGACTGGGAGACTGGTCAAGGTTGAGAGAAAATTGAATGGAATGAAGTACAGGAATATCCTTAATGAAAACCTGTTCCATAATGATCAGGATCTCAGACTGGGCCGAAATTTTCAACATGACAAAGATCCTAAGCACACAGCCAAGACAACACAGGAGTGGCTTAGGGATAACTCTATGAATGTCCTAGAGTGGCCCCGCCAGATCCTTGACTTGAACCCTATTGAGTATCTCTGGAGGGACCTGAAAATGGCTGTCCACCAATGATCGCCATCTAATCTGACTGAGCTTGAGGGTATTTGCAAGGAAGAATTGCAGAAAATCCCCCAACCCAGTGTGCAAAACTTGCCGTGTCACACCAAGAAGACTCAAGGCTCTAATTGTTGCCAAGGTGCTTCAACAAAGTACTGAGTGAAGAATCTGAATACATATGCCAATGTGGTATTTAAGTTTTTTTCTTCTTAATAAACTTACAGACATTTCTAAAATTCTGTTTTCACTTTGTCATTACGGGGTACTGAGTGAAGATTAAAGAGAAAAAAATGAATTTCAACAGCTGTAGAATCAGGCTGTGGCATAACAAAATTGACAAAAGTGAAGAGGGTCTGAATAATTTCTGAATGCACTGAACACATACAGTGATAACTAGCCATGGCATTTGGAGGCCCAAACCTCCAATATGATACTAAACAATTTACCACTTCTTATCCTGATAACCTCCTCCTCTGAAGACTAACCACATCCCCATCATGAATGTCTAAAATTCCAGCCAAGGTCCTGGCCTCCCTTACTTCAGCTTCTTTAGCAAAATGTTGAACCCTCTGTTCAGGAACAATATTAAAAGAATGCAAGGGAAACTTCAGCCTAGTTTCTGCCAGCATATTGCAATAGCCCAGTGATGGCTACACTTTTCCAGACTGAGTGCCCAAAGTGTCCAACCTTCCAAAATGCAATGTGCACATGGCCCCCATTCATGCGCCTGGCCCCCACGCATGCACATACGCCCCCTGCACTCCAACCTCCTGCATGTGCACACTCCCCTGCACAAGCCCAAGTCCCTGTGGATGCACGGCAGAGACCCTATGACCAGCTGGCCAGTGGGAAGCGTGCACATGCACAGTAAAGCTGAACTAGGGCGAAAGTTCACGTGCCCACAAAGAGGGCGCTGCATGCCACCTGTGGCCCGCATGCAATAGGTTTGCCATCACAGCAGTAGCCCATTAGCTAATGTAGGCTAAAGTTAGGACTGATATGCTTTAATGAGAGAAGCAAAGGGGTGTCTACACAGCTCTTTCATAGGCAAGTGAAAGGTGATAGAGACAGACCCGGACATAAGCCAAATTCTACACTTTCATTCAGGTGCTGAACTCCTTCTAGTGCCAAGGCTAGCTCTGTTTAATCTGACACTCTGCTGGGAGTGTCACCTGAAAAAAAAATACAAAGGCAGGCACCAAACTCCTATCAGTCGTCAAATCTGTCTGCAAAAATTTGCACAGTAAAAACTGTGCAGGCAAGGAGCGTCTCTGTGTGATAACAAGTGACACAAGAGAGGCCACCTTTTCTTCTTACTATCATTTAAAGGTGATTCTGAAAAAAGGTGTTTCCTCTCTGTGCCCTCAAGGTGTCAATGTAACAAGAGCAGTGCCTGAGGCTCATTTAAGACAGACTATTTCCTGATATCTTAAGGAACAGCCTAAAAGGAAAGAGGAGAAGGGGAGGAGAATGCTGTATAAACGCACTAGTGGGAGGGATGTTTATTATCTGAATGGCATTGTGACTCAGTGGTTTTCATCTGCATGCTACAGGACGGAAGGAATATACATAATTAGGAATGGCTTTTCTGCACAGAAAGCTGATCAGGAAGAGAAATTGCATCATAGAGCAAAAAAATAAAAATAAGACAGAGGGAGCTCAGATTGCAAACTATTTATATGGCAGCCAGTGGAAAGATGAACATGATGGAGACAGGAAGGTTATGCAGAAAAGATCTAACAATCCAGCTGATAGCCCAATCAAAGTTAATGTATTTTTGTAAGCTTGTTACTGTAAAAATGATAAAAGAGAGCATAGATTTGCACCATATTTGCATATCCCAATTTATATGCAGAGGTGCCTTTAATTAATTAATCAGTGTACTGTAGAAATGCAATTCCACTCACACTAATGGGAAAAATGGCAAGTGGATGATCTGAGTGGCTGCTAAATCTTCAGGGGCTGCATTGATGGGCACCTTTACCACTACGAAATCATTTCATCTTTTGTTTTTCTTTAAAGGGTTAAATCATTTTTCAATAAAGAAATAAGAACTGTCCTTACTGAGCTTCCAACTTAAGTCTACCCTCTAAACAAGCATAGTTACTTTTTCCAATTCCAGAACCATTTCAAAATGTTACCTGAGAAGCCATGTTAATTAGAATTGGATGTGGTGGGAGCTACAAGTTCTAATCACTCTTTTGTCCAAGCATGCCACTTTTTATTGTATACACACAGACACACACACATCCAGAGAGAGAGAGAGAGAGAGAGAGAGAGAGAGAGAGAGAGAGAGAGAGAGAGAGAGAGAGAGAGAGAGAGAGATTGTTGCATTTTTCCACAATCAGAAATGTACAACAGGAAAAAAAATCTGCTCATGAAAGAAATGTAAAAGATATATTATACTTTCTCCCCCTAATCTCGTTCTCTCGCATTCCTTTCTATGCACATATTAAGTAACAAAGATTCAGAAAGATGAATTTTTGTGTAAACATCTAGATATAGAATGTCCCTATGGTTCTTTATATGTGAATGTATAAGTGGATGAGTTTGAGGCTGGGAGACTACAAGCCAGGAAGTGAGGATCATTTAGATAAAAAAGGTTTTGATGCAATCATGAAATTACCACTTAGAAAGAAGAGTCAGAAAAAAAATAATCAAGGAAGAATTGCTTTTCAGTGTGAGGAGAGGAGGATAATGTCAAAAAAGCAGGGTCTTGAGATTGAAGTGGAATTTAATCATAAACACCTTTGGGACATTAATCATAAACAGTTCTTAAATACATAAGGAGAAAGATCATTTATAATTGCAAAACATGTCAACTGACTTAGGACAAAGTACTTAAGTAAGTGAAGGATAAGGCCCTGAGTTGCAAGTCCTGGACATTAAATTCTCTACCACAAGAAAGGCCATTCACTTATATTAGCAGAACAGAAGCATGTTGTTGCTTTTCAGATTAGTACACAGATATCTGGAATGCGTATCTTATATGATAAAGAGGTAGCTCCCATTCTAAAACTGTAATCTTCATTGTTACATTTGCCCTACCATAATTAAAACAGCCTCTAGAGTTTCCCAACTTATATTGACATCACATCTCCTAGTTTCAACAAGATAACCCTGAAGATCAGTTTTAACATCTGCATTGTTATATCATTGTTCGCATCTTCGGGGCATAAAAGTCATGTTATAATAAAGTTTGTTTAAGAGGCACAAACACAAGCTCCCTTTAAAAATGATTCCTCTCAGTTAGCTCTACCCATTTCACTCACTGAATCACACACACACACACACACACACACACACACCAATAAAAAATAAAAATATTTATAAGAATTTTTTTCTGGGAAATGAAACTCCAGAATTTTCTAAATACAGACAACAAAAACCAACCTATTCTGTAAATTTAATCAATGGTAAATTATAATAAAAGAGAGAAAAACTCAAAACTAAAATGAGGGAAGTCCAAGATAAAATTTATTTACTTTAAACTTTTTTGAGCTGGTTTAAGAGTGAATAGAAAACCCGATGCACAGAATTCTTTGTATTTGCAAAATAAAGGAAAAAAGACATTCTATGAAGCAACATTGAACAACCTATTACGTACAACCAGACCATGTTCTGAAGTTAAGATTATGTACAAGGTATTACTTCAGTCTTATAATATTTGGCTATCTTTTTTTTAATGAAGCCTCCTAAGTAGTTCAAAGAAGAAGATGAATATGGGACATTTTATTTATTTAATTCTGTATAGCTTTTGCAAATTAAAACCTATTGGAAGTAGAGGGTTGCCTGAGGCAAAAAGAGATGTTTTCTTAGCCTCTTCGTGTCACTCCATCTTCTTTCTTCTTTAGTTTGCACATTTGTTCGGCTTAGCATTCTTTTCTTAATATGGCTTTTTTTTATTTATGGAGAGCCAGTATGGTCTAGTGGTTAAGGCACTAGACTAGAAACCAGGAGACCAGGAGTTCTAATGCCACTTTAGACGCAAAACTAGCTGGGTGACTTTGGGCCAGTCTCTGAACCCTAGGAAACAGGCAATGGCAAACCATTACAGAAAAACCTTGCCAAGAAAACTGCAGGACTGGTCTGGGTGATCACCAGGAGTCAATACAAACTTGAGGGCAGATTTTTTAAAAAGAATCACTTCTAATATCTGGCCCAACCTTTTCTTGTATGTCTTCAGCCTCTTGTTTCATTATGCACAACTGTCAACTGCTTATTCTTTGCAATCCACTTTTGTTTGTTTTTGTAGCTATCGGATTTTTTTTCCCCTCCAGCTGCCAGGAAGTGGTGACATGAGAAGAAAATAATGGTGGGTAAAATGAGGACCCAGATTGTTGGGGGCAATATGCTGATGCTGTAAACTGCTTAGAGACAGCTGTAAAGCACTATGAAGCGGTATATAAATCTAAGTGCTAATGCTATTGCTAAAATGGAAAGTGGAAGGATTTCTTCTCAATGTCAATTGTCCATCTAATCCTAGCTGGATTAATGGTGTCAAAAATACCATATGATTCTAAGTAGAATAATAACCACCTCCACTAGTACCTGTGCTATATTTGTATAGTAAGCAAGCAATGTGAAAAGCACAGAAAGTTATATTCTATAGAACAAACTAATTCATTCTCACCCATGTGAAAGATTGCCAGAGATATTGGAGTCAAGCTCTCAAAATGCAGGCTGGGAATAATGGGAGTTGATATCTGAACACATCAGAGGTCAGGTCACTAAAACTGTAGACAGCTGGAGTAATTTAATCTGCCCTGCAATGGTGCTCCAGAATATCACTCAGAGACTGCATCTTCTTCTACTTGATCCCTTACACTGGGTTGCCAAGAACTGAGCCTCACATAGAGCTTCTAGCTGAAAACATTAGAAAGAATATTTAACAGCCCAAAACCAAAAGGAGAAAATAGGCAGGAGAAAGTTGTGTAGACATTTGGTACTTTGCAGATATGCTGCATCCTAAATTCATTCATTTCTTGGGAAGAAGGGGTGGCTCATGAATGGAGTTATTTAAAAAATTGGAATACCTATTGGATTCAGAATATTGGAGATAAATAGAACTTTTCAGCTCAGTCTAATGAGCTTTGTAAGCACATTATTGTTTGTAAATGGATTGGATGTGAGTAAACTTAATCTGTTATTTCACTTCTTCTCTTCAATTGGCTCCTTTGTCCAGTATATCAGTTTTGCTGATAGACTATTGATAGATCTTTTAGAATCAGCAAGCAAAAATAAATGGCCATCAACTGAAAGCACATCTCTTCATAGAAGTGGCTTGAGTCCTGCCCTAATCTCCTTTATTAAAGTATCTTTTGAATTCTGCTGGAATTACAAAGAAATCGTGATTTGATGTAAGCTTTATAGAAAGTGAAAAACAATTTGCATTTTACAAGTTATTAAACTATGTAGCCATTTGGGATATAATACTTAGGCTTCCCAAATAGAAGCAAGAAAGGCAAATGATAGCATGTGAAACTTGGCATCATTATATATCATATATCATGTCATTTTTATGTCATTGTGGCTTATGACAGATACCATGGGTATAAAAAAGATAAAAAATGGGAGTTATGAAAATTACAAGAAAGATACTCTACAATATAAACTAAGTGATCAAATAGGATTATTTAATACTTTGGATTGGTTTCTAAAATTTTAATAGCTTGACTTGGAGGAAACATTAGTTATACTTTTTAGTATAGTGGTATTTATAGTGTCTCATTTCTTTGTTCCCCAAATCTCTTTCTTAGTTGATTAATTTAATATTGTCATTCTAAGCCAAGCTGCTATTCTACAAACCTAAGACAGAAATAGTTAATATTTTAACAGCACACATTTTTTTTCATATAAATACTTTATAGTTTGAGGAGTCCCTAAATGTTCTTCTGAGTGCGGGAAGAAGGAAAGAGTTAATGAGTCCAAGTTAGATTTCAAAAAGTAGGTTTCAATATTTTTCCTTATCTCTCTCTCCAAAACATCAACTAGAAGATTGTAATCTATAACTGAATCTTTACCTGCCATAATGTGAGTTGCACAAAGGTACTTAGAAGCAGTAAAATTTGCAAAAGGAACTAGAATCTCTATGATATAAACCATTTGGAGAACCTTGAAGTCAAATGAATCTCATCTCATTAATATTATAACTATGTCCTAGGCTGCTTATGTGTTATATGGGTTTCTATAATTGCCCTATATTATGTAGCCCACAATACCAAGTTGGACGTATCCATAATCCTTTGGAAAGTCAGTGCATAGCAATAATTTATATACTGAAGTATAATTAGAGTAAAAATTCAAAGAAATAGTGCATGATTAGAAGATGTGGGCAGATCTGGCCCATAGAATTGCCAAGAGTTGGACTTGTCTGAATGGATAACATCATCATAATTAATGTATAACGAATCAGTGGCTCTGAACTAGCTATACTTATACATGCAACTGCTCATATTATTTAAATGACAAAAGTGGATGTTTTGTTCATCTAGACATCTGGGATACCTTTTCTCCTAAAACAGTACATATTTTAGCCCACTGGTCTGAAAGGAATGCAAGGCTATCTGAAAGATCTATCAACTATTTCAGATTCCCAATTTACAAATAACAAAAAGTCTTTAGTTAATGTCTAGCTCTGACAGAACCCCCGCTATATGAGAAAAAATAATGTCCTGTAAAACAGGGGTCGTCAACCTTTCAGACCTCAGGGACCACTAAATTCATAATTGTAAATCCCTCAGACCACTAACATGACCTGCCTAATGACCGGCTAGGTGGGTGTGGCTAGATAGTCATGTGACTGGGTAAGTGTGGCCAACAATGTCATTCACATCGAGGGATGTCTTGCTGGCCTCTACTCACCCCTCCCCTCCCAGCTACTCTTCACCTGCCCATCCAGGCTCCTTAGGGCCCCAACAGGAAGCAGTTGTTGGAGCTTAGCAGCCACCACGTATAAGAGTTGGCAAAACAGCTGGCTCAGTTCAAATTGGATCTGATCGAGAAGGAGGCTCAGCAGAAGCCCCTCACTGATGACTACGAGCAGAGGCTTTCCAAGCAGATGGAAGACCTGCAGGAGTGCAAGGCCAGGTACCGGCCCCTGAAGGCTCACAGAACTGGGCTGAGATGGTCAGCCAGTTCCAGGCCATGATACAGTCCCACTGGAACAAGGCCCTTCGGCTCTTCGCCACCAGCAGTGCTTCACTCCAGCCTTCGGCCAAAGCCCCGCACAGGAGGCTGAAGCAGATCCCAAGTTGGAATTTCTGCCCTCCTCTGACCCACACAAAAAGATCCTGACGGGGGAGACTCTCTGCAGCAACACAAGCATTCATTGCATGTATGCATTATAAAAATACAAATAATTTTTCTGCGGACCACCAGTGGTCCACAGACCACCAGTTGGTGACCACTGCTGTAAAAGATGGAGAGAAGGATAGGACAAGAATTTTCCCATACTGTATTAACTTACTTACTGTCTAACTTTAGTATGAGTTAAAGGAATTAGTTTCAGTCTGCTTATAAATTAGTATCTTTCCTAAGATATTGATACGATACATATGTACCTTTCTTTGAATATTTGCAAGTGGGCATGTCGCTAGTCTTGGGAATACAATAGAAGTCCAAGTATAGTCTTTTTGCAACGTGTTTCTATCTCATCTGCATTCCTTATAAAAAAAGTAAAGGAATCCCTGAAGATTTTACTCCGCTAGTTATCGTCAACTCTAGGGGGCAGTTCTGTTTCATTTCCATTTCAAGGCTACTATCCAAAGACATTTCTGTAGTCATGTGGCCAGCATGACATCACAGAGCCCTGTTACCTTCCCATTGAAATGGTACCTATTTTCTACTTGCATTTGTAAGTTTCAAGCTGCTAGGATTAGGGTTAGGATTTGGGATGAGGCTAGGAGCTCAACCTGTCGTCTGGAACTCGGGTCTTGAACCTGGGCTGCCGGCTTTCCAGCCAACCAGCATCTTAATCACTGAGTCATCGCACTACCTAGATTCCTTATGGCAGCCCACTTTTTTCTTTAAAGGAGAGATAGCTGTTTTTCAATTAGAAAATCAAAAAAAGCTTCATCAGTTCATCAAAATTTGCAGTCTTTATTTATGGTGTCAAAAATGTAGAGATTTTACCAGACTTAAACTCTACTGGTTTCATCTATTTCAGTAGTGGGATTCAAAAAAAATTTACTACTGTTTCTGTGGCATGGCTTGGTGGACATGGCTTGGTTTGGTGGGCATGGCTTAGTGGGCATGGCAGGGAAAGGGTACTACAAAATCCCCATTTTCTCCCAACCCCACTAACCTGCTTTCCAGCTCCATTCTCCTTCGCAGGACAACAAAAGAAGACCCAGCCGATCAGATGGGACTCAGGAGGCAGAGAATAGATGGGGTGGGCCCAGTCAGAGGTGGTATTTGCTGGTTCTCCGAACTATTCAAAATTTCCACTACCAGTTTGCCAGAACTTGTCAGAACCAGCTGAATACCAACTCTGATCTATTTGTACACTATTCTACAGCTCAAATAGGTTCCTGCATTGTTTGTAAACAAAATATGGAAAATCAGCAGAATAACAGAATAACAGAGTATAACACAATTAGATACACAGTATTAGAGATCAGTATTAGTAATCAATTAAAAATAAGTTTACATTCAGAATATAAATTGTTAAGAGCTTTGGCAAATAATTCAGCCTTTGATATAATTTCATCCTTACCTTACTTCTTCCTATTTTACATATAAAATACATATATTTTATTGTTTTAAAATTATTGGGCTTGATTCACTTAACAACTGTGTTACTAATTTAACAACTGTACCTTACAAATGTTGCAAGAAAAGTCATAAAATCGGGCAAAACTCACTTAACAATTTTTTCGCTTAACAACATACATTTTGGGCTCAATTGTGGCTGTAAGTTGAGGATTACCTGTATAGACTGTTAGCATACGTGATATTTATTTTAGATTGTTGTTTCTCATCCATGGCAACTTCCTGATGTATGGCCTTCAGTACCCAGACTATCCCAGCCAGCAAGGCCATTTCTAAGAACTTTGGAATTTGAAGGCCATACCTCTGAAACATGTCAAGGTTGGAAAACACTGTTTCAGAATAACACAGAATGAACTCCCCCCCCCCGCCTTCTGTAAGTTTTATCTTTCATTAACTTTCAAGATTATTTGTAATCTTTCACTTTCTACCAGTACATTTTGAAATGTCAGTCTAATAATAGATCTCATAAGTGTGAGTTCAAACTTTTTTTGCCCCTGTCATATTTGGCAAAGTGAGTTATGAAGTCATACCTTCGGATTCCAAAGCTTAAGCCTGGATTAGGCTTCTCTGCACCTCATGGAACATATGCATCTTTCATTCAGAGACGGTTGCATAGCTGTTGCACTTATACTTGTGCAAATATTCGTTCTGGGTAGGGCCCCTTAAACAGCAAAGCACAGAACTGGAAGTTGGATCAACCAATCAACACGCAGGATATGCACTGTCACAGAATGTGCAGTTAGGATTTGGGAAATGTGCACATTGGCCTATCTGCATATATTTATTTTGGGTGTGTGTGTGTATATATATTATATAATATTTATATTTATATTATTTATTTATATTATATATTATATATTTATATTTATATTTATATTTATATTTATATTTATATTTATATTTATATTTATATTTATTTATATTTATATTTATATTTATATTTATATTATTTATATTTATATTTATATTTATATTTATATTTATATTTATATTTATATTTATATTTATATTTATATTTATATTTATATTTATATTTATATTTATATTTATATTTATATTTATATTTATATTTATATTTATATTTATATTTATATTTATATTTATATTATTTAGATTTAGATTTAGATTTAGATTTAGATTTAGATTATTTATATTATTATTTATTTTTATATTTATTTATATTTATATTTATATTATTTATATTTATATTTATATTATTTATATTTATATTTATATTTATATTTATATTTATATTTATATTTATATTTATATTTATATTTATATTTATATTTATATTTATATTTATATTTATATTTATATTTATATTTATATTTATATTTATATTTATATTTATATTTATATTTATATTTATATTATTTATATTTATATCTTTCCTATCATCATCATCATCATCATCATCATCATCATCATCATCATCATCATCATCATCACCATCATGTTAATTTTTGGTGAGATTCACAGTCTTTGGGGCTGGTTGGTAGCTCAACAGCTCGAGTCCTAACCAAGGACCTAGGAACTGTTAAGGTAACGTCGGAGGATATAAGTTGTTGCAAGTAGGGTGATTTTTTGTAGAATCAGAAAGTTCAAGTCTGATAAATTTAAATTTTCCAAATAGCGAGGTAGCGAATGAATCATACTTTTTTCTATTATTATTATTATTATTATATATATATATATACAATTGTATCACAGCGGCCAGTTGTTTCGCCGGATTTGGCATTGGTTACTAGTCGGGCCCCACCCAGGGGCCTAGGATGTCACAACATATTTTCGTAATATGCATGCAGATCCAAGCAGTGCAGCTATTATTATTCTATTATTATTATTATTATTATTATTATTATTATTATTATTATTATTATTAATTTTACAAATAACTCAAGGCACTGAATATATCCAACATATCATCCCTCCTCATATTTTCCTCACAACAACAATTAATTCCATGAGGTAGATTGGGCAAAGGGAGTGTAACTGGCCCAGGGTCACCGAGCTGCCTTTCAGGGCAAAGGGAAGACTTGATCTCACAGTCTCTTGCTATCTAGTCCAGTGCCTTAACTACTGGACCAAACTGCTATATTACTTAACCAGTTATATAAAAAGTCTATTGTAGGGCCCAAACAATACGGTTTTGTAAGTTTTCTTTCTTAAAATGGTTGGAAACCATGACACTAAGTTTTGTTTCATAAGAAGAATATTCAGTGAGGCAGAAGACTGATTCACAAAATGTGTTTAGAACATGGGCTTCAAGTTTCCACAACTGCTTATATAAGCCAGACGTCTGGGAACAAGCAACCAGAACATCTCTGAGAATGAGTCTAATAGGTTTCGTTATTGTTAACTAGATGATAAACTGGTGTTGGCTGGGTATTTATTTATAGGGGGGAAATGTCCGACCGAATGTAATTTCTAATGTTGGATTTTTCCCCTTACCAGAGGGAGCCCCTTTGTGGAATACTGTGAAGCCGTTACCATGGCATCTCTACTGAGCTGTACAGTAGAAGCCATTTTAAGGCACAATAGGCTGTATCTTAACAGAACACCCCCCCCAAGGGGTTATAGGGGTGTCTTACCTCTACAATATTTTTTTACATAGAGTAAGTCATCTGTGTACTAAGTTTGGTTGATATATATACATATACATATACATATACATATACATATACATATACATATACATATACATATACATATACATATACATATACATATACATATACATATACATATACATATACATATACATATACATATACATATACATATACATATACATATACATATACATTATTTATCAGCACAAATACAACAAAACACACACACACACACACACACACACACACACACACACACACACATATATATATATATATATCCAGTTTACAAGAATCATGCCCGACTGTCTGCCTTCTCTTGGGAATTGGCAGATATTGAACTAAGGATTTGATCACAAATGTTTCTTCTCACAAAGCGAATTGAAGCTGGAATATTTTAAGTCCTTCTAGCTCATGTGCAAGCTTCTCTACATTCTATATTTTACTATATTCAATTCTCTGCCCTACACATGTGGATTCTGATGGTGTTGCACATTTTTGAAGGAAACATTTATTTCAAGGAATTATATTTGCTTCATCTTTTTTTTAGTTATAGTTTGCCTTTTTAAAAAATCATTGCATGCCCAATGAATAGACAACTGAAATAGGATATACCAATTCCTTTTCAACAAATGCTGTAACTGTAGAAATTAAAATGATCTGTCACAGGAAGTCATTTGCATTTCAAATATGTTCCTTAATGTATTAATAAAATAAGTTTCAGATTAGCCCAGAATGTGGATATAGAAGATGTTGTCTCTGTGAGACATCAATATAAAGGCAGATTCCTGGGCCCCTATTTGTAGAATGAACAAAACATGACTAAATAAAGCTGGCTTGAAGAATATATGTAATTCTCTAAAGATCAGCCCTTTACCAAAGCAAACAATCAACAAAGATAGGGGAGATGAGATCAGTCAACCCAACATCTAAAATAATCTACATGCCTTGGAAGATATTAGATTATCTAGGTATATATTCAGTCATTTCTCCATAGTTAGCTAAATTAAGTTATTATGCAAAATAGGAATCATTCAGAAGATTGTCCTTTTTGCCATGAAAAGAAGAATGTATCCATAGTCCTAGTCAGCAGAGCTTAGAGATGTTTGTTTTCTTACTAGCTTTGCAGCAACTGGAACAAGGGGACTTTTCCATTACTGAAAATGTACATTGAATCAAGTCTGGTGACAAGGAGTTCCTTCCACTGCAGTTTTTGTTGTCCTCCCTAAAATCCATAATAGTGTCCTTTTCTTCTACTTTCTTTATGCCAAGCTAGAAAGAAGCTCTTTTCAAGCTATTTAATAAAGCTAAAGAAGGAAAGCCATAGGAAATCCCCTCCAAAGAGCATGAGTCCTTGTATATTGGAAAACCCAAGTCTGAGATACTTCTGCTCCGTTGTAAGGGTCTTACTAGAAATATGTCTCCCTACATATATATTGAAAGAGCCTCCCACCACCACAGATCCAAAATCTCCCCTTGCAAGTAGAGAGATGAATTATCTCCATTGTTGCTGATCAACTGATGGGAAGAAGAGAACCTGAAAGTGACAGAAATATATTCCTCTGGAGAATTAGTTGACCACAGCAAGCACAAACTCCCCTTCCCATAGTCCCAGAAGCAACTTAAGTGTTCCAAAATGGAAGTGCAGCCATAAAGCATCCTGCAGACAACTTCATACAAACTACAAACTTTGATCAGAGCCTCTGAATATTCCTTCCTTCCTTCCTTCCTTCCTTCCTTCCTTCCTTCCTTCCTTCCTTCCTTCCTTCCTGCCTGCCTGCCTGCCTGCCTGCCTGCCTGCCTGCCTGCCTGCCTGCCTGCCTGCCTGCCTGCTTTCCATCTGGGGCATTTCCTTTGTGAAATCAAATTCTTTGGGTTGTAAAAAAGACAGTTCAAAAGACAGTTCAGCAAAACATAATAAGGGACAGTCAGACAGGCATACAAATATACCAAGTTTTCAAAAAGTGTTTAAAGTAGCTTTATAGTATTTTTTTTGTGTGTGTGTGAAAGACCTGCAATCCAAATACCTTTCCTCATGCCCTCCAAATGTTTTCAGGTGACAATTTCCACCAGTCACAGTCAATAGGTCTGGGTGAGAATGGTGGGACTTTCTTTCCTCTCTAGAACTTACAGTAATGTAAGAGAGACTAAAAGTTCCCTTGATAATAAGTGATGTTAGATCATGTGGAAAGTTGCTAGAGAAAAAATAGGGGGACTGCATTACCAAAGTATACTAATTATGCAGGTAACAGTCCAAGGTGCAAAATACTTTAACTTCACCCTCTCTTTATCTCAGAGATAGGCATTTGCCAAGCTTTGATGATGTTAGGGAGGGAGAACTACATCCTAGGGTTGCCATCTCCGTACCTGGTGAAATCACAGGATGAAATCCTATTAGATAGAAACAGGAGCTGATGGATAGTAGGAAAAGGAATGTCAGGCATAGATCGATGGGCTGTAGAACCAAGGAAACGATTAACAGGCTACAGCTTTTGTCCCTTTGCATATTCACTTACGTAGCAGGAAATTCCCTTGAATGCCTTTGGACTCATATTTTGGCAGATGTATTCACAACGTGGCTGCCAGGTTTGGCTCGCATGCCTTCTTACTTGAATGGAAGTCTCCCTTGGATTATTTCCAAGAAAATTACACGTTAGACTGGGCTACAAGGCTGCCGTTCCAAGAACATTACTTGGAACTAAGTTCCACCAAAGCCTGCACCCCTTCCCTCAATAACTAAACTTGAGATCCAGGTCACGAGACCGCACAGGAACCTTGCATTTACTCTTAAAAATCACTTTACTCGTGTTACACACACAGGCACATCTGTATTTACATATCCCAGCATGTGCACCTGTCTGGTTCCTGAACCAAAGCCGATAAGGAACCACATGCGTATTACCAAGAACTCTGATTTATTTGCATTTATTTAATACACAAGCAGGCGGACACCGCTCTCCTTCCATGAATGAACCGGTCTTCTGCATGGAGATCAGGCAAAGACAACGTATGTGCCTCACTCTATACAACAAGCACCCGTTTCTATCCCCCATCTGCCTGCCTCTCGTTCTTCTGCCGCCGTCACCTGCATAGTTCCGCCTGTGGGTTCCGCTCTACTCCTCTACTCCGATGCAACAAGTCCCTGGAGCAGGGAGGGAGAAAGGGAGGGGGAGGCGGCTACTTCCTTACCTGCCAGCCCAAATTCAAAGCTCCAGATGGGTCGACCGTTCGCTTAGAGGCATCAGAAGGGTTAGAAAAAGAGGGGGGGCGGCAAAAAGTGAAGGGGACTTTTTGCCACGCTGCCTTCAACAAGAGGTCCTGAACAAGACTTAAGCGGAAAAGTTTGCAGCCCTCTCCCCGCGTAGCAGAAAAGAAAAAGTCTGAGAAAAAGAGAGGGCGATAGCTCCCCCCTCCCCGCCCACCCCGCTTGTTCTAGTTGGGTCTGGTTGCCAACCTCTTCTCGTTCATTAAGATCACGTAAGAAGAAGAACCCAAAGGGGAAACGTGTCTGTGAGCTCAGGCGTTTGCGTAAATCTAGATAGGTTTTTAAAGAACTCCCTAGCAGCCCTTTGCTTTCTGTCTTCCCGTAGTCACCAAGGTGGTGGAGAGTTGAGGCTTGCGGATATTGCAAAGGGCTGTTATTAGATTCATAAGTCACACCAAGTGGTGGGCGATCCACTGAGCAAAGCAGAACTTCTCACATGATGACTTCAAACGAGACACATTACCTCCCAGCATCTGTTGGAGAGACTGGATTTTAAGGCGCTTGTGTCTCCAGGACAGCCAAGAAACAATGGTGAGTACCCAGAACAGGTATTTGGGTTTGCCTAGTGATGCTTGGAGAGGAGATTTACTTTTTTTTTTAAAAAAAAAGCAAGCAAACAACAACAACAATAATAATAAACCAAATCCAAAAGGTTTGGAGGGAGCTTGTCTGTTGTTTGACAACATAGCTCTCAGCTCAGCCCCCCCAACATCCCCAGTGTCTCCCCCCACCAGCCCGAGTGCTACTTTAATTTCATCCAGCATCAGGCGAATCTCAGCCCAGACGAACTGCGTGCCTGCGAGGCGTGCGTGCATTTCTAAAATACTCTAACTTTAATAGCCAAGCTCTGCCTTTCTTTTCTCTTTCCAATTTTACGGCTGCTGCGTATGAGAAACTTAGAGCAGGGGGTTTCTCTTCCAGGAATTGCTCTGAGTGCGCTATCGCTTTCTTCATTCACCCTTTTGTGTTGATGGAGCTCGCGAGGGGATGGTATCGGTGGTCGTGATGGATGATGGGTGCTGTGGTTGTGGCTGCTGTTAACAGGGACCTTTGCCTGGCCCACGGAACGGGCGTACCAGTCGGGAATGCGGGATGCTTCGGGATGAGGGAAGGCGGACGGAGTGCTAAGAGGAGGAGGAGGAGGAAGAAGAAGAACACGGAAAGGGGTGATCCCCCGCTGAAGACCGAAGGGTCTGCTCAACATGTGATCTTCTATTTACAGCCCAGCTCTTTTGACAAACGCAGCTTCACGTGACAGAGCCGAGGAAAGGGAAAGGATGGGCTTAAAACTGAATCAAGTGACACACTTCATAGAAGTGTAAATTCTCGGACCCCCGCTACATCCCCATCCTTCCTGGAGGTTTTTGAGAAACGGGAGAAAAGGGGAATGGGAGGGTGGGCGCGTGGAGACAGAGGGGCTCGATCAGGACCTTGGAGAGAGGCAAAAGCTTTGACGCCTTGGGTCTCTGCCTTCCTTCCGCCAGCAGAGCTCTTTCGAGGCGTCTAACCCAGATCTCGCGTCACACTGATTAGATCTGGTTGGAAAAAGAGAGAAGAAAAGCAAGCAAAAAAAAAAGAAAGAAAAACCGAAACAACCCCGCTTTCCCTTCGAGTTGTTAGCTGCGTCCTGGGTGCGCAGGATCCTAGCAGCGGGGCCTGGGATGGGGGATGGAAAGAGACCAGTAGAAAGCTTCGGTGCGGGGGGGTACGTTTTGTTTAGCAACGGGTCGGTCAACTTTGAGAAAGCGAGTGTTTTCTCCACTAGATCTAGTCACCGATGTGGGTTAGCTGTCGAGTGAGGTAAGCCAAAGGCTGGCACAGATCGCCTCTCCCCCCACCACCACCCCGTACGCGTCTGTGTGTGCGTGCCCCCCCCCCTCCCCGTCTCTTGTTATGGGGGGAACCGGTTAGCTGCTCTTTGCCGAGTTTATATTATCTTGCTTGCTGATCTGGGTGCGTCGAAGAAGAAAGGCAAGGTAGGAGAGAGAGAGAGGCTGCAGGCGCGATTTCACTCCGCGGAGTTGAGGCGACTCGTCGGGATGCCTTCGGGTTTGCCCTTTGCATGTTCTTGGGCGCCTGCAAGATGCCTCCTGGGGGTGGGTGGGAGCGGCGAGAAGAGTGAATCTCTTCTGGGAACTCAGAGAGGGGGAACGCGCGAGGTGACCCTTAAGGTGACAAACGGGCGACCGGCTGACGGAACCGGAGCTTGGAAACGAGCGCCGGCTCTCCAACTCGGCTCGGCTCAGGAGGCTTTCCCGTGCCTTCGAGTGCTTGCCTTCACGTGACGTACGTTCTTCCAAAGAGCCTCCCGTGCTACGAAGTTGCCAGTTTATTTTCGGGAAAAAGCAGGGAGTCGCTAAAGCCTCGGCTGCCTCAGCATCAACCTGCGGAAACTCCATTCCCTTCCAGGCTTCCTTTGCTCCCTTTCTCGCGCTCTCCCTCCTCCCCTTTTCCTCTTTCGATTCTTCCTACGTAGAAATGTAGCTAAGAATATTTTAGTCCCCGGGCTAAAAATAAGCTCTGGAAAGTCAGCAGTTTGGAGCCGCGCGAGCTGCTGCTGCTGCTGCCGCCGCCGCCGCTCGCAGGTAGAGCTGCTTTGTGTATGAGCGCGCGGCGGTGATGGGGCGTCCCCCTCTGGTTCATCCCGATTTTAATCTAGCCGGCGGCTTTTATTTTTTTTTCCCCTTTTCCCCGCCCGAAGAAGCGTTTTGACTCATTGCAGGGATCCCGGTTGGGGAGCTCAGGTTGGCTGTTCTCCCGAGTCTGTTACCCGCCCGCGAACACTGGGGGCCCGCTGAGGGGCGGGAATCCGCAGCCGCCAGAGGAAAACAGCCCGTCAAGTCAGGGCACCATTTGCCTTGGTCGCAAGCCGCGCTTCTCTTTTCACCCCCACCCCCGACTTGCAAACTGTCCAGAGATGCAATTGGCCAGGCGAGATTGACGAGCGAGGGCGACTCCGGCGAGGGGATCAGCCCCTTCCACTTAGCTCCAGACCAAACGCGGCGTCCAGGAAAGAGGGTGTTTCCGCCTCGCAGGCCTCCTCCTTTGTTCCTGGTTCAACTCCGCCGGCCTGGCTCGCTGCGTGAGGCCAGAGTTCCCTCCCTCCCCCCCCCCCCGCCTCCTCCTCCTCCTCCTCTCCTCCTCCTCCCACCTTGTTCCCGCCGCAGCTTCTCTGGCCGCGCGGCTCTTTCGTCGGCGCGTTTGCGAACACGTAGCTAAGGGGAGAAGGGAGAATCCCGAGCAGCCAGGCTTGGCGCGGAGGAGGAGGGGACGGCGATTCGCCACAGGGTGTGGCTGGCGGAGGAGGAAGGCTGCCCACGCACACTTCGCCTGGGGGATCTGTGGGTTCCGAAAGGTGCGGCGCCGGGCCGCCTTCTCGGGGGGCCTGGACCACAGCAAAAGAGGGGAAGGCGTCATGGGGAGTTGTGGGGGGGGGAGGGAATTGGGGTAGGATTTCGGTTCTGTCTGATGCAATCTAAACGTGCTGCAAAGGAACTCCGAAAACAGGAGCATTACCAACACCTCCCACCTGCCCAGCTGGCTCGCCTTTAAATACGGATCTGCGGGGCCGAGGAAGCTTTCAAGAGAAGATCCGCGGCCCGCAGTTAAAGGCGCCGCGCGGCCCCTTTCTCTCCCGCCCTTCTCCGACGTCTTAGTTTGCGCTTGTCGGGAAAGAAAAGTAAATATTGTGACATTCGCCACTGGAATGATTGATGGGAGGGGGGTGGGAGGTGAGGGGGGTAGGGAAGCGGAGAGTGTCAATAACAAGAGTTCACTTTACAACTGCGTGTTTGTGTGTGTGTGCGCGCGCGCCCCCGTGTGTGTGGTGCCAGCTTGAGGAGAGCTCTGGCCTTTTCCGACTGCCATGCAGTTCACACGTTTACCTGGGAATAAGTCCCACTGGAGTTATTGAGGCTTTCTTCTGAAAATAGGCGGCCCCGGTGGTGCCCTCGATGGAATTAGTAAGTTAAATGACAGTTGGAGTTTTGAGGAAATGGGGAGGGGACAGGGAGATACAGCCTTCAGCTGTTTAGACTTGCCCTAGTCTTTCCTAGCCCATCTGTCACATCCTTTTGGCTAAGAAATTAAATGGACTTTATAAATGAAGCAATCGATAAATGGGATTGATTATGTAGCCAAGCTGAAACTGGACCCACGAGCTGGTGGTTCAACTTTTGAATGCATTAATTCTCATGAATCATAAACCCGGCTGTGAATCTTCATAAAGAATACCTGGGGGGGGGGGAACTCATCAATGCAAACAATACATTTAGCTGGGGAGGAACTGAGCATACGAAAGAGTGATATACTAAGACTTCAACAAACCTGGCAGGCTAGCCCACAGAATCTTATGTTTCAGAAGTAGGAGAATGCATTGTGCGAGAAATGCAGCATCCTTATTCCCAGAGGCTGTTAGTTCATAAGTAGCCCACATAGCCTAATATTGAACCCCAGGTTTACAGCTGAGCCATGATGAATCTCTTGTTCCAACTGACTCCCAAAGGTGGGCTGGGATTGGTACTGATGTTACTCATATCTACTTTGCAGAGCAAATGATGATAGGACAAGGACTGTCTTGTTACAGCAAACCCAGTATCTGATGTCAATCAATAGAATAACTTTGAATATGCATAACATAACATTTTCTTGGATGAACAACTTCCCAACTGCTACAACAGCCATCGATATTTGGGTTGCTAGCTGTGATTAATTGTTCAACCTTTCCTCTAAAAAAAGGGAAATGATTTGAATGTGTCTATTTGAATTCTGGATTCTGCTCAACTCACAGCACTAAACTTTCATGTTTGTTTCTTTTTCTGATATTAACTTTGAAACCAGTTTTTTTTTAAAGTAAGGCCAGAAGCAGCAATGGCAATAGCACTTTTTAGCAGTTTATAGAGTCAGCATATTGCCCCCAACAATTTGGGTCTTCATTTTACCGACCTCAGAAGGATGGAAGACTGAGTCAACCTTGAGTCAGTCAGGATCGAACTCCTGGCAGTGAGCTGAATTAGCCTGTAATTCTGCATTCTATTATGCCATCATGGCACCTATTGAATCATTACAGTTATTTAGTATTATTTTTAATTCTAGTCTTTCAGGAGCCACTTTAGCAGTAGTAGTCTACTATTAGGAGAGGAACAGCACTAGCCTGTAGACTCACTTGAAGCTTTTCTTGCAATATTCAACTTACATCCATTAGTAAAAAGTCATACTGATCTTTGGGTCTAGGACAACCTCCTCTGGCCAACTCGCCAAGCCAACTCGCCATGGGACAATTCACCATGGCCAAATTGTTGTAGGGCAACTTATCTCAGGACAAGAGGAGAGCTCTTAGTGTAAATATGAGTTACACTAATATTGAAGAAATGGTGGCATAGAATCATAAAGAAAGAATGCCAAAGGAGGGACAAACTGAAATGTGAATGACAAAAATTAAAATATCTGTTAAATTGTTTTAATTAAATTGTCATGTGATGAATTATCCTGGCCAGTTGTCCCATGACTGGTTGGCCATGGCGAGTTGGCCAATTGACTGGCAAATTGTCTCGTTCCATTTTGTATCAAGGCAACATATCTCTACTAGATGTTGAAGATGAAAGAGAAATATTGTTGAATGTCAAGCCATGCCATTATGTTATAAAAGTGTAGGGGTGAAGCATGATGTAGGTACTATGTACACATCTCTATAAGAGCAGCATAATGCCCCATTAATTCAGATCAATGCCCCCTTCAGTACTGTATAGTTTTTTTTATTTAGAAACAAGTACCATAGAATACATCAGTGCTTACTCCTGCAAAAATTCAACTTGTAAAATTTTGAGGATTTCTTTTAAGTATATCCAGGCATTCTCCAAAGGAATTTCATCATTTAAACTATTAGTGTGAAAGAGGATCATCATCAAGGGAAAAAAATATCCAGGCTGTGTCCCAAATAACACAGCATTGAATTATATATTTTGTAACATTATTTCAATCCAAGACCAGAAACTCTAGGATTGGCAGTCTGAAAATATTGTATTATAAATAATTGTTTATTAAATAAATAAATGCCAAGATTGACTGCTGCAAAATATTGGACTGGCTATTATAGCGCATGGTATTTAAAGGAATTAATTAAATGGCTAAAAGATAGACCTAGCAATAACTGATAATTATGGATAAAACCCAATTTTCAGAAATGTAGATATACTATAATATATCTCTAAATTTCAGCACTTTAAAATTTGTAAAGCAACTTGTCCACTGTTGAAACTGCCTGTTGGATAAGACAAATTTTGGATTGATCCAGTACAATTAGTATGTTTAAATGCAGAAATGGACTTCTGTTGTCTTCTAGTTCCCATCAATCCTGAGTGAAATAGTAGAATATTATGAAACCAGGAACCCAGCATCTGGAGGTCCATCACTCCTCCATACTTGATCTAATACAACAACAAATCCAGTGCACTATATATAATGAAAATGTGTAGATTCACATAAAGTTAGAAATAATCATTTAGCTCATCAAATCCAACCACTCGTTCAATGCAGAAATTCAAATTAAAATATTTTAGATACATAGCTGTTCATCTTAAAGCTGTTCTGCTTAAACATAACCAATAAAAAGGAGTAGCCACATGCTTTCTTTTGAACTACATCACACTGCTGGTTTGTATTCTATATGCAATAAATATTCCAAGATCTTCTCACAGGTATTATTTCCAAGGGATTCCTCATACTTGGTATATTTTCAATAATTATTTTAATGGGTGGACAAGGAGGTGCACTGAGGAAGGAGAGATGGGATGTGAGAGGCTGCAAATATATACAAATTGGAAGGTACCAGTGGCAATTGCAATCTGTTCAATCACTATTTCTGTGAATGATATACAGCCTTCCTGTATCCCTGTCTATTCCCTTAGTAGCAATCATTCAAGACCCCTCTTGGCATGCTGGAATTATCTGTGGATCTAGTAACAAAATAAATGGGTTGGTTCTGGACTGAATACCTATAACAGGTTGTCAGTTGGAATCATTAATGTGGACAAGACCATTCTTCTGAGTTGTGCACATTTATATAAAATCTGTACTGTACAAAAACATAATGCACATGATTATGAAATTGTTTAGGGTATAAGGAGTGACTATGCAATAATGGTTATTACACTTTTTAATTAAAAGTTTTTACAAATAATTATTTGCAGACCTTAGCTGTGTGTGCTTTCTTTGAGATTACAATCAGTATAGTGCATTAGTTCATTTGATTCTTTCTAAAAATACAGGAGCATATGGAGGAAGAATGCTATGTAGCTCAAAAATAAATGATGTGATTTGAACAGTTTATTATCTTTGTGATTGGTTTAAGCATTACTTAGATCTACAGTTACTCTATCCCAGTTAATTCCCATCCTAGATATATTTGTGTCTTCAAATGTGCATTTTTCTTTATTTTCTTTCTGTAGTTTGTCAGGATTTTCAGTTGGGCATATTTAGAATCCATGCAATGTGCTAAAAGAGATGGAATGATTTCAAACTTGAAAAGAGTTGAATTGAGTTGTAAATTCAATATTGCTGACTTTATTCAACTCCTCTTACAAATAATAGAGCTATGGTTTTCTATGGGGCATGGATTGGCCACAGATTGGGGAAAATGTACAACTATATTTTCCATGCTGAATTTAAGCCTAGACTATATTTTGTGTCTTTAAGTTTTATTCTCTAATTAGTATTTCTCAAACTTCCTATTTAGAGCAAAACCAATTCAGAAGAATATGTACTGAGGAACTAATTTTGGTCTATCATGGCATCTCTATGAAGACAATGGGTTACAAATTAATTGCACTTGGAACAAATACTAGGCCTGTTGGACTTCATTATTGTCTCACATATCCTGGTAGCATATCCAATAGTATTTTCTGTACATTGTAAAGTCAGCTTGATAGTTTGAGGCCATCTGAGTTTCAGAAGAGTTTATCCATAATTACTAAACCAGTAATTTGAAGTTAACATACTTTCCCACACAAGCATATTTACTAGTAGCCATAATAAAATGTGAATAATGCATACTATATTTGTCACAGACAGTTATAACCGGCATTATGATCATCACAATGTAAGAAAAACAATATTGAATCAAAGGAAAAAAATCCATCTTATCTATGCTTCCAAAATGGTCAGTGGCTGCTGTAAGATGCCTGCAAGGAAAAACTCAATATATTATCAGCTGATACCCACCAACTAACATTCACTGACATACTGCTCTAAAGGTGGAGGAGATATATAGTCATCACAAATAGTAGTTATTAATATTCATGGAATTTGCCCTTTTCAAATCTTCCAAATTGATGGCCCTGAGTATATCTTATGATTGGCTAATTCTGTGCTATGTGCAGATGTATTCTTCTCACCTTTTGAATTCATTGGATAACCTAGATTGCAATATATTCTCTTTGATCCATTTTTAACTGATGCATAATTTAGAACAACTCTCCATTATTTTTAAAGCTGAAAGATTGCAACAATTCCTGATAGAGGAATAATTCCGTTTCCTGATAGTGGAATTGTTTCATTAAATTTGATGGTATTTATATCTGTTTCTTATTTCTAAGAACGTTGGTTGGTTGGTTGGTTGGTTGGTTGGTTGGTTGGTTGGTTGGTTGGTTGGTTGGTTGAAAAAGACTTGTATAGCTTTCAATATTGTAACCACAACCCAACTTCCAAAACAGTAAAATACAGCCATTCCCAATCAATCAAAATGAAAACTCAATAAAAACTCATGGTACCTTGGGAGAGCACTCTCCCACATATCCACATACTATCCTGCTGGCTCTAGCCTTATCCTAACCCAATGTTTGTGGGAAGGGCCTTCTCTGCAAGGCCTCCTGAAAAGCAAAGAGGGTGAGACCCTCCTATATATTTGCAGGATGGGTGCTCCATAGAACAGGGGCATCTCTGAAGATAAACTATATGACAATATCAAAATGGAAGAGACCTGGAGCATGCCCATCCCAGCTGACCTGGTGGGATGGACAGTTACCCTCAAGGAGAAGTGATGGCATAAATAACTAACTCTGTGCCATATTGGGCTTTATCTATGAGAGGTAGCACAAGAATTAGCCTTTTTTGCAGTAGACGTTTATTGTATTATGTTTATTGACCTAGTCCATCAACCATTGCTATATGAATGAACAACAATGTTAATTATTTTATATGTGCTTCATTGAATAGCATTTGCAGAGCCAACTAGTTCCTCAATTTGGAAAATTTTACCAATTTCACCAACTTTATTGTCAAAACAGCTCCAAATAATTTAATCATGGCAGTGAAGTTTCTGCCCTTATTTCTCCCTATCAATTGTAGATAATTCATTAACTATTAAAAAATACAGTTCTATGGCTTATATCATCTATTTTCTACTTCCTATTTTTTTAACCAGTCACCAGCATATAAATACCTTTCTGTTTATATCTCATGGCTGCTATGGTGTTCAGGAGTTTTTGGTAAACAGAAGAATTATGCTGACCTGTCTTCTTCTTTTGCTAATCCCTTCACTTTCTATGACATTTTCTCACATGTGATGTAGTTCAGACTTGATCTCTGGCTGTCATTTACAAACAAATTACATTCAAGTCACCCTACTGACATCAGTGTGCATCAACAAGCAGTTTCCAGTGTAATAACTTCAAAATATGCCTTCATGATAACAGATTGCAAATGTGTCTTAAAACTATTTTAAGTCTGTCTTAAAATAAATGGTTTCAAATGAGAAGCCAATTTTTTTTAACATGAAGATAATTTGAGTTGCAATCCCAATGTCATTTCAAAACCCACACAGGTTCACAATGTGGTAGGGATGTTACTACAGTGCTATAGAAATGATGGCAGCAAAGTTGGATCTGTTACATATGATATACCGATACTCTTGTGACATAGCAATAAACAATAGAAGAAACAACTAATTCTTTGTAATGCTCTACAAGATGAGAATTGCACTGCGTACTTGTGTACTTTTGCAGAAGAACTGCAAAAACTAATAAAAGTTGCCAACTTCTTTTATGTGTCTGCAAGGGGTTCTCCTGCTGTATAAAATAGTTAAATGAATACTTTTAGGAGCTACCCCTTTTCATATACTGCATTTAAAAGCGGACTTGCTTATGTGCTGCTTTTGGTGCTACTTAGAGAGAAAGCAGAAGTAATTTGCTTTTCCATACACTTTCTGGACAAAAAGAAGTGTGTTCCCCCGCCACCCCCCAAAATATGTGATGAGTCCATTTCCAGAACAAGCTCTTTATTCATGTTTCTTCTCCCCCACCAACCCCACTGGGTCATATTGGAGATCCGATGGCTTTGTTTCTACTGGCATATAATTCTGTTCCAGACGACTGTGTCACATTTTCCTGCCATGTCCCTATAAAAACCGTGAATAAAAACCGTGCACATGCTCATAACCAGCAAACATACTTTATGTGCTGAAGCTGACCAGACTAAGGACACTAGCCAGATAAATACCTGGTAGGCGGAATTTTTTCCCTTATTTTCCTCCCCAAAAACTAAGGTGTGTCTTATACTTTGAAAAATATGGTAGTCAACACCTGACAAAGAAGAAACATTGCAGTTCTGGGTTCAGCTATGGGACAACTGGAAGAAATAAAAGAACGTAACTTGAATAATGGTGGTTAATAAGAATAAAAAATAAGCTGAAATGAAATAACATAGCAACAGCTGAAATGGTGGAGAAAAGGAAAGACAAGGAAAATCAATTATTAGTCAGTACAGGTGATGAACTGTATTGTTTCTGATTGAAACATCTGACCAGCCTACATACACTCATTGCCAAGAAATTTAACAACATCCTACAAAGAGGTGGAGTTGAAGATTTGTTAACACATCATGAAACCTACTTGGTAATGAAAATCCAAAAAAAGAGGCTAATTACCTGCTTATCAACAAATTTCTAATTGCTATCTGATGTGATAGCTGAACACCATCTAGTTGAAGACAAGTTCTTTCCACCTGAGCAAAAAGGAAACTGATCAAACACCAGAGGAATAAAAGATCGGCTCTTAGTTGACAACATGATTTTGGAAAACTTCAAGAGAAGAAAGAACTATATAAATGTAGCATGGATTGATTACAAAGAAGGCACTTGATTCCTTGCTACATGATTGGATAATCAAGTGCCTAGAAATAACAGGAGTCAGTATAAACATCAGAAGCTTTGTGCAAAGATCAATGGCACAAAAGAAGACAGAGTTACTGATCAATGATGATGATGGACTGGAAGAGGTTAATATCAAGAGAGAAATCTTTCAAGGAGACTCACTATCACCACTATTGTTTGTCATTGCATTGATTCTTCTGTCAACAATACTGAACCATGGCATGGCAATCAAACTTCAAAAACATCTGACAGGCTATCCTTTCTCCTTTACATTGACAATCTGAAGTTGTATGGGAAAACACCATCTGAAATAGAATTGCTCCTGTCCATATATACAACCAAGGTATTGCAGTGGAGTTTGGACTGCACAAATGTGTCCTCTTTGTCAGCAACTGGAGAAAAAGAATGAAAACTGAAGGAATCAAGATGCCCTGTAGAAATAATATCAACAGCCTGGATGAGGACATTCACTACAAATACCTGGGCATCCTTCAAGCTGATATTATAAGGTACACTAGTTAAGTAGGTTGGAAATGAATACGTAGAGTGATGAAAATATTAAAGTCCACATTCAGTGGAAGAAATAGCATTTCAGCCCTTAAAACACAGTTGGAATAGTGGACTGTACTCAAGCAGAATTAAAAGTCCTGGCTAGGAAGACCAGAAAAATAATGACAATTAATTGTGCCCTTCAACCACACAGCAATGTTAATGGACTCTACTTACCAAAGAAAATAGATGGGTGAGGGATTTTACACGTACACCAGACAGTCAAAGAAGAAAAAGGATATTGGAAGAATATTTGAAGGACAATAAATAAGATGCGCTGAAGTGAAGGCTTGCTGACTAGCTTACAAAAAATACCAAATGAAGAACAAAAAACAGACATGACAAGGAAAAGCATTACATAGCCAGTACATGAAAAATAGTAGGCAAAGCAGATAACAAGACCTGGCTCAAAGCAGGAAAATTGAAGAAAAATAAAGAGGGGTTAATTCTGGCCGCATAAGACCAAGCCTCAAGAACAAATGCACACAAAGAAGGCAGCGGCAGATAGCAAATACCATTTCTGCAAAGAAGCAGAAGCAAATCTAATGAGCCACCTAGTAGTAAGGTGCTGCAAGAAAGTCACCCGGACTGACTGCAAACTATGGCATGGCAAAGTGGCAACACAAGTTTATTTGAATATGTGTAAAAAATAGCAATAGCAATAGCAGTTAGAGTTATATACCGCTTCATAGGGCTTTCAGCCCTCTCTAAGCTGTTTACAGAGTCAGCATATCGCCCACACAGTCTGGGTCCTCATTTCACCCACCTCGGAAGGATGGAAGGCTGAGTCAACCTTGAGCCGGTGAGATTAGAACCGCTGAACTGCAGATAACAGTCAGCTGAAGTGGTCTGCAGTACTGCACCCTAACCACTGCGCCACCTGCAAGCCAAAAACAACAACAACTGGTGACACTACAAAATATAGTAGTAGAAAATTAAGAAGTGTTCTGGGACTTTGAACATTTGAAACCATCAGCATTTACAAAAATCACCATTAGTCAATTGCAAAAGGCAGCTTTACTTGGAACAACTTATATCCTGCGATGATATCTTTAACTATAAGATCTGCCTATCTCAGGTCCTTGGGAAGTTTCAATAGGTGGATAAAAAATGTCAAATCCAATCTCAACATCTGGTTGGCTTAATTCATATTTCTTTCCCTCTCCATCAAATTGCACGAACACAAAGACAAATATTTGTTGTTTTTAGAAGTTTTTAGAAGCCTTCCTCAGACATTCTTCTCCTGAGTAGAGTGGGCATATGGGTAGAAAAAAAAAGTTTTCTCATTAACGTAGTATCTGAGCGTAACTATGTTCCTGTGCAAGTTTTCCTTACATGATGAACAGATATACACGAATCTTGTGTGCCTGTGAAACGCACACAAAATATATTTCTAGCAAAGATTTCCATAAAGCTGTTCAAACTTAAATAGAGAATCTGTGATACTTTCTCTTCTGGGATTGCAGAGTTTATATAGAAATAGAGAAACAAGATTGCTAATGTCAGCACAAGTTTTCTGGATTCAGAAAAAAAACACCATTATTTTGGTGGTACGGGTTGCCAGTAGCTCCACCCTAATTCCCTATAATGTGTATATACATGCATATACACACACACACACACACCATACTTATGTAAATTTTATATATACATATACACACACACACACATTTGTATGTGCATATATAATCACCTGGACATGTGTTTTCCATGCATGAACATCAGATAACCTACTTTGGCTGTTCATCTATCTGGCTAAAATGTCTCTAAGAGAGAAGTAACAAATATGTTTTCTAGAAGGTTTAAGAGTGCAAAAAAGCATAACTGGCAGTTTGCATTAATTGACACCATTTGGGTGAAAAACAGATCCCACTGATTCCAGGATCAACTCTCAAAGGGTTAGGCATGTAATATTATATTGTGCATTGTCGGCTACGATTTTAAAGGCCTCATGATGCCTCTGGAAGAAAAAAAAGGGAGTGGGTATTAAGAATGGGCTTGCATGACTTAGAATTATACTGTTAAAGTTAATTGATCCTAAACTTTTTCAGTGCATAAATGAGAAACTGCATGACATTATTCTGAGCTTCCTAAAACAAAAGTATATGAGGATCACTGTATTCCATAGCAATAAACCTGAATTTGTCAGTTGTAGTTAATTCCACATTTCTGAGAAGCTTACTGATTTTCAGGTTCCTGCTTCTCTCCTTCGGCTAAGAAATGGAGAAGAGCACTGCCCCTAGAATCAGACACAATTGCATAGGGCAGTGGGTCTCAACCTTCCTAATGCCACGACCCTTTAATACAACTCCTCATGTTGTGGTGACCCCCAACCATAAAATTGTTTTATGTTTTCTGTATATTTCCCAAATATATGTGATTTCCAATGGTCTTAGGCAACTCCTGTGAAAGGGTCATTGGACCTCCAAAGGGGTCCCGACCCACAGGTTGAGAACCACTGGCATAGGGGAATCCTTTACTCTTTTGTTTCTCACTAGCAACATCCTGGAGGATAGTGGCAAAGAGCAGAATAACAACAGCATCGCTGCAGTGTTGTGACATAAGCTCCACCCCTTTTAGATATGCTTTGTGACATCACTTCTACAGACATCTATGCTTCTCAAATGTACACATTAGCTTGCCAGTTTGTATACTGTAACAATCTGAAGTAATACAACAAAGTAATGTAATTAGCTCTAAGTGTTACCAACAAATACGTCCAATATATTTAAAAGGTACATTATAAGGAAATTTTCTACATTTCATAACTGTACATATTTGTCATTTCTACCTTTGAAGAAGTAACCACTTTTTCCTAGTTACAACCCTGTGAAGTTGCAAACAGAAGTAAGTGCCAAAAGAAATAACTTATAAAAACGTTGGCAGCATCAGACGACATATAAAAGAGACACTGTGCCAAATATCTGAAATGAGATGAAACTTTGCCAATCGTAGGACTGAATAAAGATTTCAGATGCTGTCAGAAAGTTGCCAGTTCTACTCACTCAGTACAAGAATACAAGTCATTCATGTTTTTTTCTGCCTTACAAAATGGAATACTATTGTATTGTATGTTTACTATTCGGAATACTTTCTAGAATATCTTTAGCTATTTCTTATATGGCCACCTATCTTATGCAAGATAAGACAACTCACACTTAACATTAAACAAAAACAAACAAACAGAATAAATAAAAGAGTCCAAAATGAACAAGAACACCAAATATCCTAATCACAAGGCCACAGCATCATGTAAATTCTCCAACTTCTTCCAGTTGCTGGGTTCGCTTTTATCATAGCCCAAAGCCTCCACAAAAAGCCAGGTCTTCACAATCTTCCAGAAGTTTAAGAATTTTCCTAAAGATGATCATAAGGCAGCACTTCATGCATGGCATATAGACTATCACACTTTACAATATGATGTAGATACAATGGTAATCATATAAGGATGTGTTCTTTTGTACTGCAGAGTATATAGCAATTTCAATCTGTTGTCAGAAGAATATTCACTCAGCAGTCTTTTACTGTTTCTACTCTTCATCTGTATTATTTCTATTGGGCAATCTCTTCAACTTTATATTATGGGGTACTGTAGACTTCTTTGGGGGAGGGGGCTTTAAAAAATCATTTAGTAGATTTATATCACTGCCTATCTCTGATATATTTCCAAAACCTTGAAATCGATCATTCCAGTTTGCAGATAGTTTAATTCTGGTTGCATTTCTAAGCTTGCATTTTTGACAAAAGCAGCCAAATACCTGCCCTATCATAAGATGAGCTATGTTGGCTTTCTAGAACAGATCATCGGTTCTTCTTGGTTTTCATTCCTGAACCACCATATTATGACATTTCTAGGTGTTAATATGTGGTTTGGCTTTTCTCCCACTGGCTGGGTGAAGAGTTTGATCACCTGACTGAGCAATTATTTCCCAATCATTTCCCAATTATCTGCCCCTCCCCCCACTGCAAACCAGGGGTAGGGGTAACAAGGTCTATGGTCATGGTAGGGGTTATGGCACAGCCTTTACAGCTCCACCCTTTTTGTGCATACACCAATGTGATATGCACATACAAAAGACTGGGTCTTTGATCATGTTGCCGTGACCCCCATCTTGACCTTTTTATGCCACACCAAGGTCACCATTGGGCAGTTCTACAATCAAATGCAATTAGAAAACAGCAAAAGATGGAAACAGATGAATGATTTAGTCCTTCATGTATATAGAGTTAGAACAAATTGGGAATATGATGTATGACAGGAAAAAAAGAAAGACTTCACATGCAAAAACCACCATAAAGCCCCACAAAAATATAGTCAAGGGTTAATTCCAACAATGAATTATATAAATTAAATGATTTTAGGTCAGTGGAATCCAATTAAGCAAGAAGCTTCTCAAGAAAAGAAAAGTGAGACTCTCATGTAGGACAGTGCATCTATAAATTCCACTAAATCATTTCTGCTTCTTTCTTTCTACCTTTACATACAAACATGGGAGAGAAACCCTGTGTTGTCTTCAGTGTTGCACTAAGGCACAGTTTCTCCAGCTGGGTGCTTAACCTATATCCTATGGTGTCTCATTTATTCTGACATTCAAGTCAAATGATTAAGTAACTTAGTCATGAGGCCTCAATCTTTTTAATATGCTAGCCATTTTAGACCTTTCCCTGACCATGTAAGTTGTGGAAAAGAAGAACATAGGTTTTCTCCAGTCCTTGGGAGTGGTGGGAGTCCATTTTATGCCCCTAGTAGTGTATGGATTGGTTTAGAACTCAGAACCCTTTTTTAATGATGCAAGAATTATTAAAACAATTGTTCATTTATCAATAATCAGACCAAAGGCTGGTGGACTTTGTTTATCTGTTATCATTATTTATTTATTTGCAACTGGGAAGAAGAGAAATTTATACAATGGTAATTAGACACATCTTGCCTTTTAAAGCAGAAGCTATTTACACCTTGAAATTAATGAATAATGCATGATTTACAGGGCTGATAACAGCTAATTAGATGGACCAGAAAAAAGAAATCTGAAAAGGGGCTGAGAACCCAAGCATCACATATAGTGTGTGGGCATCTTAGAAATGCATATAAAGTTGACATTAACTATTTCTGGGTCATGAAGATGATTAAGAAAAATGTGGGTGTCATATATAGAATGCACACATAGAAACCAATCTAAGCAAGGAACTGTTCCCCTAGATTGGCTAGTTTATTATAGAAGTCCAAAACACAATTGGCAGACGCCCACAGTGGACATGATTGCCCTTTCATGCGTCTGCTATTGATTTTGGTAAGATGCCAGAGTTAAAATGATGTCTTGAGCTCATTGGTTGACAAGTTCCTATCTGGAATTTATCCATGGCAATAAATGCCAACCTATCTGCTGAAGTTCTAAGAATTTGCTATGAACACGGATAGTCAAAAAGTACACCATTCCATGAACCGAGGCAAAATTGGGTGGGGTGGGGTGGAATTTTATCAAACTGGGCAGGACTCAGACTTTCCAACAACTGGAGTTTGAAAAGAAGTGTAACCATCAACATTCCCAAAGTGTTGTATTAGCACAATAGTTCACCTACAGAGTCTCATTAGCCCTAGGCATATTTCAAAGAGATATAGAAAAACATTTCAAGGGAAATCCATGAGTTAGTAGTAAGGATTAATGGCATCATGGGCAAAAGGTTATGAGGAATAACTTTCCACACTAAAGAAAGTGCTTTGAAGACTGGAAGAGGAAGAGTGTTTTTTTAAAAAAAATTTAACAGGCCAGAAGTACAGTTCTTAAGAAACAAAACTGATAAAGAGGAGGTATGTTGAGTGACAAAGTTGCACCTAATAAAAAAAAAAGTTCATTGACACAGAATCCCATGGTTAATGTTTACTAGGGTTGTTAAATTGTTGTCATTTGGGGCAAATCTTTCAATCCTTTGAGAACCTTTGCACTACATGCTTTGAAAAAACTTAGCCTGGCAATGAGATGAGGCACAAGGAAAGGCTTTCTGTGATTATAAAAGGCTCCTCAAATTCATGCGTCACTTTGATTTTAGCAAAGAGTTAATCACATTTCTGCACTCAAATTCCACAGAAAGCATTTCTATGAAGAAGTTGTATGGTTGGAGTGGAAAATATTCTTTCAAAGAAATCAGGATGGGAAGGCAGAGTCTATTCTGACCAAGGATTTGTATGGAATCTTACATGGGTGCTCACAAAAGAATTATGAAGCTGGGTGTCACTTTTTTTTATCCAATGGACCAAACCACATGAAGATAATTTTGTAGTGTAGGGCATGTGAGTGGTAGACCCTCCTCAAGATATCAGAAATTCTCGCTGCAATTATAGGAAGAATATTCTGGAATTTAACTTAGTCATATGTGGCAGCCAAGTCTGGAAGGAAACTTGGGCAGGATGCTCAAGCATTCCCCATTGATTTGGGGAGTGATAATTTATCTTTTAATTGAGTTACCAGAATATCTAGATGGTTATGCATCTAGATAAAAGTCTTATGTGTCAGATAAAATTCCACATTCTTCTCAGCAGGTAGCTAGCACTTTCCTAACTGTTTGTATATAAGAGCTCTAGTGATAATAACATGGGAAAACTGTATAATATGTTTCAGAAGACTGTAATAAAGACTGCTAGACTAATCAACCCAAATGTTGAAGCTTGAGGGAACAGAGCATGATTGTTGACCCAATTGTACAACCCAGGTTAAGATATTTGGAGTTGAGCTACTAAATGGTACAAGCTCTCTGATACCTTTGATTTGCAGAAAGTCCATTGCAAGATATCTTAAGTCTATAGGCCATGGAGTTTAACTGGGAACAGGGAATGAGCTCTCTAAAAGTAACAGATTCAAATGCAGATGATTTCTGCAATAGGTTTTTCTATTCTATACTCAAGGTTGACTCAGCCTTCCATCCTTCTGAGGTCGGCAAAATGAGGACCAAGATTGTTGGGGACAATATGCTGACTCTGTAAACCACTTAGAGAAGAATGTAAACTACTGTGAAGCCAGTGATGGGTTTCAACTGGTGCAACAACCAGTTCACTCCACGCGCGCATACACATTACATTTGAAATCAGCACTAAATCTTATCTTTTTCTGCAGTCTCGGTGAGTAAAACAGCTGAGATGCAGCAATCTGCTCTGCCGTGCCAATCAGCTGGGCTTCAAATAAAGGAAATATAGGATGGAATAGAGCAGGGACGGATGGGTGTGGCCAACTAATTTCTGGAACTATGATTCATCCAAACTGGTCTGAATCGGCTGAATCCCACCCCTGTGTGAAGCGGTATATAGTGCTATTGCTATTGCTATACAGGACAGAATAAAGTGACCTAAATGTCCAAATCACTAATGCCATTCTAAGGTTGGAAGACACATATCTCAGTCAACAAACTATAGCACACTTAATTATATATTTGCAGAATATATATCTGTTTGATTAGTGACTCATTTTTAGCTATCAAACAAGGCCCAAAGCACCTACTTACAGGATACATTTCATAGCACAATAACCATTAGAATGGCAATATAAGAAAACCAGATAGAATATAAAAGGCACACTAATAATATATGAAATAATTATCTAATTGTGGCTGTCAGGTATGTATCGGAACGTAGTCATTAAGAAAGTGCCATTTCAATGATTCCATACAACTCAATACATTGGGAATTTCTTCTATGCCAGAAGTGCATAATTTTGTTAAGTGAACATATCCTTTGAAAGTTTGGGCAAGAACGTGTCAGAGTTGAAGTACAGAGCCCTGGTGGCACAATGGTTAGAATTGTAGGCAAACTTTGCCCATAACCTAGAGTTCGATCCTGGCAGCTCAGCCTTCCATGCTTCTGAGGTCGGTAAAATGAGGACCCAGATTGTTGGGGGCAATATGCTGATGTTGTAAACAATCTAAAGAGTGCTGTAAAGCACTATGGGATGGTTCAGAAGCCTAAGTGCTATTGCTATCCTATTGCTATAGGGTCTCAGTTCTTCTTTTCATGCTGAGTATTTTTAATGCTTACTTTTTACCTGTTGCAGGGCTTTTGTTATGGTATGTGACTTTGGGAGACCTTGGGAGACAGGGCAAAGAGATGCTACCAAGGGACTGGTCAGAAAAGAGACAACATAGTCCACAGCTAGATAGTGGGTATGGTAAGAGGCTCCAAGAAGACCCTTCCTAGTTTCTCAGGCTGAAAAGGAGACCGGGGGTTTGAAGGTGAATTGTTCTTTCATACTTGACACATTGATGTCAGTCTTAGGGGGAAAACCAGATAGGAATCACAACCAGATGAGCTACCTCTACTTTATTGTAAAGTTACATTGAGAGAATCTTTTTAGAAATTCACATCTTTCCCTCTCCCTTAATAATAGGGCACTTCATAATATACTGTCTGAAGTGAATCATGTGACCCTGCTGAATGATCTACTTCCATGATGGCTTCTAATTCTGGCTTTAAATGTTACTTCAGATTTTTAAAAAATCATTTTGCGATTATAAAAAGATTGCCAATGTTACTTGTTTGTATTGATTCCATTGGCATTACTTGGCCAGGATAAACAGGCATGGCTGTAGGGTATTTTTTCCCATTGGGTGCCAAGTTTATTTGGGTTATCTTGGATAATATCTCACCATGAGATTATATTCGCTTTTCTAGTCCTGAATCTGACATTAAGCAAGGCTTGCTGCTGTACTTGATAGGAACAGGATAATGGTTTAGATAACCCTTGACTCTGTTCCTATGGAATACTGTTAAGCCTTACCCCTAATGTAATTGCTGGGAAAATAAAAGACTAATAATTTAGAAATAGTAGGAAGGGGAAACATCTTTCACCGATCTGTGAAGACAGCATTTTTGGCAATCCAATCTCTGGTGATTTATGAGTCTTCAAGGCTTCTGAATATCAAATCATCTGCATTTTTATGAGTCAGAGCCTTTTGCTGGTTTGCAATAAATACCAACAGTTATCCAGCAGCCCATTGGCTCATTTCAAGTAGCAGTGCAGCTGCTGAAGCTGAGGTCTTCATCCATATTCTCACAAGCTTTCTTTAACACACACACACACACACACACACACACACACACACACACTCACAATCACACCTGTTAAATATTTTCCTTTCTTGGTATTTAATTTAGGCTCTAATAACACAATTATTAAATGCATAATGCATAATGAACTAAATGTTAGTAAGATGCAAATTAGACTGGTTTCAACACTTCAACACTCTGATGCAAATGTGGGCAGAGCTGGTAAATGATTACAACCCCCACCCCAGAATTCAATATGTTATTTTACAAATACTAATAGAAAAGCGTTTTAGAAAACTGAATGCTTCCAGCATCATTCTTCATTGTCTGGCTAGTTTGGAACTGCTGGGTATTATAGTTTGGCAAGTCTGTGGAAGGCAAAGGTTCCATATCTTACTTGGGCTATTGGATCAAAGTCTTGTTTTGGTCAAGAGATGGATCTCTTCTGCAATATATCTGGGTATCATTGAAGTGAAATAAGAGAATAATTTCCCACCTAACCCTGTTTTAAAGCACTCTGTTTAATTTGAGCATATGTACAAACAAATGGCAGCTTGGGAGTTGGCCAGGAGTGACACAGTAAGCTTTGAGAGGCATGTATGGGATAGGAGCAGTGGCCATGCAGCCATACTTCAGGATAGAGGTGAACAACATCCATGAGTTTGGTGGATGTACCAGCCCAGAGCCCATTTTAGGGTGGTGCTTCAGATGTTTTCAGAGGTAAATAGCTACTTCTCGTTGGCATCCTTCAGTCTCAAAAGACCATGGTATCATGCTCTGGAAAGAGGTCAAAGCTGGAGTGTCCTCTCCAGCATGAGGGCTGGGTAGATTAATATGGAGGATAGATTGTTACCCAATCAGCAGATCTCCTGTCTCCACATCGCTGAAATAGTCCAACGGAATGGCAGAGCCAATACGACTGGTTCAGGCTGCATCGCAGGAGTTATCAGAACATGGTTGTACACAGTTACGCACTGCTTCCGGCACTCCAGCTCTGGATTTTGCCTCAAGGTTGACTCCTGAAGTCTTTTCCAGTAGTGGATATAGCCACAAGGCAGTGGAGGTGTATAATCAGAGTTTCCCTTCTCCTAGAAAATGGTTCTGCTGCTTTATCTGCCGTTGGGGCGTAAAACCCTCTTCTGCCTTCGAAACCATTGACCATCTTCTCCTGAAACCCTGGAAAGGGGCCCTTATGAGGTGCTACCAGCTGGGTCAGCTGGACCAAGATTTTTTAAGGAGGTGTTACTCCTCCATCACTCACGCTTTGTCCTGGCTTGTGACAGGCAGAGCCTGGCTTCCCAACCATTAGGCCCAGGATGGGGGGTTTATAGGTACTTCTACTAACTGCTTAAGATACCCTTTTGAGGCATATCCCCCAGCAATTAAAAGAACTTTATCTCATTGAACAAATTAACCAACATTCAATTTCCACTGCTTTCAATTAAATTTATAGCCAGGAAAATGTATATAGTTCCCTCCTTATCTGTCAGATTCACTGTACAGGAAGGAATTGTAACACAATCAAGACCAACAGTGGATAAAATAACTCAGGTTTAAATTGTCGGGTTCTTGGTGTTTTGGGAAGTTGCTTTTCCTATGGCAAATGTTTCATCACCCAATTAGATAACATATGGATAGTGAGATTGGTGGTATATAAATTAAATAAAAAAATATCATTGCATGGGGGAGTTAAGTTTATTGGCTTTTTATATGAGGTAATTTGTAAACCTTGATAGGGGAGTTGCTTCTTTCTTGATTGCTGCATCTAAGTTGAATCTTTCAAACAATACTCCTTTTGATTCACCTTCCTCTGCAGGAATGTTCTTCAAACTTTATCTGTTGGGATTTATGGATTCTAAGTTAAATTAATAAATTGGAAGATTTCTAATTCTAAACAGTTTCACATGCCTTAGAATGTAGAGATGTAACATAAAAAACATACAACATTTAACAAACAAAACAACACATTTCCAAAGTTATCTTGTCAACCACTGTCCTAGTAACCTGTTCCCAAACCTATCTAACACAGAAAGATATTTGAAAAAAAAGAAAAAAAGCTGTCTTTCTGGGATAAAAATGTAATATAATAGTAAAATTAGTAGTATTACCTTTTTCATGGTTTACCAATTGACCAGATAAAGATTTCACAAAGATTTAAATCTGAGATACATTTTGGGATTAATTGGACACACAGTCTTTCTTATCTAAATGGCAACAGAAAGCTATGTTCTTGGACGAGGGAGAATTTCTCATCCTCAGATCCATAATATTTTAAATTTAAGATTGAAATGCTGCAAAGCATATGTTCTATTAATACGTCAAATTATGGTTCATGTCTGGAAGGATGTGAGAAGGCATTCTAAACCTCAAGGCAAAAGCACAACATAAATGCAACTTTTGACATGCTAGGCAAGTCTAATGAAGTGTAGGATGTTCAAACCATAGAGCTACCACAGCTGAGCTGCAAAAATCTGGAAAATCTCTAGATGGCCAGCAAAGGGATGTATCAAAATCTATCTATTTGCTGCCATCCAGTGGTCATCTAGATGGTTGCACTCAAATGTGGTGAGCTAGACATTGAACTATGCCTTGGATCAGGGTTCCCCAATCTCTGGGCTATAGCCCACTACTGGGCCATGAGCCTTTCGAAACCAGGCCACAGAAACAGCAGGAGAGCCTGTGTGCATCCTCACTTGCACAAGCAGCGGGTGAGCACATGCACACATGTTCCATTTGTGCAAGCAACATGTATACATGTCTGCTGCTCCTCCAATGATATTTTGCCTTTAATAAGTGAAGTCCACAGAGGGGTAGAAAGACTCCTGAAAACACCATCAGGAGCCCTAATTGTGTTTCAGAAGGCGGTGAAGATTTAAATCTGAGATACAGGCACTGGGGCCCAGATGTTCATGGAGCTCTGTCATGGATGGGCCTCTGTTTGATATTACAGGTAATCCTGGTTTAGCCACTGCCTCAATATTTCAGAGGCTCTCACATAGAAGGGGACAGAAGCACCTGTGAGCAGGACAAGAAGTAACAGATTAAAACTTATCAATAAGAGATCCAACTCAGGAGAAATTTCCTGACAGAGAGAACAGTTAATCAGCAGGATGGCTTGCCTTCAGGAGTTGTGAATGTTCCAACATTGAAGATTTTAAAGAAGAGACTAAACAGCCATTTGTCCAGAATGGCATAGGGTCGTGGTGGTGAATCTATGGCATGCGTGCCGGAAACAGCACACAGAGCCATCCCGTGTGGGACGCATGGCCTCGCTGGCTCCTCTTCCGCATTCATGTTCACACGTGCACTGGTCAGCTGGCCTTCGCATGGGTGGGAGCTCTGAAACCTGGAAAAGAAGCATTCTGGCGTGCATGAACACACTGGCACCAGAATTTCAAGGTTTCTGTTGTGTGCTTGCGCAATGGCCAGCTGTTTGTCAGGCAACTACCCATGCCGGAAACCAGGTTTTGGCACTCCCGTGTGCACGCAAAGGCCAGCAAGGCTACATGGCCAGGCGGGGTGGCTTTGCGTGACATTTCCAGCACTCAGGTCAGCACATGGTGACATAAAAGGTTAGCCATCACTGGTATAGGGTCTCCTCTTGGGCAGAGGATTGGACTACAAAATCTCCAAGACCCCTTCTAATAGGCACAAAGATTTTTAAATTAATGCACTTGCCTGTGTTAAGTAATCAATGAAATGAATGATAGCATACCAAAGAATCAAGGAAACCCTTCGCCATATACGTAGCAACAAAAAGCAAGCCTCTGACCACAAGTCATATGTATTGGCTCAAAAGAGTAATGTGGTTTGGATTAGTTTCCATTTGGGTATTTAATTTTTAGCAGTGCCCTGATACTCATATTCTAAAAACCCAAATGTAGTCTCATTGTTCTTCCAACACTCAGAAGTACTGAGTGAGGGAAATGCACGGAGAACTTCTACTATATCTTTCTACTTGCTTATTTGTCTCAAGGGCCTGCAATTCCAATTGAAATTTTTGGAGAGGGAAGAAGTTGCAGGATCCACCTGAACCCTCATAGAGTTATAAACCACTTTGTCCCCACTGGGAAATGAGATGTTTGGGACTTCAGGCAGCGCTTTTTGGAAAATTGACCTGATTGGGGGAGAATGGTACAGGTGGAGTGTCACACCAGAGGGATCGGAGGAAGTGGGTGTATGGAAATATTAGGAAGGCAAGAAAAAAATCATTCCTTGTGCTTTTCTTCTCTCAAAACAGGAAGCTTCTTGATTCAATCAGAGAAGATTCACTCTGTAACTATATACCAGGGGTGAAATTCAGCAGGTTCTAACAGGTTTTGGAGAACCGGTAGCAGAAATTTTGAGTAGTTCGGAGAACTGGCAAATACCACCTCTGGCTGGCCCCAGGAATGGGGAGGGAATGGGGATTTTGCAGTATCCTTCCCCTGCCATGCCCACCAGGCCATTCCCAAAGAACCATTAGTAAAAAAAAAATTGAATTTCACCGCTGCTATATACAGTATATTCACTCAATAATTCTACATACTCATGCAATAAGTCTTTCACCAAGCAAATTTTAGATTCAATTTTAGAAAGGAAAGTGTCTAAAAAGGAAAGGTGTTTTGTTTTTCTTTGTTACACAGCATCTTCAGCTGCATTTGGCTCTTTTCTCCTGGTGGTATACTTACTTTCTACTGCAGCTATAATCTATGATTAGAATTGCTCCTTCCACTTAACAGAATAATAACAGAGTTAGAAGGAGCCTTGTAGGTCACCTCATCCAAACTCCACCCAACCATTTCTAACAAGTGGCAGTCCAGTCTCTTCTTGAAAGCCACCAGTGATGAAGCACCCACGATTTCTGAAGGCAAAGCTGTTCCATTGGTTGATTGTTCTCACTGTCAGAAAATTTCTCCTTATTTTAGATTGAATCTCTCCTCGATCAGTTTCCATCCATTATTCCTTGTCTGGCCTTCAGGTGCTTTGTAAAATAGGTTGACTCCACTCCTCTCTGTGACAGCCCCTCAAATATTGGAACACTGCTATCAAGTCTCCAAAATGAAAGGATGCAATCCTCTCAAAGGTTCTGGACACCAGACACTTGGTTGTCTTACTAGACACTTGCTTTTTAATGCCACCCAAAGCGCCTGTAAGTAATCTAGTAACACCAGTGAAATTAATTCCAATTCCTCTGAGGTATGAGTGCAAGAGTGCAAAGGCATGAGGTGTAAGTCTGCCACACATGGATGAAGCTGAAAGGATTCCTAACATTATCGGAGTCACTATTTCCTGGAGTAAATTAATCTTGTATAAACATTCCTTTGGTTCTCAGTTGAAAAATCTGTATCTATTGCAGCTGCATTCCATTTCATAGACCTTTTTCATAGCACCACAGTATGGTTTAGGAAATCAAAAGTCTATACTATATTAATTAATTGGCTTTCCCAGAATGTTACAATGAAGTAGATCTAGAGAAAAAAAAATACAATCATCAATCTGTTTGCTAATATATTACATGTCTATAAGGCAAAGTCTTATAGATACAAATATATGTATTTTAAAATGTGTACTCGATGCCAAGAAAAATCTCAGAAGTTTGGTTTCACACCACCTACCAAATCTCAGGAATTCCCAGAATAAACAATTGTGAAATGAAACAAATTGATGCATATGTGCTATTTTGCAAAACACGTACATGTGCTGCAGTGATTATTGGTACAGGTCACAAAACGCCTGAGTGGAAAATTTTAATGATTTTTGTCAGAGACACCATGTATTTAAATAGCAAAGACTTTATCTTACTGCTTAACTTCTGACCACTAATTAAAAAATTGCTATTAGGTTTATGCAGAAATACTATTGATGCACTCTCAAACAATGTATATTAAGATCCATTTCAACCAATAAAACAGGACTTTCAATATCTCAATAATGTTGCCACTTTAGCCTGTGGAGGTTTGCTTAGAAATCCCACTGAGCTAAAAATATTTTAACTAATATAACAAATTGTGTGCAATCTGTTAAAATCTATGCAGTTTTAATTTAATTTTACACATACTAGCAAATCGGGTGGGTTTCAGCCAGTTCGCACCGGTATGCTAGAACCCATTCGTGAAATTTAGTGTACCTTTTGGAACCCATTCGTCCGGTGGCACAGTATTGGAACGCTCCCTCCCGCCTGCCACCCTCGCTTGCTCCCCTTGCCTGTCTGGTCGTCTCTCGGTTGCCCCGCCCATCTGCACCATGCTTTCCCCACCCGCCGCTCACTGATTAGCTGGCTCACCAATAGCCCCGCCTCTGAGAGGCAGGGGGGCTTTCTCACACGCCTTCTTTCTTTCTCCGAAGGTGTGCGAGAAAGCCCCCCCCCCATTGCCCAAATGTGTGAAAGAAGGAAGCTGCAGACTCATCTGCCTTGGTTACACAACCTCCTTTCATTCTCTGTCTCCCCTACTTCACTCATTCGGGCAGCAGAGAATGAAATAAGGTCACGTAGCTGAGATAAAGGAGCATATAGCCTCCTTCATTCCTTCCTTCCCTCACCTCTAATTCAGGATTCGAATTGCTGCCCCCGCTCAGCTGCCATAGCTGCCACCATGCCCCTCTGTGTGCCTGGCCTCCGGCCTAAGTGGTAGCAAACAGTGCAGGGTGGCTGGCGATGGTGGCTACTGCTCCTGGGCTAGCTGTGGGTCATGCTGCTCAGCAGGCAGCACTCCAACTCCCCCGCCACCACTGCCGCTGCCGCCACTGCTGCGATACCTCAGCAGCAGCACCTCTTGCCCATGGAACTGAGGCAGGGAAGAAGATCAAGAGACTTGGAGCCACAGACTCCCCCCTTTCCCCTGCCCCACAGCTCACCTCCTTAGGTGGGACCAGGGGGTGCGCAGGTTGAGTGGAGTTTGCGACCATCTTTAAAGTGAATGGGGATGTTTGTGGCTAAATGGGACAGAGAACATAGAGGGATGCAAGGGAACATCAAAGTAATCTAGTCCAACCCCTTCCCAAGGCAGGAGTCCTTCCTTCTCTTTGAGAAGGAAGGACTTTGACAGTGGAAGACATGAGGGAAATGGTGTGTGTGTGTGTGTGTGTGTGTGTGTGTGTATAAGCGAGAGAGATAGAGAGAGAGAGAAAAGAGAAAGAGAAAGAGAAAGAGAAAGAGAAAGAGAAAGAAAGAAAGTTGGAGAGACAGAAAAAAGAAGGAAGGAAGGAAGGAAGGAAGGAAGGAAGGAAGGAAGGAAGGAAGGAAGGAAGGAAGGAAGGAAGGAAACTTATGATCACAATTGAACCCAAAATTTTGGTTGCTAAGCAAGAGCGTTGTTAAGTGAGTTTCACCACATTTTCTAACTTGGCCATGGCCACCCAGTCACATGACTGCCAAGCCACTCCCACCTGGTCACATGACCGCCAAGCCACTCCCACAAAACAGGCCACAAATATAGAATAGGTTCTAAAAAAAATTGAAACACACCACTGCTAGCAATGCAACCAAGTAACATCCTGCAAGTAAGCACTGTTCTTTTGATAAAATCTTGAATATCAGTTGTTGGAAATAACTGGTGATACCAGGGACTTTTGTGTTTAACTGTTTTAACTTTCAGCTTTCTGGATTTTACCAATGTGAAGCATTTCATGAATGTTTTGATATACATCCAGATTTTAATTCACTAATGAACTCCCAAAGTATTTAGAAAAGGAGCCTGAATCAGGATTTTGGACATTAGATTTGGCCTTATGTCGTGTCTTTCATAAGGGCAAAATCTCAAATGCCAAAGTCAGAACAGGTACAAGTTTATGCAAATGATGTCAGTTTATTAACCTGGCATTAAATTTGAGCAATTACCACCACTTGCTTAACAACTGCAAAGTAAAAGAGTTTACTTTGGGTATATGGGTATCATCTTATTGCTATGCAAAGCCAGTATTGTGTTTTGACTCTGTTATTTAATAAGTCTCTAGACAGGGAGCATGTTCCCAATTTCCTACAGTAAACAAAATGCTTACCTTTCTTTGATAGATATAAGGATTCCCACAACCACTCTTTTAGAATTTCTGAATACTAAACTATAGGGAGGAGGTGGAGGAGGGGGGGACTTTATGGAAAGGGAATTATATTCATGATTCTTTAAGGGTAACAAAAAATATTCCCCTAATCAAAAACTGATACTGTGCCATCAAGTCACGAAAGAGACCTTAGAGATCACACAGATAGATCAAAAGAGGATTCCCCTTAGTGACTATTTTGTTTAGTGACTGCTCGCTGTTATGATGGTCAGCAAAGGAAAACTGAAGAAAGCTCATTAGCACAGTTGCGGTTTCACTAGTGACTACTTTGCTTAACAACCAAGTTGCTGATTTGAAATGTCTATACACCAATGCACAGAGTATGAGGAATAAACAGGGTGAATTAGAAATTCAAGTAAATGAGGGCAGATACGATATTGTTGCTATTACAGAAACTTGGTGGGATGAAACCCACAAATGGAACATACAGCTAGAAGGATTTAAATTATTTAAAAGAAATAGACCAAATAAAAGAGGAGGTGGAGTTGCACTATATATAAGAAATAACTACATCTCTACAGAAATAGAGCACAACAATGATGAGAACTATCTTGAATGAATTTGGGTCAATATTAAAGGTTGGTGAGGGGAATGACATTGCCATAGGTCTATACTACAGGCCACCCAACCAAGCAGAGGAAGTAGATGAACTTTTTGCTAGTCAACAAACTAAGGTATGTAAGAAGCACGCCACAATAGTAATGGGGGATTTTAACTACTCTGACATCAACTGGGAAACAAACTCTGCACCAAGTGGAAGAGCCAACAGATTCCTAACAAACCTAGCAGACAACTTTGTTTCCCAAAAAGTAGAGAAGGGAACAAGGGGATCAGCCATATTGGACTTAATTCTCACTAACAGAGAGGAAATGATAGAAGGTGTTGAAGCCACAGGAACCCTGGGGGCAAGTGACCATGCAATATTGGAATTCAGCATTATGCAAACACAAGTAGTAGAACAAAGTCAAACTAGAGTCTTGGACTTTAAGAGAGCTAATTTCAATTAACTTAGAGAGAACTTGGGAAGAATTCCATTGATGAGACTCCTCAAGGGGAAAACAACTCAAGAAGCTTGGGAAATTTTGAAAAATGAGATTACAAAAGCCCAGTCTAGCACAATACCAATGAAGAAGAAAAATAACAGAGACTAAAAGCTTTAGATATGCAATAGCTGGATCTAATGCAACAATAAATAACACAATAGGGCATAGCATTAATAATAATTGTATATGCATTACCAAGAAGGATCATGCATGACATGCTGTAAAAAGAATAGTTAGAGAAAAGTTTACTAACTTTCTCAAAACACAAATGACCCACATTGGAAGCAGATTCAGAATAGTCAAAAGAAAGTCCTTATTCACATAGTGCATAATCCAGCATAACCCAGGGCATAACCCTCAAATTATTATTATCATTTGAGATGGTGGTGGCTACCAACCAAATGGCTTTAAGAAGGACTGCATAAATAAACAGAATGCAGGAAGTCCTCGACCTATGACCACAGGTGAGCCCAAAATTTCTTTTGTTAAATGAGTTTTGTCCCATTTAACGACCTTTCTTGCCATAGTTATTACGTGAATCACAGTATTTGATAAGTTAGCAACCTGGTTGTTAAGTAAATCTGGCTTCCTGGTTGACTTTGCTTGTCAGAAGTTTGCAAAAAGTGATCACATGACCTTGGGACATAGCAATGATCATAACTATGAACCAGTTGCCAAGAATCTGAATTTTGATCCCATGATCATGGGGATGCCTCAAAGGTTGTAAACAAAAAATGGTTCTAAGTCACTTTTTTCAGTGCCATTGCAACTCTGAATGGACACTAAATGAACTGTTTTAAATTGAGGACCACTTGTGCAAGTTTATCAAGGGCTATCATATACTTCTAATTTGGAAGCACCATGTTCCCATATATCAGTTGCGAGGGAATAAAAAATAGAAGAGGGTTTTATTACCATCTCCTGCTTCTGGTTACCCTTAAAACATCTGTAAGAAAGATGCTGGAGTAAGTTAAGTCTTGATTTGATATAAGAAGCCCATTATTAAGATCTAATGACAATTTTTGAAATAATCTTCACTCATTTTTTTCATTTTGGTTGATTGATTAGAGTTTAATCATAGCTCTACTGAACCTAATTATGGATTTTCAACAACACAAAGGAATGAATTATTACTTAAATTCCTTTCACCAAGATTTAGGACCATGCAATGCTTTCTTTTAATTATGATTTGTGGGGGGGAAAATCCCAGTGACTGAGTTCACAAATTACACTACTCAGAAACAAGGGTTTATACAAGTTTCAAATAATGTACTATCCCAAAATCAAAGAGTTTGCCTTTGGCATGAGACAATCCAAATTGTAGCCTAATACAAACGAATGTTATTTGTTCTTCTGCTCACATTAAGCCCAATGGGTGACACCAGGATCACTTCTATACTTTTCTAGCTCAGAGGTGAGTTGCTCCCAGTTTGGCTCGGCTGGGCTAGGGCAAACCAGTAGTAGCGGTGGGGGGAAGCTCCGCCCACCTGCCCAGATGCTTCTGCACAAAGGCGCATGCGTGCGCACACGAGCGAACCGATAGTAAAAAAATTGGAAACCCATCACTGTTCTAGCTGTATTGTTTTACTGAATTGCAATGGCAGGTGAACCTGATTTTGTGATACTTAACCCAACATTGAATCATAAAATTGTTTTTTTTCCTTGTAAAATATTGAAAATTTTCAAAAGTGTGGATTGTACCCAGGTCATATGCACTATATTTCCACTACTAGCAAATTGTAATTTAAAAAGGCAGGATAGATTTTTTTTAAAAAAAATATGCTATTTGTTTTTGCACATAACCGAATTAGTAATTTCCAATAGCTTTTATTGGGGAGGGGGGAGGGGGATGCCAGCAGGGGGGGGGGGACATTAGCAGAAGGCATGTAGCTAGGAAACATATACATATGCAATTACATGTAAAATGTGGCAAATAATATTAGAACTGAACTCAGCCAATTAAAAAATATTAATAGAATAAAATATTCTTGTAAAAAATCCAAGTTCATTGACATCATTCCCATTTGTATAATCAGGATTAATTTAGATTTCCTGACAATAAGAAGAAATGGAAATACAGCCGCTTTTTTTCCTTGACCTTTTCTTCTCAGAAAATCAGGCTGGGATCAAATCACATTAACTAAACAGATGGTTAGAAAGCTAGTGAGAAAAAGTTTCTCATTTTGTCTTTTCTTTTTTGTAAAAAAAAAGTAATAATTCCAGATAGCATTTTCTATGCACATAAAAAGTAATGATGGGTGGGGAATAATTTTTAACTCATAGTAGCTTTTTCTTGAAATTATATCCTTTTAAAATCACTGGAGGTGGGCAAAAAGTGAAAAGGGGAACATTTATGATGGAGGATAACAAGCAAAGATTATCTCTCAAAGTGTAATACATTTAACATATCAAATAACCCCGTCTGCTCCTTCTGCTTTCCAATTAAAAGAAGTACTGAAAATAAGGCTTGGAAGAATTCTGGTATGAAGACTCTAGAATTCTCTGTCCAGTCTCCAAATTCTTCTCCACTGGTCTGGAAGAAAAGTATAGCCCCATCAATCTAGAAGCAGCCAAGTTGGAGAAGGATGTAAATTAAGTTGGATGGGCTATAGTCATACACACGGAAAACAAATAGATGATATTTTAATACACCATTTCATTGGAAAGGAAAAGTCATATGACTCCTTGTGTCAATCTCCATACACATGGAGAGAGGGAAAGAGAGAGAGAGAAAGAGAGAGAGAGAGAGAGAGAGAGAGAGAGAGAGAGATATTTTGAGATAAGAATAGTAAAATACTTATAGCAAGAAGGTATAAGTAAGCTGCAAGATGGATGTGTTGCAATGTCTGATGGGTGACTCTCTTTAACTCCTATCAAGATGTTTAAGCTTGAAGTCAATCTGTTCAGTCAATAGTTGGTAATGACATACTCATCATTAGCATACTAGTTAATCCACCATTATCTCTTTGGCACAGTGCTGGCCGATCAATTTTGTTTGCTCCGTCAATCTCATTTTCTAAGTTTGCAGAACACATTAATTTTAGGAACAAAACCCCTGCTTGGACCCCATGCTAAGCTAATAAAATAGCTATCTTGTAATTCAACACGCCATGCAAATATTAGCCATGTACTAATGAGTTGCCCAATAATCCCTGAATTTCCTTATGACAGAAAAGAATTAAGAAAAGTCATGTGTGCTTGGTTGTTCAGATCTTCTTAACTTAATTCAAGTTCCATTCCATTTTCTAGGGGAGCCTTCTCATGTCATACCAGATATCCTGTGGTTTGTTGTCCTGTGAATATGTGACTCAGCCTCAAATCCCACCATCATATTTCCAACCACATTTTTATTTTTATTTTTAAAGAAACAAAAAATATGGGGAAGTGAAGGGGAGAAATCTGTCAGACACTGATAGTTGCCTTTCATCCTCCTTAATTCTAAAAGGCATCTTTTTGTCCTCATTTCTATGAAGATTTGAGGGATTGCCAGACAAAAAGATTTCAAAAGAGTTGAGCCTATATACCCAGCTCCTTCTAAGTCCAAAACTAACAGATGTGTTTTAGTTCAACAGGCAATACGGTTTGGAAGCTTTTTCTAAGTCAGCACCATGTTAAATTTGGAAATGTGTGGACCAAATCCTAGAATTCTCCAGCCAGCATGCTGGTTGAGGAAATTCTGGGAGTTGGAAGTCCACACCTTGCCAAGGTCGAGAAGCGTCTAATGCTTTTATTTATTTTTAATTTATTAAAGCTTATTAGTAACCTTGACTATCACTAAGTGTTGTATTTTTCTATTCTTGATGAATGTATTTTTATTCTCCTTATGTACACTGAGAGCATATGCACCAAAGACAAATTCCTTGTGTGTCCAATCACACTTGGCCAATAAAGAATTCTAATGTAAAGTTTTCAGCCTAAAATAAATCTTTAGCAACTTTGGAGAAAAAAACACCAAGCAAAAGCTTCTTAAATCAAGTTCAGGCCTCAAAGTTCTTTTAAAAACATCCCTGCGCGACAGGGAAACCCTCTTCTCCCGGCGTTTAAGGGGGAAGCCCAAAAACAAGCGAAGCGAGAACCGCGGTAGAAGACACGTGCAAGGGCGGGGAACCCAGGCTGCCGCCGCCGCCGCCGCCGCGCTGCCGCCTCATTTATTTATTTATTTATTCATTTATTTATTGCTACGCGCGAGAGATCAGTGGCGTGGAGGAAATCTGATTGCTCGTGAGCTACGCAGGGGTGTCTCGTTTACAGGCAGGCGGGGGAATCATCTGACATCCACGTCAAAGCGGCGCACTCGTGTGGATTTCCCGTACAGCCTCCATTCACGGATGGGAGAGTTGTGGATCCGAGCGTAGCTCACTCTAGCGAGCGAGCATGAAACCTCTCCCTCTCCAGCGCGATCAAACGGAGCTACTCCATCGGGGGACGCCACAATGACTTCCTCCACCACCACCACCATCACGCAATTTCCACTATCAATAATTTAAGCGGCATTTGCGGCGCAAGCGGAACGGGGGTGCTGGGAAACGGGGAGGAAAGGGATGAGGACGCCTCGCGAAAGAGGTTTGGGCAAGAAGGTGGGGAGTTTTGATTTCAAGCCCCTTCTTTGGCGTTTTAAATGCTGTTTTTCTTTTCCAACCAACTCCACCACCCAAGCCGGAGGTTGCCATCCAGGCGTCTCCCATGCCAGCTCTCGGCGCTGTCTTTCGCGGCTAGGCGCCTAAAAGAGGGGGAAAGAGCGAGCGAGCGCAAAGGTGAGTTTGGGGTTGATTCTCTCCCGACTGTTTTGTTATGTCTGCGAGAAAATTCCGCCGAGCGGCGGGACTGGGCACGTTTGCCCGCTGCGTGTTCTCTTCGAAAGTGACTCGTAACGTTATCCGGACCCTTCATTAATAAACCATGCTTGTTATTATCTTGATTGCATTCTTAATAGGCAGACGACGGAGAGGTCAGTCAGGGAGCTATATTTAAATGGATCTGGTTTGTTTAATGTACTAACAAGTAGAAAACTAATCTGCTCCGGCTTTAAGAGATTGCTAGCGGTTCAAGTCGCCACCAAGCCACCCCTCACCCCCTGGTCCGGGATCCAGACCGCGACTTAAGAAACCACCAGCGGGGGGGGGGGGGACACCTTTATTTCGGGCTTCCTTGTTTTCCCTGCTCCGATTTATCCGTTGGCACCCAACCTGTTCCGCGAAAACGACGCTTTCTCCCCGCCGTGGGTCACCCGGGCAGACTTGCACTAGATCTCGCCGCCTTCTTACCACGCTGAAATTTGGGGGGAGAGGACTCTTAACAGAACTTAGCGCGGGTGTCTTTCAGCCTCCACCACCCCTCCCCGCGGTAAATTTAATTTCTTGCTTTCCGGTCGTAGAGGAAGGGGCACCCAGGATGAAGGAAAGTGGATCCGGACGTAAGTCCGAGCATATTTGCCGGCGTCTTTGAGAGGCCTCCCTTTTGAGAGGTTGGGCCGATCTAAGGAGGGAGCGAACGGAAAACCAAGTTTCCGAGAAGCGAAAGGGGTTGCTTGCAAAGACGCTGGAGTTTTCCGTGCAGTTGCGGCGGTCTGGGGAGGGGGCAGCGGGGAGCGGGCGGAGTAGGCAGTGCGGTTCCTTTAAACCGGGGGCGACCCGGTGCTGGTGCCCGTTTGGAAGCGGCTTGACCAATAGCAACCCAAATGGAGATCTAAATAATTCCTGAGTGAGAGGAAGCAAACGCGAGGAGGGAGGGAGGAGGAGGAGGGGGCGGTGGTGTGGGGGCACAGCCAGGCTCCTACGACAGCCGGGGGGGGGGGAGAAAGGAAGGGAGAGAAAAGAGATCAGAGGCTCCCAACAACTCCGTTGCCTCCCACCCTTCATAAAGCTTTGATGAGACATTTGAGCCGCTTGCCTCCTCCGGTGTTCCTGGAGCTGCAGGAGGCGGCTGGAGGGACTGGACGGCTGGGAGACGATGTGACTCTCCGGAGGGGACCCCAGCAGGCTTTGTGTGGACGGCAAGGTAGGGGCGAGGGAGAGGCGGAGGCGCGGAGAAGTTGGCTCGGAGCGGCCCTGTGGGAGCCTCCCGGGGGAGTCATCCCAGCAGCCCTGGGAGGGCTGGGACGGCGCGGCTGCCCGAGCCAGAGAGGCCCAAGGAGTTGGGGGGGGGGGCGAGGAAGAGAAAGGCAGGCCCCGCCGGGAAGAAAGAACTTCTCCGTCAGTTTAGGCTGAGCCCCAGCAGGGCGATTGGCCCGAGATTCGGTTGGCACAGGCTGCCCAGGGCGCTCCCGGCAGTTGGATCAGGCTCTGGCGGGAGAAAGCCTTCCTCGCAAGGAAGGCTGGCTAAGTTCGGGGAGCTGCACTTCCAGGTAAGGGCGCTGGAAGGGGGCAGAAAGGGAAGCCCCCGCCCCCGTCCCGCTCTCCAGAGGCGGACGGCAGGGTGGGCGGGCGACTCGGTCGCCGCCTTTTTTGTTTGTTTGTTTGTTTGTTTCTTACCCCGCCAGACACTCGTGTCTGGGCACCAGGCACCTGCTCGGCACCAGGTACCTTGGCAGGCGCCCCTGTGCTTGGCAGCTTCGCTCCCTCGCTCGCTCTGCCGCCTTTGCCCAGCCTGTTGTGCTCCTCTCTCACCCTCTTGCTCCGCTCGTCCTCTTCAACTTTCTCAGCCGGACCTCTCGCTTCCTTCCCGCGCGCTTCCCCCCCCCCCCTGCGTCCCCAGAGGCGGCGTCCCCTTAAGCCTGGATGCCGGGCAAAGGAAAGGGGTCGTTGGGTGGGGGGCACCATGTCCGAGGAAGTCTCTCTGGCGAGGAGGAGAGAAGCGAGCGGGGGTTGCAGCGTGGGAAGAGCCGTCAGGAAGCGGGTTCGTGGGTGGCTGGCGACTACCTGGCTGGGCTTTCCCGCTCTTGCTTTGGGAGTTGCCGCGAGCGGGCAGCTTCGGGGCGCGACGGTCCTGGTGCTACGTAGTTGGGGCGGCCCAGGAGCCCCAGCCTACGAATCCCGCCGCCGGCCAGACCTTACACGCTGGATCGGTAGCGGGAGTTTTTGTCATGCGACTTTGTTTTCGGTGGGAAAGGAGGCCCTCTGCTGGCCCAGAGTGGAGGCGCCAGGAAACCCCTTCTGCCCCGTGTTTGAGTAAATTAACTCCCTTGTGCCCCGACCTGTTTGCTTACAGAGATTAAGCCGGCTTCAGATCCAGAATAGAAAATCCCTGCTTCGTTTTGGTATGATCTGCTGGATTTTACGTTCATTGAAAGAGGATTTCTGGGCTTTGAAATATCAGCCGGGACCTAGTTCACACTTTAAGGTGATCCCCCCCCCTCAAAAAAAAAACCCACACCAGGGCCAGGTGAAACAAAGCAGGCAGGCTCTTATTCAAGGCTATTTTTCCGAAAGCAATTAGACAATCCCTTTACATTAGTAGAAGACATCTCCATTTATCTGAACAACCGATGCAGGTTCAAACCTCTCTGGCGGCTGGAATGCATGTTAGCCAATAATGTGTTTAACACAGGTTGAATAGAAATTGGACTTAAAATTGAGCAAGAAATGAATTCAGATGTTTGGGATGCTCAATCTTCACCTAAGGGCCAACCCATGATAATTTAGGGTGGGAAGATGTGCTGATGAAGCCTTAGAGGTACTGTGATCCTGAACCCCAAGCTATCCCTACCTTGGAGCCTTTGGTATTTTGGGGTAACAAATGTTGCCCTTTCCAACTAACAAGGCCAATTGGAGAATGTTGTGGAGAAAGTGAGTTGAAAAAGTCTGCTTGTATACTTTCACATGGTGATAGATTTTCCTTGTGATATTTGGGGGAAGAAGACTAGACTTATTCTGCTAAACTTTTTAAAAGTTATATTCCATTTATGATAACTTAGAAGCAATATATCTTTGAGTGCCAGCTATTTGCAAAAATACCTGGGAAGTCTGCCATCAATTGTTGAACTTCCAAAGACTTTGGGTAGGTTGGGCACTTTTGATGGCACAAAACTGTATAGATTTTAATCAACTAGATTAAGATACGTTGTGTATTTAAGTCGAATGGGAGTTGATGAACTTTGTTTGAAAACAAAGCCATTTCCAGAAATGATTTATCTTTTCTTCAGAGCTGGCTATGGGACTTCAGATGCCTTCCAACATGGACTCAGAACATCAAGTATTCACATATAGTACAAACACAGGAACCGTGAAAAAGCTTTCCTTCATTTTTCTCTCTGTGTTTTTTTTTTAATGGACTTGGACAATGTGAAATCCTTATGGAGTGAGAAGAGGGTTGTTTAGTAGCAGCAATAGGCATGGCTAACCACATAGGTATGATACACTGCCAAAGGTTATAAATGGAATGTAATAGGAAACAATTTTTTTGGCTACAGTGTAGAATTATGCATCTACTCTACTCAGTGAGGCTCAGTAAGTAAATGGAAAGATACACTTGTTGAAACGTAACCTTTCCTGGAATTTCAGGCACGCCAGTTACCATAGCTGAAATTCCAGGGCCATAAAGTTATTTGTCATTTTTGTCCACTTTGCTAGATGGAAGAGTATATGAAAATGCTTTCAGCAAATTATTAAGTGCTTATGGAGGGTGTGATGATAAAAACATCCACTGCCTTATCTTTGACATTGTTTGGCTGTTTACTGCTTCCACTCAAGATAAGAGGAAATATTCATTGTGTTTTATCAGATAATCCTCTGTGTACAAGATTTTCCTCAGTGGTCTCTATAAATCTTCAACAGTCCTTTCTTCAGGAATTGTGCATGAAAAAGAGAGGATGGCCACATATAAGTCTCTATTAGCTATGAGAAAGCAGAACTTCAAAACACTCAGTGTGGCATCCTTTCAATCCTTTTTTTGATGTGTGCATCTGATTCATTTCATTTGTGGGTTCTTACTAATGGGCACTTACTATCACAAGATAGATCTGCATTCCTTTTTCCCATAATACAGTTTTAATCCTATTGGAGGATTGTGCCATTCCAGCTACTTAAGAATCAGGTTGCTCAACTAGGCTATCCTGAAAACATAATATACAAACATCAATTGGCTGAAGTTAAGCTTTCTCATATAGAGTAAAATTGCTTGTTGCATAACCAATTTCTTAATCACAGCCATATGCTTCTTGTACCTTGATACTAAGGCACTCTATGTAAAAGTGAATGGTAATATTTGTAAATGCAGCCTAAATTCATATTTGTTTGATTAAGAGCTGGTAGCAATGAATCCTCAAGTTCTGACTACTTACTGCTCTGTAACTAAGGAAGCATAAGCAAGATGCTACAGAAAAAAACAACATTGCACTGTGGTGTCAGTAAGACCTGCAAAATATAGTTATGTGATACCAGTTCAGAATATTTGGGAGGGGGGGTGAATAGGGGAAGAACACGTGTGACCCTCAGTGTGCTTACAGTAGGCGAACTTCAAATATACTACAGGTAGTCCTTAATGTACAACAGTTTTTTTTTTAATGATTATTTAAAATTACAATGGCACTGAAAAAAGTGACTTATGACCATTTTCCCCATGGTCATGTGATCAAAATTCAGACACTTGGCAACTAGCTTATATTTATTATGCTTGCAGTATCATCTGATCTTCTGATAAGCAAAGTCAATGGGGAAGCCAGATTAATTTAACATCCATATTACTAGCTTAATAACTGCAGTGATTCCCTTAACAACCGTGGCAATTTACAGGGTTGTAAATTGGGGCAACTGTCACTGAACAACGGTCTTGCTTAGCAACGGAAATTTTGGGCTCCATTGTGGCCCTAAATTGAGAACTACAGATAGTCCTTGACTTACAACAGTTCATTTAGTGACCGTTCAAAGTTACAATGGCACTGAAAAAAGTGACCCTATGACTGTTTTCACACTCATGACGGTTGCAACACCCCTGTGATCATGTGGTTTACATTCAGATGCTTGACAAGTGGTTCATAGTTATGACAGTCCCAGGGTCATGTGACCCCCTTTTGCAACCACCTGACAAGAAAAGTCAATGGGGGAATCCAGATTCACTTAACAACCCATGTTACTAACTAAACAACTTCAGTAATTCTCTTAACAAATGTGATAAGAAAAGTCATAAAATGGGCCAAAACTCACTCAACAAATTTCTCACTTAGCAACATAAATTTTGGGCTCAGCTGTGGTTGTAAGTTGAGGACTACCTGTACTTTAGGTATGACCAAAATAAATAATTAACGTTTCAAGAATGTGTGCATAAACTTACAGCTTTGTCTTACTTTGTGAATACAATCAGAATGTTTACAACTGCAGTGTAAGATTCCTTGGCATTGTTTTCCTCATCTGCCAGTGTTTCAGTAGAGGCTTGTAAAGCTTAGCTTTTATTGAAGTAATGATTGACATTGAGCTTTAACAAAGTGGTAATACTAATTCTAAGGACTTTTATTCAGAAGTAGATCTCATGCTTCATGGAGATTACTTCTCCAGCAATAAGATGCCTTAGGACTATCACTGTAGATATTGTTCATGACAGGTTCTTTTGAATTTCAATCAAAGCCATTGGATCTTACTTCCAAGTAGATTTATTTTGGAATCTGGTATAAATAACCTAGATGCAGAGCTTTCGAAAACATTACAGTGATTGTTTCTGGATGTCCAAATTACGAATGAAATGTTTGGCAGCTTTGTTGTATACTATTGATTGCTCTATTTCTTCAATTTTTTATAAGATTAAAAGAGCAACGTGTTACAACCATGTATATTCTTTTTTCCCAGAATTGCCATTAGCATCTTGCCTTGAACATTAACAGTTTTTTTTCCGAAAGTCTTTTTAAAATTTTGTTTGATATACATTTTTTTTAGGTTATTGCCATTTTGGGATCGATAACTATTACTTATTTATACTTCTAGTAACTGAGTTTTAATGTATGCAGAGAAGCTATCCTGATAGATAGCAAGTAGTAAGTACCTGTGTTATCTTTAATTTATGGGTTGATAAAAATATTTAGAAATTGAACTGGTGTGATATTTATAAATCCATGCACAAATCAAGGCAATGGCTCAGCTATATGGCCTGACCAAAAAAAAGATGAAGCACCCTTATGAATGACAGTTATTTAGATAAGCTAACCAATGAAGTGAAGCTCATTGAGTTACTGGAGAGCAGCATCATTGAAAACCTTTCAATGCATTCTGTCTGTAACTTCCAGGCAGTAAACATTTGCCTTAAGCCAGTGTTTCTCAACCTTGGCAACTTGAAGATGTCCGGACTTCAACTCCCAGAATTCCCCAGCCAGCATCTGCCTTAAGCTCTTTCACTATGATAATTATTCCAAAGTCTTTTTTTTTCAAAAGCCCAATTGAAAAAGGTAGGGACAACCTATATGAATCTGAAACATTGTTTATTTTTAAAGTGATGTTTATTTTTAAACGTAGTTCATTTCCTTTAAAAATGATTATCTTTCCAGACATCAAATGCTAAGGGTGATAGTATATTTACTGTAAGTTAGATTATGTTGATTTCTGCTTTTTTTTTAGAATAAGATGTTTGATTGGCAGTTTTTCCAATCCAATTTTAAATTTATGTTTTTGTTGCTATTAGGTTTGCAATTGAATAATTCTGCTTAGTCTTGGCAAAAAGAGAGACTGTTAAAAGATTACTAGTGCCTTGGTTTATTCCAATTCTGACATGTAATGTCATACAATGTGTAGATATACTTTATATAGACATATATAAGTACCATTCAATCCTACACACTGTATATACTACACACTGTATATACTTAACATATGCTAAATAAATAAATAAATTGTGTATACTGTATATAGTGTGTGTATAACTCCAGAATCACTTTTTATGGGATGGGCAGCTATATAAATTTGATGGATGGATGGATGGATGGATGGATGGATGGATGGATGGATGGATGGATGGATGAATCTTTTACTACTATAAAATTCAGTCTGTTCCAAATCTCATATGTATGCAATATGATTAAAGGAATGATAGCGGGTAATTGAAAAGATACTAGATTATATCAATTTGGCACTAGCAATCCTTACTATGTAATGGAATCTAATGTAATGTCATGTAAAGATTGTACTGTGCCTTAGCTGCTTTATACTTCCTTTTACCTGTCATACAATTTTAACAACAGATCTTGTTTAGTCTTCTAAAAGTCCTGATTTCTAACCAGTGCTGCAAAATTGGGGGAGGGGGGTCCTTCCTCAATTGGACCACAGATGAAATTTGATTCCAGAGGTTTGCCCTGTAGTTGCTCCTTCCTTGGGGAGACTGCCTGTCACACCACAACTTCCAAATCAGTTTCAATTACTTCTCTAACTCAAGGGAAAGCCTTGAAACTTACTACTCCTCTGTGGTGCTTTGAAAAGAAATCTTTGTAGACTTCCTACTGTATAGGCATTTGTTAATTTAAAAAAAATAATCAATCCTTTTGCATACATTCCATTCTGACTCACGAGAAGGAATGCTTTACAAGCCATCAAGCAACACACACAAATACCTGCAGCAGACACAGAAGAAGTGAGAAGAGAGAAAGTTGGTTTCCCTTTTTGTGAAGGAAGTCTGCTAATTCATAAAATGCTGGGAATTCTGGAAGGTGTATTAAACTCACAGATTTGCCAATCTGAAGCAAAAATGGTGTGCTCTGACAGACTGGCAGAGGTTAAACAATGTTTGTCTGAAGGTGCCTTCTGTGTGTTCCAGAGTTTACAGGGCATATGGATGAAAATATGGTGAGGAAAATGTGTGATGCCTTCAAACCATGCTGGGAATAATTTACAGATGGAGTGACTGGTGGTGTGGTAGAGTTCATCAACTGCATCATCTACAACAACCAAGGAAAGAACTTCTATTCTGGAGAAAAGTGTAGAAGCATCTGGCTCTTATTCAATCATTGTTTGAATTTTGGAGTGTTCTTTGATTCGTTGTTGCACTCCAGACTTTGAGCCATATTGATGGCCAGGAGACCAATTTTCATCCATTCCCTTATCCAACAAATGAAGTCTGTCAATCCAGTTGTCATAATATGTTTTGAGGGGGTTTTTTCCCTCTTACATAGATCTACTTGTTATATTCGGTACAAGGAAAACAGAAAATATTGCTATGTGAAAATGTTATGCCTTAGAAAAGCATTAAAGCTACTTTAAGTTTGATATAATAAAATTAATGTGTAAGAAATATGCATTCAGGATTTTCACGATTTTTTCCATTTATTAAACACTGGTCATAAGCACTGGAACATATTAGCTATGTACTATAGTAGTACCATACTTAGAAAACTATTCAGAACAGAGAAAAATCACATGAGAGTAACTGAGTGTATTTACTATTGCACCTGTTATGCATCTATATCTATATCTGTGTATGACAGAAAAAGAGAGGGAGTTAAAATGAGTAGCAGCCATATTATGGATCTCTCCTCATTATCTATATATTCTGATTTAAATGATTAAGGATGAAGTCATAGGAGAGGAGCAAATACCTAACCCTGTGACATGAATAATCCTGAATTACTCTTTACCTATCTTGCCTTGCCATGTGTTAGTTGTGAATTGTGTTTCAGGAATTTTTGTAAATTCAGTGCAGTTTCCAGAAGGAGGTAACGACATATTGGTATCCTTTCTCCAATATGGAGAACTAGTTATGAAAAATGATTTCCATCAGTCTTAAAGCAACTATATTGTTTTTCTTCAAAGATGTATAGAAGATTGGTCCACAAGTACTAACTCTCATCTATTCCTATTGACTGTGGCAGAGACAACTGTTATCGGTATGTTGAAGGATGTCCAGTCACTTACTCATCCTCATGGGTATGAAGGATGGAATTTCAGTGCTTGGAATGTAATAACATCTTTATCTACATAAACATAATTCTCTCACTTATCCTGGCACACAGAGACTTTCTGTTTCAATGAGAATAAATTCCAAGGTAGATTTGGGCAGAAGACGACGAATAGAGAATTACCCAGTGAACTTTGTAATAGAATTGGAATTTTAAGGATTGCATTCCATTTCTGTAATAATTCTATATGAAATACAGTTTTGTCATGTACATCTGAAAAAATATACTTGTTTAAGAACCCCTCCCATTGTCCAAAAAATATCAAAATGTACAGAACACCTATTCTGTTTTGTATTTGCCCACGTCCTTTGCCCTAAACTTACCTGCCTCTTACATTATAGCTGTTCCTGATAAGAAAGGACTAATCCAGAAAACAGGAAAAAATACAGTTCTCTCAAGCATTCTGTTTTACTCAGGACTGCAGATAAAACCCACTACTTAACTTCCAATATGAGGCAATTGAAAAAGAGCTGTTCGCTATTGTTTATTTAATGAAAAGAGATAAAAAGAAAGATCTTTCTTTGAAACTCAACAACTTGGAACAATTTTCCCTCTGTAGTACTGCCACTTAGTGTTCAACTTCACTGAATCACAGCTGGAAAGCCCATTTTAAAAAATTGCACTCGCTGTTAGAGCCCTATTTTTCTTGTTAACCAGGAGGATGTCATCATTCAGAAGCTGTAAATTGTGGATGGCATAACAAGTCAAAAGATGTAAACATTTTATTCTATACCGGATTACTTAATAGTAGACAAAAGTCGGGTGGAATGGGACGAGTCCAGTTGTTGTATATGTTTAATGTTGTATACGTTAAATATAGGTTTAATGGTAGTTTGATATGATTTTTTTTTTCAAAAAAATATCTGAAAATGAGATCACTTATAATTTTAGTAGTCACCTAAGTTAATAGCCAGTGTTTTGGATTTAAGATTGCAATACTATACTAAACAAAAGGAAGACTCAGAAAACACAGTTTTCTTTTGTGTTTACCTAGGGCAGTGATGGCGAATCTTTTTGGCACTGAGTGCCAAAAAGGGATTGCGCACTGTCATCTGGGATGCAACCCGAAAGAGGAGAAGCCCAGGAGGCATGCGCGAGCCGGAAAATGAACTCCCAGTTTCCAGTGCACACATGTGCAATGGCCAGCTAGTTTTCTGGATACTGGCGTGTATGCACGCATGATGATCAGCTGGCCGATGAGCATGCCAGAAAATGGAAGACCACCTCTTCTAGTTTCTGGCACTGCTACACACACGAAGGCCAGCTGATCATCATTCAAGCATGTGTGCCAGCAACCCAGAAGAGGAATGGGCAACACAGTGTGTGCCAGGCAACATGGCTCTGTGTGCCATAGATTTGCCATCACAGACCTAGGAATTGGCATGCTAAGGTCATGTTGTAGGTCTTTCTTGTTCTGCTTATTTGTGTTTGCTATCAGTATCACATAGCAAAAAGTCAAAACTTTCAGTAATTGAAAAGGGAGAATTTGCTGATAATTGTTTCCTATAACTACACATATAGTTAGCCCCATTTTGCTTCAGTGCCAGGAACTAAAATTGAAACAAGGAAACTATACCTTAGAACAGGATTGTCAAACTCAAGGCCTAGATGCCATATCCGGCTTGTGGGATGCGTAGATCCAGCCCCGCGTGGTCACCCTGGAAACAATTAGGGACCAGCCTGCAGTGCCTCTGCCAATGAAAACAGCCTCCCGAGCTCTGGCTGCAATGGCCTCCTCAACCTCTGCCAGTGAAAATGGAGCTCCATTTTCACTAGCAGAGGGTTGCAGGACACTGCCAGAAATGGACCTCGGGAATCTGTCTTCGCTGGCAGAGCACTCTGGCTGCCACAGGTGCCCCCGACATGACTGACATTGAGCAGGCTATGCCCACTCTGGCCACGCCCACCCCAGCTCCCCAAGGTCAAACACAACCCTGATGCAGCCACCAATGAAATTGACTTTGACACCCCTGCCTTAGAACAATTATCATTCGGTCAAGCTCCTTTCTTGGGACAGGAGCTGAACCAGATGTTATTAGAACAGAAAGTAAAAACTATCTTTAGTAATTGTAAAGCCGATTGTTGTTTAAAGTGAATGCCTCTTTAATATCTACAGATGTTGTTTCTATCCTTTGATTTATGGTTGCATTGTAAATGTGCTTTGTGTATTAGGCAGTATGATGATTGCTATTTAAGCGGATATATCCTTTTTAATAGGTTAATTACTAACCTGCATTGACTTGTTTTTCATATAACTGTTACGAGCACTCAGCCCTGTTCCCCACTGCAGAGTTGTAGTTTAATGGAACAACTTTCATTGCTAAGAGAGGTTTATATGCTGGCACGCTCTGCCTTTCTGAAGACTGAACTCTTTCTTGGAGTGTTTTGTTCTGAATAACTGAGCTCTGGCTTAGGAAGAACAAATTCTCTTTGTATGTCCCTGAGACAAGGGGTACTGAAATAATATGCCCTTTGCATTTTGCCCTTGGGACAAACTATACAATACTCACTAATTCAGTAAAGCAATGTAGTATGCCAGTTTTAGTATTATTGTTTTTTATGAAAGGTAGCTTTTGAATGGTGGAACAACATGTAATGTGTAGTTTGTCCTTTATTAATAAGTCTTTGAAAGTCCTTTAAAAATGCTTCCAAAAGAAGTGGATTTTTATGCTAAAGAGTCTGAATGATAAAACAGATAGGTTTTAACTCCTGGTGTTAAAGCCAGTTGACCCCAGGCGAAGGCTGAGAGTCTTTGTCAATTCACACTAATGGATGTGGTCTTCTGCTTCTTTTACTGGTGAACTGTAGTACAGTACTGGCAGTCCTCAACTTAAAACTGCCTATTTGTGCACATTTGAATAGCAATAGCACTTAGGCTTATATACTGCTTCATAGTGCTTTTACAGCCCTCTCTAAGTGATTTACAGAGTTAGAATATTGGCCCCCCCCCCAACAATCTGGGTCCTCATTTTACCCACCCTGGAAGGATGGAAGGCTGAGTCAACCTTGAGCCTGGTGAGATTTGAACTGCCAAATTGTAGACAGCTAACAGTCAGCAGAAGTAGCCTGCAGTACTGCACTCTAACCACTGCGCCACCGTGGCTCTTAAGACTAATAACTCTTTAGGTTACAACAGCACTGGAAAAAGTGACTTCGGACCATTTTTCACACTTATGACCATGGCAGCATCCCCATGGTTACATGATCAATATTCAGACACTTGGCAACTGGTTCGTATTTATGATGGTTGCGTGTCCCATGGTCATGTGATTGCCTTTGTTGCAAAAGGCAAATGGGGGAAGCCAGATTCACTGAAGAACCATGTTACTTGTTTAACAACTGCTGGGATTCACTTAACAATTGTGTCAAGAAAGGTTGTAAAATGGAGCAAAACTCATGTAACAGCTGTCTTTCTCAGCAAGGGAAATTTCTGGCTCAATTGTGGTTATAAATCGAGGACTACCTTTATGGTGACATGTTGTTGCAACAAGTGAGATACACCAAAACAATTTGGTATTCATTTGTCTTCTATAAATCTTTTAGTCAAGATGCATAACAAAAAAGTTGGAAAATTAAGTCCGCATTAAGGCCTTTGCAATATTAGCTCCTTATCCTGCTTCTTGGCATAGTGTTGGTATTCAAATTTGATCATTCTAATAGACTCCTGATGGCAAACCTATGGCATGTGCGCCACAGGTGGCACACAGAGCCAAATTTGCTGGCATGTCAGCCATCAGCTTCCAATTGAGTTTTTGGCCTTCTGGAGGGCCGGGGGAGGCTGTTTTTAGCCTCCCCAGACTTCAGGAAAGCCTCTGGGGGATGGGGAGGGTGAAAAACAGGCCCAACAGGCCAACTGGAAATTCGGGAATGATGTTTTCGGCTTCCAGAGGGCCTCCAGGGGGTTGGGGGAGGCCATTTTCACCCTCCCCAGGCTTCAGGAAAGCTCCCCGAGCCTGGGGAGGGGTTGTGCGCTCATGTGCTAGGAGGGATCGCACACGCATGCACAGCTGGGTGGGGAGGATTGAATTGTGTGGGCACACAGACAATTGTGGCATGCCATAAGCAAAAGTTTCACTATCACTGTAATAGACAGTATCTGATATCTATGGTTGCCCTATTGTGAGGAGTGAATCAAATCAGCAAGAAGAAAAGGGAGTATCTAATTCATTTTGGAATTAACTGCAAAGAAAGAGGAGACTTTGAAAAATCCAGTCATTCTAAAAATGAACTACGGTTTTGCCCCCTATGGAACTATGCTCAGATTCTCAATGGCAATTGATCATGCCTTTGATCTTATATATAGCAAGCCCCTTACTTTTTATTATTAAAGTATTAACAATGACTGCTTCATGTCACCAAAGGAGTTGGTGGATTCGCTAATGGAATGCCATGCACTAAATCAGGAGCATTCCTACCTAAGCATATAAAGTTTATGATCTAGTTTCAGTATTGCCAAAATGTATCTTTGGCCATATAAAGAACTAACAAAAAGAAAGCAAGAAAACTCATTATACTGGGTATGATTACTTTTAAAAACAGTAGTGACAAAAATGAAGTACTGTTATTGCTAAAACAGCCTTGTTTTTCCATTGCTTACATATTTCATACGAGACTATGTGGCGGAAAAGGATAATCTCTTGTTTAGAAGCAGAGTTAGTTGTCATCAAGAGGAGCTTAATTCAACTATGAATTAAGTGCCAACAGTTATTTAAGTTATAATTTATGTAATTTTTTAAAAAAAAGAAGATGCTAAGTCACAAATCATTTAAAGCAGTGAAGTTTAAATTCTAGACTTTAATGTTGCGTGTTCTCCTAAGCAGCTAAAACAACGTACTGTGTATAAGTTGTTAAACAGTACTATAAAAGCAGTCTTTGGAACTATTTGATTTTCCTAAGAAATCCAATGCTTCAATAAACTTTAATTGCTGCAAATTACTGAGTTGGGATCAAAGGAAATTAGTCATACTTTTATCACTTTCAATGTTAGTCATGACTAATTTGACCACTAATTTCAGCAGAACTAAAGAAGTATATTATTATCAGTAGGACTCTACTCAAGATTTATTATATTGGATTTTATATTTCATCATATATGGAACTGGAGAAAGCATTAGATACAGGTAGTATATAACTAACTGTAACTAAAATATTTATAAAAATGGGGTTTCTAAACCTACTTTAGCAAAAAGTAGTATTTTCTTTCTTCTGATTATTTTCAACAGGCAACTGGACTTTCTGTTTTTCCTTGAAGATGTTTTGATTCTCATCCAAGAAGCTTTTTCAGTTCTTCTTGGATAAGATGCTAAACATTTTCAAGGAAAAACAAAGAAACATAGCTTATTTGTTTAGTTTTGTTAGGCATTTTAATACTCAGTGCCTTATCAGTTTAGTATTTAATTACCATATTGTAAAGATCCAAGTGGAACTGGGAGTTATATTGTAGTTTGTTTATTTGTTTATTTTTATCAAGCCTGTGTTTTCATGATGCTGAATGTAATAATTTATTGTAAACCATCTGTTAAAATAAGAAAATATAAGAACCCACAGTCAAAGAAAAAAATAATATCCAAAACAAAAGCTACCAGTCAGATTTCACCTGAAGCTAAGCCAAATAAGTCTGTGTTTGAATTATTTCCCCAAAATAGTGAAGAGTGCCAGAGCAAAAAATTCCATGTCTTTATCCTTCCTATCTTTTAATGGTTGGGGAGGAAGATCTTTTTATGTAGGTAAAGTTATATTGGACTAAATGCCCTATTCAAAGCCAATTTGTAAGACAAATCTGATATATCTAATGAAGTATATATTGTTGACTCTGAGAGAGTTACTGTCCAAGCGATAAATATGATTACAAATTAGTTTTGTCCATCAGAATTGTGTTTGAACATGGAATAATAGCTAGCCCAATCTTTAAGACATAAAGCATCCATGCTAAAAAAAATCAATTAAAATACATAAAATTTCCATACTAAGAGACAAGATTACAAATTCAACATACTGATCCACAATAATGCCTCAATAACTCATTCATTCATTCAGACTAGATACCGCAAATCAGTCTACAAATGTGGTGTGGAAGATCATCATTTTGAGTATTTGCCTGAAGGAAGATGGGTGTCAGCCCAATATTCATCAGGAGGTTATTTTAAACAGCAGTCATTGCTAATGAAAAGTAGTATCTCTGCAGCTCAGCCATTCCATGGAGGTGGAGTTACATGTACTGGAGTATCCTAGTACAAGTACTACAGAAGAAGCTGGATCTGCTAGTATTCAGGTTCTAAGCCATGTAGCAGAGGTCAAATGCAGTACATTGAATTACACCCAGAAGCTTTTTGGAACCCAATGCATTGCTTGGAGCAGAGGTGTAACACATTATCAGTGCCAAGTTTCAGTTAATAGGTGGCTTGCTGGATTTAGTATCAGCTGCAGCTTCCACAAGGTCTTCAGAGAAAGCCTCATGTAGAGCATGTTGCACTACTCCAAAGTAATCATGATAATAGTATGAGTTACTTTAGCAAGGTCTGCCAGATACAATAGCTAAAGTTAGGCAAATGGTCTCATCACCTAGCAGTTCAGCTAGAAGTAGCTAGGGGTCTAGGAGTCAAGTCATAGATTTGTTCCTTCCTAGGTAGTGCTTGCCCATCAAGAGAAACAGTGGCTCACATGTTCTCTGACAGAGAACATTGATGCACAAATGGCAAATTCATCTTGGTTTGATTCAGGTTCAACTTGTTTTTCCCCATTCAACCCAGAGATGGGTTCCTACCGGTTTGAACTGGTTTGCGCAAGTAGGTAGTAACTTGGCCAGCCATGCCCCCAAACTGGTTCTATCAGCAGTGCCATAGGCTCTGCCATCTTGTTTTTTACTACTGTGCCTGCGTGTGTAGCATGCATCAAGTGTGCATGAAGTGCATCCCTAAGTAAACCAGCAGTAACAGAAGCCGGAACCCACCCCGATTCAGCAGTTTATGACTCTTAGGAGCCATGCACTGGGTCAAGACATTAATAGCATGTTCTGTGTGGTTTAGAGTACAACTGGGTACCACCAGTTTACTGATTGTACTGTATCTAAATAATAGTTGACCTTTCCCAAAACTTCATGGAGGCCTTTTGAAAAATATATGGGAAAGCCCTGAAGGAATTGGGGTAAATTCTTTTCATCTAAGGAGCAGAACCACTGCAGTCCAGCCTCCCAACCCTCAACTCATAAGCTGAAATATCTTGATTGTCCATATTAAAGGATGAAAAGTATACTCCCCTTTGGGCACCACAAAACATCTGGAACATAGGCGTCCAACCTTTTGGCTTGTCTGGACCATATTGAATGAAGAGAAATAGTCTTGGGCTGCATATACAATATATAATATAGTTTTATAATGTAAAATCCCATAATAATGTTAAAAGTTTACAATATTGCAGGGCTGTGTCATTACCTGTCCAGAACTGCATGTGACCCTGTGCCACAGGTTGAACGTGCCTGATATAGAGCAAGCAATGCTGCTTCCATCTCAGGCTTTTATTTTGTTAGCCACTACTGCAAGAAATTAGCACTTTTATATCTTTTTGTGTTATCCTCTACATATGATTTCTTAACACATCTCTAGACAATTTGCCATTAGTGTTACATTGGGATTTGCTTGTGATACTACTTTAGTAGCACATCTTTTCCCTCTTGGTTTATCTTCATGCTTGCTAATAGTAATACATTTAGAACTAGCATCTGTTCTTATCTTTCAAGTTGCCTTATAAAGAAAGAAGAGCTTTAGACAAGCCCATCAAAAATAATATGTCAGAGCAATTATATCACAAAGCACAACATGGCTATGTTTTTCTATTGTTGCTTAGTAATACAAGAATCTTTCCACACTTTCACTGAAATCTAACATTCAAACATCAAAGACTAATATTGCTCATGAGACACTTACTTACATTTTTTTTACTTTCACCAAAAGGGATAGTATTTATAAATTAAAAATTTCTGGGTGTCGAAGACCTAGATTTCATGCTGAAAGCACTATCAGTGCAAAAGCTTTTAAAGACTTTGCTTCCTATTTAAATAATTAAAAAGAAAAATGTGACAGGAAGCTTAGGAGGATGTTAAAGCAGAATTGCTCATGCTATATTTATGATTGTTTCATACATGTCTTACTTCTAGGCACCACACCTCATTCTCTCTCATATTTTACATTTCCCAGAACTTCTGCTCAGTGGAAAATACTGAGTTTGCATTCTAATCCTTCTCAAAATTCTCACCCAAATTTTGTTGCCCAGAATTTGTTGCCACTTTCTCATTTACACAATAACTTAAAAACTGAGCTTAGTAAAGTTAATCAATAAGATAAAAAAGAGCTAAGATTTATGTGCCTTTTTAAACCAATTTCCAGCGTCTTCCTTCAGGGTTAGAACAGGCCATTGCAAAACCAATAATACCAAACCTATTTTTTTCTATTTTTATTAACTACAATTTAGTCTATAAATATGTTTACTACTTTTTCAAACTCCTGGGGGTATGACAAGAGAAGGATGGGGTGAAGTGCCCATTTTTCATGAAGTATCTGAGTATGGCTCCCCCTCCTCCCTGGCCTCAAATGGAAATCTTTTATTTTGGAAACATATTTTCCCCAATGGACAAATGCTTATTATGTGGAACAGCAGTATAAAGACCTTTTACAGTCACAAAGTCTAAGCAACACCAAACAAATATAGTTCTGCTCATCCCATCCCCTTTGATATCCCCATGCTCTTCCATCACTAAGTCTAAGCCTTGTCAGTGAAACAATCCCATATTGTTTCTTTATTTACTCTTGTTTCTGCTTCGTCTCCCTTTTCTTGTTGTTTCCACTGAAGTACTGCATATGAATGCTGATGGCACATCAATATGAATTCCAGATTTAGTTTGTTATTTTCTCCAGTTAGTATTGAACTTTCTATCATGAAAAATAAAGATCTAACTCTAACATAATATAAAGGAAAAAAAATCTTCACAATGAAGTCAGAAACTGTTGTGGTATAGTAAAGTAAAGGTATGTGCTAGTCATTCCTGACACTAGGGGGTGGTGCTCATCTCCATTTCAAAGCCGAAGAGCCAGCACTGTCTGAAGATGTCTCCCTGGTCCTGTGGCCAGCATGACTAAATGCCAAAGGTGCAGGGAACGCTGTTACCTTCCCACCAAAGGTTCCTATTTTTCTACTTGAATTTGTACATGCTTTCAAACTGCTAGGTTGGCAGAAGCTGGGACAAGTAATGGGAGCTCACTCCATTATGCAGTAGTAGGGATTTGAACCACCAAACTACTGACCTTCCTGATTGACAAGCTCAAGCTTAACCACTGAGCCATCACGTCCCTTGTGTTATAGTAGAGCCTAGTAAATAAAGTTAATATTCCAGATGATGGGGATACTCTTGACACATAAAGATATTAAACATCCTACCCTCAACTACACTATTGTAATCCCATTGAATAGATAAACAGGCACTGACTATGACAAATCTCAACATACCCATTATAGATTTAATAAACCATGGTTTACTAGTAAACTACAGGTTTGGGGGGGCAAAGCTTTTAAAAATAAACCTCTTAACTAAAACAGCTAAAGCTAAGATTATAAATGCTACCCTTACAGAAAAAAAACCTTGCAATATAAAAAGATGGATAACCTTACTACAATTTCTGAAAGAATTTTTCAGGTTGTGCAGTGCAGCCAAGCAACCTCTTCTCTAAGCTCTCAGGGGGCTTTGAAATTGTAGGGTTGGAATACAGCCCTGAGCTACCAATGAATAGAGGCATAATTTTCCACCAATTTCGGGCTAAGACAAATAAGAAAGAAACTTAGTTCTAGGAGAGGCTTATTTACAATTTAAAAAAAAAAACCTTCAATTTTTGAGATTCAACTTCCCATTCAACCATGGAGTTCAGTGGATGAGCTTAGGCGTCTTGCTGTTTAAATCATAAGTTTAATAAACAAGGTCATGTTTTTAACTCAACCTTCTCAATAGGTTGTTGTTATGAGCATTATAGGAGAGAAGATCCTCATGTACTGTAGGTTGTTTGGAGTTCACAAAAAAAAGGTGGAATGCAGTATTTAGTAAACATCTTCCCAAACTGAAGACCCTTTATGCCATTGCCCACGGCTGCTGAAAAGGTTTTGTATTACTAAAATAGAAAGAGTGCCTAAATCACAGAAGCCTCTTTATTATCTCTGTCTCTTACAAACTGAATAATTTTGGATCTCTTGAAAACTGCATATTATACAATGTATAATGCACGAATAACACTTCTCTCAGGAGCGGAATCAAGTGGTAATTTGGAAATAGCTTTGAAAGTCTGTTTACAATCTGGAATCAGAAATATGTAGAGTCCTTATCTTTCCAAGAATTCACTACTCCACACCCACTATCTCCTCTCCTGCATCAGCTGTTCTTCTCTTTAGTTAGAAAAGAAACTGAGTGAAACTATGACTATTGTACATACGATCTCCATATGGGAAACCAAGAGTATAAATATCCTACCTTCTGGAAAGTATAAGTATCAACAGGAGAAATATGGCCACACAGAGCTTGAGTTTATTGCCAAATCATAGCTTGATTTTGGACTCTGGCTGTTGCAAAAGCAAAATCTATGTCTTGGAGTAGCTTAGAATATCTCCAGTCCAGGTGTTGGACTCTACTTTTATCTTTTTTTATGCAGAACATCTTTCTTTCCTTTTGCAAATCTCCTTTTTTTTCTAGAATAATATTTGTGACATAAAAAGTGGTGTGTTACATCATATTAAAATTCCCAGGATTCCTCAGGGTTTTTTCCTATTGTTAGATTTGTCCTTTATCTATCTTAATCCTTGAAGAAGATTCGTTCCACAGGATAATAAGACTATTCATGCAGGCTCTTCTGAAGGCCACAGCTTGAAAAGATTCTTAAACTGCTTTTTTAACTCTTTCAATATATCACTCATAAACAGATGTTTACATGATGATTGTTGCACTAGACTGCAAAATATAATCATAATTTTTGAGGGAGGATTTTAATATTTCAGTTATGCTTTTTGTACTAATGTAGAGCATCATATAATTAAAGCATTTCTCTTACTCCTACCTTTTTAAGTTTAAAGGAATAATGCCATCTTACTTCTACATTCTCTATAAGCTATCTACATTTCCTTGGTCTCCATCAGTAATTTTATGCATTTTTTCCTTTTTTTTCTTTTGTTTGTTTGTTTTAGAGCCTTTCTCTCTGTTGTCTATCTCTTTCCTGTTCATTCAGTTTATTTCCTGTCTCCTGCTTTCTGTTACAAAAAGTTCAAGATGGATACTGTAGTATGTTTTATGCAGTGGGGAATTTTGATAATACATCTCTAATAAATAGTAGACAATATCCAAGAAAAATGAAAGAGATGCATACATAGAGATTTCTTTCAAAAACTAGATAAACCGAACTACTCTGAAACAAATTCTACTAATTTGAACCCAATTATTAAACAGAGTAGGATACTACAATCTTTGCAAAGGAGTTGAAATTCGCTTTTATTAATCTAGAAATCAAAATCAATGTATGTATCTAATAAGAATCAAATCAATTTGTGTTGAAAAATAAGGCTTATACAGTATGCAAATCAACTTGTTTAAAAATGTATTAATTGTCTTTTATCAGAATGATATACTGTTCAGTAAAGCAAAAATATATGCTGGATTTCATAGCCAAGCAATACAGTCTGTTTGCATATATTCACTCAAAAGTCTCAGGGAGTTGCTTAGTTTTTTCCCCCTTATGAGTGATTTAGGCTTCCAGTGTAACACTTTTTACAATTCAGTGTTAGAACTCAGTTTATAGAATATTTCATACATATTTTAAGGGCCGCAGTGGTGCGGTGGTTAGAATGCAGTACTACAGTTAATTCTGCTGATTGCCGGCTGCCAGCAGTTTGGCAGTTGATCCTGACCGGCTTAAGGTTGACTCAGCCTTCTATCCTTCCAAGGTCGGTAAAATAAGGACCCAGATTGTAGGGGGCAATATCCTGACTGTGTAAACTGCTTAGAGAGGACTGGAAAGCACTGTGAAGCGGTATATAAGCTTAAGTGCTATTGCTATATCCAAAAATATTTAAGCAAATCCAACCATTGTTTCTTTCCTATAAATGAAGTTCGATGTGGAATGAGAAATCGCAGGGGATTTGTTAAATTATTTCCCAGCCCACCATATTATGCCCATAAATCCCCAATCACCTGCCTTGTATGTAAAACACCTTCGCAGTTTTAATACTGGTAGAAGACAAACTTACCACTTCTTGTATAAGGATTTAAAAAAAATTGGAATGACCAATACTCCATATATTTCTCCATAACACAATTGGGGGTTCTTATTAAGCACACAATTCTTGTTATTGAGCATTTTCACAAGCACCATTGCCTCTTCATTTTAAGCTGAGAGCGACCCTCAAACTCGTTATCAATTATCGGAAAGCATGTTTTATGTCCTCCAGAAACATGTATGCATACAATAGTTTGTCTTCATGCACATAGTAATTTCCTGTCCTTAATAATAATTTTGCAGTGTATGATGTAATTAGGAGAAAAGCAATCAGTGAGGGAGGGAACCTGCATTTTAAATCGTGTGTGTGTGTAAATCTGCATTTAGAAAGACTATGTATCTCTTTGGCAGTGGAAATGAAACTGAACAAACATCCCTCCTTCTGTTCCAAAGCTAACATAGTGGTTTTGCTTGCCTGCCTATAAATTATAAACTTGACTAGGAAGGGAAGAGTTAAAAATGGGCCATATTGCAATAGCAGGAGGTCTGGCTATTCCACCTTAGCCTCCTGACAACATGTCCTACATTTAACCTACAGTCAGGAACTAATTAACAGCACAGATGGGAATGAGCTAGCATATGTATAAAGAAAAAAAATACCTCTAAGATTTTAATCAGCAGCCTTGCCTACTTCTAGGTTAGAAGCCCAAGTATAACCATTAAAGAAAAGCCAATGTGCAAAATATCAATACGATACCTGTGGGAAATCAGTGTAGTGGTTAAACCACAGGGTTCTTTTTCGGGAGTATGGCTGGTGTGTTGCTGCACAGATATATAGTAGGTAAGTCACAAAAATCCACCTATTTGGCTACAGAGAAAAATGGGATGCCTAAAGAAATCAGCTATTGACCCCCAATAAGCACTGAAAGTTTATAAGAGAAGATTATGCTACTACGTATCTATTCGGCCACTAAGGTGTAAAGAATTGTGATCATCTTTTTATTTTGGATTTATGAAATAGGTGGACGCATAGGTTGTTTATATATCACTAGATGTCTCTTTCCATGTTGCTTTTTTGTTATCTGCTTTTCCCTGCATGGCTGGATAACATGTAAGTCTTAACCTTGAAGATGTGACATTCACTTGGTTTGTCATGCCTTGTTTGATCTTTTGGTTCAGCTTTCTTACAGGTGCCTTTCTTTGTTAATACGTTTTCTGAAGTTAACACTAATACTACTTTGAAACTGCTGTAGTAATAACACTTTTCTTCTTTTGAAGTCTTAGCTGAATGATCTATGAAAAGAACTTTTTGCGGTTCCTTCCCTTCCTCCCTATTGGACATAACAGATTTTTTTTTTAAAAAAAAAGGTCTTTGCTTCATGCAGAGATACTTACACGTTTTGCTGAATAACGAGATATATTTAGGGTGGACATGACAGTATGTCAGCCTTGAAGTTGCAAGTGAAGACGTCTGCTGGATCAGAGGACCGCATGTGCCTCAACACATACTCCCACTTCCCAAAAATAAGCATAAAACAAATTTAGCAACTTTGTGAGGAAGACAAGGTTATATGTTAGGTCAAACAATTGCAAAAGAAGAAAAAAACCAATAGAATCACTAGTATGAAAATAGAAAGCCAAAAGGAGCAAAAATGCTATCTATGACTGTCCACCGGGCACAACCCATGAGCTTATGGCTGGATATAGTGAGTTCCTGACTCTCAGGGAGAAAGTCTGGTTCCTTCAAAACCAAGGTGATGGAGTTAGAAATGTTATCAAATGAAAGGATATTATTTAAAAGATGAGGAAGATTATGATATAGGAAGAATCCATTCCTTAGATGTTAAGAAGGGATGAGGAAGAAGGCTTTTGATTATGAGCAATGGAAAGATTAGAAGCACAAAGAGATGAATTTGTGGTTGGTATATAGGTTTTATAATGGCTTGTCTGCATGGTGTAAAGGTTGCAGACATCAACCTGCTATAAAATATTGTGCTGGAGATTAAACAATCATTGGTTATATCTTGGAGCCAACAACAGTAGAAATGTAGCTGGCCATACCTAGAAACCAATATAGGCTGCTAGTTAATAGATTGAAATCAGGGCGGGTTCCGGCCGGCACTACTGCTGGTTTGCTCAAATGTGCACTTCATGCGCCCTTGATGCACACTGTGCATGCATGCACAGTGCAATTAAAATTGTTCTGTGAATGCGTAGAACAGAAAAACAAGATGGTGGCGCCAACAGCACCAACCAGGAATCCAGTTCAGGGGCGTGGCAGGCCTGGGTTGCTGCCAGTTCCAGCAACCCAGGCTGCCGAACCACTACCAGTTTGGCCAAACTGGTAGGAACCCACCACTAATTGAAATCCAGAACTATTAAGGTAGCAATAGCAATAGCAGTTAGACTTATATACCACTTCATAGGGCTTTCAGCCCTCTCTAAGGGGTTTACAGAGTCAGCATATCACCCCCACAGTCTGGGTCCTCATTTCACCCACCTTGGAAGGATGGAAGGCGGAGTCAACCTTGAGCCAGTAAGATTAGAACCGCTGAACTGCAGATAACAGTCATCTGAAGTGGCCTGCAGTACTGCACCCTAACCACTGCGCCACCTCAGCTCTTGAAAAGAGCACTTGCACTCTGAAAAAGGCCACTGGCCTGTTCTATGTACATGACTATCTCCTAGACAGATATAGTTCAGTAGTCTCAATGTATCGATAAGACAATAGTGTTAGAAGAAAAAGTGGAGTCAGACTTGGATCCAACTGAATCTCTACCCAAGAAATTGACTCCAACTGAACCAAAGTTGAAGCAGGCTGCTGGCACATTTCATATATTGAAATATCAAGTAAGCCTTAAACTGATCCTTGGGGGCGGGGAACTGAACAGCATCTGATTTGGAAGGGTGTAAATATTTCAGAAAATATTGTCAGGATTAGGGTCAGGATTAGAAATGGATTAATAAGAAAGTGTGGCACTTTTTAAAATGCCATGCAGAATGGTTCATGCAGACCACAAGAAATAAGACATAGCGTATAGATTCTTCTGTGGTAACACTTCTAGTGACAAACCCAAGCACAATTAGAGTCATTAGTTATGAACAAACATATAGTTGGTGTAACAAAAACTTGGTGGAATGAAAGGAATCAGTGAGATAGACATTCCTGCCATAGAAAGGACAGGGAGGGGAAAGGTATTGTACCACATATCAAACAGGTGTAAGTTAATACACTAGAAAATGTTGGAAGACTAGAGCCCTTCATGATAGGAAAGCAATATCTGATCAGAAAGGTAAATTAGATCAAAGGCTGTAAGCTACCTGATTAAAAAACTATGATGGTGATCTTGAGGTATAGAAAGGAAAAAAATATTTTAATGTATGTCTGTGGATGGTGGTGGTGGGGAGAATAGGGTCAGTTACCCTCAAAGGATTCACTCTTTGAGATACCAATGACAGTGCTTCAAAACAATTGGCCTTGGAATGACCAGAAGACAGGTGACCCAAGATTTAATCCTAGATAATCACTATGATCTAGTGCAAGGTTTTCAAAAATGTGACTACAAAAATAAACCACCTCAACAATGAGGAATTCATTAAAAAAAGACTGAAAAGAAAAGGCAATAAAGAGCTATTTCTCCATGATGCTTCAGTCCATAATAATGTAGGCTTGGGCAAAATGTATAGTCCACAATATAAGAAAGAAATAATCAAGCCTAAGAACAGACCAGCATGACTTTCTAGCAATGTCAAGGCAGTTGTGAAAATGAAGAACGTTCCAGTGAGAACAAAATGCAGCACACATTTTGACAGAAAAAGTAACAAGAAATCGTCATCATTAAGTTAAAAAGCCTGTGGCAATAAAACAGAGAAAATATGACATTTTTAAATACTTATATTTGAAGCAGAAAACAGCTAGGAAGCATCTGGTTTGAAAGAAAAAAAGAATGAAAGTGATTGTCAAGGAGGATATGAAGATTGTTCATGAATTGACTGAACTATTTACACCTATCTTTCTTAGAGAAGATATAGCTGAGGCCAAGCTGACTTTGACTCAGATAATAAGCAACAATACTCTAGAACACCTTGACAGAATATATCAATAGCTCCTGATGTCATCCACTCAGCTCAGCTTAAAACTTCAGATGTAAAATTAGTAACTTGCTAGTTAAGGGCCAAAGGGATGGATGGTAACCAACATGATACCATTTTTAAAAAGGGAATCTAGGGGAAATCTGGGAAGGTATAGGATGCTCAATTTAACATCTGTTTGGGGGGGAATCGTGGATACAATTGTAAAAAAAATACTGAGCCTATAGAGGAATATATGTGTGGATTTTACAATGATTACTACTGCCTTTACCAATCTTCTGGAGTTTTTCTTTAACAATATCAGCAAGTACATTGGATAGAGATGACCCTGTCAACACTGTGTAATTGGACTTTGAAAGTATACTGATAAATTGCCTCATCAAAAGTTCTTGAGGTTATGGGATAAGAGGAAACAGTTTTTTTTTATGAATCGCTGACTAGTTTTTAAAAAAGTAGAAAGCAAAGAATTGGAATAAAGAACAACAACTAGCTTCCTTCAAGGATATTTCTAAAAATTGGTGCCTTTTAATTTGTCCATAAATTATCTTGATTTACAAGTAAGCATACAGCTGCCTAAGTCTGCAGATGATATCAAACTCCTCAAAGTGGTGAAAACTATTGGAGCGGGGAAGAGATAAAAAGACTTTCAATTGTCAATTGAATTGAATGATCAAAGAAATGCAAATGAAATTCAGTTTAAGTACATTTAAAGTGATACACTTTGGGGCAAAAGAAAAACACCCCATATACAATAATGAGTAACACTAACACTTTCTGTAACTAACAGGACAAAAATATATTGGGCTCATTATGGATTCCGACACAATAGTTATGAAAAAATGATATCCCATCCTAAGTACCATTGAGAAAGAGAATGAAAATAAACTTGCCAACACTAAAATGCTGTCATAAAAATCCATGATATATCTACACCTACCCTGTTTCCCTGAAAATAAGACCTCCCTGGATAATAAGCCCAATTGGACTTTTGAGCGCATGTGCTAAAATAAGCCCTCCCCGAAAATATTGCAACATAGCAGCAGACATAGGTTGATCACGCTCACCACCTCTTGTACCTCAAAAATAATAAGACCTCCCCAAAAATAAAGCCAAGTGCTTATTTTGGAGGTCAAAAGAAAATAAGAGCATGTCTTATTTTTGGGAAAACATGGTAGAATATTGTGTACTTTGGAAAATAGAACTGGAAAAATCACAGTGAAAATTATCAGGGACCTTGAAAACCTCCCTTATAAGAAAAGAGGACCATATCTGAGATATATAGATTTATGTATGGCATGAATAAAATAGTAAGGAACTTTCACTTGTTTCTCAATACAGTAGGATCAGAAGCTATCCAATGGAAATTGAAAGGAAATTTAAGAGAACTGAAATGTCCTAATTCATATATTCTTTATGAATACTCAACTATGGTAATGGACCCTATCTTTAGAGGAAAATTAGATAAATTCATGGAATGCAGGTTTATCACCCAAGCTGAAAATAGCATGCCTCCCATATTAGCTGCAAAGAAACAAATGTACGTTTCCATTTCTTGCTTGCAAGTATATCCAAGAAATCTTGTTGGTCCTTCAAGTAACAAATACTGGGCTAAGATGGCCTTGGTTTGATAAATTAACTACCTTTTGCCTAGGACTTCTAGCCCTATGTTATGTGGTTATAAAAATCCAGACACTACCAAAGAGGTTAGGTTAGGTTAGGTTAGGTTTATTTGGCTTGTATGCCGCCCTACTCCCGGGAGACTCAGGGTGGCTAACAATAAGAAAGGGAAGGGGGTACAAAAATAAAAACAATAATTAAAAATTCAGCAACAGTCATAACATCGGATGGGGCTGGATAATTCAACAGCCCCAGGCCTGCCGGAACAGCCAGGTCTTAGTTGCTTTGTTGAAGGCCGGAAGGGTAGTAAGGGTCCGGATCTCAACGGGGAGATCGTTCCATAGGGCCGGAGCAGCCACAAAGAAGGCCCTCCCCCGGGGAGTCGCCAGCCGACATTGGCCGGCAGACGGAATCTGGAGGAGGCCTAGTCTGTGGGATCTAATAGGTCTTTGGGAGGCGACTGGCAGGAGGCGGTCTCCCAGGTAACCAGGTCCGATACCATGTAGGGCTTTAAAAGTAACGACTAGCACCTTGAAGCGTGTCCGGAGACCAATGGGAAGCCAGTGCAGCTCGCGGATGATAGGTGTAATGTGGGTGTACTGAGGTGCACCCACAATCGCTCGGGTGGCTGCATTCTGGACTAGCTGAAGTCTTCGAACACTCTTCAAGGGCAGCCCCATGTAGAGCGTGTTACAGTAATCCAGTCTTGAGGTGACGAGGGCGTGAGTGACTATCCGAAGGGCCTCCCGGTCCAGATAGGTGCACCAGGCGAATCTGGGCAAAGGCCCCCCTGGTCACAGCCAACAGATGATGTTCTAGAGTCAGCTGCGGATCCAGGAGGACACCCAAATTGCGAGTCCTCTCTGAGGGGCGTATAATTTCACCCCCCAGGCTGAGAGATGGAATAGTTGGACCATCCTTGGGAGGGAGCATCAATAGCCACTCGGTCTTGTCGGGATTGAGCGCCAGCTTGTTCGTTCCCATCCAGACCCTGACAGCCCCCAGGCACTGGCACATCACTTCTACCGCTTCACTGAGTTGGCACAGGGCGGACAGATACAGCTGTGTATCGTCCGCATATTGATGATATTTAATCCCATGCCTGCGTATGATCTCACCCAGCGGCTTCATGTAGATGTTAAATAGGAGAGGGGACAGGACCGAACCCTGCGGCACCCTGTAATTGAGGGGCCTAGGGGTCGATCTCTGCCCTCCGACCAACACCGACTGCGACCTGTCCGAGAGGTAGGAGGAGAACCACTGAAAAACGGTGCCTATTGAAGAGCTATTGAATGTGCTATCTAGAGATTATCTAGATTTTGGTAGGACAGACAGAGTAGCCTCAATGACTTCTTGTCTATTGAAGAGTTGGAGAGAAGGGAGCATTTCATTCCAATGCTTACATCACCAAACAGCAATTATTGCAACTTACAAATTTCTTCTCTGCCAGCACTAATTCCAGTGCTGTGTTGTCCCAGGTTTCTTAATGGTAGAAGATACCTTCCAGAGGACACTGTCAAAGGAAAAGAGAGAGGAAGTCCTGGAAATAATGTTTAAATTAATCTTTGAAGTTTCCAGATGAGATTGATAACCAGGAAAGTATGTGAATATCTTATGTTTTGTTACCATCATAATATATTTGGTTTAACTTAAATAATGCTTCAGAAAACTGGCTGATTCAAAGGCCTGCATTTTGCAGTGAACACGTAAAGCTGAAAAATGAACTATCTATGTCCATGGTGGCAAACCTATGACATGCATGCCAGTGGCACGCAGAGCCATCCCGCATAGGACGCGCAGCCTCGCTGGCTCCTCTTCTGCATTCCTGTGCACAGACGTGTGCCAGTCAGCTGGACTTCGTGCGGGTGGGGGCATCAAAACCCAGAAGAACAGCGTTCTGAGCCGCATGCCTGTGCCGGCACCGGGTTTCCGTCACACACATGCATGATGGCTAGCTGTTTGTTGACCATGTACCTGCACTGGAAACTGAAAGTTTGGGTACCGGTGTACACATGCGTGCCAAAACACTGCTCTTCTAGGTTTTGGCACTCCCGCGTGCATAAAGGCCAGCGAGTCCAAGCGGGAGGTTCTGTGTGTAATTTCTGGTACACAGGCTGGCACATGATGATATAAAGGTTAGCCATCACTGATCTATGTGTTACTCTTTCAATGCAGGTAGTCCTCAACTTACGACTTATTGAGGCCAGATTTTCTGTTGCTAAATAAGAAATTTGTTCAGTGAGTTTTGCCCCAATTTATGACTTTTCTTGCCACATTTGTTAACTGAATCACTGCAGTTGTTATATTAGTAGCACGGTTGTTAAGTGAATCTGGTTTCCCTATTGAAAACCTTCCCAGAAGGTTTCAAAAGATGGTCACATGACTCTGAGAAGCTGCAATGGTCATAAATGTGAGTCAGTTGCCAAGCATCTGAATATAAATCATGTGACCATGGAAATGTTGCAATGGTCATAAGTGTGAAAAATGGTCATAAGTAACTTTTTTCAGTGCCGTTGTAATTTCAAATTGTCACTAAATGAACTGTTGCAAGTCGAGGACTACCTGTATTATTCTAGCTCTATAAAAGCTGCTTTGATGCATCTCTATCCTGTCCTCTAGTGCTCATTTGGATTTTTGCAGCCCAGATTGGGTATACTTAATGTGGATCACAATCAGTTTTCAGCATCTCCTACAGGAAATGCCAATTAGGTTAGAGAAAACTAAAATTAATTGTGCTTCACCAACCTGCATGGATTGTTGCAGAAGTGATTTAGTGAATAATAAAAGGTTCCTGTATTTACATTAAATGTGGAAAAACATTTATGGCTAGTGTCATTGATTTATTGTGTGCAAGTTTAGACTGGAAAACTGATTTATGGTATTTTAAAATACTGATTGTTCCACCCAACGTAGCTTTCTTAAAGACTTCAGCATAAAGACACTTACATATTTACATTTTGAGGAAAAATAAATATTTATGGCCAGTGTCATTAATTTGTACAGGAAACATTTGTTACAGATACCTGATATACGGTCTTTGAAAATACTATTTTCTGCCAAAGCAGCTTTTCAAAATGACATAGCTAGAGAGAAACCTGCATAAAAGAACATAACATGCATGCTTTTTTCTTGATGCTCTTCATTCTGTCCATCAGATCATTTCACGCACATTCTATATTTTATGTACATTTTATACTCAGAAAGTGAAAATATGATGATATCATCCTCATATAAATCGAGACTACTCATGCATAGAAAACTTCTATAGATCCTTCCTTCCTTCTTTCTTTCCTTCCTTCCTTCCTTCCTTCCTTCCTTCCTTCCTTCCTTGCTATCACTCTCTTTCCACTTGCTGTTGATGTGTTAAAATATAACTATGTGTTTTATGATGATGAGAGAGCATAATAAGTTGTAAGATTTCTCAATTCAAAAGCTATGAATTAGTAGTTTTACCTTTTATATTAGCTGAATTTTTGTACCTTTCCAAGATTCGTTAACAGTAACAAGTTATTACTTTTAATGGAAGGAATGTCAGAAGCAACCACAACCTGCTCTAAATCAAAAGACAAGCCTGAAATAAACCAGGTTTTTCCTTGTGTCAGATGGTTTAAAATGGAAAGTTGAAAATACATAAATTAAGAGTGAAAGGTTCAGTTTCTCCAGCAAGGGGGCAAAATCCTTTCCTATCTGTGGAAAGAGAAACATAGTCTAAAGTCCCATTTAGCTTTGTATAAATAATTTATATAAATGCATATGTATGTATACAGTTACAAATCTGATAAATGTATAAATCACTTTATATTATTTTTGTCAGGGTGTATTTATATACATTTGGGGGGCATGAAGAGGTTGTAGTAAATCCTTCAGCGGAGTTCCTGCCCAGTGATTATATACTACTGGTGCATTGTGTTCTGTTATTAATTACAAGGTTTGAACACTTGTTACTCACTTAAATAACAGTCAGTGCATATGTGTTTGTGTAAATATTCATAATTGGGGAACAAAACCATTCATTTCAAGTGTGTCCCGCAGCCAAAGGTTTTCAGGGCAATTCTAGTATTGTGGCAACAAAACTATGTAATTAAACAGAGATAGCAGTGAATGTTCAAAATGTACTAGTCAGGGCAGGAATCAGCCATGACTGCCTGCACAGTTTTCATTAAAGCATTACAGATGCATAAGCTTTGCCTGCTATTCTTGTTACAAACGTTTTCATGCTGCCTGAGCTCCAGTGTAATGATTGAGAAGAAAGCCTCCTTGAACCCAGCTGTTAACTAAATGGCTCATTATGGCAAGTCATACATGTTGCCCTTTTATGTTGTGGTGGGATTTTAGCCTTCTGCTTCTAACTTTCTTCCTGAGGCCACCCAGCTTAGAACCAGAATGCAAGCTTGATTGAGTAAATAAACAGGGCATGTGCTAGGAGGAGTAAAAAAGAAAACCACAGAGATTGTGGAATGGCTAGCTCAAAAATGATTGACACCTTCACCAACAAATACAAATTGCTACAAGCAAAATAACAAAGCTTGCTGTTGCTAATGCCCATTGGAGCTGTGCTAACTGGCATTTCCAGTTCAGCAGTGCATGCTTTCAGACCTTGCCATTCCAACCACCAGCTATGGCTAACAGCAGATTGATTTGTCTACTCTTTGCTACTTTAACCAGGGCCACCCAGCATCAGAAGTTCAGCAAAGGTAGGTAGTGTATTTAGAAAATAAAACCGAGTGGCCACTGATCCTCCTGGTTCTGTCACTCTTCTTCTATCAAAAATTTGGCCAGATGTTCCCCATCAGAACTATATCCTGGAATGTTGCATTTATTATTAACATTTCTTTCCTGCACATGATTTTTCAGGCATGTACTAACAGAACGCTACAAATATTAGTTCTGCATGCTCCTTTGGATGGTTGGCAATGAATGGTCATGGTGGCAATTTGTTGCTTGCACGTGGCCACATGTTATTAAGCTTTTAAAAATGGGCTCTAAAAATAAGACCTGTCCAATTTTGTATGATCGTCAACCATTATTAATTCAAAATTCAGAGAATGTGTATCACATTTTTCACGATGCATCTTATTGATTCTTCAGCATCTGATAAAGACTGTATCCAAGTTTAGCTACAGATTGAGCATCAAAAGCAAAATGTTTTCATAATAGTTAATCATCAAAGAAAAAGTTGTAAACTTCTGAATTGGCTATTAAGACATCATCTGGTTTAATTTGTTTCTGCTAGTATTTTTTTCTTTATTTTAAAGAAACATAATTCAATAGTAGTATGCATAGACTATATAACTTTCTTTCATTGTTGATAACCAATTAAGACTAATGAGAACATTGTAGAAAAAGGAAAAAGAAGATTTAGGTAAAATTAATATAATTATTGCATCTTAACTGAATAACACTGGTTATCTTTGACTGCTGAGCCATTTGAATTTTGCGACCATGTTTTTCAGGACTATTTACTCCAAAATCAATCTTGGCCTCTGAGGAAAAGAATTTTTATATACATTTATGTATTATAAGAAAGAGACATGGTAGCTCAGTGGTTAAGACACTGAGCTTGTCGATCAGAAAAGGTCAGCAGTTCGAATCCCTAGCACCGCATAATGGAATGAGCTCCCATTACTTGTCCCAGCTTCTCCCAACCTAGCAGTTCAAAAGCATGTAAAAATGCAAGTAGAAAAATAGGAACCATCTTTGATGGGAAGGTAACAGCGTTCCATGCGCCTTCAGCATTTAGTCATGCTGACCACATGACCATGGAGACGTCTTTGAACAGCACTGGCTCTTTGCCTTTGAAACGGAAATGAGAACTGCCCCCTAGAGTCAAGAATGACTAGCACATATGTGTGTGGGGAACCTTTACCTTTACCATATGTATTATAATAAATGCATTTATTCATTTATTTATGTTTTAAATATATGCTCACATGCTCCTGGCAAAGCCAGTTTACGTGAAACAATAATATGCTCATGAAAACAAATATATCTGTCAATAAATGATAAAAACCAATCACATCACAATTAAAAGTAGCATTTGTATAAGCATAAATGAGTTTCAGTAAGGAAATGCCAGGTTCTAAAATCAGGTTTTGGGATAACTTAAAAAGTAAACCAAGAGGTTAAGACAACGGGAAGAGAAATTCACAACACTAGAGAAGTTCCTAGCCTGAATGTGTTCCAGCTAAGCTTTCTTCCTTAGTAGGTCTTTCAAAGGATGGTCAGAAGATGAGTGGAATTGCCAATTAGTAATATAAAAGGAAAGTTTTTAGACAGGCAGGTCCTGAACTGTGAAGGGATTTATATGTTAGAACAAGCACACTGGATTTGACTCAGAAAAATATGACAAAGTGGGTGGTATATGTTTAAAAACAAAGTGAAGCTCAATTAGATCCTATTGTTTGCGTAATCCGTTTAATGATTGCTTATAATTACTAAACAGGATTTTCATCACCGTGAAGGTATGAGAACTCTCAAAAGTCGTCTAGGTTGCTTAGGCACTCTTCAAATGACATCAGTTAAACCAACCCATATTTCATCTAACTTCACCATGAGGGTCATAAGTCCAGCCCTGAATTAAGATATTTCCGTCAACAATTTAAACTGAAATTGGCGTAGAAAAAGTCTGTCACAATGAGGAAGATATTGTATTTCTGCCAACAGATCTTGAGTGTGATATACTTCAAATAACACTGATTAGAGGTGTTGTGTATTGGAAGTTTGAATCGGATTAAAGTGTAGATCACTTTCAAGATATTTACCTCAAGGTGCACACTGGTTTAACCATCGCCCTTTCCTCTCCAGAAATCTGTAATTCTGAGAAAGTTCAAAGATTTCTGATAAAAAAAAGTCTCAACATTATTTTCAAATTACAGTTTGCGGAATTTGACTTTGGCAGAAGCCATGACATTTAAAATATTAAAAGAAAAGAAAAGAAATAAAAGAGATTTCAAACAGAAATTGGACACCCATTTGTCTGGGATGGACTGAAACTTCCTGCCTCTGACATGAGAACTTGAAGTCCCTCCTTAACTATATTTCTAGGATGAAACACACCGGGATCTAGTTTAGGCTGTAGAAAAAAATGGTCTGAAAGTGTGCAATGACTAACAAATAGTGCAACAGAAGGACCTTCTCTATCAATCAAGGTTACATAGTGGTTTGAAATGAATAATAGAGGACGTGATGAAAGTGAATACATTTCTGCATGAAATGAAGAAAGTCATCAGAAGAATGTTTTTCTCCTCTGTCAAAATATTTGTCCCAGAAGTAATTTACACTTTTCATTTTTAAACTATGGAATTCATTTCACAGCAAAAATTTAAAAAGGATTCAAATAGTGTAGGCGATTTAGTCCTAGGGTGCAAAACCTGAATGAACTGGATGGCAGAAGACACAATTTTCTGAATCATTTTGCTGACATCTACTGATCATCCAGATTTTTACAGTCCAGTTCTGATAACTTTAATATAGATTAAACTACAAAAGATGAAGAAACTCTCAAACTTTCATAATGCTAGGTTTCAATTAGCCCTAATATGACAGGTAGAATATTTGTTGGAATATATTTTATGCACTTTTACTTCTTGTGGTTGTTTCACATAGTTTGCCATCATGGCAACACAATGCAGGATTAAAATGTACTTTATGTGATGCAAAATAGTGTTTCCTACCTCAAGGATGGATGGTGTTTTTTTTAAAAAAAATGTTCTGAGAATATCAAAGGAAAAAAATCTAGAATATAGAGAAAGATAAAGAATGGACATTCATTTCTATGTGAATATTGGATCATCTCTACCTTCATGAACTATTGGCCAATAGAGTTATTAAATCAATGTCTTATCTAATGTTAAATAGTTTCATGATTGATGCAAAAGCTATTACATTCTTAAACATAACAAAATACTTTTTCATGTTGCAACTTTATAGCTTGGTTTCCACATAATCTCTTGTTTGTTTTGAAGTCTCAATCACTGTATTTAATACTGATTGCCATTATCTGTTGTTCTATAATGTAGTTGGCTTGCTGTGTTATCTCGGCAAATTATAAACCACTAAACAGGCAAACAAGGGGAGTACTTCTAACATCACTATTTTAGGAGCACTTGAAGTCATTAGTATGTGGTTAGGGTGCGTGTATTGGGTGTTTTCAGTGATTAAAAAAATAATTATACAGTTGGGTGAATATATATCCTCAAGGATAACTTGTGTGTGCTGAACAGCCAGTGGCACATGCATCTGACTCTAATCCTTCTTGCTCTTCGTAAATTCAGTTCTTGCAAATCCTGTGCTAACATGCAATCCATTTCGGTATCTGTTTGCACACCTATGAAAAGATATTTAAAATGTAGGAAATGAAGCAATGAAATCATACATGCAGAGGCACAAAAATAAAAATCTAGTTTTCTAAACTTATTCTCCCTGCTGATAACAGTGATTTAACTATCAGTAAACATATTTGTGTATTACTCTTTATTTTTTCAGAAATAATCAGTGTGCATCAGATTGCCATATCCTTTTGATATTTTTTTTTTAAATGTAACTATAATATAGAATAGAATAACAGGGTTGGAAGCCCTACACCATTTCAGACAAATGGTTGCCAAACCTCTTCTTAAAAACTTCTCGTGTTAGAGCATTCACAGCTTCTGGAGGCAAGTTGTTCCACTGATTAGGAAATTTCTTATAGTTCTAGGTTGCTTCTCATCTTGATTAGTTTCCATCCATTGATTCTTGTACTTCCCTCAAGTGCTTTGGAGAATAGTTTGACTTCCTCTTCTTAGTGGCAGCCCCTGAGATATTGGAACACTGCTATCATATCACCACTAGTTCTTCTTTTTATTAAACTGGACATACCAAATTTCAGCAACTATTCTTTATATGTTTTAGCCTGCAGTCCCTTAATCATTTTGTTGCTCTTCTCTGAACTCTTTCTAGAGTCTCAACATCTTCATTAGTATGCAGTATTCCAAGTGTGGTCTTATCAGGGCATTATAAAGTGGCATTAACACTTCATGTGTTCTTGATTATATCCCTCTGTTAATGCAGCCTAGAACTGTATTGGCTTTGCTTCAAATTTGATGAGTTCCCCATTTATTCCCTCATCCAAATAATTGATCAGCCTAAAACAGAGCCTTGGAGTACCCCATTGTATACTTCCCTCCTTGTAGCATATAGCATGGATTATTAATTTTATTTTCTTTAGGCTTTAGAAATACTAGAGTTATATATTATCATCTTATACGTATCTTTTCAAAAGTAAGTTCTATTGAACTTGGTTGCTTTCATGTAAAATAACCAATGCATAATCTTGGGAAAAAGGGACGTGGTGGCTCAGTGGCTAAGATGCTGAGCTTGTCTATCAAAAAGATTGGCAGTTCAGCAGTTTGAATCCCTAGCGTCCTGTAACAGGGTGAGCTCCCATTACTTGTCCCAGCTTCTGCCAACCTAGCAGTTCGAAAGCACGTAAAAAATGCAAGTAGAAAAATAGGAACCACCTTTGGTGGGAAAGTTACAGCATTCTGTGTACCTTTAGTGTGGCCACATGACCATGGAGACATCTTCAGACAGCACTGGCTCTTCAGCTTTGAAACCAAGATTAGCACCATCCCCTAGAGTCAGGAACGACTAGCACATATGTGCAAGGGGAACCAACCTTTACCTTTTAATCTTGGAAATAAAGCTTATTGGCTCAATAAGCTTTATTTACTTCATAGGTACATAATCATAGATACAAAGACACGGATAGTGTCCAAGTTTCACGATGTACATCAAGATAACATAATGGTAGAATTCCAGATTTTTGGTTTCACCTTAAAGTTAACAGATGCCAACAAGACTAATATCCTGCACAATTAATAATTTAGAATGTGAAATTTCAACTACATTTTTCCTGTGTTGTGTTATTAAAATCTCAGTAATCCTTCTTTCTTTTTCATATGGCAAGCTTACTACTATCCCTCTAGAGATAAAACTCAGAATTGCTTCATTAATGTCAATAGTACCTATTATGGTGAATTTATGGAAGGCTTCATTAACATTAAATATTTTGCTTTTTAAACATAATAAATAGCTTTACAAATATTTTGAGTTGCATGTTAGCTGAACGATATTTTATATGTGGATCTTAGGACAATTTTTAATTTTTCATTCTAGTGTGAATTTTCAACTATATCATATTACGGATATGAGAAGGAGAAATTTAGTTATGTTGGACAATTTGCTTGAGAAACACAGATAAAATTATGCAGCATCTCAATTTTCACTTAAAATCACTATTTCTTTTTTTGGGGGGAGAAGGGTGCCCTCTTTAGGCACTTCCCTGTGTGGGAATGATTAGTGATGTTTTTCCTATTGGCACATCAGGAGAAATTTACCAATTGTTTTCATTAGAATTTCCTGCATTAAAAGTGTGAGGTGAAAGAATAGGGTCATAAAAGGCAGGGCAAAGGATACCCACTAATGGATTTGAGAAAAATATATTAATATAGTGGTGAAGAAGACCCCTTATATGTGTAAATTTCAGATGTTCCAGGTTATAAAGAAGCTATTTACACAATCGTTTTTAAAACTAGAATTGCTAGACAGTACTGTAAAAATCCAGGTGATCTCTAGATGGAAGCAGGAGTTAATTTTCTGCATCTCTTTTCTTCCTGCTAGCAGTTATCTGAATTTTTAAAAATTATGGCTAAGCTATATTTTATATAGCTCCTTCCCAATATATTCCCCATCTGGAGTACACAACCTCCGCATTTAGATAGGCCTACCAGATCTACTGTAGGCTGCAAAACTACACCACTAGGTAACAAGAAAGAAATATAGAAATGTATTTTAAACGAATTTGGCAAGATGATCAATCTAGTAATCCTACAGTTACCAGCAACTGTTTCAGGGACACATTTAGTATTTTCTTGTATCATTTTATTGCTATCTAGATTGAATCTATGCCACATAAACACATATCTAGTACCCTTTGTAAATTAAATTGCTCCCAATCACTTGATTTATGAACAAAGCCGTGTCTGTGTGTGTATTTGTTTGTGTGTTTTCATAGATTTTCACGGGTACAGGTATGCAGGTTTTTTGTGTTTTTCTGGGTCCGGTGTCGGTTTTTGTGGCTGGGACTCGTTTGTTGACTAGGGCTAGTTTCCAGATGTCTGGTAGGCGGGAGGTATTGTCACGTTTATTCATGTTGTGGGGGTGTTTCTCTATTTCTATGGCTTCCATAATTATTCTCTTGTTGAAGTGTTCAGTTTTGGAGAGTAATTTGGTTCGACAAATTTGGTTCGATTAATTTGGTTCTGGGTCCGACACCAGACCCAGAACAACACAGGACGCAACCACCAATCACCCTCACCAAACTCAAACCCAAACCCATCCCATAGACCAAATACAACCACCATCCAGAAGCCAAACCATGGCGGCATCACCAACTGCTGCACCCCGCTCCGACCCACACACAAAGCAAATTAACACACGCCATGAACACATGGCCAGATGCAAACTCGGAGCCAAACCAAAGCCTGGGATGTTACACCTCAGCCATCTGCTCAGGACATTACATCACAGAACTCAGGAGGTTACAACACAAAGGCTCAGGATGTTACAATGCAGCCAACCCCCCCCCCCCAGGTTGCAGCACAGGACTCAGGATATCACAATAGAGCTCAGGTGGTCATCACACAGCCCATTACCCAGGTCACTACAACACAAAAGAACAATAGGCACGCAGCCAGTACCTCAGCCACACAGGATGTTACAAAACAGCTGACTAAACTGCAAACATCAACTCCATCAACTAATCAAGATGTTACAACACAGCCAACCAATCTGCTTGCAGCAACAGAGCAAGCACGCCACACATACACACCAGTATTCATAGAGGGATGGCAGCTCCGATCACGCTTTGCTCGCGCATATATATATATGTGTGTGTGTGTGTGTGTGTGTGTGTGTATTTAGTGTCACAAACCCTGGTATGCCCAAATATGGGAGGAGGCATACTGCTTCCTTTCTCTGTCTATGGGCTCATCACAAGAGACCATCCAGACAGAAAGCCAATATTTTTACTGATGCCTTTGTTACATTTGTGTTGTATTTGAGCTAATAAATAAATAAAGGGAGACTAGTATAGAGTTATTTCAAGCTATTTAGCTCTCATCAGCTAGCCATACCCTTACTGGGATTTGAACCTGTGCTGTATTACATATTAGGCAGTTGTGTTAACCACTAAGCCACAAGTTGTTTTCTGAGGTTTTCGCAGGTGTTTGTACCAATCAGAACACACCTCCACCCAATCGGAACACAGCCAAGCTCCCTCCCAATCAGCTCACACCCCCACTGGCAGTTAAAAGGAAGAAACAGCTGTGATCTCACATTGCTCCTGGAAGCATGAAACCGAGTAAACCAGCCTGAAGATGACGAATGAGACTTCATCGAAACATCGCAAAGACACTTCCAATTTTACGCGGGAGAAAACCCAAATAACCAAAGATCTACGTGTGTGTGTGTGTGTTTGTGTGTGTGTGTGTATACATACACACACACACACATACACACACACACACACATACATACACACACATGTTTTGTAAGAGATTTTTTTTTCAGTATAGTTGGGTTCTCAGCCTACAGTTTGATCTAAACTATTCTGGAAGTACCTTATGCAGCAGCTCCTCCTTCTATATTCCTTGGTCAATTTTTATTAATTAAAATATGGAAAGCATATCCAGATGATAACTCTAAACATTTCTGTTATGTGACTCAGCCAATGTATTCTTGGATGTCCTAGTGTTTTATTATTGTTATTGACAAATGCTTCCTTCCTCATCTTTGAACTTAAATACTTTAAAAACATAGTTGACAGACAAGGCTGAAAAATACATTTGACCTGGAGGGGAATGGATCTTTTAAAAAGGGAGCACAGACCTGAGGCCTGATATTGATCTCATCCCTCTCAACCACAAAAATGAATGAAATTGCAGTCATGCCAATCAGTACAAATGGCTATAATCCAGCATTTGTGTGGATCGTTTGCTTTTCCTCTGAGAATTTTTAAAGGAGGGAAGGAAGACCATAATGAATGTTATCATATTTGGAATTTGCATACCCATTATATACATAGTGAATTTTAAACAAAAATACTGTGGGTTTGGTGCATAGAATATGCATATTAACGTTTGAAGTATGGTGCATAATGAATAAAACTGCTACTTAACCCTACTACATGATTTGGATTATGCATTTAATATTCAGGAGCTGAAATTCCTAAACTAAACTTTACATATGCCCAAGGATTTTGACATGCTTTTTTAAAACATTTCCTTTTCTAAGATCAGCAGACTGCCATCTGTTTTTGAAAGTATCTTCAGCTTGCTATGGGAAATTGATGGGTGAGGGGCTGCTGTTTGACGAGCACAAGCCCATATTCCTATATCAGAGCACAGAATGCTTCATACAGTGGTTGGGATTTCAGCCTGGCTAGAGAAGCAATGCTAGTGAATGCCTTCCTCTGTGGCAACATCGAAGATCTTCAATAAAAAGATCAACAGCACCAAACATTTGCCCCTCAATCCAGACTTCTTTCAAACTGCTGGCAAGTCAATCAGATGTTTATAGTTGATTCCAGAGGAACCTGTACAGATAAATCCGCATCGGTATGCTGGAGCCAGATCCCACTGACTTGAAGCAGCTAATAGTATATTATCTGGAATTTTTAAAGCCTGTTGAAAGTAGAGTTAAGCCATTATGCCTAGTGGCCTGGAGAGCTCTTCCATAGCTAGCTTGGGGGCAGCAACGAAGCTGGCAGAGTCAGCTCTTAATATTTACCAGCACATTATTGCCATCTACACAGAGGTGGTATTCAGCATGTTCTCTCTGGTTCGGGCAAACTGGTAGCGGTGGCTGTGGGAGGCTCTGGCTGCATGCCTCAACATAATGTGTGAGCACTGTGGGTGTGCAGAAGGCAGTGCACATGCGCATATGAAGTGCATGAGAGCAAAGCAAGCAAGCATGCCAGCATGCTCACATTTGTGAACCAATAGGGAAGTTAAGTGAATCCCACCTCTGCATCTATACTAGGATACTCAGACCACACTTATACTTAAATATAAATGCATCTCAAAAACTTTTTTTTGCCATCCCTTTGGGTGAGCGTTGATTCCTTGTAAGTGTCTGGGCTAGTCCTTACAGTTTTCTTGGTCAGGTTTTTTGGAAGTGGTTTGCCATTACTACCATTTTCCTAAGGCTAAGAGAGAGGGAGTTTACTCCGCTGGCTTCATGCTTAAGGTGGGACTAGAATTCATGTTTCCCCAGGCTGGTAACTTGACCACCAACTGGATGTTGAAAAAAATGCTACTACTTAAAATAATAATAAACTAATAATTACATTGCTTGCTAAGTATTAACAGCCTTATTCAAAACTATCGCTACAACTTCCATTATAGTCTAAGGCAGTGTTGGCGAATCTTTTTGGCAGTAAATGCTGAAATGGGAGTGTACGTACACACGTGCAGGAATGCCAGAAACCAGAGGTTTCCTGGTATGCATATGCGCACCAGGAAGCTGAGTTTCCGGTTTCTGGCATGGGCATGTGCGTTGGTCATCTGGTCTTCTGGTTTATGGCATGCACGCACATGCAAAGACCAGCTGGCCAGTGTGCTTCCATGCCTCAGAAACTGGAAGCTCGGCTTCCGGCACACACATGCGCGCCAGGGAGCTGCTTCTGCATGCACGGAGACCAGCTGGCCAGTGCACATGTTCGTGTCAGAACCAGGAAGAGAAACGGGTAACAGCTGACATGCCCAGAGAGATGGCTCTGTGTGCCACTTCTGGCACACATGCCTTTGGTTCACCATCAGAGGTCTAAGGGGTTCTCCTATGTTATAGAACTCAGAAGTAATATTTATTAGATGAACTTTTGCCTCTGTTTGAAGACAGAGGGAGAGATAACAGATAGCTAGGCAACTGAGCTGGCCTTAGTTTCATTGTTCTTATTGTCGTCGGACTTTAGTTTGATTACTGGTATTATTGTATACCCCAAAATGTGAAATCACAGTTTCAGTTCTGCATCCACATCAAATTCTTCCCAAGAATCTTGCATGTCATAATGTATCAGGATATTATTATTATTAATATTAGGGTGCTTTCATTTATTGCTTACACAGAGTAAAGGCACTCCATTGAGAGAACAAAATATGGGATGAAATGGTCTGAATAGTGTTACGTTATTTAATCCAACATGGTAGTATTAAAATGTGTACTGGCCATCCTGTACTGCCTCTTCTTTTTTGCTAAAAAAAAAAATCCTCACATTATTCTCTGGTATAATATGATATAAGGATTTGAGAGTTGTTTAAGTTCATTCTCCTTCTGTTGACTTCCTCTCCCCATGCTTCTCAACACAATTAGTAAAGTGCAAAAATACTAATAAATATTTGCAAAACAAGATGAGTGGGTATTAAACATCTGAGAGCCATTATGTATGTCATGCTTGACTTATAGTAGCATGGTATGTGATAAAACGTGGGAGGAAAGTGGGGTCCTTAATTGATAGCATAGACAAAATAGTGGAAGAGCCTGTTGAAACATAGTATATTCTCACTCCAGCAAAACAAATATTAAGTATTTACAAATGTTGTTAATGCCTGTCTTTGCAACATGAAGATACTTGCAGATAACTATGTTCTTGCATGTAAGGAATGACAGACCTAAGTGCTGGCAATAGCATAGAAAGGCATGAGGTCTTGGGTATCTATGGAAGAAATGTTCCTTGGCAACAGCCCAACCTACTTCACCAGATGAATAATATGATCTCACGCACAGTAACACACTTGTTCTTAAAGTGTTCCTGAAGCGCTTTAGACAAAGTGTGGACTGTTACAGTGGGGGCTAAAACACATGGGTAGACTAGAGGAGAACTAAATCATAATTGCATGCACTTCTTGATTACATGGAATTAAACACCATTCATTGTTTCAGGACAAGAAATGTCCTATATCTTGAATTGCCTGTTCCTAGGACAATACTTCAATCAAACATTCAACAGAATATAGCATCCGCTTTACAACACAAACATTTAGGTCATACTTTGTTACCAACTTGGAGCATCAGCTGTTTCCCATGCTGCCTGAAGAACCCTCCCATTTTCCACAATGCCAGATGATTAGTCAGCAGCTCAGTAGCAGTTATGGCAATTTTAATCAGTGTTTCCATGCAGGTCCCAATAGGACTCATGGACATTCAACATGCTCCATCATTATCAGAGAAAACAGCCAAGTCAGACACCCTATATAATGTGGAGCTCTTTTTCTCTGGAGTTCCATTAATGACTCCTAATAAAATTTAAATCGGTTTTAAAATGTATTTATTTTGGTTTGACTAACTATATTCAAAGCTACTTTGGAAAGAAGAGCTTTAACATATTAACAATATTTTAAAATCAACATACTTCCTGGATTTCAAATTGCTTGTAGTCGATAACTGCAAGGGATAAAAATAAATATTTCAAAGATCTTGGGTTCTAAATGAGACCCCTGGATTGTGCTCAGCATTTTTGCTTTCCAGCTATTCTCTGAAGGAATATTTCTCTACCCTCTTAATTCAGAAGTGTGGGCCACTGCTAGTAATGAACTAACTCCAGAACTCATTCTGCAATCTCCCAATGCCAATTATCTGCTATGAAAATTCATTAAATAGAGGGCAAGATGGGAATCCAGGTGGTTGGTGGGTGGTGAAGAAGGTATTAGGGTGGAGGGAAATGTACTTTACCATTCTCCATTTGCTCACTTGCTATGTTGCCACACATTTATTGAATCCACATGCCAATATCTGGCATTGGATGCTGCCATATTGGATCAATTCAAATTAATTTTATGAAAAGTTTAAATGATCTTTTAGAAGTCTGAGATGCATTACTGACGTAAGCAACTAGAATTCTCCAAATAATCGAGTGACATATTGTTGTTTATTCTGATGATCCCTCATGCTTTATCTTCATCTGAAAATTTGGAATTATTTGAAATTCTGGCATCATTTTCAGAACATTATAGAAGAGGACACACAGCAGTATATGTACTTGTTTGTCTCTTTGCTTGAGGAAGAGGGGAAGGAAAGGGGGAAATGAACAGGGACAGAGACATGCAATACAATTTTAGGAAACTCCAATACTTGTGAATAAGATTCAAGGAGACAATGTTTACAGTTTGCTTAAGTTTATTTTTTCCCTAAGTCCAGCTAGCTGAGCAAGCCAGAAACTCAGCTAATTCAGTGACAAGAAAAGGACCATTTGCATTCTGTATATTTGGATAAATCATGTTATCCTAGTCAAGCTATCTAGTATGAAATCAAAAAGTCAATTCCTACTGAGTTGGTGGTCTTACACTCTGCAGTTATTTTTCCAAGGAAATGAGGTGAAAGTGTAGAGTGGCTGAAAAGTATAAGGTGCTCTAATAAAAAGAAGGGGAGGAGGGCAGTAAACCTATTCTTAAAGAACCTGAAGGCAGAACAAGAAGCAATGAATTGAAATTAATCAAGGAGAAAACCAACCTAGAACTAAGGAGAATGATTAATCAGTGAAACAACTTGCCTCCAGAAGTTGTGGGTACTCCAACAATGGGGGTTTTTAAGAGGAGATTGGACAACCATTTGTCTGAAATTTTATAGGCTTTCCTGTTTCAGCAGTGGGTTGGACTAGAAGACCTCCAAGGTCCTTTCCTGTTTTTCTGTTAAAGCTCACTACCAGCCTGCCAAGCCACAGAATGTACCTTCCATACATTAATTGATTACAGCATTCAACCATGCCCTCCATTGTCTATCTGGTTGATGAGGTGTTTGATGTTATGCATGAGTTAGATCAGCACTTTCTTGTGAAAGAGTTCGCTGAGATGCTAGGCAGAGTTTCACAGACCATGTAAATAAACACAACCGGTGCCATGGTTTCTTTCCATTTCAGAACTGAAAATCACATGGATATAGACCAAGCTGTCTATCAAGATAACAGGTCTTCAATAAGCCACTCCAAATCATTTGATTACAATTGCAGACCATGTACATTTAATAAATAAATAAATAAATAAATAAATAAATAAATAAATAAATAAATAAATAAATAAATAAGTAAGTAAGTAAGTAAGTAAGTAAGTAAGTAAGTAAGTATCAGGAATGGGGCCATGCTCACACAGATCTTTCACACATACTATAATGACAATGGTTGGCAATTGTCCTTGACTAAAATTTGAAAAGCACCAACCATAAGAAAACCTATGTCGAATCACCACATGGAATGTGCTAGGGTGGTGCTTCCAAGATTCAGCCACCACACCCAATATTTTTTTTTAAAATTTGTGTTTCCCCCAAATAACTCTCAACCTATCACCCAGACTACCACTAGATGGGTGCAAAGAATTCATCTATCATAACTGTGTAGTAATTCCCTGGATTTATGCAGGTGCTCCATAAATGTTCTTGGAGGAGTTCAAGAAAATGATTTTGGTGTGTGTGAGATGTGTTTTTCGCAATGAGTACACTTGGGTATTTCTGCATAATTTTTCTAATGATTATTGACTAGTTGACCTATCAACCACTAGTAGACAGTAAAATATTGAACTTCTTGTTCCACTTGCCTGTCAAATAGTGGTCATCCAGACCCTGCAGCCAAAATGCTGACATTAGATAAGTATTTAGAAAAGCTAACATCTAAGAAATTACTTTACTGATTCTTGGGTTAAATCAGTGTATCTAAAGCTCTGCATATCCAAAAGGATAGGAGAAGAGGAAAATGACTATATGTTAAAGCCAGATCTATACTAAATGATATTCTAAATGGAGTGAAGAGAGGAAGTTAAATTTCTGCCTTCCCCAAGAACGATAACCAGGAACAAGAATTCCCCACTGCACAGGCTATAGTAGTAGCTGAGTCCTTTTAATTACATGTATTAAACTGGGAATGGGGAAGCCAATTTTAGGGTTAACAATGAGCCAACTACTCTGAGGGAGCCAGGGCTCCATTCTGTTCATCAGCTATAACAATATTGAAGAACAGGCATTGAACCCATAAACCAAATAGCTGGTCTTCTAGGCCAGGGGTGTCAAGCTCAAGGCCCGCGGGCTGATTTGGCCTTCAGGGTTCTTAGATCTGGCCTATGGGCCCATCCTGGAAACAGCAAAGGACCAGCTTGTGCCAGTGAAAACAGAGGTCAGGAGAGACACATGTGGCTCTCCCAAGCTCCATTTTGACTAGCAGAGCAATGCAGAGGCCTCGGCAGAGGCTCCCAATTCAAATGATGTTGAGCTGGCCACACACACACACACACACACACACACACACACACACACACACGAGGTTAAACACAACACTGATGTAGCCCTCAGTTCTAGTCCTACTGGAGCAGGTCGTCACTTTTCTGTCATCTTTTTAATGCACCATTGGTTGTCCAGATGGGAGATCTTCCATTTTTCCAAATCAAACATGCTTTCATGTTGGACTATGGTGGACTGGCTTCTGCTTATTTTGGTAGTATTCTATCTATGAGAACAAACCTCTGTTGGGAGGACAGGTCTTCATAAAATATTAAATGGGGTATTTTTATCTACATATACCCTTCTAGGCTATGTAGCTGAGCCCTGTGTGCTGTTGTTCATCAAAATAACAAAACAATGGCTATGGCAGGTATAAAAGTTTGTAAACCTTTTCCAGTTAGACTTTTATAAGATCTTTTGGGAGAATTAATAGCTTCAGAGTGTTTTCTGTAATCAGATAAGTGTCTTTTTATGTTTATTCTGGATTTTATGTCCACCTTTCTTTGCTAAACTCATCAGAGGAAGAATTGGTTGCCACACATCCCCAAAGCATAATATTGCCATTCCCTGTGCTTAATGGTTGGCAAAATGTGATTTTCTTTAGTACTTTGGCCTTGTTTCACCAGATGTATCCTATGGAGTTGTGGCTCAACAGTTTAATTTTTGTTTCATTTTTCCAAAGTATTTTGATCCCAAATATTTCAGGTTTCTTGTGCTTTTCTTTTGCACAACTTAGAGAATGGTTTTTGCGGTGAGGTTTCCTTCTAACGACTCTCCCATGCACATCATTGTATAAGCAGCAGTGTTGTGTGGACCTATAGATACCTGCTCCAGTGTCAGGTAAAGTTTTCAGGCAATTGCTTGCAGTAATTTGTAGGTTCTGTTTTGCAAGTATGTTTAATTGGGAGTAATTCTACCAGTGATTTTTCTTGATTTTCCAGCTGTTCCATAATCATGAAAAAAATAAATCTAGAAAGAAGTTGGCTATCTCAACAAAATCCATCTTGAAGTAGATGTTTTGGAATAGTCTTCATAGTTTATAGACTTGAAAATCATTTGGGGGCATTCAATGCATATATGGAGATCTAAGAATATTTCTGAGCTAGAATTGTTCTGCAAGAAACAGTGGAGAAAAATTCCAAGATATTTTTAATCTTGGACAGATATAAAAATATTGGAAATTATTATTTCTGCCAAACCATTGACTGAAAGAGTACCCAAACATCTGCATTTGTCATGTCCATTTACTTTGAATCTGTAAACAACTGTTCAGAAGTAGTAAGCATGCATTCCAATTAGTAGAAAGGAGTTGTGGTTAACTTTGTATAGTATAAAAGTGCTATCAGATTATATTCACCCAGAATACCCTGGAACATGCAGTCTGACCAGAGGTATCTTAAATTTGGTATATAACTACAGATTATTAGCCACTTCGAGTATTCTATAATTAGAAAGGGAAAATTAAAAAAAATGATATTTAAAAAAATAACAAAAAAAAAACATTGTGTCACTGCTGTAATTCCATGAACAACAAACAAGAAGATTCATTATGCTCAGTCTTGATTTGTTTCAGGTACAGTTGGCTGAACAAGTCTAAAAGGCCTGATCTCTAATGCAAATCATGGTTTATTCAGGCTGTGGTTTATTTACATGTTAAACTGAGTTCTACCTGGGAATACTGTATCTGCAGGGCTGTTTTCTCATCCAGTATAAACTGAGTTTATGCGAAACTCCTAAGTGGAATCTGTTAATAATTTTTATGCCATGGGTTACGGGGGATGAAGACCTGTATAATGAAACTTCTTGCCCTCTAAAATTTGAAGAGTTGCAACTTTAGTAGATTCCAAGAAATTACTAAAATTCAGAATTGGTTAACAGAACGTTTGACTTACAATGACACTATCTACTTTCTTTTATTATTGGGTATTTGTGTAAAAGTGGTCATTATTTTTTTAAGAAAGGTCTTGTCTGAAGTTAATTTGAAAATTTTCTAGAACCTGACTGACTTGCAAGTACAATCTGTATGCAGCTAATTTCTTCAATGTTTTTGATTGTTTGCAGATCAGGTGTACTATAGATTATTGAGTCGTCTATTTATAATATATTTTTCCATTTAAAATGACATAATATTGCTTTTATTTCTGCAGAATTAGTGCATATAATTTCAAACTCCAAACTGAGATTTTCCTGCAAAAGACAATAATTTTCTGGGTTTTTTCCAATTACTGCAAGCGTATCACAGATGCTTGGTAACCTTTCCAAACATACTGTTAACACTTGTCATACAAATAGAGAATAATTAATTATCATGCCTAAAGTGTGACATTTTCTCCACAAAGGCCTTGGGACTTCTAGGCAAACATTTTTAACTTGTTCCTAGCAGGATACTCCAATCAAGAGCATCTGCTGTAGACAGCTACTTAAATGACAGCATTTGATATATGATATAAAAAAATAAAACAGGGGAACACTGTTGTACAGTGATTAGAAGAGAGTAGTACTTGGGTGGATTTCAAACACTGTAAGAAGCCACAGTGCAATTTGTTTGGTTTTGGATCCTATCTTTGTGGTTTGTGAACTATACCTTATGTCTTAAGTATGTTGAGAGAATCCAAATAACTCTGATTTATTCAACAACACACCACTGTTAAACAAATCATAGGACAATCTAGTTTCTAAATCAGGCCATAGTTCTATTATCTGTACCGATCCAGAGTTTCCAAACCTCTGTGACCAAATATTAATTCCTGAAAGTTTCTGAGCATCCTCCATGCTAATGTCCTATGGGAACCAGATCCTGAATAAAACTTCAGGTTGTGTTACCCATGTTCCAATAGTGGATGGATTTATAATGTATCCTCCCCAACGTGATGCCCTACCTAATATGTTTGATTGCAACTCAGAGAAATGTTGCCAATGAGCCTTCTGTCCTGAGTTGGAATTCTGGGAGGTGCAATCCCAATCCATCTTGAAGGTATCGTATCATAGAGAGATGAATAAATGTCTAGCTTTTTCCAACTATTGTGGGGGGGGGAAACTTATCTGTGTAGCTTATGCTTTTTTTAAAAAATGTATTTGTTTTCAATTTCTTTTCCATTTCTTTTCTTCTCTTGAACAGTTCCACCAAGTGAAAAGAGTGATGACCATCCTTTTCCTTACTATGGTTATTTCATACTTGAGTTGCATGAAAGCTGCCCCCATGAAGGAAGTTAGTATCAGAGGACAAGGCAGCTTGGCTTATCCTGGTCTCCGGACACAGGGAAATCTGGAGACCCTCAGTGGGCCCAATGACGCCACCAGAGGATTAACATCTTTGGCAGACACTTTTGAACATGTCATTGAGGAGCTCCTGGACGAGCAGCAGGTCATCCAACCCAGCAAAGAAAATAAGGATGCCGACTTGTACTCATCACGGGTGATGCTAAGCAGTCAAGTGCCTTTGGAGCCTCCTCTGCTTTTCCTGCTCGAGGAGTATAAAAACTACTTGGATGCCGCAAACATGTCCATGAGGGTACGGCGCCATTCTGACCCTGCTCGCCGTGGGGAGCTGAGTGTGTGTGACAGTACTAGTGAGTGGGTGACAGCGGCTGAAAAAAAGACTGCAGTAGACATGTCTGGAGCAACAGTTACAGTCCTGGAAAAAGTCCCAGTGCCCAAAGGCCAACTGAAGCAATATTTTTATGAGACCAAGTGCAGCACGAAGGGTTATGCAAAAGAAGGCTGTAGGGGAATAGACAAGAGGTACTGGAATTCCCAGTGCCGAACTACTCAGTCTTACGTCCGCGCTCTCACCATGGATAACAAAAAGAGAGTTGGATGGCGCTTTATAAGAATAGACACTTCCTGTGTTTGTACACTGACCATCAAAAGGGGAAGATAGTGGATTCATGTTGGATAGATTATATTGAGTCAAAAATTATCTATTTGTATATATACATAACAGGGTAAATTATTCAGTAAGAAAGAAAATAATTTTATGGACTGCATGTATAAAGGAAGTTTATACAGTACCGTGGTTCCACAATCTATTTATTGAACATGTCCATGACCTAAAAGGGAACAAAAGGAGAAAAAAAAATCCATTTGTGCACAACTTTGAAAACAAACAAAATTGCATTACATTCCTCTAACATTGTGATTTGTTGCCGTTGCCAAGAATTGAAAACTTTAAAAAAAAATTAAAAAAATAAAATTGCATGCTGCTTCAATTGTGAATTGATGAGAAACTGTCCTCTTTTCGAGAAAAAAAAATTTGAACCAAAACATTCCGTTTACATTTTAGACAGTAAGTATCTTTATTCCTGTTAGTATTATATCTGTTAACTGCTTTTAAATTCTGGTAGCGTTGGAATTAAAATAATGTCAAGGTGCTGTTGTCATAGTTTTCCTGTTGACCTTTTTTTAAGTTTAAAATCCCCACATGCTTTTAAAAGAGGAGAGACCCTTCTCCTTGCCATTGACATATATGTGTTCTGGAGAAACAAATTTGGAATTTTTTTTGGGGGGGGGGGGGGTTGTATGTTGTGAAGGTGTTTGCAATATCAAATCAGACTACTGAAAAAATAAATAAAGAAGAGGCAACTAAAAAAAGTCAATGTTGATCTTCTGCCCAGTGCTCTTTTCTAGTCTTCACTACAAGCTATCCTTCCATTTTGGTTACAGACCATGGGGATTCCTTGAATTTTGCTTGTAACAGCCTTTTCCATCCTTCAGCTAAGTGGAGACTACATCTCCCAGAATCCCCACTTAATGCTGAATTCCCAGCACATCTAGAGGTCACCAGGTTGACAAGTGCTGGCTTCTAAGACATTGTTTCATGTCCGGGTTGCCTATGGGGTCTTATCTTGGGAAGCAAAAGCATCATAGTTTTTCAGATGTAATTTTTTTCCTCTCCCAAGGTGTTGAGAACTAACAGTATATTTCAATCAAACATGGAAGAACCAGACATACATTGATATGCGTCCATTATTCTTGATGCTAGATAGTATCAAGCTTTAATAGGTGCCTCTATTGATGGGGATGGAGAATCATATCCCCATAGGAAAGTCACTGGCCATGCAGCCAGAGTTGTATTGGGACAACTAATTTATTGTGATTGGAACACCGGTATTGTTAAAGGACATTAGTAAATCCCAACAACGAAACATAAACTGAACATCTGATCACATTTGTGCAAAAATGGTTAAAATGCCATTATTATTGTAATTAAGCACTATTCAGCACTTATATCTCATTGGCTTCTGTTCACAATGGCAGGTGTAGTAATCTCAACTGAATAGCACCCATGGAACTCAGTGAAAGAGATCCATGAGATACTATACACATAGTACAGCCTGATCTTAAAATAAAAGTAATGTCTAGAATATTTTCATTTTCAAGGATCAGTTTTCTGTGCTATGAAACCATTCAGGCTGGAAGGAGTGGCTCTGGAATCAGAAAGACAGAGCCTTCTACCTCAAAACCTAACTACCTGTTGCTTTTAAATATGGCTATATGCATCTATGTCTTTCTAAAGGGTAGCACAAAATAGCCTTAACTCCTACAGGGAGCTTTGATTTAAAATCCCTAAACGATGGGATACAGACCTGGCATCGGTTGTATGCACTTTAATTATAGTTGATTTCCGTGGGATGCACATGCAAGGAGCTGACCACAGAATTAAAGCCTTAGGCCATGGGTAATGATAAACAAATCCAACACAACCCAGAACACAAATAGTCAATTAGTCTAATATATATAAGTATTCTTATTCTTGCAAGAAGTTTGAAGAATCCCCACGCCCTAATAGCCTGTCTCATATGATCCATGTATTAGAATGCACACAATGTCATTTAGTATCTAGCATTATTTCACAACAACAAGGCATGCTTTCCCAGATGATTCGTTTTGCCACAAATAAATCCTTGTTATAAGAATCATATAAATAGGCGAAGGAAGCTTGGACTGTACCACTTCAGACTGCAGGTAGAATACCTCCCCACACCCAAACAACCTGCTTAGAAAGTCAACAAGAAAGCTAAGCAAAATCCCTACTCTTTGACTAAGTTGTTTCCTGTGAGAATAAGATAAAGAAGCCTAATTCACAGTCTTTAATACAGTTTTAGGCATAGATCGTGGGGGGAGCGGTTAGTCTTTGGGTGAATGAGGCTAGTGATACTAAGATAACATTTTATTTCTTGACCAAAACCTACATTTTTTTAAAGATTAAAATCTCAGAATATGTCTTGGTTAACGCAGCAGTAATTTAGGTAGCAGCTACTGTAATTCCAACTATTTTATTTAATCGTGGAAACTAGTAAATCCCATATCATTAACATGCAAGTGAAGAGTTACCAAAAAGAAAATGTGGACACCGACAAAATCTAAGTATATATTTTTTTAAAAAATTTAAAAAACTAAAATAGCAAAGCTTTTTACTGGCTTCTAATATTTGAAAAATAGGATTAAACTGTACATGCACAGACATGAGTTTAGTATTGAAGTAAACCATTGATCCAAGACACTAAGCAGTAGATACCGTTTCATTATTCAACAATGTCTGCCAAAAGTCAGGCAATCAAATGGTTGTTAAAGCAAAATAGACAGAACATTATCCTTTGTAAGGGAAGATGGAGCTTGAGCTGGATCACATTTTCCACCTTATGACCATCCCTTTCTTTAACCTGTTCCTTTAGACCTATGATAATACCATATTATTAGGAAATGGAAAAGCATCTCTGTTATAACAACCCCTATTACATAAAAAGAAAAGATTGTATAAAACCATTCCATGTAAGAAGGTGTTTTTGTTCACACAACTGAGAGCAGAAATAGAAAGGAAGCCTTGTAATCTCTGAGATAGTTCCATAGCCTGATTTTCTTAGTCTATTAGCGGAAATGTTTTTTTTTCTGTGTGCTAATGTTACCTAATCCTCTTAACTACAGCACACAGATTCAAATAATCATGTTCACAAAAAAATGTATTTCCCTCCAGCTCTGCCATATGATTAATTAGGGATTACTAAAGTAAGCCACCCAAATTCCCTTAAGTGATGAGCAATAACTGTGGTCTGCAGTCTGAAAGAGTTAAACATAATCAAAACCGCATATCAGATACACTCTGTTAGTGTGACCTGTGAGTGGGGAGTCTAGAACATATTTATTTTATTTATTTATTAAATTTATATGCTACCCATCTTGCTATCCACAGTGATTGGGGATAGGCATAATCTTACTCTGAATTAAAAGTGTTTCATTTTTAACAGTGAAAAGAAATGAATTGACCAAGATGCAATTAGAAATAGCTAGAATTAGTCTGCATTAAAGAAATATTTCTTTAATAAGAAGAGGGTGATTCTATCCCTCTGTTGATAATAATGAACTATTATCTCCCTAATAGTTATGAAATAATAATAGGAACAGTAGCAGCAATTTTTTCTCAGTATAAGATGCCTCCCAAGACATTGGAGAATAGACAAGGAGGCCCATAATGATATAGGTTTATAAATCTTTCACATTTAACTCTAACTTCCTCGCGTTGCTGTAGGGTTCCCATTTTATCCAACAAGAAGGATGCGGATGAGGCTAGAAGACCACAGAATGGGAACTTAATATGAAGGTGCAGTTCATATAACTACTAGTAGTAAACATAGATTAATAGCTGCATTTGGAACTGTGCAAATAGTCACAGATCTTTATTAGAATACAGAAATCTCAAAGAATTTGCTATGCAACAAATTGGCATTTCATGAATTAAGTTTCCCAAACATTGCAATTATTTTTAAGTTCTTTATCCCCACCCAGACCCTTCACTATTTTTAACACCCATGGTTATGCTAGACCAGACCTACTATTGCAAAATACATTACAACAGGCTTGGCAGTTTTAGTGGACCTGAGATTTCAAAAATGTCAGTCAGTTGACGTTTTGCTGTGTTTTGTCTGTGGCGGAAATATTTCATTGTCATTGGCCCTATTGTTTTGTTTTGAAAAAAAAAATGGAAATGTAAGTTAATGTTTGTGGCCTTGTTCTCTCTTATTCTCCATGTATAACAGATATTTATTGTATATTTATATAATTTTATGGGACTTTTTTGGAAAAAATGAATCTGGCATTAAATCTTACAAGATCTGCATCAAATTGTAAATATAATTAAGCTATATTTAAATGTACTGATTAACATATAATATATGTTTAAATATAGATGTTTATGTTTTTAAATATCATATATATATATATGTATATATATATACATACACATATACATACATATATATGTAGACAAAAATACCCTTGGCTTTTTGGGACCATGTGACTTTTCTCTAATTGTAAACCAAACATGAGTTTTACAAAGAATATGTGTGTTCTTTTTTCCCGAAACAAAATCTACTTTTATTTTAACAATAAAATCTTCTTGGTAAGGCAGCTAGGCAGCTGTTTCATATTTGGACAAATTGGCAAATGAGGGAGGGTATTTCAAGTGGTTGAAAGGAAAGGAAAGGAAAAAATAATTCCCAGAATTAGACCTTTTTATTTAGCTGAAAACAATAAAGAATAAGGAACTTTGAATTGGGGCCCGGTAGCTTTTATTCGCTTTTAAAATAATGGCTAAACATACATTTATAATTTTCAAATCAAATAACACAGCACAAATGAATTTTATGCAGATGCCCTCATTCCATATGTGCAGCACGCATGCAATGTCCTGAACACACACATGCTACTTTGTACAATTAAGGGTGATTCTAATGCATATGTAAATCCATTCTTTATTGCACAAAGCAGTGCTTATACATTAAGCAAAAGGAACAATAAAAAGCAAACAGATCAGAAACTTGTTTCATCAGAATGGTGCATTACAGAAAATACATAGATTTCTTCTGAAGCTCTATCATTTCATCAAAGAGGTGAAAGTTTCTCCTACATCTGAAACTGTCTATAGAAAAGTAATATGTTTGAAACAATGACATGGACCTAGATTTGGGCTATATCCCCACTAGCATTTACTGTATTTTCATGGTATCACTTCATCATCTTTAAAATTATATAAAGTCTGTCCTCCTTAGTGTTAGTTGAGCAATACAAAAGGAAGCTATGACAATTGATTTATTGAATCCATGGGAGTTAAATCATTATTGTGTGCCACGTTTATTTTAAAGAGATTACTCTATGAAAGTGTTTCTCAGCCTTGACAACAGTAAAATATTTGGAGTTCAGCTCCCAAAATTCCCCAGCCAACAGGTCTTGATCAAGCCCAGTAGTTCCAAATTTCCTTCCGCCAGATGTGAGGCTGCTGGTTTACACAGAGGTAATTTGCCAGTCAACAGTCTGAAGTGGTACAATCTTGAAAATTTAAATTACGCGTAATTTGTCTCTGCAGTCTAATGTTTCCTTTTTAAAAAAAAATAGGACGGGAGGTACATAAACAATAGGCTGTACTCAAATAGTAATATAATGTATGCTTCACTAAGAAGTACTGGATAAAAATGAAAATATTAAATCAATTTATTATTCAGTCATTACTATTACTGTGTAAAGAAACCCATCACTGTATGAGGACATCCTCTTAGTGGATTCCACTATAACTGACATACTTTTAAACAAATTTGCCTTTCCTACAACTGCCAAGCCTTTGTATACTTATGAATACCATTTTCTTATAGCCATCTTGATGATAATATACTGAAGCTAAATTTTAGGAAATCCAAAAACAAAACTTTTCCCACCGACATAAATGCCAATGAATTCTTCAACAGTTTCAAGAAATTGTAGTTCTTTCTATTAAAGGTGAACTATTTACTTAAAAAGACATGCTAGGGGATTCAGTTTTTTTAAAGAAAACAACATGTTGTGGGCACCTCAATATTTAAAAAGATGGCACTCTCACGCTCAACCCTTTTATCCAGACTCATGTAAGACAGCTTATTTTCCTTCTAATTTTGTTGATTTAAAGTCCTCCACATTATTAAATAAAACCTTTCAGATGCATAACAAAACACATCTCCAAAGTGTACAATTAATTTTGTCCAGGCGAATAAACTATATGTGTACTTTATCAATTTAATTGAGACCGAGTGTACAACAGCACATCAACTAAAGCTACAAGGGCTGGTTCAGAAAGACGGGGAGCCTGCATCTCAATCACCCTGCAGTGCCGCCTTTCTATTCTATGGCAGAACAGTTCTTCATCAGTGTGGCATCAATACTACTTCAGCAATAATGCTTAAATACGTTGCTGGAGTTGAATAGCCATTTCAATCTCCTAGAATTTTCTCCAGCTTGTAGCATTACTCTGAAACACTGGGGAAAATTATATAGCAATTCCCAGCAATTTCAACACTGAAATGAGCTCCAGGGTGCAGGGGATTAAGTAGCTAGTACATGCTAACAAATAGTTCAGAGTAGCACTCATATACTTAACACCAATTAGAACCAGAAATAGTGGTCTCCATTTCAGATCTGCAGCAAGCCATGCAGTTTCATTCCCTGAGGAAGCAAAGCATATCATTCTATATTATATAAGGCCAGATATGTCCTACTTTTGTGAGAAATCATGTTACCATTTGCCTTCTCATGATTAATATGTGAGTGCTATATATAGATGCTTGGGCAAGGCTGGCTTTACCATTAGACTGAATGTGGCAGTCATTTTAGATTGCACATACTGAAGGGGAGATGCAGTGTTGACAAATTGGAGGCAGAGCAGATTGTGCCCTAAGGTACATCCAGTCCTGCATCCAGTAAATTAGACGTTTGCCTTCAGGTGGGATGAAAGTTGTTTTTTCATCAGAATTGAAATCAAACTTGATGTATGAATTGAGCTGTATTTTGCTCCCAGGCAACAAAATGTCTTACTCCCACCCTGTGGTTGGAAACTTCATGCCTGATGGACATGTGTAGGTAGATTTGTATTTTGAGGAAGAAGCTCTCAAGAAGATAAAGTTGTACTTCTGATGGAAAAGGTGAAGCATGTGTGTAATTGCCTGTGATGGCGAACCTATGGCATGCGTGCCACGGGTGGCATGCAGAGCCCTCTCTGCGGGCACACGAGTTGTCACCAGGTCAACTCCGCCACGCATGTGTGCATGCCTCCCACTGGCCAGTTGGTTTTTAAGTCATTGTTGGCATATCAGATACCTAAAACCCACATCACTGTCTTCCATTGGGTCCTTCATGAGCTGTTTACAGATCACATAAGAAAACTAAGTAATGTACTTGAGGAAATTAAATTTGAAGTATGATCAGACAATAACATTTTCATTAAGGGCACAAGTTGAACTCTGTTAGATTACTGAAGAAATGAATGCCCTGTAACTAATTTGGGTTCTACAGTTGATCAACCCTTACAATTAGATTCTTTTTATTGCATTCAAATGAAATTTGTCTGCCAATAACTTTAGTCAACTATTCTGTGTTCTGCAATGTGCAACACTGAAAAGTAACGTTTAACTTTCTTTAGTGTGTCATCCTGTTTGAAAAAGGGAGTCCTCTGGTTATGCTTCTCACACTTCTCTGGTTCAGTTGTCTGAGTTCTTCAGATGTGGATCCTAGAATTAAATATATTGTAATAGATGAGATGGAATCTGATTAATACAGTACACAGTGAAACTATTATTTAATACAGTTGGTGTCACGTAACATTCAGAGTTGAAAAATGGGGACAGCAATATCCAGACCATATCAATACATTTAAATTGAACATATGCAACTTTTTGTTCCATTAAGTAAACATAGCAGCTTTAATCTTACTAAAGTTGCCTTGCTCAGTCACACTGTAGGCATCCCATCAAAGTAGGATCTCAGTAGCAATGTTTCTGAAAGTGCTCCATGCTGGACTTCATGGATGCAATAGAAGCTTTTCTATTGCTTCCAGCTTTAAAAAAAAAATCTAAAAATTGGATTTTTAAAATTTAAATAGGATTTTTTAAATTAAATTTATTTTAATAAATTTATTTATTAATATATACATAATGAATTAATTAATTAATTTTGCAACATTGGGGCTGTCAGTAAGTCAGAGGGGGAGCTGGCAGGACAAAACCTATGACAGGATAAAACTTATGATTTAAATCGAGTTGATTTAAATCAAATCCACCCTGGCTTCTGGGGTTATTATATATAATAAACAATGTGGCCACTTTAGTTCTGTGTAAGGCAGAGGTGGGTTCCTACCAATTCGCACCAGTTTGGTAGAACCGGTTTGTCAAATCTACCGAACCGGTTAGAAGAGGTTCCACCAGTGGACGCGGAAAGCAGGCTACACCTACAGAAGAGGTTCCAAAATTTTTTGAAACCCACCACTGGTGTAAGGAGAAGCTAAAGGGAAAGTGAAAGGAATGAAGGAGTCATGGACAGTGATATAAATAGCGAGACAATCAATTAAGAACATCATTAACTCTGCTTAGAGCCAGATCGGTGTAGGCATCAGGGTAGAAACTGAAAGATTGTGAATTCTAGTCCTGTCTTTGGCATAAAGCCAGCTGACTGATCTTAGGCCTGTCACTTTCTCCCAGTCCTAGGAAAAATGCAATAGCAAACCACTTGGGGGGTGGGAGAAACCCTCTAGGGACTTCTCCAGACATTCCCCAAGTTAGATATGATCGAACAAGGGGGGGGGGAACCTTATCTCCTGCTAAGAACTCTTTGAGATGATGACAAGGAGTCACTAACTTTTCAACTCTGCAGTCTCAAGTCTCAAGTCTCAAGTCTCCACTTGGGTTTCTCTTGGTTTCATAAAATGACACACTTCTCTGTAGCGTTTCCAGTGAAGAATGTTTTCTTTCTTTTCCTACCTTCTCTTTCTTTACATCATATTGTTAGCTTTATCTTCTAAAACTTTTAATAGAATATATTACACGCACACACATGAATTTTATATTTCTCTGCATTTATCCTGCCTCTCATCTCAACTCAACTCGTGGCACTCTGAATGTTGGCTCAAGATTCCCCTTCCATATAAATATAGAACAACTGGGGGAAGACTATAAGTGAATGGGTCCTAGCCATTGCTCCAACCTTTTACTGCTCTAAAATAGATGCATGATGGCATGCAGGTTTTTTTTTTAATTCTTTGGATTGATTATCTCTGTGACACTGAACCTCACTTAACCATCCTGCTCTAACTGCAACCATGAGACAACCAAATCCTACCAGTGATGAAGACAGTCCGTCCCAGAAGGGACAAGGCTTGCCAGTCATCCAGGTGAGCTCTTCTGGTATCTAAAAAACCTTTGATCAGAGGCAAGAAAACACTCATCTCCCCACACAAATTTGGGAAAATGCAGACTATTCTTTGGTCTATCCTAAGCCTGGAACCTTAGAAAAAAAAAGAGTAGGAAACATTTATTTAAAAAAAAAGTTGTGTGAAATTCTGTAGTTTTAAATTTTTGTAGGATATTTTATAGCATCGATTCAACCAATGTCATCATAGAATTTTTGCTAACTGTTTAAGTGACATTTTTTGCTTGTGGAAAGCTAGGAGGGATTGTAAGTAATCACAAATGAGTTTATATTTCCTGCTGGCTTTCCAACTGACTTGTGGGAAAGTGTCAGGGAGTGTTGGAAATGACAATTATGTGTCCACAACAGTGCATTTATTCATTCCCTCTATTTTAAAATTTCAGGTAGAAATTAGGCAGAAATTTCTGAAAATTCAATAAATCCATGGAAGATTACCAATAGATGACAATTTGGCTAGATGGGCCACAAGTTCTGATTAATAAATGATTTTGTTCAGGTTATTTTTAGAAAATGTAAAATTCTTTATATTCAGTTTTGATTCTTATGATGATACTTATGCATATTTATTTTTCTAGACAGTGATTTGGAAATACTTCGCCATTAACTTCTTCCAGGATGTTTTTCTATCCTTTTCTACTGCTGGTATTTCCAGTATTATTTTTAAATTGAGAATTGGTCTTTGTAGCCATTAAAAATAGATGTGATAATCATCACTTCACCGAGACAGAAATGTCACATGATGGAAAAACACTGAATCATACACATATTTAGTCCACAGGCAGACGTTTCTCAGTAATTACTAAAATGGCAAAGTGTTGGTCAACCCATATTACTAAAGTTAATTGCCTTATACAATTTTAAAGAAGCAGTTGAATACAGCAGTCCATCTCCTCCTGTCTTCTTTATAAAGGGCAATTCCCATCAAAATGGAGTCATTTTCTCCCAGAAATTGGTATGTCTATGTAATCTGGTTCCTCTTACAGTTCTCCAGAGAAGAGATCATAATCCAAGCAAAGGTTTGTCATTCCTGAGATCTTCATAATACAGAACTATAAAACAACATAACCCTGAGTAATAACATGATATCAGTACTAACACTTGGCCCAACAGTAATTGGCTGTCTGAATGTATGTCTGTATTAGCAAACAGAAGAGTGTTTTTGTGGCCTATTCTAAACCCTCAAATTCTTAAACTAAAGGACAGTTAGCTTGGCTGAAATCTGTAGCTTCTGTTGCTCTCTTGCTTTTGGAAAACTACACAGACACCAAATAGAGAGGGCTGTTATTTTTAGAAGTAGCTCTTTTATTTAAGCACCCAAGGGTTTCTAGCTTTGTTGGAGCTATAAATAGTGAATCCAGATATTTCCTCACAGCTCTAGAAATAAAAATCCCTTGTCTGTGCATTATTTTATGGTGGAATTCACAGCAACATTTCAGTTCTTACAGCAGTCAATGAATGGTAGTTTTTCAGTTCAGTACTGCCAAATGAAAGTTAACAATTATAAATTAGCTTAGCCATCTAATTAAGTGCCAGTTCTTCTCAGTAACAGATTACAGTTTTCCCTAAATTAATGCCAGGATACAAATTCTATCGAAGAGAAAAATAAGGGAGGTTTTCAGTAGTAAGTTATAATGGATGGCCCTCTCAAAATTAATTCCTACTAGACAACATGTGATCCACTGGACCATCATTTCAGAGGTATTTCCTTACCTAAAACAGAAACTGGATGACCATGGGCAGGCAAAAAAGCAGCGGTAATGGAAGCAACGTCAACTTCCAGTTTTCCCAATGATTTTCCTGTAGAAAGTTGGTAAAGCTTCCTTCCTTCTTTCCTTCCTTCTTTTTACCCTCCCCTGCCCTTCCCTTTCAGCAAACAAGATAGTGGCTCCCGCCCTCACCCTCTCCCTTTCTCTTTTTCCTTCCTCCTCCCTCCCTCCTTTCTTTCCCTTCCTCTTCTTTCCTGTTCCTTCCTTTCTCCCTTTGTTCCATCCTCCCTGTTCCATCCCTTCACCCATCTTTCCCTCCTTCCTTCTGGCATATGGTGGACAGTTACAGCCTATATTCTGAGGTCCACCTCCCAATTTACCACCTAAAAGCCTCCCCCTGCTTCTCAGGATTCCCCAGGCCTTTGCCTTTTCCCAAGCCAGCTATTCAACCAGGCAAGGGAGCCGAAAGTCTTTGAGCAGAAGCAACCAACACAGAGAGGGCAGTCGCAGCCTGTAGGCCAAGGCCTGCTTCCCATCCAGCCACCCAAGGAACTTGACCTGCTCCTCAACCAGCTTCAGGGCCCAGCAGCATCCAGCAAAACCATTTTGGTTTTGTTTTTGCAGAGGAGTTCATTTGTTTGTGAAGTTTATGGAAGCCTCCCTAAAAAATGGAGTCTCCTAAAGTCTCGCAAGAATACGGCTTGCTAGAAGAATACTAAAAGGTTGCCATGAGGCCAGCAGCCTCTGTAAGAAATCTGATGCATCAACCAGGCTCCTCTGGAAAAACAAATGGCTAGATGGGAAGTAGGTCTAGGGTCTGTAACTGCCATCTGTGCGCCAGATGCTTTTGCTGACTGGCTTTAGCCTCCCTTGCCTTGCTGAATAGCTGGCGTGGAGAGGCCAAGGCCTGGAGAATCCCAGGTAACAGGGAGCCGAGTACCAAGTGCCTTGGGGATGGGTGAGACCTTGGGAGGCCCAGGGCAGGTGGGCCTGGGTCTATGCTAGTCACCCAAGGCCTCCCCCACCCCTAAGACAATCCATTCTCAACTTAACAACCTGCACATTTAACAATTTCATTGGGGAAAGCAGCGATGGAGGATTACTAAGTGAGATGCTTCACTTAAGGACCATTGCAACATGTGACTATAATGGGCAGGCTCTATTGTGGTCATAAGTCAAGGACTACCTGTATTTGATGAGAACCTAGGTAGGCTGTAAATTGAAATGAACATTCTGTTATTTTTAGTGGTAATCCAATAAAGTATTAGATTTTCGGAAGAATGAGTTTTACAAAATCTATATATATAAAAGCGAAATACCACTCATGCATCATCACTAAATCTCCAGAACCATAAAGTCTACAAACTTCAAATTTGCCATGTATGTTCCTCTTGGCTTCTAGGTGCTCAGTAAGAAAGGATTTTTTGAAATGACCATCAGACCATTAGTATTTCCTATATTATTATTAACATGCTTAATGCTAAGGAGTTCTACTCCCCCTCCCCACCTCAAAAGAAATCTGTTCCAAATGCAAAACACAAGCAGAGGAGAAGAGTTTCAGTTTTACTTTTACAGCAGCAAGCAGCTTTACTACAGAACAGTTGAGCTAAGCCACGGTTAATCTGTGCCTGGTGCCCTGCTCTAAAGTGGCAGAATGAGAGTCCCAGGATGTGCTGCAGTGGTGATAAAGTTCACCTCCTTCCTGAATTACAAAGATTTCTCACCCACCAGCATCCAATGGAAAAGCACATTCTTTCTGCTCTCTGGAAGTACAACGGATGCTTCCAAATGACATCTTTTGGAGCCAGGGAGGTGAAGGAGGGAAATTTTAGGCCAACATTCAAAGTGCAGGGGCAGGTCTACCACAGAATAGGGAGTATGGGGGGGGGGGCTCAGCAGCAGCCTTCATTTCTCCATATATACTTTATTGATGATGACAATAAGAAGGACATCCATTGTGGCATCTACCCAGGCTTTAATTCACAACTGGTTAGCCAACTGCAGAAGTTGCTGCATGAACATAAGTATATTCTGGAACTTAAGGCTGCTGTTGATTCTGTTCCTAAGGGCCACAAGGACTTCCAAGTGGTGATTAATGCCAATACGAAGCCTTCTGGAGAGCGCCAAGGTCATTTCAATGCCCCCATGACTACAGAACGGCTGTTCTCATTGTCGGCCAGGATTTTGAGAAGAGAGATATCATTCTCCACAGCAGAGACAACAGGTTGTTACAGATCAGTGAGATGCACTATGCCTATGACACTCTCCAGTACCCTCTGATGTTCTGACGTGGAGAAAATGGCTATTACATCAATATAGCTCAGTGCAACCCAAACACAAAAGTCCCTCTTAAGAAGACCATGCTGCTGCTGCCTTCTATAGCTACAGGATAATTGAGGAGGATGGTGAAGAATGCTAACTACTGCTGTTCTAGTTCTGTAGCGAAGCATGGATTTTTCAAAATGACCATCAGATCATTAGTATTTCTTATACATAAATTAACATGCTCTGATGCTAAGGAGTGTTACCCCCTTCCCCACCTTAAATGAACAGTGTTCCAATTGCTAGTTGACTTATATTAATACGTGCTGATGCTAAGGAGTTAGACATTCTACTCCCCCTCCCCACCTGAAAAGAACTCTGTTCCAACTGCCAGTTGCCTCACATCTCGTTACCTCAGTTCAAACTGGCAGACATTCCACTCCTTCACTCAGGAGCGGTCCTTACAGTACTAAATGTTGATATCTCACCAAAATGTCTACGCCTTCCACTTATGGAACTGCTTCCAGACTCAAGGCGACGGGAGCAATATTTCCTTACGTGTTTCAATCACCGAGCACCACTGAGCCAATGGATTGTGAATCAAATTTCTCCTACATAGCCCGATCACATAGTTTCATCGTGAAGCACAGGTATCCAACTAGTGCCCTATATAACTAAACAAAGGACTGATTTCCCCCCACCAAGTTACATTTGCTACACATACTGGATGGCCAGAAAAAGGAATTACAAAGTATAAAAAAACTGATTAAATTTTTACTTCAGCCAGCCAAGTTAGTCATTACTAAACAATGGAAATATCTAGATAATATCTCAATAAATGGATGGTATAAAACCTGGCCTATAGCGTAGCTTGAAAATGACTCTAATAAATACATTGCATGACAAGCCAAAGTAATGAATTTTGTTTTACAAGGAATTGTGGGGTTTCACTGTTTATGTAAGAGATAAGCACCCTGGTAATAGCTTATATCAGAAATTATGAGAATATTAAAATGTACCAGCACTATGTAAGTAAGATTCAGTACTGGGGCTGGGAGAGGGAGAGAGAGAAGCAGAGGGAGAGGGAGAGGGGGGGGAGAGAGAATCCTATTCTTCTTGTATCTGATTAGATGTCCAAACATTGTTCAGAAATACTCTCTCAGCACTATCATCCATGCACTGGGTTTGAACTCTAAGGGAATGTAAAGAGGATTTCTTGCTAGATCCTTTCTATTTATACAACTCAACTTACCCCAGAGGATCAAAAGTTCCTAGTAATCATTATTTTAGAAAGCCATTGCGAAGACAGCATCGCTACTAGATGTATTAATTGTTGTTTAATAATACCTCATGCTTTTGGTTGAAATTCTAAGATATAAACTGATTCATTAAAGCTACTTCCAAATTCTCAGTGCCATCATTGGAGTCTGGTGATCAATCTCTGAAAAATATGGAGAAAGAATACAGAGTGATATTAAGGTAATATTGTAATAATGTAATATTAACAGACAGGGAGGCCTGGAGGAACTTTGTCCATGAGGTCATGATGGGTCGGACACAACATCACAACAACAACATTAACAGCATTAATTTTTTAACATCCAAAAAACCTATATTTAAAACTTGTCTTTCTTTCTTCAAAAAGTTGCCTTATATTACAATTGCAACACAGGAAGAACCATATACTGACAATGGTGAGAAACTCTGAAAGAACAGAGGATGGTCTTTACAATAAGCTCTGTTTATTGTGGGTAGAAACATGTCTGAAATGAGTATATTTAAGCTCTCCTGATTTGAAAGAAACATGTACATAATTAAAAACAGTCATATTTGCATATGTTTATGTTGGCTGCATTGTACTCATTTATCTTTTTCTCTAGTAAACCTACAGGTTCCTTTCTCAAGTTTATTTCAAGTCAAGATGGTACTCAGTGCATATAGGCCACCAGTTTCTCATTATATTCTCACAAAGTATAGGAGAGAAGAATAAGCTCTATTATCACTGTTATGTTGTATACAGTTCCCATCATTCATGCACACCATATTCATGCTGAACCAGATAGGCAGGTTTTAACACCAGGCACAAATGTGTATACCCTAATCAAGGAGCTACCAAGGAAAACCAACACTTGTAAGCAAGCTACTGTATACAGTAGCCAACCCCACACTTACAATGATGATGTTACATAGTTGGGTAATGAAACATATGCAAGCAAACAACCAAATTTAGAGAACATCAATGACTCCATAGTTCAGCTTGAGATGTCTATATTTCTTCAATCAAACATAAGACTCTGGAAAGCTTATAGCATCAAAAACAGAGATCATGTGCATCATGAAGAAAATGTACAGAATTTCAGCTGTCCTTGGTACCCATCTTAACCCAAAGTCGGGGGGGGGGAGGAAGCCCGGTTTTCTGTGTTAAGATCACCAGAATCTTCAAGGGAATGTGGGGCTCCCATAGAAACACACACAAAAAAAACGTGCTGGTAGATTATATTCATAGTTAAAGGGACTTAAAGTGCCCTCACTCTTACATGACAGGCAGAAACTACCAAAACTTGGAAAAAAATATGGCTTTACGCTATGAAGAACTTTATAGGCGATAACCAGAGCCAAGGTGAGCCAAGGTGGCACAGTGGTTAAATGCAGCACTGCAGGCTACTGCTAGATCAGCAGGTCAGCGGTTCAAATCTCACCGGCTCAGGGTTGACTCAGCCTTCCATCCTTCCGAGGTGGGTAAAATGAGGACCCAGATTGTTGGGGGCAATATGCTGACTCTCTGTAAACCGCTTAGAGAGACCTGAAAGGCCTATGAAGCGGTATATAAGTCTACTGCTATTGCTAAAAACCAACAACATATCTCAATGATGATACATAAGCTTAGCAAAGCATGCCCATTACTGTCCTGAACTGCACATTTTATCTAAATCAAATGTAGATTTTGAGTGTCTTCAAGGGCAGTTCCATATAGAATATATTGTAGTAATCCACTTATGATATGACTAGGGTACAAGGGACAGTCCAGAGGGTTTCTGCTCCAGAAATGAGCAAAAGTAGTGCAGTACATGATATTTGATTAGGTACTGTTCCGAGAGGGATATGCAGCTACGAAATATGAAGTATAAAGAATACAATACAGTACAATACAGTACAATACAATACAATACATCCCTCAGATTGCCTCCTAGTCTTGAATAGGGAAGTGCCACCTCATCGATATATTTCTTTTCTTTTTCCTTTTTTGACATACACACATTTTAAGAATGTTTGCTAATCTTCCTACTGCAGTCAGCAACACTGTGGTATTTTTGCTTCTTCTCACATACCCAACTCATTTTCATTTTCTCATTTTTAATAACTGTTGTATCTGAATTTTAAAAATACACAAATCCACCTCTTTCCTCAAATTCATCATTTGTTTTCAACTTACAATTATTTGCTCCACATTTCCTGTCCAATATAATTGTTTTGGGTTTTGATAAATTAATGTCTACTCGATACTTCTTGCATCATTCATTCTATCCTAGCCGTCAATGTTATTTGAGATGATTTCAATACCACTTTGAAATAGTTGCACTATAATACACATTATTATAGCTTGTGTATAATGGAATTCTGATAAAATTCTCAGGGAACCCAGATACCCAAGGATACTTGTTGCCAGGAATATTTTCCTACTCTATATTCAGTTACTTTCAACAAACCATAGTGTCTGCCAAATATTTGCCTGACATTGTAATCCAGAATGGCTTTTTAATTGATAACAATGAAGATCCTTTTGAATTCCCACCCTAAAAGTGAATTAGTATTATAGCTTGGTGTATTTTGGCAGATGGCCAATCTGAAAACAAAGAAGACTACAGAAAAGTTTAATGTCCAAGTTCTAGTCAAGCAGAGTGAAAATTCTGCTGAAAGCCAGTGCAGTGTATTGGTTCAGATGTTAAACTTGGCATGGGGAGGTCTAATTCATGTCCGCAGTTGATACAGAATTCACAGAATTTGAAATTTATGACACTTTTCTTATTACATCACAAGCTTGTCATAGGTTAAAGTTAGGGTAGATCCTTGTCTGTCTGCTGTCTGTCTATCATCTAATCTAATCTCTCACGTTCAACTCGCAGAAGAATAGCAAAATAAAAATACAATAAACAATTGTTTAATATATCTTTATTATTAGATCCTTTAGTAGGGAAATATACAGTCAAGGAAGCATTTGCTAAATTGAGAAAACCATGAAAGAAAGAATTTTCAATTTAGGGCTAAACAGTTAATCTCAATCTGCCAGGTATTTCCAAGGAGGCAACTATCCCCCAAATACCTCTCATTCTAAATATAATTTTATTTACATATTTATTTTACAATATTTATAACCTGCTTTAAATGTAATGTCCCGAGTGGGGAACAAACAAGATCCGAAAATGCATAAAATGCAAATAATAAAAAATAACAATGAAACTCAATGCATTAAAGGCCCCGTTCTCTTACTTTAATAGTCAAACCCTTGTGGGAACATCACTGCTTTGGCCTGTTACTCACAGAATAGGGACCATCTGTGCATCTAGGGTATTCAGTAAAATGGGGGTGACCACTGAGAAGACTATTACCTGCCCAAGATGCTTGATTTAGAAATGCCATGTTCCTTTTTTAAAATTTTATTTTCTGTGGGTTGATGGGAGGGATTTGCTACTCTAGACCCAAAGCCATTTAGTACTAATTTCTTTCCTTCTTGGGCATCTTGATGAGAGGCACCAACCTTATGTTCCTTTACTGCTGTCACAGGGGTAGTAGCAATCTGACAGATGAGTCATTATTGATATAAGAAAGCCCCTGATCCCAAATCCCACAGGTCAGGTTCAAGAATCCATTTGGCAAAAGTGGCAACACAGAAGTCCCTCTTTTAGCAAATAGCAATGTTACTAAACCTCATATTTCAAGCCCAAATCCAAACCTAAAATCTGCTCTAAAACACCCTTTAAAAGTCTGTTTGAGAAATGAAAGCTTTTCGCCTCTGTAGTGTTGGAAGAAATGTCCTTCTGGGTTCAGCTCCAAGTGGAGGAAAAGACACTGGAGACATAGAAGCTGCTTGGAAAGATGGTTTTAATGGTGGACAGGACCACATGGCTTGAGTCCTGAACAGAAAAGGTGATCACATGCTTCAATGTTGGGTGAAGAAGAAGAGAGAGCGCGAGGAAGGGCCTTGCTGGTTTTTTAATAATCTGTTTGGCCCTACCTCTCTGTTTCCTGTTCCTGTGTAAGAAATGTATTCTGATTGGTTGTCAGAGTCCCATGGGGCCAGGTTTTGAGTTTCCAGATGCCATGTGGTGAGTTTCTGTGGAAGGCTAATATTATCCTGCCTTAATCCCACCACCCTGGAGCAGAAAGGGAGAATTCTTTATTATGTAGAATAGATTTGCTTGGGCATTTTAATGGGCCATTGAAGAAAGTGGGGGCTATTAAGAGTGAGTCTGTTTCCTGCCTAAAAACATGTTTCTCCATTTCTCATCCAGGGAAATATAATATTCTGCCTTTTCAATATTTCCTAGGATATTTTATTTTTCTAGGAGAAGGCTGGGTGCTAACTTCCTACAGTAGAGAAGCAGCAGCAACTATCAAACAACTTGACTTTCCCTCCCCACAACTTGCCTCTTGCCTTCCATTCATTCTTCTCATAGCAACTCTGCCCTATGCTTATCATTTTATCTCTACGAAAAGTTGTTGACTGGCATTCTTCCTTATACCAAGATAATAGACAGCGACTTACAGAGTTGGATGGATGCAATGGCTACCGCTGGCCAAAGCTTTAATCTCACTTGGTCAGACTCCCATTCCTGAAGACCCTAATGTGCTAATCCCACTGTTCAGCTGTTTCAGCTGCAGGCTGACAAACCTCTGATCTCATCCATTTGCCTTGCACTGAAGAGCCATATAAAGCAGGGATGGCTGGTGCCTGGGTCACAAATAGGTGTAAGTGTGACCCAGGAGCTTGGCAGACAAAATATTTCAGGGTCTAGAGCCTCATTATATGGGAAGAGTTTTGCATAGCATCCACACCAATCCATCACGTTGCTTGCTGCATTTCACACAAAAGAAAAAAGAATGATATACCCAGGGCTGCCAAGAGAATTATTAAGTGCTGGAACAAGTCTAATATAGGCCCCCTCACCTACACATGGACACATGTTTCTGTTTTTCCCTGCATACTTGACCTCCAGATTTTTCAGATGACATTTCATAACCATTCATAAACTGAAATGAAATATAAAATATATTGATAAATGAAATGAAACTAAACTTGCACACTTAAATTAATAAGTAGTGAGATTAAAATTTAATAAATTACATAAATAACTGTTCACTGAGTTTCAGATTAATAAAGGTTATGTCAAACAAGGCTGCAGGGAGTTTTTTCTATACACACAAAGTATATAGAGTATGAAGTATAGATCTAATATTGTTTTTCTTTTCAAAAATTTGGTTTTGTAAAAAAAAATTAAAATCCCTTTCATAGGCCCCCTTTGAACTCCATGGCCCCCAGAACAATGTACCATCTGCACCCGCCTCTCCTCAGGCCTGGATAGTAGCAGGAATGTTCAAAACACCAATCACAGATTCAAGAGAAATAGGTTCTTCTGTTGGAACTTAGCAGAACAAAGGGCTAAATTAACTCGCTCCTGTCCCAGGATATCAATTGAGGTTTGGGTTTCTTCAAGCCGGAGGGTCTGCTGAAGAAAGTAAAAAACAACAGCACTTCAATATGTTGGCTGCATAATCAAGGCCCAACCCCTTTCATAACTAAGCTTTATCTATCTACACAACCCCATCTGAGTGTAGGAAGTTATCACCCAGCCCTCTCCCAGAAAAATGAAATATCCTAGGAAATATTGAAAAGGCAGAATATTTATCTGGATGTGGAAAGAAAGAAACATGTTTTAAAAGACAGAATAGCTGCCTGTAGCTTCCTGCCCATCCTCACCTTGTTAATGGGCCATTAAGAAGGCCAAGCTAGTCCACTTTACATAATAAAGACTTCTCCACTGCAGCTCCAGGGGGATGGGAGTAAAAGCATGATAATATTGGTCCTTTACTCAACTGACCACATGGCATCTGAGAACTCAACCAAACCTGGATTCAAAATACAGCCTAGAGAGTTGCCCCTGCATGGGCCCAGGGGAGTCTGACAACCAATCAGAATACATTTCTTACACAGGAACAGGAAACAAAGAGGTGGGACTGAACAGGTTATAAAAAGCCTAGCAAGCCCCTCCCTCACCACTTCTCTTCTTCTCCACCAACATTGAAACATGTGATCATCTTTTCTGTTCAGGGCTCAAGCCATGTGGCCCTGTCCAACAATAAACCATCTTTCCAAGCAGCCTCCATGTCTCCAGTGTCTTTTCCCCCATTTGGAGCCGAACCGAGAAGGACATTTCTTTCATCATGAGGAAGGTAGGGTTGAGAGAGTGACTAGTTTAAAATCATTTAGCAGCTTCATGGATAAATTAGGAATTGAATCTGGATCTCCCCAGTATGCTCCAACACACTAGTCATACATTGCGTCTAAATTTCCAAGCCTGCTACTAAAAACAGAAACTGTAGCGAAATGGGTAATGAAGCTTTTAAACTTTTGCTTTAAAAGCCTGCATTCATTCATTTAGAAGTGAAGTAATTGGTTCAGTAACAATGCCAATACAATATAGTCATCATGATCTTAAATAATCTGGCAGCAAAGAAGGAAGCAAAAAAAGAAAAAAGGGAAAGGGGGAAAAAAGCCACACACAAAGGCTAACATAGCAGCAACAGCCGCTGCTACAAATCCTTGGCAACTCTATTATAACCCAACAATAACAATCGTTCTTGCCAAGTACAGGACCCATTCAACGTGAGGCCACAGCCTAACTGCTAAGATGAAGCCAGAGAACTCGTCCCACGCAAACTGCACAATGCCTCCTCCCCATCAAAGCCACCCAAACCTTCAAGGGCAGGAGGCAAGGCCTCTCAATCCCCAAACCATCTCAGCAGTGGTAGTGAGTTCTATGGGGATGCCATCAAAATACTCATCATTCTGTAGGACAACATTTGTCTGCACAGAAGGAAGTAGGTGTGGGGGAGTTCTTATGACTGTGCAAGACAGAGAATAAAATCTAAATTACACTCAGCTAGAGAGGAACACAGAACAGAAAGCTCAGAAGGATCCCAAGAGATATATAATTATTTCTTCCACCACCCTTCTGAAGATAAAATCCCACAGTATTGTACCAAAAGTACCTTGTGCAAAACTGTAGGCCTGTAAAATGTCAGAAAATGTAATCCTATAAAGTGGGTATCTGGTATAAGGGACTGGAAAGAACTGCAGCATGTAGTCCAGTAAGCTTTGTTTAGTTCTAATTGATAGATATTTGAGATTAGATGATAGCACTTGGCTGATCTTGAGAAAGCTAAACTGCATTGGAATTGGTCAGTACTTGGATAAATGGTTACAGTAAACCTTCTGAATTATATCCCAGTGGTGAAATTCAAAAAGTTTCCCTACTGGTTCTGTGGGCATGGTTTTGTGGATGTGGCTTGGTGGTTATGTGACTGGGCAGGCGTGGCTTGGTGGTCATGTGACCGGGTGGTTGTGGCTGCACAACTGACTCACACACAATGTAAACGCAGCTGGACTTCACACAAATGTCCCCTGCAACAAGCAGGAACCTCACAGACAATCAGGCACAGCTGATTGTTGCACAGCTGATTGTTGGAACTTTTTAAAAACTTTTTAAAGCATTTTTTTTACTACCGATTCAGGTGAACACTAGCATTTTTTACTATCAGTTCGGATGAACCAGCCCGAACCGGTAGCATTTCACCCCTGCTATATCCTGATTTGGGAGGTATAAAAACATCTTTGAAGATGGCAGTGATAAAATATTTCTGTATTGTTACCAAGAAAATTACGTTGATATGTCTATGAAATCGTGACCCGTTGAAAGAGCGAACGAAAAAACTAAACCGCATCGCTGATGTCATCAACGCGGCTACAACAGCCAGCGCGGAGAAAGAAGGGCGCTTTAAATAGCGCGTTGAAAGAAAGCCGATTCAACTTAAGGTAAGGGTTAGGTTTAGGGTTAGCTCTAGGGTTAGCTCTAGGGTTAGGTTAAGGGTTAGGGTTAGGGTTAGGTTTCGGGTTAGGTTAAGGGTTAGGATTAGGTTTAGGGTTAGGTTAAGGGTTAGGTTTAGGGTTAGGTTAAGGGTTAGGTTTAGGGTTAGGTTTAGGGTTAGGTTTAGGTTTAGGGGTTAAGTTTAGGTTTAGGGTTTACAGCGTGCTTCTGTCTCTGCGCTGTTGTTGTCCTGTTGATGGCGTCAGCAACGCGGTTTAGTCGGGTGCGGTTTTGTCGTTCACCCTTTTGTTGGTGAACCCTATGAAATGATCAGGTATCAAACTCAAATGGAAGGAGATTTTGCTTTTGACTAATCACGAAGTGAGCCAGCACTCTCATGTTCATTTATAAGGCACTTTTTGAAAACTGTCCCTAAACTACATTAGGAAATAAAATTTGTAGCTAGCTTCGGTGCAAGACTTAGTTTGGAAGTAAGCCAACTTATCCAGAAAGCAGACAAAGCTAAGCAGAAATAATAAAGATATTTCTTCTGGATGCATAGGAGGAAGTGAAAAAATGTAGCAAATAAAGTAATGCTTTACAAATGATTATGTTCCCACAACAGCCACTATATGAATAAATAAGTCTCAGTAGCAGCTATTTTGAAATAATACCTATAATATGTTTTCAAAATCCCCAATGTGTCTATCAGCATCAGATGACTGAAAACCTGTATTTTAAGCAATAAAATAATTGGTACTAATGTAGTATGATGGCTTGTATAGACAAGAGTCCTGTAGTAGAAATGTCCCTCTTGGTTTACACACAATGGTCTCATCTCTTTCTTTGGGTAGTTGCTTGGCAGTTACTGCTGCCACCACTTATTGTATCTTCCAAGGAGACATCATCTTGACCAGTGGTGGGATTCAAATAATTTAACAATTGGTTCTCTGCCCTAATGACCAGCTGGGTAGGCGTGGCTTGGTGGTCATGTGACTGGGTGGGCTCATGTCCATGGGCACTTCGCTTTAGCTGTTACAATATAATAAGGGTTAGCCGGAGAGCAGTTTCTGTAAGCGGTGCAATAAAGATTAGGCTAGAAACAACACCAGAATGTTTCCTTCCTGCCTTACTTATAAATTTAGCCCTGTAAAGTGGGAAAAAACAAAATGAGATTTCTTCCAACAACCGGTTCTCCAAACCACTGTTCCCTCTAAGGTGCGCGCCTGTGCGGCCGCACACATGGAAAGAAATCCCCGCGCAGCAGTTTCTAACTGCCGCGCAGAGATTTCTACCAAAGCAAACGTGGGGAAGTCCTTTGCAGGTGGCTAGAACTGGCCGCCCACAAAGGACCTCCCCAGACTTGTTTTGATGAGCCGCCAGTCCTCTTGCTTCTTCTCCTTCACCAGCAAAGCTCCCGCTGGCGCCCCCGCCCATGGCAGTGGCAGTGGTGCCTCTCCCTCCACGCGGAGCACCTGAGCTGACTCCCACGTTATCCCTCCCCCTTCCTCCTCTGCCGTGCTTTTGAGGCCGCGGGAGCTAGTAGGCGGAGGTGGAGGTGGCGGCAGGGGTAACCCAGAGCCCAGAGGAGGAAGGGGGAGGGATAACGCGGGAGCCAGCTCAGGTGCTCCGCATGGAGGGAGAGGCACCACTGCCACTGCCACGGGCGGGGGCGCCAGCGGGAGCTTTGCTGGTGAAGGAGAAGAAGCAAGAGAGGACTGGCGGCTTTGAAATGCAACCCCCTGGTCCCGCCGGCCGCGGATTTGATTCGGCTTAAGTGGGGGCCGAAAACATGCTGAGCCGACTTTGCGCAGTGAGGCGGAGTAATTCAACACCCCCCAAAAGAACGTGTGTGTGTGTGTGTGTGTGAGAGAGAGAGAGAGAGAGAGAGAATTGGATCAAAATTGGTGGCCAAAGGAGTGGAGGGAGGGAGGGAAGGAAGGGAGGGAGGGAGGGAGGAAGGAAGCCCTGCCCCCTGTGAAAAAAACTGAAGATGGAGCAGTGAATGAATAAACCATAAAAGCAACAAACAGTTAATGCGTAAGTAAGCTGAGGAGCAAGTTCTCAACTAAGGAAGAAATATAAGAAAGAAATATAAAAAGCTCAATATGCCAAAACACTTATTTTAGTCTTCATTTAATTACTTGTATTGTAGTCTGATGTAACATCTTTTTAAAGTTAACGTTAGTTAGAAAAGATAGGGTACAAAACTTAAATAATAAAAAAATTGTACATTCATTTTGAAAAATAAATGCAATACTTGATTAATTTCATATCTTTATTTAAAATAGTTTTGGCATGGCATATGATTTTATTGACTCAGTTGGAAATGATGTGGATGTTGTATCTGATTCTGAGGTATATATATTCTTAAGTAACATAACATATAGCATATTGTCCAAACTTGCTAGACTATTTAATTATCTTACTACTTTAAAGGGGGAGAGTTTCATGATAAATTATTTTATTACATTTATGTTGCATTTATATATTATATTTATTACATTTATATTCCACATTATATATTTGTATTGTTATTTTAGTGTATATTGTCAATTTCGATAGATATTATATTGATATATCAATACTGATTTTAATCATACTAAATAACAATTACTGCTATTATTTATCAGCATTACATATTTACAGTTTTTAATATTGAGTTAGTCATATTTTAGAATAATAGCGTTATCTTTTAATAGGATAATTGGCAAAATCTAATTCACATGTGATGGGTTGCATTCCAAAGGAATGTGAGAGGACAGGTTGCCTGCAAAATGCCAGGACCCAGGACCCTGTTGGTGCCATGTCTCTCTCTAGCCAGTCTAACAATCTAAAAGCTGAGCAGAGAGCCTTTTTTTTTTTTCAGGGTGAGCGGAAAAGTATAGTGTTTGAGTGGCACTTTTCATGTCTGGCATTCATCGGGCTGAAACCTTGCTCGCAATTGGCGCTTGACGCTTGGAAGGTTGCGCAAATGTCCAGCAGACGCGACAGCAGTTCAAACTGTGGCTCTCTTAGGTGCTCAGGCATGAAACTGTGCAGCTCACACACTATACTTTTCCGCTCACACTGAAAAAAAATTAGAGGGATCATTGCTCCAAACTGCTTAGAAAGTTAACAACCAGTTCTCCCCGAATAGGTGCGAGCTGGCTGAATCCCACCACTGATCTTGACCCTGAGGTGTGAAAGAGCTTAATTAGCATCATTCTAATCCAGGGTTTGGGGTTTGTTTGTTTTCTTGGCTAGACTTGCTTATGTATTCCTGAGAAATAAATGGATTCCAAAATTAAAATTCCAATGAATTTTCCATCATCTTCTAGATTCCAACCTTTAATCAGAATCTCAGGCAAAGCAAGTTAGGTGTTTCCTTTTCCTATTTCCGATATGCAGCTTGTGTCCAGGGAAAATCTGACTTGTGCATCTAAGACTAGGCAACTCTCCTTCACAAAGCTGTAGAATTCATATTTGTGATGAGTAAATACAGTATGTACACTTATTTGTAAAGAGGCTGAGAAAGAACTGGGAGAAATGCTAGACATAAATACTGCACAGATGGGAGATGATTTGTTAGCCATTTGTCTCATAAATGGCAGGTCAGTCCAACTTGCAAATAGCCTGGGGAGAAGAGGTTCAAAATGTTCAAAGGAACTGTGTCCTGAAGAAAAGGGCCTAGAGGATCTTAATGCAGTTTCCAAGCTTATTTACTTTATCCCCAACCTTTGCGTTAAAACACCTTACTGAAGTCTGTGTAATTCTTGCTTCCATGACAATGCCCTGCTGTGAGGTCTGGATGCTGTGTCTGGCGTGAGGATTTGACAATCTGCAGCACTGATCATGAAAGATGGCTTCACTAAATTTCCAGTTTCCAAAATTAAAAAATGTATCCATAGCTCTTTCTGAATAAAAGATGTAAATTTTCATGCACATTACTTATATTTCTTTCTTAAAACTGATAACTGTTTTGTTATATTTTGCAATTAACTCTAGCATCCCATTCCCTGATAGGAAACTGAAAAGGAAAGAAAGGAAGCTGTTATCTAATACATTTTAAATTTATTCCATGTTATGTGTACAATGTTACATGAGACAGTGATCTGAGCAATTAATTAATTTTCAATTAGCTTCAGTTAAGTATTACAAGATTTTAAGTAGAGGGTGTATGGCCACCTATCAGGAATGAAATTAGTCTAGATTTTTCTCCAAATTTCCTTTTTCTTTTAAAACTCTTTAATTCTATATACATCCCACTAATAAGACTTGACAGGGAGAAGGGATACCACAGAAAACTCAATTACCCAATTGTATTTAATTAATAAAATTTATGCAAGGTACTTAAATTATAAACTAGTAAATTGCCTGGATTCAGAGCAGATTATCTGTGATGAACAGGTCAACTTTACACTAAGATATTTAGACCATGTCTTTATCTTACCCATCCTGCCATAGACAAGATCTGTATGCAGCCTTTGTTGACCTTAAATCTGTAAAATTTGCGGAAGAGAAATTTAAAAGAGCCCCTTATAATGACTAATTATATCCTGTGGATGGGACAGAAGAAAATCCCTAAGCCCGTGATGGCGAACCTATGGCAAGTATGCCAGAGGTGGCACACAGTGCCGTCTCTGTAGGCATGCGAGTCATCGCCCCAGCTCAGCTCTGCCACGCATGGATGCATGCCTCCAGCCAGCCAGCTGGTCTTTGTCATGCATGTGCAGGGGGCAGGGCTCAGGGAGCAAGGCGCACATGGAGGATCGTGTACACATACATAGGGGCAAGGCGCATGTGCAGGACCCACATGAGAGGCAGGGCACATGCAGGGGAGTTTTGCGTGCATGTGGGGGGGCACATGCGCGGGGCCTGCACGTGCATTGCATTTTGGGGGTTCGGGCACGCACTTTGGCCACTCGGTTCAGAAAAGGTTAGCTATCACTAGCCTAAGCCATGTTTCATTACTATAAAGATATTAAAAACAGATATATTGTACCACTTTTAGACAACTTCTCAGGACACATAGAACACTTTTTATGTCCAACTATGTTACCAATCAGTACAATCTTACTTCTCTGACAGAACAAAAACATTCTTTTGCTGCTTTTAAAATCAGAAGCCAAATTCGGATCTAGCACGAAAATCATTTTTTCCTTAGGTTTTAAAAAAAATACTAATTGATTCCTGGTGGTTTATTTTTATTTTGGTCAGCTTTTAAACAATAACACAAAAACATTTTTCTGTGTTTTTCTTTCTATATTTGGGTCTATGACCGTAAGTAGAATAAAATAAAAAGAAAATGCCCTTACAATCATTGTAAGAGTGCTGTACATTTGTTCTCCCAAGTACAAATTTAACCTAATCTCCTGGAATATCGTCTCAAAATCAGATTCTAATAAATAGTTTATTAAAATATTTCTAGCACTTTAGAAAAGCACAACTGTTACATAATTCAATAGTAAAAATGCAGAGAGAGAAGAGACGGTAGGTTTATTTTAGATAATCTAACTTGATTGGTACAATATGGCTGAAGATAAGCCACAGCTAGATAGATACATAGAAAAAAGTACACTTTGCAGTTCAAAAGTTACATTAAGATTTATCCTCTGTCCGTTTGCAAATTAAGCCACTGTTTTCAATAATTATTTCCTACCTGGGCCATGTAATTGAATGTCCATGGGGCTGTTCAGTGATTAACTTCACACAAAAAAATGGTCATTAAAGTTAACAGAATAATAAAGGCTCTTCTGAACTCTTCTGAATTCAAGTTCAGTCAATTATGGGCATTCATATCCATTCGGGGATAGTAATGTATAGTTATATATTCTGGAGTAGAGAACTGCCTTCCAATCAGCACTTGCTCTTTTCACTAATAGCTGAACCGAAGAAACTATCAACCCAAAAACGTTATCAACCAATTACTGCTCACTTGCAATGAATAACTGTACCTGCTTATGTATACTATCCTTCCCTCTCCTTCACAAAAATGGAAGAAGACAATTTGTTAACTCCTCTTCATGCATTTTAGGCTTATCATAGTGGCAACCTTCACACTGTCCCATGCTCCTAGTATGTTAGCAATTCTGTATTTAGGTTCTTTTTTTTTTCTTTTTTTTGCAAATGTGCCAGCATGCTGCTACTATATTATCCCAAAATGGGGCCAAGGGGAAGGGGAGTCCCCTCCAATAAGAAAACAAAGTGCCCCTTTTAACACAAAGTGGCAATATACTAACGTTTTATGTTAGCTTTGAAATAGCATTTCCCCATTCATAGATGCCACTAGTATAGTGCTCTGTCTAAAATCCATGACCACAGTACCTTTTTTTCCTCAGTATTTGCTCATTAGCAAGATGGCACTTTCCTGTAGAAGCCCTCACCCACCACCACCTGGATCCATGCCCAGTAATGTCCTTTGATTGAATTTTTCATGTCCCATTTTTTTCAGGCTTCTTCCAGTGTTTTTATCATGGAGAAATTTAAGTCAGTGATAAGTGTCTTAATGATATGACTCTACTTCATGATGGCTCGTGTTCAATATTATTTTTCATTTTTTCTGAAAATCAAGTAAATAAAGAGAGACCAATAGAACTGAATTAAATAATGAAATGGCAAAATTGCCAGATAATTTCAAAATTTTGAACACATTTTTCAGATGAGCCACGGTGGCGCAGTGGTTAGAGTACAGTACTGCAGGCTACTTCTGCGCAGTGCCATCTCACCAGGCTGAAGGTTCACTCAGTCTTTCATCCTTCTGAGGTGGGTAAAATGAGGACCCAGAATATTGGGGAGCAATATGCTGACTCTGTAAACCCCTTATAGAGGGCTGTAAAACACTGTAAAGCAGTATATAAGTGCTATTGCTATAACTATTTGGTAGCAGGACAAAAATTTCACTAAGACTGTATTCTTATGTATCCAGAAATAAATTCCAGCAACAGAAACACTTATTTACATGTGTAAGTTAAAAGTATGGTTTTTATCATTCAAATCAAACTTTTTTTTTCCAGTGACATTTTCACAAAACAATTCCAAATTCCATTTGGAAACTAATTTAGTTCAAACTGTCTCTTGTTTTTCCTATTATTATTACAAAAGTACTTAAAATAATTGCTTGCTCAGATTCATAATCTGTAAAGATTATGAATTCTTCTCATTTCAGAGGGAACCATGAAAAATTGAAACAATGATTAATCAATGTGAATCAAGAAGAACTGGCATAAGCATACAAATCCAGATAAGCAGAAACATGTTTATTTCTAATCCCCAAATTAAACAAGGACCAGAAAGGTTAACCTGTCCTAACTCTTCAATCGTCAGTGGCGATTTTTAGTTCGCCAAGTTACAATCTGAGTCCCTCACGACTCCCTTGTTTTATTCCAGAGATACTCTGGAGCCATTCTTTGTTTCTGTCCAAATTAATAGAGCATACCAAATTTATGAGGCATACCACCCACATACTATGTCACAATCAGATTCATGTGCCTGAGGATCTTAGCCCTTTTCAACCAGGCTCCAGAGTGTGAGAGGGAGGGTGTGACCAGTCTGTGAATACATCAGCAAGGCTAATGGTTTCAGATTGTCTTGATCGACTGCCTCTCCCCAATCCTTAATAGAAGAAAGGGGAATTGATACAATAACTTGGAACCATTTTCTCCAAACCAACAACCTAATTTGTTGTTAGTACAGGTGTACCTGTGGTAGGTATATTTGCACAACACACCAGGCCACAAACTAAACAATCCAATAGTCTATCTAAACCAGCCATTTTTACAAATTTAAGAGTCAGTATGTTGTGCAAATCAATCAGATTGGATGGGTGGACAAAAACCAAAAAAAGTTTAACTAATCCAGAGGTAATTATGCCATACAAACAGAGCTGCTGAGTAGTTGAACAGTAGACAACCCTAACAAATCCTATATTCTCCACCTCTAATTACCATAGCATTCAGTGTGCCAATTAATCTTTTACTGATTAGCTCCAAGCATACTCACACTTGTCTATACTGGATTTTATCATGGGTCTGGCCAGCTGTGAGTGTCTGTTATGATTAATTTCATTTATATTGCCACACAAATCAGTTTCACATTTGTTTGGAATCAGAGTTGAGAAGCGATGGGTTTTTCTTTCTCTCAAGGGCCAAGGTCCCTGGTTCTTACCATCCAAATGGTAGTTCACCTGTAAAAGCAAGAAAATTGATATATAGCCCAGCTATATTATGTAGTATATTATTTGTTGGTTTAAAAAAATTAATATGCCTGTCCACCCAATTAGTGGACTTTTGGGCAACAATAAAAACATAAAAACAAAATAGACAAAATTAATTTTAAAAAACCCAAGCTGAGGCCCTGTCATCTTATTAACATGACCAACACATAAATACCATTAATTTCCCAGTCCCAATGTCTGGGGAAGAAACAGGCCTTCACAGCTCTGAAAAGCCATTAGAGTTCAAGTCCTCCAAATCTTGGGGTCAAGACTGTTCCCTAGGACAAGTATTGTAAAGTAGTGTTCCCCAACCTTTTTGGATCTGCACAAATGACTGTCATTTGCACAAATGGAATATAAGTGTGTACGCTCACACGGCACTTCTGCGGTCCCATTTCCAAATGGACATGGCCCAGGGGTTGGGGACCTCTGTTTTAAAGAGAAGACACAGTTCCTATTTTGGAGTTAATAACCTTAGCAGCTTGGGGCTGGATAATGTAATAAAGCTGCCTTCATCCGTGCGAGCCTCCTCAGTCCTTCCTTGTTTTCCATTGAGAGATTTTGCTAACTGTGTCATTTAGCAGTAATGTGGAGAAGAACAGCTTTGGTATTGACAGCCATAATATAGATTAATCTAGGCAGATTCCCAGGATGTAATCTCAATTAAAATTTATCTGATTTTTGCCTGATTTCCTTGACATTTTAATTACTGTATACTCTAATAGTTGTTGATGAATTATGTCAACTTTTTAATAGATTTTGTTTTATTCATTGTATTATTTATGCCCTTGTGATCTTTTTAAATTACAGACGTCATAAAACAGCGTGATATTTGTGTTAAAATAGAAATTATTGTCAAAAAAAGTCAAAAGATAAATAAATAAGATGATGAATCTCTGCAATAATATTGGGCCCCCCAGATGGTTTAATTATCTTGTTTTAAATTGCACTAGGTTGAAGTTATATCATTATAGTGTTGAAACATTACTTATAGGGAAATGCAAAGGTCTTTTGGGGGGGGCATGGAACAACTTATCAAGGGACAATCAATATATTAGTATGGGTTGCTCAAATCAGATTCACTAGTTCTTCCCAACAATGGCCACAACTAACAAACCAAAACAACTTAATCTACTGTATACCAGTAGTTATTATATCACAGTAATGAGGAATCCTAGCCTGTTTTGTTACTCTTGATTTTCCTGATTTATATACCATAAGAGACAAACATGGGCAGAATGATACTAGTTTGTTCATTCTATTGCCTTGAATGCTTGGTCTTCTTAATGACTGCATATCGTCTATCAACATGCTTCCTGCCTACTGCTAAATAAAAATTCTGACTTACTATTCTGAGATAGGGTTTGGAGACCTTCAGCAAAGGAAGAGCATACAGTAGAACTTCTGTTCATGAATGCTTCTGACCACAACCAAATTGGGTTCTGATAAAAAAAATTCACAATTTTTTTCCCATGGTCAATTTCCCCTTCTGTGCCATTTTTTTGTAAGTGCCAAATTTCCAAGTTATGACCAAATTGGCTTGCAACCAAAGTTATAGAACAAATTATGGTCATGACCAGAAGTTCTACTGTACACTCCTTTTTATCTTCAAGTCCTTCATCTGGCAGGCATAACCTTATAGTTAAGTATAGTCAATGTTTGACTATATGGCTTTTCTCTATGGCACCATGCTTCCCTAATAAGCGCTAACCACAAGTTAACACGCAGCTATTCAGTGATTTTAATTAGTTGACTAGTACTTTCCCACAGGCATGTGCTGCTGCCTAAAACTGATAAGATATTAATCAGTTACATGCTAAAGATTTTTGCTTCCTAAACATGCTCTAACACATTCCTTTAACTGAAGAGCACTATCATATTTACTCTCGGTCTTTTTATCTCAAGGCGGCCTAGTTTTTCTTATCTCTTTTCATAGAATATAATTTCTAATTCAATCATCTTCATTGCCCTCTTCTGATCCCGTTCCAGTTCCTCTGAAATACTCACGGTGAGGTCTGCTCAGTGTGGAGTAAACAGAACTACTAAAAATTTCTCATGATTTGGAAATGGAAACTGCATTTATATAACCTCAATCACTTTTATCTTTTTATACACTGAGCCATATTCAGTTCTTAATCAATTACTACTCCAAGACCTTTGCACAAGTACTGTGGCTAAGTTTTCATCCTATCTATATGATTTTTGTATTTTTAAGTGAAAATATGTGGACTTCAATTCCTAGAATTCTCCAAACACTTTATCAGCAAATCCATGCATCATAAAGTTGTCAGAGTTGTGAAACACTGCTCTAGAATATTAGTTAATTTGCCTAATTTTGTGTACTTGTAGATTTGGTAAGCATTCCCCTACTTAAGTCATTAATACATACACACACATAGGGGTGGGCTGCTGGAGATTTGCAGGGGTTCAGGAGAACCCCTAGCTAAGATTCTGTGTAGTTCAGAGAACCCTCAAATTCCACTCCTGGCTGGCCCTGCCCACCCCACCCACCTCTCCCAGGAGTCCCTACCCGGCCCGTTTTAGATGCAGATAAGTGCAGGGCATGTGTGGAGGCTCAGGGAGGGTGAAAAACAGGCCTACCGGAAATTCGGGAAGGCCAGAAATGGGCCTGTTTCTGGTGTCCAGAGGGCCTCCGGAGCTTGGGGAGGCCATTTTTGCTCTCCTGGAGGCTCCAGGAAAGCCTCCGGAACCCGGGGAGGGCAAAAACGCCTACCCCCTGTTGTGATGCAGGAGTCTGACTAGGCTACGCCCACCATGGCGACTCCCACCCAACAACTCATTATATATATATGTGTTTGTGTGTGTGTGTGTGTGTGTGTGTGTGTGTGTGTGTTTATTTGTGCCTTGTGACGAGCCGATTGACAGAGAATGGAAGCAGTTAGCTTCCTCCCATAATTGGGGCATACCAGGGGTTGTGACTTTAAATACACACACACACACACACACACACACACACACACAAGGTCAGGACCAAAGGAGTCAGGCCTGAAGCTTGTGGCCATTCTGCTTGATACCTGTTCTTGTTTAATGAGGACTTCAGATTTGAAAACCATCTAATTCAAATGCTGATTTGTATGAAACCTGGTAATCATGATTTGATGAAAAGCAAGAACCACAGAATAACACTGAGACTGTCTAAGAATATAATTGCAGATGTTATTGTCCCCCAAAATACCATAAAATTTTGTAATGAATTGTTTGCATGGACTATTCTAATTTTCTGGTAATTCTTTATTAAAGGAAAAAAATTAGCCTGAACATCTTGGATGTAATGCAACAAACATGTTTCTATATGGCCAAGTTCTTTCATGCCAAGGGCTATATAAGCAATACCTTATTTAAATTAAAAGTTATAATTTGTGGCAACTTTTTTTCTGGAGTCTGCAGACTAGGTTTTAGGGAGCTGTTTAAATTGTCAGGGCTACAAGCTAAGCACCAAGAAATTCACAAACAGCTTTAACTGCAGATCCACTAAAAATAACCTTTCTCATTGCGCTATAGTGCAAATGAATGGAGAGAATGAACAGCAGTGTTAACCATGTTAAATCTTAATTATGACTCATGTAAATATATCTGTTTAGAGTCATGCAATGAAGCAAGGCAAATTTCCACAATATGGCATCTTCTAGATCAGGCCGGTGAAATTGGTGGTCCATGGGCCGGATGCGTCACACGCAGGCCACGCTACCCTGGCTCAGCAAAAGCAAAAAAATTCACAGTACGTCACAATGAGTCATGTGATGCCATCAAGTTTGACACTCATGTTCTAGATATATTAGACTACAAGATCGATAAGTCTGCTGGGGATATAATGGGCTATCAGTCTACTGGGGGATTTGGAATGCTGGGAGACTGCTATAATGGGGCAGAGTAGACATATACAACTAAGTTTCTTATGCCAAAGAAAATCCAGACTAAAGGATGTTTGACTTAATGGACCAGAGATTGAACCAGCCTCATGTGGACAGTCTCTACCAGGCATGTGTTAAAAGATCCCGCAATGTCCAATCCTCTAGTCTAGTGGGCAAAGGTGACATTTGGCTGTGGCTCTTTGTTATTTCTCACACATGTTGCAACTCTCAGATTACAGCCCAGACAAATGGTGGCATGAAGTCTGCATTCCAGAATGCTTTTGTATTCATATTTCTTTCTGCAAGCTGCATCACAGTTCCTGTAAAGAATGTTCAACAGAGATCATTTTTTTAAAAAGAATAAAACAAAGCTTGTTTCTGCCCCGATTGCTCTTGACGTTATTTTGTAAGCTTCTGAAGATCAAAAAAACAAAAACAAATAGGCTTGAAAATCAGGTGAAGGAAGAAGACAGTTCAGAGAAAGATGTTTATAAACAAATGTTGATTGGTGTAAGCATGATAGCAGTGCTCCAGAGTTGCCACAAAGAGGAGGGATCAACTTATTTTCCAAAGCAACAGAAGGGTAAGACAAGAAACAATGGATGGAAACTAATCAAGGAGAGAAGTAACCTAGAATTAAAGAAAAACATGGTAACAGTGAGGACAATTAATCAATGGAGCATCTTGCCTTCAGAAGTTGTGGGTGCTTCATCACTGGAGGTTTTTAAGAAGAGACTGGAGTCATTTGCCTGAAACAGTATAGGGTCTCCTGCTTAAGTAGGGGGTTGGACTAGAAGACATCCCAGGTCCCTTCCAACTCTATTCTGATCAGCCTTGCTGAAGTGTGTGACAGAGTTTGCCCATTATGCTAAAATTACAGCCTAATCCCAAATGTTTGGAACTAAGATTATTGTATATAAATGAAGTGATTATTCTGACAATCCCGGTGTTCAGTTGCTTGTCACATTGTCTATTATTTCTAAAGTAATAATTATTTGCAAACTTTATTTTAATTCTAGTAAGAGTCTACAGTGTCTCAGTGTTAAAAAGAGGAACCCCTCATGGCTACATAAGACTAGGGTAACTTGCTCAGAAAACCACCAGGTTTTTAAGAAAAGAAAAAGGGGAAAAATGGGGTCAGGTCAGAATACTTGTGAAAAACCACTGACCCTATAATAAAGACTTATTGTGGATGAAATTATGAAATTACTACGGTTTATTCATTCATAGTTTGCAATAGTCCACTAACAATGTGTTCACCTGAGGAAAATCCTGCAGGTATTTTAGAAAGTTTCCACTTTTATTCACATTAAGATGATTGCAAACAGGCAGCTGCCAATTAATCTATTGTGGCAACTAAGCAGTCACCACAAAGATATATTTTTTCTCTCCACTTCTGCATTGGAGGATAGCATTTTCTGAGTCATTTTCCCTCTGCTTTTCCTTTGGAGAGGCTAACTCTTCACCACTGAAAGTGATTTGCAATTCACTTTTGGTGAGAACAATTGGATTTGTATTGATTTAGCAGCATCCATTTGTAATCCCCCTATTTGTGCCTAACCCCACCAAACAACACCCCCCCCCAAAAAAAAAAACCTTCCACCTTTTATTTTATGTAATTATTGCTAAGTATGGAAGAGTAAAATCATCTCACATTGCAAACATGACCTTACTTACATTATAAGTGTTTCATATATGACTCCAGATGATGAAACCAATATTTGGGAGAGACAAAGACTTGTTTCAAATTCAAAGTTTGCCATGCAATGTTATCTCAAAGTTTAACTTGCTTCATTGGGCACTTGTGAAGGTAGATGGAAACTTGATTCCACAATTCTACATTAAAAAGAAAAAAAAATCAGTATTTTTAATACTTGTACCAGATTTTTGCAAACATTTTAATTTTGTGGGATTTGAATGCTGTATAATAAAAGAGAAACCCTATGCTATTTGGAAACTTTCTGGGTTTATTTTTCTGTGTATTAAAAAAAATGAAACCCATACAATTAATTCAGCATTCTTTCACCAAAAGTGAATTTTGATAGCAGGATCTTGAGGAGCTCTAACAGTGAAGTAGCCTGCTGTTGTGAGATAGTACATCAGATAGTTGGAGTCTATGTAAATTCATAAATGCCATCCTGACATCCTTGAAATGTGGGAGAGGGAGGGAGGGAGAGAGGGAGAGAGAGAGAGAGAGAGAGCACAGAAGTGCTACTCAGCAGGTTCTGACCAGTTCTGGAGAACCGGTAGTGGAAATTTTGAGTACTTCAGAGAATCGGTAAATACTACCTCTGACTGGCCCCACCCCCATCTATTCTCTGCCTGCCTAGTCCCATCTGATCTGGAGGCAATGGGGATTTTGCTGTAAACTTCCCCTGGAGTAGGGAGGGAATGGAGATTTTATAATATCCTTCCCCTGGAGTAGGGTAGGAATGGAGATTTAACAGTTTCCTTCCCTGACAAACCCAACAAGCCACACTCACAGAACTGGTAGTAAAAAAAATTGAATCCCACCACAGGCAGGCAGGCAGGTAGGCAGGCAATAGATGATAGATAGATAGATAGATAGATAGATAGATAGATAGAGAGAGAGAGAGAGAGAGAGAGAGAGAGAGAGAGAGAGAGAGAGAGAGAGAGAGAGAGAGAGAGAGAGAGAGAGAGAGAGAGAGAGAGAGAGAGAGAGAGAGAGAGAGAGAGAGAGAGAGAGAGAGAGAGAGAGAGAGATCCTCACAGAATGAATTTAGATGTACCGGATATTACATGGAATTACAGTTGCCTTCTTGTTGGTACGCCTGACCCTCTAAACATTTACAATATGCTGAATTACTTTGGAAATCTTGTTTCAGATCTAGCCCCACATTTGAAGGCTATGCGACTGTTCAGCAATTAGACTCATTTACTGAATGCGCTGAGTGAACAAGCTATAAAGTCCCAGGGGAGGGGGAAGGAGGAACAGCTGCAGGTATATGTCTGCCCTTTTGTCCCTCTTCTTTCAAAGCCATTTTTATTGGGGGCCCTTTCTTCTTTAGGCAAATTCTTTGATCGGGAGCCAAAGCTTTTGAGTCAGAGAAGAATGCCTGCCTACCTCCATATGAGTTGGATCACGCCCTTCAGAAAGCAGTGGCGTTTAGCGGGGAGTGAATGGTAACAAATCCAAAACACAGAGCCTCCTGTTACGGAACTCTGGAGAAGCATCTCAGAGGAATTAAGTTCTTCTTCTTTCTGATTTAAAACAGGGTTTGGGACACATTCATTTGGAAGACCTAGCCTCAGGCTGATACTATGCATGCTTTTAAGGCTAGGGTGTACACAGTACTATTGTGGAAGAAAATACACACAATCTTTGGCAAAGACCCCATTCTTTTTTTCGCAGCATGGCCAGGCTTGCCTCAAACATAAGAAGCCTGTTTTGTGCATCTTCTAATGACCAGCAGGTGTTCTACTGCTTTTTGCATGTCTAGAAAATATAATGTGCTATGTGAACCACAGCCAGCAAAGCAACCTTTCCCAACAGGAGCCCTGCAGGTATATTTGAGACTACTTCCCCAGAATTTCAGCCACCATTGTACTGAAGCAGTCTTGCAGAGTCTAGCATCTTTTACATTTGTTAGGACAATCACTCAGACAACTAACAGTAGTAAAGCTGTTAGCACCTGGATGTTCTTTGGGTAGGACTGAGATGTTTGGAAGATACCAGGCTGGAAAGGTTGCTATTCAAGCTATTTAAGATGGGCGAACTAAAAAGTGACAAGAAGATTAAGAAGTAATCCCTTTGACAAGAATCCTGATAAAATTTCCTAAAATGTATCTAGTGGTATCTCTCGTGCTGTTTTCCAGATTCAGCAGGTTTGGAAAATTTGATTATAGTCAAATGCACATGTTTTCTATGAAATATATAAATAGTAAATAGTAATATAATAGTAATTACTATTACTATTATTATTAATATTACATTACTATTGTAAATAGTAATATAATAGTAAAAACTAATACAATCTAGCCCTTAAAGAAAGAAAAGATAATAGAAAAAAGTAAAAAATTGCAAAGGGGAAAAAGAGAGAAAGACAGAAGAGAAAAAGAAAGAATATAACGAAGAAAAAGAAAGATATAAATAAATGATTTCTAATCTTGATCATAACAATTTAATAACTCTTCGCCTTTTGTAAGGTTAAACAGGGATCTATTTTTTATTTATAAGCAAATCCATAAAACATTATCTTTTCAATTTTGGTGTCAGAATCTATAAAGTATATCAGAAATAATTTAAACCCCAATCAAATAAACCAACTTTACATTCTTTCCTTTAATTCTAACAGCCTTGATTTTTAGTTTATTCACAAACAGGATTTTATTTTTCTTCATTTTTTCTTTGTCCCATCACACAATTATTCAAGGCTCTAAAAAGCCTTTTTTGTAAATCTAGTAGGAAAAAAATATACATGTCACTCTCTTGATTTGTTGTTTGTATTTCCTTTGTAAATTTTAAAACTTCAGCTAGTTTCTTTTAGAAACATCCTTTTCTAAATCATTCTCCTGACCTGTCATTTGTAAATCCACTTTCAATACCATCTCTAATTTGTGATCAGGCTGGTCAAACTGGTGGCCCACAGGGTGGAAGCATCACGTGCAGGCCATGCCCACCCCAGCTCTGCAAAGGCAAAAAATGTTGTGATATGTCACAATACGTTACATGACGTGATTGAGGTTGACATCCGTGTGTTAGATAAAATTTGTTCTACATCTGATATTTTTAAATAACATATTTTGGACATAGTCTTCCCAGAGAAACAAACATCATTACTGACATGAAATTGATATTGTGTCTACGATTTTCTAATTGCATTCTTCAAAAGTTTCCTCCAGTATCTTTATTGTCATAACATTTTGCACCATCTCACAGGCCTATATATCTTTACTCCACCTAAAATCTTTAGTCCCCTCTAGTGTCCAGTTTTTGAAACCATAAAATTATTTATTTATGTTGTCTCTTGTAAAAATCAAAATAGGATCAATTTCCCATGAAAAACTATTTGTTATTTTATGATTTATTCACAAATCTGCATGTAAAAATCTCAGTATTCCAATTTTATTTGTATCCTTAATCCATTTATAATTTTCTAAGATCAGTTAAATTCTTAAATTTCTTATTAACATTTTCTTTTGTTCAGGGCTGAAGGCAGACTCACCTAGAGTTTTCCAACTTGTCATTCCAAAGGTGTTTTATAACTTAGAAAAGTAGTAGTGAGGAATTAAAAGGGATTAAAAAGTGAGATTTGCAAACTGAGTGCTTTATAGAAGTCACTGCCATAGTTGCAAGCAAGATGGCTAATTCTGTCGTCTTCTGGTACTCCAACCCTTGGAAAGTAGCCATTTGGAGCACATGTGGGCAATTCCTCATTCTTTATCAGGACTGGTTCCAGTCTACTCACCAGTACCTTGTCTTTGCCATGGTCACTGAATCTGCTTTCGCAGAACTGTATTCAGTTTACCATATCTCCCCTGAAGCCAAACTATTGTGGATCTGCACTCCTGTACCAGACCTAAATCTTTCCTCAGAAACGTGAGCCAAAAAGCCACAAATTCTTTCTATTTTCAAGAGAAACATTTTGTAGAATATTGATTGGGCAGCTCTTAGAAGAGAGGCCAGTCAGACTATCATATTTAAAGACAAAATGACTTTCAGTAATTAAGAAAAACATAACACTTATTTGACAAAACAACATCTCCACAAACAATTTAACAGTAGTGGATAGGTGAATTCATGCCCAGAACTGTTTTACAACTTGCATTATTAGATCAGAAACTATCAAATGACATAAATTACCATTCATTATTGGAGGACTATTTTTAAAGATTTTAGACAAAATAAAGAATAGGTATACAAATTTAAATTGCTTAAGTGGTAAATCCACTTTCAATATCCACTTTTACCAATCTCTTAAAGATGGAAAATGAATGTCATCTTATTTGCAATCTTTTACATCCCACTGAGATAAGTGTTCATATTTGATGGAAACATAAAGGATTACCCATTACTTACTGTTCATGCATTTATGGTAATTTACAGATGGGAGAGCTGATCTCTTACTTATTACATTGAAATTATATCAGTTTTATTAGGCCTTCATTAATACAACTGAATCAGTTCAGCACAGAAGAAGAAAAAAATCTATTTCCTGCTGACTGATGTAGCAAAATGATTTAACAATATAAATTATATTGTTGGACTTCCAGGAAAGCAATGGCAAACTGAAGATGGATTCACTGAGAGTGAATTTGATGACTGTGTGGAGTGAGGAGCTGGTAAATAAACTGGCTTCTCAGAATTCTTGTGATGAAATGTGCACGTGGAGGAGCAGTGGGGAAAAGTTTTAACAACAGAACTTTCCCAAAAAGAGGTCCGGATCAAGAGACTGCAGCCCTGAGCTGGATGGGAGAAGTCAGAAGAGGTCAGAATACCAGAGTTGGAAGGGAGCTTGGCTGTCTACTAGTCCAACCCCCTGCACAAGTGGGAGACCCTACATTATTCCAGACAAATGGCTGTCCAGTCTCTTTTTAAAAGCCTCCAGTGACGGAGCACCCACAACTTCTAAAGGCAAGCTATTCCATTGGTTAATTGTTCTCACTGTTAGGAAATTTCTCCTTGGTTCTCGGGTGTTTCTGTCCATGATTAGTTTTCTATCCATTGTTTCTTGTCTTGCTTTCAGGTGCTTTGGAAAATAGGTTGACCCCCTTTTCTTTGTGGCAGATGTAAGTCCTCGTGCTGACATTTGTGGGGTAGCGGTTTTTCCACGGTGGCACTATTTCCCGACCTCAGTGAGGGCTTTCACACCACCATCGCCAACACCACACCCGCTCAGACATGCTTACACGCTGCCAATGCCGATGCTATTGCTCGGCCATGCTTACACATCACCAACGCCGATGCTGCCGCTAACACTGCTGGAGCTGCTGCCGAAGCCCTTCCCTTCATCTCTCTGATGTTGGCAGAGCCTGTTAGAACCTCCTGGACAGCAGCTGTACTTCAGAGCCTACTCTGAAGCATCTCTTCTACTCGGGTGTAGCTGCCTACTCTGAAGCATCTCTTCTACTCGGGTTTAGCTGCCTACTCTGAAGCATCTCTTCTACTCAGGTGTAGCTGCCTACTCTGAAGTAACTATTCTACTCAGGTGTAGCTGCCTACTCTGAAGTAACTCTTCTACTCGGGTGCAGCCGATAAGGGGGGAGACAATGATGACACTAAATGGGGGTGTGGCTGAGGGTGGCTGAGAGTCATGGTGATTGGTGCTGGTGATTAGGGGTATCATTTGGGTAATTGGGTAGTTTTGTGGGTGGAACTGGGGGGGTAATGGTACATATATACGGTGATAGGGTTAACTTTGTTAGAACTGACTTGAATTTGCTTACCTTTGTATCATAGTCATTTAGTGCCGGGTTATCACATAGTTTCTTAGAAAGTTTTTCACCAAACAAACTGATTCTCTGTTTATTTTCAACGTGAACACCAAAATGTGGCAGCAGCCCCTCAAATATTGGAGCATTGCTCTCATGTCAACCCTACTTCTGTTCACTACATTAGACAAACCTAATTCCCGTAACTGTTCCTCATTTGTTTCAGCCTCCAGCCTCCTAATCATCTTTGTTGCTCTTATCTGCAGTCTTTCCAGAGTCTCTACATCTTTTTTGGTGACCAAAACTGGACGCAGTATTCTAAGTATCCTCTTACGAAGGCTTTATAAAGTGGTTCTAATATTTCATGTGATCTTGATTCTATCTCTCTATTAATGTAACCTAGGATTGTGTTGGCTTTTTTGGCTGCGGCCACACACTGCTGCTCATATGTAAGTGATTATCCACTAGGACTCCCAGATCCCTCTCATAGTTACTGCTATTGAGCTAGGTTTCACCTAATCTGTACCAGTACATTTGATTTCTCTTGCCTAAGTGAAAACATTATTTTTCTCTACATTGAATTTCATTTTGTTAGATAGGGCCCACTCAGTGTCATGTTTTTGAGCCAACAAATAACAAATAGCCCAAACTGGCTAGGTCCACAGTAGCCACATCCTAGAATCTATCAGAATATATCTAGTAGTTTGGCAAGATTCTGTCCATTAGATGTCAACAGTAAAGGACTGAATTGAATTGGATTTTGCTGTGCTATCTCTGGCTTTGGGCCTGACAATTTATTTCTGAACTAGGAGAAGATTTAAAAACACCCACATATCAGTGGTGGGATTCAAATTTTTTTTACTACTGGTTCTGTGGGTGTGGCTTTGTGGGCATGGCATGGCTTGATGGGCGTGGCTTCTGGGCGTAGAAGGAGAAGAATACTGTAAAATCTCCATTCCCTCCCCACTGCAGGGGAAGGTTACTTCAAAATCCCCATTCTCTCCCAATCGTCTGGGACTCGGGAGGCAGAGAATAGATGGGAGCAGTCAGAGGTGGTATTTACCCGTTCTCCACTACTGTTTCTCCAGAACTGGTCAGAACCTGCTGAATACCGCCTCCGCAACATATGCTCCAGACAACAGCTCCCTGTGAGAAGACCATAATGGAGAGGTCTCCAGCAGATTTAGAGCTCTGGGAATAGAGGGATTGCCATCTTTGATTGCCATCTTTGCCTAGGGTCAGACTAATTAAGAGCATTTTATTTAACATGTTTTGGAGATTTTAAAAAAATAGAAAAAAATGGCTTAGTCCCTAAGTTGTTTCTCCTTTAATACAAAATTATATTTTTACCAATCATCTTCTATCTGCAGCTCTCAAAATTACATGAACTATTTTTAAGAGTCTTCCAATCCTGCACCAGACATTAATAAATCCAAAGAGCAGCAACTAAGGGGGAAAAACAGTTTCATTAATTTCTCTTGAATGCATAGAAGGAAAATAGTATCCATTTGTATTTTATTAATTAGGTGGATGGAGGAAATAAATAATTGGAAAGAATTAAAATAATATTGACATTACTGAACATTATATTGAGTACTTAAAGCGACTTAAGTTTCTGGAAGATTTCTCCCCTTGAAAAATAGTTTAGCAAATAAAAATACTATTCCATTGATAAGAACCTTGGCAAAAAATGGGGAGGGCATTTTTGCCAAAGAATAAAGTAAGGCATATTTATTTTCCATTGATAAAATAATGGTTGATAGCTGCAATAAAAGAAACAGCTTGATATATCAGTTTTGGAAGAGTTGCTAATACAACATAGATTAAATTTTGGCACACCACACAGGTGCAGTTTTTCCCTATTATTTTTCCCTATTGCTTTACTATTCTATACCTGATCTTAGACTGACAAAGAGGACTCTACCATGTTTTTTGCAATCAAGATTACAGCCCAAAGCAATCAAGACTATATTACATAGTAGTATGTCATATCCTGTGAGCCTTTCTGTTGTGTCCTGTCTGCAAACCCACTTATCTACTCCATGGAGTTGGAGAATAGCGCCATGGTGCAAGCATGTGTAACATGACTACAGGTACATATGGAAAAATAGATCAGTGGTTATCATTTTGAAGGATCAGAAATACATTGAAACAACTTGAAAATATCAAACAAGGAAAGATAGGATCTAAAAATAATGATCTAGGTTTAAGTTATATCACTTCAATGTAGTAGAAAAAATTGGCTTAGATTTTCCATTGGCAGACTTTCAGTTCTATAAATAAAAGAGTTAACAAACTGCACATTTGAAAGTCAAAGTTAACTGGCATTAACTCTCAAATTTTCTTTGAACCTTTTTCAAGAAATAAGCAAATTCTTCAGTGTGAGATTACCGTACTATCACATTTATCATATCAATCATATTTTTAATGTGCACAGAAGGGAGAAAAGCATCATAATGACATAAATCCCAACAGCTGATGCACAAAAAGCTCCTTCCATATGTCCACTGTGCACACCCACACTTGCCAGAAGAGAGAATGAAAACTCTTTAAATGAGCTTCTGCCAGTCAATCTCAGCATAAAGTTAATCAAGAAAAGCATTCTTTGACATCTAGCAAAATGCTGGGTTCCTTTTCCATGCAAATCAATTGGCGCACGTAATGAATCATAAGGCATTTCTGTAATACATATCAGTGCACAAATCTGCCACATGACGCGATACCAGGTGCCTTCATAAACATATACATGACAAATCCTGGAATAATATTTAGGAAGAATCTTCACAAATCATGAACAAAACCATGGCCTTTAAGAGTTTCTAAGGGAAGGCAAATCCTGAACTTAGTTTTTATCAACAAGTGAAATAATGAAAATTTTGTTCATGATCTTGAATGTACTAGGTTAATAACAATTGATTTCTCAAATTGAGGATAGTATTTCACATAGATTAAATGCTTCAAAAAATTGGTATATCCTTGGTATATGCTGAACTACGTAAGTTTATTTGAAGATATCAGCATACCAAAGATCAACAAGAAAATGTTGTCTCATAATGCCAAAATCTTCATCTTTTGTTTAGCAGAAGTAAAAAAATGACATACAAATTTGGATATTTTATTAATCAAATAAAATGATATTAAAGCATATGTCTCAAAATAAATGTACATACAAAATTAAAACACAGAATTGTGTAGAAATCACAGAAGCAGTAGCCTATATGTAACAGAAGACATCATCTAAAACTGGAAACAGACAATATTACTTCTCTTAAAACAAAGGAGACATATATACTGATAACCTAATCTAGAACATGCAGCTGATAAGAGTAATTGTGTTTCAAAATACTTTGAAAACCAATGTAGTTCTTATATGATTAATCTAATGTGATTATTTAAGGTAACAATAAAATGAATTGGTGATTTTTCCATAAGATAAATTTATCTGTAGATGCCCCAATGAATTACAAACAATACTCAACACTAGACTCATAGAGATTAACCACTTTTACACATTCAAAAGAGACAATAAAAAAAAAACTAAGGAGGAACCAAAAGATCAGAACCTCTTCAGCAGCCTACGCACAGATAAGCAGGAATTAACACTAGACAAACAAGCAGATAATAATATCCTAATCAAGGAACTTCCAGGGAGAAAACTACACCCATCCCATTGGTAGGGCAAGCTGCTATATATATAAATAGGAATCAAACTCCACATTTACTAACATAATGATGGTACCTAATGAGGCATCTGCAAGCAAATAACCCAACCCAGAGAGCAGCAAGGATTCCACAGTTTAACCCTGAGCTACATATATACATTTTCATCTTAATAGAAGACATGGTGGTCTTAGGAAATTGCCTTACTCCAATCAGTCCATGGCCATAAGAAACTGATTATGTAGATGATATTTAGATATGCCAGGAAAATGAAAACATTTGAGTTCTTGTAGTGAAATACCAACAGTGAATCAACACTGAATGCAGACCAAACTGGCAGAGGATCACATCAACTTGCAAATGATTGATGCAGGAAAAGTTGAAATGTTGAAGTGCCTGTGAGAATAAACTCCTTAGTCATGAATTGGCCTTATTGTAGATTGTACTGTAAAGTAATCTGTGAGAAAGTACTTTGGCGGTTTGTGAACAGTATCCAAAGACTTAATTTTCAGATCCATATTGCCAGCTAATTGTTATGTTTAAGTGTCAGTTGCAGGTTCCTGAAAATGACATGTACCATTAGCAAGGCAAGCTGACAATTCACAACACTAAAAATGGCAAACATCTGGATTTTATTACAGAAACATTTATGATGATTTCAGCCCCATCAGTTTCTGATTTGCCTTTTGTTAATGGCCACAGATCCCTTAATGTTTGACCGTCTCATTGAAATACATATAGCAGCATCTTCTATTATACAATGGAGGGAGTGACAACTTTAAAATGAGTCCCAGAAGGGAGAAATCTCTTGGAAAACAGGGCACAGAAGTAGGCATCTTTGCCATATATTTCATTAAATGAAGCCAACTGCAAGAGTTAAAATACTTTGGATGAAATTAAAGCATGAAGTCCATTTCCTAAGGGTAAACCCTATGCTGCTCTATGTCCCTAAAAAGCAGTTGCATGCATTGAGTTTGTCCTGCTTGCACTCCAGGCTTTGATTTCTTTCACAACATATAATGGATTCACCCCACACTTAGATTAAATTGATGACAGATTTACACACACGAAAGAGTGCATCACACATGCAGCAAGCAGACAGGGAGAGGAAGGGATTGATCTAGCACTAGCACAAAGCATTCTTTTCTGATGAAGAACAGATGTGCTGCCCTTGCTAATGAACTAAATGATTAATAAGTATACATCATATTAGACTTTGTTGTCTCTTCTGTACCAGTAGCTGGTTCTATTTTTTTTTTTTACTAACATCACTTACAACTCTAGAGAGTAGTTTCAGACTGTACATTTGAAGACCTTTCCAGAGTTGTTGATTAGCCCCTGGAGCTAATTACCCATTAATAATTACCCATTATTTTATTGTCTCATTTTAGTTCAGAGCTTGTTACAATATTTGGTTTTAAGTACTAAAACACTAGTCCTTTTTTGTCCTATCTCTGAATTGACTTTTTCCATGCAGTATTTCATACAAGTGCATTCTTGCCCCACATTTTAGCTGCTTAGAGTCGTTTCTTTCTTTTTGTTGTGCCTTTGTTATTCTTGACTAGTGAACCATCCCAGCTCATGTCTTGCTGTTCTGAAAAGTATGTTTAGATCTTACGAGATTCTGGAATGAGATCAGACAGACGAGATATTCAAGAGGATATAAATTCAGGTTCAGACCTTTAGTGGAAACCCTTCTCTTACCTTCCACAAGAATCAGTCCAACACAAACTCTTTGCACTTCTTCGATTAACTATAGCAGAGGAATGCAAGAATATATAAACAGAATGAAATAACTCACAACACTTCATAATATGGATTACTTTGACCCAGTGGTGGGATTCAATTTTTTTTACTACCAGTTCCGTGGGTGTGGCTTGGTGGGCGTGACATGGCTTGGTGGGTATGGCTTGGTGGGCATGGCAGGGGAAGGATACTGTAAAATCTTCATTCCTTCCCGATCAGCTGTGACTCAGGAGGCAGAGAATAAATGGGGCGTCAGAGGTGGTTATTTACCGGTTCTCTGAATTACTCAAAATTTCCATTCTCCAGAACTGGTCAAAACTTGCTGAATATCACCTCTGGCTTGACCTTAATAAGTGTAATGTATATTGTTTTTAGATTGTCTGTGCACCTTATAGAATCTGGTGATAATCAACAAACCTGCATTTGTAGTGTCCACATCTAATGTACGCTCTGGAATCTCTGACACTGGACAAGGACTACAGCAGATGAGCATTTATTAGGAAAAAATGCCAAAATTAATTTTCTACACTAAATTCAGAAACTCCAGGGGGCTTTCTCCCAAAAAACTTGGTGATGTTAGTTGTCTTATTGTTAGCAGGAGACTGGAGATTGGAGGCCTGCAATCTCTGTGAATTCACTATACAGAGAATCAAGGTGTATGCCATAACTCAGAACTACAGGTAACTCTCGATTTATTACCATAATTGGGATCAGCATTTCCACTGTTAAGCAAAGCGGTTGTTAAATGAGTTGTGCCCAACTGCAAGAACCAGTCATATATCACATTTTTCGGTGTCATAACCTTGAATGGTCACTAAATGAATGGTGCAGGGAAGTCAAGGATTACCTGTACTACATTGCAGTACGTAAAATGTATCATTCTAGGAGGAAAATAAATAAATCTCACTATAAAAAATGCACATCGTACATCTTTTTAAAATGTGCATATCATTTATTGCATTCTAGCAATAAAATACTAGGCAAAAAATCTCTGAATTTTTTCCCAAGAAATGAAATGAAAAAATGATATTTTTTTTCCTCACGGACATAGAACTTCTTGGTGGATGTAGGCTGATATCTACCACAGAAATAATTTGATCCTGTAGAACTTTTGATGTGATACCAAATATTGTATATATTTCTTCATTTTAATATGAAAGGTTAAATTAAATTAAAATTAAAAAAAAATTAAAGTGAAATGCCTATTTAAATGGCTCTTTGATGTCTCCATGGTAATAATATAAAGCACAAAAGCATTTCAATATATCCCATCCCTAAAGTTAACTTGGAAAAACATAGATAAAAATAGCTGGTCATCCACTATCAAATTAGATCTCAAAAATCCACTCCTTTAATAAATTCTATCATGTTTTTCAGAAGAAGGGGCCTGTGTGTGCCTGTTTCCCAATATAAATTTGCCAGTTCATCATTCTTAAGATACTTATGGAGGCATGTTGCTTCCTCTATATTGGGAATAGATAATACATGAACTTTCTTGTTGCCACTCCCATTACCTTACTTCATTAACCATATTGACTAGCACAAATATAAATTTGAGTAAACAATATCTAGAAGATCCCTTTCTTTGCTTAGAACATGCTATGGCTTGACATTGGTGTTTAATCCTCCTTTAAATGCCTGGATTTGCGATGGCCTGCAGTCCTATTCACCTAAGAATGGACTTCATTGGATTAAGTGTGGCTTTCTTCCAAATAGACATATCTAAAGTATTGTTAAACTGCCTTATCTTTTCAGAGACAGACAATTACAACAGTATATAAGAAGAAATCAAGGAAAGTCAGTGTAGAACAGGAAATCTGGCTTTCCAAATATTACTGCACTAACATTTCCATCAATTCTAAGCAGCATAGCTAATGGCTAGATATCCCAGTAATTGAAAAACAGCATGTAATAAGAATAAATGAGTTTAATTGCAGACTTGAACTGCAAAATTTATTTAGCACAGTAATGGTCTTGTCTTCTGCAGGCTAATTATATACAGTCTCTTTAACTGCTCCTCACAGAACTTTCCTTCTGGCATCCCCTTTGCAAAATAGCTACAATTGCCAATGTGATTTTTAGACTGCAGAATCTACAAGTCAACCCAAATAAAATTACTTTCTGATCTATGATATCAGAATAGCATATCTTTTTAACAGCTCCTTCACTCTGTTGGATCATATTTGTGAACCAACCCCAATATTTTCACACATAAACAAAAACAAAATATTTTCACATATATACAACCAAGCCAGCTTCTCACATCTTATGTCTGTGCCTTTCATTTTCTGATGATTTGATTTCATTCCCTAAATCCTTTCCATGCAAATCATTCATAAAAATGTTGAGACAGAACTGTGTGGCATTCTACTTGATTCTGCATTCCAATCTGATGTGCAGTTATTTGGGTACAGTCAATCAGCCAATTATAATTCAATCTAACCATTGTAACACACAGCTTATATTTTGCAATTATATTAAGGATATTATGAGAAACGCTTCTGAATTATTTGCCGAGATCAAGGTACACTACGTCTAAAGCATTTCCAAAATCTATTAAAACAGCAATTGTCAGAAAAAAAGAGGCTAGCATTATTTATGGCAAACACATGCTGGCTTTTGTTGATTGTTGCATTTCTACCGTGTTCATAAACATGTAGTTTAATTATCTTCCCAAGAATCTTGCCCAAAATTGATGTCAAAGTGACAGACAGATCCTTAAGTTCCTTTGCTTTTTCTTTGAGGTTTGGGACAATTGTTCTTCTCCAATCTTCTGGGATTTATCAATCCTCCAGTAGCTCTCAAAAATTACACTTAGTGGCTCTGTAATCACTTTTCCTAATTCCTTCAGTAATTTAGAATGGAATTCATCTGGTTCTAGAAATGTGAATTTAGATTAGCTTTGTGTTTTTTGTACTTTCCTTGTCAATCATGAGTTGCATTTTTCTCTATGGATTAGTGGCACAAAGGTGATCAGCTAGGGCTTTGTTCTCCTTTGAGAAAATCATATTAAATATAAGTTACTCTCCCTTATAACTATCAACCACTATCAATTCCCTTCCTTTTACCTCACAACAATTCCACAGTCTTTTTTGTTTGTTTCTGATAAATCTGAAAAAGCCCTTTATTGTTTTATATAAGTCTCAGTTCATTCTGAATTTATGCCTTTCTGGCCCAAATCCTAGTTTCTGGAAACTGACTTGTATTTGGTTATATAGTCCTATTTCCTACGCATGTTCCTTTTTCTTCTCAAATATGTCAGAAAAAACTATGTATCACAATGGCCTAAACAGAGATCAATTTCCCCTTCTTCTTTCTAGAAAGAATAATTTGTACCTTTGGCATTTCAGTTTACAGTTTTCCGCTCCTTCCCAGGTGCTTTTCTCCTTAAGAATTTCAAGCCAATGGCTGTAATCTACTTTGTGTCTAAATACATCAAAATCTGCTCTTCTGAAAGCCAATATGCAAGTTGGAATCTTCTGTGTTTCTCCTGGCTTTGATGCCATAAGCTCAAGGATAACACATTTCATTTTGAGTAACATTAATTTGAAAAACTGCAAAGATCCACTAGGAAGACATTCATTGGCATTACTGAACAAAGTATCTGTTGCACCCACTTTCTTTGGTTTTTCATCCACTTATACATGATAATCAGACTGAGGCAGTCTCAGTAAAGCAAGCTCTTTGGCTCAATTAGTAATATAAAACTTCATAAATTGTGGAGGTTACTTCAGATATTGCATGTTTATTGTTGGTTTTACTGAACCCTTCCCCATAGCTAAACATGTAGAAATTCACACATATGTATACCAAACATAACAACAAAGGATAACATGAGAAATTGAATTATCATGTGTTTATTACAAAGGCAAAAATAATTTCTCTTCTTTCAGGAACAAATATATAAGCAGACAACGTTGCAATACCTCATTCAACAGTTCCAGGAGGCCCAGTTAGCTAATGAAGATGAAATACAGGAGCAGATCCTAAAGAGATGGGAAACAAATGTTGCATTAGTATATGAGCAACTGAATACAAGCAGAGAATGAAGTAGTAAGCATTCATACAACCTGAGTAATGTAAAAGTAACACAACTTGAGTAATAAAAAATTAACACCTCCTGCCCTGCAAGGCAAATAATAATGCTAGCATAAGCAGAAAAGATTATTTCCAAGATGAGATCAGATATCACTAATATTTGTGCTTACAGAAGATTACTTAACTTAGAGGTAATCCTTGCTTAACAACCATAACGGACTGGCAACTTGGTGGTAAGCAAAAAAAATCATGTGATCGCAAAGAGCTCATGACCTTAGTTCTCCTTTGCTTAAACAAAATGCCATGGGTACTAAGCAAAAAATGTGATTGAGACTTATGATTTTAATTCCAACTTCTTTATTAAGTCTGCTTATTGCAAGTTGGTTACAAAACACGTGAATGGAGTTCATGTGACCACAGAATGCTGCTATGGTGATAATGCCCCGTTTTAACCTCATACCTGTACAGTCAATGCACAAGGCAATGAATAAACAAGGATTACCTGTATTTTAATCAACTTTAAAATAACCTATTGTCTAACAAGATTAGGTGTTGTTGCAGGTCACTGAGAATGGCAATCAGGTGAATCAATGACATTCATCCCATCCATGCAGGGCTCCCTTCCATTGCTCTATTCAATCAGGCCTGAAGGCTCTCACACAACTTTGCACATTTCCTCCATAGTGGTGTAAATAGTACTGATTTGTCAGAGCTCATAAGCAAGTCAAACAAAAGTCTATTGCAACTAGAACGGAAGCATTTAAATTTCAATTACTACCAGATTAAAAGCTGCCAAATGTCATCAAAGAAATTCCAGTGGGAAGTTTGATTTGGAATTTACTACCAATGACCACATGTCATTTATGTACAACTTAGGGAAGTACTGGCAGCATCTGGTTGGGCACATCCTAAAAATCCATTAATTATAGAATGAGAGTTAGAAGCTGCCATTTCAGGCTATCACCTGTCCAGCTTCAGTTTGAGCAAGTTCAATGAATGGGAGCCAGCTCAGTTGATAATTAGTTCCACTGCTGAAATGTTCTGATTGCTAAGGATGTTGGTCCTGATACCTAGAGATTTATCCAGTAAAAATTATCCATCTTATTTAACCAGTTCACAATCGATGCAAAAGTTATGAGTGGCGCTAAGAGTCATGGAAAGATACATGTTCGGCATTACAAGACAACCCAGAAAGACCTGCATGTGGATTAGAGAACAAACAAAAGTATACGATATCATCAAGAAAGTAAAAGAATTGAAATGGAAATGGGCTAATCAGATAGCAAGAAGTACTGATAGCAGGCGGACCAAGGCAGTCATAGAATGGATCCCACTTGATAAAAAGCGTCCATGAAACAGACCTAGAACAAGATGGATCAACGACATCAGCAAGTATTGTGAGCCCAATTGGCAAATGAAAGTTCAAGAGCATATTGGTCAAAAACATGCAGAAGAGACCTTTATCCTGCAGTGAATAGGCAATGGCTAGAATGATGATTTAACCAGTTTATCAAACAGTGGCTTATTCTTCACTTTCGGCTTGATAGATGGCAAACAAGTTTGATAAGTACAGGTAATTCTCGACTTACATCAGTTCATTTAATGACCATTCAAAGTTACAATGGCACTGAACAAAAGTGGCTTATGATGGTTTTTCACACTTATCACCATTGCAGCATCCCCAGATAATCAAAATTCAGACATTTGGCAACTTACCCATATTTATGATGGTTGCAGTGTCCAAGGGTTGCAGGATTACCTTTTGTGACAAGCTAAGCGATGGGGAAGTCAGATTCACTTAACCATATTACTAACTTACAATTGCAGTGATTCACCTAACAACTCTAACAAGGTTGTAAAATGGGACACAACTCGCTTAACAAATGTTTTGCTTAACCACAGAAATTTTGGGCCCCATTGTGGTCATTAAGTGGAGAACTACCTGTAAACTCTTTTGGCGTGGCTTTGGCTCTTCCTATGTTTTGCACAGCAACTGGCCCAAAACGGCTGGGCCACGCTTAGCTCTTTATCAACCTCCCACCCTTTCTTCCTTTTCCATACAGACTCACTGAGAAATCAGTCTGAAGCCCAAAGAAGTTCATCTGGCAGATGTCCTTTTCTTCAGGCTGCAGGAAATCTCTCATGTTCATACCAGCACAACTAAAATGAGCCATGTGTCTATGGAGATGCTCAGTCATCCAAGTCATGGTTGTCCCAAAGGTGCTTTTTCAAGAGGCAACTGGACTTCCTCTTTTTTCTTTGAAGACATTTCACTTCTCACCCAAGAAGCTTTTTTAGCTTTGACTGGATGGTGGGGATTGGAGTGGATACATCATCTACCTCCAATCTACAACACAGTTCCAAGAAGACTCCACACCAGGGGTGGGTTCCTGTCAGTTCTAACCGCTTCTATAGAAGAGGTTCCACAAATCTACAGTGCCGTTTAGAACTGGTTCCAGCTCCCTCCCCCTGCCCATCCACACATCATCAAATTGAAGAGCGAGAGGAGGAATTCTGGGAGTTGAAGTCCACAAGCCTTAAAGCTGTCAAGTTTGAACACCCCTGGGTTGTTTTTTTTTCTAAAGAGTTAGGGGTGCAAGGGTCTTGTAACTTGACAGCTTTAAGACTTTCGTGCTTCAAATGCTAGCGTTTCTGAGCCAACATTTTGGTTGCTAAGCAAGAGCATTGTTAAGTGAGTTTCACCACATTTTACAAGTTGGCTATGCCCACCCAGCAGGGGTGGGTTTCAACCGGTTCGCGGCAGTCCCTGCGAACTGGTTGGTCGCCGAACCCGGAAGTAAGTAACTTCCGGGAACGGTGAAGGGCCCACCCGCGCCCGCTCCTTACCCGGTTTTGATGAATTCTGCGCTTCCACGCATGCGCAGGACGCATAGTGCCTGCGCGATCCTCCAGGAGCAGCTGGAGCATCGCACAGACGCTAGTACACATGCGTGCACCGTGTGCAGCGCATGCGTGTGCGAGGACCCCGCACACGTGCGCGAGGACGCCGCCGACCTCGTTCCAACTGAACTGGTTGGAACAGGGCGAGAAACCCACCCCTGCCACCTAGTCACATGGCTGACAAGTCACTCCCACCCAGTCACATGGCTGGCAAGCCACTCCCACCTGGTCACATGGCCGGCAAGCCACTCCCACAAAGCAGGCCACACCTATAGAAGAGGTTCTACAATTTTTTGAAACCCACCACTGCTCCACACTCATTTGCGCTACTCAGATGATTCTGAGGACACCTCAACGACTCTGTCTAAAAGGATGCAAATGACCAGCTGTCTGCAAGAAATATAAAATGTAAACCTCCTCACCCCATTCCTAAGAGGTCTGTAAGGGGCGGGCATAAGCGCACCGCCCCTGTCCTACTGTCTCCCTTTATTCGTACCCATTGACTGTGTTCATATTTATGTTTATACTTACACTTGTTATCTCGGAGACGTTTGGCAAAATAAATAAAATAATAAATAAATAAATCCTTCCATTCTCCACTATCTAGACAAAGCTAAGGAAGCATTTTTGATGAGAAGAGAAACGTCTTCCAACACCCCCCCCTCCCCCCAGAAAATCCAGTTGCCTCTTGGGAAAGGACTCCACACACACATACACACACCACCTTTGGGACTAAAATGAGCCAACTTCTCCGGGCCAAGAAAGCGCAATAGTTGGCGCCAAAGCTACCCAACCCTTTTATTGAAAAGAGGGACTGTCTCGCGGGACACAGCAAACTTTCTTCCGAGCCTGCAGACAAGGGGAAAGAGACCGAACAAGAGGCTGAAAAGACAGAACTGGCAGCGAGGGATTCGAGCGTTCCCACTACCTTGCCGGCCTCGCGTCATTCAAACAGCAACACCTCCCATCGACGTCACTTCCGCCAGAGCAGCTGAGGGCAAGAGAGGAGGTGGAGGGGAAGATGGCGGCCCTGGGGGAGCCTGTGCGGCTGGAGCGAGGTGAGAAGGGGAGCCGCGAGGAGCCGCGTCCTGGAAGGGAGGCGGGACGGGTGGGGGGATTCGAAGAACCAACTTCAAAGGCGGTGCGTGTAAAAAAAATAAAGCGAGGGAGGGACTCTGAGCTCTCCACCGTCCTTGGCAGGCGTTTGCGATCCTGAGCCTTGGCTGTATGGAGGAGGAGGAGGAGGGGCGGCTTTCCAGATGCTGATAGGAATTACAGGCCGTATGAGCTCCCTCACCCGCGTTAGATGAGGAGTTGTAATCCAACAATATCCGAAGGTCGTTGAGGTTGCTGCTCTCGATGAAAGCTTGTATTGTAAAAGAGGAGCGAGCTTCTTGCCTCCAAATATTCACCCATGCTGCCTCCTTTGACCTAAAGCCGTTTTGGTATAACGCGATTAACTTTATCTTATTGCATTATACAGTGACTCCTTTTGGATGCTTGTAGAATGTAGTGAACCCACGGAGATGGGTTCACACAACGTTGCAGGGGACACACACACACACACACCAATATTAAAACCGTCAAATTCGACATGCTACGGCTAAGCACCTGGCCAATTTTGTTTTAATTCAGAACTTGATTAGAGTTTGGTTCGGCCTGGTCCATACATTGAAGGGAACCCTTCAAGAAGTACCAGGGTTGTAGGCTAAGATGAAAAGTCAAAAATATTCTAATCTCAAGTTTAAATCCATATTTAGAATTTAGAATAACAGAGTTGGAAGGGACTTTGAAGATCTTCTAGTCCAACCCCCTGCTTAGGCGGGAAACCCAACACCACTTCAGATAAATGGATATCAAACATCTTTTTAAAAACTTCCAGTGTTGAAGCATTCACAACTTCTGGAGGCAAGCTGTTCCACTGATTAATTGTTCTAACTGTCAAGAAATTTCTCCTTAGTTGTAAGTTGCTTCTCTCCTTGATTAGTTTCCACCCATTGTTTCTTGTTCTACCCTTAGGTGCTTTGGAGAATAGTTTGACTCCCTCTTCTTTGTGACAGCCCCTAAGATATAGAAATACTGCTATCGTCACCACCCCTAGTCCTTCTTTTCATTAAACTGCACATACCCTGCAGCCTCCAGTCCCCTAATCATATGACATTGAAGTTCTTTTGGTAGGTGATTTGCCAGCTAGATGAATATATTATGTTTTAGGAACCATTATGTTCTAGTAAGGGTAAAGCAGTTAGAAAATGTGGTTTGGAGGCACTTTTTGATCCATTCATAAAAAGCACATTTAAACACTTCAACCAAGAAAATGTTTTTTTGTTTAAACATGCAAGCTACTCATTCTGTGCCAAGCCAAATTCATATGCGTACATTTGGATGGTCAGATAGGATCATTATTTGACCATTTGGAAGGTCAAATGAAGATGCTATTTCCTTCTATATTTTGAACATACCTTGGATTGAATAAGATGCAGATGTATTTTTAATTCTAAATTTATGTGGTTATAACTACTATATGTAAAATTTAAAGATAATGCATTTGTTGAAAATAATGTTTTGTAAAGTGGTAATTTCTGGTGTGTGTTGTTAGAAGATAAAATTATTAAAGACTTTTGAAATTATTTATTTAAAGGAGGAAGAGAGTTAGAAACAAAGGGATAATACTATTTATCTAAAAATGAAATATCTCCAGTCATTTCTGAAGTAACAATATGTATGTACCAATAGACAGTTGAACTAGAACATTTAATTTTATTTCAGTTAACATTTATTTATCAAATGTACATGGCTCACCAGTGAAATTCTGGATAGCAAACCATATAAAATGTCAAATCTATTAAAAACTAAGAAAACAATTTAGATCAAGGCCCTGGTAAAAAATTTGTTCCCATATATACATTCAAATATAAGAGCACCAATGATTTAACATCCTGGCCCTAATGCCTGAGGCATTATAAGACATTTTTCCATCCAGTAAAAGCAAACAGTAAATGAACTGCCAAGTAAGGATTAAAGAACAATATTAGATTATTTTCCTTTCAGGTTTGTTTAGAAAAACCTTGAATTAGGAAGCTTGTCCAAATTCATAATTTAGATTGCATATCCTAATAACAACTTTCTTCATTGTTGTACATTTCTGACTTTTCTCTAACAAATTAAAAATAAATAGCCTTCCACCTTTTATCATCACAGCAAAACTTTTACAAAGTCAGATGTACAAGAGTAATTGGATCAAAGCCATATTCTAAACCAGGGGTTCCCAAACTTTTCTATACCCTACACCACTAGAATGCTTCTGATATATTCTTGCACCCCTTACAAAAGTAAATAATTATATGCATATAATTATGCATATAAACTATAATTTTGAAACTTCTAAACCCAAGTTTTTGCACCTTCTGGAATATTGTCTCTGGTTGGAAACCCCTGTTCTAAACTTATCGCGCAATATGCCTTTTAGATTCAAGATGTTTCAAAATATCACAAATAAATAATGAAGCTTCTTAAACGAAAACTTACTGTTTTCTGTCTTGCCTCTTCTGCAAGTTGTATGATTACAACATCTATTTTCCTAATGCAGGGCTGTCCACTCCCGGCCCATGGGCCGGATGCGTCATGCGCTGACCATGCCCACACTCAGTTTAGCAGAGGGGAAAAACATCCAATACATCATGTGATGCCGCCATGACGACTTGAGTTTGGCATCTCTGACTGTCCTAGAGGATTAGAACACCCAACAAATCGCAGGCTGAAAATGGCTCTGTAAAAACCAGAACTAAAATCCATGGTGAAATGAAGAACTGGCAGGTAGACTGGTTATTTGATCGTTCTTCTCTGGACAAGGAGAGAACTTGAGATTGCCCACAAGGGCTCCTTGCAAAGAGACTGCAAGATAGTGCTCTCCTGGCAGGTTTAGAGCTTTGGAAGGCAAGGGAATAACCACTATGCTTAAATCACAGGACCTTTGAAAGAACATTGTGTTTGCATACTTTCTAATCATTTTCCACCATTGATTGTTAATTGCTTTTCACCTATTGGGAACCTTTAGATCAACAGGTTTTGCAACGTATATGTGTGTGTATCTCCATAGATGCTGTTGTTTTGACATCTTTTATAAGAAATTAGATAAAAGACTTTTAAAAATTGGACACTAGAGGCAACTAGAAGGAATTAAAAATTACAATTAAAGAAGAACACTTAAACTCAACTTTCAAATACAGAATGAAGCAAAATATTTTAACGTTCGACATACTGATGCACATTTTTGAATAATGAACCCAAAGGATAATTTTAAGGATGTCTGCTTCTATAGATGGACTGTGTTTAAAAGAGGTTATGGAAGAGAAACAGATTTTACCTGACAAGGTTGGGACTGATTTGAAAGTGAAATTAACAATGACAAGCTATAAAAATTACATGGAAACAGATGTTACACTGATGTTATACAAAAGCACCTGGCTGATACCTTAATAATGAAAAGGATATAAAATAACAAACCAGGGGAGTGACCTGGATAACTTTCCTCTATTGGATTTAAAAAGGCTTGAAGAATTTTGTGAAAAGGCACGAAGAAAAAAGGAAACATATAAACTTCCCAATATAATATAATCACAATATGTTACTAAAGATTGAATATCTAAATAAAAAGTTGCATGCATCCTTAACTTTCTATTTGTGCAAAATTTAAAGAAATCTATAAATAACCACTGTTCTTAATGTAATATGTAATCATTCTCAGAAGTTTTTAAGTGTGCCAGTTTTTAAGTCGTAATAGAAAAGTTAAGCTTGGTTACTCTGATTATATCTTATGAAATGTTTATCAGTAGCTGTCAGTACATTTAGAGTACTAGAACTGTCACAGCTTTTGAGATTATAGAAGTCTTATAGTGGCTTATTGTAATTATATTTATTCTGGACAGTATTTTATCATTTGCTTTTCAGTCACTCAAGACAAATTAAACAATATTCACAAGAATATGATGCTTGGACTCTGCTGTTGGGCCTGTCCTTTGTCATGTGAAGCCTCTATGTTTTGATTTCTAATCTTCAAAGACTGCTGTAGAAAATATTGGTTTTGCTCAGCTGTTTTGATGGTTAACAGTTAATGATTTCCATACCCAGTAATTAAGCTTCTGGCAGTTGCTTGCAAAACATTTTATGCCAGGAAACATAGAGCCCTATTATATTAAAATCCTTTTACCACTTCAGTTTTTGCTAAAGACCTATTCTGAGATCTTGAAACATGAGACATGATAAACCCTGGCATATACTACAGTACTGTAATTCTTTAAGGTATTAACTGAAATGTGAATTGAGTAACACGTATTTAGGACCGCTATCATTCTGGTTTTTTTCAAGAACTGCAAAGCATGAGAACCATTTGCCTCAAAAATAAACCTGAAAAAGAGCCAAGTTATGTTTAATAAATTCACCCAAAAACGTATCTCTCTCTCCCCCCCTCTCTCTCCCCCCCTCTCTTTCTCCCTCCCTCCCTGTCTCTGTCTGTCTGTCTGTCTATCTATCTATCTATTTGTAGATTTTCACGGGTGTAGGTATGCTGGTCTTGTTGTATTCGGGTCTTTTCCCATGTAAGATTGAGATTGTCTTGGCAACGTTTCAGCGAGGTCTCACTCGCCATCAGCCAGCTTGAAGATCTGGAGAACTAGATGTAGTAAACCACTACATATACCTTGAACAATGGATCTCAGTGGAAGTTGATACAATAAAGGAAATTGAACAGCATATTAAATGTGGTTGACATGTATTCAGAAAGCTAAGCTTAATTTTCAAGAACAGCCTCCCCTTATGCCTGAAGAGAAACATTTTTGATAAGGCTGTGCTACCTGTTCTAACATATGCTGGTGAAACATGGACACTAACCTTACAATCTATACAAAAGCTATGAGTGGTGCAGAGCGATGGTAAAACACATGCTCAGTATTACAGGACAAGATAGATCCACACATGGATTAAAAAACAAACAAAAGTATATGATATGAAGAGAGTAAAAGAATTGAAATAGAAATGGGCTGGTCAAATAGCAATAAGAACATGATGTCAGGTGGATCAAGGCAGACATAGAAGGATCCCACGTGATAAAAGGTGTTCACGAAAGAGACTTAAAAGAAGATGGATTGACAACATCAGCAAGTATGGTAAGCCTAATTGGCAAAAGAAAGCGCCAGATCATATTGATTAGAAATATGCGGAAGAGGCCTTCATCCTGCAGTGGATAAATGGTTAAAATGATGATGATGATCATTCTGGTTTGGGTGATGAACTGAAATGTGAATTATCTTTTACTGAAGAAGGCAAAATATTTTAGTGACCACTAATTTGAGTGATTACTCTGTTTCAAATAAAGTAATTGGCTACAAGAGGCCTTTTGGATTGGTTTGGTTTAGCAACCAAAGGCAGGATATTACTTACCATTCCTGCTCTAAAACAAAGCCTTTCATAATGAATAGAATCAAGGATTTACTGCAACAGTTAGGTGATGTTTGTCAGATAAAATGTATTTTACCATCAATATTCCTTTTTATTTTGTTAATTATGTCACAGCAAATATAGGCTTCTGATTTTAAGATCGCTCTCTTCTATAAATTATCTTAATCCCATGCGTCAGTAAGATGTTTACTAATTGTACCTCTGTTTTGTTTTTTTATCAGGGATCATTCATACTTTTTAAAACACAGGATTTTTATCTGGAACAAATTCCTTTTCCAATTTTCATTCCTTTTCATTTTGGACGTGTTTGTCTACATTATTTGGGATTTTTCTCCAAGGCATGCACAATTCCTATGGAATATATGCCACCAAAACAGTTTTTTTAAATGTGTGATTATTGAGCCTCAACTAGCATAAAGTTTATGTATGAAGTGGTATCTTTTCCTTCATCACCCTATTAAAAAAATGAAGAAATAAAGTTTGAATGGCTGAAAGATCACTTGTGAAGAATTTCCAGTAGCTTACCTCAACCTTCTTTTGCTGTTTTGACAATGGATTGGATTTAAGAAATGCAAAAAAGTCACAACTGTTAAAAAGTATAGATTAAACAAGCAGAAATATTTTACACAAAGATAGAATATCTTCAATTAAAGGAATATTATGAACTTTTAAATTTGGAATGCAATTCTAGGCTATCTTGGATGCTCAAATCAAGTAGAAAATTAATGTTTGGATACTATTGCATTAATGGATCCAAATCCCAAAGAAGTATGCATTGAATGATTATGATTATTTATACCTTATTTATTATAAACATTCAACTCTTAATGGATACTGAGTGATATACAAAAACAAAAATAAAAAAATCATAAAAATATGTAACTTGGTGTGGCTTTTTCAAAAGTTAGTTATGAAATAACAGGCAGGATAATATGATAGATCTCTTCTCAGATACTATAAAATTGTGAAAAAATGATAAAGATATTCATATCATGAGGGGAAAAAAATAAAAAAAACTAGTTAGTTATGCCTTGTTTAAAACTCCTTAATTTTAAAATGGGAAATAAAGAAACTCCTTTCTAAAGAGAATATCAGAATATAATTGAAATGGTATGTTATTGAATAGCATATTGTTGGCAGCCATGTCAAGTTGTTAAAAATGTTACTTGTGTAAAATTCAATAGTTCATGTTTTATTACCTCTTCCTCCAGATATTTGCCGAGCTATTGAGTTGCTGGAGAAGTTGCAAAGGAGTGGTGAGGTACCACCTCAAAAATTGCAGGCTTTACAAAGAGTCCTTCAAAGTGAATTTTGTAATGCAGTAAGGGAGGTAAGTTTATCTTTGAAATTCATTTACAGGTAGTCCTTGACCTGTGACCCTAATGGAGCCTGCCCATTATGGTCGCAAGTGGTGACATTCATTAAGGGAGACAGCCTCCTTAACATCCCCTACCCCTATGTTGAACTTGCAGGTCATTAAGTGATCATGTGGTACTTCATGGGTGGGGGATACCTGCCATCCAGCTGTGTCCATAAAGGATTGCAAAGCCAAAAAATTGACCAGTGGGGAAAAGAGCTCAGCTAGATTAGAGACCAGTGCTTCATTCCAATGCTGAAGTGGCTTCCAGACAAGCCTCTGCTTGGCCTCTGCCACAATTAGCTGCCCATTGGCAAACCTCTCCTGGCTCTTACTAGCCTTTGGGAAGCCAGCAGCTCCAGCACCAATCTAAAACCTTTCCTTTGCTTATCCCACTCCCTCCCCCAGAAACTTACATTTCCTCAATTAAAAAACAAAACAAAGCTGAGAGGACAGACTTGTTGATCTTCCCACCCCCCACCCCAAAAAAAGTGCTGAAATGAAAATATCCACCTCTTCCCTCCAATCAGTATCCCTTTTAAAAACCTCATTTGCTAAACTTACTTGATTTAAGGAAATGAAAGCTTGGAAGGCTTGTAAAGCTTTTTGCTATCTGAGTCCCTTTTAGGACCCAGTTTATGTCATGGCCATTTGCTGCACATTTGTGCTTTATACACTTTTGATTTGGGACTGAACTTTTTCTTCAGCTCCTCCAGAGCTGAAAGATGGTGCAGAAAGATTTTCTTTGGTTGGTTGATTCCTTTCCTTTACTCCAACCTGGAATGAAGGTAAGTCACTTTTGTCAACCTGTTTCCAGGCATGCAGTAAATTTAGAAAATGAGGTTTTTAAATGGGATAAATTGGGGGGCCTGAAGCTGTCACCCTTGAATTGCTTCCCAAAGGCTTCCCAAAGGGCTAACAAGAGTCAGAAGAAGTTTGCTGTCTCTGACATCCAGCTGACCGGGGAAGGGGGGGGGGGAGCTCTGAAAGCAGCCATTTCCACAAGGAATTATTGGAGCATTGGAAATAGTGGCTGCTTCCAGGAGGCATGGGAAACAAGCCCAAGTCTGCAGGGTCCCCTCAGGTTGAGATGGGCGGAGAAGAGAGGGCTGCAGTGTCCCCATGGTCAGTCATAACAATTTAAAACAAAATCATATCTAGTTTGGGGGGGATCTGTCATAATTTTGATTGATGGTTAAGTTACCTGTTGTATCTCAAGGATTACCTGTATTAGATGACAAAATACAAGTTCATCACTTAAAATGTAATAAGTATACAGTATGTATATCTGTTAGAAGCAAAGAGCTAGAAAACCTAATGTCAGGATTCAGTTTCATTTTTATAATAATATAATTTTACAGTTTGCATCTATTCTTAATGATCCCTACCTAATTAAAATGTATTAACATGTTAATATTTTTATTTTCTAAAGGTATATGAACATGTGTATGAAACTGTGGACATCAGTAGTAGCCCAGAAGTGAGAGCTAATGCTACAGCAAAGGTAAGAGATTGTGCTAACAAAAAGTACTTAAGAATGGACTCTTTCTAGCAAGTCCTAATTAAGTTATTAAACTATGAATATGTCCCAGTGAATAGTTTCAGTATATGGGTGCTGCTACTATTGAACTGCCCTTTTTAAATTCTTCCAAAATAATAAACTGAAGTAGTTAATATTTACTAATTGACTAATATTCACATAAGGTTGCTACATATTTGATATTTCTAGTTCACATGCCTACTGGATTGGTATTTTTCGTGCATATTACACACACATATACAGTAAGATAGTTGTGAATGCTCATTTAATGACCACAATTGAGATCTGCATTGCTAAGCAAAGTGGTTGCTAAGTGGGAAATCACATGTCTGCAACTGTGTTTTTCTGGTTCAAATCTGCCAAGACTAATCAATTTCATACCTTTGGTTTTTTTTCTTCCTAACCTTTTGAATAGTCTCCCGGATGCTGGGATAATATACAGGAAGGGAAATAACATTTGTATTGACATTCATTGGAGAGGAAGAGATTACAAAAAAGTATATAGGCATACAATGGGAAGTACACATTGCTTTCAATGTGGAGCAGGCAGTTGCAAGTGGGTTTTACACAAAGAGCCTTGTGTATTCCCCATTGTGTGTTTGTTTATTCTTGTAATCGATTCATCTTCAATCTCTCTGCTCTGTGTGGGGAGAGAAAAAGAAATAGGAATAAAACAGGGAATATATTGGGCTGTTACACTACAGTATGCAGCACAATGAGCAGCTGTTGGCACCAGCACATTACTTTCAATACATGTGCCCTATTGTGTACCTACTTACTCTCTTGTAATCCCTTCTTCTCCAATTTCTTTTTCTGCAAGGGAAAAAAACAAAATAGATCAGTTGCGAGATATTATGTATTGACTATAAAGAGTAATCACATGACTGAGGGATGCTGGGAAGGTTATAAATGTAGGCATTAGTCATAAAATTATTTTTTCATCACTTTGTAACTTCAAAGTAGTCAGTGAATAGTCAGTAAGCGAGGACTATCTGTGGCAGGAATCTGATCTTTCTATCTTGAACGCAAAGTAGAATAAAAGATACAGTCTGGCTTTAGAACATTTGTTGTTAATCCACTTGTGCCTGTTTCTTATTAAACATCTTGTACTTTGTTCCAAAATAAGTTAAAATACATCACATTGTATTTGTTATAAAGAATGTGCCTGTATAATAAACTATAGCACTTCAAAAAGTGCAAATAGACCAAGTGTTCTCATTCTAGGTATTTATTATTTATTAATTAAATTCATATGCCACCCATCTTGCCTAGAAGTGACTTTAGGTGACTTGCAGCCAAAAGAAACCAAGATAAAACATTAAAACAATGTTTAAAACAGTGAAGTTATATTTAACATTAAAATTGACTTAAAAATTAAGATGGGAACAAGATGCACATGGGGATGAAGTAGGATTATGAAACACCTTCACTGCATGCTCTTTTTTTAAGCAAAATATGGTAAATGACAGTTTGTGTGACTATTTTAACTGATTTGTACTTTCCTCAGAATGCAGTCCTGAGACTTACTTTGAGCACATTCATGGCTTTTGACCAATTTTCGGTTTCACGATATTTTGAAATTGATGTTAGAATGAATACATCCAATGAACTGAAGGATAAACTGGAGGTTTCTGGATTTTATAGGCTACTGTTGCTGCTTTTGCCGCCAGTGAAGGTCATTCACATCCCAGAGTCGTTGAACTTCCCAAAACAGACGAAGGGCTTGGATTCAACATCATGGGTGGCAAGGAGCAAAATTCTCCAATCTATATATCCCGAATTATCCCAGGTGGTATTGCTGATAGACACGGGGGATTGAAGCGTGGAGACCAACTTCTTTCTGTAAACGGAGTGGTAGGGATGGAATTCAATTTCCGCTTGTAGTAGCTAAGTGTAACCGCTTGAGGGCATTAAGAGGATATGAAGTATTTGATGGTGATTGTGGTTTGCAATTGAAATGCTCAGGGGGAAATATAACTGTATTTGAGAAATTTTATAAATTTGTTAGTTTAAAACGGACACTTTATGAAGTAACATTTAAACTTAAAAATATGACAATGAGTAAATACATAAAAAATAACAATGGTTTTGTCAGAATATCATTAAGAAATATATCATTATAGTTAAAATGAAGGAGCTGAAATGTTTGGCTTTCTTATCCTAGTTATATTGAGTTTTATCATTAGGATCCAGTATTTTCTTTTAATCTAATCTACCTCCCAAAACTTCCTTTTAGATAAAATTAAATTAGGCATGCTTTAAAAGTTCAGTGTTTGATTACAAAGTTGATTGCCATCTAGATCTATGTACATGCTAAACAAGTGTGCTGATTTCAAGTTATCCATATGCTTTTATATTTCCCAATTCATTTATTGATGCCTTATTTCAAAATGTATGTCAGAATATTGATATATACATAGTAATATTTAAATGTTATGCTTATATGCAAGACTTTAATTTTTATTACATAAACAAAAAAGAAACATAAATCAGTGAAAAAAATGATTTTACTATCCCTGACAAAAGGTTTGGCTGTTCTCTGCACAATTAAATCAGACCGCTATGCTACCTTATTGTTATCTATATTTCAATTGACCCATTTTAGCTAATTAGCATATTGATACTCAAGTGGTTAGCATGTTTTTCTAGATGTTTACAATCCCTGCTGCCTTTTCTGTTCTGGTTCCATTTGTAATTTGTCTTTAACAGACAAGTTGCTTGTATATTGGTGAAGCAGTGAAGTTATGAAATATTGCGGGGAAGTAGATTAACCATCTTTAAGATTGTAAAGAATCCTCTTGCATTTAATTAGTTCCTACAGTACACAGTGCATCGAAAGTTAGACACTACTGGCCAAATTCTTAGTTTTAAATGAACAAAAGTTGACAAAACATCTGCATAGTATAAGCATGACATGATTGCAGAGGTGGATATATATGTAACAATTTATATGCAAGAGTATACAGATTCAAAACATGAACTATGTGACTATGGCAGGTGCAGAACACTCAACACCCTTTTAGTCAATACTTTGTAATCTCTCCTTTTGCAAAATTAATAACATTCAAATTTTTAAAGTAGCCAGCTATGAGAATCTTTCAGTATTTGCTTTAGGATTTTCTTTATCACCCTTCCTTGCAGGAATCAAAATATCAACTTCAAATCTGATTTGGAGATTTTTTTACATTGTCTTGCTAAAATTAAAATGTTTCAATTTCTTCACTGACTGCAAGGTGATGCTATTAAAATATATTTACTTAAATATATTTAAATGAATTTACTGAAATAAATTTATATAGGTGTTCATCTCATATACATGACAGTAGGCTGCTAATAAATTAAAAATTAAAAAACAACACATCTATTATTAAAAACCTAAATAACACAACATAAATAGCAACCAATAATAATGCAATGCCTCACAATCAATATAGCCAAAACTATCGGGATTTTAAACTTGATGGAAAAGTCAAGTTTTTAATGCCTAGTGAAAGGTTATCAAGATTGGGTTGATATGTAATTAAATCTATTCTTTTATCTGCACAATATTTTCTAGCCAATAGAAGAAAATATTATCTATGTTACGGCTACCACACAGCCCCAAAAGCAGAATAAAACTGTTTGATGATTGGCTTGAATGATCTGTATTTTCAACTAGTCAAACAGATGTTTATAAGCATGTATGGTCTTGAAAGCAGACAGGAGAATCCCACTTTAAAAGATTAAAACTATATTTGCTTACTTGTAGAATTGTCTTCACCTGGCTATTACAGGCACAGCCTGAATGAAGCAATTCTTAGGTATTATTAACAATTTTTCTCTAACTGAAACTGGAAGGGTTTTCAAACTTCTACACCTGCTATATTATTGTTTTCTTAAACTTTTGTATGCAACTGTAGGAAGTTTATTTATGAAAGATTGTTTCTCACTACATTATCTATGTTTCTAAATCAAAAACTCAGCTTTTTAAGCAAAATTTTGCTTCACATATGTTTTAATTTGATTTTTTATCAAATTTACTTTTCTGATTCCACCTGTAAATTAATACTGTTTTGAGTTGTTTCTTTTTCTGTGATACATCAGTAAGTAATTAAGAGTGAGTACATTCATATTCATGGTTTCATAATTACAATTTATAACTTTCATTTTCAATTACTATATGGGTACTTGAATAGAATTTGAAAATGATACATTGGGAAGAAAGTCTTTTAAAAGAAACAATAATGATGTGCTTCTAATGAATGCAATCACATGGTATGTGATGATGATAAAAACATTGTATGGGCTACTTAATAACACCGGGATTCATGTTTGAAAAACATGATTTTAATTTGGAATGGTTTGGAGATGACAATGTATGATAAAGGAAACAAAAATCTTATAAATAATGGCCCTTGAATCTTAGGACACTTGTTGAATATATACTAATATGCATATATGTGTGTGTGTGTGTAATTTTTTTTCCAGAGTGTTGAAGGGGAGCACCATGAAAAAGCTGTAGAACTTCTAAAAGCAGCTCAAGGAAAAGTTAAGTTGGTTGTACGCTATACACCCAAAGTCCTGGAAGAGATGGAATCACGATTTGAGAAAATGAGATCAGCAAAACGCAGGCAACAGAATTAATACCGAATTACATCCAGTATTATAGGAATGGATTGCTTACAGTAGATTCTTTTCTGGTTCTTCTCCACATCTACTTTACAAGGTGTCACAGAATTCATATTTGGAAAAGGGACAAGGATTTTGCTTCTTCTTCAGCTGGATATTATCTAACAGACTCAGTTGGATGCAACTGTGCATATAATTCAAGGAAAAGTATGATATTTGTTCTATTCATGGAAATATTTTAGTTAAACTATGTTCATTTTATTAATATGTTGGTCTTTTTCAACTCTCTTGAATGTTCTAATGTTTTCAGAAGAAAAGTTTACATCAACATTTGTAACTATGGGATTTTACAAATTCTTCTTTACAATTCAAACCTGTTCTTATAAAAACAAATTTGTAAATTAATTAAGTATACTTTAATAAGCTAGTTTTAGCATTTGTATCATTGTTTTTCTAGTAATTTTTTATTTGGCTTTATTTAAAAGATAAAATCTTTATTTTGAGTAAAAGATATAATACAGTCTTGGCACAAAGGTGTGTCATCTTCATGCAAATAGTCATAATTGTATGATTAAGTACAATTTGTATTTTTGATGAACAAGTTTTTAGGCATGTTCTTGGTCATAATTTTATATTGTTATTTACAATTTCAACATCTAATCTTGTTTTATTAATATTTTGCAACAGGTGATGTCTTATTTAAAACTTTAGTACTTAACATCCTAAAATCTAGCAGTAAGCATTCCAATAATTTATACCTTTGTATTGATCGCTAAACATTTAGCAAAATTGCAGAGTTTTGTATTTCTATTTAGGAGGGGAATATTTACATGCAGTGCAGAAGAATTCAGTTTATACTCCTACGTTTTCTCTTGTAATTCTAAATATAGTTTACCAGTGCTATTCTTGGAGGGCAAAACAGCTTGTGCTTCTAATCATTATGATAACTATTATTATCACTGTTTGATATAGTTTACCTCTGAGTGCTAGCGAACATAATTTTTGGCTAGGGAGCACGATCAGGAAAAGGTTACTGTACTGATGTCTTGTTTGTAGACTTTCCACAATTATCAAGATGGTCAGTGTGGGAAGGAATGCTGAATTTTCTTGATTCTATCAGGTTAGTTTTTCATTGAAAACAATGTTAAGGACCCACTTCAGGAATGATTTTGAACGACTTTCTAATGTTTTCTACAACATGCAGAGTTCAGTCATTATGCTCTTTGTTGCTTCCAGAGTGCAGCTAAAAAAACTAAGAAACGTTATGATTTTTTAAAAAGAAAAGTGTTAACATTGGAAAGATACTCCTCTCTAGGAAAAGATAACACTTAAGGACTGTGTAAACCTGTGGGTTAATTCTAGACTAAATAATACTGATCTAACAGGTTTTTTCCTAGGTAATTTTTCTACTTTCACAGCCTTTAGTAAATACCTTTTTCTATGATCTGTTTTAAAACAAGCCTAGTACTAGTAGTGTGCAAAAAAACAATGACTACTGAAGTAATATGAAAATGAAGAAAATGATGGCTGGAACTAGTCTGAGCTGTCCTGTCTCTTCCTGTCATAACTAAGAATGCTCTGTTTCAAAACAGCAAGGGCTAAAACTCTTAGTTGCCTCCATCTTAAAGCATGCACTGCCTAGCATGACAAAGTGTCTTTAGCAGCTAGAGTTATGCGGTTGTTCCCCTATGATACACTGTGGGTCTTTAATGAGTGGAAACCTCATCTGTATTTGGTCATTGTTAGGCTGCAATTCATACCAGTTCCAATCACTGGTAGTGCTATGTCAGGTGAGAGGAGAGGGCACTAATCCAGTGGTTTAGATATTGGGTTCTGCATCTCTACTTTAAAATGTCAGTTGTCAAAGAGCTTAACATTCTCACAAAATTGACCTAGTGCGTTTGGCCATTTAATCTGCTTCCTGGAGAATGGAAGCCATTGGACATTGTCTTTTGGTATTGTTAAATAACTCATTATGCCACCGTATTACTGTGTTATTGGGGGGAGGGGAGTATTATTCTATTTTCCCCATAACCTCTACCTTTACAGTTTCAATTGTGAGATAAATGTGTGAGCCTTGTTCTTTCCTCATAATTTTGTCATCTCTTCAGTTTTACTCCTTGACTGAGATAAAAATTTTAATCTTCTCACCTCTTTAAGGAACTAAATGAAGATTTAAAGTTTGCACCTTAAGAATCCTTGATATGATCTATGTAACATTTGCCTGAGTGTCTGCTGGTTGTTATAGTTCAAGGGAGTAATTGTCCGATAACATCTGTCTTCTGAATGACTAGAACATGCAGTGAAATATAAAAGGTCATAGGAATAGTCTTTTCTTTCTATGTCAGCATAATCATGTTGAATAAGATGATCTTATAAAAAATTGTAGAGTCTGGTACAAGTAATTGTAAATGTTTTTTGGCATTTAGCAATTGTGTGTTTGCCTGGAATAATAGAGTACAGATTATTGAAATCCAGCAACTGTATGAAATACAATTTTTCGATTTGTTAAGACAGCAGTGAATTGCAGCCGGCAGCAGTAAACAGTCTGTAGAACCACGAGGCTTAATTGTATATTTTTATGAAAATTAATATTGACTAAGACCAAGTAAAATAGTTGGGCCAGTCAGGAAATATTTTATAGAGCTAGATTTGTGTTGGAGTTTACTATATTCAAGAGAAGGATAGAATGAGATAAAGGCTATTATAAAATGTATTCATGTATTGAACTTAGCAGCGTGCTTTATTACTCTAAATAAATAGTTTGGAGTAGCCAGGACTGCTATAAAGTTTTATAATATATTATGCAAACTTACTTGGAAGTAAACATTCAAACGAACATAAGATTGTAATCTGAAAATTAGTTCTTAACTCAGTGGTTTTTTTTTTTCTTTTTGGGTTTTGTGGGTTTGTCCTAAAAAAAACTGTATGTGAGATAAAATGATTGTACAAAGGAATAGACAATGACAAAAATCTCATTTTATGACTTATTAATAGCAAGGAGCAAGTAAAAAGGAATACAATAGGGCAGGACAAAGTAATCATATTCTTTAAAGTTAAACTGAAACTGAAAAGATTCACCCAAACGTCTTAATTGCTGTAATCCATAATATTTCATAAATGGGATCGTGTGGCAAGGTTGAACTGTCATTTTTAAATTCAGATTAAATTTGTTCAATCAAGAATCAAGAAATTAATGTCATTGAACACATTCATTGACAACACTGTATTGACATATGTGCACACATGCAATAATTGAATCAGCAAAAACTAAATACTCTGTATAGTCGTTATATATTTATTGCTGTTCCACAGCCCTATTTTTTAGGAATCTGAAAATAAACATTTGAAATTTCATTTTTGTTATATGTACTTATTTTATTGTCAGAAGTAAAAAGTATTCTTCCATTCATATATCTGCTCTGGGTATAAAATACTATAAATGTTATAGATATTACAGTTATAAAATGTACAGTTGTAACTCAGTTCTATCATTGGGGTTACATTTATATTAGCTTGTGTTCAAAATCTTACAAATATATCAGTTTTCTGAGCTTGGCTATAGAAATCTGAGCAGCTTAGAAGAAAGTCACAGGTGTCAAATTAAATCTACTTTCTTCTGACTTAATACAGCATTCTTGTACTGATAAGGGTAGGATTAGTATAGCCATTTTAATTTCATTCTTATTGTACTTCACAGTGACAAATGTTTCTCATACTCAATATTTTATGTTTTATATCTGATGTATTGAAAGCATGCCACAAGGTTTGAGTGTCTTGAGCGTTTTTTAACAGCATCAGTTTGAGGGAACATTTTCTTCCTCTACAAAGGATGATCAGTGGAATTGTGAAAAGAAATTGAAATTACATAAATTAACATTGATTTGCCAATACTGTTTCCTCAGTTTTGTGCTAGCAGGGTTCATTGAGTTCATGTACACCAAGCTGTGGTTTGCTTGCTTGTTTGGCAACTGGCTAAAAGCAAGCAATGTTTTGGCTTAGTACAACTTTTGTATTAACAATTTCCTGCCTCCCTCAGCTTTGCATAAACAAGGACAGAAAGACCCTTGGTGAAAGGGGACCTGCATCTTTAAATACGGTTTTGTGAATTGTGAAGAGACCATACAGATTGCCACCTATGAGGCAAAGGGCCCATCTGGTTGATTTCATTTATAAGTGTTTTAAGAACTCCACATACTGCTTCAAATCATAAGAGTATGATTCACTGAGCTAAATGATGTTTGCCTTTACTCAGGGAGTCCCAGTCCAGATTTTTCAACTAAGTCTTCCCCCTGGTGATATAATTGAATTCAGCTTCCTTTACATTTTATTACCCCAGACTAACATGGACTTAAAAAAAAAAAGTAAGGAGCACTGAAGTTGCTCACCTGCTAATTGCTCTCAAAGAAAGCTGAGGTAGCAGATTTGCTTGAAATAAAGGCATGCTTCATATGTGTAAAGTTAGTTTTCCACTTACAACCTTTCATTTAGTGACTGTTCAGTATTACAACAGCACTGAAAAAAAGTGACTTATGACCATTTTTCATACAACCATTGCAGCATCGCCATGATCATGTGATCAAAATTTGTATGCTTGGCAACTGGCTCACATTTATGATGGCTGCAGTGTCCCGGAGTTATGTGATCACCTTTTGCCACTTGACAAAGTCAATGGGGAAGCCAGATTCGTTTAACAACATATTACTAATTTAACACCTGCAGTGATTCACTTAACTGTGGCAAGAAAAGTCATAAAATGGAGCAAAACTCACCAACTGTCTCGCTTAACAACATAAATCTTGGCTTTGATTATCATAAATTGAGGACTACCTGCATATATACCTGTTCAAACTACCTGTTTGAAATAAACATTTATTTCAAACAAGCCTGCCACCTTAGCTTTCTTTAACATAAGTGAGCAACTTTAGCTGCTATTAGCAGGTGAGCAATTCTTGCTCCTGTTATTTAAAAAAAAATGTATATATTTAAATGGGAAAAAGGGGTGCAATGATTTTCTGAGAAAAGAGAACAATTATGAGCATAAAAGCTGGGTTGGTTTCTACAACAAAGAACTTTTTAAGAAACAAGCAGGTGCTTTTACTTATCTAATCATAGTACACTTTCACCTTGGATCTGGAGACTGCAAGTCTGAGGACTGGTAATAAATCACTTATTTCTTTTCCTGCCCTAAGTCATGAATAAAACATGCAGTCAATGGTTAATAGAGCTAAAAGTGGTTGAATAACTCCTGAAAAGTCCCTAAAACAAATCTGGTCCCCCTATTCTTAACGTGATACTTGAAAGTAACCAGAATCCTGCTTGCAAGGATTCTCTGCCTGCAATCCTATTCTCTGCAAGACTCTTAAGTGGTCTGCACCAAATTTGACTGCACTTGCTGCAAAATATCCTGGGTTCCTGAATCCTTATTTCTAGGGTTCATTGAAGCAAGCTACCAGGAGGGGCCACCTTTATTAGTCCTACTGCCAGAAGCAGAAAGGTTTGTTGTCCAGCTGTTTGGTATGATCCTATGGCTGCAGTCTGTGGCTGCTGGACATCTATAGACACTTGCTGAGAAGTAAAAAGTGATTAGAGATATGACAGCTGGACAATAGCTTAAAAACAAATGGTCTGCTCTGGTCTATATTAGATTACAAATGTCATTATGACTAGCTAGGAGTATGGTAACTCCAGCCAAATCTATTCAGTGAGAATCACTTTGAATGTCCCAGGATGTCCATGACAGGCTTTTTTGTTCAATGTTTATATCAGGGGTGTCAAACTCCAGGCCCACGGACCAGACCTGGCCCAGGAGGTGCTTAGATTGGGCGCATGGTGTCACCCTGGAAACAGCAAAGGACTGGCCTGTGGTGCCTCTGCCAGTGAAAACTGCGCTCAGGAAAGCTGCACACAGCCTTCCCAGGCTCCGTTTATGACCGCGACGGCCTCCTGCAGTCCTTTGCCAGCGAAAACAAAGCTTGGGGGGAGGGGTTTTCACTGGCAGAGGGCTGCAGGATGCCATCAGAGCTAAAAACTGAGCTCGGAAACCCGTTTTCATTGGCAGAGCGCTCGGTCCACCATAGGTGTTCCCAACACGAGTGACGTCGAGCTCGCCATGCCCACCCTGGCCATGCCCATTCCAGCCCCCCGAGGTCAAACAACCCTGATGTGGCCCTCAATGAAATCAAGTTTGACATCCCTGGTTTAGACACTGCAGGCTTGGGATTTTGGATTTGAAAGACTGCATTAGAGAAAAACTAAAAGAACAATACGGCATTGCCTTCCAGATGCTTCAAAACCTCCCAGATTTGAAAGTTAAATAATTTGGTTGCTGTAATATTCAAAAAACATATTCCATTTAATAAATGCAAACAGGCCAGTAATCCTAGAATAATGTAGGAAAACCTCCCATGGTGACTTAAGTCATAATTTAAATGTGCTCATTTCTTAAAAACAAGGGGTCTGTTACTGCTTTCTTTCAGGAAGGTTGGTTTATTTGCCATCTAGCTGGGCATATATAATGTACTGATCTTCACATTTTAATATCATCGATTTTATATTAATAAAGTGACTATGCATTTGTGATATACTATTTTATTATTTTTTAATCTTTAAAAAGAATATGTCAATTTCATATAGCGTTCAAAACATTAACACCCTGCTGCTTTATTATAAATATTGTTATAGATGTATTGAGTGTATCTGCCACTAGGTGCTGCTAAAGTGCTAGATATTTTAAGCTAGTCCAATATTAATAAGTGTAATTATTTTAGTTAAGACAGAACAGTGATTTACAAAAAGCTCCTCTATTTATCTTTAGTAGATATGGTTCTCAGGGCAGAATGGTTCTGGCAACTGAGGTTACCATTAACCTGGTTTTTTTTTAATTGGGGGAGCAAATGATGCCAATTGAATAACCCATGATATACATGTAGTAAGACTTATGTTTTCACAAGTGGTGATAGCAATGATCTCCCCTAATAATGGGATTATTAGAATTATATGTTATAAATAATATATGATGTGTTTCCAATACTTGTAGTTTTATCATGGTCCAAAGAAAAACCTATAGATTAGGAAGTATTACAGGGAAGGGGGACCTAATTATCATTGGAGACCTAGCCTGGACTCTCAAAATACCACCAAACATGATGAATTGGGTGGCTGATATTGCTCATTGTTCTAGGATTTGCCTTCATCTCACCATCTAAATATGGCCATTCCACATTAGTCAGATTAAGGATGGGAGGGAGACGGCTGCTATGGAATGCCGAGGAGTGAATGTTTGGGCAAAGATTTTTGCTGGGCAAGAGAATTCCTGTGGAGCATTGGGAGACCAGACAGAAATGGTGATGGGCCTTGCAGAGATAGGGAGAGGATCTGTCAGGGACAAATTCCAGAAGGATAACTATGTTTGGACAACACAAACAACAAATAATTCAGCACAAAATGAAATAAAATCAGACCACCCACTGGAACAATGCTAATGCTTACATATTTTGGACACATAATGCAGAAGCAGGAATCTTTGGATAAGACTCCGATGCTTGGAAAATCAGAGGCCAAGAGAAAGAGACCAGCAAAAGGCAAGAGTTATAATATATATTATAACTAATATTATGAGGTCACAAGATCTCAGAAACAGTTACAGAGCAACAGTTCTGATGAAAAATTGTTCATCAAGTCAGAGAGAATGGCAAGTGAATTATCACAAAAACTATGTGCCATGGCAAGATCATTTAAAGGAAGAAACAAACTGCAATCAACAAAATGGAACTGAATGGCTAATTAAACCACAGAATCTTTAAATTTGCATTAATAGTGGGAGAATCCAGAATTTACCCATAAATTATAAATAGTGTCATGAAAATTAAATCAAGCAAAATTCTTAAGTGCATTTTTAAACATTTCACTCATTAATATAATTATATTGACTAAATATGTAATTCCAAACTATTAATATCAAATAATATATTACAATGTTTCTCTTAATTTTTAAAAATGTGTAGTGCAACCATACATTTTCTAAAAACTTTGAGATTGCATGTTTAGCGTACACTTATTTCTTGGGCCTGTCATTTTTGTTCTAAATATAAAAAAAAAACTACTCTGCTGAAGGGGGCAAAGGTAGTTTACAGTTCGAAGGTAGCTCTGTATTAACTAATCACACAGATTTTAAAGGGGGGAAAAAGGAAGACGTTAACTGTAAAATGTAAGTCATATCTGTATTTATGACTTTCTTGTCACATCATTTCAGAAATAAGGCTAAGCATTCAACATTACTTACTACTTAATGTACTGACTTAAAATTTACTAAGAGATTGTGATATATTCAAAGGTCCACTCTAGTTACTGGCAGTCGCTCTTCCACATCTAAATATTTGCCATCTCTGTATTGTATAAGGGACAATCTTTATGTTCCTATTCCCTTTTGGTTCTTTGTTGGGAATTCTGCTTACTCCTGAGAATTTCCAGCTGGTCAATCTCAGGTAAAATATAACATCTGAAATATTGTAATTGAACACAAGGATCACTCTTTTTCTCTTATATTAGTTTGCATTTTTCAAAGTGCTTTTATGATTATTACCATTTACAATGCCCCAAATTCAAGCATTCAGTGTTACTGCTACTGCTATTACTTATTAAATGTGTGTGCTACCCAATTCCAATGGCTCTGAGGTTACAACAAAGGTGGGTTGCTGCTGGTTCAGCCCGGATCCACCAAACCGGTAGTAGCAGTGGTGGGAGGCTTCCCCCCCCCCCAAATTTTTCTGCACATGCACAGAAGTGTCACAAGCGCCCGAACCAGTAGCAAAAAAAATTGGCAACTCACCTCTGGGTTACAAAATTGCTTCAATATAGTGCTGCCTTGAGTGTATATTCACTGTCATGCCACTATTGTTAAAGATCTGTTTTATCATTTATTTGTTAACAATACTTACTGCGCCCATCCAGTAGATATAATAGCATTAAATCAATGATTTTACAAAATAAACCACACACCATCCCACCTATCTATCTTTGATCTTTCCTGTTCCTGTCCAATCCTTTCTGTTCTGAACTGAGTTTGCTTCTGTACAGCTTGTTCCCAACATCATGTTCACCAAATAATGAAGAATAATATGGAGGCACATGAAAAAGAATTGATGGGTTGAAGCAAGAAAGCCTTAATTCCTTCATTATAGTTTTCCTATATTGGGAATTCTACATTTCTCTAAGACCCCTGCTTGAATTATGATCTATTAATAGATCTCTCCCTTTTGTATACGTTACAGAACTACTGTTTCTGTTGTTTATCATAACCTACCCTAGATACCTACATCTTCTTAGTGCCTCTTATTTGTGAGATTTTTCTTAACTGCCCTTTCATTTCCATCATAAGAACTGCATGTTAAGGATTTGCCACACAATATGTTATGAACATATGGTGAGCTCAGCACTTCAACAACATGCGAATCAGTTTGTTCCATTCTTTGCTGAGGAAAAAGAAAGGTCAGAAGCTACAGTTTGTGTAACTGACAGATTTCTGGCAACTGGATTTCCTGGCTCATGTATTTTTCTAGTTACCAATATCCTCACTTCAATATGGAGTTCTGGCAGGAAGCAGGATATGTTTGATTAATCTAATGATGTCCTAAGAAGACAATGTTTCCAGTCTTTGCAGTGGGATGTTCTCATGTAACTCCCCTCTTCCTGCCTGATTTCTGCTCCAGACATTACCTTTCACTCTGGCACAAGTCTTTTGCCTGTTGACATGACTTCTTGACCTAGTTTCTGGCTCAGCTCTTGGACTTCAGATGCATAGTGCTTTCCTAATACTGGACATGATTTGACTGCTGCCAATTACCTCCAATAGACCGATCAGATCCCACAGATTAGGCCTCCTCCGAATTCCATCCGCCGGCCAATGCCGACTGGCGACTACCCGGAGGAGAGCCTTCTCTGTGGCTGCTCCGACCCTCTGGAACGAGCTCCCCGTGGAGATTCGAACCCTCACCACCCTCCAGGCCTTCCGCAAAGCCCTTAAAACCTGGCTGTTCCGACAGGCCTAGGGCTAAAGAGTTTTTGCCCCCCTTCTCGAATGGTATGGTTGTTGTGTGTTTTTAAATTTTGTATTGTTATGTCTTGTCTTTTTATCCCCCTGTCTGTACCTCCTTCCCTGATTGAATTGTGAGCCGCCCTGAGTCCCCTTCAGGGAAAAGGGCGACATATAAATGTAATAAATAAATAAATAAATAAATAAATAAATAAATAAATAAATAAATAAATAAATAAATAAATAAATAAATAAATAAATAAATAAATAAATAAATAAATAAATAAATAAATAAATAAATAAATAAATAATAAATAAATCATAGACGTTACCTCAGCCTGCCATTACTCCTGTTCTGATTCTGATCTCTTGTTTACTTCTTGGCTTCACCCCATCTTTAGCTGCCAACTAGTTCTGGCACTTATCTTTAAATCTCTGTAACATAATGTGATTTATGACTGGCTACCCTACAGGCCACCTTTAATCTCCAATAATGCTATTAGAAGAGCCAGCTTAATTTAGTGGTTAAGGTACTCCCAGCTAAAAACTGGGAGATCAAGAGTTTTAGTCCCACTTGAGGTAGGAAGCCAGCTGGGTGATCTTGGGCCAGTCCCTCTTTCTCTCAATCCTAGGAAATAAACAATAGAAAACCACTTCTGAAAAATCTTGCCAAGAAAACTGCATTGATTTGTCCAGGAAGTTGCCAGGAATCAACATTGATCTCACATTTCCCTTCTTTATCCTAAATGAATAGCTTTCTATTTGTCTCTGTTAAATTTCATGTTGCTATTTTCAGCCAACTTTGGCAATCTATCAAGATAACCGTTATTTCTGTATTCAACTTAATTTTGTGTTATTTGCATATTTGATAAGCATTCCTCCACCCCATCAATTTAAAGAAATAATAATTGAAGATTATAATATCAACAACTGAATTTTGTAGCTCATCAATATCTCATTCCAGTTTGATGAGGAACCAATGATGAACACTCTATAAGTGCAATTTTTCAAACCAGCTTATATATCAACTGATGCCAGATACTTAACACTAAAATGGCTTGTTAATTAGGATGTCATTTTAAAAATGTTTTTAAATGCTTTATTTTTTTTCTAAATTAAGATATTTTACATATTGTGTATCACATTTGTACAAGCTACTAAGAAATATACCTCATCAAACAATAAGATTAGTTGGGTAAGACCTGATCTTAAAAACTCCTACTGCTACTGCTCGTTTTCAAAATGTTTACTGATTTCTCTCATTATAGTCTGCTTTAAAATCTTCCTCAATGTTAACATGAGTCTAACTGGTATGAGGTTTCCTCAACTTTTTTTCCATTTTGAAAAACAGAGCCAATGATTGGAATAAAAGGCATACTCCCTGATCAGATTTCTATTCATTTCAAGCATCAGTTCTGTATTTTCGTTTTTCTCTTCACGATCACCTGGTACAACATTGAAGAATGAATCAAAATAGTTTGCCTTTTCATTGTTTCTTATTATTTGCATTGCTGGTATAATGGTCCTTTTGCTTTTATTTTGAAGATATCCAACACAGAGAAACATATTTTTCTGTTTACTAACTTCAGTTCATTTGGAGCTTTAGCTTTCCTGATGCAACCTTCGTAACCAGAACTACCTGTTAAATATTTTTTCACTGGTTCTACCTTCTGTGTGTATCTTTTCTTTAGATTTTCAATAAGATTTATTGGGGCCACATTGGCTTCTTTGGCTTTCTTCCATGTTTTCTGGGTTGAAATTATTTATTATTAGTTCAGAGAAATTACCTTCCACATTACTGCTGGGGAGGAAAGCAGATGAGGCGCAGCAATCCACTCTGCCGCACCTATCAGCTGGGCTTCAAAAAAGGGAATATAGATGTGTAAAGTGCAGGGGTGGCTGGGTGGGCCCAGCTGAAAGTCGGAGAGAACCTGTTTCATTCCCAGCTGATAGTCAGAGCTACCAATTCGCCCGAACCGATAGAATCTCATCTCTGTACATCTTTGATAGGAGAAAGGGACTTTGAGGAGAGAGATCAGGAGAGAAAGAAGGAGAGAAAGGAAAAAAATATTTGAAAAGAGACAAGCAATATTCGATAATACAAACACATTAGTATAATTAATCATTGCTTCCTTTATCAATCAACCTTCAGAAAGATAGTTTTTTTTTTAAAAAAAATCTTTGTCCTTTCCTTATAGGTTCTATGAATTACTTATAGAGTGACATTCCTGCTGCCACTAACTTCAAATGAATGAAGTTAAGTTTTGACTAAGTCCAGGAAGTGGTTTGTTTCTACAGAGTTTGTGGTATGAGGAGATTACTTTCAATTGCAAATTTTTGTAATTTTTTTCCTTGATACTTTTCCTTTCCAAGGCATCCAAACTCAACAAGGTTTCTGGGTTTCTTCCCCTCCCCCCACAAAGTACACAATCCCTATGAGAAAGTTACATGCCACATTTAATATGTAAGAAATAGCTTTGAGTGAAAGAAACTGTTATTTTCCAAATATGACAAAGTTCCTGACAATCAGAAAAGCAAAGCTGAAACCTGCTATGTCATTCCACCTCTATGACCACAATACCCATCAACTTATTTTCTTTAGTTGTTTCCTTATATGAAGCAAATCTGCACAAAGGAGTCCTTCATGGTACATTGCACACAATAGCAGCCTTTTCAATGTCAGTCATTCAGTCCCACCATTTAAGGTGATTAAGGCTTATTACTGAATTCATGTTAAAATATAATGTCATCAGATTTACACAAGCTTCTATTAAGGAGAAGAATCATGTCTTAACCTGTTTCCCACAGACAAAAGCAAATACGTTATTCAGTACCTATAATTATTAGACAATAGTACATCTAATCCAGCCAAGAAGTTTTATTTTCCATCAAATTCAATGGGGGACAGTGATGCAAATGTGAATGTATCATGACTATTAGTTGTGTTTTTGCAAAGCTTTAGTAAATTATGGAGATTTAGTCATTGTAGAACTTTGCCCTTGAACATGTTTATCTACTATCAACTGACTTGATTAGAAATACAGTATATTTTGAAAAAGAATGCTTATGAATGTGAAAATCACTTGTGTAGGGGGGAAATGAGTGTATTTTTAAGAAAAAGAATACAAATCCAGTTTTTCTTGAGCATGCTTTTTAAAATTAGTTTTCCTATATGGATATAGATGGCAGCTCAGTACAATCCAATATGCTTCTCTGAATGAATAGCCATAGCCATTTAAGGACCCCTCCTTTTGAATATTTGGCTCAAAAAGGTTTAGACTCCTATGAATCCACAGGGTTGATGATATTCAAGAACTAAGTTGCCTCAGCTATCATGTATTTGAAACAGCAATAAAATGCTCTTTCTCTGAAACAGTATCACTGTAACATAACTTGTGAGCAGGTTGCTCCTGTCTCAGTTTTCTAGGCTTTAGTTTCTTAGCCAGTCTTTCTAGAAAAGAGTTTGATGGCTTTGCAACACTCCTTCAGATAAATCAGTTTTTTAATATAAAAGTAGGCACGAAGGATAGCAACATTCAGTAAGGATATTTGCAGTGGAGTGGAGTAAGAAATGTTCTAGTAATTTATTTCCCTCCCTTTCTTTCTTTTTCTTTCTTTCTTTCTTTCTTTCTCCCTCTCCCTCCCTCCATCCCCCCCCCTCTCTGTGTGTAGGGGTATTTATTATTTCACAACTCATGGCAGCTGCAACAAGATTGTTACTGTTTTCAGTTTTTAAAGGCTAACAGAGCTAAGATAGTTCATTATGTATCATTTTCAAACTTATTTTGAGGCATCCAGAAGTAGATATGATAGCAGTGTTGGGAGTGAGGAGTGTTGAGACTTTTGACATATGTCACATATGCACCTTCCAGTAGTCCAACCATTCACACTACCTAGTGATAAGACTTGCAACAGTATTATAATGGAGGCCAGTTTTGTTATTTAGACTGCAGATGAAAATGGCACTGATTAGATTCTTTAATACCAATTACTGATAGCAGGTGTAATATTCTTACAGAGTCTTCACTGATTAAAAGAGCATAGACATCCATTCTCCAATCTGTGTTCTTTAGCTCTTCGTGAATTGCACATTCAACACATCTGGAAGGCATGAGATGGTATAAGACTGCACTCATGGATAATAGTGCCTAAAATCCTTCCAAAGGTGTTTCTGGAAATTCCATTCTGCTTCTACCTGTAACTGGATTTTCTCATCATAAACTGCTCTGTCAAAGCCAAATACCGAGCATTGTTCAAGGAGGCTTTAAATGTTTTCTGTTTCAGCAATATTACATCAATTTTTTTTAAGAAAAAAACCCCGGTTTCAGTGGTTTGCAGATCAGCAGACTTCTAAAACCAAGGTAGCAATTTAACTTGTTTTGCCTAGGGAAACACTTGTTTTCAAGTGTTCTAGACATAAGCAACTGCCGCCAGATTTATGGATTCCCCGCCGCCCCCCCCCCCCGCAAATAATGCATTTGCTGATTGCAATATCAATTTAGCCAAAAAAACGAAGCTCAGTTCAAAAGTTAAATGAATTATTAAGGCCTTGAGGTCCTCTTGGTTGAAGTATTTGCCAGCACGTGCTTCATTTTGCAGACTCCTCCTTGACGTCTGAACGGCTGTTTTGTTCGACGAGAGCAATTCCAGCAGGCCATTCCCTAGCAAAAAGGGGCGTAGAGATCTTTGACTGGTATCCCAGGAGAAAAGGAACCGTCCACAAGCAGCTGTGCAGGGCAAGTCGCACCCAACAAGAGGCTCCATCTTAGAAGAAACCTTCTCTCTCGACCCCGCAACCCTTCTTGGTTATCGAAGGAAACCTCCGCCTCTCCTGTCACTTATCGCTTGTTGCCCCGCCTACCCGTAGCTCCCCTTTCACCAATGAGAGGCCGTTTCTTTCCCTTCTGTTCGGGACTGCTGAAGGTTTGCGGGGTGTGGGGGGGTGGGGAGTAACAGGCTCCGAGATTTGTATATATTTACTAGGCTGAGGCTCCTCTTCGACCAATGAGAACGAGCAGCTCGATTCTCTCATTAGCATACACACCTCGCTGTTTTGCATATCGCTCCAGCAGGCGCCGGGAGTCGGGCGAGTTAAGCGCACACACGCAGTCGCCGTATTGTGTGCAACCCTAGAAGGCGAAGGAAAGCAGGCAGGCAGGCGGGCAAGGCAGTTGCTGGCAAAGCGCAACGGCCGAGGCGAGGAAAAAAACTGGCGAGCGCGTGTGCTGGAATGGCTGAAGGCTTCGCTTCCTAAAAGAGCCCGCGCTTACTTAACCTACGCCGGGCGTTGCAAAAGGAGAGCTCGGGAAAGACGAGCGTCATGGCAGATTCCAACGGGGCACGTTTTTACCTGCTGCCTTGAGAGGGCTCGGCGACAGCCTGCCGCCTTTCCATGGGGTGGGAAGGGAGGAAGGCGAGGCGCTGAAACGTCGGCGGGACCTGCGTTGCGGGGAAGGGGAACGGAGAGGACGCTCGCTCCGGCCAAGAGGTGGGAAAGGAAGGGAGGCAGAGTCAGCCAGCGGCGCCAGACGAAAGACTCGGAGAGCTCCAGGGCCCGAGGTGGGGCGAGCGTAAGGCACTTGGCCCCCCGTTGCTGAAAAGGGATCGTCCCCGGCCGGCCGGTCGGTGCGCGCCGAGGGAGCTTTTGATCGCCTGGGCGACAAGGACGAAGAGTCTGGCGATGCGCTGCCTGGTTCTACTCGGTTTCTTCGCCTGGGGCTTTGGCTGCTTGGCTGGGCCCAGCGAAAGAGCTTCCCTTTCTCCATGCCCGGCTTCCTGTAGCTGCGATGGGGACGGAGGAGTTGACTGCTCCGGGAGGGGGCTCACCGCCGTGCCCGAAGGACTCAGCGCCTTCACCCATTTACTGTAAGTAGGGGAGAAGGAGGGGGGGCAGCGGTGGAGAGTACGGGAAGGGGGGGGGGGTGCCACGCTCGTCTTTTTTTTTTTACCTTGCCAAACAGGTTGTGTGTGCTTCATAACCTGGCCTAAAAATCGAGCGAGGGAGAGAAAGGCGCCTCTCTTTTGCTTCCCTTTCCAGCTCTTGGCTTGACTGCAGCCCTTCACCTGTGGCGAGAAATCCTCCCCGCCCGGGGAAAATCCGAGCGCTTTGCACCTCCCCCGTTGATTTGGGGGTTGATTTACGAACGCGTAAAAAAAGTGCCCATAAATCATAATAATAATAATCCCGGCCCGATGAGGGATTCTCACTTTCAGGGATCTGGGAGTAAGTAAAATGTACGTGAGGTGTATATGTGTGTGTTTTAGGTCAGGGGTGAACGTACCTTTCCTTGTTTGGAGTAAATCTCTATCTGAACTTAATGGCTGAGTTTAGGAATTTTGTTAATTGCCCTGTTCGCTACTTTGTTGTTCAAGACGCTTAAAGTGCCAAGGTTGTTTGTCTTTTTGAAGTCTTTTCAGTAGAGAAAGTGGGACATCTGTTAAGAACTTTGACTGTAAAGGAACTAAAACATGGTAATTGACTAATTTAGGATTCACTGGTGGAGAATGGTTATATAACTTGTGCATAGTGTTTGTGGTAGGCTTTAGTCCTTAAACACCCTTTTACTTGCATTTCCAAATAAATATGCCTATGATTCTTTTTAATTGGCAGACATTTTCCCACTGTTTGCCACCTCTTAAGTCTATGGTTTTTTCATTTCTCTAGTTTTGGGCTTTTATAATGAGTAAAGGTGGGGAAGAAAGGAATGACCCCCTTATGGAGATCTATGCAAATAGGTAAATGTGAGTGAGCAGAAATGTTGGTGGATCCCAATGGTGCTGCCCCAGGGTTCTTGGAAAGACCACTCTAAAAAAATACACTCTGTAAAATGCTGCACAGGATGGTCCAAGTTCCTGCTTCACAGATATATTCTATGCAATCTTAGACATTATGAAGTTTTTGTAATATTACATATCACATTTTATGTAAATTTTAGAGACCACAATTTTGTAATTTTATATGTAATCACAATTATAGATACCACTTTATAACATAGATATGGATTGCTACTTTTGGATTTCAGTCATGGATTTTAGTTGGGTTGTTTTATAAATGTATTTTAATTTGCCTTTATTTACTGTGTCAAGATAGATTTATAAATACAAGGCAGGGATGGACACATTGCTTGTACTGGTCTAAGACTGTAATAAACTGCCCGTCTACTGTATAAAGCAAGTTGACAATAGAGTTACCCCTATATCTTGGATGAATAATAGCACAATTGGCTGAATATATAGATGCATTCCAGTCCACAAAAACACTTAACTTCCTTATGGCACAATCATGCACACAGCCTTTCTATTTGTGCAGAAATGCAGGTGTCAAATCACTTAATCCTGGCAATATTATTTAGGCTTAGTTTGAAAGCAAATTCAGCAAAACTAAGGGACCAATACAATTAACCCCAGCTTTTCTCTTTAACAAAACCATTATAAGGATAAACTTATAGAATACAATATTAGGTGTGTACTGCATCTAGGATTTCAAGGGTGTGGTATTGCAAGGTGTGTATGTGGTTTGGTGTTAAATCATTCTTTGTGCTGAATCGGCAGACCATAAAGGTCTTGAGAATTTCCTAAAAATTGCTTTTGTTATAATGTTAGTAATTACAATTTACTTGAGAAGCTATAGTTTTAAAGTCAGATGTGACATATTCAGTGACTAATGAAGCAAAAATCTTGTTTAATTACCAAGACAGATGAAGGAAATATTGTAGAATATTTCAGCTGAAACTTTTGAGAGAGGACAGGCAGTAAGAAACTATTAATTTTCAAAAGAATTATGAGCAGTGAGGTGCTGCTTAAAGGTCAAGAAATAGAAGAATTAATATCAGTCAGAGATATGAACCCTAACCTCAAGATTATGATGTGAGAGTTCAAACTTGCTTGAGATGCCAGCATGGCTCCGAATTTGAGAGTATCATATGTTTTATATTTGGAGAGAAGAGGCAGGTGTATATGTTGAGATGTCTGCTCCCAGTGTTACAATATTCATTTTGTAATTAGCAATTTGCAATCTTGGCATAAAACACCTATTTTTGAGCAAATAACTAAACAAATATCTTTATAAGATTAACATTCAAGAAGTGCAAATAATTCCCAAAGCTTCAGCAGCAAAAAATAAATCCATGGCATAATGTTAAAAAAATTAATATCTATTTGAAATGCATAGGTTTCTAAAAAAAATGTTGAATACTACAGCTGGAAGGACTGTGTGTCTTTTGGAAGGGAGTTTCTGAAGGGACCAGCACTGCTGCTGAACATTTTTTTGTCCCTAGAACCTACTAGTTTTAATACCAATCCCAATACAGGAACTTTTACATATGTGTGCATGTGCAATGCACCCTGCATCTAATTTTATACAAGATCATATAATAGCATCGTCATTGATCCCATTCACTCAACTAAATGGGTGATATTAAAAACTCGCCACTCTTATTAAAGAAGATTTGTGGGAAACTTTAATTAAGGCATATTGGGCGTGCTCTGTTTTTTAGGCAAAATTTAAAATTAGAAACAGATAACATGATTTTATAATGAGATGCAGTCACTTAATTACTAATTACTAACTCTGGCTTTTTAGAATAAAATATATTCCTATATAAAACAAATATAAACATATGATCTGAACTTTGTAGAGAGTACAATATGATTGATAAAACTGTGGCTGAAGTATTTTTTCTTGTTAGTAACTAGATCATTTTCCTCTAAATTGGGATTATCAGGCGGTATTTGTACATTGGATCATCAACCTATTGTGAGTTTTGGGTCCAGACATTCTCTGGTTGCCACATTAGGCAAAGCTTTATTTTATACTGGATAAGGCAACCACTGCAGAAGTTTATTGATTTTGTAAATCATTTCTTGTTTTGTAGTTGAAATATAAAATATAGGTTAATAACTCCATAACTAAATGGCACCAGATGGGAAGAGCAAATATTTCATTAAAGAGATTTGGTTGTTAAAATGTTTTATAACTTTTTTTTACATATAAGAAATATAAGAAATTTATATAATTTGTTAAAGTATTTGTTCTTGCTAGTACCTTATAATAGAAGTTTCATGCTCTGTATTAATAATATTTTCTCTATGACTTGTTTCTGCAGATGGCAACAATTGTATACAGTGCAGATTTTTTTAGCACGATTATATGAGGGAGATGTTTTTCTTGAAAACATGGATAGGATTGAGGTATAAGTATAGGATTATGTAGCTTTGTGGTCTGCTTAAACTTACTTTGTCTTGATGTGTTCAATCTTAATGTAATGGCTGTAGTGGCTATATAGTTGAGAGTTTGAGAATTAAAATCGCAGATTTAAAAGGAAATTAAGTTCATTTTTCAGTTGCTTAAAAAGAATGAAATATTTCTGGTTTTTGTACATTCGTTGTTAGAAATAGCACACAAATATTGAAAGGAAAGTGTTGCTATTTTTTGTATATTTTCAATAATTTACCAATTTACTTAAACACAACTGAGATGCTATAAATGAAATCTGTCAAAACATGATTTGATGATGGAGGATATGCTAATCCTTTTCTCCATATGTCTTACACTTCCCTGAGTTTCCTATTATATTTCTGTACTTACCAGCCATTTCCAACCATAGTTTACAGTGGATTTATAAACCATGATTTGAAAAGACCACTAGGCAGTTTACTATTCTGGAAGTTGTGGCAAGCACTATTTAGAGAAAACCAAGCCATACGAGAGAAAACTATTATGTAGAGGGAAAATGTAAGAGCTTGCAGAACATTCAAACTTCAAATTAAGGTTTAGCAATTTGATCTCCTCCAGATGTTTTCAAGTACGGTCTCCATCAATCCCAACTAGCACATCCAGTGTTTTGAGGCTTGAAGTCTAAATCATCAGGAAAAAAAAAAAATTCAGATGCTATTTTTGTCTAACTATTTTTGTCGTTACTAAGCTTTGAATATGTTCAGTATATTCTAAAGGAGCAAGAAAGATATACATTGGGAGTATAAATTAGAATATATAGTATATAGGAAGATTATTGACCACATTGATACTGTTAAAAATAATGTAAGATTTGCAAACAGGAAGAAACTAATGCTGGTCTTCCAATGAGTGGGAGCCCTAGGTAGAGATTATCCTCAAGTACCATGTGAAATTAACTTCAGAGGACTAGAAAATTACCTCATACTGCTTTTGCTGATAGGAACAATTATGTCTATATGAAACCAAAATTGGATTCAATCCACTATCTTATAAAGTTCAGTTTTACTAGCCATTTTCCTCACAGGTATTTATGCTAATCATTTGTATCTGATTGACCTTCTATCATAGCAATAAAGAACTTTCTCTCCTGCTTTATAAAAGGCTTTTTAACTTGCAGGCAAATAACTGTTTACGAGTCTGCTTTACGTGTTTTTTATTCTATTGAAAGTTCAGATGCAGATAGTCCTCAACATATGATCACAATTGAGTCCAAAATTTTCATTGCTAAACAAGACAGTTGTTAAGTGAGTTTTGCTCCATTTTATAACCCTTCCTGCCAGAGTTGTTAAGCGAATCACTCCAGTTAGTTAGTGACATGGTTGTTAAGTAAATCTGCTTGATCACAAAAGATGGTCGATCACACGACCCCAGGACACTGCAACCAACTACATGCCAGTTGCTGTTGTTCACAGTTTGATCACATGATCATAAGTCATTTTTTTCAGTTCTGTTGTACTGTAGTGTGGTCACTAAACAAATGGTTGTAAGTTGAGAACTACCTGTAGTTTAGTATAATAAATAATGGTAGGGGGAATTGAACAGAAAAGGCCCTGATAGTAAAAATGGAACAATAATAGAGATTGATAGCACTATAATAGTTAAAATTTGATGGCAAGTAGAAAATAATTGATGTCATAACCATGGTAAAAAGGACTGTAGTCAAGATTGCTTGCATAATTTGAGTGCTTAATTGCTGAATATCTGATTTCATGATTGCTTTCTATCAGTATATAGATGTCGTAATAATTGTTTTTATTTTTTCATGACAGTTGATGTCTAATATGATATGCAAATATATTAGATTGACTTGTTATGCCGAGTGGAACTCTTATCATTTCTAAGCTCAAGAAAATCTTACTTATAGATGCTTTAGCTTCCTATCTTCCACCTCAATTTCACCAAACCAACTTGCAGGTCTATTATTCCAGTATGGCGTGTTGGCTAAGGTATTCAGATTGGATTGGGGATATCTGGCTTCTATTCCTCATCAAGGTTCACCGACAAATGTGCGCACAACAAAAGCGCGCCGACGAAACCGCGGTGTGAAAACCGCGATGTCATAAACGCGCCGACGAATGAGCTCAGAAGCGCGCCGACAACAGCATGCCTTCAACAAACAAGTAATAACAACCTAATAACCCTAACCCTAATCCTAAATCTAACCCTGAACCTAACCCTAAACCTAATCCTGAACCTAACCCTGAACCTAACCCTGACTCTAACCCTAACCCTAAACCAGAACCTAACCCTGAACCTAACCCTAAACCTAACTCTAAACCTAACCCTGAACCTAACCCTTACCTTAACTTAAATCGCGCTTTTATGGGCGCAGTTTTGTCGGCGTGTTGTTGTGGGTGCGTTTATGATGTCACGGTTTTTGTGCCATGGTTTTGTCGGCGCGCCTTTGTTGTGGGCGCATTTGTCGGGTCACGCCCCATCAAACATGGGGAAGGAGGCAACGTTGTGTCATTCCTTCTCTCTTATTATACAGTGAGAAATGGGGGGAAATTTCAGAGGGAGGAGGCAAGGGGAAGAGGATGTAAGTGCTAAGTGTTCATGGATATTGATAGGGAGATTCCCAGAGTTGGTTATAAAATAGATGGCTGCATAAATGTTTTAAATAAATAAATAAATAAATAATAAAATAGATAAATTCTGTCTCACCATTGGAGATCCTTCTGATTATGGGTGAATATTTGATCATGGCATAGGAACTCAAAAAGACCTGGTAGCTTCCATAGGAAGAAAGAGCAATCCATTCCAATATTTACTTATCCAATTTTTAAATTCAGGTGCCCCTTATGAAAGGGCTTTATTTCAAAGTAGAAAAAAATAGGTTCTTGAAATGTTAAAGAAATCTATTGAATTCTGAATATTTATAGAAACTAAATTAGACATTCCTGGTTATTGTATTGCGTAGTATAGTGTAGCTTGGTAAATTCATGGATGAGGAAGAGGAGGAAAAATAATAGTGCTAAGGAAATCATGCTAAACATTGTTGCTTTCTTTTAAGAGACCTATCAAATGAATATTTCAGCATGATAGTTACAGTTTTACAGAATCTCTTGAATTTATTTATATTGGTTTATTTTTCTCTTTCAGACTCTTATCCTATGTATAGTAAAGCCACAATTACTGAGTTCTATTTGGTTTGCTTCTTTCATACCACTTGCCTTCATTTAGCCTCCCTAATTCTTAACTCCATAATTTTCTTACAGAAAATTGTATAAGTGTTTATATTTAAATAGAAACTCACAATCACTCCTCTTTTTTTCTTAAATAGCAGCTAAGAAGCAGTAAGACTTTTTCATCATGACTATAGCTAAGTTTATTTGCCAAAAAGGTCCTGATTCTGATATTTAGCCACTGTCTATTCAGTTATGCTATGGATTTAAATATGTAAAAGGTTTAATATTATTCATATGTAAATAGTAATTGTAATCCTTGTTTCAGTACAGTTTGTGCAAGCATAAATTTGAGCGTACTGTATCTGAAAACACCAAATTAAAACACAATCTAAGGTTATATGTATCTCATCAGAAGTGAGTCTCTTCAGTAGGACTTCTTTCAAAGGGGTTATACAGTCATGGCTTTAACAGTGTATCTTTCATCAGGGATTGTTGTTGTTTTCCATTTAAGTAGAGTGTGTAAAAATGGATTGTTTATATTTCAACACATATCTGTTTACACTGATAAAATACTTAATGTTGAATAGAAGTGAAAGTTCTCCAGATATTTTTTTTAGTAAGTGATTGTGTCTCAGAAGGTAGTAGCACTTTGCTGACATTGTCTGTACATGCAAATTAAGCAGGATCATATCAGTTAATAGTTAGAAGGGAGACTTTTAGAAAATAGTAGGAGTGTAAAATAGTTTGGGAAATTTAAAAAAAAAAATGTTGCAAAGCACTAATACAAGTGAGTTCCAGATAGCTGCCAAAATACTTACATGGGTATCTCAGGGCTCATCTTGAAGAAACTCAACTTACATTAATTTTATTAGTTTAATAAAAATAAATATTATGCACACATTCTTAATTTTAAGAGTATTTAAATGTTATCTTATTAAAGATGTATTTCAACAACATATAAGCATTTAAGAAATATTCTATACTGGTAGTTTTGAACTTGTGAGCACAATTGGAACCAGATTTTTGGTTGCAAGTTGTTAGGGCTTAAGACAAGGAATCCAGGTGACTTTGCCTGATTTCATGACATTTTTGTGGTGGTCCTTAAATGAATTACAGTAGTTCTTAAGCAAATCTGCGATTATTGAGTGAATACTGCAGTTGTGTCTTCCAAATGTGTGTTTTTTGTCAGCGACTAGCAAAAAATGTTAAAATCGTGGTTACGTGACTGTGGGACATTGCAACTGGTCATAAAGATGAGCTGATTGTAAAGCCAACAAAATGTGGTCATATGACTGCAGGGAGTGATTGTGCAGGGCATTTTACAATGGGCAGAAGTGCTTTAGAGGTCAGGAAGTCCCTGTTCCAGGCCTAACATAATTTTGAATGGTTGTTAAGTCATAAGTTGAGCACTACTTTTACATAGATAAAAGTTCACTAAAATGTTTAAATGTTCTGTTTTCAAAGAAAAGCTAGATAAGTACAGAGAGTCCTTGATTTATTATTACAATTGGGATTGGAACTTAAATCATTAAATGAGGTGGTGATTAAGTGAGTCATTCCCATTTTATGACCATTTTGCATGGTTTTTAAGTGAATCACATGGTCATTAAAGTGAATCCAGCTTCTCCCATTGTCTTTGGTTGTTAGAAGCCAGCTAGGATGGTTGCAGATGGCAATCACGTGATCCTGGGACGCTACAACCGTCGTAAATACATGCCATTTGCCAAACTTCTGAATTTTGATCACATGGCTGAGGGGACACTATGTCTTAACTATAAGGACCGGTTATAATTGTCATTGTTATTTTGAGTAAACAAATGATCATAACTTGAGGGCTACCTGTATTTTATTTGTAGACAAGGACAGATCTAATTTATCAGGTAGTTGATACTGTAGAGATAAAATTCTTATTCTCTGTAGAGTTTTATGTAAATCAATTGAATGGTTAAGAGAAATCACTTGGTACTTGGTTTTAAACATATGCATGGCAGTGTATTATTTTATAAAGCAACATGGGTTTTTTTGGGGGGAAGCAACCTTTTTAAAATATCAGGTGATCTAACTTGGGGCTTCATGATTCTCATGCAAGAGAATTGGAATGGCTTCATAAGTATACAAAAATGTGCTGACAGAATTATGAAAAGACATTAATGAGAGACAGATTGAAGAAGTTGGTTAAAGATACTATAACTTGCCAAAGGTATTTGGTACTAATACAATTCATTTAGTGACAGTTTGAAGTTACAGTGGCATGAAAAAAATGACTTATGACTGTTTTTCATACTTACAACTGTTACAGCATCCCCATGGCCATGTGATCAAAATTCAGACACATGGCAACTGACTCATATTTATGAGAGTTGCAGTGTCCTGGGGTCATGTGATCAACTTTCTGACAAGCAAAGTCATTCATTTAACAATTCATTTAGCAATCATGTTGCTAACTTAACAGCTGTTGTGATTCACTTAAGAATTGTGGCAAGAAAGGTTGTAAATTGGGGCAAAACTCACTTAACAACTGTCTTGCTTAGCAATTTTGGGCTCAATTGTGATCGTAAGTCGAGGACTATCTGTATTTGAAACCAGTCTATAAGTTTCCTTTACCAAACAGTAGATACATGCATGTTTCCAATTTTGTTCTTTGCCTATTTTTGGCCTTCCTTGTAGTGCTTATTTTGAGGGGGAAATGTCCCTTGCTGAATTCAACAGTATATTGTGTGGTTGAATAGCTCTCTATATGATCTTGTTATTTCTTCTGTCTTGTGAACCGTTGATTGAATACTTTCTTAACAGATGCTTGACAAGCTGGTCAAATATTTTTATGTATGGATGTTTGTGCCATTTTGGAGGTGGTTCAGCAGTTTCCTGGAGTAAATTCTCCAAATTAGAAGTTGGGTGAAGTATTCCAGATGAAACTGGCCTGTTTTATGGCAGGGCCACCCTTGATTCATTTTAAACTGATCCCAGTCCAGAAGATTTATTTCTGGAAAGTACCATATTGCCTCTCCCCTCTTCCAAGTAGGAAGTTCTGATGGATATGGAACATTCCAGCATGTGTACATGTCTATTTTTGGGTAAGAAAACTGGAACACTATTATGATGCCCTAGTACCTCTCTATATCTCCTACTGTGTTTTACTTAACATGTCTGTCTATGTCTTCACTTTTTATGCAGATATTCTTAATTAATGGAATGCTTTAAAATTATCAGTTATTAAATAATTAATAATTAAATAGCATTCAAGATTGTCAAGAATAAATTGTTCTGCATTTGTAATCAGACTGAATCTTGTCCAAATGTTTAAGAATATTTCTACATTGTGTTTTTATGTTGTTATTGTATCCTACAAAAGCTTATTCAAATGCATATACAAAGTATTAATTGGTTCCCAGTTTTTTTAAACAATAACAGTTCCTGAAATAATGAAAGAAAGGAACTGGAGGTGCTTAACACTTCAGTAGTTATTGAAGCCTACTTGTGCTAGTGCTACATTACCAAAAGAAATAAGTGTTTGTCAATCTCAGCAACTTTAAGATGTGTGGACTTAATCTCCCAGAATTCTTCAGCTGGGTGCTGCGTGGAAGAATTCTGGTAGTTGATGTCTACACATCTTAAAACTTGCTGAGACTGAAAAACAGTGCTCTAAATAGCAAAAAGAAAAATTAATCAACCACTGTGGATGTCATAATCTTAAAGTTTGTAGAATTATTGAATCCATGAGTCTTGTTAGATTCATATTTATTATGTTAATTTATTTCATTCTTAACTCTTTACTTGTTAGTATGGTGCACAAATTGTGAAAACCCTCTCATACACAGCAAGGCTAAATAAGGGATGCTAGAAGATGATTCCCCCCCCCCCCCCCGGAAAATAGCTGTTGGCAACATAACTACCAGCTTGATTTATCAAGGCAGGAGACAAAACAGAGATATGTAAACCCTGAAAGTTTCTGAGAGAAAAGGCTGGAGAGCCTTGGTTTTATCTTCTGGGCTGGGCCACGTTGCTACCAGTACAGAATGAAAATACTTATGTATTTTAGTTGTTTGTAGTATTCAAAACTAAATAATTCATTTCATATTCCCTAGGGTTTGGATTATGATGTCCATTTTAAATTGTAGATAAAAACATGTGGAAATATTTCAGTCTTGTTCATGAGTAAAGTGGGTTTTTAAAAAATTATTATTGCTATTCCTGCTAAAGATGACTAATAATTAAAATCAGTAGCATTTCATGTAAAACTCCCTAAAATACCATGAAACTAAAGGAAGAATCATACCATAGAAACCAGGCAGATGTCTTATTATGGTAAAATACCAGATAAAATTTAGATTCTTCTGAAATTAAAGCCTTCCTAAAACATATCACAGAAATATACTACATTGCAGGAGTTTTAAACTGGGTTCCATAGAACTCTAGACGGCTGTAGGAATTTGGTAGAATTTTGTGAGAGACTAAATCTTCCCCTCCCATCTTCCCCCCAAAAAATGAGCACAGCCAATTTTCTACCACTAAGCCTTTGCCTCTTGATCAAAGGATTATAGTTTTAGTTTTTAAACAATCAGTTCGGTGACCTGAAAAGGTTAAAATCCCTAGTTTAGAAAGGATTTTAAAAAATTTGCAACTTGTATTTGTATGTAGCTGGTTCATTGTTTTTCTGAAAGTAATACTTTAATTTCTATAGCACTGAGTGTTCAATCCGTATGCTCTTTGGCAGTATACAAGTGTCTGGAAATGTATGATGATGATCCTGCTAAATAACAGTTAGAGATGTTTTGTGTATCTACAAACATAGTCATTTTTGTTATACAGGCATATAAATATAGTAAAAAATAAAAGACATTAAATATCTTTCATGTTTTATTATAAAAATGTGTGAAACTGCCTACTAGCTACATCTAATGTAGGGTTTTTAAAGAATAATTTAACAAATTTATTAATCATTACTATGTGGTTTATATTATTGTTCATTAAGTGTATTAGCCTCTCACTGGAATAATTAAAATGAGCTGTGATTATCAGTGATGTACACAGATTAACTAATAATATTTTATATGTATTTAAATCCCACAACAGAAACTCCACAAAAGAAACATGTTCGACCAGTGGTAGGCAAAATGTTAAAAATGATAATTCTTCTCTGATAAATGGTACACCCTTGGTCTAATTTGTACTCTTGGAGAGGCAACATTTATTTTTTCCTTTGTTTTCTTCCTGTTTTCAGTTGTCTAGAAAATGCAAAAAATGTTTTTAAATGAGGAAAAAGAGAGATACTGACAGTTTCTGACTGTAGCTTTTAAATGTTGTATGCTGTTGTGTAATAGCACCAGAGGTGGGTTCCTACCAGTTCAGCTCGGTTCAGCAGAACTGGTAGTGGTATGGCGGCATGGGTCGCTGGAACCGGCAGTGACCCAGGCCTGCCACACACCCGAACTGATTCTCCAGCGCAGCCATTGCCACCGCCATTTTGTTTTTAAGTTTTGCGCATGCGCAGAACAAGTTTAATTGAATTGTGCATGCAGCACACATCCAGCCCACAAGAACGAATTGGCAGTAAAGCCAGCTGGAATCCACCTATGAATAGCACTGTATAATATAAATCAATTGTACAGATATAAGTGAAAGCTTTATTTTGCCCTGTGTTTAAAGAAGCAAAAAATAGAAAGGATAATGTTTTTAAATAGAAAATGATATATCAATATTTATAAAAGGTAAATACAGTGATGAATTTTTATGTTTTTAGATTTTGGGGGAGATTTTTTATAATTGTTTTTACAATTGTTTTACCAAAGAGTATAAGCAATTTTTTAAAAATATGATACACTCTATAGGGGTTCCTATTTAGGCTTTAATCATCTAATTAGGCTAAGGTTACTTAACACTCATTGTAAAAATTTAATGAGTTCTAAGATGTACAATGACATCTTATAAATTATTTCTTCTTTCTTTTCTCTATTTCTTAGTACAGTTTAATTCTCTTCTAGCAAATTCTGCTTTAGATTGTTAGAGGGTTCCCCCCCCCCTACAATATTCTATATTCAGTTATATATGTTCCCCATCAATATTCTTTTTCAGTTTTTTTAACTTTGGTGGCCCATATTTTTATGTGTATACATACAGAAATTGAAATGTAGACCAGTTTGAGGACTGATTTAACAGGTTAAAATGTGTTTTCTAAAATATGAGTAGAATTTTTTAGTTCATATTAAACAGATGTGTGACAGCCAAGGGTATTCATATCCTGACTTGTAATAAGCTCTTGATTGGCCATTTTGGAAACAAGTTCTATCAATATTTTAATGCACATTTTAAATCTATTGTAACTGAATTGTTACATTTTAATTATTTTTCTTCTGTGAATTGTTAGATGCAAAACAGTATATACAATATATATGTTTTAAAACTAGATTTAGATTTAGAAACTAGACTGTTTCTGATTTAGCCCAGCACTGCCATTCTTACTGATATTAAAAGTGCATGGTTATATGTGCCATGCTAAAGCTTTATTTGTTATGTAAGAATGCTTTGGGAGTAAATCCATTCTCATACACAAGATTAGCAATGTAGTGGCACATCAAGGATGTAATGACCATCAGCAAATCATCTGAGAAAACTGCTTATTATATAGGCATTTAATTATCATGCTATGCAGGATCATCAAATAATACCTTGGAGTTGGCAGTGCATCATGATCTAATTAATCACTCAGATTGGGTAAATTAATACTATATTCATTATATAGGTAATCCTTATCTGAAGACTGTAATTAAGGCCAAAATTTCCATTGCTAAGCAAGACAATTAAGTGAGTTTTGCCCCATTTTATGTCCTTCCTTGCCACAGTTGTTAAGTGAATCACCGCAGTTGTGAAGTTGGTAACACCATTCGCCATTGCTGTTGCTTGTCAGAAGGTCACAAAAGATGTTCAGATGACCTAGGAGGCAGCAACAGTCCTAAATATATATCAGTTGCAAAGCTTCTGAATTTTGATCCTGTGACCACGGGAATGCTGCAATAGTCGTAATTGTGAAAAACAGTCATAAGTCACTTTTTTTCAGCATCGTTATAACTTCGAACTGTCACTAAGCAAATAGTTGCAAGTCGAGGACTACCTGTAGGCAGTTTTGCATTTAGAATATCTGAAGGAGAAAAAAAAGAATTTGAATAGGTAACATTCCTCATGTTTAGAATTTGGGTTAGAAACCTGTTAAAACTTCAAAGAGCAGTAGCTAGTAAGTGGAATGTATTTCCTATTTTTCTGTTTGGTCTCGATCCTCTTAATGTTAACAGGTTTGATTTTTTTTTTTTGAAAGACCTTGTTCTAATGTTTATCTATTTGTTAATATTTTACAGAACTAGCGTTATGAAAGAGTTAGGTTTGTACCATGACCTTATTTGCCTATGTACCCATGTTGAATATTCAAAGGAGATAGTGAAATGGGGTCTACATCTGTAAAAATATTCATTTTGGGAATAAATATTGCTGTACTTTAATTTTTATTGAAAGAAATTAGAAATTAAATTTTATGGCTGTATTTGCCAGATAACACTAATGCATTTTGAGTTTGGCTTCTGTGTACCCAATCACTGCTGTTGTAAACAATAATGGTAAGACTAGGCAACCTGAGGCCCCAGGGCCATATGTGGCATTCATGTGCTCTTTTTATACTCCTACCGAAGACCTCTTGTCTTCCAGCTTGATTTTCTTATAATGCCTTGGGATTTTGGAGGGCCCAGAAGCATTATTGGAAATTAAGTAATGTGTGAGGCATGCTACCATCCCATTTAATTTTCCTTTTAAATTAGAAGAACAAGGAGCCTTATACCAACACTAAGAGGCACTTTGTTAGGGAACCAGGGCTTAAATAGGGTTTAAATCCAGTAACTGTGTTGTAGTTCACAACTAATTTCACCCGTTATTTCCCTACAGAAATGAAATGAACAGTTCAAGATATCTCTTATTTTTACAGAAGTCAATAGAATATCAATATCAAGTCATCTGACCTCTTAAAATAAGAGCAATGTATATGCATCAGATGTCTTTGTTTAGTTTTGGGTCCTTAAAAAAAAAATATTGATAGCAAATTCTGTGAACATAACAGGTAGAGAGGTGCAGCTTTGTTGGACTGTTTTGACTAAGGCAAGATATGAGGGGGCCTGCTTTTCCTTTTTAATAATTCACTACTCCAGGAAGGCTAAAGTATCAGCCGTTTATTTATTGGCATGTTTAAGGGTTCCATGTTGACTGGTCTTCCAAGAAAGCAGCAGAAATATTGGAGCATTAATATTCTGATAAAAGACATGTTTTCATTCATGTACCTACTGCCTGAGTGATTGATTTAAGATAAAAATATTATATTTTATAATAAAAATATTAAAGCATTGTATTCTATATGTATGTCTTATGTCACAGAACAATTTAGATAAATTCATTAGTTTTATATATCTCCAGGAATTTAAAACTGAGGATAAGAGAGACAGAGAAACAGAGAAAGAAAGGGAAGGAGGGTATGGAGGAAGGGAAGGAAGGAAGGAAGGAAAGGAAGGAAGGAAGGAGAGGGAGGGAGGGAGGGAGGGAGGGAGGGAGGAAGGAAGGAAGGAAGGAAGGAAGGAAGGAAACTGAGCCAAAGTAAATAACCCAAAACTATTTAGTGAGCTTTGAGGTTGAATGATAGCTTGAACTTCTGGCTTGTGAATATAGTCTTCTACTTGAAACATATAATAGAAATAATTAAGATTGGTAATCATAACTGGAATATATAGAAACTAGCTTAATAGCCTATGTTTTATAGCTTCGGTATTAATCCATTGCTTAACTAAGGTGAAATTTCCAAAGTGGGTTCTAATATATTGGGAAGTTGTCTGTTGAATGGATTTTAAAAAAGAAATCATTGTTTTATAGGCAATTTTATCATTGCCTTCTATTGTGATAGAAATGCAGACCTGTTTCTGTCATGAATCTCTAAAAACACAGTTTTGTATACTTTTTAAGAAAAGCTTTTTTGGATTTTTCATTAGCATGATTCCGGAGAATACAGGTAGTTCTAGTTTTACAACTTTTGGTTTAAAGACTATTTGAAGTTATAGTGGCACTCAAAAAAGTGATTTATGGCTGATTTTTCACACTTAGGATCATTGCAGCATCCCTGTGGTCAAATGATCAGAATTTGGACACTTGACAACTGGCATCTATTTATGACTGTTATAGTGTACCAAGGTCATGCAATCTCCTTTTGCAACCTTCTGACAATCAAAGTCAATGAAAGCTAGATTCATTTAATAATCATGTTACTAACTTAACAGCTTTACAGCATGTGATTTACTTAAGAACGGTGGCAAGCAAATTTGCAAAATGGGAAAAACTCCTTTAATAACCGCAGAAATTTTGGGCTCAATTGTAGTTAGAAGTCGAGGACTATCTATAGTGTGTGTTTATGTTTCTTTTGACTCTGAATTGTGAAATAACCTCTTTATGAGAAGAGAAGGCATTTATCAAAAATTGCTCTTTTTTTAACATCACACTAAAAATAAGATAGAGTAAGCTTCACAGAATACCCTATATTTTCTTGAAAATAATTTTCAGGAGGTAAATTGTAACTGTATGTTCCTTTTAAAAAATACACAAAAATAATTGGACTAGTTACCGTCTTTTAGAAGTTTAGGTTCCATTCCCTTTTTAAATACAAGTAAAGCAGCATGTAATGCCTTATTGAAAGAATCCAGTGGGGTTGCTTTGTGTAGGACTTAATTAACAACTTTGAAAGTTTGAACAAAGAGAAAAAGAAAATGCTGCAGGTTATTGTTATTCCACCCCATTGGTTCAGCTGGTTGACTACCTTTGGTTCATTTTGCCCCTTGTGAAATCAAATGGCGCTTTTGTTCATGGCTAACAGAGGTGAAAGAAGCCAATTATTGGCACTCTTTTCCACAGGGTAGTTGCAGACTGATTTAACTAAATGCAAGCACTGTATGACACCCCCCTCCTATTGCAACATTGGAACACTATCTGTTTGTCTCTCTCTGTCATTGTAGGAATGATGTTTCTCCTCAGTTTACATGCAGTGTAGCATGAATCAAAGTCTTCTTGACCATGTGGAAATGGTTAAATGGTTCTTTGGATTTTGGCTGAGATTGCCACCCACATTCTTGGCATCAAATAACAGAGTGATCCTTCTTTCTTCATAGATCCACTTGGCTAGCTCTACTGTTGCCTAGTAGTTGAATCTCAATGGTGTTTTAGAGAGATGCTTTTATAATGATGAGCTTTTACTGTTCCTGTTATAACTAGTTTGTCAATTTGCTTTAAGAATGCCATATTTTTCAGAGTACCTTATTTTTCCTCAAAAAAGAGGCTGAAAATGTGGGTGCGTCTTATACATCAAATACAGCATTTTTTGCCTCCCGAAGCCCTGCCCCTCCGCCAAAATGGTTGTGCATACCCTTATGGAGGCTTTCAGAGAGCTCCTGGAGGCTGGGGAAGGCAGAAATGAGTGAAAAGCGGCCCATTTTTTGCCCTCCACCCCCGCCTCCAGCAGCACTCTATAAGCCTCCATAAGGCTATGCATGCGGTTTTTTTGACAAAAAACGACTCGGTTTTCATGAAAAATGGGCCATTTTTTGCCCATTTTTGCCCCTAACCCCCTAGGAGCACTCTGTAAGCCCCTCAAGTCTATTCATGCCTTTTTTGGAAAAATAGGCCCGTTTTTGTGAAAAATGAGTCATTTTTTGGGAGGCTTGCAGAGTGCAAATTTTTTTTTCTTTTTGGAAAGCTCTTTAACTAATTAATAGATTGATCAAGTGCTGTGCCAGCAGAAACACCTACCTATCTACTGTATTTCTCTATATATTTCTCTCTCTCTTTATCCCTCTACCTACCTACCTACACTCTCTCTCTATCTCTCCCTACCTACTTACTGTATTTCTCTCTCTCTCTATTTCTCTCTCTCTATCCCTCTACCTACCTACCTACCTACCTACTGTATTTCTCTATTTCTATCCCTCTACTACCTACCTACCTTCATTCACTCTCTCTCCCTATCTACCTACTGTATTTCCCTATCTTTCTATTTATCTCTCTTTCTCCCTATCTACCTGCTGTATTTCTCTCTCTCGCTCTCTCTTTCTCTCTCTATCCCTTTATCTACCTACCTATCTAACTACTGTCTCTCTCACCCTCCCTCCCTACTGTATTTCTCTCTTTCTCTCCCTCTCTATCCCTCTATCTACTTACCTACTTCTTTTTTAATTTGCCTCTTCAAAACCTTGGTGCGTCTTATACTCCGAAAAATACCGCAGTTAATGTACATTGTTGTTTTAACATAAAATACTCCCTCCCCCCTTAATGTTGTTACTGCCTTGACTATTCCTAGAAAGAAAGGCATATATCTTTGAAACGACTGGAAAAACCATGAGACAGCATTTTTAGAAATGAATCCAGAGAATTCTAATTAGAAAATGTAATCAAAATAGTTATTTCAAAATGCAATGAATCTAAAGTTAATACATGATGAAATGTTAATTTTATTGTGCTGACATTTTAATTATTGTTTGGCTTTACTGTACTCTCTCCCCATTCATTAATAACCTTTCTGTCTTCCTTGCTTCAGACTTCATCTAATTTGTTTTTATATATGGAACATATATTAATTTTTAAAATATTTATTAATATGACATCCATCTTACTATCAAGTGACTCTTTCATGGCGTGACTCATGTGTCACCAACTTTATTTTGGCCATTGATACTCCATTGTAGCACCTAATATCTAATTATTTTTGGATCATTGCTGATCCAAAATTTTATTTCTAAATTATGTGTAGGAAATTCAAAAATGATTAATGTGGTATAAGTGTTTCTTGGTATAAGTCAGAAGAAAAAGGTTTCTAAAATATATTGAACAGTAAGGCTAAATATTAAATGTAAACATATATCTTCTAAAATATGTGTGAAATCAGGGGTATGGGATATACATAGTATATTGCTTTGAGTGTCACATGTATGGTTATCTAACCACTGGACAGAGATCATGGATGTGTCCTTTGTGTAGAGGGTTTCTGGTGCTCAGAAAACAAGTTTGACCCTTTTGAGGCCATCTTGTTTTACTTAAGTAAGAGAGGAAGAGAGAAGCAGGTGGAAGGGGCTCTCAGGGATGTGATAGTAGAATCCCACATGCAACTACTTGACTGTATCAGAGAATGAGGATCTTTGAACAAGAGGACATTGGATTAAGGAAAAGTTCTCCTCCCTTAAAAAAGACTGATTTCTTAAGGGCCGAGCTGTTCTTTTCTCACCGTGAGAAATCTCCTCTTATGGAAGGGGGTGTCCGGTGATTCAAATGTTAGAAACATAGATAGCTGAGTGGGGTTGTTGAATGCATACCCAAAGGCTGTGGGTATGACACACCATCTAAACTGCTAGACCAGTGATGGCTAACCTGTAGGTCATTGCGTGCCAAAAGCACGCCCGTCCGCACCCATAATGCAATGCGTGCGAGACCCCTCCATGTGCACAGACCTCTGCACATGTGCACACTCCCCACTCCCTCCCTCCTCCACATGGGTGCATGACCTGGGACCAAAAACGGGCTGCAGGGGGGGCGCACCACATTCCCCCCACCCCCAGGCATGCATGTGACTCCCCCACCCCCTGCATGCACATGCATCTTCTACATGAAAACCCCCCCATGCATGCACGGTAGAGACTCAAAAATTAGCTGGCCGGCAGGAGGCATGCGTTCATGTGCAGTGGAGCTGAGCTGGGGCGACGGCTCATGTGCCCACAAAGAGGGCTCTGTGTGTCGCCTTTGGCACGCATGGTATAAGTTTGCTATCACAATGCATCGTATGTTATCTGCCAGTTTAATGCTCACTATCCTAATTTGCAGAGATTCCTTTGGAGTTCTTTGCAATCCCTTATTTTTTTTAACCACTCTGAACAATCATCCGCAAAGTTGGCTATTTCTCTACTCATGCCCAATTCCATATCATTTGCAAATGTTAAAAAGCACAAGCCCTAGGACAGAACCTTGGGGGATTCTACTACTTACATCCCTGTGAGAAATGTCTATTTATTTCCTTTTTCTATTATTTAGGTAGCTGTTTATTCACAAGGGAGGTTTCCCTTTTACCATGACTGCTAACCTTATTGAGAAGTCTTGGCTCTCTGTTTATTAACACCCTAAAAACATTGTGATATGTTGGCTAAAAAAGACATTTTCTTAATGAAATAATGCTGAGTATCTCTGATCAAGCTCTGTATGGCCAAATGTTTCATCATTTTATCTTTAAGGACACTTTCCAAGTATCTTCCCCAAACAGATTTAAACTGAACAGGCCTATAAATTCCAAGCTCTCCCCATCAACCTTATTTAGAATTGGAGTTACATTGACCACTTTCCAGTTTTCAGCTGCAGAGGCCAAGTGTAGGGACAGGTTGCATGTTTTTAACTAACATACCAGAATGTTTTAGGGTGTTAATAAACTACATAGAACCAATAGACATCATCTGCTTAGATTTTCAAAAAGACTTTGATAAATCTCCTAATCAAAGTCTTCTCAATAAAGTTAGCAGCCAAGGATCAGATCCAGTAAGGTACTGTTTATGTTCTTAGCATTTATGTAGTTAGGTAGTTTAAAATATCCTATTCTAGTTGGCATAGTTTAGCTATGTTTATATTTTCAATTTTGTTCCAGTTTTATTGCACTTCTTAAATATTAACTTTCCAAATGCCAAGCTTATTCTGAAATGCGAGGCTCATGTTGCTTTCTAAACACTGGGTGTGGGTAAAGGAGGACCAAAATAAGTGAAACTGAAGGAATTTTAAGATATTTAAAATTGCAAAGTAGGAATGGAGAGTAACTGTTATGTATTCTGGTTTTTTTAAGGAAACAAAGGCAATTATGATGTAATCTAGTTTTTCTTTGTTAGATTTTTGTTTCCATTTGTGTAGGCCCCTCAGAGAGGGTTCGCAATTTGGGAGTCCTTCTGGATCTGACTTTAGAACATCACTTGTCGGCTGTGACCAGGGGGCCTTTGCCCAGGTTCGCCTGGTGCACCAATTGCGATCCTATCTGGACCGGGAGGCCCTTCGGATAGTCACTCACGCCCTCGTCACCTCAAGACTGGATTACTGTAACACTCTCTACATGGGGCTGCCCGTGAAGAGTGTTCGCAGACTTCAGTTAGTCCAGAATGCACCCATTGGTCTCCGAACACACTTCAAAGTGCTAGTTGTTACTTTTAAAGCCCTACATGGCATCGGACCTGGCTACCTGAGAGACCGCCTCCTGCCAATTACCTCCCACAGATCAATTAGATCACACAGATTAGGCCTCCTCCGGATTCCATCGGCCGGTCAATGTTGGCTGGCGACCCCCCCAGGGGAGGGCCTTCTCTGTAGCTGCTCCGGCCCTATGGAACGATCTCCCCACTGAGATCCGGACCCTTACTACCCTTCCGGCCTTCCATAAAGCGACAAAGACCTGGCTGTTCCGGCAGACCTGGGGCTGTTGAATTGTCCAGCCCCATTCTAGGTTGTGAATGTTGTTGCAATTTTAAACTGTTGTTTTATTTTTATATCCCCCCCTCCCTTTTTATTGTAAGCCGCCCTGAGTCTTCTGAGAGTGGGCGGCATACAAAATAAATAAATAAATAAATAAATAAATAAATAAATAAATAAATAAATAAATATATAAATAAATAAATAGGTATACGTCCCATTGAATTCAACAGACTTCTAGATGAATATGAAGATTACACATGTTAAATTATATACATTTTGATTGTAGACATGACATATTTTTAAAAGTATGTTTACAAAATCCCTAAATATTGACTTCAGAAAGCTCATGTACCTTACTTACATGTAGAACTGATAAATATCTATCTAATTATAAAGCTAGGCATATATTTCAAAAGCATTGTATTATGATACTTCCATCACATGATAAAAGTTCCTAAATTCAGGACTAGGACTGCCTGTGGTCTTTTTGAGAACAGCAGTTGCAATAATTCCAAAGCCTGGAATTCATTCTTTTGCTTTCTTTGTCAATAGTTAAATTTATTGTTCTTTAGTATCTTTTGAAAGAAAATATAAGGAAAATTATACAAATATAAGCAAGTTAGAAAATAAAATAGGAAATCAGATTTATTTACTGTAATATAATGTACAATACTATTCCATGATAACTAAAAGGAGAATAAAGTAGTAATAGTAAAGCATTATTCTGCATCAATATATAATAATGGTAGATATGTAAGATTAAAATAATATCCAATTATCTTATGCATTTATCTGTTAGATCCTGTTGGACTGTGGAAGGGTATATTGTGGAAAAGAAAGAAAAAACAGTGAAAAAAGTAACTTTCAACTTTCATTACAGCAGTTACAATCAAAATTATCCCTCTTCCTGCTTAAATATAAGCATCATTACTTTGTCCCTTATTCAATACTTTTTCCCATCATCCAATCTAAAAAGTATCATTTTAGCATTTTCCATTTTCAGAGGGCAAAGAAAAATCCATAAGTGGTTCAGTATTTGTTATTTTATCTTCCATTTTGGGCACATCATCATATCTACATTTTATACACATAATCTTACTGGTCAATAAAATAGTTTCTTTTGCTACAATTTAAATGTATTTGTCATATATTGTTCTGAAGTTGTCCAATAATAGAGTACAATAACAGAGTTGGAAGGTACTTCTAGTCCAACCCCATCCCCTTCCTTCAAAGGTGGGTTGCTTCTGGTTCGGGCGAACTAACAGTGGAAATTGGGATTGGGTCACCAAACCGGTAGGGATGGTTTAGGTTTAGGTTTTAGGTTTTATTATTTATAGGCCGCCCTTTTCCCTGAGGGGACTCAGGGCGGCTTACAATATATAGGGAGGGGAGTACAAGACAGTAAGACATAAAACAATACATAAGTAAAAATAGTACACAACATTCATCATTCGGGTGGGGACGGATTACAATCTTTATCCCCAGGCTGGGCACACCCCAGAATGAGTTTCCTGGTCGCCATTGCCATTGCCGTCTTGTTTTTTAGTTATTTTTTCATGTTCTGCGCATGTGCAGCACAATTTACATTGAACTGTGCAAAGCGCGCACACAGTGAACCAGCAGCAACGCTGGCAGCAACTCACCCCTGTCTCCCTTCTATAACTTTGATTCCCTTTAGTAATAATCATTATTTTTAATTTGAAATTTTAATCCATAAAAAGGGAGTAAAAAATAAGATATAGTTTTCCCCATGTGCATTATTCCCTTTGAGCACTCTGTAATTATATGGCAGCCTTCTTTTTCTACTTACTGTACCTCTTTGTTTAACAAGGTGAGCCATTCAGCTTCAAATTTAAACAATCTTGTCTCAGATGGATGGATGGGTGGGTGGGTGGGTGTGAGAGAGAGAGAGAGGGAGGGAAGGGAGTCAATGAAAGTGTGTGCAAATTTTCTTTAATTAATTTTAAAAAATCTTTAAATGAGGCAGTATTCCAGATTTAACTGTTTATTCTGTTTTTTTAAATTTTTCATTCCAAAATACTTTACATTTAATTTTTTTTTAAAAAACACCTTTGTAATTAGTTGCTTTCTTTTAATTTTTCTTGGATGGAAGGTACACTGCTCCAGATGGCTTTAGGTGCTGTGATACTCTGAAGATCTCTTTACACTTTAATTTTGCTCCATGCTTTAGAAAGTGGTTAGGGCACACCAAGTGTCTCTTAAGGAAGCTTCACATAAAACTGTGAGCATACGATGTTTTCTTTGTGTGACTACTGGCAATCTCATGGCTGTCGGTCTTTGCCTCTGTATTATCTCTGCTGTTTTGCTGAGATGTGCTAGACTGCCATGTTTTCATCTGGAAGTCTGCAACTCCATAACATTCTTAACATGACATTTTATCTTGGATCTATTCCATGGGGATTTTTTAAAAATAACTTTATGTATTGAAGAAGTGGTTCCTATATTTCAAAAATAGCATGGTGGAAAGGCTTCCTATTCTACTGAAAAGTTTTGGAATGTGGAATAAATCCTCAAACCTCAAATATGTAAATGCCTGTGTTTTTTTCCTTCCTAATGTCCTGGCTTGATTTCATGGATTTTCCATACCGAATCAGTCAAGCAAGATTTTCTACTTAATTTTGTCATTTCCCCACAAATGATCTCAAGTCCTAACACACATTTAAGTGGAAACATAGATAACATAATGCACCTGTTCACTAACAGTCCAAATTCTGGCTAGACAAAGTTTAATTGTCAGCACTTGTTCTAGAGAGCCAAAAGAAAACATATGCATGTCTGTACATAATTTAATAAATCTGAAGATATAAAACTAACACAAGTTTGCTGTGTTTAATTTTTGATTAGAACCCTAATCGTAGAAACTGCAATAAGAATTCTGAATTCATATTCTTTAAATATGTCTATTTTGAAATCAATACCCATTTCACTATCTGTATAATTATGCAACTTGGTGAAAAGGAGAAGCACTAGAAAAAGTCAAAACTCTTTCATATAAACATTCATATTAAGACAAATGCATAGAATTTCTTTAAACTCAGATGTGGTGGAATGTAATCTGGATTCCGAGAATGAAAGGGCTGCTTTTTAGAGTGCAAAGAGACAATAAAATGGGATAGCTTGGTCAAGCTTAAATACCTTGATTGGGAGAAAAAGAGTTAAGAAGATTCTGCTCCAACAATTTTCCGAGAATATTTATAGTAATGCAAGTAATTGCTTTAGTTTATAAAAAGATTTCTGTCTGTAGGTGAGGAACCATAAAGCCTTGGTGGTTAGAATGCTGTACTGCAAACTAATTCTTCTGACTGCTGGCTGCCAGCAGTTTGGCAGTTCGGTTCTCACCACCTCAAAGTTGACTTCGATGTTCATCCTTCCGAAGGTTGGCAAAATGAGGACCCAGATTGTTGGGGCCATATATTGACTCCATAAATTGCTTAAAGATGGCTGTAAAGCACTGTGAAGTTATAGAAGTCTTAAGATCTTACACAACAGTCCAGTCATAAAATCTAGATTAAGATTTCTGCACTATTTATTAATGAACTGCCATATTATTCTCGGTTTCTGTGGCCTAAGCACTAGCGTGGGGCTCAGGCTTTCTCTACAACCATTAAGAGGACAATTTTAGGGGAAATTTTGTAACTGCTGAACATAAAACAAAACTACTCTCTTGAGCCTTTCCATCAGAAGATTTAAGATCTCTCACATTCCAGTGGAACATAATGCTTTTGTAGGCCTTGTTTTCATTTCATATGCACTCTTAGTGATTATAGAGCTAATCTTTGAATTACAATCACAATAAAGAACAGAAAATTTGTCATTAAGCAAAGCATCACATGATCATATCCAGTTTTATTACCTTTTTTGCTGTAGTTGTTAAGCAAGACACCATGTGATCACAACTTGTGACTTTCCCTGCCAGCTTCCCTGTTGATTTTGTATTCATTCAATGTCATCACAAATTTGAATCTGATGTTTTTCTTTTCTTTCTTTTTCTGGAGGGAGGAGATTAGTTTTTAATGTCTTTTTATTGCTTTACTCAATTGTTAGTGTCTTTCGCCTTCTGAACCATCTGTAATTTTGCTATATAAATGACTTTACAACCTAAATAATTACAGCATAATATAATAGTCTGGGAAGTAAAATATTCATAATCCATAACACCATTTTTTATAAACCTTATTAGTAATTTGTCTACTATTTTTTTTAGAATACAAGAATATTATATTGAACATCTTGACTGCTGAATATTCTATTTCATAAAATAAAAATGAGATGGCTCAGAGGGAAATACCTAGCCAAGAAGTTAAATGCAAAATATGTATGTAGGTCTAAGATCTGAATATCAAATATTTGCTTCTCACAGAGCAAAACAAAAGACCAATTTCATATGCTGAGAGAAATGAGTACAAACAAATCTCGCAAACAGAGCATTTTCAGATAAACTAGATTAACAAATAAACTAAATAAAAACACATAGTACACATTAACATGTCTAGACCAGAAACTAATCTCTTCTAAGTTGTTCTCTCAGTTTTTACTAGCAAATGGTGACACTTTTTAAAAAAAAATAATGCCTTTATACTCTACAAAGGAACCACATACATTCTTAAAATGTGAAAATAAAGATGGATTTGCAGAGGCTTCACTTGCAACTTACCAATTACTCTGTTAATTTTCTTTTAATTAAAACAAATCTTTAAAAACCCTGAGTCCTGGGTGTGGAATTATTTAGGTATGGGTATCACACATGTCTTTTCAAGTATAGTCTTGCATTTCCAACCCTTTTCACACTGCAGCTTAGTCTTTTTGGTGGCAAATTCCATTGAGTATCCTTGGCACTTTCCCAGGTTGTAACGTGAAATCAATCTTGCCAATGCTTCACCTTGGTTAACTAGAATCCCTATTCAGTATAAAAGCCAATAAAACATAAATCATTCAAATATTTTTAATGTTATGCTACATTTTAGAAACAGTGAATTTAAGACTATCAGATTATTTTGACACAGTGAAATCCTTTTCTGAAGAGGAGCAAGCATGAAACCAGAAATTCTAGAAATGTATCAGTCATGCCTACCAGTAAAGCTATTTCTAAAAATCCCACTTTTAATATGATCTGGTATGTTTCTCTAAAAACATTGGTTGAATCTCAAGATTTAATATTTTTAGTGTTTAAAAATAAGGGGTTCAAAAAAGAAGGGGTAGCTTTGAAATGATGATTTCCAGGTATTTAAGAAAAGGACTTCCTTGTTCTTCATTAACAGAGTAGGTTGCATAAAATTTAGAAGAATGTTAAGTACTACTAGGAAAAGCCATCTGATAGCCCAGAGCTTTTCATAACAAACCTGTAGGAAATACACCTTTTTTAATTCTCTCTAAATATCCTTCATAGCAGATGGCAGTAATTCATTAAATTGGATGATTTAAAAATTAAAAAAGCAAAAGCAAACTTGATTAATGCTTAAATTATATGAGACCAGTGGAAAATGCAAGGAAAGTAGGCTAGACTGTAAAGTTATAGAAACCTCTTTAATAAATTTATTGTATTTATTTTAAATATTTTTACCACCATTAATACATCAGTTATAGTTATAGTCACTTACTTCTACATCTTCCAGCTGAGTTACTCTGATCATCGATTCAAAAACCCACTGAATAGATTAACAAAGTCTTCAGTGGTGTTTATATCTTCTCTAATTTCAACAAGAAGGGCACATCTTTCTTAGCAGTTGTCAACACTATCGTATTAATGGCAGAGTAAGGTGGCAGAACTTTCTTCAGCTCATCCAGGCAGATGAGGACTCCCATTCTCCAAATTAAAGCATAGAGTGCTGTAATAATAGTTTACTTAGCAAATAATTATCTGCATATAAATTTTAGGGTGATACTGGGGATGAAAATATATTGACTACAAAACTCTGCTGGCTCCCTGTTTATGAAATTATTTTCTAAGGACTTATCTTTTCATCACTAAGCAGTGTTAAAAACCCCGGGCTTTTACTATCTAGATAATTTTATTAATTCTAAAAATTAAAAAAAATATCAATAGTTTTTTTATATAGTAGGCTGTTCTGACCACCCCTCTCCGTATGGTGAGTCACGCCGACACAAGATTACTGCTAGACAATTTATTCACAGTAAATTAACACACCGACAAGACTTCGGCAGCAACCCAGACTTCCACAGATAAGAAATACACACCAGAGCTTCTCCAGCTTTAGTATAATAATTGAATTCTGCAAACAGCCTCCTCCCAAAGTCTCTTCTTATATACTCTCTTGGGAGAAGCCTAATTACAACCACCTGGGTCCAATTATCTTCTGTATCTGCGTAGTTGCTGTTGGAGCTTATCTGCTGGCCTTTGCCTGACGTCAGGGACCAACTCCCTTTGGCTTTCACCGCTGCTCCATGCCTCAGGCGCATCTTGGTGGCCAACCAGCCTCTCTGGTCCCTGCTCGAAGTCTGAACCCTGTCCAGAGTCCTCCACATCTTCCAGAGCTGACTTATAGGCCCCCTCGCTGTCAGAGTCTGTTTGCAGCTCCAACGGCTCCTGCTGGGCCACAACACTAGGCCAATATCACTTTTTCAGTATCTCATAGGCTTCCAGTTCCATGATCGACACAATCACAACCAGGTATGTTGGGAATTGTAATCCGGCAATACTTGAGAAGCCACACTTTCCTTGCTCTGTTCTGCCCATGCATTTTTCTATACATTTGCTATTCAAAATTCTTCCCTCTGCAAAAACAGTTTGGTTGTCCTTGTGTTAAAAAAATAATGCAAAGAAAGTAATAAGTGCTGTGAGAAAAATTAAATGCTGAAATGCAAAATGTGGTGGTGCAACATTGAAATATTAAAATAGGCTGTGCTTGGTTTATGGTATAGTTGTCAAGCGCTGGGAAAATCAGGTGATTCAAGCAGTTATTCAGAAATATAAAGATTTATTGCAAGCTTAAGCTCTCTACAAAATCTGAGCTGCTAATGGTCAAGGAACATGAATAGGAATAAGAAGGCATTCAATGTAGACTGAATTTAGATCTCTTGTGAGCGTGCAGGGACTCATGATTTATGATGTGTTTGACTTCTCCCTCAGGCTCAGCCTGGTCATCTACAAAAGTTATGATTTGAGGAAATTTCATTTTTATTTGGCTGAACATCATGGAAGGTGAAACGGGTACTGTTTTTTTCACCAATTCATTTATGAGAGCTCTTTGGTTTTTATATGATTCTTTACACATTTTAGCATATAAATAAAAGTAATGGAGGTGACTCAGTTTGAGGTAGGGTATCATCCTTATTCTGTTCATACAGTATATTAATTTTCAATGACTTTAATTTATGGCTTTAATTGATGTTATCTATTATGGTAAGAAAAAAGGAAGACAAGAATTATATGCCAGTACATTAAGGGCTGTCTGAACATAATAATAGCAAAGGCAATTAAAATTAAGTTATATTTATTTTTATTTATTTGTATTTCACCTTTATTATTTTTACAAATAACTCAAGGTGGCAAACATATCCAACACACCTCCCTCCTCTTATTTTCCCCATAACAGCGACTCTGTTAGGTGGGTTGGGCTAAGAGAGAGTGACTGGTCTTAGGTCCTGTAGCGGGCTTTCATGGCTAAGGTGGGTTTAGAATACCATATTATTCGGAGTATAAGATGGTCATTATCCCCATCACCTAGAACTGGTTAAAAATGCGACACACGGAGGTCAAAACAGAATATGCAGCAGTGATGGGTTCTCATTTTTTTTACTACTGTTTGGTGGGTGTGGCTAGGTGGGGGGTATGTTACTGAGTGGGCGTGTCCAACTTGGCATTACTCATGCACACACCAACTCAGTTACGGTACATGTCCCCCATCTAGACAAACTCACTGAACCGGCAAAAAATTCTGCTTTGCCAGCTGGGAGGCTGGCAAAGAAGCCTCGCTTTCTGTTGCCGCAGCTGCTTCTACCTCAGCGCTAAACAGCCCCTGCCCTCCCCCTACGGACTGGCACTGTAGGAGGGCAGGAAAGAAGCCAGTTTTGGAAGAGACATTTCCTCCCCCTCCAGAGAGCCCGTGTGAAGAGAGAGGAGGTGGGCGGTTTGTTGCCAGCACCTCCTTTGTTCGTTGTGGCGGCTGCAGAAAGACACATGTTGTAGCAGCGTGTACGACACCTGCCTAGGTGAAGACTGTGGGTGGGCAAGTTTTTCTTTCCTCTCTCTCTCTCTCCACCCACCCACCTCCTGCTGATTTTCCTGCCACTCCTCCCCTGCGTTGGCTGGTCACAAGAGTTGAAGAAATAAGAGCGGGGGATTAAGCAGAGACAAGAAGTCACCCAGAGGAGTGCTCCCCTTTGCCCTTGGTGGCGGGGGCTGCTTTTTCACGTGCCTCTTTTCTTTCTCTGCCCTCTCATTCCCTTGCTTGGCTGCTACTGCCGGGGTGCCACCAGGGCAAGCAAGGGAAGGAGAGAGGCCGTAGAAAGAAAGGAGGCATGCAATAAGCAGCCCCACCGCCAAGGTTCACCAGGATGAAAAGGTAACACGGTCAGTTGATTAGTCCAGCGCACCAGGCAGAGAATCCCCGGGTGCTGATCCTTAGCAGTGCCCCCATGCCAACTGCAGTAGGACCCCTTCTTCTACCTCAGCACTGAACGGTCTGTGACATCCCACCCCCCCCCCCACACACACAGACCCTGTGCTTACCCTGGCGGCACCCCGGCGGTAGCAGCCTAGCAAGGGAAGGAGAGCGGCTGGAGAACGAAGTGGGTGTGGTGCACCCAGAGATGCTGTTTCTTCACAAAGCTGAGGACGTATGAGGCACTTTTTCCGTCCTCGGCGATTACGAGGAAGCGGCTCTGTGTGCGCCACACTCTCTTCATTCTCTTCAAGAGCTGCTTTGCACCTTGTTTGCAAACACACCGCTTGGAACTCACTGCCACTCCCCCTCGCCCCTTGGAGCTCCAGGCGGCTGGTGAAAGGTGAGCGAGGATCCCACTCAGCATTTTTTCCTGCCAGTGGAAAAAGTGCTGGGAGCTCACACCCGCCATTCTGCCTGCCGATTAGAGCTCCAAGGAGGGGGGCTGCAAAGCTAGCAGCTTCAGGAGACGCTGACCGGTGGGGAGGAGAGGCTAGGCTAGAATGAATGCTTATCTGTGTGTAGGCAGGAGGATGCAGTTCTGTGGATGCACATGGTGAAAACAAGTCAGGGCGATCATCAGAATGGGCCACTTCAGGGGTGTGGTCATCCAGCCATCACTACCAGTTCAGCGACCCAGCCCCAATTAGCACTACCGGTTCACCTGAACCAGTCTGAACCGGGAGCAACCCACCTCTGGTGTGTGGATGCCAAAAACATGCGCAGATGCTAAAAACGCAGTGCATGGAGGCGGGGATCAGCGTCAATGTTCTGTGGCAATCCCTGCAGCCTGGAATGAGTCTAAAATGGGACTTGCAGAGGCCAAAAATGTGAAGCACGGAGACAGGGATAGGCGACAATGTGCTGTGGCGATACCCGCAGCCTGGAACATATCTAAAATGGAGCATGTGAAGGCCAAAAAAGGGACACGTGGAGGCTGAAAATGGCCAAAGGGGGAGGGCGGTGAGTGGGTGGGGCTTCAGCAACATTCACTGTATAAGACACACAGACATTTCCACCTAGTATTGTGGGGTGGGGAGTATATTTTATAGGCCGAAAAATACGGTACTTGTATGATAGCTAGAATTTGTTCAGATTGTTAAGCAGATAGACAGAAAGCATTGAACCTATTCATTTAAATAAATACTGTTGTAACAGTCTGGGTCTTTAGTCTCCTTTTTCATCCTCCCTTCCAATGATGTGACTTCTAATATTAAAAGTAATTGATCATCCACAAGAAAAATTATCCTACTCAATCTCTCTTCCTATGAGAGGAAATCAACACATTGCTTTGCATACCTGTCATGTAAGCACTTGTCTGCATTTGTTTGTGGATTGAAATTCAAGTCCGTTTAAAACAATTATCTTGAGCAGCTTTTTCAAAAAAATAGGTTTTACATAAAAGTATGACCATGGTAGAGCTGAGACATGTTCTTACTATATACTTATCAGCTTGAGTTTTAAGTTTTGAATGTGTTCGTATCTGTGCTTTTGCTTTCTTTTAAAGGAAGAGATTGCTATGAATGTTTAAATTTATGCTGCTCACTTTAAAAAAAAGTCAGTAGTAATACAAAAACAACTAATAAAATTCAGAGTTCATGTCTGCATATGTGTCCTGATATCTACAATCAAAGAAATCCAGTACAGTTATAGCTCTGAGTTGAAGTATGTACAACTATGTACCTAAATTAGTACTCTTACCTGAATAAATATAATTTTATATACATTTTAAGTTCTTGTTACATTTGATTCTTGCTAAATTTGTATATGAAAGATACAAGATACAGGTGCTCACATCAAACTTATCGGGCCCTTCAATAAATATCTAAAGTAAGAGCCATAAAAGGAAATAAATCTAAATGCAAAACCATTGTTTCGTATGCTATCCAGACATATTTTTCATTCTTTTCACCTGATCTTTGTTCTGTTTTTCCACCTCAGCTATCTACACATAACATTCAGTTACTTTTCCATGCTATGTATACTCATTTGTCCAATTAGCCTGAGAAGAATGCTTTATGTGTATGCTATCAAGTCCAAGTATTGTCTTCTTGTGTATAGTTGATTCATAGAGTTGACACCCAAAAGGCCTTTGAATTGTCAAAATACTCAGGGTTTTTTATATGTACTTTTGCTTATTTGGTTTTGGGGTTTGCCATTGGATATTTTCATTATTATGCCATTATTATTCTTTGAGCTATTTTAATTTAGTGCTCTCTGTGTTTAGTTGTTTTCTTGCGGATGATTCATTACCCAATTAGGTAATGTCATCAGTGCTAGTAGGAGTGGGGCTGCTTGTTTTCTTGTGGAGAACAAACCCCATCCCTACTAGCACTAATGAGTTATCTAGCTGGGAAATGAAATGGCTGCAAGAAAACAACCCAACTCAGAGAAAACCAGGGACCTCACAGTTTAACCCTGAGCTACAAATACTCTGTTAATACTTTAACTGAGTTGATCAAAATAATTTTATCACAGAATTGTAATTTTTGCTTTGTTTTTTGTTTTCCACATTTAGGGACATCAGTATGAACAATATAACAAGATTACCAGAGAATGCCTTCAAGAATTTTCCTTATCTTGAAGAGCTGTGAGTATTAAATCTAACATACTTTGTAGTATGGAAAGTGAATGAGTGAAGGAGATTGGCTGAAGAATTCCTTTAAAACTAAATAACAAAGAGTAATGATACTGTGCTAATGAGAGAGAAAACATATTTCTTCAAATACCATTTGCACAGGACCTTTTCATAGTAATTATTTTAATTGTGATTCCAGTGTTGCCCAAAGGCAGTATGGGAGTGTCTAATTACCACAGCTTTAAATGGAGCTGTACTATATTGATTCCATAACTTGCACATACAATATGTGACAAATTCTTGTGCTTACCATGTGCCAGGAACTTCTGAATGATAGGGGAAAATATTTTGTCGTGTCTAATTTGAAAGCTGAAAACCCAAAAAACAAACAATAAAAACCCTTTCGTCTCTCCAATTCTTGCCATTATATCAGAGGTATACAGTACTTCACAATTCCTAAAAATAGCTAAGCACAGATTCCCAAAAATCATTAGGGCAGACCTAGATCATCTGAGATGTGGTATCTTTGTACATTATCCAATTCATGATCCCAGTTTATCAAACATTTACTAACTAGTTTGCTTTATTTGCACACAAGAACAAGAAAAAAGTGCCAACTCTTTGTTTTACAAAAATGTCCTGTTCCAACCACTAAGAAATCATTGCATGTGATAAGCTGGGAATTGTCCTGTAGTTAAGAGCCACATTTTGCTTCAGAGATTTATAGATTGTCACTGATGTTACTAAAAGGACATGATAAAATTTTATCTCAATCTTAAGAAAAAATTAAAAATAAACTGTTATGTTAAGATTAGCCAGATCACTTTATCCTTGGGCTGTAGCACACAACTTGTAAACTTCAATAATTTTAAATATATGGTGCAACTTTCTAAAATTTTGAAATAATTTAATATGTATTTCTTTTAATGTTTATATTGCCCAATTCAATGCATCATGGAGAAATATAGACACACACACACACACACAAACACACACACACACACAAACACACACACACCAACACACACACACACACCATTTCTTTTAGTAGAATAATAGCCGGCATACTGGCTATATAGTGGTATGAATAGGATCAATATATAATTTTCTCACTACATGGCATTGGACTTAGATGTTTGTCAGGAGAATTGCACATTTCCTGATCCCTTTTTGTTGAAGGAAAGGAAGATATATAATGGACAATGTTTTTAAATCACAGAAATTAAGAGGAAAAGTTCTAAAATTCCCAGGAGCATAGAAACTGAAAAAAGCCTCACCTAGCTATTCAGTCTAAATTGCCTCTTCTATTAAAAGGTTCCACCCAAAGACAGAAGCCTCAAGGAAAGCCATCTAAATTGTTTTTATTTCTAGAAAATATTTGCTGACCTTTGATACACACTATAGTTCACAGAGCAGGATAGGCTGACAAACCTGAAACTCCTTTACTACTTATAAATAAAACAATTAGAACTTGGAAATTTTTTCTTAGTAGTTGAGAACTTTATAAGTGAGAGCTTTATAGTCATTTGGGGGCATTTGTCTGCACTTTAAGATAGACATTCAGAACTCTTGTACTACCTGTAATATTTGCTGTTGTAAACTTCATAAAATATATTATGGGAACCAAAACTCAAGAACAAATTCTACTGAATATTACAAATATTGTTAAAATTATAGGTTCCTTATAATGTGGACCTATTGAATCCCTTCTGTTATAACAGGCATGGTCCACATTCACTTTTTTAATAGTAGTTTAGAAATTATCTTATATTCAGATATGCAAGTGGACTAATGTTTATAGTAGATTTCCTCCTGTCACATTTGTTATATTGGTTTGTTTTCTTCTTCCTTCCATCATGAAGTTTACTTCATGTTGACCATTAATTATTATAAGTGTAATCAAATGAAAGAGTTATAGTTTATACACTGTTCAGACCAACTATGTGTATACAATTTACATAATAATATTAGTATTTAATAATCTGTACATGCTAATGAATATAATGGGAATTCTTGCTTTTGTGGCAATTACTCTTCGGAAAGTAATTTATTAAAAAAACCATTACAGAAGACTATCATGGACTTTTCCATTTCCTTTAATGATATGTGTTCTCTTTGTAACATCAACATGAGCATTAGAGCTGTGAAAATCATTCTTGAAAGCTTGCTATATCTATTTTAAGGCATGTTTTACTGTTCTGAGCACTTACGTTACATGTGCACCTGCCAAGATTCCTTTACAAATTGTAAATCAGTTGTAATTAGTATGTTGCTGCCCTGGGTATTAGATAGGGACTAGAATTCCTGGAGAGTTTGACAGCTGTCTTGCTTTCCCTGCAAAATATCTACAGTTCTGTACAAATATCTGAATGTATTCCACAAAATTATTTTTTTAAAAACTTAAAATAGTTGCAGCTACTCCTCTACTTAGCATAAATGTATTAGCATTAAAGGATTTAGAAACCCCAGAATTTGGAGTTCTTTGTCATTCAAAAGTGCACAAATTGTTGCAATAGTGATTATTCAAATTCAAGATGGCACCACTTGTAGTAACAACAGAAAGAAAAGACAAAAATCATCCTTTGGAATATACAAATGAAAAGACACTCAAAGAAGTGAGTGTTTACTTAAGGATGTGTTCCTGTAAAAAAAAAGGGGGAGGGGGATGACAGATGACTCTGGTTACATATAAAAGCTTTTCTGGGAATAAAACAAGAAAATTCATGATCTGAAGCTGGATCTAATCTAATGTTTTATAGCTGTGCTGAGTATTTAAAAGTATTTTGCAATGAAAAGCCCTTTCTTGGATTGTTAAAGTAACTGCATTCTTTGGAAGCTTCAAAGCCCATCCCATACTGTCTATGCATTTGTGAGTGTGGACAGCTTAGCTGGCAGTTTTGAAGGAAGAGTTGTCTGCGCACACGTACGTGTGTGCACCCACATCTGGAGAAAGTGAAGCAAAAGCAGCCAAGTGAGCATTCCAAAATCTGTTGTAGCGCTTTCAAAGTAATGCTTTATGTCTACTTTGGAACCAACACTTTCAGATTCTTGGTACAGAATATTGGATTGTACTACCCCAAACTTCTCCCTTTTCAAAAACCCACATCTGGATAGGCTAAGCAAATATAAATTCTAGAACTCCTTTAATTGTACTGCTGTCACTAATCTCCAGTTACGTGGGCTTGTGGCTTACAGCTTAATTTTTAACTCGGATTTTATTTTACTTTTGTAGGTGGCACCATTTATCTCTTGAATTTTAATTAAATTTTATGTAACCGTATAGCGCAGTGGCAGTCAACCTGGTCCCTACCGCCCACTAGTGGGCGTTCCAGCTTTCATGGTGGGCGGTACGGGTTTTGTCCGATATTGAAGTACCTTCCTTTTTAAAATTTAATTGATTTCCCTACTTTATAAATCACTATTACTGTGGAACCGGTGGGCGGTTAGAAAATTTTACTACTAACAGAGATACAAAAGTGGGCGGTAGGTATAAAAACGTTGACTACCTCTGGTATAGTGACTCAGTTTTTAGTTTTATAGCATTCCCCTCCCCCAAGTTTTTTATACCATCTTTTAACACTATAGTCACTGTGCTTACAGGTTATTGTGGCTTTTTATGGTATAGTTACTGATTCTAGTATTTCCACATGTTGTATTGATCAGAGATAGAAATAACAGCTTATTGTAATTATTTTTGATCAAGCAGTCACACATTTCTGCTTTGCTCTATCTCTTAAAGCAAGAAATATTAGTCTATGAGAAAAGGTATTTTCCAAGAGGAATATCATTTTAATAAAGAAGACATGATATCTTCAGTGGATATGGTTTTCATATCACATTAGAACATAATTCACTAAAAATGATCCTGTCATTGAATTAATATGATTGACACAGTCCATCAGGACAGTATGTGATCTATTTTTCTTATTAACTGCGTATGGAGTACATTAGAAAAATAAATATATGCACTTCATTTTAATGTTCTCTAAAACATGGCAAGCTATTTCTTTAAACTCATTTTTAAAAATAAATTCTCTGTATTGTCTTAGGTGTGTTCACCTATTCACAGTGATACACTTAGGCAGGTACACGTGGCTGAGTTGCTTTTAATTTACACAAAAAATAGAAATTGTCCATAATTTGGAACAACCATTACAATGAATTATTTGTTTCAAAATATCAATTAGGAGTTTGTTGCAAAGTCACCTTAAGCAACTTAAATAAGTTTCAATTTTATAACACCTAAACTCCCCTCGCCTTTTAAAAAAAGAAATATAATGAAATTTTTACAATAAATATCAGCTGAATAAAATGTTTTGCAACCTTTCCTTGAACTTCAAGCAAGATACTGATATTTGTACAGCTGCAAAACTCCCAAATGCTTATATAACTATAGAGGAGGGTCATTACATCCATGTTATAGAAAGGAAACATCATGCTCACCGGAACAGAGACAAGAATGGCAGGGGGAGGGTTGAGCGAAACAGAGGGTGTAAATTAGCAGGGGCTCCTTGTCTGAAATTATAATTACATCATTCATGTTTATGTGGTGTGCTTCTATTTCCCTTAGTTATGGTAATGAATTATGATTCTCTTCTTCCCTGTGCCTTTGGACTGTGGTGTGGAGTTTTAACAGGATTTCATTTTGTCCCCCTGTAGAATTCAATTGAAAAACATACTGACAAACAATGGATTAAATATTCCATATTATTGATCTAATAAATGCATTTATTTATTAGATCCTGCCTTTGAGGGAAAAGTGTAGGTGGATGATAGACAGTTAAAAAATAATGTCTTGTAGAAGAAGCAAGAGTTACATTTTCCCCTTGTAATTCTAAAATCCAGACATTATGTTAAATCAAATGACAGGAGATTCCCAGCAGGCAAAAAGATGAACATCATCTATGCACAATACACAGTTAAAGTATATAAAATTCACTGCCATAAAATGTAGTTGTGGTTACTAACAGATACCTTTAAAAGGGACTTAGCCTTACATTACACAAATTTTACTGTCATTAAGAATCCTGCTTATAATGGCTGGGAACCTTGGCATCAGTACAGACATTCAAAATGATTCCCTTAGAAATCTCATACTTTACTTAATTTCTGAGCATCTCACAGCCAATTTTAAAAAAAAGATTAGACTATGAAGGTCATTGGTCTTGTTCATTTGTGTGTGTGTGTGTGTTTGTGCGCGTGTGTGTAAGAATTTTGATTATAATAAAGTACTGTAAATAATAAATATAAAACTAAGCTTAAATATAAGAGACTATTTTGCAGAATGCATATTCACTGTGTTTTACTTTGAATAAAGAAATGTGTTGTTGATGATAATTGAATATAAAATCATTGGGAGAGAATTCCTGGAATGCGTGTAAAAGTTTTTTTCTATATTTGCACTTATAATTTATCAGACAAATAGAAATACTATGTATGTATTTTTATTGCAATCTTTTCCAGACGGCTAGCTGGCAATGACCTTGCTTTTATTCATCCAAAGGCCTTGTCTGGGTTGAAGGAACTCAAAGTTCTGTAAGTAATCAAATATCAGTGCTTCATAGTATAATTCTTCTTTCTTGTCCATTCAGCATGTTCACTGATAGAATGAACAGAACAATATGTTTTTGCTCTAGTTTCCAATACAGTATAGAGCCAATAATGAGGAAAAAACCTTTTAGTTGCTGAGAGTTGCTCTTTTTTCTTTGAGGGTTGTTGCACAGAATACCATGGTTTCAGTTTAGATGAAATAGCTGAGGCAAGCTACCTGGTTATTTCTTCTGTCATGCTACCTCAGATTATGGTCATCATAAGAGCCAAGGTGGCGCAGTGGTTAAATGCAGCACTGCAGGCTACTGCTAGATCAGCAGTTCAGCGGTTCAAATCTCACCGGCTCAGGGTTGACTCAGCCTTCCATCCTTCCGAGGTGGGTAAAATGAGGACCCAGATTGTTGGGGGCAATATGCTGACTCTCTGTAAACCGCTTAGAGAGGGCTGAAAGCCCTATGAAGCGGTATATAAGTCTACTGCTATTACTGCTATTGCTATTGCTATCAACTCTCCATATCTGATGGAGAGCTGAAAGTCAACTAATCCTATAGGTGCTGTCCATGTGCAAAAATGTTTCTTGCAGGATTTTCTTGCAAAATGTATCTACAAATTAGCCTGTATTCTATCCAAGTGAACAAATATACCTCTTTATGATGCTAGTTAAAATGTTTTGGGATAAAGAAAAAACAACTACCGTAGTCCCTGAAGGATTGCCTCTGTCCTTAAAAATGTTTATTTGATTTTTGTTTTTGCTTTCTTTTTTATTATATTAAAAGAAAATCAGATATAACAAGGAGAGTACGGTTTTCTTAAGAAACACAGTTATATTACATGATAGTTATAATATAATATACTGTGTGCTATTACTATAGTATATTACTATATAGTAATATTATAATACACAACTACATTTAATTCAGAATTTCAAAATGAGGGAGGAGGCATATGTAAAACAGCAGGAACAAATTATGCTAAATAATGGACATTAGTTTATAGCTCTTTCTCTCTCTCTTTTTTCTAGCACTTTGCAGAACAATCAGTTGAAAACTATTCCTAAAGAGGCCATCAGAGGACTCAGTGGATTACAATCCTTGTAAGTAGTATTGCCTGAACATGTTAGTTGGGTTCATATTTTATATTTCATGAATTATTTTGGAAACCAAAATTAACAGGATTGTTCAGACAGCACTCTTAATTGTTGCAAATGCAACACTTTTTAAATTAAAGCTCAAATAAATGTACTAAAAAAGCCTATCGGTATACACAGCTCAATGGAAGCACGCTCCAGATACTTTATTATAGATTCTTTTTTGAGTTAATTGATTTTATTACAGGAGACATACCCCACTATATTCAAGTAATTATACATGATTTAATGGTGTATAAAATAAATAGAAATATCTAAAGGAATTTATCAAGTGTGGGAGTGGGAGAGGTTGGTCTTGGTTAGTCTTTCAGTAGTTCTTGAAGATAGTCAGAAAGAGGCACATAAATTTAAGTAATAAAAACTGTTTCAAAATGCTGTGTCTTATGTGAATATTGACATTTTAATTTTTCTTAGTTTAGTCTAAATTTAGTTTCTTCTGTGTAAACCACTGGGAATTGTTTTATTATTATGGCAGCATAGAAATAACTTTTAATAAATGAATAAATGTGTTAATGATGCATAGATTGACATAAGAGTGAGATATTTATTGTCAAGATTCACTGAGAGGTATTATATTTCGAAAGGGTTAGAGTTCATAGTTGTCTTCCATTCCCAAATTTTAAATTGGTGCTGTTTTGACAATATTATGCTCCAGAGGCAGCCTGGTTAATTATTGGAATTCTGCTTATCAGCCTGATGTGAGATAGAGAAAGACAAAAACAAATACAACAAGGTGATTGAGAGCACTTTCGCTGGGCTAGCTTCTTCTATATTAGCTGAAGCTACAGAAGATCTATGATGGATAATATTATATATAATGCAGTGCAGAAATCTGCCTTAGATCTTGTATGGGAGTAATGATCAGAAGATCTTCATTTGGCAGTACGCCTTAGCGAAATGTTCTAGGAAATGTTGTGGAGGTTGTCAAATACGAAAGCTACGTGATTAACTTATGAAGAGCATAACATAATTTCTTGTGACTATATTATATAATTAACAGAATTTGATCTTTTGAGGAAGTTTTTATTCCAAAGAAAAATGCTTTGAAAATTGTTGAGGTGTGCAGTCTGAAAGTAGATAACAATACATAAAATACTGGGAATTCTGTTTTTTGTCAACATATTTTTTCACTAAACAAATATTTATCATCTAATTCCACAATCTTCCAAATTAAATATGACTTGGTTGGATGTCTGGCAACTTTCCCTTCTACATGGGAAGGGTGCTTTAGGGGGATTTTTAATTGACAAAATATATTTTTCCTCCTCAGAAGCTTTTGACTTTTTTTAGTTTGGGAGAGTTTAATTCCCGGCTTTCAATGGATGGTTTGATATCTTCTGATTTATTGAGATACACATTTTCCGCGTACTATTTTTTTTTATTAAAAATGAAAAATAATGCAAATCTGCTTTTTAGATCAAAGATTTGTTATCTGAAAGGTCTATCAACTTTCTGACCCAAGATTAGGTTTATTGGGGATGACTATATCACAACCAAGAATAGAATAATCCAATTGGGTTTCCTGGAGAAGGTATAAAATGACTGAAAAGCAATGAAATATTAAATGATTTTTTCTTATGAGCAGAACAGGGGAAGCTATTATGCTTATGCCCTGTATAATTAAAATTTTGATCTTTTTTCTTTTCTCCTCACTATATTCCATTATATCATTTTTGTACTAGTAAGTGATAGCGCCTGTAATTCTACAGAGATATAACATGTAAAGGGATAAGGAAAGCATAATTTTAGAGGTTCTTGATTCATACTGCTTTATTCTTGTTACTGATTTTCATTAGTATTTAGTGTTTGGATTTTATTAAAACATAAATTATGTTCTGGTTCTTTCTAAATCTCTTTGATGACCAATTACTTCTAGTCAAGAGATTGCTTTCTTCACCTTGCCAGAAAAGCACTTTATCAAAGGATGTTGTTATTGCCTTGTATCATGTCATTGCTCATCACCTCTGATTTACGTTCTTGGGAAAAAATTATACGTTTGACAAGTTCCTGCATATCATTTACTCATTTGCATTGTACATTTACAGGTGAAACTAAAAAAATTAGAATATCATGCAAAAGTTCATTTATTTCAGTAATGCAACTTAAGAGGTGAAACTAATATATGAGATAAGACTCATTACATGCAAAGCAAGATAGTCCAAGCTATGATTTGTCATAATTGTGTTGATTATGGCGTACAGCTCATGAAAACCCCAAATCCACCATCTCAGAAAATTATAATATTACATGCAATCAATAAAACAAGGATTGTACATAGAATAATATTGAACCTCTGAAAAGTATAAGCATGCATATGTACTCAGTATTTGGTTTGGGCCCCTTTTGCAGCAATTACTGCCTCAATGCGGCATGGCATGGAAGCTATCAGCCAGTGACACTGCTGATGAGAGCAACTTTTGCCAAAAGCACCAAAAACTTCAATGACCGTGGGATTACTGTGCTTGATTGGCCAGCAAACTCGCCTGACCTGAACTCCATAGAGAATCTATGGGGCATTGCCAAGAGAAAGATGAGAGACATGAGACCGAACAATGCAGAAGAGCTGAAGGCCACTATTGAAGCATCCTGGTCTTCCATAACACCTCAGCAGTGCCACAGGCTGATAGCTTCCATGTCACGCCACATTGAGGCGGTAATTGCTGCAAAAGGGGCCCAAACCAAGTACTGAGTACATATGCATGCTTATACTTTTCAGAGGTCCTGTGTTATTCAATGTGCAATCCTTGTTTTATTGATTGCATGTAATATTATAATTTTCTGAGATGGTGGATTTGGGGTTTTCATGAGCTGTACACCATAATCATCACATTTATGACAAATCACAGCTTGAACTATCTTGCTTTGTATGTAATGAGTCTTATCTCATATATTAGTTTCACCTTTTAAGTTGTATTACTGAAATAAATGAACTTTTGCACGATATTCTAATTTTTTGAGTTTCACTTTTATATAAGAAAGAATTGATCCTTTGCTTTTTCTGTCTGTCTTTTATATACTGCTTATGCATGAGGGACATCTGTTAGGATAATAAAAAATTAAATTGATATTTTTGCCCAGTGGCCACAATTTTATTAACTAACTAGAATTTAAATAGGTTGCTTATGACCAAATGTTTCAAAGAAAGCTGGAACTTAGATAGTAAGAGGAAGTTCTTACGTAAATTGTACTTTAACTGTATAATAATTATTTTTGCAACCACAGTTCATCAACAGAATATAGGCCGATGTCAGAAGTATAGTAAAAAGCATAAGCACTGTGTATATAATAGTACTACTGCAATGCGCTCTACATGGGGCAGCCCTTGAAGAGTATTCGGAGACTTCAACTCGTCCAGAATGCAGCCGCGCGAGCGATTGTGGGTGCACCTCGGTACACCCACGTTACACCTATCCTCCGCGAGCTGCACTGGTTACCGATCAGTCTCCGGATACGCTTCAAGGTGCTAGTCGTAACTTATAAAGCCCTTCATGGTATTGGATCTGGGTACTTGAGAGACCGCCTGCTGCCAATTACCTCCCACAGACCCATTAGATCTCACAGGGTTGGCCTCCTCCGGGTGCCATCTACCAGCCAATGCCATCTGGCTATTACCCGGGGGAGGGCCTTCTCTGTGGCAGCTCCGGCCCTCTGGAATGAACTCCCCGCAGGGATTTGGACCCTCACCTCTCTCCAGGCCTTCCGAAAAGCCTTCAAAACCTGGCTTTGCTGGCAGGCCTGGGGGTGATGAGTTCCCTCCCCTCTCGACATGTATGGTTGTGCGACTGTTGCCTATTTTTATTATTTGTATTTCGTTTTTATGTTCCCCTTTTTTCCCTTTTTGAATTGTTTGCCACCCTGAGTCCTCCCGGAGAAGGGGGGCATACAAATAATAAAATTCTATTCTATTCTATTCTATTCTACAGCACACAATTCTGCTTTTTTATTTCTGCAAATTAATTTGTGAAATATAAAATGTAAAATTCATGAAATGACACACATGATAATCAGAGTGTTTGAGCAGGCTCTGATTCTTATTAGCAAAAGTATCAGAGTGCCTAGAACATTCACAAATATTTAGGTTTGTTGGGAAATGGATAAATGTAGCATAGAAACATTTTGGTTCTGGGGTATTATTTGGAGTTGCTAAGAGTAAATAAAACTGATTTAAAATTACTCAAATTTGATAGTGTTACTTTCTGAAGGAGTTCTATAATTGGATTGAAATCATTAAGAATTCCTGGAAAACAAGAATTGCCACATTGTGGATGATTTCCTAAGATGGAGGCACAAGCAGGCCTTATCAGCAATTCAGGGGTCTGACATACTGCAGAGCTTGTCTGTTAAGCTGTTTAGATCGTATAGATCAATGCTGTCATCTTGAATTAGGGTGAATTGTTCATAAGTAGCCAATCCAGCTCTTTAAGGATATTTTAATATATTTATAATAAACTTCCGGGAATCCCTGGTAACCAAGAGAGGAGTTGTATTAGGTCAGGTCAGTTTTTGCTTGCACAGGAAGTCAATTATTAATGAAGATGTCCTTGTAGTGCTTAAAAGGAATATTCACTGAATCCATGAGTAATTGAACAATTATTTGTTTTTGTAAATTGTAAATTTTGTGTTCTTCTGATAGATAAATTGTACTGTGCGGTGTGTATAGCTTAGTGCCTTCTCTCTAGATTATATTGAATTGCATAATCCATGTCTGAGTTTCTCTGCTACATTCCCCCAGTTTCCAATATTTACTTCTTTCTAATCATTTACATTTTTCAAAAATAGTTTGCTTCTTGTGTTATATACCCTTTGTTTAATGCTCCTATTCTTTTTCTTTAGACGTTTAGATGCTAACCATATTACAGTTGTCCCAGAAGACAGTTTTGAGGGTCTAGTTCAACTACGTCACTTGTGGCTGGATGATAATAGTTTGACTGAAGTTCCTGTTATTCCACTCAGCAATCTTCCCTCACTGCAAGCTTTAACTTTGGCTCTCAATAAAATAACCCACATCCCTGATTTTGGATTCAGAAACCTGTCAAGCCTTGTGGTCCTGTAAGTATTTGTATTATGTCATCTCAATGAATACTTAATTTAAGGGACAAATGGATTTAGAACTTCATTACATTTTTACAAAGGAAAAATCCATTCCAAGATGCTTCTGGAAGACAAGATTTACATAATCTTTCCTGTCATACTTGTGACTTTAGGAGAATCATATTATCAAGTTAGTTTCTGTGAAAATCCATTTTAAAAATCATTTCTCGATTCCTCCGTAGATTTTGTCAGAATCGGAAGATTGCTTTTTTCACACCTAGAAACTTTATTCTTAAAAACAAAAAAAAATGCACAGTCGATTTCAAAATATATAATTTATTTGTTTTTTCTATTACCTTGCTTGACAACCAAAGGGATTTTTTTAATGTTAATAGTTCACTACTCAGGATGATCTTTCAAGTGTGTTTCATTTTTTGTTATAAATCTTAATTTTGGGAAACTATGACAAGAAATGATTAATGAGGTAATGGATTCTACATCCCCTTTTCTTTTTCAGACATCTCCATAACAATAAAATAAAAACATTGGGACAACACTGTTTTTATGGATTAAACAACCTAGAAACTTTGTGAGTATCCTGACTTTGAGGTTCTGTAACAGAACAAAACATATTACAAAAGACTTAATGCCTTGAAATATTGACATTAGGAATTTAAACTATTTGGTTTAGAAAGGAACAGGCTTATAATTAAACACAATTATGCTATGATTAGCTAGATTTACATACATTTACAAATATACTTAATGCTTTGTTGTGAAACAGAACTGGTCACAACTTGGTTTGATTTTCTTTTGCAAGTTATTTTGTTGCACCAGAGAGATAAAGAAATTATAGACGATCTTAACTAATCTTAATATCTTAAAGAAATCATTACAGTCAGTCACTTTGTTGTAAGGTGAAAGGAAATAACATTCCTAACAATAACCCCAGATTGCTGAAGGGGGAAGATTGAGAAAGGGGACCTGGCATTACTCTGGAGCAAGAAGATCTTTGCTCCCAAGAAGAACTTGTAATTTGATAGTTGAATGTCAGCAAGAGGGTAAGGCAAGCAATGAAATAAGGAGTTAATTTCAGCAATTCCATATCCAGATTCTATATGAGCTAAATTGGACACCCAGAATAAGTGAAAATTTAACACTATTCTAAGGGAGGTTAAAAGTTTTTGAAACAAATGTGTGTCACGTGTATGTGTGTTCGTGCATTTATGGCATAGTAGGAAGCACATTGCAAGCTTAAACCAAGAGGATTTAAACAAACAAATTAATTATTAATTATTTTTAAATTTTAATTGTTAATTTTTTTTCATAATATCCCACATAAGGCCATTGTTTATGTTCTTTCAAGGGATTTAAATTATAACAGCATGGTGGAATTTCCAGAAGCAATTAAATCACTTCCAAGCATTAAAGAATTGTGAGTATTACTACATATTCTTACTTTTTTCCAACTAAAAATGTTTAGTTTTAGGAAAGTTATGTTTTTCTTCTTGATAAACTAAAATAAATTAAGTTTGAATGGGGAGGATCAACTTAAAATAATCAATGATCTGGCTTTTGGGTCTGTCATATTTAGTATTGTTTAGTTAAGTGCAATATAGGTTATTTTTTAATGAATTATCATGAATATTATAATAACTTTCATTTTCAAAGAGATTTTATTTCCTTATAGCTTTAAAATTGCCTCCTTAGTTTTAAAATATATAAGTTTTTACAATAGTTATAGTTATCTTCATCATGTTGTATCAGGTAAGTCTTCTGTATATCTTTCTTCAGATCTTTCTTACCAAATTCTTCCAGTATGCCTCTAAAATTCAGATTATTTTTACACTGTTGGTTTTCTAGTGGCTCCAGTCTGGCTTCCAATTGGTTTCATTCTGATTGCTGAGAGGTTTGGTTAAAGATAATTCTGGATAAGTTCAGCTTGAGTTGCCAGACTATAATATCTGTTGTCCATTTTTGCTTGGAAGATACACTTGCATTCCTAGTGTAATTATTGAAATAACTTATAGAAAAAATATATTTCAGTACACAGAACTTGCATATAAACAACTTTTGAAATTGTAGAGAAGAAGCTATTCCTTCTTACAGAAAATTTGTTTTTACTTTGTTTCCTTTTCCTTTTTTAAAAATTACTAAGATTTTATATATGATTCCCAAATACTAAACTATTAATCCAACAATTTCAATTTGTTTTTAGGGGATTTCACAGCAATTATATTTCCATGATCCCTGATAATGCATTTATAGGAAATCCGCTTTTAAGAACAATGTAAGTTTTTAATCTAAAAAAATAAATTGTGGGGTCAAAAATAGATGCATGAATGATAAAGCTTGCCTTTTTTTTCTCCTTCAGACATCTGTATGATAACCCTTTATCCTTTGTTGGGAACTCAGCCTTTCAAAATTTATCAGATTTGCATTCTTTGTAAGTACTCTTCCAGTTAGTTTAAAATGTACTTGTGCTAATTAATCTTCTAATCCTAAATACATGTACTGTATTCAGTGGAATTACTTCTTGGAATCTTTGATTTAGATTTTGTTTGCATAAATATAGGTATTTACTTTTTGAAATAAGTGAATCTGGAACAATAAGTGTATTACAGATTGTTACAGTGTCCAGTTGTATTAGCTTGTTTAGTAAACAAAGAAAAATATTTTAAAAGAAGAAAGAAACCTTTTAAAGCCTTTGGTTAATGTTGCAATATTGCAAAGAAATGAAAACATTCAACTTCATAATTGTGATAAAAGCAGATCAATAAAATCTATTATACAAGCTGATAATGGATAGTTTATTGACAATAGAGTTTCAGTTGTTAAGTCTTGCAGGAAAGAAATGGTGAAGAGTAGTCCTGTCCAGCAATAAAATGACCAATGAAAAATAAACATTAATGCAGAAGATCCACAACAGTATTTCTATACTTAAGAAATAATGGCTGATGATAAGTTTTCTTGCCAGTTTTATGAAGATCTAAGTCAGTGATAGCTAACCTTATCCAGAGTGAGTGCCCAAAGTGTGTGGGCATGCACACAAATGCACCCAAAGCCCCAAAATGCAATGCATGTGCGGCCACCATGCATGAGCCCCGCCCTTATGGGCATGCATGTGCTCCCCACGCATGTTCGCTGCCCCACCCTTTGTAACCCTTGTAATTATGTTTTAATTTTTCAATGGTGGTGTTACTGACCATTGTTAATTTTTACAAAAGTAGGGTGAAATATTTTTCACTGTTTTTTCTGTTCTATTCTTGCTGAGTGGAGGTGTTTAATCTGGCAAAATTGCACAGAAGCTGATGCATTATATTTTGGTATGTTTGCTAAAGCTCGTCTTAGTGGTTACACTGTACAGAAATAGAAAATTGCGAGGTTTAATACAAGCAAATGCTTGTAATTCTTACTTATATTGAAATTTGTTTAATTTTGAGTGTCTGTTTTATATTACTGCTCAAGTTCAATGCATCTTCATTTAGTTCCAGAACTTTTTCAATCTGTTACTTGAACTTCTAAAATAAAAGGTTTATGAGTTGACAATGTGATCATTTTAAGAATCACAATGTTTCTTTTATAAGTTGTTCTCCATCCCATAAATATATGAATAGCAGATAAATGTGTATTTTTAATTTTAGTGATAGTCTCATAAAACTTACTAAGATGTACTTAGCAATAAAATGAATGGTTTAGCAATTACATCATACATTCAGTTTTGCAATAGAGCTGGTTACAAAACTGACTACAGTATCATCTGCAGGATATTAGTGCATTCTCAGAAATCCAAATTCTGGCAAACATAAATATTTCATATTTTCACCATAGTTCATTATAGTTCAGTACAAACAAAGTTTTTTTCCCATATGGATACATACACATATAACCTCCCTCTATGGCTTAAATTTGACATTAGTAAATGTTAGTGAGAAAGAGAAAGCCACCTTGGTACAAAACACTAGCAAAAAATGTTAACAAAACCTCTGTTCCCATAGGGTTGATTTTTCTGTTGAACAGTGTAACTGTGATGTATTACATTTCTGGTTTTTTTTTTTTTTTAGAGTCATTCGTGGAGCCAACATGGTGCAATGGTTTCCTAATTTAACAGGGACAATCAATCTGGAGAGTCTGTAAGTATTTTACTGTCAGACTTCAAAAATGAAATAACTAGTAAAAGTAATCCCCCCGCTATGGACCTACATTTTATGGGCCTTATGAGATGTGCCCTTTCTGCCACTGTGCCTCTTTATAGAACATTCTGCCCCTCAAAATTAGTTTAGCTCCATCCCTTTTGATATCCCAGAAGACCCTCAAGACTTGATTATATTATCAGACATGGAGCTTCCAGGGAATTGGAGACATACTTAGATGGCTCCACCCATTTGATGAGCTCCATTGATGAGCTGGCTAATTTTATTCCCTCTTTACCTAGAATTTGTTTGTTTTTTATAATGTTTATGGTCACTGTGATTTTTGTAATTTTTATTCATATGCAACTTTTATATGTGATTTGACCTATGTTATGCACTGTCCAGACACATCTTCAATGTGGATCTGGACAGCTATATATATTTGATTTATTAAAATCAGAGACAAAAAAAGTGGAAGGCAAAGATATATTTATTGTGCCTGTCTTTGCATACACAAAGTATTTTTAAAACGCACACTGTATTTGTATTCAGTGAATAGAGATAAAACAAAGAAAAGCAAGTTTATTATATCTCTTAATATTGGAGATTTATTGTAAAGTAATTTTTGTGCTTGATTGTATTGGCACAAAAATGGGAGTCTAGAATTTTTAAGTATGCTAACAGACTTGCTAGTGTATGCTTCCCAGTTGTTTGTCATGAAAGGAAAAGTAAATAACAACAGCAGGAACTTAATAGTCATGGGTGGCTTAGCATTATATCCAAATCATTGACTCAGGATATTTTAAAGAGGGGTTGTTGTCTATCTTTAACATAATGATGAGATGCATACAATTAATACCTCCAAGCAAAAGTAATTGGAAAATCCATGAAGGACTATGTGTCCTGTTCTTTGCTATCATTGAGCCAGAAATGTTAGCTTACTGTTTGTGTTAACGGGACCATTTTTGAACCTATTGTTCTAAATAGGTATGCATTATTATGAAGTTGCTTAAGTGGATACATCAGTACTTCAACGGTACCTGGTTAAACTAGGTTCACATGATTTATAGTATTCTAGAAAAGCTGCTACTTTTAAAAATTCTTTTTTCCAGTGTACTTACAGATATTGGTATTTTATTCAACAGAACTTTTACAGGAGCCAAAATAAGTAATATCCCCACTGGTCTATGCCAAGAGCAAAAGATACTTCGGACTTTGTAAGTACATAACTTCTAATTCTAGTCTATTTTTATAACTAGGGGTCATAGTGTCAGAAAATCAATCTGATGTTTGTAAGTTTGGTAATAGTTTATTTTTGGGGGTATAAAAACATATCAAAACAAATTTGTGTACAATTTATTTATTTATTTAAATTATGCAACCCATCTTGCCAAAGTCAATTCTAGGCATCTTACAAGTTAGTTGACTATTTAAAAAACAAGCAAACCTTAATTAAAAGCCAGGTGTGTTACACATTTTTATTCAGTTTAATATTATAGTATTAGCTTATAAATTGTAGTTTATAGCAAGTTCTGTCCAAATGACATTAAGTATGTTAGGAAACAGCAAATATCTAGTTAATGAATAGATGGTAACTACTAATAAATTATTGTAGTTTATTTCCAAATTTGATTAAAATTATGAGGCTTGCAATTTCTGAATAAAGAGAGCTTTTAAGAAAATAGCTAATCCTGCAATCTTTAATGTAGTATATCAATTTATTATTTATTTTATTCCCACAGAGAAATACACTGTTATGAATACTTCTTTACTGCACTAATTTTATGAACTACTGCTGAATTTAAGTACTCTATTTCTGTTCTGTCCTTCTGAATTAAGTTAAATGGAAATAATGTCAGTTTCTTAAGAAAAAAAACTAGGAAAAATTGTTACAGCAATATTATAAGAAGATGATTTGCTGACAAAGCTCAAGTAAAAACCAAACAATTTTGTATAAATTAAGAAAATCCTTTTTTCTTTCTTTTCCTTTTCCTATCTTTTAAGGGATTTGTCTTACAACAATATAAAAGAACTTCCACATTTTAAAGGTTGCAGTTCCCTAGAAGAAATGTAAGTAAAGAACACACTGGATCTAATTTGTTGGTGATTTCTGTTTTGTTTGGTTTCCATATTTCAAACAATCAGAATAGAGCTGGAAGAGACCTTGGGGGCTTTCTAGTCAAACCCCATACTCAAGCAGGAGAACCTATACCATTTCAGACAAGAGACTCTCAGTGTCTTAATATTTGTTTGGATGAGACTCTGGTTATCCATTAGAATAAAATAGCAACTATAGTTTCGACCAGACTGCACCAATGCAGTTGCTCCCCCACAGATCCAGTCCAGCTCTGCAGTACACTGAGAAGTTTGGAAAGAAGCATTAGAGGGGATTTGGAAGTTTATCTGTGTCCTCAGGGTCACCTGAAGAATGCAAATGGATGTGGAGCCTTCTTGGAACAGCTGGAAGGACTATGTTGTAAACTGGAGATAGATGATGTCATATCCCACCCCCTCTATTATGGCCTCAATGACTCTCTAAAAGAATGCAAATGACCAAGTGTTTGCAAGGAATATAAATCCTTCCATTCCCCACCATCCAGTCAGAGCTGAAAAAACTGCTTGGATGAGAAGTGAAATGTCTCCAAAAACAAACAAACAGGAAAAGAAGGAAGTCCAGTTGCCTCTTGAAAAAGCCTCTTTGACCTGGATGACCGAGAATCTCCATAGACATTACAGAGGATGTCAGGAAGAGTAACTACCAAGTTTGACAATGGTAACAGCACATATTTGAGCCTGTAAGTGGGAATTTGAATCGCAAAAAGGTAGCCATTCTCATTGTGTCTGCTGAATTCTGACTCTTTCTAAGTCAACTTGTTCCCTTTTAAGGAAAGATGATTGCCAAGAAGATCTGAAGAACAATGATGAAGGATTGTCATAGCATTTGATCAATAGAACTTTTCAGAGTCAAAGAGCATCAGACTTCTAACTGGACAGTACCAATGGGGATCTGAAATCGGTCTGAGTCATAAGGAAATCCAATGCAGTTCTAACATCTCTCAAGGTTGATTAAGGCTTCCTGTGAAATGGCAGGAGAATGGATTCAAGCAGCAATCTATACTTCTTTCAGTGAGGGGATATTTCCATTAGCTCTGGAATAACCTGATGTATACACCCTGCTCAAGAAATCTTTTTTTGACCTGATCATTTTGAATAATTCTGGGCCAGATAACCCTGCTCAGAGGCATCTCCCATTTGGACTACAACCTGAGGCTGCCCTTGGAAAGCATTCAGAGGGTTCAGCTATTACAAAGTGTGGCCCACGCATTTATGTAGTATATAAAGATATTATAAGGTATTATATCTCTATACCAGGGGTAGTCAATCTTTTATACCTACCGCCCACTTTTGTATCTCTGTTAGTAGTAAAATTTTCTAACCGCCCACCGGTTCCACAGTAATGGTGATTTTATGAAAACATAATGAAAATGTTTTTAAATAATGCTATGAATTTTTTTTTAAAAAAGTCAATTAAATTTTAAAAAAGGAAAGTGCTTCAGTATCGGACAAAACCTCTACCGCCCACCATGGAAGCCGGAACACCCACTAGTGGGCATTAGGGACCAGGTTGATTACCACTGCTCCATACTGAGAAGAACATTCTGCTTTAGGTGTTGCACTGATTCTTCGTTGGCTTCTGATTTATGATTCAGGGCCTGTAGTTCTCAGGACCAGTCTTTTACTGTATCTGCGTGTCCAGTCAGGTTGAATAGTATCAACACTGTCCAAGTTATTTCTAGATGACAGTCCATTTGAAGTGGCATTTTTGAATAAATGCTCCCAAACTATGGTATTGCTTCCCCACAGAGATGTAGTTTGTTCCTTCCCTCTGGGATTCAGGAGAGCAGTTAAGACCTGGTTATTGTAACAAGTGAGGGGAAAAGTTGCACTATGACTGTTAATTTGAATCTTGAGCATTTATGTATTCTGGGAGAAGATTTATCAACACAAACATGGCCACGTTATTCAATCAAATTGTTTTCTTTGTTTGCTTTTGTGTAATTTTGATTGTATATTTGATTTATTTTGTGGATAGTTTATTTTTGAAGTGTTTATCTTTATTATTAGGGTGGAGGGAGACTTTTTGATATTTCTGATTGTTTGCTGCCCAGAGCTTTTAAAATAAAGTAAACAAATAAAAAAGTTTAATTAATTTATAATTCACAGCAAGTGGTTGTGCTTAAATCTGTATTCTTGTGGAAGACAATCTGTTGTAATTAGTGTTAGAAGCATTTACAGTACTGCGAAATTAATTTCTGTTTCCTTCCTGTCTCTGTTAAATTTAATTCTGTCATTTTTAGCCTCTTTCTTTAGCTTCAGCAAGGTCTCAAAGATGTTCCTGAGTTGTAGAAATACAGGATATTTTATATATGTCTTACTTCTGGTTGTCATTATTCGCTTCATGTTTTGCTTTGTTTGACCCTCTTCTCTTTGGAGAGTTACTTCCTCTGTCAGTTCCTGATATAGCACATTCTTTCTGTGATCTAATGATTGTTCATATTCTCTTAGGAGGTGAAGTATTAACCTCTTAGTGCTCCAGTCTTTGTTTTTAGACACTGCTACAAGCGTATACTGGATGCAAATGTATGCCAAGTTGTTTTCAGACAGGAACAGAAATTTGCCAAAAGCACTGCAGGTCATGACTCAGAATCATTTCCATTCATTTTCAGTTATGTTACAAAACCATCAGATAAAAGGATTTTATTTCTTCTTCCTCTCTCAAAGATATTCTTTTGGTTTTTCACACTATTTTATAAGCAATAATTAGTGTTAAGTCACATGTTAAATGGGACTCTATTTCATCAGAATATAATGAAGCATCAGATGTATAGCTTTTCTTGATGAAAATATTCCTACATAACTAATTACTGCATTTCAGATATTTGCAGCATAATCAAATTGAGGAAATCGAAGAAGATACCTTCCAGGGACTAACATCTTTGCATACTCTGTAAGTATACTTTCTCTTTACAAATGTCTTTAAGTTCAGAGAAGTTTGAAAGTGAATTGTTGCATTCAGTTTTGAAAGACAAGCTGGTTATCCAAAGCAACACAAAAATCAGTAAAATGTTTATTGGCTTCCTATCTCAGACTTGGGGTAGTTTCAGTGATGCCAATCAAAATTTATTACATAAATCCTCCCCCTTTTCCTTTTTAATATTTTAAATATGTAAGTGTATATGTGAATTTGAATGAAGAAAAAAAGATGAAGGGAGTAAAAGAAAAAAATCAGATTAGATACTGTCACCTGGATCTACCAAATTTTGTAAATAAGAAACAACAGTAATAAATCATCATTCAGAATCAGTCCACTTCTCCTGACTATGTATTTAATCTGTCTAAATACAACCTCCTCCTTACACATTTTGCTCATTTAAAAGTTTTACCAAATTGATAGTAAGTAAACAAATATGATATTGTAAAATGTTTTCTTGGACAAGTCGAATCCTAAAGATATATCTTGTGTAGCATACGAGTCCTGATGTTCCATGATATGGTTTTCTGCAAAGTAAATCAAATATACATAAACCTATTTGACTTCTGATGGGATTAGTAAATAATCATTTGTTCTTGACAAATATTTAAATGAAAATGATTCTTAATGCATTTGAATTACAGATTCCTTCATTGAGTGGCTATAGAGAGTCGCAGCTTTTAGTGCAGGTTTATAGCAGAAGAGTTGACAGTGATAGGCTTTAAGAAATAAATAGTACACACATATACACACACACACTTGGTAATCAGCTCTTCAATATCAATTTCCATAAAGTAGTGTAGGCTGAGATAGCATGCAGATATTATAGGGAAAGTGTTCCATTAAACTGATAGCATATGGATAAATCTTATGATGGGAAGCAACTGGTTAAATTAACTTGTCATGCAAAATAGAATTTAAATGCAAAGATAAACCATTTTTATATTAGTTTCCACTCTGGTGTCCGTAAAGGCATTTTCATATATGGAGTAGAGTCTTGTGACCTTTTCTAGCAACAAAGCAGGTGTTCAGGTCCCAGGTTTCAAGATGTAATTGCATTCTGATTTAGGTAAGCTGGTGCCTTAGAGAACAGAAAACAAACAGAATATTACAATTTCATACTGTGTGGAACTTAGACCTTTATCATCCCCAAACTGTAAAGCTTTCCATTGAATTAAGTGTTTTTAAAAGAATTGGATAAAGAAAATTGTCAAGATGACATTGTAAAATACAGATAAACTCAAATTATTTATCTGTTAGAAACTTAGTGTGACCTAAAACATAATGTAATCACTGAACTGCAAGCAATGACCATTTGAAAGTGTCAGTGTAAATCACTAACACAATAGTTCTTTTTAAAATTGCAGTGATCTCAGCAGAAACGTGATCCACCGGGTTAACAAGGAAGCATTTACTACACTTGGTGCTATTACCAACCTGTAAGTAGGCCATTTAGCATAGTGCGCATTTCCAATCTTAAAATATTATAACTTCTCAGAAAATTCTCTTTTACACAGTGTGTTAAAACCATTCATCCTGTATTTAAAAAGAATCAAAAATAATATGAACGAGTACCTCATCACATACTTTATTGCACATCAATGAAAAAGTCTGTGGAAACTAGATTGATATTGATTTTCTTTCAAATCGCTATTTCCTGATCTCATGCAAAGGGAATCTGGATCTCTTGGGGCCTTTCAGTACCATCGACCATGATATCTGAACAGGATGTGGGGAATGTTAGAGAAAGGCACTCTTTTCCACTGTTTTTTCTCCTTTCTCCACAACTAGTAGCACTTTGTGTTGGAGGTGGAAAGAGAGGTCCAACCCATGGCATTTACCATGTGGGATACCTCAGAGTGCAGATCTCTCAACACTCCTTGTTGGGTGAGATTATCTGATGGCAAAAGGTGTGATATCATCAATATACTATTTGTACATCTCCATCCCTGGCCAGGAACGAGAAGCCTTTTAGAAGTTCCCCAATGCTGGATTCTGTGATGGTCTGGGTGGTAAGGAACATGTTAAGTACCAATTGAACTAATTCCTGAACCAGAAGATCTTGCTCACAGTGACTCATGCCCTGGCACTTCCCAGTTGGACTATTGCAGCAATCTTTACGTAGGGCTTCGTGTTACAACAAGGCCGCCAAAATGCAGCAGCTTATGCAGAATTGGCCACCTCTTAGTTTGCCATGTTACACCATTGCTGTTCACGCTGCATTGGCTCCCATTTCTTCCCAGGTGCTGGTTATCACCTTTACAGCTGTACATGACACAGACTAGGTTATTACGGAACCATCTTTCCTTGAAGTTATTTGCCTATTCCAGATACATTGTGCATGTTTCAGGTTCCTCCTCTTAAATGTTGGCATCTCCTGGGGCCTAGGAAGTGTGCTTTTTCAATAGGTTCCTCCAGAGAATTTTCAGAGCTATCCAGCATATGGATGGATCTGGAAATGGGACAACAAGTTACAAGTTTTCTAATAGAGAATTTTAATCAGCTCATACACAATACATTTTTCCAATTTCTCTAAATTATATCATATGCTCTTACAGTTTTTCATACTCCTTCCATCCCCACTTAACGACTACTGCCCAGTAATTAGCTGTCTGGCTGCATAGGACAGTTATACTTTGTCAAGGTGGGAAAAGCTGATGTGTTGTCAGAAATGACAACCCTTGTAAGCGTGGGAAAGCAAAAGAGACTGGTAAATATCATCTGGCTTTGCCTGTTGGATAAGATGCTTGTCAGACAAAATAAATGTATTCATTTTAATGGCAATAGGAAATCTAAAGTCAGTGAAATGCAGTAAAAGAGATCGGGTCCCCATTCATTCTTAACCGTGAAACTCACTAGATAATCTTGTGCTAGCCTTCATGTCTCAGCTAAGGTTTTTTTTTTTTTTTTTGCTTTTGTTAAGCATATGCCTTTGTTTCTGGAGGGCTACAAACAGTGTAAACAAAAAAATAGATTGCAGCTTTTTAGTAGAATCTTCTTATTGTATAATTACTTGCTATTTCTTCTGTTTTTGTTTTGTAAATTCAAGTATTTAGTATTTTTGTTTTCCCTCATGCTTTTTTTCTTGCCATCCCTTTAGTGACTTAAGCTTCAATATGCTGACTTCATTTCCAACTGGAGGTCTGAGTAGATTAAAGCAATTTAAGCTGATAGGCAATACTGAACTGAAAGAAACATTATCACCAAAGGACTTCACTAAACTCAGGTAAGTCAATAATTAAGTTAGTACCCTCATATTTTAACTATATAGTTGTTCTGTTCAGATTACAGTTGATTTCTCCAAAGTGTGACAGTTCAGTTAAGACAGCCTTGTATCTTAGAAAGCAATCTTCCTACATTTTTAATGTGGAGAAGAAAGTTGTACAAGCAAATTAATTGAACTGACACCCTGGAAACTGTGACTTAACATAAGCTGCCACCCTGGAAACTGTGACTCTAACAACACGGGGGCCACTTATGCTCCCCCACATCTTGCTAGGGCTCCTATAGCATCCTAAAATCATGCTGTTGAAATTTGGAAGTAAGAAATAGCAATAGCAATGCAGTTAGACTTATATACCGCTTCATAGGGCTTTCAGCCCTCTCTAAGCGGTTTACAGAATCAGCATATTGCCCCCAACAATCCGGGTCCTCATTTTACCCACCTCGGAAGGATGGAAGGCTGAGTCAACCCTGAGCCGGTGAGATTTGAACAGCCGAACTGCAGAACTGCAGTCAGCTGAAGTAGCCTGCAGTGCTGCATTTAACCACTGCGCCACCAAATGGGCAAATTTGGATAGGTTTGGGCTAAAAAAAAATGAAAAAATAAGATTATGGTAGAAATGCAAGCCATCTAGCTGATATAATGCTCTAATTTCCCGATTTCTCTAAATTGTATGGGTTGTGTCCTCTTGCAGTCTTTCATACTCCTTCCATCCCCATTTAATTACTGCTATATTTAGCTGACTGGCTGCATGGGACAGTTGTACTTTGTCAGGTTGGCAATAAATGCTGGGTAGTCAGAAATGGGTTATGAGCCAAGGTGGCGCAGTGGTTAAATGCAGCACTGCAGGCTACTGCTAGATCAGCAGTTCAGCGGTTCAAATCTCACCGGCTCAGGGTTGACTCAGCCTTCCATCCTTCCGAGGTGGGTAAAATGAGGACCCAGATTGTTGGGAGCAATATGCTGACTCTCTGTAAACCGCTTAGAGAGGGCTGAAAGCCCTATGAAGCGGTATATAAGTCTACTGCTATTGCTATTGTTATAATTGGCTTTCATATTGGAAATATTGAGATAATATTTATCAGTTTTAACCTCTAAATATAAAGGGAGTAAGCAAGAATCTGTAAAAGAAAAATTCCCAGCATACTTTTAGGGAAGTTTGTAATCTGTATTCATAGAACAAGTAATACTCTAAACTGGGTTCTGGCTGATAAATAGATAGTAGGACCTGACACCATAAAGTATTGGCATCAGTATACTGTAGTGAGTAGACGTGCATATTGACTTTGATAGAGTTAAGCTTTTGTTCTGTGTGTTCATCATAAGGAAAATGGAGGGAAAAGTACATTTCCCATTTGATATGTAGAATAGGAATGTTAATACAGTACAGTGTCTGGGTGTAAGAAATCCCAACTGTTAGGATTCTTCAGCTTTTGAGCAGATGTTCATTATTTTAGAGCAGCAAGTAATGTATTTTAATCATACTTTAATTAATCTTTTCCTTATCTTTTTCCCTCTCATTTCTTACCCGGGTAAAAAAGAGTAGTGGATCATTGTAAATCTTTTAACACTGACATTGTCAGCATAATTACTGGATGGAATGTGTTTTCCCAAAGTATTATACTTTTAAAAGAGCAACGACATCCATTATTTCTGCTCAGTCTACAATGGCAAGAAAATAGTATGACAAGTATACACAAGTATAGTATACCAAATACACAAACATTTGCAGAAGTCAACTTTAATTGAGTTATTTCCTTGTTAAAGGCTAGTTCAGAAGAAATAAAGGGCAAGGCTCTGTTGCTTGTTAATAACTTTTGACAGTCCTCCAAAGTACACAAAACCCAGAAACACACAACTTAATACTTTTATTATAAGGTTATAGTAACAGAATCTTGCAAGTCTGAATGTACTTCCCCTTTTCCTCTTTTTATATCTTCAGGAGATCTAGGGAAGGTCATGTCTGAAACACTTTCTCAAATTACATTCCTGCCCCAGATTTCTTTTATCTGACTGATGTCTTAGTTGTGGCTTTTCTTCTTATTCCTTACACATCTCCTATGGAAACGTCATTTTGAATATGCCTAACAGGGCAGATGTATTCCTGCTACTTGGAAATTGGTTGATGGGGGGAGAGGGAGGGGGGATGGAGGGAGAGGGAGAGAGAGAGAGAGAGAGGCTGAGCTAGTATCCTATTTCTGTTAGCAGTGATAACATTTTACTATTCTAATGGTGGTATTTTTCATTTGTTATATGTTTAAGGTTAATTGGAGTTACTAGTTTTTTAATAACCAAAAGCAACGTGACCAAATATAATTAAAAATAATATAAACTATGAATCTGACCCATTCTGAGTGCATAAATAGTTCTGGCATTCCTTGAATTGAGTTAAGAGAGAGACACAGTGCAGGAAACCCAGACTTACAGCATTAGAATTTCATGTAACCTGAGAGAACAATAAGAATGACAGGTGTGGGCTTAGTGCTGTGCTTTCCTGGGAATTCACTTACGCAAGGGTGTTGCTCTCCAGCCAACTTGATGAATGTTCGTTTCAGTATGCACAGGTAACAACATGATTTCACAAAACATCTTGCTTCCCTAAAGATAACAACACTTTAACATAATGTTGGATTACATTCAGATGTGTTTTTCTTAATTTTCAGTTTGTATCAGTCTAGTCTATATCCTTTTTCTCTGAATAAAGTCAAGCTTTAGAAAATCTCAACGTTGATTTTAACCTGTTTTCTCAGAACATATTTTTGAAAAAAAAAAGATTATCTGTTTCAAAAAAAAAATGCTGCTGCTTAAAGAGGGGAGGGAACAAAAGCTTGTGAATTCTCCTGTTGAATACCAAATGGGACATGAATGAGATCCACTTCATAAATGATCTGATCTGGAATGAAAAGATGGTATGTGTGACAGACACCTGGTTGGGTGAGCTGGATGGTATCATCTAATTTCAGATGGTTTCTGTGATCTGAAGTAGAGCTATTAAGTGGACCTCAGGGAGGGAAAAGATCCCATCATTGTAAAGGATTTCCATTCCATTCTCATGACAAAGCCTAAAATGATACAGGCTAAGGGTTCTAGTGCAGAGTGAGAAAATTAAGGCACCCTAGATACCCTGCTGCTCAGGAACTTTCCTAATTGAACTAATAGTACTAGTCTTAGAGAGTTGAGTCTTATATTAGTGCTTGAGTCTTATGTTACTGCTTGAGATTTTCAAGCTCTAATTCATGGTCATTGTGACTTTCTTTAGTTTATCTCAGGTAATCTCTACCTCCACTTCTCGATCAGGAAACACTTTGGACTAGATGTTCTGTACTGAGGAAAGTATTCCATGAGTGGAAGAACCTGTAGCTACTCCCTTGTCATGAAACCTTTTATCATGGATGAATCAGTTAATAACGGCCCATCAGCTTTTGGATCCTGTGACTTCCAGAATTTGCTTGTTATTCCATCTTTCAGTTGAGGCCTTTGGTATGGCGGACTGGAATGACCAACTAAAGCCATTGATTAATTGACTCCTAAACATGTTTTGACTCTTGATCAAAACAGTTGATCTCCTTAGTTTAGTGAAAAATTGAGTGATGAAGCAGTCATACTGATCGCTAGACTGTCAGTGGCAGAAATCTAAAAGCAAATGTGACCATATCATGTTTTAGAAGGCTACACCAGGGAGAAAATATTTCCCTTTGCTACCACTGAATTGTGGAAAATCACCCAAGGAAGCTGTTCTGCTAGTATGGTTGCTGATGTAACTTCAGAAAGTTCTGGGAAGGTCTGTTAGAGTCTGTGATAGCAAATTGTGAATGCCTTGTGTTTTTGTTTTCTCTGAGAAAGTTATTCAGATATGCCAGCAGTTTGGCAATATGACTAATGGAGGCACAAGGTCAGGATTGTCTCTGGGTGCGCTAGCGTGATTGTGAATAGCCCCTATTTTTATCAGTGATGGATTTACCAATTACATTTCTGGCCCAGCCAGTATTACCATCAATGACTTTCCTGAGAAGTTACTAAAATGTACTGTAAATGGGGATGTCCTCAAAGCAACCTCAAGAAATGCAGCAGGTTTAGAATGAGGGAGCTAAGTCCTGGTCAGATATTATATAGAAAGTTATGTTTTTTTTTGTGGGCCCATAATTATGATCTCTTCCTTACTATTCTATTTTATTTATTAATACATTATTGTTGTAACTTTATTGCTTTGTTCCACAATCAAATTATAGCAAAATACAAATGTGTTAAGTAAAATAAATATTCTCTCTCCTCCCTCCCCTATTATTCTCTTCAAACTTTCAGATCTCTCTCTGTTCCTTATGCCTACCAATGTTGTCCTTTCTGGGGTTGTGACTCTTATTTGAATTCTAATCCTGAAGACCCCAGCCTCCAAAATCAGAGTCGAGAAATCCTAAATGATCAAGGTGAGTGCTCTGATACAATAATAATATATACAGGTTATTTACAATTTGAAAGGATTCAATGATGTTAATAGAGTATGTGCTATTGTATTCAGATGTTAACTATGTTTATACTTTGAACATAGTATCCTATTTAAACCTATTTAAACAGTCATGCAGAATATTTTGTTTCTACACTATATCATTTCATGATTAAGATCAGTTGTGGCTGATCCATATGTTTGCTTGCCATGATTTGAGTATAGACATGTATAATATTTCTGGTCAAGAAATTCCAAAGTAATGGCATATCAGAGCCTGATCCAAATAATTTTTATTACATGAAATAATTGAATTATATCTGAAGAAGGATAATTGCATAACAATATGCTTATCCTTGACTCTATTTCCATGTAAAAATGCTATTCCCCTGAAAAGCTGTCCTATCTAAAAGAATTTCTAAAACTTCTCTTTGTCTGGGCAATCACTCAGAGTCAAGATTGACTTGATGAGAAAAAAAAAGTTAGTTTCTTGAGTTGTAATTTTTAAAAATAAAATATATGAAGCAGAATTTAATATTTCTGTATATCTGATTTTTGGTTCTTTTAATCTAGGTACCCCAGATGTAGATGACTTAAGCAGTGCTGAAGTGAAAGAACCAGGTCAAACAGTAATCCACTGTACTCCCACCACAGGTACATATTCTGTGTCCACCTCCCTTTCTATTTCAGATAAAGTTATAGATGTTTGCTTTCTTCAAGTATATAATTAATTGTGTGATAAAGGATACAGGTAGTTTTCTTGGCTGTCTGCCTTTTGTCAGATGACATTTTGCCTGCTCTTCAAAATATTAAAGGATGTGCAGTAGAGGAGGCATCTACAGCAGGGCTGTCAAACTTCTGGCCTACAGGCCGGATGTGTCATGCGCTGGCCATGCCCATGCCTGGTTTAGTGAAGGGAGGAAAGTACCGATACGTCACATGATCCTGCCGTGATGATGTGAGTTTGACACCCCTGATCTACAGCATACAGCATCTGCTTAAGCATTCTTTCAGAGACCTTTTACTTCTTAAAGCAATCTGTTCCACTGCCTGACACTGTTAATAACTAATGTTTTTGCAAAGTCTGCTTCCTTTCCCGTTTGCATCTGTGGCTACTTCTCATGCCTTCTGCATGACATCATGATAAGTTTGCAGATAGTGTTTTGTGACTAGTTTTAATTTTCTGTTTTGCAACCTAAGCTTATTCAATGTATTCAATGATAGAATTTAATTTTCTGACTCTGATTTATTAATGACCTTATTAAAATATAGCACGTAGACATGACCTTAATGATCAAGAATATAATAGCATAGAGTAATTACGTCCACTGATGCAGACATGATAAGTTTATGCAGTATAAAATTATCGCTTCTCGGCCTTTTGGCTAAGATCAAGTGTGTGCAGTATAAAATTGATTTTGTAAGTAGCTGCATCACATATAGCTTTTGATGAGCTAAAATAACTCGGTCCTTTTTACATCTTTGGACTATTTCTCTTCTATATATATTGCTTTGTTTCCTATATATGCAAAGACTTATAAGTTTTATATATTTGTTGTTTTGTTTCTTGTTTGTGTTTTTATCTATTAGCTGTCCAGAGTTGCTATAGAAAGTTGGGTGGCCAAATAATTCTAAATAAATAGAGGAATATTATGCAGCCTACATTTTATTTCTTTTAACAACGAAATGAGGAGCTTCGTGCATATTATGCCGAAATCAAAGTGTACTTACATTTTTGGTTTTCCTTCATTTATCATGCTATTTTGAAAAAAAAATAAGGATTTTTCATTGGGTTGACTAATTATTGATAAATATGTTGGCTCTTAATAAAAAGCATATATTTTTCTCTAACTGATCTTTAATAGACTGCTTTGCCCTTATTAATATGCAGTTGTTTAATTTTGTCAAAGATAACATGTCTGTGTGCTAGCATTCTCTCAGAATTCAGACTGACAGACAAACTGAATTCTCAAAAATTGCAGACCAAGGCTTTGAAATAAAAAATGCAAGCTTCTTCAGCATTCTTAGAAATATGGCACTGTTTCCAGAGATGGTACTCATGTACTGTACTGTACGCCATAAGACCCTCTTTACACTGATATTTTCCTATTCTTCTTCTAGTATGAGAAAGGACATTAATTTTGATCCATGATAAATAGGACATTATCAATGTAAAAAGGGTCTTATTTTCTAATGAGGCAGTAGTCCAGGCACTTATTGCAAGTTCTGCATTATCCAGTTGTTCCCAGGGAGTAATGTCATCCTGTTCAACTGTGCTTCCTGCCCTGTGGTTTCTGCTTAATGCTTTACATCCTTACCATGTTTAGATATGCTACTGCTTAGGAGGTTTGGAAGCAGATGCAAAATAGATTTTGTAGTAGAAGTATGAATAAGTGAAGTAGTGTTCCACTTTCTTCTCAGTTTTACTAAGTGGAAGAGCAGAGCTAAAAAGTTATGAACAGTTGGCAAGTAGCTTGTTTTCTGATTTTCAAAAAAAAATCATTCTCCTTTTTCTTTTCTGAAAATACTAATTGCATCAGTACTTCTATTTTACACATATTCATTTATGAATGTATAAACGCTTCAGTCAAGGCTTCTTTAAACAGGGCACAAAAACAGCAGCTTCAGTCAATGCAGTTATATTGCACAATATCAGAAATACTTAAGTATAACTGGTAAAAAATATATACCAGTAGCAGAAGCTCTGCAACATGAATTTCCCGAAATTCTTCAGTATACCAAGGAGCTTCCTGGCATCAGCGGGCCTAGAGATACTTGGGAGATGTCCTGTCTAGCATTCTTCTTATTTATATCTTCAGATAAGCCAACAAAGGATTCAACTGTGCTCCAGATCATTGGGAAATTCCCCAAGTGCCATCTGGCAATTGGATCCAATCAAGCACTTATTTATATATAAGTGCAAGTCAGTTGATTATGTGAAGCTTAATTGAATTTTGATCTATTTCACCTAGGTTATAAAACTGCTTCTCAAGTGTGTCTTCATTTGATTGTTATTTCAAGAGTATTTTCTTACCTAATTGCTCCACTATCTATCTTTTCCATTAATCTAACCTTGATTGTAAATGTTTTTGTTGTTTTCAAGAAAAAAAAATACTTGTCTGTTATATAATATGCTGCAACTAGCAATCTTTTTCTCTTAGCATATTTCCCCTCCTCTTTTTTAGGTGCTTTCAAGCCATGTGAATATTTACTGGGAAGCTGGATGATTCGTCTTACAGTCTGGTTTATTTTTTTGGTGGCCTTACTCTTCAATGTGCTTGTCATCTTAAGTATATTTGTTTCTTCTACTTCACTTCCTTCGATCAAATTGTTCATTGGCTTGATCTCTATCTCTAATTTACTGATGGGGATCTACACCGGTATATTAACTTTCCTGGATGCAGTTTCCTGGGGACGGTTTGCTGAATTTGGTATTTGGTGGGAGACTGGCAATGGTTGTAAAGTGGCTCGGTTTCTGGCTATCTTCTCTTCAGAAGGGGCAATTTTTTTCCTTTTGTTGGCTACTATTGAACGGAGCTTGTCTGCCAAAGAAATCATTAAAAAGGGTAAAAGCAGCCATCGAAAACAATTTCGAATTGCAGCCGTATTTGCATTCTTGTGTACATTGATAGCAGCATGCTTGCCAGTCTTCCATAAAGGAGAATATTCTGGGTCACCCCTTTGCTTACCCTTTCCTACTGGAGAAGCCCCTTCTTTGGGCTTCACGGTTACTCTCGTGCTCCTTAACTCATTAGCCTTTTTGCTAATGGCTGTTATTTATACAAAACTTTACTGCAAGCTAGAAAAGGAAGATCTCTCCAAGAACAATCAAGCTAGCATGATTAAACATGTTGCTTGGCTCATCTTCACCAACTGCATCTTTTTTTGCCCTGTTGCATTTTTCTCTTTTGCTCCACTCATCACTGCAATCGCCATCAGCCCTGAAATTATGAAGTCTGTCACTCTGATATTTTTTCCACTGCCCGCTTGTTTGAACCCAGTTTTATATGTGTTCTTCAACCCCAAATTCAAGGAAGATTGGAAGTTACTGAGATGGCACATCACCAAGAGGAATGGGACTGGAACAGTTGCTGTCAATACACAAACTGGCTGTAGGACTCAGGATTTCTACTACGACTGCAGCATGTACACCCATCTGCAGGGTAGCTTAACCATGTGCGAATGTTGTGAGTCACTTCTTATATCCAAGCCTGCACCATGTAAACATTTAGTAAAATCTCACAGTTGTCCTGCTCTGACTGTAGTGCCTTGCCAAAGGCCTGATGGCTGTTGGTCAGATTGTGGTACGCAGTCTGCCCATTCTGATTACGCTGACGAAGAGGACTCATTTGTATCGGATAGTTCAGATCAGGTGCAGGCCTGTGGACGTGCTTGCTTTTATCAGAGCAGAGGCTTTCCCTTAGTTCGTTATGCCTACAACACCCCGAGGATTAAAGACTGAAAGGCTTTACTGCAAGCAATCCATATGCTAAAAAGGAGGAAGCATGATGCTTCATATAGACCATGCCTGTTTCATTCTTTCATCTGAAAGCACTTTTATTAATCATTGTATGATATTAATTATAAATAAGGGATGTATGCCTAAATACCATGAGCTATACATTTTAAATAAGAGCTGTTGCTCCTTCTGTAAATAATTAGAAAACCAAAATTTGTAATCCATTTTTAAAAACCTTTTTTCCAAGCAACTACATATTTGAAGCTTATTTCCATGTTACGCAATTTTAATTTCATTTTTTGTTGTGATATTGAACCTGATAACTTTTATAAATAAGCACAAAACAGCAGAATATTATAGATTTTAGGGGGAGGAAACTGGGCAGGGGAGCTGTTGCTAACTTTTGTATAGCATTTTTGACTGAATCTCAGGACAATTTACTGCAGGGCCAAAAGATGGGAATATTTTTCCCATATGCAACTGTGAGATAAATACAGGCAAAAAAACATTTTCTTAGGTCAAATTATGGATTAATTTGTCTATAATTAAAATTATTTATTTCAGCCAAATACATATCACCCCTATAATATATTCTGAGTAGTTTGGCATAGTAATTTTTATTTTGAGAGTACTGCTTGAAAACAATTTGAAACTGATCTTTTGCATACTTAAATGGACATCAAACTCAGGTTTGCTGCACTAATATTTAACTTCTGATGAAAATATATACTATTAGAACATTCCTACAGTCTTGAGATTCACTTTGGAGTTCTGCCATAATAGTTGTTTCTCGCCTCTAAAATGGGGATGTTCTTATCTACATATGTATATTGGAAAATGGGCTGCAGGCATTTTGTGGGTTTTCTAATACCTCCCTAAGCAATTTTCACAAAGGCAACAGAATTCTCAATCATCCTATAATCTTAAATGTGCATGTTGGGTTATATGTTGTTTTGACAGCAAAACAAAAACAAAAACTACTTTGTGTACATGAAAATCATTTTAAAGTATCATTTTCAGTGAAGTTGCAGCAAATACTACGATCTTTCCCAAATTGGTGCTCTCCAATTGCCAATTAATTAATAGGCGATCCTATACATCTGAAAGGTACACAGCAAAATCTGGGGTAGAATATATTAACAGAATAGGTTTTATACGAGTAAAAACTGGTGGCACAGTGGTTAGAATGTACTATTGCAGGCTGTTTCTGCTGACTGCCTGCAATTTGCAGTTTGAATCTCACCAGGGTCAAGATTGACTCCGCCTTCCATCCTTCCAAGGTGGGTAAAATGAGGACCCAGAATGTTGGGGGCAATATGCTGACTCTGTAAAACCGTTTGGAAAGGGTTGTAAAGCACTGTGAAGTAGTATATAAGACTAAATGTTATAGTGCTATTGCTAAAGGAGGCTGAGATGTTCCTAATATAGAGACAGAACAACGCAAAGTACCTATACTTGGGATTTTTTATTTCATTGTTATGTTACAGTAATGTGAAACCAGGCTGACTTTCCTTAAAAGGGCAAGCAAGGAGATACATAGATCATTGCATTTTAGAATTAACCTTTTTCTCTAGTTATCAATGCATATAAGCTACATCTTTTCGAACAAAAATGTTAAATGAGAGCAATTCTACTGCCAAACCAGAAATTCTGGCACATATTCTTATTAAATAACATTAGAATTGCAGTTAGGAAATTTAAACTGTACATAGTGTGCATAAAAAGAATTTTTCTTGGTTTGTAAATTATTTGATAGAACACTTGATGGGAAATGTGGCTTCAGTACCTTTTGTTAATTAAAGCTACCTCCTCAAGTATAGAAGCTGCCAGTAGCAGAATGTTTAAATTGTGGTTTATATTTTTTTCCATTGTAAATAAACTTCAGTTGTATATTGTTACTGTAATAAAAGCCAGAAGCTTTGTGTACCAAAATTACTTAACTTGTACAAAATATGAGCTATTATCATTCTTGTATACTATAATTTTGTAAGCCTAAATTGTTCTTAGTAAAATTATATAAAAATGAAAACAAGAAAGAATTCTAATATGTTCTGTTGTCATGCTTATATTTCTTAGAGTATAAATATATAACCTAATGCTACATTACATTATATATGAATGATATATAACTGATATAATGAAACCAGTTGAGAAGAAGTTCCTAATCATAATGTGGCAATTTTGGTATTTGGGTTGTGCCCTGAGGTTCATGAACTACCAGATCCACCTAATTGGGTGTGTCCACATCTGGGGCATGATATGTCAACACTGTCAGTTGGTATTGCTATCTTTTTGCCTTCCCAACCAATGCAGCAGTTGACAAGAAAGTCTACAACAGTATAAACAGCAGCACTCTGTACTCTAAGGTCAGAGGAGGCATCCAGTAAGCCATGAATCAAAGGGTGGTTCATCCAGGGCAGGAATTGAGAACTTGGCTGTCTTGATAGTGAAGAACCTATAGAATAAGTTCCAAAGTGACTTCAAACAGATTGTTGCATAAGCAGGGATAACATCTGCTTGAAAGATTTCTCTAAAAAGGGAGCTGTTCTGGACGTATTTAAGGAACATTCAAAAACTGCATCCATAATGATGGAGACGGGCTATCATATATGTATTGCAAAAAGATTCAAACAATCACTAGAAGGGAGCAAAGAATACCATCCACTGATCATCTGAATTTTTGAAACCTGTCTGAGAGCTTTTAATTTTCTAAGGTTGCAGGGAAGAGTGATGGTTGAAGGTACAATAGTGGCTGCCACTTAGAATAGAGCTGGAAGGGACCTTGGAGGTCTTCTAGTCTTCTAGTCTCCTGCTCAAGCAGGAGACCCTATACCATTTCAGACAAGTGACCTCCTCTTAAAAATCTCCAGTGATGAAACGCCCACAACTTCTGAAGGCAAGCTGCTCCACTAGTTAATTGTCCTCATAGATAGGTTACTCTTCTAGGTTGCTTCTGTCCTTGATTAATTTCCATCCATTGTTTCTTGTCCTGCCCTCTGATGCTTTGGAAAATAAATTGACCCCCTTTTTTGTGGCAGCTTCTCAAATACTGGAACACTACTATCATAAACCCCCTAGTCCTTCTTTTCTCTAGTCTACTCTAGCCAAATCCAAACCCTGCAACCGTGCTTCATATGTTTTAGTCTCCAGGCTTTAAAAGTGCTCTTCTTTGCACTTTCCCCCCAAAGTCTCAACGTCTTTGGGGGGGGGGGGTAGCTTGCCCCATGTTAGCAGGAAAAGCAGCCTAAAAATATCATAATTCAGAACCTGAAGGGGTTCGGGAACGGATTTGTTTGTCTGAAAAGCTTCCTAATTCAGATTCCAGCAGAGGTTGGGGAGGAGGGGAGAAAAAAAGAAACATGCAAGCAGCGCTCGAACTCCATTGTTCCCTCATTCCAAGCCTCAGCCTCACGGGGAACTTAAGCCCTTGGGCTAAGCTTTGACATGTTGCGCAAAAACACTCGCGCCAGCTTGATGCCCAGTAGTGAAATGAAGATTCGCCTGCAATAGTGACGGAGGCGATGCATTGTTGAAGTAACTCAGCCAGAGATAACTGGACAGCGAGAGAAAAAGCCGGGAGGATTATAACAGACCCACACATGCAGTTGTGGGCTCTGAGCATTTATTAAATCGCTGTAAGTCACCCAGGGAAGGAAAAGGTTAAAATGAAAACTAGCTCTCGGGAGAAGTAGATAGGTAGGAGGAGCCTAATGCCACGCACCGCCAAAGCGGAGCGGGCACCGAGACGCTCTAAGGCGGGCTTTCTGAGAGAGACGCAGGGAGGCGTCTCTGTTGCCATGGCACCCATAGCGCATAATGATTGGTGGAGTCGGCTGTGCCGCAGGGACGAGTGGGAGCCGAGTAGGCGCTGCGGGTTTAGAAGCGGCGGCCTCAGGTAGCGTGGCGGCGTTCCGTCCTTCGACCGTTGAAAGGGAAGGGGGAGGCGCGAGGGCTGGGGGTGTTGATGGGCGAAAGGAGAACCCCAGAGATGGAGGCGAGAGGGGCTGAGGCCGTAGCCTCGAGTAGCGGGGTGGGGAGAGTCGAGCGTTATTCGAGGCGGGGAAAAGTGGGGCCCGGGAAGACCTAGCGCTCCATTCGCTCCTTTCTTCGCAGGTACTAGTCACCATCATGCCTACCTCCGAGCCCCCCAAAAGCAGGCGGGAGGCAGTCTATTCCTCCCCTGCTAGTTCTGACGATGAGGGGGCCGGCAAGTCTTCCACTTTCTCCCTGATCTCTGACAGTTTCCATCCAGAGTTATCAGATTTCCACCATGGGGGAGAGGGAGAAACAACAACAATCACTAGCAGGGGATCGAGCATCCCTGAGAAGATGAAACACCACCATAGGTAATGTGTCACTCGCATTGCAAGTTTCTACTTTTATTAGACATTATATATATATATGTATATGTATTTATATATATGTATATGTGTATATATATATATATATGGGCTAGATATAGATATATCGCTAACGGGGCTCCCAGGTAGTTAGGAAGGCGCATTGGAAAGCTATATTTAATATTGGTGGAAAGCATTTTGTTTATCCGAAGGCCTCTGCCCTGAGGTGCCACAAACTGAAACAAGGAATTATATCACTACTGGACAGAGCCTAGATAATCTGCAAAATGGCAAAAATTCCCCCTTTGTTCTATTGTACAGTGTTGCTGCTTGTTAGTGCCCCAATAAAGTTACCCCAAAGCACTGGAAGTGGCACGCATCTATACATGAAAGTGCATCGTGGTATTTTTAAATACCTTAGCTTGGTTAACGGCATATTTACCACAAAAGCTAATCTTCACTATTTTACAGTTTCTAAACTGATAAGAGAAAATGGCTTCTGCTCTATGTACTGCATAGAACCATATTAGACTGAAGCAGTTTATACATCTTGCAGGTATATAAAACTTAGAAATCCAATTTCTTCCCTAGAAATTTATTTCTATCTTATCAGAGATTTATTGGATATTCCTCTCCCATAAAGGAAGGTGTTAGAAAGTTAAAATGATAATATCAATAAATAACTGAAAACAAGCTTAGTGATTACTAAATATTTTAAGAAATAAGCTGAATATTCAAGTACTTTACATCCAAGAAGAGGTACAAACATCAATTTTTTATAAATTGGTCTGGAGAATTGAATATCCTCCAAATTAGATGAAGACATAAATTGGGATTGAACAAAATCAGAGAACATTGCATGAATGGCTTATATAACATTGAAAATAGGCAAAATTAACTTTAAAAAACAATTTTAGTTACTTTTCAAATATCCATATTTGGGGCTTTTAGTAAATCAAATGACCCTGGATCAAATAAGCACTATTATAAAAACATTGCCTTGATTAAACATGCAGTGTTTAAGGCAAGGAAAACAAAACTGTTAAAGTAATCAGAGGTAAACTGCAAAAATGATAATCCTGATTATCAAAAATGATAATCCTGATCACTTTCCCTAAACTCAACAATTGTGTTGAGACTTCACCTCAAAGAATTTCTGCATAGTTGGACCAATGTGTCTCTGAAAGACACCAGGTTTGGAAGGCTGAAGAAAGGATGCCTACAAATATTAGTATTTGGCAAGACTTATCTTTACTATGACAAGAAGGAACTTGATACATATTCCTACAGTTCCTGTAGCAAGTGTATGTTTATTAAAAAGTAATAGAAAAAGGAATATTATTGGATCACAATATATTTTAAGTATGTTTTGTTTTGTATTTATGTTTAATGTATTTGAAGAATTAAAGTTATTCATTACGTACATCTAAGATCATTTCCCAACCAAAAAAATCTGGACAGAAACTTCACTACCTTCCCTCTGCATCTTTAAATTGATAACCATTATTATACATTATTGTAATATGATAGGGAAACAAATATTGGTATTCTATCACAAGGCCTCATTATTTAAATTAATTCCAAAAGCCATAGTATAATTAATTTCATTGCAACTCTAAAAATCAAAAACATGCATCTGAATACTGTGGTTGTTTCAAAAAATCCAGGGTACTATGGTAACAATTGCATACTGATATGCTAGCAAACAATGATATGATAGGACTATATTCTACTGTATCATAAAGACCTTATTGAGTCATAGATGAAATATCCTGATTATCATTTTTATGATAATATACATTTTTAACTAAAATTAAATTTAGATATAATCATTTTCACATATATTGAAAATATATATTTGGATCAAATCATGAATTTAATCATATCACTTTTTTCCTCTACCTAATGTCATTATGAAAAATCTGCAATTCTGAAACACATGAGTTTGGGCTTTTGATATTCTTTAGCATATATGACTACAATATTCTATGTATGTGTTGATCACACTCTGAACGAATATTTACATTATACTATACATTGTGTGTGTGTATATGTATATGTGTATATATATGTATATGTATGTATGTATGTATGTATGTATGTATGTATATACACACACATATACATACATATTATACAGAAAAGCCATAACTTCTGTGACAAGTATACACTGAAAAAAAGTTTATTGGAGAAAAACACTTTCATTGTAATTGAATTTATTAACTATTGCTACATATTTCTGTGTACAGGAGGAGAGAGACATTGTGCTATATAAGTAGAACTGTGTAACATTGGATGAAATCTACTAAGGCAGTGGTTCCCAGACTTGGCAACTTTACGACTTGTGGACTTCAACTCCCAGAATTCTCCAGGCAGCTCTGGAGCTGCCTGGAGAATTCTGGGAGTTGAAGTCCACAAGTCGTAAAGTTGCCAAGTTCGGGAACCACTGTACTAAGGTTATACTGACTTTCATTATAATACTATTTCTCTCTCTCTCCTGTGACCTCGTTCTATTTTCCTATAGAAGCAGATTTGTAGAATTGCATGGAGAGTGTTAAAGGGAGAGAAGCCTATACAGTAGCAAACAGTAATTTTGGGTAAAGGCCCCTTAATTATAGTAATATTCTAAAGAACAGTTCATAATATTACTTGTTTCTTGTTTTTTTTAAAAAAACCAAAGATTTGTTTTAAAATGGTATTCATTAAACACTATTGCATCTGATTTCTTACTTGTCAATTCACAGTCTGGAACAAATTAAGGATACAAATAAACATTCACTTGCTTACAATAATCTTTCACCATGGGAAGAATGGTTCCTTTCCAAAGAGAGAGAACTACGTGCTCGTTTACAAGCAAAAGCTTTTGAGGTGAATACATAGCTTATTATCTTTATAGTTAACGACTATGAGACATCAAAATGCATACTTTCCCAATTATTTTTTAAATACAGATTGTTTTTATATTTTGATCATATTTGCCATGCTTTTTATTTGCTGCTTATGTCCTGATTCATTACTAGTTGTACATATTTTACTCTGTTGTATTTATGTTATGCTTGATAGAACCTATTACTTGCATTTTAATTAATCAACTCCCTCCTAAACATTTAAATTTAAAATGTAATGCTTTTTAAAAAAAACAAAAATCTACATATGTATTGAAGCTTTAACACATTAAAATGTGTGCTGTTCACAGGTAAGTGAAGTTATATGATCCAGGATAAGAGATGGTTGGCTGTAAAAGTATATTTTGGTTGACATAAGTTGTGATAAACTGTAGTATGTTACATGACGGTTAGAGATATATCTTGAGCTTTTGTGCCTTTCAAAATTAAATTTATTTCTAAAAACTTAGTACTCTTTTTCTAATGATATTCTCATTTCATTTTTTTGAAATGATGCAGTCTTAATATTGTTTGCATTACCTGTATTTTATGAAAAATTCTGTCATTCCAATGCCATCTATACTGATGCACATTTTTGACTATAATTCAATAGCTATTTTTGAATGACTGGTGAAAGAGTTTATTGTCATAACTATTATTTTATCTACCTAATGCAAACCTTCCTGCAGCTTTCGAGGTATGAATTCTAGTAACTGAAGAAACAAATGGGACTTTTGGCAAAGAAGAAAACTTGTTGCTTTAAATTCTCAATTTATTATAAAACATTCTGAGCAATCTTTAGGAAGTCAATTTGGCCTAGATTCAAGAAATAATTTTCTCTATTGTTAAGTAAAGAAATGAGGGTACCAAGTGGTTGTTGTGTGTTCTTCAATTTTGTTAAACATGCTATATTAATTAAACAACGGTTGCTGGGATGAAACATTGCAATAAGCAATGTTTTCATGTTTTCATGTTGGTATCATTATTATAAAAATATAGAAACCTCTCCCAGCACCTGTTTAAAATAACTGGTTTCTTCATTGAGAAATGACTTTAGCATCCCTTGTCTGCAAGCCATGCCCTCTGCATATCACAAAGAGGGGTTTGTAAGTTCCCTATTGAACAATGCCTCTGTCGTGGTGGTGGTGGTGGTGGTGCTGATCAAGTGGAAGCTGTTATCCATTATATCCTTCACTGCTCTGTTTACAATGGGATCAGGCCCAAATTATTAATGACAGATGAACTCAAGGCCTCCAGCCTTGCAAAATTAAACTGTTTCCAACAGTCAGCAAACAAGTTGTTGTCATTTACACTTATAAATATTTAAGATCTTAGTTGTAGCTTTATTGTAACCTTTTTACTTCTAATACTTCTGTTACTCTCTTGTATAATTTCAGTATGGTTAGTTTATTGTATGTTATGGCATCTTCATATGTTGTGAACTATGGTTACAACAATAAACATCTACATTACATAAATCATTTTTACAAATCTTAAGAGCTGGGTTTACACAATATGCTAAAGAAAAAACCAATTTACATTATGGCTTAGAACATTATGTAGCCCTATCAGTATCAGTTAGAGCTTCATTAGATCAGAATGTTTGATTGTAGCCAATAATTATACAGAGATGTTGATATCACTAAATAGATTATTATGTTTCATATGTTGTATATTATGCATTGATGCCACATTCATGTATTCTGAGCAGAAACATGAGAAAAGCAGGAAGATGAGGTTAGTAGAACAGACCTGCATAGTCTTGCTTTCCTCCACACAGGGAACTTGAGCGAGAGAATTCAAGGCCCTTACATTTGATCAAACATCAGTACAATATCCACAGTGTTCAGAAATGTAATGATAATAATGGTAAGACATTTGAGTCCCTTGTGGGATCCTTACCTATGTTTACCATGATAAATTGTTCATTAACTTTTTTTGAGTGAAGAAGCAATCTGGAGTTTGATTTCATTGCCTGCACAAACTGGGGTTTCTAATTCTCAGAGGAAAATTCATCTTTCTCAACAAGGGACATTGATGCCAGTATGAATCATTGCCCCCAATCAGTCAGAAATAAAATTAGTATGTTTGGCACGTTCAATAAATGCCCGAGCACATTGTATTTTACAGTTTAAGTCAGTGGGATAGCTGAGAAGGAAAGTCAGGGCAATTCCGCAGTTTTCCAAAGTCATGCCCTACCTCTGACAAGAAAATAGGTTAATCCTTTTCTGCTTAATACATTTTGGGGTGACTTGGAGAATGTCACCTTACAGTTAATGTTCTGAAGAGTAAAAGCATTTGGACATAGACCTCAAAACGTGAATTTCAGCCTGTGGATCTTATCTAGAAATGACTTGCTTCCATGTTTATTGTTTTCATCAAACAAGCTTAAATTACAAGTTTTGGAAGGACAAGACATCCAAGATATTCATTAACTCATGTCGGCCCTTATACAACTGCATACTTATTCATTAGAGAAAACTTCATGATAAGTTAAACACACATCATGATGAAACATCTGGTAGCAAAAAGATTTCTGGAAGTTATTACTTTCATTACCTTAAAATAAAACAAGTTTGACATGTACTTTGCAGTGAGAACTGTATTTGGATTCAAAATTGCTGTGGTTTATGCAAAGTAATCAAGAAGCAAAGAGTAATTTCCATCTGTTTCAATAGGAAATGAATCAGCAAATGGAGGAAACAAAGGTAAAACAAGAACGAGAAAGAAAAAAATTAATTGCTGAAGAGAAACACAAAGAGTGGGTCCAGAAGAAAAATGAAGAGGTGAAAAGGGTGAAGAACTGCTTTTCTCTTTCAGCTATATATTATACTTGTGACATGGCATTTAGTATCTGTTTTAATATGAACCAAAATAATATTTTAGTTCCTAAGCTTTAAAATCCACTGTAGATTTTTAGTTAGATTTTATTTTGGTGATTCAGCAGGAATTAATGTACTTCCTTCCCCATAGGATGAAAACATGACCTTTCTTATTCTGTTAATAACAGTGAGTAAGATTGATAAATTAATAGCAGATAAACATAGGTTTATCTTGGAATTAGGTTCCATGTGGTATTCTGAGGACTTTTTTTCTGGGTAAGTAGTTTGCTCAGTTTCAGTGCCACTAATGAAGTATAAATTCATCACAGTTAAAGAGAAATTCCTGTGGGTTTTTTGTAAATTCTTCTTGTAATAATATCTGCTTTCTGCTGATTTAATATTAAAGATTGTTTAAATTCTGTTTTCTATTGATTTGAGCTTCAGGCAAGAAAATAGATGAGATTTAAACACAAATTATATAATTCATAACCAAATAATAATTTAGCTTATGCTTACATTATTTATGATAATTTTTATATACTTTGCAAGTAGTTCAGAATACTCTGTTGTATAGCAAGCAGTGTTTCCTCATTCTTGCCAACTGTCAGACAAGTGGAACTGCAGATTATAGAATTTCCCAGCCAACTTGGCTATTGCTAAGAATTTGGGGATATGTAGAAGTTGCAAATTTGGGAAATATGCACTAGATATTGGATATCAGAATTAAAAACAGCCCAACTTTCCTCTAGTTGTCTGGAACATACTTTTATTCAAACTATATAATAGAATTAATCTATTTTGGTAACCCATGATGTGAAATTAACAACATTTAGAAAATAGGAGTGACAAGTTTTTATTATTTGTGATGCCTATTTTAGTGTTTAAATGCCAATTTTAATATTTAAAATCAATTTTGTTGATTTAGAAGCATAAATTCTATTACACATAGTATACTTTGCTAATCAAATTAACAGATTTTGCTTTAAATGTAAAAATGCAGATTCAGAATATTTGAAACTTATTTTTATAATGTTTGCTAAAACCTTTCAACAAGAAGATTAAGAATTAAAAAAATATGAAACAGAAAAAACAAAAATTCTTTTAGATCACAAGTGCATCTTTGGCATTAAGTTGTGTTCAATGTACAAAAACAAAAATAAATGATCTATCACACTTATTCCTATTTAATGTGTATTAGAAAGCATTGAGGGATAAACATATCCTTAACATTTTGTGCATCCTAAAGAATAACATTAATCATTCAAAATGTTTTGGATTTTTCAGAAAAAAATATTGCACTGATTTTTTCCCCACATTTCATATTTTATCATTAAATTTTAAGTCTGTTGTCTTATAGTAAAATATTAAGGATATAAACTTTTAAAATGTATAAAAAATCTAAGTGGAATTCAAAGCAGCATTCTTGCTCAGATTTAGAAAGATGAGTTCTTTAGAATATTACATAATTGATAGAGAATGAATATCTTTCATTCAGCCTTGCAGTATCAGTTACTTTAATATGATACAAATGTTATATTAATTGCAATAGCCCTCCTTATCAGTTTATAAACCATGTTTATACAAAAAGAATATTATATCTAAAAATTAGTAAGCCTTGTAGAATAAAATTAATGTATGAAATACACTATATTGCCAAAAGTATTTGCTCACCCATCCACATAATCAGAAGCATTTGTCAGCGAATACTTTTGGCAATATAGTGTATTATACCCAGAAAGATTCCAAAACTATCAATTATCAGATATGTAAAATGCCAGCCGTTTCCAGGTCATGCTATCCCTGGGGCAGCTTAGCAGTTTATTGTCCAAAGCTGATGCAGTTTGAAGTGCTTCAGACATGACTTTCCAGGCAAAGGAGACCTGTTTCAGGACTCAGTCAGTCTTGGGGCATCTCCATTCATTTCTGGCTCACAGGATTATTTTCCAGAAGCTGCCAAATCATCCAAGAATGACAAGGTCCAAAGGAGATTTAGCAGCTAGGTTAAAATTCTAACTGCAAATTTAACAAAAACAAAAAAAAATGTTATATAACTAGTAAAATGGTTTTGTAAGATAAGTACACAGTGTTTTAAATTCTTTATTTTAGGGAAATTAATAGAATTTCCCTAAAAAACACTGTTATGTTGTAATTTTTGTTTGCCATTCATGTCTTGCTATATTTTCTTCCTGTGGAGGCACTGTAGACAAATCGAAAACTCTAGTTTTGTTGACTAAAGTGTCAGGCTGCTTTTACTAAATACAAAGCACAAACTATACTAGTTTTGGCATGTTCAGATGTTCAAAGTTGATGTTTTGATATGCGCTGCTGCTGCTGCTTGGTGTTTTGCTATAGAGATAGTTAACCTTCAGTGGTATCTAGGTTGTTTTCGGCTGATGCCAGAAGACCAGGTTCATAATCTAAAAAGTATAGTATATATACATTTTAATAAGGAACAAGTCTTGCAGCAGCCTATGGCTGATACTATTATTATTATCTTCTGGCCTCTATTGGTATCAATCCAACAGCAGTTGCATTGCTTAGCATAATACCATATCTTAATTATTTCAGGTAGAAATTTATGCTTTCCTTTTTAAAAAAGAGTCATCAGTTAGGGCAATTATGCTGCAGTTTGGTAAAAAAGTCACAGGACTTATTTTGAGTTTGCTGTTATTTGTTATGGTAGAGTCATTAAAATGGCTTCAGTGCTTGCTTCCATTGTAACACTTGAGGCATTTTCAATTTTCAAAATTAATACAATTTAAAATATTCTGGCTATCCAAGTGAACTACTTAATTCCAACTTTAAAGAAAACTTGTCTTCCATTCTTTGCATTTGCCTTATCCTATTGTTTTGCAAATCTATGTACACTGTAAACTGTATGATTGTTTGAAGAGAAATGTGTCTGTACTACCAGGCTCTAAGTGTGAGCAGGAAGGACAAGCAGTAAAAATTAAAGTGAAGCCTTCTAAGCAGCTTATAAATATTAATAATTTAATTTAATATTATTTAATAAATTTAATAAATATTAAAGAGCACCTGTCATTTCAGATCCATCATGGCAGCACCTATTAGCGGGCATCCGCTCACCTGCTGCCTGTCATGTCCCTCATCTTGTTGTGTCATTGCCGCATCACCAGTCATCCCATTAAAGTGAATGGGACAGTCGATGAATCAACAGCGGGTCAGAGGAGCTGCTGCGGGACAGAGATGAAAGTTACTCTTTCAAAATTATGATTTAAATCAAGTTGATTTAAGTCATCAAGCCTTTTTACTAGTGATTTAAAGCATGATTTAATTTGACTTGATTTAAATCAAATCCCACCCTGGTAAGTAGCAAAATCAAAAAGTGCTATATTAAGAGCCATATTCTTCCAGAAGAAAGTGGAAATGAAACACTCCTTCTTTCATTGGATCATGTCCAAGATTGGCTTTTACAGATTCAATTTACAAAAGAATAGTATCCTTATAAATAGCCATGGTATACAAGCCAGGTAATAAATCTGCATAGGGACTCATATCTTCAGGTGCAGATATTATTAAGTAACCAGAATATCAATAACTTAGATTTTCTGAGGAGTAATATTTCTATATTTTCTAAAATAATACTGTCTGCAGGAAAGGAAAGAAAGACAGCGTAAGCTCAAAAAAGAAATGAGAGAAAAGGAAATAAAAGAGTTTGAGGAAATGCAGTCAAAGGAAAAAGCAAAAGAAATGTATAAGGAATGGCTGAAGAAAAAGAATACTGAAGATCTTCAAAAAAAGAAAGACGAGAAAGTAAGTTTAACTTAGCTTTTTATTTAGAGAAAATTAGTAATATTTTAAAAAGAATGAGTTTCTTCCTGTTTTTTTCTGGTTAAAGACAATTGGATCTTGTTTGTTAGGTTTAAGACTGAAGCACAAAAAATCCATAGTTGCGGGGTATGGGGAAAGATATTTTTAGTGATGAAGTAACACTTGTAGAATATTTTTCCACAATAACTCATTTTGCATATTTGACCGTTTCTTTCAGCATAGGGGTTTCTTTTTATACACATGTTAATCTAGTTTTCTAATCTGCTTTCTCTTTGAGACATCTATATATTTTGGTGCTGTATTCATTGTTGAATTTTAAATTATTGTATATATTGTCCTGAAATATCTGTTATAATGTGGTTAATACAGTAACTACTGTGAACAAAATGATTAACCAGTTAAATAAAAGAGTAGCTGAAATAATTTTACATATATGTACACACATTCATTATGCTCTTCCCTTAGAGAAATAGGTGAAAAGGAAGACCAAAAAGTTTATAGTTTGGTGGAATTGGTGAATTTTTCAGAAAGAGACAAGTGGTTTAAAGAATATAATAAGGCAATATATGATCATGGAAGAAACAAGGATGGATTGCAAAGTTTTATGCACTCATCAATTCTATTCCAGAAGATCAGACTACCTTTTAGATCTAGCGTATCTTTCCCTATTCTGTTATTTTTGCAAATAAAGTATCATATTTCTAAAACTTCCATTCATTAATTATGCTTTTTAATGTTCCATTCTTCTTATATTCAAAATTGCAGTATTTCATGTGGCATAATCATAAATACATGCAGCCATGAACATTGTCTACTGAGGTTTTCACAAAACTGTTAAATTGTTTATAAAATATATATGGTTATCTGACTTGAACAGTGCAGATCTGTTAGCTTATAATAGAAAACAATCCAAGATAAAAACAAGCGTCAATTCATTTTTAATAAGGAAAAAAAAAATAGACTGTGTTTTTAGGTCAGGTTTCTCCCATGGCACACACACTGCATTCCCTGCTTCTATAGTGAGGTCAAAATATTAGTAGGCTTTGGCAGATTTGGCTAGCATGTTATAGGCCAATTAGACCCAATTTTATTCTAAGGTTGCTGTCATTATATGCAAGCCAGCATCTCTAATCTAAAGATTACTTTACAAGTCAGTGTACTGCTACCCTAGTCCCACTGAAAGAAGGTAGATGCTGTATATTGTATCTGCTCAGAATAATGATTAAGTTGTAAATATTTTTCTGGTTTTAAATCTGGTTCGGAAAATTGAAAGTATTGGTTACAAGCACCTTTAAAACTATTTCTTTCAGTGTGAGAATTAATCATGGGCTTAAATAATCCAATTCAGAATTATTAATGTGTAAACTATAACTCGATTGTTTCTAGAGCAGCCAATTATCTTGATGAAATATATTTTTACAGGTTGCAAGGCACTTTGTATTTAGATATTGTTACATGCCTGTTACTTTTTCAGGAAAAGGAAAAGCTACGGGAAGCTGAATTACAGGAGAAAAAAGAAAAATCAGAGAGGATGTTCAAAGAATGGCTGCAGAATTCTAAAAACAAGCCCCGCCCAGCTTCTGCTGGCTATGCCTATGTCAATGGGAAACTTGCAAGTTTGTATCAGTAGTCAGACAACTACTGTAATACAATATCTCCTCAACTTGTATAGAAATGTTGATTTTCAGAAGTTTTCTTTAAAATATTAATGAGCCGGGTGGTAAATATTTTGGATGTGAAGGGGCATTAAGAGCCAAGGCAGGCCTTCAGAGCACACTTAATAGCCTAGAAATTCTGCATATGCCTACAAATATAACCAACTTCATTATATCTAGAAAATAGGTTAAAATGTGTCACATTGTATTGCTGTTACCACTGACAACAGACTTTTTTTTTAATCCTCCTGGCCTAAGAAGAAAGAGAAAGACATAGAGGTTTCTTTTTCTTTCCAGTGAAGAAGATAGTAAACACAAGATAGTATCACACAACCTAACAATTAAATGATTACTGGATTGTCTGGAACCAACCCAGGCTAGGGGTGGAGGTACACTACAGAATTCCAGAGAAGGGGCAGATGCAGCTGAAGAAGATATAATTAGGGGTATGATGGTTTTTTGTTGGCTACACAATGTAAAAATACCATAAGTGCTGCTGTCATGTAAGCAAATTCTGATTAATATTTGAAAGAACCTATGTAAATTGTAGACCAGAGCTGAAAAGAGTATCAATGGTTTTAGGTAGATAAAAAGTGCAACTTTATGCCAGATAAATCAGTCAAGAAAAGCTCTTTAAATCTTCATGTTATCATGACTAAATCAGGTTATCAAATACTTTATAATTAATCCACTGCTTTCTTCAGTTTGAAGGTAAAGTTTAGCCTGCATACTAGTTCTTAACTATTGCTTTCTGAACTTTTCAGCATACCCAGATGGAAATGCCTATCCAGCTCCAGCCTTTTGCAACCCCATACCTTGGAAACCAATCCCTGTGCCTCCTCCTAAGGAAGAGAAGTATGTTTCAGTGAAGAAAAATAAGAGGCCTCTATCCAGTCACACCCATAGATCTTCATCAGTGCTTTTTCAAAAATCCAGGAGTAATATTTATCTTGGATCATTATATAGACTTCATAAATAGCATAGGCATTTTGTACATAATATTAGTGAAGTTTAAAGTGTTATATTAGGTGTGACATGTAAACATCTATGATTTCTTGGCTTTTGATACTTTTTCATTTTTTATTGTTAAAATAAAGCACCTAGTAGAAAAATAAATGATAATATTTTCATTTTGTATAGGATCTCTTGTGAGCCATATCTTTGTGTTAAATACTTAAAACTATTATATTTACATATGCAGCTTATATTGCGTTTGTGCTTTTTTTGAGCTAGCTAATGTTACGAGATCACCACAACATAGTGGAAAAATAAATCAAAGTTGTGGCTGCAAGCTGAAACTAAGATTTTAGTCCATTTGGGCCTATAGAGTCAATTAACTATTATGTTTTATCTAACTATGCTTGTTAAACTAACTTGCAGAGTGTGAAGTTGAACATTTTTAATATCCTATTTATTGATTTGTGAAATGCATCCCTTTCATATGAAGCAATCGATATGTGCTATATTTGTAGTATATTTTCTCTTCATCTTAGTTTTTCTGATAATGCTATTCGTTTGTGGTAGCTTAATGTATAAATAATATTTATTTTAAATCTTAAGCTAGCAGAAGAAATAGGATTTTTATACAATATATAGTGCACCAGCCAGTAAATACAATTTGTAATTTCTAAAGAAATTATTGCATTTTATGTTTTAAAAGCAATTGTTTAAGGAATAAAACAAATTGTTACAAGACTAATGATATTCATTAATGGTTTATAAAATATAATACACATTAAAACATAAAGTTGTTGATTATACATAAGCAATACCCATCTTCATATAGGTTTAACAAAATAATGCACAACTAAAGTGTATTCTGTTACAATACACTTATCAGTACTAAAGCAGACAAACTATGTTTGGCCATAATTTAAAAACAAGGGCTGTTTATCCAGATAGGCTTTACAACCTTTCTATAGAAAAGAAGTCACTGCAACATTGTCTGAAAAATAAAATGAAAACTGTTTGATAGAACATTTTAAAACATTTTTAAAAACCATAAACATGGGAATATATACAAACATTAAGCATCAAGAAATACAATTTAGTGATGGTGACATTATTAGAAAACTGATTAGAATGAAATCCATTTGCCATTAGCTGGAAATCCTGTTTTGGACATTCTGAATATTATATTATGTTCAAAAAACCTTGTAGAACCAGGCCAATTTCATAATGTTTGAAGAATAATTTTAGCAATCTTTTTTTTCTTAATGAACTAAAAGAGTTTTATTTTTTAATATTTTGAGCAACCAAGCAAAGAGGCTTAATTTTTGAAATTACTAGACTGTAATCCTTTTTCTATACATTTTCTGTCCTTATAGAAGAGATTTACATCAGTCACTTAAAAAAGGCTCATATAAAATGAATCATAGATGAATTCAGTTTGAATCTCATTAGCATATCCAGTTTTTTTTAAATATCATGAGACATCAATGCTATTGACAGGATTTAATCTATTCACAAAAGATGGTGCTCTTTAGTTTCAAATGCTATGGGTAATTTTAAACTGCCTTGCAGAACATGGTGCAGAGCTGTCTACAAATTGGCCTTTTGTAAATAGAGCTGATAGCAATAATTCCAGTGACATTGGGTAGTTGGTCAAACTTGGTTTCCCACAATGCCTCTAATATCAAAGAACTTCAGGCTATTGTGGAGATTGCTCAGCTATCAGATGCTGCTCTCAGTCCCACAGGACTCAATATAGGGAAAGGGAAATATCCCTTAAGCAATTGTTCAAGAGTACCTCATATTGGCAGCAGCCCTAAATATATGCGTTACCTCTACATTTTTATTACTTTTCCTTGATGTTTACTGGATAATTTCAAACATGTCAGAATTTATAAACTTAAAAAAAATAGCTGTACATATAATACCTATTTTCAGGGCCTGGCTTAGAAAAAAACTAAGCTGAAGTTGTCATGTATACTTTTGTCCTCTAATTATTAGATTCTTCACATTGGAATGCTGTAGCTCATTCTTCGTCTTAAATCTCATGAAGTCTGAGAATGATTATGCTGACAATATAGCATACCATTCTCAGCTCAATTGTGCTCTGAAATTCTACTATGGAAACATGATGCTATGGGGGGGGGAAGTGGGCATAAAGAGCTTGTACATCAGACTTCAAACACTGGGCAGAAATATAAGCACTTCGAGCAAAACATTAAGGGCCAACCCAATGTATGATACGAGACTTGCGTAGATAGGGGTTATTAGTGATTACTTTAAAATAATGTTAAGTAATACTTTTATATACATTAAGTGCAGATTGCTATACTACTTCTCTTATCTTACTCACTGAATCTGGTCTTTGTAATTGCAGAATTGTAATCTCAACCCAAGCCCGTCTGTTTGGGAATGATGAAGACAAGAACCATGAACCTAAGGCTGTTAGTCATTAATTCCTCTGCTTTCCTTTCCCAGCATGCATGAAATGCGTGAAATAAACAGAAGGCATAGTACAGCATTACTGTGAGAGGTAGTATTGATGGAAAAGTAGATGGAGGGTGCAGAGTTAGAGACAATATTGTTTAAATGTTTTCAAAGGGATACAATTTCAGAAAGAAATGCTTTGTTCATCCAAGTTATTTCTTCCCCATGTCTGAAGCTATGAAACAGTCTCGCCTTTGTTTAATATTATTCTTAAGTGGAAACAAAATAACAATGAACTCTGATTTAACTGATCAGTATATGTGCGAAATATGCATATATATCTGCATTGGGTGCTAATTGTGGCCAAAGAGATGCATTTTTCTGTTTGCATAACATGGTTAACAATTTTCTCTAAAGCTTCCATTGAAATCACTGAAAGGCTTAGGAGAATGTTGCGAAATGCCATAGTTAATAAGAATGAAACTGTTTTTAAAAACCCTATGTATAGGATTAGTTCTGTTAGTTTGTTATTGATTTTTTGTAATTAAAGATTTTTAATTCTGTTGCCAGAGGCTTTAGTTAAGAAAATGCATCATAAAATTGTAGCCTAAATTTAATTCTATTAGCGTCTTTTCACACTTTTATTGATAATTTATTTTAGACTAAAACATACTTAAAACAAGAGGTATTAGAAAAACAATCTTAGATAAGAGATCAGTATTAAAGCAGCAGCTGAGTCAGTCAATTATATTAAACATTATTAAGAGCTAAAGAAAAATATATTTGGCTTCTAAAAACCAATGGAATTTGATTAGATAATGTCATGAAGAATGAATGTCGCAAATGAAGTATTTCTGAGAGCCCGAAGAAATTTCCTATACTTTTCTATACTGTTTCTCTTGAGCATATAAATGCATGTAATCCTTCCACTGTAGGGCTGTTGCATTTTCAATATGGAAAATACTGAATCAGGGAATAGTCTCAATAATTCCCCATGAATGTCACTCAAATTAAATCAGATGCTGCAGATGCAAAAGCCAAATTAAGTTGGCTTGCATGCAAGTTTAAAAATCCCTATATAATGCAGGATTGTTGTTCAAATGAAAATTAATAGTGAATAAGTTTCTTTGCTACAAATATTTACATTCAACACGTGGGTGCCTGCAGCAGCTGGTGGTTTTAAAATGCTTTTGGCAGCGGGGTTATTATACACTGAATATTCATGAATATTCAAACTGGGCTTATAACATCAGGTAATTTCTGGGTGGAGGTAAAACCAGATTTATAGTATTTTTATGGCTATAGCTGCTTTATTTTATTTGGCACAAACTGGACTAGGTTGGGTTAAGAACAGTGAATTGCCCAAAGTCACATTGTCTGCATAGTATAAGACACATCTCCCCAGATTTATTCCAATACATTTAACTGCACAGTGAAAAACAAAAATACCTTGTAGAAGAAATGTAGAAGAAAATAAGGTATTTTGATATGGTACAGGGAATTTTGGTAAAATGAATTATTTAGGAAAGGAATTTTAGACAGAAAAAGTTACACTTTGCTTTTTCAGGATACTCCTCCATATCACCTATTCAGAGATTGCAAAATAAAGTACAAAATTTTATAAAATTGCTATACATTTTATAGCAATTTTATAGCATTTTATTTTATTTAAAATAAAAAATGCATTATTTCAAATTCCGAAATATCTAACAAGAAATAAATTAGAAATCATCAAACATTTTACACCATATTCCTCAAGCGATCTTGTGGCAACCTAATAAGTCTAGATTCCCAAGAACCCAAAAAATATGATTAAGACAGGACACAGGTTAATGTCATTGGCCCACAAACAACGGAGACTTCTACACTCACACAACTATCACTGTAGTAAAATAACTAATGAAAGACAGACTTTGTATCACTTCAATGATGCCTGGGTGATGTCATGGAGATGCTATAAGTCATTAGTAAAAAACAGTCCTCTGCTCTGAATGTAGTCGTTATTATTTTGCCAAGTATCTGGGATAGCATAGGAAAAAAACTTTGATTGCTTTAATTTCAATCAAGTCTTGTCTAGAAATGACTATAAAGTCCCTAGACTTGTTTATACACAATCTTTAATAGTAAATAGATTTAATTATGACCCATCTTAAATATATTTCGCATATTAATCAAAACTCCTATATTTTTAAATATAAGGAACTCATGAATTGGCCTCTTACAATTAAACTTACAGTAATTTATTTAGAAATTACTGAACATAGCAAAGGTGTGATCTTAATAAAATCTACCCCAAAAAGGTTTGAAATACCTCTTCATGCTATTCTTTAAAAAATACTTATTTACATTTTGCCTTTAGAGTTTAATTTGTATTATCCAAAACATAATAGCTTTCTTAAACAAACAAACAACCCTGAGTTGATGCAAACACACTTTAAAATTAGAGAAGACAGTACTAAGATACCACACCATCAGAGATGCTCCAACAATTCTATACTGAGGAGAGGAGGGCTAGTTAAAAATTGACCTTTTTCTACATATTTAATTTTATCTTTGCCTTCATGTCTCCTTGGGAGAAGTATTATTCTGCTTTGCTTGTAGAATGTGTTGCATCTAAAAAAATTCTAAAAATAGTAACTTCAGAATGAAAGCTCTTGAACAATCTTATCTATGGCATTACAAATATGATTTTCTATCTGCCTGAATAAGGTTTTAGGCAAGATTGGTCATGAGTGTACATGTTAGATTCAGTTCAGTCAATATAATGTACTGGTGAATAGGGAAGAAGAAAAGCATTATTTGGTTGGTTTCCAAAATGATACAAAGCGTACATCTGAAACTTTATTTTAAGATGGGATATTGAAAAAAGTGTGGTTGGTTTAAAATAAAGCAATCCAATTAATTCTAAGTAGGCAAAACTTCTGGAAGTGCGATATTGATGTATTGCTATCCTAAGAGGTGTTGAAAGTCTTACTGTTTGCTCAACATCTTCAGTCTTAAAACGCATTTTAAAGACTGGTGAAAAGAAATGTAATTATTAATTGTCATATGCGAGTGGCAATATCTCCCAGATTTTTAAGTGAGCTTTTTCTCCTGGTTTTATTTTTGCTCTCAGTGTGGCCTCTAAAGAGGGAGGAAAAGACAAGAAAGACTCAGCTATAAGCCAGGTCCATGAGGTATCTTAACAATTCAAAGTCCCAAATAAAAGAGACAGTTTAATAATGGTGTAGGTTAACATCATCAATACTTCTTGAGTGTGAGGTTTGCTCCCTGTTTATATACATCAGATTGCCCTACAGCTAATGGCAGGGTGTGATTTTCTCCTTGCAATTCCTTGATTAGGGTATTGTGGAAGAATTGCAACATATTGTGCAAGGCTGTAACCTGCCACTATGTATGACAGGCAGGCAGAAGACCAGTAGAGTGCATTCATGAACACCAATGAGCAGTCAGAAGATACAATAAAAATCAACCACTGTTCCAACTAGGAAACTGAGTATTCTGGATCAAGCAAATCCAAAAATGCTAGAGAATTCTTGGATGTTTGGCATTCAGACAAGTCAGCATCAATAACACACATAGAAATAAATCATATTTACTTACATTTCTTACATTTAAGAGAGAGAAAAAAATATGAAAGAAACAGACCTGAAAACATCTTGTCCAACAGCCCAAACCAAGATAAGCAGGAATTAAAACCAGACAAACAAGCAAGCAGAAAACAATATGCTAACCAAGGAAATCCCAAAAAGAAAAGCACACCTCCACCAATATTTGCAAGGCAAACTATATTAACAAGGAGCAAACCCTACACTCACACTGATGTTGTTATGTAGTTGAGTAATGAAACATCAGCAAGCAAACAACCAAGATCCAGAAATCAGAAATCAGCTTTCTTTCAACACGCTATTTAAAGCGCCCTTCTTTCTCCGCACTGGCTGTTGTCGCCGTGTTGATGATGTCAGCGATGCGGTTTAGTCGGGCGCGGTTTTGTCGTTTGCCCTTTTGTCGGGTCACATTATTTATTTGTGTGTCACTTTGTGACACAATTATGAAAAAGCAGAACTTTTGCTTCATCTAATTTCATATTTTGATAAAACAGTTTCTTTATGAAAGTCCCTCTTCTACATATAATTAAATGTCAGTTGATGTATTTTTGGTTGCTGCCTCCCTTTGGTTAGATTTCACAGTCAAAGTCCAGAGTTCAAAGTCACAACCAGTTCTTTTAGTTTAAATAATAGTAAAACAAATAAATCAGAATCTTGGTGTCGTTATTGGTCTCTGTTAAGACAATGGCAATAATAATAATATCATTGATCTACTATCTAGAATCTAGAATGTAGAAAGAACAGTTTTAGACAGACTCACAATAGGTCATCTCCATAATTCTGTATTCCAAAAGTATTTTGTTCTGATCAAATTGAGTGAACGGAATAGGACCGGATATGTAATTATTAAAATGGTGCTTTGCAGATACTACGATGCAAATGCATAGACATGTACATTACATAATGATGACTGAGCGTGTATATTCACTATGGGGAATATCTGAAGTGTGCTTATATGCTTCTCCCAACTGTAGAGCAATTGCACAGAATTTTTCCCACAAGACCCACCAACAGAACAATAATAAATGGAATAAATAAATGAAAAGAGACAGAACTGAGAGTGTTAGGTAAGCTCCCCGTTGGGAGAGCAAGTATGTTCAGAGAAGCGTTGTTAGAGTTGTGTTGGAGAACACACAAACCAGCACACAAAGACACTGCAGCCTTTTACTTTCGTGCAAATAGAGGTATCAGAGTCCATCAAACAGTCCAAGTCATACACGGATAAGACAGTCAGTCACCAATGTCTTTCAGTTAAGGGATAAGCCAAATAACATAATCCAGTATCATATAATCAGTTCGGTGCCCAAAGTTTGCTAGCAGTTGCAAAACTTACAATAGCTCACGGCACTTCCAGATCAGCCCAGCATCTAACAAACAGAGAGCTAACAGTCATTCTGGCTCCCTCTTATGCTCGATTGAGGAAAAACAGCAAGCAATCACATTTTACAGTATGATTTAAAGAAACAGATACAACATTTTACATGATTTATATATTGCCAACCCAACCGTTAGATTATATTCCTAACAGAGAGAATACATTTTAAAAAAAAAAAAAAACAGGAGGCTGCAAGAGATGCCAACTACTGCAACTTAAGCAATTTAAATCTTACTTTCCAAAGTAAGTACTGTATATTGTTTCTAAAAAATAATATATTTTCAAATAAACTAATAAATTGGCATCTTAACTATCAACATGCACATATAGCAAAAAAAGATGTGTCGAGCATCATCAGATTGGTGTGTCCTAGCAAGCCTTCATCAGCTAACTTTTCATGCCAGATCTATTTGCCAATGTCCTGACCCTGATGATCATTACCCAACATTGGGCTTGAATTTAGGCCATGAAAATTATGCTAAGCAAATAGCTGAGAGACTATCTTGGGTAATCAGAGGTAATAGGAGGGTAGTGCCCTACCATCATTAACTAAGAAACATCTTTGATTATAGAGTGAGAGAATTCAAATAAAAGCCTATTTGCTTGCACTGCAAACATACGGAATATAAACTTGTCCATACACTGATTTTGGCCCAGTGGAGATGATACAGAACAATTTTTAAGGACATTTCAATGTTTTTTTCTCCAAACTAAATCTAATAGCACTGTAATTAAGAAACATGGATCTACATTATAATTATTGAGTAGATTTAACATCATAGCATCCAGCTCAATCCTAATTCAAAATGTTGACCTTGACTGACACATTTTACTCTCAGTGGAGAAAGAATACTTAACACGAGATCTTAATAACTGATGTATAGCTTCTCTAAGACAGCTGAAATGCTTCAAAAAGAAAGATTAAGGGATACTGAGCTTCAAATGATTTTGAGTTTTTGCCATTATTTAATTCATTTCTCACCACAAGAATTTATATTCCAGGGTTACATCCATGTCTCCTGACCTCAAATGATTGTGGAAGATATTAGCAGAAATGGCCATTTATCAATTTAAAAACATCTCTCTCCACGTGGTGTGGGGAAAATAGAATCCTGTAGTCATACCTGATGTTATGTTACATTACATACATTACATACAGTATTTGGTGTTGGAGAAGACTACCAATAGCCAAGAAAAAAACCCCAAATAAATCATTGAACAAATCAACCCAGTGTTCTCATTCAAGACACATACTGTGTGACACTAATTTATCTGACACTAATGCAAAATCCTAGCTTTTTAGAGAATTCTGTAATGCTGGGAAAGATAGAAAAGAAAAGAAAATGACTGGTAGAAAGTGGATGGATTCTGTTACTGTGCCAATGCTGCACCATTGGAAGACCTAATGGACCAGGTTGGGGACAGATCATCCTGAAAAATATTTATCTGTGCAGCAAGTAAAGATTGGCACTGATTCTGTGGTAAATAATCAGACGACATATTTGTATGCCTTTGGTACAGAATTATGAGAAGAACCTTAGAACTTTCTTGAGGAAAAGATTTGCAATGGTAGACTAATAATAAGAAAAAAAATCAGAGTTCTCCAATCAAATCAGAAAGACTTATTACAATGAGGAAGAGGGATTGGGGGTGGTGGTGAAGGAATTGCAGACCTAGAGATCTGCCAAACATTGTAAAAATATACATTATCCTTTAGAAAATGTATTTACTTACATGATCAGCATTCCATTCTGATCAACTATCTTATATGTCTAAAAAAATCATAGCTTTTTAAAGGAAGCTTTAAGGATTGATAAGGGGGAAAGAATACTTCTGGAATTTTTTTCTTACCCTTTTCCACCAGAGGCTAGAAAAAGCATTTGTATTTTCTTCTGTGTAACAAAGTAACATTTTGCATCACTGTGCCTTTCTGTTTTTCCCTGTGTCTGTATCACTTGATATGTATATATATGCTGGGACTAAAAAGAAGACTATACACTCCACTGTAGCTTCTACAACTAAGTGGGAGGAGAAAATAGATTTGGCATGAAAAAGTTAGCAATTACCACTCCCCAATTATCTTTCCATAGCATTGGAGAATTTTTTTCCTAGATTCTTTTTCCTGAAGCCCTCAGCCTGATCTGCCTTTTAAAATTCAACCTTTTTCTTGCCAGCTTCTCTTAACATGTTACATTCAATCCCACTCTGTTCTGATTTTGTAGAGTAGTCCTCTAGCACAGATGAACAGAGATCTAAACCCCCTTGTACATAATTTTCCAACACTTTGTTGAATTGGGAAGAATAAATAAGAAATGGAACCATCTTTCTCATACAAAGGAGAAATGCATTGTAAAATTACAATGTCAGGACATGTACATACTTGGGAATACTCAAATAGCTCTGTATCTATTGTCTTATAGTCATTAGAATGCGATATATTGTGGGCTTGTATGTCACACCAAACCTCAAAATATTCAGCCACAATTTTGCCTCACCCATGTGATTAGCTTGTGGTTCAATATGTCATTTTTAATATAATTCTAGTACACTAAATAAAACAAGTAAAATATGATTACATATGGCAGTACTAGCTGAGTAATAAAGTTTCAAATATCATTGGAGAAACAAGGGAAAATATCTTGTTTCTCCATTGTGAGGAAACATTCTCCGTCAAGAAAACTGATATAGACACAATTCCCAAACTTTGAAAATCTTCCTTACCCCAACGTAAAGAAAGAAACAAAAAAACAAAAAAATCCAGCTCAATCCTAATTCAAAATGTTGACAGAAAACCATAACTGCAAATCAGGTATGGGTGTTTGCTTTCAATATATTTCTTTTAGCCAGCCCTCATATTTGAAAAAAAGCTTGAATTTTTAATAGATTTCAGATACTGGGATATAGCCATCAACAATGCAGTTTTATGTATACTCTACTGATAGATGAAGAATAATATGAATAATCCCACTGATAGTTCAATGTCACACCAAATCCAGAACATTGGAGTGATTTACCTGAAAACGAGTGAGCATGCTATGTGAAAATATCTATGGATCCATTTTTGAAGAACTGCCTTGCTTTCCACCATATGTAGATTTATATTGGGGGGGGGGGTTCCTTAACTGTCTCAAAATTATGATAATTGCATTTTGATAAAACACAACCATACATAATCACTATTGTTCAGATGACAGAAATACTGGGAATGAGATCCGAACCTTAGGATCTGATGAAAGAAAGAGATCTTATTCTTCAACAAAGAGTTGATTTTAAAATGTCAGCAGGAAGCTCATGTTATTTCATTTTCTGTTCTGTTCCACTGAAATCTGGTGCTGCTTTGAAACGAACTCCTACTGATTTGAAAATGGTTTCAATGGATGATTTGCCTTCCAAGTTAGCAACTGTGTTTGAGAACATTCCAAGCAAAAGTATCATTTTTTATTAAAAACAATAATTTTATTATTGCAGGTGGGGCCATTAATGCTGGTATAATATGACACTAGAAAAGCTCTTGAAAATAGCTTTGCTTTGGGATATAGTATTCCAGGATTAAAGAGTTCAACAATATTATAAAAATAGCATCCATCTTAATTCAGGAGAATGAACTGTATTTTTCTGCTCCTTTTGGGAATGATCTTATGTGAAATATAATTGCATAAAACCTTGTCCTTAAAAAAACAAACAAAGAAGAAACACAAACAGTTGCAATAGTGAACAGGATAATGGCTGTGTATCCTCATACAACTAATCACAGATACTTCTGCCCCTGTTTTTCTCTCTGTGAATGAACCTATACAATTTCTTTCAGTTGTTAGGAAGAAAATCAGCTTGATAGTTAAAATATTGGGGTGTGAGGAGTCAAATAGGAAAGGAAAAAAAATGAAAATAAAAAGGTCAGCAGGTAACATTGAATCTAGAGGACCCTGGACTAGGGAAATCTATCCTATGTTGTCTTTCTCTTAAATAGAGCATGAAATGGATGAACAATCAGGAAAATGGTACAGAAGAAATTGTCTCAAAGATAATGTCTATGGAGATTCTCAGTCATCCAAGTCATGGTTGTCCCAAAGATGCTTTTTCTAGAGGAACTGGACTTACTTTGTCCGGTTTCCATATTATATTTGAAGATATTTCGTTTCTTGTCCAGGAAGAACTGAAGAAGCTTGAATGTTTTCAAAGAAAAACCAGAAAGTCCAGTTGCCTCTTGAAAAAGTACCTTTGGGTCCCAAAGATAATGTTTTCAATCCTCTTGATATAATAAGGAAATTTAATGAATTCTTAGCATCCTCTGTAAAGATTCACCATGGTGGAAGATGTCACAACTCTCCATTTTTGCAGCAGCTGGAAGGTTAAAGCTTGACCAGTCCTGCTATTATCTAGTACAATAGCTGCCTACATATAATCTATCAAACAGCTTGTACATGCTCCCAAATGCAGGCTTTTTTAAACCACAGAGTTGTTGCTACAACTTTCATTGTTTTCTTAAGTCCTCCTTGCCTTGCGTAAATAGCTGGGCTGTGAATCCCATGCAGATCATGCAGGAGGAATGAATCTGCATGTAGGCCCCTGCACTTGACAAAAGGATGCAAAAGGGGAAGGCAGGTTGCTCCAAACCTGGGCTACTTGATGATAACCACACTGAAAGAATGCAAAAGATCATGAAAAAAATAATTAGCAATGGTCAGCTTGCAGACCAAAGTTTGTATTTATGCTGAGACTTTAGTTGCTGCTTATGTTTGGCTTCATGAACTGAAGCTGGATAAAGTTTTAGGGTTTTTTTTCCTCATATGAAAAATAATAATAATGTTACATACACAGTTCTTCAGATCTTGCAGTGTAGCACACATAGAGATATTTGTTTTAGCTACCCCAATCTTTTCTCTAGAATTGAGATTAAGCTACAAAATACGTAAAATGTATATTGCCTGAATGTTTTTGCATACAATGCATAAACATACAAACATACACACATAGACATAATGATTTCTATTATTTTAATTAGGACATAATTATATTTGGCGAGCAAAGAAAGCTTTCTTCTTTTATATCCTTTTTAATACCAAAATGTTACTCTATGCCTCATGCTTTTTTTAAAAAAAAAAACTCAACTCATGTCAATTTGAGGGCACTCAAGGGGGTTTGGGTTTTGTTTAAAGAAATTGAAAAAGTAAAATGGCTGGGAGTCCACATTTCTTAAAGTTGTCTGGTTGAGAAATGCTGGTTTTGAAGATGATTACAAACGAGGAAATGGTTCGCTTTCTATTCTCCATGTACAGTGGTTATGATCTGAAACAGAGCATCATATTCTTACTTTGGAATAAGGACACCAGTATGATACACTTGATTTCAACCCCAAGGTCAAGAAGTGGCACATACCTTTACATTTGTCCTTAGAATGCAGCCTGTAACAATGAGATTGAGACATAAGTTAATTGTGACTTCTTATTTTTTTTTAAATGGTTTGTTTACACATAATATGTTGATTAAATTGCTAGGTTTGCATAAATAAACCATGGTTTATATAACCACAACAGCTGGGATAACAGAAGTCACAAGGTAGTTTGACATGTTTTGGTTTGGGATATTGCCTGAAATTAGCCAAAGAGCATAATGTTAGAAAAAACTTTGGAAATAAAGGTAACTGAGTAAGCATTGGCCAAAAGTAGTGACATGAAACACATGGCTTTGTTTAGAGGCAATAATGCGTAGACTGGGGAATAGCTGGGAATATGAGTGTTTTTCCCCAGAAAGTATCTTTTCCTGGATCTTCCTTATGCTACCTGGTTTAGGCTCTCTCTTTTCTATTTACACAAATAACACAGTTGGTGGGAAAAGCCACAGTGCTACATTCTTGCCAGATACATTAGGGAAAGCTGTCACCTTTAATGAGGACTTTTTCAGTGAAAGTCCAATTTGTGCCAAATAGTGAAATGTGTAGAGCAGTGGTGTCAAACTCACGGGCCGTGGGTTGGATACATCATGTGCTGGCCACGCTCACCTCCAGTTTAACAAAGGGGGAAAATATAACACATGATGACAATGTGACAATGCGAGTTTGACACCCTTGATGTAGAATTAATGCCACTACCTTCCCAATGTAATATCTGCTATATGTATAAAGATTGAACATAAATTTTTGAAATGTTGAATTAGTGGACAACAAGTTGCTTATTTAATGAAAATGCTCTAAATAGAGTTGCTAGAAATGTACTAATTATAGCACTATGCTCAGATGGGAAATTAAAATAACAGATATATAGCTAGAAACAGAAATCTCCATAGATATCCAAGTGAAAAAAATATAAACAGGGAGGGGTTTATGCTATCTGATCTTGAGATTTGTAGATTTCCAAGGGGTTTTGATTAGAGCTGCTTTTCCTTTGAATCTATTTCTCAAAACCAAATAACATTTGCTAAGTTCTTGAATTAATTTCCAGAACTATTCTGTGGCCATATTATCTGACAATATTGTATTGTTGTAATCTCTAATTATTATCTGGAATGAATGTCCAAGTCAAACTAACTGAGCTTACATTACATAAATTATGAGCTATTGTCTATATGATGCATTGTAGTTATCACAATTTCTAATTGCAAATTCTAATTATATGCAATATTTCAAAATACATTTACTGCAGAGGTGGTATTCAGCAGGTTCTGACCAGTTCTGGAGAACTGGTAGCGGAAATTTTGAGTAGATCAGAGAACCGGTAAATACCACCTCTGACTTGCCCCGCCCCCATCTATTCTCTGCCTCCCGAGTCCCAGCTGATTGGGAGGAAATGTGGATTTTGCAGTAACCTTTCCCTGGAGTCAGGTGGGAATGGAGATTTTACAGTATCCTTCCCCTGCTATGCCCAACAAGCTACGCCAAACCCAACAAGCCATGCCCACAGAAGCGGTAGTAAAAAAATTTTTAATCCCACTACTGATTTACGGATAATTTTGCAGAAAATTAGAGACCGTTTTTTCAGACTGCAACTGTATTTAGTTTTTTGGCAGAGGGAGAAAAATCTGATACAGAGGAAATCAAATTCAAAACATTTGGTTCAAGTGATACTGAGGATACACTTCATATGTGAAAGACATGACCGGGTCCCAAAATCACAAGAGAGTAAAATAATTGCCAGATTGCCCAATCTCAAAACTACCACATTACATAATGAAATGTAAGTAATGCAATTATTAAATTGAAACTAAATTATTACATAAATAACAATCTACTTGGATTAGATTGGAGAAACAAGCAAAACAAAAAACCAGGAGCAACAAATTAATAGTCACTGTTGGGAACTGAATTTGAGACAAGATGTCAATGACAACAAAAAATAAAAATGCAGTTCCACAATTCTATCTTAAATATTTAGGACACCTTCCATTGTTTTCAGTGAAAAGACTTTCTCTGGAAGTATGCCTGAGTTAAAGCTAAGAATTGCAGGCTTTAGTCACTGCTATCGATGCTATTATACATAATGATATTGTTTCTAGAAAAGGATCTTTCTAGACCTGGGTTAGCCTTGAGATTTTAAATGATAGCTTTAGAAATGCTGAGGTTTAGCTAATCCTTTAGAAACCTAGTAAAAATATTTTTAGCAAAGAAAAGAGGCTATCAGCTGATGTTTCACTCCCTCTCTTTCTCTTTTTCTCTCCTCACATGTTCATATGTTGCACAAATAATTCATACATTAAAAAAAATGATCCAAGCTTTAAGACTCTAGAGAAACAATACAAAAAGAAACAACTAAAAGGAACATTTGGAAAAGAAACGACTGCCTACATAAATGCTGGAAACATCCACATGTTTGTTTTTTCATATACATAAACATTCAACATTTATACTCATTTTAAAGAATTATGTCACTTCTGGCATCTGAAAGCAACTCCGTGAAATGTTCAAGACCGAGTTTTATAAAAATGGCTCTGGTACATTCCAAACCAATTTTTAAGATGTTTTTAGATGTGAATCAACAGGCCTATTTATTTCCTTGATTTGATTGGGAATTTTCCAATTTTCCATAACTGGTTTGAATGCCAAACCTACAAATGGCATTCCCTACTTGTCCAGATTTGTTCCTTTCACCGTAAAATCAAATGGTTGCCCTTGTATGTGGGCTACGTTATTTTCAAATAAGAGTAACACATGGTTGAATAATGGTTCTCATTCACAATAGCTTTTCCTATCTAATGAAACTTGCAGGAATATTGTTATTTTATATGGTTGGAACCAGTGGTGGGTTGCAGGCGGTATGCCCCAGTACAGGCATTCCAGAGCCTGCCTGGAGCACCAGATACTGTTCCGTTCCGATGCTCTGGAGGGCCCACCCGCTCGCCCGCGCTCCTTACCTGTCTTTAAACTTTTTGGTCCTTTCGCGCATGCACATGCGCATGACGCATACAGCGCCTGCGCAGCACTCTGCCGAGCAGCTGGAGCATCGTAGAGGCTTGCAGAGGAATTGCTGGATGGCAAAACACCACATGCGTTCATGTAGAGGACTCCGGGCCCCGTTGCAACCGTACAGGTTGCAACGGGATCCGGAACTCACCACTGGTTGGAACTGTGGTGTATTAACCATTAAGCAAACTAAGCACGTGCTTATGGCACCAGGCCCAAGGGGGCACCATAATGTTGAGAAAGAAAAAAACCCAATGAAGATTTGTACAGTGTGTATAAAGGAAGGGGGCACCAAGATTTGTCAGTACTTAGGGCATCAGTGAGCCTTAATCTGCCACTGGGTTGGAAGGAGCTGCTGGTTCTTTCTTTTTTTCCCCACTTGCAAGTGTTCAAAAATATGAACCTTTGCTTTCACTTCCAAACGGTATAATCCCACTAAAGCTTTTTTTTCCTTCATATAATAGTTCTGCATCTCTAATAATCAAGCTTGGAAAGTCACTTGTGTGGCATGTGATGCAGGCAGTGTGTGATTCAGAAGGTCAGGCATTGCCACAATATCTCTGCTGTTATTTTTGGACTTCCATATGTTATGCTTGGACCCAAATCCATGGCATTTGGTTTCAGGTTTTCTTCCCCTCTTGGATTTGGCTTTTAAGAATAGGAAAACATATTTAAGCAAAATCCAACTGTTGGAAGAAATGTCCTTCTAGGTTCAGTTCCAAGCGGGGGGAAACAGACTGGAAACATGGAAGCTGCTTGGAAAGATGGTTTAATGATGAACAGGATCACATGGCTTGAGTTCCTGAACAGAAAAGGGGGATTACATGCTTCAAGATGTTAGCTGAAGAAGAGGCAGAGATGCTGAAAGTCCCTGGTTTTATGCCCTCTCTGGGCTTTGAACCTTGTATTCTGATTGGTTGTCAGGCTCCCATGGGGCCATGCAGGGGCAACTCTGTAGGCTGTGTTTTGAGTCCAAGTTTGGTTGAGCATTGCTTCTTCCCAGGTACCCTGTGGTGAAATGGGTAACGGGCTAATACTATCATGCCTTAATCCCATCACCCTGAAGCTGAAGGGGGTATTTGTTATGTAGAATAGACTGGCTCAGGTCTTTTAATGGCCCATTGACAAAGGTGGGGGGTGTTAAGAGGGAGACTGTTTCCTGCCTAAAAACATGTTTCTCCATTTTTTATCTAGGAAATATAATATTCCGCCTTTTCAATATTTCCCAGGATATTTCATTTTTCAGGGAGAGGGGTGGGTTTTAACTTCCTACACAATGAAGTGTAATTTTCAGAGCAATTTAGTATCAGTGTTGGTTTCAAGCTGGAAATAGACTGTTCTTCTCTAATTTTAAAGGATTTCAGCAGCTGATCCTAAAAATATTGGTTCTAAATTATTGCACAGAGGTGGAAATGGCTGGGGAGAGGTGAGAAATTAAATGAGTATTAACCTCAGAATGATTACCAAACAATCATTATGTCTTTCTTGCACATAATTAAAGTTTAAACCCAATGAAGTAAAAAAAAAATCATCTACTGAGTTGTTATGATATTGCTGTCTACTTTTTTTTTGCTAGTTTTTCCATTACAGTGATTTTCTAGCATATTTGTCACTGTATGGAAATTCTCAGACCTTTTCCTGTTTATCCAAGTCTGTCTACCTGTCTCATTAGCTGTCTGGCTGCAACTAGTAACAAATCCATCAACTGTTTTTAATGTTTAGTTGTTTTTGTTGTTTGGATTATCAAAAGGAAAAAAAAAACAGAAAAGAAATGAACCAACCAAATAAACAAACAAAACCTTTCTGCGAAGTCAATTTAAGATTTAATATAATCTAAGCTATTATTTATACTTTTAAAATGAATAATTAAATCCAAGAAGATTAATCCACTTAATTACGGTAGCTTTAGATATGTAGCATAATTAAACAAAGTTGTGTGTGCGTGCGTGTGCATTCTATTGTGTTGTTGATTATTAATAAATTTAAAATCAAATGCCACAAGTAAGAGTAATGGACTTTATCCTTCAAACACCACCTTCTCCCGTTTTGTGTCTATTTGTGGAGTGGATTTATCATCCAACTAAAAAAAGTGTCACTTTTTTGACGTTAACTTGAAAGATCTTAGGTTACAAAAAAGGCAAGCTAATTAGGAATGAGGATTGCTACCTGGATTAAAAAATGTCTTTTTGAACCTCCGCATATAATTTGAAAACCTTCTGGCTACTCTGGCTGTAACTCCAAAGCATAAACATTATGGGAATGAAAAAATGCTACTGTTGTACAAAAAAACAGCAGCAATATATTTAATAGTCTTATTTAAAATTATACCAGGCTTCCACAACCTGGTAAAAATCTTCAGAATATTTGTGCTGTAAGATGTGTCTCTGAGCCACATCTTACTGGAATTTGTAAGCTAACCCGTTGAAGTTCATGAGAATCATTTTTTTAATCATTTCAATGTCAAGAGAAAAGTTCGTTTTGTAGTCTTTGAGTTGCCTGGATATGGTTGAAGAAACTGTGTGGGACAGCAAATGGAATCATTCCAAAGCTGGATACACACACAAATCTGAATCTGTAGCCTTGAGTCGAAAGATTAAAAAAAAATACTGAAAGATGAAGACAAGTTAATGAAGAAAGTAGCATGAACAGCAGAAGATAGCAGACTGAAGGAACCTCCTTACTTCCCATTGTAGTCCAAGGTTTATCATTTACATCCAAGTAGCAAAGAACATATATTTAGGTATAGATGTGCATTTGTCTAGAGCCAAGATGGAGTTCAGGAATAGAAATAATCAGTTATTTAATGTAAGAACATCTGAGCATATGCAAAAGTATCTGTTCTAATAAAGTTCCTCTGTGGCACTGTCATACTCTACTGCAGTGATGGGCAACCTTTTTGGCGTGGTGTGTCAAAAATCAGCAAAAAATCAAGCATAACTCACGTTGTGTGTCACTTCGACAAAAACATAATTTTGCGCAATTTATAGTTTAAACTACAAAAATGTATAATTGCAATATATAATTGTATTTAATAAACCAAAAACAAATTATTTAACATACCTGCTTAGTAACTTCTTTCATCCTCACTTTTTTCCAAGAGCTGGGAATGATTAGTTTCAAAATGTCTATTTATATTCCACGTTCTGCTTACTAACGTTTCAGTACATAGAACGCAAAATGATCTGCCATTTTTTTCTATAATGCCATACATCTCGCTCCATGTCTCTTGAAAGGGTTGGCCACTGCCACTACCACTCCCTTTACTTAACCTTTGTTTTTTGTTTTTTGGGTGCTCCATCAGTGGGCCAGTGACAGCAGATAGAATTATAGATAGCCAATTAGGGGTTAACTAGTCTAACAAGCTAACACAACCTCCCCCTCACTTATCTCAGTTATTGTGGGCAATTACAAGTCCATGGCACCCCAATAGTTGCTGCTAATGGCGCTCACAGTTCCCATTGGCACTCTGCTGTTCCCTGCTGTGGTGCGGTCGTAACCGACAGTCCCAGGAGTAGACTCTCTGTGCCGGCCTGACTGGAGAGAGGCGCGCACTGTTCCCGCGCTCCTCTCCTGCAGGTCCTCCCTCGCCGTGCTGATGACATGTGTGCGCATGGCACGCACGCCTTATCAGCAGCCCCTGCGCTCAGAAAGGGGCGGCGGTGATACAGTAAGTGAGTGTGGGCGGGGGAGATCACACGTCCCGCCCCCCCCATTCCTCCAGCACAGATTCTTTCATCCTCGGCGGCCGTGCAGGAGCCGAGGATGAATCGCATGAAATCCTGTGCGTGTCACCCCAAATGGCTACGTGTGTCAGCACTGACACGCGTGTCATAGGTTCGCCATCACTGCTCTACTGCTACTGTATGTGAAAAATCAGGTTCTTCTGAATGAAAACCAGCTGATCCCTTCTTTCCATTTGTAAAGGTCTTCTGCATATTGTTCAGATTTTTCCATTTCAAATATTGTTTATAACTAAACCAAGTCTTAGTTCTGAACAAGTGAACAGATACCTGGCTGGAGGAATCAAGATCAACTTTTGTTTTAGCCTCAATGTCTGATGTAGCCCTGGACAAAGATTTAAAACCAGGAGTGTTCAGCATTGTCAATACTGCCATACTGGTTGGCAAATTCTGAGACTTGAAGTCCACAAGTCTTAAAGTTGCCAAGTTTGAACACCCCTGATTTAAACAGTTCTGTGAGCTCTGTTTTGTGCTTACCTCTTTTCGGCATGTAATATATTTCTTTTTATCAATTGGCAACTTTGATTATGAAAGAATGCAGTTGAGAAAAAGTTTCCTCATTGATTTAGACAAAACAGAATGGTGTTTCTTCTGTGTCTGTGATATTCTGCTGTGGCTCTTCCTAAAAGCTTAGAACAGTAAAGCAAGATGCCAATCCTGCTTATATCACTTTGGGAAAACAAAAGCTCTTACAGCTGCCTTATTGACTGGGCAGTGACTATTCAGAGATAATAACTTGAAAAGATCTCCTGTTAAGTCATTGGCGATAAAAGAATTGCTTCCTCTTTTCCACAGCCCATGGGTTGTCTTGCAACTCCAAGCTCCAAAGAAAAATATAAATATGTCCTTTACAAAAAATGCAGCATTCTGCTGTCCAGCTAAATTTTGTTAATTCTCATTATAATCGAATTTGAGCAGCTTAATTGGCAGTTTAACCCCCCTCCTTCCAATATCCTTTTTTCCAATAATATCAAGAAATTTGAAATTGCATTAACTTTGTCCCCGTTTTTATGTACCGTAATAGTAGTAAGTATGCAAGTGTTCCATTTCAAATACTACCATGGCCATAACCAGAAAGTTATACTATTACATATTCAACAAGTTAAATGTTTTATTAAATGAAGAATCATATCAATCATGGCATACAGCAAAAAAAAAAAAAAAAAAAAGAGATTACTTTTCAACTCAAAAGACAGGGTGATATCAGATTTATAATGTTGGATCAATGCTATGTGTTTGTTTACTCTGGTTTTATTCATACAATGGTAAGATTGATAAATATTTTGATCAAGTTTAATTATGTGTTGATTAATGGGATAAACAGATTTTCTCAATATAGTATATGTATTCTGTTTTTTTCTACTTTACTATGTGTCTGGGTTCCCCCACCCCCATGTCTTTAGTATATAGAGATTTGGGAAAGTTTTATAAAACATAAACAGACAATGTCTTGTTTTCTTCTTGAATTCCTGTTCTTCCAAATCTAGTTTCTTAAATAGGCAATAATTTGATACAATTTTTGATTATGTATGTTGGATCATATCAATATGGAAACTTGGAAACATTTCTCCCTGCACTCATTTTCTATTGTGCAGATTAGCAAACAAATAAACATTGTGCAAATTTAGTACCATGCTTATATTTTCATAAGGTACTTGGAATCATGAATATATATTTATTTGTAAAAATGAGTCTGTAAGAATTCTATCTACACTGATAGGACACATTTAAGTGTCTGATGTATTTTCCTATATATTGAGTATTTTTTTAATATAATATAAAATATGGTATATTTTAGTTTTCTGCCTCTGGAATCTGAGGGCTGCAAGCAGAATGTGATAGACAACATCATGAAATGAGGTAGGGACAAGGAAGTAAACAGTAAAAAGATGGTGGCCATGAAGTTTCAGTCAAAACTCTTGTATATGTGTCAGAGATTTTTTTAAAAAAGGCAAAGACTTGATTGATTGTTCCATAGATTGTTCCATTGCCTTTTTTGTTTGAGCCCTCAATTTTGATCATAATTCATGACAGTCATAAACTGAGTCACCACATGACCAGACCCGATTTTACGACCCTTGTTGCCAAAATCATTATGTGAACATTACAGTCATTAAGCAAACACCACCATTCTTAAGTAAACTCATTGTTCATTATGGGTTTTGCCAGAAATTAAAACTAAACACCATTTTTTGGCAAAAATGTAAATTGTGGTCTCATGATTGGGGGATGCTACAAATAGCCATAAATGCAATCCATTTGGGTGCAGTCATATAACTGGAGAGGTGCACATCAGAACTTTGAATCTGGGCCACAAGTAGCTTTCTCAGCTTTCTCTTACTCATCACTTGAACAGTCGCCAACCTGGTTCCTTTGTTCCTCATCTCTAAGCCAACCAAAAGCCTTTTACAGGCCAGCATGTAGTTTACATGTAGATCTAAGAAATCAGAGCAGAATGTCCCTTAAAGTGCTATTATTATGCAAATTATACGATAGTTTTTATTAGCCACTTGGGTGATAACCACTGCCTCTCAGACTTCAACATTTTCTGGAAATTGAACCTTGAACCTGGAAACAGATGTCCCAAGTCAATTATCTGTAACTTGGAATGACCCACGAATAAGATCTTAGACATTTTTTTTTACTATTATTTATTAGGTTTTCCTCTTATCTTCCATATCTGGTCTTCAAACCCTTAGGAAGAGAAGATCTATCATCACAAAACCAAGAGAGAATTCACAAATTTTCTTCCTTTTTTGGTGGCCTTTTCCCTAATCTACATATCAACTGCATCTATATCCCTTCCATTACTTTGTCCCATCAGAATAAACCTTACCTAATTTATTGTCCAGGATAAATATAGGCAAGGTACAAAATTGCTAGGCAAACATCTGGTACTTTCTTAGTTTAGCCAGGCAATGGGTACACCGCCTCATTGGTATTTATAGGACATAATTATTTTGTAATTTCTTTTCCGCTGTGGTCATTGGAAAAGCAGGAAACATTTTGGAATTAAGAGGAAAGAAAAACAAACAGCAACATTAGCAGTAGTAGTGGTTCTTGTATGACGCTACCATAGATATTCGTAAGCATGTAATATTCTATATCCATTCTTCATCAAGCTGTTGCCCTGAAAACAGGTTGGACTTCCCAAAATCTTTGGATAGCATTGTGGTTTGACTATTTTGTTCAGGGATGAGGAATGTGGAAGAGAGAGGGGTCTGTGGAAAGGGAAGCAAATAGATTTCACAGGGATTTTTTTTTTAGGGAGATACAATGGGAAAATTGGAGAGAGTGCCATCCACGACATAGCTTAATGTGCGAAATAATCTGATGGATATCAATATATCTCATTCAAGCTGTGGTCAACCTTGAAATGGCTGAAACAGCTGTGCAGTATCTTATCCAGGTCTGAACCAACCTAGCTATTGTGGTTCCTGTGGGAGGAAACGGAAATGGGGTGTGGAGACCATGTTTAAGCTAAGGAACATTTTCTGTCCCCTAAAATATATGCTAGCAGATGTCAGATGTGTGTTCTTTCTGCATATAGCAGGAGCTGAATACTGTGCCTTGGGTGGTCTCCAAGGTCTAAGTTACCACCAGATCCTGTTTAGTAATGTAGTCCTAAACTGCATCACTGGGTCAAACTGTGAATGATTCTCTCATGAGCAGTTTGACCCATCCATAAGCTAATAATCAATGAAACTATTTCACATTGATTCAAGATTTCCAAGCATAAAATGCCTCTGCTCAGTTATTAGTGAAATACAAACCCCGATGGGACAACAACAGCTGTTTTAGCATTGCAGAAATCAAAAGGAAGTTATATTATACATCATGTCCACAACATGGAAGAGAGGAGGAAGAAAAGTTATTATGTTTAGTTGGAAATAGATCAACAGCTGAAAGAAACTGCCTGTGTTAAAGAACATTGAGTGCGGGTGGGCTAGTGGGAGCTGTGGGTGAGTCGGTGAGGACCACAGTTGGACCAGTAGTTGCTTTTGAGCATGGTAGGAGGTAGAGGCTGCAAGCAGGCCAGCTGTAGTCATAGACAGACCAGCAAGGACTACAGGTGGGCACTACAGATCATGGGTGGGCCAGTGAAGGCTTCTACAAAGCTATGTGTGCTATGGAGTATGAAACCCATGTGAGGTCTTTGGAAGGCTCAATCCATTGAGGAGACATTGAGTCTCTAATCCATTGAGGAGACATTGAGTCTCCAAAGGATTTCCATACGTGTTGAATCAAAAGCCTATTTAAAGTCAACAAAGGTCGTATGCAAAGCTGCTTTAGATAACTGAGTTTTATTTTTCAAACAGATAGCAAAGCTCTAAGCCCTAATCCAGACCGGATCCACCTGATCTAAAGCCTACCTCCCCCTTATGTCCCAAAAAAATATCCCCCTCCAGCCAGCCTAGCAGCTTACAGTAGAAATATTTGTACTGCACTGCTCTGTGCTGTATAATTGCCCTGCCAGCCCACTAAATATTATTAGCAAGCTCTGTAGCTTGCTAATACGGTAATGTTTCGTAGGTTGACAGGGCACTAGTTAACTAATTCATTTTTCCTGTCCCTCTTGAATGTATGGATAATTATGGCCAAGTCCCACTCTTTAGGGAAAGAAGGTGATTTATCAGTATAAGTAAATAGTGAGCACAAGTTTGGTGCCCACCTGTAAAAGTGATTTTACATTAATTTGGAATGGATAAAGTCTTCCCTTGGGGCCTTTCTCATTTTTTTTGTTTCCCTGCCTAATTAGTTGATTTATTCTCCAAATATTGCCTGAGAGTCAACCAGGCAGCTGTTTTTCTTTTAATTCCAGCCCATGGAAATAAGGGTTTCTCTAGCATAGAGTGGAAATGTTGCTAGGATGTGACCATGTTCACAAGGAAGAGTGAATGTTCATTGCCACTGTTGCAATTCTCCCGAATTTACTATTGCTGAGGTTTTTAAGCACTAAACAGCTGCAGTGATTCACTTAGCAGCCGTGGCAAAAATGGCATGATACTGGGCACAACTCACTTAACAACTACCTTGCTTAAAAAAGGAAATAATTGTGGATGTGAGTTGAACATTCCCTATAAGAGAGATGATTCTTGGGTATTACCGTGGGAACTGAGGAAGATAGTTGTTAAACAAAAACTAGACTCTAAACAGCCAAGGCTTGGGAGGAAAGTAACAATAAGGAGAGTAATCTGATATATTTCAATTGGGCTTTGTATGACCTTACCGGGAAGAATGTGATTCTACGTTAAGCTCTTTTTTTGTGTGTTGTTTCCTTTGCACCCTCCACTTTTTGTATTCTGCCTTTTGTGCATAGAAGCCACAGAGGCGATCCAACAGCTGTGGAAAAGGAGAAAACAGGCCCCGCACCAGCTGTACAGACTGAAAGGGTGTCTGTAATCCTTAGGAGTGTGGAATGCAGTTTTTCTCAAGGGAAAAATTACCTTCGTAAGACAGTTGGAATTCCATTCTGACCTGAATCTTCTGTCAAGGATACTTTGCAAACTTTTATCTGCAGAAGCATTTAATTTCTTCAAAAGCAGGGTAACTGTTCGAACAGGTTCCGTAAACACCCTGCTGGATTACCACAGGTCGGTGTTCATAATGCACTGGGAATTAAAAACAATGCAGATCTTCCTATGATGTGCCTTGTTTTGATGAAAGCTGAAATGACTCACCTGCTTGAAGCTGTGCTGCGGAATAGTGTGGCTCCTTCAGTTGTTGTTTTTTTCTAGAGTAAAGTGAAGTTCATCCAACCGGAATTAATTGCCAGTTGTGGTTTTCTGCAGCTGTACAATGTGGGCATCAACATTTCTGCTGGCTATCAGGAGTGCTCGTCCGGGCTGCATGGCAATCCAAAATGTCTTGCTGAAGCAAACCCTTCTGCCTCTTTGACTCGACAAAAAGACCTACATTACCGTTGTATAACACAAAACCTTTGATAAAGGCAAATTCAAATCACCGTAAGCAAGCTTATTAAACATAAATATCTGGGTAGACAAGGCCCATTTTATAGCTCTCAAATTGAATAGGGCTACTCATAACCTGACTTGGTTTTAAGACTGCACTTCTGCACTGCTCCATCCATAGTGGTATTCTCTTCCTCTATTCCTTTACAGCTGTGGCTTGATTTTTTGTGCTTCTTCAGTGCAGCGTGGAAAGCTCACCTCTCCTTCTAGCTACTGTATACAGCCTTTCCTTTTCCTTTACTATATTTGGATTGATTTGCTAATAAAATTTTAAAATACCATCTTCCATTGGAGTTACATTAGGAAGGGAAGCTCTTCCTTCTGATGCCCATGATGCAAATTCACATACATTGGAGAAGGGAACCTAGACATTAAATTATATAAATTAGAATTGGAAGGAAAAAAATGCATTGGTGTTGAGGTATGAAGCCAATAACAAGTTTCTCACTAGGCCTGTATATATAAGAATTTATCTTATTCCTGATAAAAAGGTAGGCTAAATGCTGTGGGACCTGCAGGAGTGGGGAAAAAAATCAAGGGTGCAAGCCAAATGCTGTCCCTTTTATTATATATCACAAAAGGGCATGGCTTCAAACAGTTTTCTGTCACCCCTACTTCCCACCTCCAAATGGACACCCTGGTCTGACCACAGAAAGCACAGAGAATGCACCACCCTTAGCAGAGACATTACTTCTAAATCATAGAATGATAAGGCTGGAAGGGACTTTAGAGGTCTTCTAATCGAACCTCCTGCCCAAGGCAAAAGTTCTTATGTCATCCTGAACAAAGATTTGTCCACTCTTTTCTTCTCTGGTAGTTGTCTGCATTTAGAAGTAATGTATCTCTTAAGGACGGTTATATGCAATGTAATTCCTATTTCATATTTTGTCCTCTAGCAAATCTACCAAAGACAAATAATTACACCAATTCAACTATGTTTTCTTAATAATACAGCCATCCTGTATTTGCTTTAGGATGTTTGTGAATAAGGGATTGCAAATATATAGTAATGTTTGTTTGTCCCTCCAGCTCTTTTGTGGCTGTCATAGAGTTCTTGTCTTTTCTCCCTCAAGGAAACTTCAGCATAAGGCCTAAATTGTAATGAGTTTTCCAGTGCAGCTATTTTACCTTTCATCCCTTAGATGTATTTTTTCTACAAGATGAAATGCCTGGCCTTTTAGATCGGACTATAGTCAGTTAGCAGCAGATTAGTAGTAATTTTATTAACTGCAAAACCTTCCGGTTTTATTTGGATGAATCTGCCTCGTTTTTCATTCCCACATCTGTTCAGCAGCTGCAGGCACACCATTCCCAAGGGGTTGGCCTAATTTGTAGAATTACAAGGGTTGTGCCTGGCAATAGAAAAGGTCTATTAGTGCTGCTCATGTTAAAAATTGTAAACTTGATGCCTTCCACATGCTTCTGTTTTATTTTCATTAGTTTGTACATGCTGGATCCATAATTAACCTTTCAGAGTCATTTCTCAGAGTACATAATTCAGTTATTCAATAAGCACTTCCAGTTGTTTTAATGCTTTTGAATGAATGATTTGAATAGTGTGAGATTGATTCTTCCAAAAACTTTGATGTCATATTTTCATTAGTTTAAATTCAAGTTTTGTTCAAGCATTTACATATTTAATAAACGTTCAGTGGAGTATGTTCAGCGATGCATTGTAGCATCAGAGTCCAGTTCTGTCTTATCCCGCTCGTTAACTCTGTACATTCAAGGGCTCTGAATGCTGAATAGGGAGACTTGTCCTAACCTGAGCATTGTCCAAATCTGTGGACTTTAGTTCTCAATCTCTTCAGTAATGGTATTTTTTAATGTATTTGTATACTATTCAATCTGCCAGGGCTCTGCTGATTTATACCCATAATTCAACAATTCAAATGTTGATGCAAAAATAGTAAGACAACCAAAACATCCACTGTAATTACATAGAAAAATGAATTAACATCAACCATAATAATAATGCAATTGGAATGTATGATGGCTAATGTGCAAAATTTGTAAAATTAGAAAATGCTTTCAGAAGAGTTCTGTGTTTACTAAAGGCTTGGTTTATGGTAATGGATAGGGCAAGCCTATTCCATAATTCCAATAGACTATAAAGGTCCCTCAAGTCCTTTCTAACCCCCTTTCCCCAATGTTACTATTAATTTGGCTTTTCAATTCTATGTGAAATCAAACCCATACATTGGCTGCTGTATTAGGTTGGACGTTCTTTGCCTAGTGTTATTAACACACATTAACTGAAATTCTGTCTGTTGACAGTTAAATTTCCTAAGATAATTTCCTATTTTAGCTTGCAGACTGTTGATTGGAGTAAAATAAGATGAAGTGATTATTTCAATGTCTTATGCAAATAATAATCATATTTGATAACTTTTAATGTCTAGTCTTGATAAAATTGAGGTTGTGGCAGACACCAGGTGATTACAATGGATATGAAAGACTCCTAAAGATTTTTTTTTCTCCCCTGGAAGAATGATAAAGACAATGATAAAGGGACAATCTCAAATTGTAGTGTTATTTTATTTTCATTTAAAAATATTTTTATTTTAAAATGTTTTTATTTTTATTTTAAATATTTTTTATTTCAAATATTTTTAATTTTAAATATTTTTTATTTCAAATATTTTTTAATTTAAATATTTTTTTATTTCAAATATTTTTTATTTTTATTTTAAATATTTTTTATTTTAAATATTTTTTTATTTCAAATATTTTTTTATTTCAAATATTTTTTATTTCTAATTTAAAATATTTTTAGTGAAGAGGAAAAAGAAACTATAAACAGGGATGAATGTAGACTGTTGAACCATTTTTTTACCTTGGCAAAAAATATTAGGGTTTTTATACAGTGAGAAAATGGAGATAATATAAATTATATACTTGGCCTTTAAACAACTTCTTTGCCTTCAAACGTTTCCAAAGAAATCCAGCAAACACAAAAAAGGAGAGAGATTTTTTTTTGTGTGACTGATAACTAGTTCATGAACAGGAAAGAAACAATAGGAATAAGAGGATGACTTGTAAATTAGAGGTGAATTGGTCCTGTTAATTTGTTATAAATTATCTGGATTTAGAATGAAGTGACTTGATGTGTTGATGGTACTAAACAATCAAATAAATAGGAATTGTAATAGCAATAGCACTTAGACTTACCGTATTTTTCAGAGTATAAGACACACTGGAGTATAAGATGCAACAAGATTTTGAAGAGGCAAATTAAAAAAAAGTTTTGCACTCTTCAGACCTCCAAAAAATGGTCCATTTTTTGTGAAAACAGGCCCATTTTTTTGTCAAAAAAAGGGTATGCATAGCCTTTAGGAGGCTTATAGAGTACTCTGGAAGCCTCCTAAAGGCTATGCATGGCCATTTTGGTGAAGGGGACAGGGTCTCGGGATGCCAAAAATTCAGTGTATAAGACGCACTCAGATTTTCATCTCTTTTTTGAGGGAAAAAGGTGTGTTTTATATTTTGAAAAATATGGTATATACCACTTCATAGTAGTTTACAGCCCTCTTTAAGCAGCTTACAGAGGCAGCATATTGCCCCCAACAATCGGAGTCCTTGTTTTACTGACCTCAGAGGGATGGAAGACTGAATCAACCTTGAGCCTGGTGAGATTTGAACTGCCAAATTGCAGGCAACCAGCAGTCAGTAGAAGTAGCCTGCAGTACTATATTCTAACCACTGCACCACCAAGGGTTTAATGAGTGTCAAAAGGGTCTCTTTGGGCTGGTCACCTAATCATCATGGCAAGGTCAGTTCAATACAAGTAAATGAAAAGAGATGCATTTAAAAACCCATTCCAAGCAACTGTGCATTGATCTTCGAGTTGGGGTGAACAATTCAAAGAAAATATCAGCAGCACAATTAGTGGCTGCTATTTAAAAAACAAAAACAAATTCTCTGTTTGAATTCATTGGGAAGAATATTGTAAAAAAGCCAATATGGTATCAATATCTTTATACAAACTACAATATACCGGGGGAGTATATAATGGGTGTGCACATTAAAAATTATGTTATAGAACACTGTGTGTGCGTGGAGCAGTGGTGGGTTCCAGCCTGGCGTCCTCCACATGAACACAAACATGCATCTTATCTTCCAACGACACTTCCGTGAGCTTCCGTGACACTCCAATAGAGTGTCACGCAGGCGCTGTATGCACCATGCATGTGCACATAAGCACCAAAGAGTTTACCAATGGTACCTGGTGCTTCGGGCAGGCTCTGGTACGCCCGTACTGGGGTGTACTTCCTGCAACCCACTACTGGTGTGGAGGGAGGGGGGACAGGAGAGAGAGAGAGAGAGAGAGAGAGAAATGGAGAGAGAGAGAGAGAGAACAATCAATTTCAGTATTCGTTCATTCAAACATATGTGTCCGATCAACTTTTAGGGGTGTTTTCTGAGATGCCACTGAAATTGAATCTTGAAAGAAACAAGAAAGACAAAAAGAAATGTTTTTTAACACCACCTGTAATTGAAGTCGGGAATTTGTTACTTCAAGATGTGATTATGACTACCAGCTTGGCTGGCTTTAAAAAAAGTGGTTGGACTGATTCATGGAAGTCGGGGAGATCAAGGGCTATTAGTCTTGATGGCAGCATGACTGTCTCTCAGGCCCATCTGTTGGGAGACCAATAGGCTTCCATCTGTAGGGACTTGGTCACTATGAGAACAGATTGCTGGACTACAGTAGATCAGCCAGGAGTCTGTTCCAGCAGGCACTGCTTATATTCTTACTTTCTTTACAGAGAATGATGGCAAGGGGAAAAGCATAAATATAGCAAATCATGACAGAGAGTAAATATATGAGAAATCCTTGTCATTGTTTTGATTCCTTTCCAGTAATCTTCATTTTGCATATTAGAGTATGTTTTAAGATGATAACATTGAACATATTTGTACAGTATTCTCATTTTAGGATACAGAGGCCTCCTTTGGCTTCCCTCTCCACTACAATCTTAATTTTTATTTCATGCAAAAGAATCGAAAGGCCTCCATCTGAAATACATTACTGAAGCTTGTTCACTTCTCAAATACAATGTCAATGCCAAACAATTATTATAATGACTTCAAATGAAAAACAGATGCACCCTTCCAGTCCAGGGGAAATGTGAAGGCGGCGGCAGCTGTGCTAGAAGGCCATGCAAGGAGGCAACAGTGGGTGCCAACTGCAACTATGCATTGGACCTGCATCAATCAACACATAGTCTGACATTAGGCAGGAAGAGAAATATTACCAGGGCAAGAAGCAGGATAGTCTTTTCAGACAGATCTAACTCTAGAATATGAAAGAAGTATGCTAAATTATCAACGATTGCATATAGAATATAGCAGTCTAGATGATAAGCAGGAGGCGATGGCAATGGAGAAAGCCACGTAAAGAAACAGCGCTAGATGCAAAACATGGAATGCTGCTATGACCCCGGGGTGCAACAAACTGTGCTACTTCATCCTCCAATAAATAAAGTTCAGCAAATTAAGAAACATGTTTGCTGATACTTATATGTCAGGATAGGAGTCCTTGTGTTAGAACAAAGAACATATCAGAGGTCAGAGTTGAACTCCTGCATTTCCAGAGCAGTTCACAATGATTGTTCCTCCCTTCTTTCCAACCCACCTTTGGAGTGTTGCAAAGACATTATGTAAAGGAGTGTGAATCTTGGATTAGAAGACCTCCAAAGTCTCTTCCAGCCTTATGATTCTATAATTTAGAAGTGAAGTATCTGTTTAAGAATCAGCAGAATAACTTTTGGAAAGCAGAGCAGAATGGCAATACGTTTGCTGTGAAAAAAATATTTCAAAAATAAATGGGATCAGACTAGAGGTTGCTGAGAAAGAATTTTTTTTAAAAAAACTGTATTTTTATGGAAAAGGCACCAATGGTCAGTGGTTCAGAATGGTGCCAATGGTGCCATTCTTAAGTCCTTTTGCTCTAAGGTCATGAGAACCAGAGCGGAGCTGCTTTTAAGGGGTGGGAGAAATTTTCAGAAGCCATGCTTTCCCTGCTTTTCCTAACTGGTCCCCATCCCTCCCACCCAGCAATGGGATCCCCTGTTTTCATTATGCTGATGGAAATGACATCGCATTGCAAACTGAATCCTCTTGGATGCGCCCATCCAAGCACAACTCATCTAGAAAAGTGGCAAGATTTGCATTGTGACATTGCTGTCATTGTTTCTCCAACCCTTGCAGATGCTGTTGCTCCCCAGAAATATATATTTTTTGGGGGTGGGCTTTTTTCAGCTTGCCAGATGCCCAGCTGCTTTCAGACTATTGGAATTAATTTCATTTCAGAGGAAAATGCACCATCTCCAAGAGACACAAATCTTTCTTAAGTGGTCTATTTTCACAAAGTATTTGATCAAAACTGGTAAATTCATCTAGTTCAAAGATCTCTTCTCAGGTACGTTCAACATCTAAAATTCTTAACATCCCTAAAGATTTAATTAACATAGAAGAAGCTGCCATCTATTTTTATAATAAAAAAGGGGATCTGTATCTGCAGTGCATATAACTAGCAAAAAAGCCAATTTACTATAATTTATTATAATATCCACTTCCAAACCAGTAACTTAACTGAACAATAGAACATGAAACTTGCATTGTCTACTTATATTTCATTCTTTATAAATACTTGTGGAATTAAATAAGCAGTTTAAGATTTAATCATTGTCTTTGATTAGTATGATGGCTTTTTCATTCTTCTCGGCAAAGCTGCATTGTTTTCTCTCTTATGATCTTGAATATTTATTTGTGCAAATAAACTGACTTGGATAAAATTTGCCAATACTAGAAATGGTTGAAAGTAATGCATAGCATCACGAAATGTATCAAAAGATGTTACTAAGAAAACTGTATTGGGATGCCCTTTTCTTTCTTTCAAATTTCCAACCTGATATTCGCTATTTTTCAATTTGTATTAAAAAAAATGTATATTTTTATCCATTTATCTATTCCTGACAAATTTAATCTGCTGAATTGCTATTTATCTATAGATTATTTAAAAAGCAAACAAAAAGCAAGGCAGTCTCTTAGAATATGAAGTAATATTTTTTTAACCAAATTAATATACGTGAAAAATGAGCATGACGTACTGAGAACAAGCCAAAACAAGAAGTATGGAAAATTTTAACTCATTTTGCTTTAGACAGCAGTGAGAAAAAATAGCACAAATGTTAGGAACTTCAAAAATTTGGGAGTGTACGAGAATATGGGTATATCTAATACTTTTTTTTATCCCTGCTCGTTTATTTATTAAAGAAATTTATATGGACTCCCAATTTACGTATATTGACTATGGGATGCTTACAAAATTAAAAGTTCAAATTAGAATAACTCATAGACTCCCCAACCCATTTAATCGGCTCTGTATCAATTGTTATGGCTGTTGTAGTTCTTCTATTCCTATTATTAACTACATAGAATGAACATAGATTTGAATATCATTAGAATGCAAATATTTTCTCTTCTCTCCTCTCCTGTCCTCTCTCCTCCTTTCTTTTCTCTTGACTGCTGGCAAGTCCCTGAAGTTTTCTTTGCAATATTTTTGGAGTAGTTTGCCATTCTTCCTAGTACTAAGAAAGAACAACTGGCCAAAGTCACTCAACTGATTTGTACCTCATACAGGATTAGAAGAACTCATAGTGGTGATTTACAAAAAAAGCACAATGTTCTGATAAATGACTTAGAAATATGAGGTGAAATTATTTTATGTCAACACTGATGTGTCTACTCAGAACAACACATTCATTCTGGTGCTATTTAGGCTGTTGACAATCTAAACTAAAACATGGAATTAGAAAGCCTTCAGCTACAAACCCCAATGCACACAGGATAACATGCAGAATATGAGACTTTATATGCTCAGTGTAAACATAATTTTCTTTCAGAATTAAAAGCAGCATTTAGATCTTGGAAGTCATAGAAGGGCTTATTACTTAGGCCAAAAGCAGTCAGGAAAAAACATTGAAGGCCTCTGGGATTCTGAAGTAGGGATAGAAAGATAAGTCAGTTTAGTTTATGCTCAGCCAAGTATGCAAATAACGCATTTTAAATTTGGTTTTCACCCATTTTATTTCTGGATCTGGGAAAAATTAGGCTTAGAAATTACTGAAAGCATTCAGAAAGATTACAATCACATTTCCAGATATTAACGGGCAGTCCTTGGTGGTAACTATGTAGCATGTTTCAACAGGAAGCCATTAAACAGCACCAGACATTTATAGCACTTCTTTCTAAAGCCTTTAAATTTCCAAAGATTGATCCCCAATATGTATTATACAAGCATTTGTGTCCACATTCAATTATGTCATGTATCAAAAATGTGTTAACGTTGCACCAATTCAAAGCAAGAGTGCAATTTTTATTTAGAAATATATTTTTTGAAACAGAGCTTAAGTTCAGATGTTCTGAAATCCCCAATCCACAGCCTGCCTATATTAAAAAATGTAGCATTTAATTTTCAGCAGACACAATAACAGACCCATTCCAAACACCACATTAAGCTTGGTGGAAAAAAATCATTAAAAAGGTACCATTAATATTTGACAAAGCAATCACACCAAGTTATATCACATTATTTCTTCTCTGTAGGGGAATATATGCACATATCAGTTTGTTTAGAAATAAGATAAAAGTTGGTTTTGAAGACCAAGCCGAAATTCAGACTGTAGCAATAGCCCTCTCTAAGCGGTTTACAGAGTCAGCATATCGCCCCCAACAACAATCCGGGTCCTCATTTTACCCACCTCGGAAGGATGGAAGGCTGAGTCAACCCTGAGCTGGTGAGATTTGAACAGCCGAACTGCAGAACTGCAGTCAGCTGAAGTAGCCTGCAGTGCTGCATTTAACCACTGCGCCACCTTGGCTCTGTCTTGACTGTGTCTATCTTCTGCTGAATATATTTCAAGGCTGCACATAGGATATGGTCTAAACTGACACCTCAATGAAGTATATGTAGATGCTGATGTTTGACTTATCAATGCTTTTGCTATGTCTGAAGAGAGTTGGCATCTGCCTTACTGCTCCATTCTTGGTTGATGAACTATAACTAATCGACACCATGACCACTCTTCTTTGGTGGCCTCAAAGCAATCAGAAATATGATCCTTGGGTGGAGAATTTCTCTGCGTCTCTGGGTTTATGCCTCCACATTTTCATTGTTTTTGCAAAGTTTAGGGATTTAATTTTATGTAATACTCGATGGCATGGTGTAAGTTCTATGGAAAATAAACATAATTAGACCCAATGTTATTTCTTCACTACAGCCCACCCTTGGATAAATTTAAACATCACTGTAAGCAATTATAAATGTTGGAATCTACTGTGTGGGGGAAGAAGGGGGTGAACCCAACCTAGTAAAAAAAAATATTGTTCCGAGTGAAAGTTTCTTAATGATCTTTTGGAAACTGCCCTTTGGGTTGAAAGCAAACTTTTTTTCTAAAAAAAAATATCTCAGTTTGCACGACAGGATTGATTGAGTCTGATTTTTGTTATTATATGCAGCAGTTCTGCCGTTGTTGGATACCATTTATTTCAGAACAAAATAAATCCAATTATACTTCCTTTCATATGGGCAGCCTCATCAGAAAAAGACCCTGAACAAGCAGTGGGACATGATTTACTGTAACTATATGTACAATTAACTGAAAGAAAAGTGTGATTTTTTCTTTCCTTTGAGCAACATATGTTAAAAGCATCATGTCATTTTCCTGTTTTCTCACAGTGTTCTATTTATACAATGTGTTTGTATCCCCTCATTTTTTTTCCGTAGACATGTAGGTCTGTGCATTTTATTCTCTCCATTCCACTTCCCTTTCTGCTATGTATATTAGAGGAAGAGGTAGCGACGGGCCCAAAGTCACTTAGTAAACGTCAAATGAAATCTCGAACCAAGATCTGAAATTCTTACCTCTGCAGAAACAAATAATTGGAATATACCTCAAGGTGTGTAACTATTTGACTCAACTGATGTTGACGTAAAGGAGCTGAAAACAGGACACATGTAGCCTTCATGTATACTTTTGTGAGGACTCAAACAAATGCCCTAGACTACACTTTAGCTGGGCTAAGACAACAGACTTGGATCAAAATTTTCTAGTTGGTATGAGGCTCAAGAGGTTATACAAAATTGGGCAACTATTCCACAAATTCTAACCCTAACTGTTGATCAGCATGCTGTATGCTAATGCTTAACAATATGTCATAAGAAAAGCTTTGAGTTAAAAGGGATCTACTCTGGTGACAATTTGGAGTTTAGGCAGTATAGTAAGCTTACAACCTCAATGAAAGAGGTCATGGGATATTAAAAGTGGCAATATGTGTCTAATGAGTATAAATGCTAAATATGTTATTTGAATATAGTCAAGTATTTTTTATATAGCCAGATAATTCAAACATATTCTTCCTGCAATCTCACAACACATGTAAATTGTCATGGGCCATATTTACATAACATGCTAGTCTATGACATGGTTAGATAGTTGCTGGTTCAATGTGCCATCTTTTTGGCTAAAGAGTAGAATAACATGGTGCAATGTGCATGATACAAACCAGTACTCAGACATAGCTTCATTAAAATGTCCAAATAGTCCTTGCACATAGCCCCCATGTGGCTGAATTCACACATCATACTACAACATAATTTGGTGTAATGAGCTATAGAAACCTTATCAACTGGGTGAACCCAATCTACAAGTCATAAAGGAAAAGGCAACACCAACAAAGTTGGAAAAAGGACTGATGAGCAGAAAATACTCTGAAGAAGACATTTTAAATCATAACCACCCAACACATCTTGATTAGATCTTTCAAAGAGAAAACAACAACAATTATATAATGGTAAATTTGTTACAAAACACCACTAATATTTTTCCGTTGGCTTAAACTGAAAAATTCCAGCAGAGTACAAACTGCATCCAAGAACTAATTCACATGACAAAGCTACAGTAATTGAATGAATGCATACAGCACATAATATCTCATTTAGTTTTGGCTTTGCAATCCATCCATTAGAGTTTAACTTAACTTGGGCCACTCTGCTTTAACAACAAACCAGGCTCAACAAAATCCCAATTAAAGTGGATTCACACCCTAAGGAATTCACAAACAGGATGTCTGATTGAGGAAACTCAATTTTGGACATGAAAACAGCAACTAAGTATTTCATATTTAGACCATGGAGCTTGTCAAATGCAAGCAAACCTTTTTATATTGAGTTCTACAGTCATGATTATAGGTAATCCTCAACGTACGACCACAATTGAGCCCAAAATTTCTGTTGCTAACCGAGACAGATGTTGTGAGTTTTGCCTCATTTTACGATCTTTCTTGCCAGTTGTTAATGAATCACGGCTATTGTTATGTTAGTAACACACTACTAAATGAATCTGGCTTCCCCATTGACTTTGTTTGTGAGAAGCTCACAAAAGGTTATCACATGATCCCAGGACACTGCAACAGTCATAAATACGAATCAGTTGCCAAGTGTCTGTATGTTGATCCGAGCCAAGGTGGCGCAGTGGTTAAATGCAGCACTGCAGGCTACTGCTAGATCAGCAGTTCAGCGGTTCAAATCTCACCGGCTCAAGGTTGACTCAGCCTTCCATCCTTCCAAGGTGGGTAAAATGAGGACCCAGATTGTTGGGGGCAATATGCTGACTCTCTGTAAACCGCTTAGAGAGGGCTGAAAGCCCTATGAAGCGGTATATGTCTACTGCTATTGCTATTGATCATGTAACCATGGGGATGCTGCACGTAGATTGTATGTAGGTTGGTTGTATGCTGCATGTAGGTTGCTACATATAAGTTGTAATTGTGAAAAATGGTCATGGGTCACTTTTTCAGTGCCATTGTAACTTTGAACAGTCACTAAATGAACTGTTGCAAGTCAATGACTATGTGTATTCCAACAGTACAAATGCGTGCTTGACAAAAGCGTGCCGACAAAACTGCGGCGAGAAAACTGTGAGGTCGAAATCGTGCCCACAAAAGAGTGCCGACAAAACCGCACCCACAAAAGCATGATTAGGGTTAAGGTAAGGGTTAGGGTAAGGGTTAGGGTTAGGTTTAGGGTTAGGGTTAGGGTTATTACGTTATTTTCGCATTGTTTGTTGATGGCGCGCTTTTGTCGGCGTGCATTTGTAGGTGCCCTTCTGTGGGCGCGATTTCAACCTCGTGGTTTTCTCGCCACGGTTTTGTCAGCGCGCTTTTGTCGAGCGTGCATTTGTCGGTGAACCCTAACAATAAAGCAAACTTCTCTTAATAATTTTTGGCATATGCATACAGTTGGGGGAGAATTATACTGTGAATGTGATCCACCTCTTCAAATGTATGTCGCTATCAAGACCCCAGAATGCTGTTTTCCCATATAGGTCACCTTCTGGCCCAAACCTTACTGATAAATGAGCTTGCAAAGAGTTAAAAATTAGTCTGTAAGAAAAGGGTTTGTGATACCTGATTAGTTTATTTTTCCAGCTGAGGATTTTTCCCTCCTGTGACGCCAACTTGGCGGGGCTGGGCTCCATTGGCAGTAAGTTCATTTACAGTGGCATGCTAGCAGCTGTGCACTCAGCTCTATTTTGCTTATGTTGTGATTGATGACTTCAATGAGGGATGTGAAGATTGACTTAACAGCTTTAGTTAAAAACACATGGAATTGTCTCTCCATTCTTTCCTTTATCAGAAAACCCCATCTTGCTGTCATGCCTTCAGGAGAAACAGTCATGTTTAGTTTATCCTACCTGGGCAAGGCTCCGTTTCTTCTTTAGCTTTTCTGATCAAGGAACTATGTTAAGCATCCCTTTCATGTTAAATGGGAGGAAAAAAAAGAGTATTAAGCATCCCCTTGTGGAAAACAGCAGCTAACTAATTACACATACAACCGGAAACAATTAGATGATAGAAAAAGAGAAAATCTGAACTTACAGCTTCAGTTTGGCTTCTGTCAGTACAACTTTAGTTGACCAAAGTGGATGGACCGGAATTGAATAATATTTCAAATGAGAAGTCAGAATTCATACAAACAATAACAAGAGAACAGTGCTCAAAACAATAGACCAGGGACCATCAAACTTGGCAACTTTAAGACTTGTGGATTTCAACTCCCAGATTTCACCCAGCCAGCAACACTCTATAATTAAAAGGAAAGAATATCTGATTCTCCCTTAGCGTGACAGAAGAGAGGGTAGGCAGTTTCAGTCAAAACAGTCAATCTATGAATGCCATTTCCCTGTTTTAAGTATGCATCCCTGAGTAACTCATTCTGCTGTTAGCTATTGAGATTGAAGCAAACCCTCAAGCAAGTTCAGCCTAAAAGAAGCCTGAGGGAGGAAATATATCCCTTTGACACTTCAGCTTTCATCAACATTCATCAACTTTGGCTTTCACCAAAGAAAAATCCATCTCCATTATTGGGTCTACTTAGTCTCCTAATAAATCAAACAGCAAGGGAGGGACTATGTCAACATGATTCTTTGGTAAGAACCATTTTATTATATTTACTCTAAAAGATCTATGAGTATAGTAGCCCACTGAGAGATTTTACTTGTTCCAGGCATTCTGGCTCCACGTAAGAGAAAAATATATTAAAAAGTTAAATTATCTTAAGAGTTTTCCATTTTAAAAGCATACAGCTAAGAGACCAACATGGCATTGGTCTCAGGGTTGCTTCCATGCCATGGGAGAAGAATGGCTACTGTTGAAAGATCAAGGGAAATGTTGAAGCTTGGAAGCTTAGCTATGCTTGACCTGTGCATAGGAACTTATTTTCTTTGATATATCTGTATCCTCCTTTGATGATAGGAGGTCAAGAGGTGTCAAGAGATATAGATTGGAGAGAACAGTATGATGAAATGCTTAGATCACTGCTGGCAAGATGACTGATGCTGAGAGAACAGCCAGTTAGAGCCTATCAATTGATTTATTCTATCCAGTATTTGGTTCTGGCAATGATCAAATATACACACAATCAGTATAAGGAAGAAAAATTGTTCCCCTGCCATGCTTTTCATCAAATGGTAGTTAAAGAGAAAGATGGTGGTTTTGATAGTGAGGATAATATAGTAATTATCATCAATAGAACAATAGGTAAATTTATCTTCTATCAGTTTCTCTTATCTTCTCTTAAAGATGTTCAGGTTTGACTTGGGCATTGAATCCCATTGCTTATACATATTTGTATTGTGCAAAGGGGGTCCTTCATTAGGAGACAATGAAAATTGTAATCTTTCTTCAAAGAAGATGAGCTGTTGTTCCATTGGATATCTTTTCTTCCTTTCCATTTTTATAATTCCCCAGCATATATTTTTCATGTATTGTAACCCTAGCTATTCACAATATTATTGATTTATATTATTTACATTTTTACATATTGCTATTACTACTACTGTAGCTGAACGTATAGACTGCAGTGCATATGGAACCATTGTTTACAATAAAAATAATATTTTACAATAATTACTGTAAAACCAATACTATAAATGAATAAAAGCAACCGGCAGAAAAATACTTTTAGCATAAGCCAACGGCATGGATGGGTAAAGAGGCCCATCTTCAGCAACTGGTAATATTGCAAAGAAAAACATGTCAGCTATATCTTAAAAGGTAGGGAATTTCATATCAATAGTATAGTAGCAGATAACAAAGAAAAATCTGGTTCAGGTAACTGTCCTTGGGCTGTTGCTGCCTATCAGAAGTACCACAAGCTTGTTTAGAATATCTAAAATTCCATGCTAATATATCCCTGAAGAGCAATGGTCTTTCAGGAATAAGTAATAGTGAATGGCTCTGCCATTCCAGGGGTCATCAAGCTCTGCCATTCCAGGGGTCATCAACCTTAAACACTCAAAAAGCCACAAAGATGCTAACTGGAAACTGCTCGTTCAATTCTGGAGCCAACTGGAAGTCTGGTTCCCCCACCATAAAGTCTCCTCCTAGCACAGTGTCCTTTTCCTTCTACCTGAGCTAACCGAAACCCTATCCCAATGGTGGAGCTGACCAGCAACAGGAAGTCACAGCAGAGGAATGAAAGAGCCACATGCAACTCCAGAGCCGCAGGTTGCTGACCTCTGAGATATTGCATACAGTGGCACTCCAAACCACTTATAAAACTTCAATTGTTGAAAACTCCAAGCAGTTCCTTGAAATAGTTTTTCAATCTTCTGAGGATTTGTGTGCATGTATAGAAGACATTTCCATGGAGGCTTCCATCAAAATTGTAGAATGATCTCAACAGATCCATTGGAGGTCCATTCATATCAGTCCACTGTAAAATCTGTCCATGCCTTCTTTTTTTGTGTCCTGTTCTTTAACAGATACTAATCTATTGCAGGACCTCTCTTCTTGTCTTGGGAATAATACTGATTAGAACCTCTTGGAAAATCCAAGTAAACAGTGGGTACTTCTATACTTCCATCCTTTGATTGCATACTTGGCTCTGTTTGGAGCCGAGCCAATTTATTTGAAGCTCTGTGAAAGAGTAAGTGTTCTGAAGACATTTTCCATCTGGAAATATTAGTGCTTCTTGGAACTTGGAAGTAGATCCCTTCTCTGCTTGTGAGAACCCTTGCCTCATCCCCCATCCCTCATCCCAGTCCCTAAGCTTCTACAGGCAGTTATTTTCATCTTCTTTAGTAACCGCTAATGTTTCTACCATGATATTTACTGAAATGCTCAAACAAGCTTCACCATGCAATATAATTTGATGTCAACATAAATGGACATTACATTACCATTACATTATGGTAACAAAATATCTCTTTGAGAATTCAGGCCTCAACTACTGAGCAAAAAGTGCATCTAGCAGCATGAAAAAGAAGGTCAATACTTTCCATAATCTTCTAGAGTAATAAGGTGATGTGAAGTATCATAGGAAACTTCTTTCAAATCAAAATCAACTCTCTGGTTACTAGGTGTACATTGGCAATTTTAGTTCCAAATTTGTATTTAACTGATCTTTCATCCCTTCAATGCGCTCTGGCACCATCTGAGTTCCAGAGATTTGTCCCAAATCATGATATAGTACTCCTTGTAAACTATTTGATGGAGGAAGATACAATGAGGAGCCAGACAGTCTGGTGAGGTTGGGAAGAGAGAACAAGCCTTGATGAGTAAACTTTGAAATGTGAAAGGAAGAATGTCAGGTTGTTAGGAAAGTAGAAAATAGAAAAAGAGCCAGCATGATTTCAGCCAGTGCCAAGGCACAAAAACACACAAACCTCATGCTAGTGTTGAGATTGCCTGGAACTTTTATATTTCTTCTGGCTTCAAATGGAACTTGTGCTAAATGGTGCCTTTAATTTATCCTAGATATGATTATTTTGAGCCGGCAAAGGCAGGAACAGGTTCTTATGGTTATCCAACAAGCAGATGGGAAATAAAAATGCACTCTACTATTTGAGTTTTACTTCTGGTTCTGTACATAAACACCACCAAATTGACTATTAGTTCTTAGTGGTTGCTGGTAAAGGAGAAGCCAGAAGAAACATAGTTTGATTTCTTAGGAAATCTTGTCATAAGAAGACTTTTTGCTCCCTGGGTTTCAGGATATAAGATGCTGGAAGCTTGCAAGGCTACCTCAAAGCTGCAATTCCATTGCCATAAGATAAAACAAGGTTGTATTGCTAGATCATGTTTCAGAATACTTTGGAAACTGATTTCCGAATAGCTGTGTAGCCTGTAGATTTATTTGAAGCAATTGAATAATGTTTGAGCAACCATTAAAGCCTAATACATTTTTAACGTTGTTATTTTCTGGAACAAAGGAAGGGAGTTTATGAATTTAAAGGTCTATGGAGATTCTCAGTCATACAGGTCATGATTGTCTCAAAGCAAAGGTGGCATTCAGCAGATTCTGACTAGTTCTGGAGAACTGGTAAATTTTGAGTAGTCCAGAGAACCGGTAAATATCACCTCTGACAGGCCCCGCCCCCACCTATTCTCTGCCTCCCGAGTCCCAGATGATCAGGAGGGAATGGAGATTTTATAGTATCCTTCCCCTGCCACACCCACCAAGCCATGCCCACCAAGTCACACCACGCCCACCAAGCCACACCCACAGAACCGGTAGTAAATTTTTTTGAATCCCACACTGTCTCAAAGGATGCTTTTTCAAAAGGCAGCTGGATTTTCCTTGTTTTTCCTTGAAGATGTGTTGTTTCTAATCCCCAAACTTTCATCAATTCTGACCAGATGGTGAGGAGAATGGAAGGATTAGGTCTGACAGTTCTATCCATATTCTGGATAGAGATGTTCTGGACAGAGAGGACCATTGCTTTGAAAGAGGCCATCTATGTTAAAACTGAGCAACCCTTTCTCAATAGGGGAAAGGAGAGAATAATATAGCACGTATCTTCAATTCACTCCTTTCAGCACTTTCAAGAAGATTCCACCTGCATTTTCAATCTGATTCAGGTCACTCTGAGGCAAGAGATAAACCCCCAAGAGGCCTCAATAGGCAAATTCTAAAAAAAAATGTTAATTTGGTATTGGCATTAATGATAATTTTCTAAAAAATTTCTGCTTGCTCTCATATCTCAAAAGCAGAGATGTCCAAAAGTCAATGACTCAGTCTGCTCTCATTCTGGAAATTGCAGAGAAACTCTCCAAATACACTTAACACTATTTAAAAAGCAAAAAGCAAAATAAATAGCAACAGCAATAGCAATAGCAGTAAGACTTATATACCGCTTCATAGGGCTTTCAGCCCTCTCTAAGCGGTTTACAGAGTCAGCATATCGCCCCCACAGTCTGGGTCCTCATTTCACCCACCTTGGAAGGATGGAAGGCTGGGTCAACCTTGAGCCGGTGAGATTAGAACCGCTGAACTGCAGATAACAGTCAGCTGAAGTGGCCTGCAGTACTGCACCCTAACCACTGCGCCACCTCATCATACGAGTACTAGACAGTCCATGATCCTTTGGTTCATCTATTCAGAGATATTTTCTTATCTAAATAGAGGAACAGAATGATAATGCCCCCCAAAAAACAATTTTTGACTTCCTGCCACCTTCCCAAGTTTCCTTGTGGGGAGCTGGCAATGACCTTCCTTCCTTCCTTCTTTCCCTCCATCCCTCCCTCCCTCCCTTGCTCAATTTCCTACCAGCTTCCCCATTTACTTTGCTTGTGGAAGGTTTCAGGTACAAAGTCAATAGGGAAGTCAGCAGGAAGTTGCAAGTCCAAGGCCAGCAGACAAGTAAGTGGCTGTTTTCGGGTAGAGAAGGGAGAAGGAGGGGGTGCTCAGGAATTTACATGGGGTGCATGAGAGATGCCACATGGATCAGGAAGGGAGTGCGGGTAATGTGGGGAGCCGTGGTTCGTGCTGCTTGGGTCAGATAGGGCATGCAGGATAGTGTGGGTCAAAAACTAGTCTAATGCTCAAAAAGAAAACAGTAATATTCACCACTCAGTTTGGCGTTGTCCCAAAGGTGCTTTTTCAAGAGGCAACTAAACTTCCTTGTTTTTCTTTGAAGACATTTTACTTCTCATCCAAGAAGCTTCTTTAGCTCCTTGGATGAGAAGTGAAACATCTTCAAAGAAAAACAAAGAAAGTCCAGGTGCCTCTTGAAAAAAGCACCTTTGGGACAGCTATGACCTGGATAACTAAGAATCTCCATAGACAGTTTGGTGTTGTATTTAAGGCACTGGACTAACAACTAGGAGACTGTGAGTTCTAGTCACATCTTTGGCATAAATCCAGCTGGGTAACCTTGGGCCAGTCAGTCTCTAAGAAGGAGGCAAAGCTAACTTTCTAAAATCAGGCCAAGAAAATTGTAGGGAGTTGTGTAGGCAGTTACCGCAAGACAACACTGACTCAAAGGTATATATGTACACACATACATACAACACACTCACACAATTACAGGGAGACATGTCCCTGACTACAAATCTGGCTTTTTTGCCACGGAAATTGATCTTCCATTCTGATAACTCTTGTCAATACTTTAGTTCTGGTGTCATTGGCTTTAAATGGGGCACTAATAAAATCATGGGTTATCCTCTTTTGCTCTAAACGAAAATGAAACTTCCAGGTTCACTTTATTTACTAAAGGAAGCAGTCTAGGCTAGCATGCTGGCTGCTAGGAATATATGTTTCTCACTGAGTATTTTGAACAGAAAAATCTTGCGCTTTAATTTTCAGTTAATGAAATTTTTGTCCTTAAATAAGCATGCAGCTGCAAGCAAATTGCTTTGTTTTCTGTAAAAACAAAAACAAACAAACAACAACAAGCAAAAGCCAGGCTCCTTAAGAGGCCCTATTTGAAATAAAGGGCAGTTAAAACCTTAAGTAGCTTGGAAACAAACACAATGTTCACGACCAAGGGTGTGGCAGAAACAACACTCTTCTTTCTGTGAAGCCTGTATGACATGCTTTCATTGGTGTTTCCAGAAATAGCCAATGCAGAGATTCATACATTGCTATTTCTGCAGTTGAAATATTACCACATACTAATTTTTTAATATGATATTTTAGAAGTGTCTGAAGAGTCATCCCATGGAAAGAGTGATGCTTGTTTGTTTTTCATTTGTAGAATGTCTATCCTATTGGATCTCCTGGCATTGATGGATATGTGTACAGCACACCATATACGCTGTTAAAGGTAAAGGTTCCCCTCACACATATATGCTAATTGTTTCCAGCTCTAGGGGCAATTCTCATCTCCGTTTCTAAGCTGAAGAGCCAGCACTGTCCAAAGATGTCTCTGTAGTCATGTGGTGGCATGACTGAATGCCGAAGGCGCACAGAATGCTGTTACCTTCCCACCAAAGGTGGTTCCTATTTTACTACTTGAATTTTTACATGCTTTTGAACTGCTAGGTTGTCAGAAGCTGGGACAAGTAACAGGAGCTCACTCCGTTATGCGGTGCTAGGGATTCGAAACGCCAAACTGCCGACCTTTCTGATTGACAAACTCAGTGTCTTAACCACTGAGCCACTGCGTCCCTATATATGCTGTTAGTTTCATAATAACCTTTTGAACTAGTGCCGTTCAAAGATCATCTCATATTTCCATGGCTAAACAGGGTAAAGGCTTGTTAAAAATGATAAATATTTTGGAATAAAGAGTTATAATGTTTCATGTTAACAAATTCAATACTTAAAAGTCTTGAAGTGCTTCTTGTGGTTTTAAAATGAGATTCATTCAACAAAATATTGTTTCATATATACTATCACTTTGTGGGATGTTAAAAAAAGATTATCTAATGTATTATGTCAGAAGTATAAAATAGTGGAGGAGTTGAGCACATTTTATATAGAAGCTTGTCCCTCATTACCACATTTTTATTTAATATTGCTAAGTTTGTTGATAGGGTTTTTGGAAGTATAATATGGTTCATTGTAGTGCTTTAAATTACATGAAGATCAGCCCAACTATACTGTAGCAGAATTATTACTTTATAACAGAAAAACAATGCATGTTGGATTTACAAACATGACCTGATTCATTCTTTGTCTACTCATGTGACATCTTTATACAAACCAAATGTATTTCTTTATTTTCCTTTTAGGTTTGAATAATTGAATGGATTGGTCTATTGTCCAAAACAGAACAGTGAGTGAATAGATACTGAAAATAAAAGGAAATAAAATCTGATATGACCATACAAGTACGCATGGCTACCGGTTTAATCACATTTTAATTTCCAGTCGTGCTTTGTCTTTAATGCCCATCTCCCCTGCTATTTTCTAGGTTAACTACACCTTTGTTCTTATGTGAGTTAATTATAAGTGGGAACAGACAGTGCTTGGATAAGGTAGCATAATTGTTAACCTTTCCATCAAAGGAGGCTGACTTGATATAAATCGGCAGGATTCAATGATGTCAAGAGGCATTGAACTCTCTAAAGTTGATTGAACAAACATGCCTACAATCACCAGAAAGTGACTACGTCAAAGAAAAAAATGTTGACCTAAAGTCCTTATTTGAGTTTTCTAATAATTCTCTCTTAACCTTTGGAGATGACCCATTTCTCCTATGTATGAACTAATTAGCTGTAAATGCAAAGATTAACATATTTAACAATTTTGTTCATGCTATGTACAGTTTTAAGCATTATGTAATAATGCTGGAAATATCTGTCTTATTGGTTGATAACATTGCTGTTATCAATGTTGCAGGTGCAGGTCCTGTTATCTAGAGCAGGGGTGTCAAACTCGATTTCATTGAGGGCCACGTCAGGGTTGTATTTGACCTTGGGGGCAGGGGTGGGGTGGGCAGGGTAGGCATGGCCAGCTTGATGACACTTGTGTCAGGGGTGTTTGTGGTGGCCCAAGTGTTATGCCAGCGAAAACGGGTTCCTGAGTTCAGTTTTCAGCCATGACAGCCTCCTGCCACCCTCTGCCAGTGAAAATAGAGCTCCATATTCATTGGCAGAGGGTGGCAGGAGGCCATCATGGCTGAACTGGAGCCTGGGAGGGTCACCTGTGACCCTTCCGAGTTCTGTTTTTGCTGGCAGAAGCACCACAGGCCGGTCATTGCTGTTTTTAGGGCAGCCCCGCGGGCTCGATCTAAGCACCCACAGTCCAGATCCGGCCTCCGGGCCTTGAGTTTGACACCCCTGATCTAGAAGATCAGAATAATTTCCATTTGTTTCTTATCAATCACACTGCAGATGCCATCATACATTGTGCTTAAGCCAGTTTACAAGAAAACATCTGAAAGGTGTAAATTAAACAATAATTCAAAGCATATAAGAACATTTAGATTGAGCTTGTTTTTTCTATACTCAAAACCAAAACATTCTTTTGTTCAGAAAACATTTTCTCAATAAACTCCAATATAGTATCATGCAATCAGTATTCAGTTCACACAATCAGAGATTTGAAAGAGGAAGAAACATAAATATTTCATACATCAGTATGTATTTGAAAATGTTTTGCATTTGGTGGCTCTTTTCCATATATATGTGTATGTGTATGTGTATGTGTATGTGTATGTGTATGTGTATGTGTATGTGTATGTGTATGTGTATGTGTATGTGTATGTGTATGTGTATGTGTATGTGTATGTGTATATATGTGTTGCATTTAGTGGCTAACACAACTGCCATATATATATATATATATATATATATATATATATATATATATATATGTATGTATGTATGTATGTATGTATGTATGTATGTATGTATGTATGTATATATCCTTAACAATAAAGAGAGAGCAAGTCTGATTATTTTGTTAAAAAAACAGGAACATTTTAAAGGATGCAGTAAAAGTAAGTGCCTTTTTGTTTTTCAAGAGGGTGTTAATGAACCCTGGATATTCAGAGTGCTGTGGAAATGAAGAGTAATTACAATCTGAGATAGTCGTCAATTAAATACTTTCATCATTGTAAAGCAGGCACTAGGGAAATACCATTATTAAAAGATTTCTTGGTGTACAGTTTGGAAGCCCTTTTGAACTCACAGCTCCTAACTTAATAAATGTACCAATTGTGAGTAACTTCTCATGCTAATTTATGTCCTGGTCCCCTGGCATGTGATTTATTGCAGGGTAGCTCTTTTATATACAGACTTGGGTTTTTCAAATCAAATATCTAAATATACATAATTACTTCCTTCCATTTACTATATATTTCAAATTAACAAGATGATTTCATTATGTGCATCTGAGGTCATTTCCGCACCATGTCCCAAACATGCCTTTCCAAACAAGTATCAACATAGTGGCTTCTACCATATGCAATTAAAGCCTCAGCCCGTTTTTTAATGTAATGCACAGTAAAAGAGTGAGTGTCAAGTGTGAAGGATTAGAACCATTGGTTAAATTGCAGTTCAAAATATTTATTGCTCAGGCCTATACACAGCAATCTAGTCAACTAAAGTTCAATATTAAACTGACACCAGTTAAGGATTCAAGAGTAGTTGGATTTGGACCATTTGTGGGAATGTAATGATTCTAACCTTATGATGAACTTAACTCTGTCCCCCCCCCAGCTCTGCCTCCTCTTCTCCTACATCAGGGCTTTGATCATGCAATTACAACCCCTATATTGACTTTGTTGAAAAACCCCCATGGTAATCTTTTTCTGGTAATTTATGGTAATAAAAGTAAAGGTAAAGTTTCCCCTTGTACATATTGGTAGTCATTCCTGACTCTAGAGGGCGGTGCTCATCTCCGTTCAAAACCGAAGAGCCAACAGTGTCCAAAGATGTCTCCGTGGTCATGTGGCCACCATGACTAAACCAAAGTCTGTTAACTTCCCACCAAAGTCTGTTAACTTCCCACCAAAGGTGGTTCCTATTTTTCTACTTACATGTTTACATGCTTTCAAACTGCTAGGTTGGCAGAAGCTGGGACAAGTAATGGGAGCTCACTCTGTTATGCAGTGCTAGGGATTCAAACTGCCGACCTTTCTGATCAGCAAGCTCAGTGTCTTAGCCACTGAACCACCACGTCCCTTTTTCTACTATACTTCCATGCTATTGCTTTCACCTCTTTGCCACCCAGGAGTCTCCCTCATAAAAGAAAGTAATGTGAAGAAAGTAATGAAACTTGCATGTCTTGAAACAGAGAAATTCTAAGCCCTAAAACCTTGAAAAGCTCTAAAACTCGAAAAGAGGGAAAATGTAATTGAAACAGTAGTTAAATTTCTGGCCAATTAGGAGAATTAATCAGTGGAATGACTTGCCTCCAGAGGTTGTGGGTGCTCTGGAGGTTTTAAAGAAGAGATTGGACAACCATTTGTCTAAAACATTACAGGGCTCCTTCCAACTCTGTTATTCTGTTAGAAATGAGGCTACAGACCCATGCTCTGCCTTAAGTAGGGATGATAAGAATACTATCATATTGTCACTATTGTGAAAGGTGCTGCTCTTGTATTTGTGGCACAGTACAAATTTTACATGCAAAAAATCTCACATTCATTCCCCAGCACCTGATATAAAAAGTGCTTACTCTTGCAGGGCCAAGAGACAATTTGACTCTCCTGGGTAGCTCCTGTCAGTAGATAAACTTGGATTGGAAAGTTTGTTCACTGCAAACCTAGATGCTTTTGCAGGTCTTCCTAAGCACATTGTAGCTTCTTTTGAATTGATCAGTTTCACTCCCCAAAAAGAAATCCATGTGTGGACAGCTAACTGGGTCCTAACTGTTAGCAATTGAATATCCCCTTCCCTAGTCAAGAGGAATGTGGAGAAATTAACTTGAACATCTTTCATCACAATGCTCAGAAATGAAAAGCTAGTTCCAACATGTAGACTAGTTGCTTTTAATCTTCCTATAATCTCACTCAACTACTGTATCTTTGGGATTCCATTGAAACAGGTCAAAATGAACCAGGCTGTCATACCTGCAGTCTTTGCACAATAGTGATAGTTTTGATAAAGGCTATTTCAAATCATCCTTGCCTGCTGGTGCTTGTGTTCTGCATAAAACAACATACATTTCCTAGATGTAGACAATATTTGGTTAGGGAGAAGTTGCTCTTATAAAGTAACTTTAATCAAAGTTAGACTCCTGTTTTATCTGTGCAGTTTTCTTGGCAACATTTTCAGAAGTGATTTGCCATTGCTTTCTTCCCAAGGCTGAGAGTGACTGGCCCAAGCTTACCTGGATGGTTTTGTGCCTAAGGCAGGACTAGAACTCACAGCCTTCCAGTTTCTAGTAGAGTGTCTTATGCACTACATCAAATTGACTGTCTTTCAGAATTTATGGAGAGGTATTACATCTTTTTGAGCATTAGACTGAACTTTCTTCTGGATGATTAAAACTTGTGATGGAGAGATGAAAAATGTGAGCAACTGCCATAGATGGTTTGGGTCAGAGGTGGGTTCCTACCAGTTTGCACTGGCTCGGTGGAACCGGTAGTGGAAATGGCAACTGAGTCTCTGAACCAGTAGGGATGGCATGTTCGCCATGGCTCTGAACTGTTTCATTGGACACCGCGATATCTTTTTTTGACCTTTTAAAATGTTATTTATAGGCTCCTGTGCACATACACGGAGCAAAATCATGTGTGCACTGAACCGGCAGTAATGCCAGCAGAAACCCATCCCTGGTTTGGGTGGAGAGGTTCATATCAAAGCTCTCTAGTTGGGGATTAATACATTATGTATGCTGTATTTCTGTTGCTTTTAGTTGAGTTCAGTTCTGTTTTAGAGTTTTGTGGCTTTAGTGCATGGTTTACAAGTCATCTGAGCAAACATATGTGTACACTGGGTGGCTAAGGTGTGAATGGACTTACTGAAATTGAAATGCAAATATAACACAAGTCATCCCCGACTAGAGAGCTTGTGTATGATTGCAGCTGAGCATCAGTACATGCAATTTTCCTTAATTCAGTAAAATATCCTTCGCCTTGTTGTAAGTAGGGATGACCAGATTATTAGGCAGCTAATTATCTTTGTAATTGATTTGATTTTAGAATACCAATACAGGTAGTCTTGAACTTGAGACCACAATTGAGCCCAACATTTCTGTTGTTAAGTGAGACATTTATTAAGTAAGTTTTTTCCCAATATATGACTTTTCTTGCCACAGTTGCTAAGTGGTTCACTGCAGTTGTTCAATTAGTAACACGGTTCTTAAGTGAATCTGGCTTCCCCCTTGACTTTGCTTGTCAGAAGTTCACAAAAGAGGATCACGGGACCCTGGGGCATTGCAGCCATCATAAATATGAGTTATTTGCCAAGCATCTGAATTTTGATCACATGACCACGGGGATGCTGCAATCGTCATCAGTGTGAAAAATGGTCCTTAGTCACTATTTTCAGTACCGTTGTAACCTCGAACAGTCACTAAACAAACTGTTGTAAGTCAAGCACAACTTATGCAGTGGAACTTCCGGTCATGACCGTAATCTGTTCCAGGACTTTGGTCGCAACCCGATTTGCTTGTGACCAGAAGGAAGACTGATGGTGCATGCACATATATTAAAAAAAAAATTGTCCTGAAGGGTGAAATCTTGAAGCTTACTAACAAACTTCAGCGTAAGCAGTTAATATGAATATTGATTTTTGAATGCATTTAGGATTATTGTTGGCAAACAAGAGAAAGAGAGAGAGAAAGAGACTTCATTTTTGACATCTGAGCCAAAATTATTGCATTGTATGCATTATGTCAATGCACAAGAAATAAAAAAAAAATCAGGCCTTAATTTCTAGCCGGACCATCCAGTTATTGTGTCAATTTATTCTCCAAACTATATATAGGTTCATAACTCTTAGTCTCTTACTTCGCAGTATTTGTGGCACACATTCCAGCTATTATTGCATTTAATTAAGTCCTGTGCATGTCGTATTTATAGGTAGTACTTTATGGTAGATGCCGTTAGAATAGAATAGAATAGAATAGAATAGAATAGAATAGAATGAAATGGAATAGAATAACAGAGTTGGAAGGGACCTTGGAGGTGTTCTAGTCCAACCCCCTGCCTAGGCAAGAAACCCTACACCACTTCAGACAAATGATTATGCAACATCTTCTTAAAGAATTCCAGTGTTGGGGCGTTCACAACTTCTGGAGGCAAGTTGTTCCACTGATTAATTGTTCTAATTGTCAGGAAATTTCTCCTCAGTTCTAAGTTGCTTCTCTCCTTGATTAATTTCCACTCATTGCTTCTTATTCTATCCTCAGGTGCTGTGGAGAATAGTTTGACTCCCTCTTCTTTGTGGCAAACCCTGAGATATTGGAACACTGCTATCATGTCTCCACTAGTCCTTTTTTTCATTAAACTAGACATACCCAGTTCTTGCAACAGTTCTTCATGTTTTAACCTCCAGTCTCCTAATCATCTTTGTTGTTCTTCTGTGCACTCTTTCTAGAGTCTCCACATCTTTTTTACATTGTGGCTATCAAAACTGGATGCAGTATTCCAAGTGTGGCCTTACCAAGGCATTATAAAGTGGTATTAACACATCACGTGATCTTGATTCTATCCCTCTGTTATGTAGCCTAAAACTGTGTTAGCTTTTCTGGCAGCTGCAGCACACTGCTGGCTCGTATTTAAATGGTTGTCCACTAGGATTCCAATATCCCTCTCATAGTTACTACTATTGAGCAAGGCACCACATACACTGTACCTGTGCATTTTGTTTTTCTTTCCTAAATGTGGAACCTTACTTTTTTCACCATTAAGTTTCATTTTGTTAGATAGCGCCCAATGTTCATGTCTGTCAAAATCCTTCTGTATCTTAAGCCTATCTTCTGGAGTGTTGGCTATTCCTGCCAGCTGGTGTCATCTGCAAATTTGATGAGTTCTTTTTATTTAGTAAGGTAACCTGAGAACAAATATCAAATCAACTTGGAGCTCTGCAGCCACGTTTATTAAGCGTTATTATATTCTCTGAGTTATGTTTTTCCCCACCACAAACATGCTAACAACATGCATGAAACAAGCATGAAAACATGCTAAATATATGATGAGGTTAGGATTACCAGGTATTTCAACAGGCAAAGAAACACATAGACAATTAAGAAGTATGACAAAGGGGTAGGAGGAAGGACACACTCCCTTTCTTGGCCTCTGTGACAAAACCATAGCAAAAAACTGCAAAGTGCTTCAATAAAAATATATATTGATTTTCAATTGCAATATTTTTCAAACAAATCTGTATTTTCAAGAACATATACTACTGATAATATAGAATTGATGACCCACTTTTCAAATTTCACCACAGAAATGTATAGTGAATTATGTGATCTACAGATTACAATGATCATTCACTTGAAGGGGCTGGATTGAAGCTGCCTGATGGAATCAGGAAATAAATAAGGCAAATCTAAGTTATCAATGTATCAATAGACAAGGAAAAGAAGCGAATTTGGAAGATCACAATACATAAAAGTTTAAATGATTACTGCTGTGAAACAGTCCATGTTAGATATCTCCTCCCCCCCAGATAGAGGTTTCCACCAAGGTCCTCTGTTCTGGCGGGAACAGAGGGCAATTCCCATTGGTCAAGAATCTGACAGATCCCTTTAAAAGGGGATGCTGTCTGACCCATCTTCAGCCGGATGTTTACTTGACTTGCAATAAAGAGCTGTTGTTACTGAAGCCTTTGTGTGCCTCCTTTACCCGATCTAATAGTCCAAAATAAAAGTAAATAAGGAACTCAAAAAGTTGGACAAAGGAGTTTGTGGACTCAGAAGAGAACATGTCCTCTTTTGCCTGGATATCTGGTAACCCCTGATGAGGTTATATTTTGATGAATGCCCTTCTAGGTTTCTTAGATGGCTTATTGTATATGTAGGATTACTGTGCTTTTTTTCAGATGCAACATAGCATGGAGAACCACTTTTCCAACCACAAGCAGGGCTCTGTTTGCTTTTAAGATTAACATTCTTACAGACCACACTCAGCAAAAGCCTTGTTACTAAAAGGATGAGGCGTGACTAAGAATAAGCAAAGAAGGACTGTTAAAGATGTACAATTTTTATACATGCTTTCAAAATGAGTCAACAGAATGCTTCAGACTTGGCACAAATGTAGCTTTTCTTTGCTATTTCTTAAAACAGCCTGACTTTTTCAGTCATCTTCACCTGGAATTACCATCGATTTGTAATAGAAATGATAAGTGGGTACAGGGCAGTGGTGGGTTCCAGTCCCCGTCACAAATGGTACGCTGCGCACGGGGCCAGGCGTCCTAGTCGTGCATGTGCACTGCACACACCACCGCCCTTGCAACACCTAGGTGCTCAGTGGAGGTTGCACAGGCGCCGCACACTGTGCGCGTGTCTGCAATTGGCTGGTCACGTTATAAACAGGTATGGTATGCGGGTGGGCCAAATGAGTCACCATACCAGTATGGTGGTTGTTGCTCCCAGCTACTATTGGTACAATCGTACCGGGCCGTATTGGCTGGAGCCCACCACCGGTACAGGGTGGAGGGCTAGGAATGTAGGTGAGCGGTAAACTCCTACCATCTCTGGGCATATCAACTTGTCTTTCCCAATAATTCTCTAATTCACAGAGAAAAGAAAGGAGAACAGCCATTGATAGCAATAGCACTAGCACTTATATTCTGCTCCATATTGTGTTACAGCACTTTCTGAGCGGTTTACAGTGTCAGCATATTGCACTCAACAATCTGCATCCTCATTTGCCTCAGTCAGGATCAAACTCATGGCTGTATGCCTGCCTGCAATACTGCAGTCTGACCACTGTGCCCCCAGAGCTCCTTCTGATAGGTATTTGATGATAAAGGCAGCTATTCATTCAAGGTGTGGCAGTGGTGTTTGTAAACATATTATTTGACTGGAAAATATTTGGAAAGAGTAGAGATGTGTTAAAAAAACAGTTTCTGCATTGGTTGGGACTGATGGTGACCTGGTTGAAGAAGGTTGTTTTAGAAGGTCTGTCATTATCCGTAGGAGGTTTACTTCTGGAACAGGCTTAGTCTGAGGTGGGTAATATACCACTGTCATGTTTCCAACTCATGCCTTTATGGCAGCCTGGAGCAGTATACTCTGACAGTTCACTAACCGGATTCTTATTTAATATAATTAACTCTCTGACTCTCCACAGCTTTAGATTAAATCCTTTTGTTGAGACATAATTATACTGCTGATAACAAAAGAAGGCATGAGGAATTTTTATGTCATAACCTGACTTGTCATCACTTCAAAATGCCTCAGGTGAACTTTGCTGATCGGGAATCATGTGCTGACAAGAAAGGCTAACAGGATTTTATTTTTTGTCCCCTGTTGCCAGAATTAGTTCTGTGCAATGGAGGATTTTAAAACGACACATGGGACAATAATACAAGATTCCATGACATGATACATACTGTAAATTGCCATTAGTGGTATTAAATAAATATTTAATAAGTAATAAGTAGTGCTATTAAGTAGAAACTCTCTTGTTCAGAGTTATTTATCTTTTTTCTACCTTTTTACTTTGATTACCCTTTAGGTAAGGACATGTTTCTTTTATTTCACACCACTTCCCTTTGCTGATTCCTGCTTGTATTCAGAAACAGAACTATTGCTTCTAAATGTTTACTTGAAAAAAAGATAAAAAATTGAAATTATTAACATATTTTCCCAATAACATCACCATTATCCTTAGTAAAGCAAATAATGAGGAAACTAATAAATTCTGCAACACATTTTATTACAAATTTTGTTTTTGTGTGCTTGTGTGTGTGTGAGAGAGAGGGGGGGAAGGGAGGGAAGAAGAGAGAGGAGAGAGAGAGGGAGAGAGAACCCCTTTGTAGGAAGTTTCCATGCCATATACCTAACAGTTTCAAAATAGATTTATTTGGTACATTCAGTATTTGGCCACAGCAGGTAGCACCTCCTTGGCCTTAGGCCCTAGGGGATCTTGACTGATCCTGAAGATTGAACAAAATTGTATCTGTGTATATTTGACTGTCTTGCCAACCAGGGAACTGCCAACCTGTAAATAGATGGGAAAGTTGAGGGGGAAAAAAACCAAAGCAGGCACAGACAAATCATTAATTTGTTCCTGTCAAGAAGACTACCTGGACACATTCACACACTCCCCAGGAATCAAGCTGGACTTTTTTCATCTTGTTGGCATTTGCCTCCTGCTCCTAAAGGTGTGGACTTTTAAAATCTGTATGTAGATAAATGCTATAAATCCATGTTATGTTGTAGCATTACAAATAGGTTTTGAGTTATAACCCATTTAGCCAGGGGTGGGATCCTACCCGTTTAACAATCGGCTCGTTGAGTGTGTGCTTTGCCAAAAACTCACCCTCAGCATTACTGCTGGCGAGGAAAACAGCTGAGGCGTAGCAATCCACTCTGCTGCCCCGATCAGCTGGGCTTCGGAAAAGGAAATGTAGGTGAGTATAGAGCAGGGGCGGGCGGGCCCACTTCAAAGTCAGAGCTAACCGATTCACTCTCAGCTGATAGTCGGATCTACCGACTATTGCCTGAACCGAATCCCATCCCTGCATTTAGTCTGTTATTATGCTATTGTCATTTAAAGGTTTTTTTTTAAATGAACAAATGAATAATTTGTTACCAGATAAAACTATTTTTTTGTTTGTAAATGCATTTTTTTTATTTTCCATTTTCATTTCGTACAGTCACATATATACTGTGCATAACTGGGGCCATATAACATTAAACAATAAACACAGCCATTCTTCTTGTCAACAATACCCCCCAAAATAGAAACCCAATGTACCTCTTCGACCCTCCATACACCCTTTCTTACGCCCCCCTCCAACTTTCCATCTTCCCTCCTTCATTCCCCTCTACCCTACTTCCCCTCCCCCTCTACCACTCCTCTCTCCCAGTACACTCCCTCCCTTCCTTCTCTTACTCCCTCCAATCCTCTCTCTCACCCTCTCTACCACTTCTTCTATCCCTCTACTCCTCCCTTCGGTGTATTTCTACTATCTATTAATGTATTCAGCTTGTCCGATAAAACTATTTTTTAAAAAAACCTGTAAAGCCTTTATGTATTCATTAAGGTATTGATTCACGGAAATACCAAAGGATACAGTAGAAAAGTGTAAGTACCTTTCTGCTAATTTTACTTAGCATTCAGATATATTTTCTTTCACTCAAATTCCTTCTAAAAATATAGCTTCTGATTTAGATCTGTAAAAAGGAAATGATGCTCCCAGTTCTCAGGGAATCATATTTTTAATGGAATGGAGGGATCAAAATGTCAAGGGGATATAGATAAACATATTAACAAGCAGTTTTACAACTTTGTCATCCAATCCTATGTTTTCTCTATAGCGGTTCTAGGACTGGCACATTCATTTCTCCTCCAAAGTTCAATGCAATAAGTATTATAAAAGAAGTAACAGTGGCACCTACTTGGTATACACTGCCTTACTACAACAGTTGGCCAGTTCATGAAAACATTAGCCAAGTGGGAAGAGACAAAGTCCATCTATGTTACTTTTCACCTCTCAACTTGACACACCATCAACCTACCAATTTTTTACAGGCAAACTTCTTGAATCGTATTCAAAGAGGGTTATGATTTTAACTGAAAAAAATGCTGTAGTTGCAAACTGGGACACTGTCTTTCTTTCACTGACTGTGCTTGTGTCTTTTAATAGGACACCACAGATACGATCTTGCACCAAGTTTGTATACTAGTGGAAAAGACAGCTTCAGTCCTGCTTTCTACTGGATATGAAACAGATGCTTGGGGCCAAATCATCGTTAAGATCAACCACTGCTCGTCAGGCTTGGATTTATCATAAATTTTATCCAAACAGAAACAAAAACCTAACATACTGCTTGCAAGTTCATCACTGGAAGAGAAAAAAAAGCACACAAACTTTTTTGATGATTGGAAAACTAAGGTTCTTGATTTAATGCACTGAGACAAAAAGGAGGCCATATTTGAAAAAACAGAGGCTGAATGATTGGAATGGTTGTACTCAATTTATTACTTTATTTATTAGCGTTTGGAGAACATTGCATTATTGCCTCTCTCCAGTGGTGAGATTCAGCCAGTTCGCACCTATTCGGGAGAACCGGTTGGTAACTTTCTAAGCAGTTCAGAGAACCAGTTGTTGGAAGAAATCTCATTTTGTTTTTTCCCACTTTACAGGCTAATCCTATAAGGAAGGCAGGAAAGAAACATTCTGGTGTTGTTTATAGCCTAATCTTTATTGCCCTGTTTACAGAAACTGCCTCTCTGGTTAACCCTTATTACATTGTAACAGCTAAGGTGAAGCGCCCATCGACATGAGTGATGTTGAGTTGGACACGCCCACCCAGTCACATGACCACCAAGCCCCATCTATCCTGCTGGTCATTAGGGCAGAGAACTGGTTGTTAAATTATTTGAATCCCACCACTGCCTCTCTCTATGAAATACTTGATATGCCATCTTTTACAAACTATTCATTCACCCTCTCTACAGAATGCCACTTTCAAACTTCCTTCAATTTCAATTTCAATTCAATTCAATTGAATGTATTGAATGTATTATGCATTCAATTTTACCTTCCATCATTTATTTATTTGATGTCAACTGACAACTTTCTTCCAGTCTGACTCATGAATAACTTTTAAATAAATAGGGAGGGAGGGAGAGGGAGGGAGGGAGGGAGGGAGGGAGGGAGAGGGAGAGAGAGAGCATCTTTCTACATATTTTCATTGTGATTGGTTTAGTTTTTGTTAAAAAAGTTCTAGCTCCTCTTCCTAAACTGAAGAAAAAACTCATAAGCAACTTTCTTTGGATGCAATTACTTCTAATTATGTAAGATTCAGATAAGATTATATCCTATTTCAATAGGCAGATAAATTAAAACATATTCTTTAGGACTATACAGAAAACAGTTCTAACATTTATCGATATTTCTGCAGTTAACACACATAGTAAAACCTATTTTTCCTATATGTTTATAAAACTGAAAGAAACCCTCTGCATTATGTAATTATATTTATAGATTTAGGGTGGGACTGGGTCACTGCAGAAGATGAGTGACTGCAATCAAAATAGCTCCGCATGACCTCATTCAGTAGCAGCAAATATGCCAGGATGCCAGTTTCCCTTGCCCCCAAAGTGACAGTTAAGCAACATGCCTCCAGGCACTTAACAATTATTCTCTTGTTTCATTTTACTCTTACTATCCGGTCCTCTCAACTTCTCATCGTAAAACTTAGTTTTGAGTCCCTCAATAAAGAGTCACAGTTTCAGTTGTACCACTGCAGTGACCATTTTAAAAAAAAAACCATACTCTGAATCCATTCCAATTTATCTGAACTTCCCTTAAAATGTCTCCTTTTGATGCTCATAGCTAGGCAAGGAACTTAAGGTGCTTTCTGAGGAATGTAGAATATAATGGAATTTCCCTTGATTTGTAGATTACACTGCTATTGACACACTCTAGAATTACATATACTGTATGCATGCAGTCAGATTGCACTGCTGACTTCTATTCAGCTTGTAATCAGCCACGGTTCTTGTTTTTGAGAATCTCCACCCTGTATTTTTTTTTTTAAAGCTGCCTAGCGTTATCAACCAGGATCTTCTTTAAATATCTTTTAAAATCTGAGAAGCAGAAAGCATCATAAACAGGATGGTATTTCAAAATAATACAGTTTATAGAACCTAAATAATATATTATTATTTTTTAAAAAAACTTTGATGTTTATTCATTTTAAGTAGTGTTCCAAAAGCTTATTTCTTTTCATTCTCTCTTTTTACAATAATTCCTTCATAAATATACCACATCTCCTTTGTAAGTCTAAAATAAGAAAGTTGATCAAGTCACTCTTAGTTGAAATCCATACATTCAAAAGTGACTTATTATTATTTTATGTATGCCTTTTACCGATTAAAAATCAGCTAATTTAATCTGCAAATCCTGATAACATCTTTGTTAAAACCATTCTTTAGTCTGTCACTTTTTAAATTCATATCCAAAATAGCCTGATTCTCATTTATACCCTTTTCTATCCCCTCTTTTACACTCATTTTTATAAAGCACAGTACCTTGAGAAAAAGCTCTGAGTACATTATTGTCAAATATCCCTCAATTCTTCCAAAGTTAAAATACTTTGTTTCATACTTGAATAGAATGACAGAGTGGAAAGGGATATTGGAGGTCTTCTAGTCCAACCCCCTGCTCAGGCAGGAATCCCTATACCATTTATGGCTGTCCAATCTCTTATACACTTCCAGTGTTGGAGCATTCACAACTTCTGGAAGCAAGTTGTACAACTGATTAATTATTCCATCTGCCAGGAAATTTTTCCTTAGTTCTAGGTTACTTCTCTCCTTGATCAGTTTCCATCCATTTCTTCTTGTCCTACCCTCGGGTGCTTTGGAGAATAGCTTGACTCCAGGGGTGGGTTCCTGCCAGTTCTAACCTCTTCTATAGAAGAGGTTCCACAAATCTACAGTGCCGTTTAGAACCGGTTCCAGCTCTCTCCCCCCACACATCCACACATCATAAAGATGAAGACCGAGAGGAGGAATTCTGGGAGTTGAAGTCCACAAGTCTTAAAGCTGTCAAGTTTGAACACCCCTGGGGGGTTGTTTTTCTAAAGGGTTAGGGGTGCAAGTGTCTTGTAACTTGACAGCTTTAAGACTTGTGTGCTTCAAATGCCAGAGTTTCTGAGCCAACATTTTGGTTGCTAAACAAGAGTGTTGTTAAGTGAGTTTCACCACATTTTACAAATTGGCCATGCCCACCCAGTCACATGGCTGGCAAGCCACTCCCACCCAGTCACATGGCCAGCAAGCCACTCCCACAAAGCAGGCCACACCTACAGAAGAGTTCTAAAAAAAATTGAAACCCACCAGTGCTTGACTCCCTCTTCTTTGTAGCAGCCCCTGAGATATTTGAACACTGCTATCATGTCACCCCTACTCCTTCTTTTCATTAAAATAGACATGCCCAGTTCCATCAACTGTTCTTTATATATTTCAACCTCCAGCCATCTAATCATCTTTGTTACTTTGTTGCTTTTCTCTGTATTATTTCCAGAGCCTCAACCCTTTTTTACATAGTGGCGACCACATTGTGGTGACTACGTTATTAGTGGGTCTTCTGTAATCTTTAGCTTTTTTTCATTTCCTCTAATAACCAATCTTGAAGGTCTCCTTATATCATGCTTTTTTCTAATCCATAACTTTTCCCAAATATTTTTTAAGTCCCATAGATGACACTTCCCATAGAGGGAGGTGTCTCACAGGTACTGCAGTCCTATGTTTTGCAAAGGCTTTATCAGCTATGTCCTAGTCTGCTTAAAATAAAAGGATGAGAACCACTCATTTACATGGCAACGTTTAATTCAAGGGAGTCAAAAAATGTAGCCAGAAGAATCATGACACCTGTAAAGAAGGGACTTTGACCACATGGTTATGGCTGCCATCTTGAACATTTCCCCCCTCATTTAATCTAAACAAATTCTAGCAAAATTCAAATTCCAAACTGAAAATTTAAGCAACAGCAAAATCCATGCCATGTTGTAACAGTTATTTCAAAATCAATGAAGTTAATGGGCACATTCAGCTCTGTAAAACATGTATGCTTCTAAAATAGCACAAACTATTTCAGAGAAACTGGGAAATTTGATATATATATCCAGAACTTTATAATCTTCTGGTTGAGATTAAACAACTTGAATATGTAGACTTTGTATACATGCTAACTAGGGTAACTAGAAAGAACGAAACAATTAAAAAAAACAATTTTAATGAAACATTTTTCTTCTTCCTGTTCATTTATTCGACATGATACTTGACTAACCTGTATTGAAGCTTTTCAGCAAGTTTCAATCTTACATAATTAACTTAATTAGCACCAAGTGGATTTCAGGGCAGTCATCAGAGAAAATATATAAAACATATAATTATTCAATGCTTAGGAAAACATGTTAATCATCATCATTATTGCAGACAATAATCATAAGAATCTCAGAATTTGCCTGAAACAACAAAAATAATCAGAATTCTGTTTCTGACTTATCTGTACTAAGTCATATACAAATGAAAATTTTCTATTACCTGTTTCAAAAACTGAACTAATTCATAATTATGGATACTTCAGTAATAAAATCAGTAAGTTTCATAATTACAATGTTTTAATGTTAAAGCAATATCTTTTGCTCTTATATCCACATAGTGAATCCATATATTTATTTGTATAAGATGGTATAAGATGCGAGGAGAAATATTAAAATAAAAAAACAAAATAAATTCAGATTTAATATAAGTATTGAAGATGGCTTGATTCAGTTTTACCTAGAAAACTCACCACTTTTTGCATTTCATGACAATTCTATCTTAAATCTATTGTTCCTATTAATCCAGTCTTTAGATTGGTTTTTATCCATTAGGACAATCTTTATAAATGATAGTAAGGCAAGACTGATTGAAGCCAATTCTTTTCCACTACTGGATTACCAGCCTTGCATAAAAAGAAGTAATCATTAGGGACACTCTGAATATCGAACCTCTTATTATAGATAACAATGTACATCTAAGTCTGTCCAGTTTTTGGAGAAGATACACATTTTAAGAAGCACATGGTTGAGTATTATAATCCTTGGAATCTTTATGCAGCACAGACAGCTCCATGGACTTAATTCCTATACCTTTAAAATATTTGAAATAAAACCTTTGGATGTGTTTTTTGTGTTCTTTTGATTTTACATCATTCCTGGATGCTGTTCCATATGCTGGATTCTGATCAACATAAATGTCCAAGTAGCTGGCAGGTGTAGAAATATGATGTTGCTGCAAATACTCTTGCAAACCAGTAGGAAGATATGAGAGAGCACTAAACCTTGGGGCAGGATGAAGCCCGCAGACCATCCTTGGCTACCATTATTACAATAAAATCTGGAAAAACAACCTTTCAGATATTAGGTAAGAGGACTTTGGTTTAAGAAACAGAAATCTGAGGCTGGATTCTCCCTTGCAGCTTGCATAGACCAACAAAAGAAATGACTTTTTGTTGGTTCTTTCTACACTGGGAATCCTTGACATCAGAAAGGTCTTATGGCAAGTGTCAGCATAAACTCATGGACTAAGTAGATTTTAGTGTATTGCAAATATTATTCACACTAATAGCAATAGCTCTTAGACTTATATATTGCTTCACAGTGCTTCACAACCATCTCTAAGCAGTTTACAGAGTCAGTATATTGCCCCCAACATTCTGGCTCCTCATTTTACTGACCTTGGAAGACTGGAAGGCTGAGTCAACCTTGAGCCGGTGAGAATCAAACTGCCAAACTGCGGTCTACAAATAGCCTACAGTACTGCATTCTAACCACTGATCACCACACCTAGTGTGTATAGCTATATTTTCATTTTGACATTTCATTAGTCCATTTCCATTGAACAAATATACTACCAAATTGAAAATCTGACTGATTTGTATCTCAATGGACATTATAATTTTTTGACAAAAAATATGACATAACTACCTCTTTTTTTCCTACAGGGATTAAAAACTCTGTGTTTGAGCACATACATAAATCTTCCTGTGTGTATAAGAAAATTAATATTAATGAGTAAATATGAAGGAACCTTTGAAAGGATATATATTTAGCCCTAATCACAACCATGTTAAATTCATATTAAATTCACCACTAGATTTAGGGGTCATTTTGCTATTCCCTGTGAAAGGGAGAAAAAATCTATATTCTCATCCAAATATCCATCTATTTCATATACTTCCCATGATTTTTTTTTGCTTTACTATTTTGAATTCATTAATTCTCTTCCTTATAGATCTTTAGATTATGATTTCCACCATTTATTTTATTTGACAGTTTTGCATATTCTAATATTCTTTAATATACTATCTGTTGTGCCAACTGGTATGACATTTTGGAAGTGGCTAACACCACATCTCTTCCCCGTGGACACTTTCCCCCCTACTCCTTCCTCCTGGCCAATTTTATTTTAACCAAAATTTAAATTTAAATGCTCAATGTAAGACCTTTAATTATTATTTTAATGTTTTATATTGCATTTTAATTGAATAATTTTGAGTTGCCTGGAATCGCTTCTGGCAAGATAGGTAGAACGTAAGTTTAATAATAAATAAATAAAATATCTAGTATAGACACTTCATGTACTTTTACTGTAAGCGCCACGTTGTTAATATGGAACAACACTTTCAACAATTTCTGTTTTGCTTTGACTATCCTTAGTGGACAGAGCAACACCTGAACGATTAAGGTCAGATGATAACAGATAAAGTTATTTATTAGGGTTTTTATTGCCCTAAATCAGCCTACTGAAATCTGATAATGAAGAAAAGGGGAAAAAATAAAGGCAGATACTTGAAAGACCAAAGCCAATTCAGTATTTTTAGTAAATCCCTGTTGTCTTCTATTTCTGTTCTCTGACTCCAAATAAAGTCAGCAGTAACACAGCTTTAAGACAAATATCCACACTTGCTTATTTATGTTGCTCTGTATCCATGTTAGGTTCTATCGGAAAGGAGAAACTAGCTTGTCTTCTTTCTTGTAAGATTCACTTTGGATAATGTTATTGTCAGACCTGCTAAGCCAGTTCACATTTCACTGCCTGCTGAACAGTGAAATGATATATTCTATGAACTATGCATTCCTATTTGATAACTTTGAGGCATTTCCATTGTGATCCCAAAGTCACAACAAAAAAAGCATATCACATCAAGCTGCAAAGTTTGCAATACCATATCACTTGCTTTTACAAATAAATGTTTTTATTAGTATTATTCAAAAAAGAATCTTATTAAAAGTAGGCAGTCCTGCTTCAATGGAAAGAAAGAATCCCAGATCAACAGCTTCATTAGATACAACCCAAATGCTGTAGATGTCTTCATCAGGAAAGGTGGCAATTAAGACACAAGAAAAGGATGAATCAGAGCATTTAAAAAGATTAGGTCAGATGTTATGCACAGAAGGCCTATAGTTAAGAGTCTGCAAACACAGATTGCAGATATTGTTACCCACTGTGGGTCTAGGATCATAGTAGGTTCCATATTACCTGGAGGTTATTTTCCCTTTTGGGTAATGTTGTTTAACACTTTAGTTTAAGATTTCCCATTATTTATAAATTGGACCATGGTGGCTTGTGTAGTTAGGATTTTGGAGGTTAGCAAGCCCATGTTTGAGACCCAAGTGCTGCCATGAGACAAAGTGAGCTCCCATCCTTTGCTCCACCTCCTGCGTGGGGACATGAAAGGAACCTCCAACTGGGCGTCCCCAGGGCAACAGTGAGGTCACCTGCTAATCCTTTCAACTCAGAAATGCCTCAGTGCTTCTGGAAAATTGCAATTTATAAATTTGTCTGAGGAAATACTAGTATTGTGCAATTTGTATTATCTGTGCTGGATGGACTCGTTATCTGACTTTGCTCCTTTCCCAATTTGCACCAAACCAAGACATAACTATGCCATGGCAACATCTTATATCTCCTTATGATATAGCCTTTCTCAATTCCAATTTAGGAGCGAAACAGGCTTAAATCATCCCTATTGGTAATAAAGTAGTATTCTGTTACACTATATTATACTGTACTGTACTGTACAATACAATACTAATAACCTTGAGGAACAGGATGAAGAACCATGACCAAGTCAATGTTTAGATAAAAGAAAGTTGAATCCAAGGCAGAAATGTGATTTGAAAGAGTCTTGGGCAGGGGTTCCCAAACTTGGCAACTTTAAGACTTGTGGACTTTAACCATTGCTGGCTGGAGAATTCTGAGACTTGAAATCCACAAGTCTTAAAGTTGCCAAGTTTGAAGACTTCTGGTCTTGGGCTTGACTCCCCCTAGTTTGCTAGGAAGCATGGTGAGATTTTCAAGATCCTGTTACTGTAACCTTATAACAAAAGTAGTATTAGCATTCATAACTTTGGTTTCCCTAGTTTGGTCTATCTTGAAGGGCTAACACATTTCGCCCCAACCCTCACCATCTGCAGACAGTGGCAATCTATTCAACTCAATCATTATTTCTGAGAGAAGTCGGGTAACCAAAATGACTTGTGATGGAAGCACTAGAGGCAGCAGAACAAAGGAAACAATGATAAGTGGGTAATTGTGATGGAATGTGGTGAGGAGGTGGATTCCTGGCGGCGGGTACGCATTTGAGAGGATAAGAGGCAACTCAGCCTACATATTATTTGTGAGAGAAAGAGAGTGAAGACAGCTCCTCCTTATTACTTCACAGATTAGACTGTAGATGCAGATAGTAGAGTGCTCAGTCTGACAAGATTTTGTCTATAGGTGTGTAACAATAAACAACTCTGCTTGGAAAAATTCTGTTATTGTCAGCCTCTGCCTCGCTACTTGCTTTCAGCTGCCATTGAAACGGGGAGGAGGGCATGGCATTTGGGTGGGGAAGTATTCAGTACAGGAGTGATTGCAAAAAGAGTTGTTCTCACCATCTACTGCGCATGCTGCAGATAGTGGATTTGCCGCCAAGGCCAACTGTCCAGTATACCTGATGGTGCTTTTTGAAAATGTCTCCCACATGACACCTGGGGGATGTGCGGATTGGACTATGAGATGGGGTTACTAGGGGGAGGGAGTTGGGTCACATATTGATATCTATGATTACGTGTGCTTTTGCCTCAGATCTTGCTTTGCTTAGCTGCTATCTACTCATGACCAGTAAAAGTACATTTCTGCAAAATGGAGTTGAGTGGTTTCTTTCTTGGTTACTGAGGGAGGCTGCCTTGACAGTTATTCTTGGTTTGGGGCCTTCAACTCAGCAGTGGAAAAAGATTCTTCACATAACATACAGTAGAACCTCTGGTCATGAATGCTTCTGACCATGATCAAATTGGATTCTGACCAAAAAATTCAAAACTTTTTTGTGTGTGGCCAATTTCTCCTTCCCCACCATTTTTTTTGTAATCACCAAATTTCCAAAATTAGGTTCGGGTCACAACAGAATTGGTTTGTGACCAAAGTTATGGAACTACGGTTATGACCAGAGAGTCTACTGTATCTACTTCTGTCCCCATGTTGTGTACTGACACTTTTTATAAGCCATTTCATTATTCTTTGGGCTACCGTTTTTATTTACATCTTATGAGACCTAGGAAGCATGTCAGTTCCATGGCAGCCCCTGCCTTAGGAAGAAGTTTGGCAGTCCCCATCATTTTAACCTTCCCAAAGGATCTGGCTTTTCTCCCAAATGCCATAAGGTATATGGTCAGATTGGTAGGATAAACGTTTTGTGGGCTGCATGGGACACTTCCAACTGCGATGTCAGGTCTTTTCTGTTTTAATGTTGTTCTTTTATTGTAGACAGATATTGCTATATTTTTGGGTTGAGAGCTACCTAAAGTTTCATTCAAGATGCACAGCAGTGTAAATATTATAATATCTACATACTTTCTAGAAACACACAGTAAAAAGGGAGCTTTGGGTTGGTAGAATTACATTTGGCTTGCAGTTTGAGCCATAGCTGTTCTTCAGTCTAATGTTGCTCTTACAAATCTTCCAGGTTTTTCCATTGCTCGGGATGTGATTGCCCAATGCAAGAAGAGAGAATTTTGGGAAAGGAATGCTGTGGTGAAGAGAAGCTCAGCTAACCAATTCACTCAGCTATGAATGGCACAGAAGTTCTATTTGTATATTTAATCTGGGAGCCTTATATTAGAAGATTAATTAATTTTAGAAGCATTTTATCATCTGATGGGCTTTGCAGTTCAAATAGAGTCTTGGGGATTTAAAGATTGCAATGGTAATACTACAGATATAATCGGTCCACAGAAAAAGAACCATTGCAACTTCCCAGAACTTATTTCTCATTGAGAATGCTTAAATATGTTCCTGAATTATTTGGCCCAATTATCAGATCTTACAATATTATGACAATAACATACAGCAAATATTCAAAAAGATGAAAGAGACAAATGGGTTGATCCTAAGCATAACACTTTGAAATAGATCTTATTGTTGCTTAACATTCTGTGCCTGTGACTTAGAGGGTAGGTTGCCCTATTTGATCACAGTTTACACTAGCTGTTGCTGCCAAATGAAATATTTTGCATGCTTGTTTTTAGGGCTAATGTCTATTTAGTTATACTTTATATTTACAATAATAATACTAATTGAAGCAGTATATTGGTAAGGGAAAATGGGAGGGGGAGACACAGAGACAGAGAGACAGAAAGAGAGGGAGGGAGAGAGAGAGAGAGGGAGGGAGGGAGAGAATAAATAGTAAACTATAATTAGGCTGTGCAGTGCTGTAATTGATGTGGTTGCCTTAATAGGTTAAAAGATGCTGTAGCCACAGTCCAATGTGTTCTGACAGAACTTTTTATAATCTAAAACAGGCCTAGTAGTAACATACTTGATGCCTATTTTGGCTTATTTTTGCTTTTCCCATCCTTGGAATCAACCTCCAGAATTCTTAGAAAGACCACATTGCCTGGAGATTTCTGAGTGTTAAAAGAGTGGGCAAGATATAGAAGGGAATTATTGATTTCAACCTATCTTAGAATAATAACATACACCTTGAATTGGCAATGAGGCAACATAGTTGGATTGCTTCTTAAAAGATATTGATTCATCAATATGTGGTTAGGATTTAAAAAGCATTAAAGGAAAATGTCTGTTTGATGGAGAATTCCAGGTGAATTACAGCTAAGGCAGAAGTGGGTTGTTGCTGCTTCGGCCCGGATTGGCCTAACTGGTAGTAGTGGTGGCAGTAGGCTCCGCCCACCCACCTGGATGCTTCTGCACATGCACATGCGGAAGCACGCTCGAACTGGTAGTAAAAAGAATAGCAACCCATCTCTGAGCTAAGAGTTTGGTTTTACGACTCCAATGTAGAGATTTGAAACTAAGATTTCCATTCTGATGGAATCTTGTGGGGAAAAACTTAGGAAACTTAAGTAGACCTGCAGCTATAGTGAAGAGTCACTATACTCCTTAATAGGCAGCAGTGCCCAGCATCAAAAGAGATCTAGACATTAAATCATGATGAAATATGAAGGCAACATAAATGGGTGAAACTTGGAGAAGACTACTCAACACATTTGCCTTGTTGATGTGACATTTGGCAAGGGAAAAGTTTAGATAAATCTTGCCTGAAGAAAAAGCCATTAAAAGATTATTTTCTGGAAAGATTTGTGGTAATAGTAGTAGTAATCATGTATATACAAACTAACCAAAGATAACTGATTCTAATCTACTACCTGAGAAGAAAGCCTCCACAATTCCTTTTTAAAAAAATGAAAGATATTTATTATTATTTGCCACCTACTCTAGGCAGCTTACAACAATAAAAAGAAATGAAGAGAGTGTAGACAGAACAGAGGTAAGATAATAGAACAATAAAATAAACAATGAAAAAAGAACACAATGAGAATACATCAATATTATCAGTACATCAATCCAAATACATCAGTCCATCAACCAAAAAGATGGACTGGTGAAGAGTAGAGAGCAAGGAAGGGAGATGGAATCTGTCATCAATTCAGCAGCCATCTCCAGCATGGAACTCCTCCATTTGGTTCCCAGGCCAACCAACAGAGACAGATCTTCAGGTTCTTGTTGAAGAATAGGAGGATGGGGATAGATTTTACCCTGGAAGGTAAGATGTTCCAAAGGGTGGATGCTGCAGCAGAGAAAGTTTTTCTGGATCCCAATAGCCAGAGTTCTTTGTAGGCCCTCTCTGCTAGCATGAGTAAGATTTGGCTCATCTTAGTGGGACAAGGCTGTTCATCAGGTAGCCTGGACTAAGCCAGCAAGGGCTTAAAGGTCATAACCAACATGTTGAACTGCACTTTGATAGGGATCCTAGCTGTAAAACTGCTTCTCTTTAAAGGCACATTAGTGGCACTAAATCTTCCCTACCTCTGCCATGCCGTTGGTCCACATAGCATGCTTCCTCATAATATCACTTCTGCTATGTAAGTTTCCCCTCTTTTTAGAGAAAAACCTGGGTTCTAAGAGTAAAACTTTAAAAGGCCAGATTTTTGATTGTCTATTCTTTGTGGTTAGTCTTAGTTGTTGTTACGACCCCATGGACAATGTTCCTCCAGGCTTCCTGTCCTCTACCATCCTCTGGAGTCCATTTAAGCTCAAGCCTAATGCTTCGGTGACTCCATCCAGTCACCTCATTCTCTGTCGTCCCCTTCTTCTTTTGCCCTCAATATTTCCCAGCATTAGGCTCTTTTCCAGTGGGTCCTTCCTTCTCATTAGATGGTCAAAGTATTTGAGTTTCATCTTCAGGATCTGGTCTTCTAAAGAACAGTCCGGGTTGATCTCCTCTAGCTCAAATCTCAACAATCTGAAGAAAATCGAACATGCTATTAGCTATATTGAGGGTGGAAAAATTCCCAGATAATGTTTGTCTGATCTTAAAATAAAAGTTCATTTTTCATGTAACAGCAATATGAACTGTTTTGCTATTACCTTTGCCAACACATATTTAACTGAGATGAGGAAGGGGAAAATACTTTTAGTTTCTATTTTAAAATGGAGATTTTATATATGAACAAAATTAATATTCCTAAATGATAACATGGTTAACTGAGCCATGAATAGTATGCATAAAACCTGCAGTCTTGTGCTGGATAATGCTGGCAGTGATCAGATAGCTTCACAGCATATAAGTAAGTGCATTAATGCCCCCCAGTGGTGAAAAATATTCCTCTCATATTGCCAAGACCACGTGGAGGTGTAGATGTTTAAAGGAGGACTAATTTTGTCCACCATACAGTCCAATGGAATTGGTGTTTTGTGCAACTGAAGGGTCCTTAGACTGAAGACAGTTTGGCTTGGTATAAGGAGGAATGCTAATGAGAAGTCAGGAAATATAACTTTTTAAAAATCAAGGGCGAATTAATCTGGAAATAACAAAGAAGCAGGAGCCCACAGCCAGGAGTTCGATCCTGAGTCATGTCAAAGTGGACTCAAGCTTACATCTTTCTGAAGTCAGTAAAATGAGGACTCAGATTATTGGGAGCAATATGCCAATTCTGTAAACTGCTCAGAGAGTGCTGTAAAGCACTGTGAAGTGATATATAAGCCTAAGTGCTCTTGCTCTTGTTGTGTTTCAGTCTCAGTATTTATATATACACTAGCTGATAACTTGGTGTTGCCCGGGTATTTATAGACGTCGAAGCGTTTGTCTGACAGGAGCCATTGAGAGGGGCCTTTTTTTCCCCTACTCCCATGCCCATCATCCCTGCCCTTCCTCCTCCCATGCGCTCCTCTTTCTCTCCCTGTCTACAATCCTGGCACTTTGCCCCAAATCCATTAGGCACTTCCCCATTGGTCCACTGGAGGGCGAACATCATGGCTGGGTTTCTAGAGGAAGCTGTGAAGGAACTGACATCACAAACAATTGCTGCTCTAGGATGCCACACTCACTCTCCTTAATGAGCCAGGTATTCCAGAGTTATGCTGGAACACACACACACACACACACACACACACACACACACACACACACACACACACCAGTGATGTCTCTCCCCCCCCCCCCCCCCCCCGAGTATTTGTTTCTAGAGGGCAAGTCATCTGTGTACCAGGTTTGGTTGAAATTGCTTGAGGTGTTCCAGAGTTATGCTGGAACACACATACATACATACATACATACATACATACATACATACATACATACATACACACCTGCACACATACATTCATATGTATGTATGTGTATGTATGTATGTATGCATGTATGTATGTATATATGTATGTATGTTGGCTCTTAGGTGATCTTTTATTGGCAGGGTATTATTCAAGATGATTAGCTGATGAAAGTTTTTTTTACTTTGGTTTACTAGAAAATGGTTCTGTACAAATAAAGTTCTATGCAGGTTATCCAAGATGCATCCAAGATACATGGGCATAGGAATTGTAGTCTAAAATAGGCAGGCTACCTGGCCCACCAACAAATGTTTTTGACTGCAACTTCCACTAATACATGACAGAAGGTGATAGATATTAAAAATTGTTGAATACAGAAATGGTATCGGACTTCTTTACTAATGGAATATGTACTTAAAGACAAAACAACTCCCACCCTCATAATAAAGTTGAGTATTAGAAGTTTCAACCGTTGCTGTAATGAATCAATTATTTTTGAGTCTTACAAGTAGTACTATTAGGGAAATTAAATTGCAGGCATGGTCTTCTCTTAGGTACATTTGAATCCTAGTTATTGTTGCCGCTTACATTTTGAACACTCAAGGACCTTATCAGGGCTAAAAGATTTTCAACCTCATACCAGACAAATGGGCAAAACTAAGCCTTAGTCAATTCCATGGGATTAGCACAGTCCAATTCTCAGTGGACTTAAATTACAGATTCTTAGGATAATTCTAACAACGACCTTGTTAAGAGTCCTCCATCTGCTCCTTACATGGGAAGGATCAAGTTACCTGAAACAGGGTCACTGTTTCAGGTTTCTTATTGCATGGACAGATATCAATCTATCTGTGCATGCAATAAGAGTGGGGAAATAAGTAATTTGCACTGTTTAAATTGCGACAGTGGTTGCTCCTGTTCTCAGATTCTGCATCTTCCTATTGCAGGTTTTGAGGCAGCTCTTGTGCCACTTCATCTCCCAGAGTTCCTCTGAAAATCAGGGAGTTCTCCAGGATTCACATGCAGAGTCTACTCAGGGGACAATCCAATCCAGGGTTATCATCACCTGCTCATTCACAGCAGTAATGTAGGTCTTGAGACATGTCCTAAATTCCTTCTGGAAGGTCTATCAAACACCAAGAATGGACCACTCAAATAGAGCCCTTATTTCTGTGGCCTCATCACTTAACAATTGGGGATTAATGTTATATTACAAATAGCCCCTTTGTTCCCTGCAGTGTTGTGTTTTTGGAATATCACAATACTGTAGCATGGGCTCATTCTTGTCTCAAAGAGTAGAGAATGCCACACATACACAATGAATGGCTCTTGGTTTAATTAGAATTGAAAACATGGACCCTGGATATAAACAAGCTGCTTTTTTCCTGGTTACACATGCAATCAGCAAGTAAACAAACTTGCAGATGAATGGCTTACTCTGATTATTTTCATGCTGTCTTAACAACAAATCTTCTGGTATGGGTCAATGTATTCTGGCTTGGTAGAAAGCAGAATTGAGATGGGTCCTTCCCTATTCATTTTTATTCCATGGTGGACCCTCATCATTCTCATTTTGCACAGGAAGTCCTCAAAGAAAGCCCAGTAGCACATTTTTTTAAAAAAAAAATTATGGAACATGCTCCTCATAGTAGTAAATTTTTGTCAGCTGGGTGTGATCATTTGTTCATCTAAAAGATCTCTGGATGTAGAACTTTCCTGGCAAATCCCTGCTAGTTCATTTTTAACTCAGATGATAGCTTATTTACTCTATCTTGTCATGGCTGAGCTCACGAGCAGGGCAAAGATTGCTGGAACACATAAACATGCTTTTCCAGTTGATATACACTTTGAAATTAAATACATTTCTTCAGTCAAGCAAATATAATCTTTGGGTGGAAGGAGTTATTCTGCCCAGAAATCCTCTTTCTGGATTTGATTCTGTCCTATGGATGTAAATGTTGATATAGGGGAAACATCGAACATAATCAGACCTGCACAATCTCTATATCTATGTGATACATTTATGGCATCAGCAAACTCTTTAGTGAAATACTAATGAACAACAGTTGTGGATTGTGAAAAAAGACCACTGGGGTTCTAATTTCAACCTAATTTCTATTCTGCCATTCATATTGTTCCATATTATTCAGAAAAGATTTTTATCATGGAATTTTGGACTCTTCCTTATTGCCATATTCTGCATTATCTATGCAACATCCACTATTACTATTTTTAAAAAACTCTCTCTTCCTATTGTGTTCTTGATTTGTAGTCTACTTCAATGTACTTGACAATCATATATATAATGACTCTCTCTGTATGTGTATGTGTGTTCCAGCATAACTCTGGAAGGCCTTGAGCAATTTCAACCAAATTTGGTACACAGATGACTTACTCTCTGGAAACAAATATTGTGGGGGGTAAGACACCCCTAACACCCCTTGGGATGTGTATTCTGTTAAGCTACAGCCTGTTGTGCCTTAAAACAGCTTCTACTGTACTGTTGTAAAATGGCTTCTACTGTACAGCGCAGTGGAGTTGCCATGGTAATGGCTTCACAGTACTCCACAAGGGGGCTCCCTCATGGATCAGCCAGCAAAACAAGGTGGTATCACTTTCTTTGATACTTCTGGGGGCACAGGGAAAACATTTGTAACTAATGTAATTGTCGCCAAAATCAGGGCTTTCCTGTCTAATACAGCATTGGGATAAATAAATACCTGGGCAACACCAGGTTATCAGCTAGTATCCTATAAATTAGTTGGAGGCATAGACATCAATTTGCAGAAAAAGTAATCAAAGCTATCAAATGTAGTAGTAGTAGTAGTTGTAATAGTAGTAGTAGTAGTAATAATAATAACAGCAGCAGCAGCAATAATATATACTGAATATATTTCCATTAAAAAGATGTATTAAATCTACTAAATGTAAGATTATAAGAAATAGATTAGTACTTAAAGGTGCTCCAAGTTTCTTCATAGATTTTAATTAAGTAGCAAATTAAAAAAGTAAGGAGCAAATGAGCATTTCTAATCATTTTTCACCATTCTGCCAAATAATTAAAGTAATTTTGTATTCAGAAATCTATCAAAAAGGATTAAATTCCCGTTATCTTGGCTGCTTTAAAACTCATTTTCCTTCTCATATGGAAGATGACTAAATTACAATCTGATTAAAATTTAAATGATCAAGGTATCGTAATGAAATGACTCATTCACCTATTTACTAAAATAGTTGAAGCTTCCAGTGTATCATAATTTGCAGCTTTAACAAAGATATAGGAAGAACTCAGTATTCCTGAAATATACACTAATGTTTGGGTATCTTTTCACATTGAATGAAGGTAGTTTTTAGGAGCCTGATGAAAACGTCCTATTCCAATCAAATGACTTCAACATCCCAGATGTAGGGCTGTCTAAAGCAGGAGTCTCCAACCTTGGCAACTTTAAGCCTGGTGGACTTCAACTCCCAGAATTTTCCCAGGCTGGGGAATTCTGGGAGTTGAAGTCCACCAGACTTAAAGTTGCCAAGGTTGGAGACCCCTGGTCGAAAGCATATCTGTCTATAATTGAAAAAAGCTAAAAGTTTAAGGCAACGCGACTGGCTTGTGAAGATTAACTCCCATCTGAAAGACCTCTTGATCTTCAGAAGGGGGTGGTGACACTCCACCCTAGAAAGCAAAGCACCTGAATTCCTAACCTTAGGTCTTGTTAATTTGGATAAGGTATTAATTTTACAAGGCCATTCTGTCAGCTCGATTGCATCATATCCCTTGATAGAAATTGAATCTCAGATCCCTAAGAGATTAAATTACTGATTCCCAGTCATGTGTCCTAAAAGAAAACACATTGGGGATACAAAAGCAAGTTCATGCGCAAGGTATCTTTCCTGAACATTTGTGGTAATAATAATACTGTTGGTGCTAAAGATTAAACTCTTCTTAACCTGTTACTGCACAACTGGGGAACCTCCGGGGTTTCCTGTTACTGCTTACCTAACAATAATGGATTGCTAGTTATAGTTCAATCACATTTGGATGGCCACTATTTCTCTATCCCTGAGTTCATGTGATGCTTAGCTGGAATCCTACCCCATAGTGAGAAGTGTGGGAATGATAACATCTGTCAATTGTATTATTATTAAACTGAGCTCTAAAAGCACAAAGAATTAGAAATATTTAATTACAAGGCTTGTACAAATGCAGAAGTTTGGTACAGTGGTGGTATTCAACCAGTTCGGACAGGTTCAGGTGAACTGGTAGTGGCAAACTGTGGGTGGGCCCAGTTGCGCCCAACTACCCCGGCTCTATGCCGTCCTTTTTAGCCACGTTTTCTAAGCCGAGCGCATACGTGCAAGCCACATGTGTGAGCAAAACGCATGCACGGGAGGCACATGCTCACAGTTTCAGTGCATGGCGAATCGGCAAAATTATGTGAAACCCACCTCTGGTTTGGCATTTTACAAAAATGGTGAATTGTTTGGATTCATATTGAAAAATGCTACCTTGGCAATGGCAGCAAACAGGTTATCCGTTTGCCTCTTTTCTGATACATCCCATTTGGAGGCCACAGCAGCATTTAAATATTGACTTTTCAGACTTCAGTTTAACATCTTGTTCTTCTCACAAAGCTCAAATATTGTTAGGTAGGGTAAAAGGGTCGTTTCTGTTGACCTTTTAGCTGAATACCCGTGTTTTTAAAGAGCAATGGTCAACACTTCTTCTGTGTGTGCAAACAATGTTGTTTGTTGACACAGTGTTAGCATTGGTATGAGAGGAGAGACTGGTGCCCAGTATTGACATACTTCCATTGGCAAGAAAAATACCAACCCGTAGATAACATTCCACAAGAAAATAGCATTAACAGGAAGGAGGTCTATTTAGGACAACCACATACGTGACAACATTCACAACTCCAGTAAAAGAATGCCATCAAATTATGGGCACAGATTAAATATAAAAGCAGTGGGAGGGATAAAGCCCAATATTTGTTACTTGTCTGAAAGAAAAAGAAGGATTAATGTACTCCAATCATAGCTCCCCTTCCTCCCCTTTAAAAAAAATCGGGATAACTCATTATGTGTTTGTTTGTTTTCTTTTTTGAATTAAGACCGATTTGTATCAAATGGATAGGGTATCCATCTGACACACATCCCAACTTCTTTGTGAGGCTCAACTGGGGGATTGGGTTTGCAGTTCTTCAGAGTCTTCTTTCTTTCCTCTGATATTCAAAGAGGGAAGGAAGGCGAGGGGAGTCCATGGGAATCTTTATCCTGTGGAATCAATTTTACAACAGTAAATATCAGAATTTACAGTTCAATTGGAATCTAAATTGAATGGGATGTTGTGTTTCTTTTATATGGATGCTAGTATATTTCAGCTCCTGTTTATTGTAAGCGATCTCTAGATCATATTACCCAATGATCAGTATTGTGAAATCACTGTGGTCTTACAAGGGATCAAAGTCTTTTATTAGAACAATATATAATTAGGACTTGACTTCTAGAATTTTCAGCAGTAACTTTCACACAACTGGGAGAATATACGCCGAGAAAGACTGGAATAAACCAATACAATTACCTGCTCCTTGTTTTGCAGAAGGAAGGGCGATAGAAGGAGAGAGAGAACCAAAGAGTTTCATCAACTAAAACCTATTTTATTGCCGTGGTATCTACTTTTTTAATCATATGAAGTGCTAACAAGTTGCCATGAAATCTAAGGTATTATATTTGGGTGGCAAAAAATCTACTCACTGATGACATCAGATTGCCCAAATCTGATAGTTATAGAATATTATTTCAGCCAATTAAAGTTACTCAAATATTTGCCGTTTGTAGACTGTCTATGATTTCCATAACAAGCCACTAGATGGAAACCCTGCTTCACTACTTTACTATTACAGCAACCATGAATGTGGGGTTTCATTGATGACAAATTATTTGAAGTACAAATCAAGATTTTCACTTTCTTGGCCCAGTCCCTAGTGGATAAATTATGCAAAGAAATAATTCTGAATTGCCATTGTCAATTATTTGTATTGAAATAAATAAAGGAATGTTAGAATAAGTGGTTGCTTAAACACTGAAGTATCCCTTTTTTGTTTATTGCATTTGTTTGCCGCCAATTTCATAACAAAATGAATCTGGCAAATAAATCACTTGATCATAAATAATTTGATCAAATCTGCTAGACTGCTTGTCCTGGATTTCTGAAGGCACCTGTTTTGGGTATCAGGGGTAGAAAGATAGAAGAGCTGAAGATATGTATATTGGTTTCAGCCATCATCCTTGCTATTATTTATGGAAAGAAAAGCAGGATCCTGAAAATTGGCTATGAAGATGGTATTTTTGGGGAAATTTTGGATTCCTGGGTCATAGTTCATATCACTTCTAGAAAGGATTCCTAGGCAGGTGCAGGAGGTATCTCAAAAGGGCAGGGGAAATGCCCTTGTTAACCTCAACAGGAGGGTTTTAAACTAAACCAGAAGGCAGAAGACAGAAACAGACTCTGGTAAAGAAGTGATGGCATTCACAATACAGCTCCAGGTAATAATTAAGGAGGCACATACAAGAGCAGATAATCATAAATCTCTACCTGGTTGTTGTGGACCACCAGTGGCCAGCAGAGCTGGCAGCAGATTGGGACAGTGAGGAGGTTGGTGAGGAACATGGGCCAGTCCTGGAGTCTGGGGAAGGCTCTGATGAGGGCTCTGTGTTGGAGGCAGAGAGTGGGCCAGAGCTGTATGCCAGTTATCAGCTGTTGTCAGAGTCAGACAGCAGTGAGGCAAATTTAACAGCTGGAGCCCGTTCCCAGTGCGCATATGCATAGACTTGCCAGATGAAAGGAACAACTAAAGAACAGGGGTCGACTTGGGAGTAAGGCCAGATGATGAACGACCCCTCCCAGAGGAAATAAAAGAGGAGAGAAAGGGGAGTGGAGTTTGCAGGAGACAATTAGTTCACTAATTGGTTAGTGACTCTCCGAGATGCCTTGCCAAGTTCGGCAGATATCGGTCTGTCAGCTCTCCAAGGAAGATAAGCTCTGTGACTGTAAATCCTCTTCTGAAAGACTTTGCCGGCTGTGAATAAGCAGAATTAACAGTAAATTAATAAAAGGGTTTTTTGCTGGGACAAGGAGTTTGTTTCATGCTCTTGGGAAGCCTTGATCAAAACACTGGTAGACCATTATCAAATGACATCCAAATAATTCTAATACCACTAGGTGATGGAATTCTCTTGCCAGCTCTACTGGGAATGGAGTCCACCCATAGCTTTAAATGGACCAGAATTTTCTTTCAAGTAGATGAATAACATTTTATTTAGTAAATCGTGCCTTTCATTTCCTATAATTCTTTGAATGATTCCCTAAATCAGGAGTGTCAAACGCATGTCACGGTGGCATCACATGATGTATCCTGACTTTTCCCCCCTTCCCTAAACTGGGCATTGGTGTGGCCAGCATATGATACATCTGGCCTGTGGGGCCCGCGATTGACAGTCCTGACCTAAACTTTCTCTCTTTGCTTTTATGTTTAATCTAGGATCTTAATATGATGTAAGTTTGAAAAGAAATGGGTTTTGCAAAAAGGTAATAATCCAACTGGTTAATCAATCCCAAACCAGATTTTACTGATGCATAGATACATGAAATAAAATGATTCTTAGAAAGTCTTAAAAAGTTAGTGAGGGTAAAGTTATATCCAAATAACTGAACCTGAAAATTCTGGTTTCAGTTTCAGAAAATACTATCTCAAGTGTAATTTGCATTTATATCAACAGAGGAATTTGATTTTCCTTTTAATCCACATAGTTGGATATCAAACAAAAACTAAAAGCCAATGTTTGTAATAAAGTACATAACTTTGGCTGTGTAATATAAAACTTTAATATAATTCCAAAATTCAACATAAGAAGAAAAAGAAACTAATATTGTCTATATTCTCAAATGAACCTGAACATTTCAATTCAGAATTATTGAATGGCTGATAGGTTTTTATTGCAGAACTTGCTTTCAGTGTAACCATAAGCTGAACAGATTTCATTTAAACATTGTACATTTTTGCAGGATAAAAATGTGAATTTGTTGGCATGGATGTTCTGCTTTGATAAAAAGCTAAATTAATGGTGTTAACGGGAAGAGGTTTACACAGAATAATGTGTAGGAAGTTAAAACCCACCCTTCTTCTAAAAAAATGAAATACTGTATTTTCCAGCGTATAAGGCGACTGGGTGTATAAGACGACCCCCTACTTTTCTTGTTAAAATATAGGGTTTGGTCTATAGTCACTGTATAAGACTACCCCTCTTCCAAGGCACACCAAATAGCCAATCAGCCTCCATTTTATTTCGAGAACCTTTCTCCCAGCTTGGAACTGAACCAGGTGGCTTTTCCTTCTAACACTCCCCTTCCCCAAACTGGGCCCCAGATGAGTCGGGTTGCCTTCTTCTGGTGATGGGGGTCAGGTGTGGGGAACAGGCTTCAGTCCAATTCAGGCCGAATATCCCAGCATCGCTGCTTTGAAAGTAAAGGTGGCTCCGGGCCACCTTTTGTACCCAAAGGGCTTTTCCTAGCGCTTCAGAGAGAGAAGCTGCCGCAAGCATCCTCCCTGCCCAGCAACTCTACCCACTGCCTCAGCTGATGGAGGAAAAAGGCGGGGAGCCGAAGGAAACGCCGAGACGTGGATACCCCTCGCTCTCACCAAACAGAGGGTTTCCTCGCTCGAGGAGAAGTGAACAGCCCACAAACTGCCAAGGCTACAAGTATTGCCTGTATTATAGAGCTTCCCAGCTACTAGACTGGATTTTGTCTCCTGTATGCCCGAAAAACAGAATATGAAATGCTATGCTGGCTTTTTTTTTTTAAAGCTCCCCTAATCCTCCACCTCTTTCCCGAGTCAAAAGGTTGTCAAAAGGTTGCAAACATTGATCATACAACCTTGGGACACAGCAACCGTCATAAGTTTGAACCAGTTGCCAAGCATCTGAATTTTGATCCCCTGACCAAAGGTTGTAACTCTGAAAAAAATGGTCAGAAGTCATTTTTTTCCAGTGAGGATGTAAGTTTGAATGCTCACTAAATGAACTGTTGTAAGTAGAAGCCTACCTGTACCTTCCAGCTGTATTGTGTCACGCAGGTCCCAAAAGCAGATCAGGAATGGCTGTTTTGATTACCTATGGAATTCCACTATAGGAGAAAGTTCAGCTTGTTCCTTTTTAATCCCTGGCCCAGCTTTCCTTGCCTATTATTTCAGTCACCAAACTTTTAATGCGAAGACAGGCCCGCCACAGACACCAATGTCGCACAACACACAAGATCAATTGCTAAATTAACGTGATTAAGGCAGCGGGCTGTGTGTGGGCACATGCACATGTCTGCCTGCATTGGAATTTCAGCACAGGAGCTACACACACACATACACACAAACACTCGGCAGACAGAGCTGCAGCACAATCCCGCATGAAGCAACCAAGGCTCTGGTGTCACCTTGGTCAGTTCCCTTCTGAAGTTCAATAGGAAGTGAGAAAGGGCCAAGCTGGGGGGACGAGAAAGACATTTAAGTCCTACGTTTTTCCCTTCTAGTGCACCCCTCTCCGCTGATCCCCTGCCAAGAGGAAGGGGGTGGCAAAGCGCAAGGAGGACCAGCAGCAGCGGAGCGCTCCGAGCCAGCACCAGCAGCCAGCCCGTCAGCTCCTCCGCCTGCTATCAGCAGCGCGACAGCCCAGCCAGGCGGGGAGGCAGTGCTTGGGTCCCCAAGGTGCGGTGCGGGTTGGCAGGAGCGATGGCGCGTAGGAGGAGTGAATGATGAGCTAGGAAAAGCAGCCAGTTTTTTCCCCCCAAACAACCTCATTTCAATGAACATGTTTTTAATCAACGTCAATATTGTTCTTTGATTTTTTATACACCAGTTGATGGTTTTGGTTTTTTGATATGGCCTTTCTTATACCTGGTATATAAGACGACCCCTGATTTTTGAAACAATTTTTTGGGGTTAAAAAGTCATCTTATATGCCGGAAAATACAGTATCCTGGGAAATACTAAAAAGGCAGAATATTCTATTTTTCTAGATTTGAAAAGGGAGAAACATGTTTTTAAAGGCAAAGTAGCTTCCTGCAGATTCCTGCCACCCCCACCTTTCTCAATGAGCCATTAAAATCTAATCTAGTCTATTCTACATAACAAAGGTAAGATTAGCCTTCTGCAGAAACTCACTACAAGGCAAAGGGGAAAATTACATCAGCCAGCAAGGCAACCAAACTTGGACTCAAAGCATAGCCTAAGAATTGCCCCTGCATGGCCCCATGGAAGTCTGACAACCAATCAAAATACAAGATCAAGCTCAAAGGGCAGATGGCATAAAACCAGGGACTTTCAGCATCTTGCTCTCTTTTTCTTCTTCATCCAACATCATGAAGCATGTAACCCCCCCTTTTCTGTTCATGAGCTCAAGCCATGTAATCCTGTCCACCATTAAACCATCTTTCCAAGCAGCCTCCATGCTCCAGTGTCTTTTCCCCCACTTGGAATTGAACCCAGAGGATTTCTTCCAACAAACGTTAACAGACGTTGTTTTGGAAACCATATCTGTGTGTGTTCAGATATCAGACACCTCCAGAACAGAAATGTATGAATTGACATGCTATTCCAGATACTTTAAAGGAATATACCTGTTCTTGACCTTTGGAAGGACTAAGCCCTAGAAACTTTGTACGGCTAATACGTGTTCTGTGATTTCCATTTACTCTCTGGATATGGTGTGCCTGTGTCTTCTTGCAGACTTTTCCAAGATGAAGAATTATCATTATTATTTGCAGAATTCAAAACAATTTATATTTGTATGATACTACTGGGTTCTTATGATTGTTCAGAAGTTAAGTACCAAGTAGTACCATGAAATGTACTTGGGGAAAAGTGCTTAAAATGGCAGTCTTCTTGAGAGAGACACTGAAAATATAGGCAATAAATATAATGCAAATACATTGCAAAAATATAACCCAGCACTAAGCAGAGGAAGAGTAGAAATGATAGATTTTATACGTAGCTGAAAAAAAAGGCAGAAACTGAAAAGGATAGACAGGCTTCTAGTGACAAATTATCCAGCTCAGTGTGGATCAGTTAATTTGCATTAAGTATGTGCAAACTTTCCAGATGGTAGTGATGGAGGCAGATGACTGCAGATGTCAACATGGGAATAAATATACTGCGTTGTATAATTTTAATAATTTCAAGGAAATCTTGTCAGTTATTTGAACATTCCACACTGATATGATCCACATTAGAATACATAAGCTACTTACAGATCCCTGACTTAATAGTAATTTATTGTGTACAATCATCTTGCAGTTTCATTTATAAACTGTAACAGGATTTAATTACTGGGATAGTCTCCTCTCCCTACCTGATCCCCGATTTGTCAACTGGTACCTCCTGGAGCCAATGAATTTCTCCACTCCTTGTTGCAGCAACTGGATTACTATTTTATCCAATCGTATACTTACCTGTTCTGACCCCCACCTAGCCCGTTCAAAAAGTACAGCCACACATAGCTTGCAAAGGAATGTTTTTATCAGTCCCAGCTCTTGCTGGCTGCGAGACCTAAATAAACACAGATAAATTCTCTGGCAAAAGTAAACTACAGCCAAACAGGTTTATATAATTCAAATCACTTATCCAAGTGCTTCTTCTCGACGATTGCAAACGAACAGACTTGACTAGAACAGGAACGGAACGAACGTTGACTTCTGCAACTAGGGCGTGGCACCATCAGTCTTTTATCCGCAGGAGATCCTTAACGAGCCACAGCTGCTTGTTATCCTCTCCTGTAAGCATCCTGAAACCACTCACAGGAGGTTTCTGTGTCAGAGTCTGATAGCAGCTCCAAAGGCTCCTACCGAGCCACAACACTATCCCTCACCGCAGGACCCTTCCCCGGGTCTGACAGTCCGGATGCGGTCGGGATGGGTTGTCCATAAGATAGGCCCACAATCATTTCCTGTGTTTCCTCCTTTGTTCCTTACACTGAGTAACCCTCAGCATGTGTGCCTCCTTATATAACTCCCAAATACCTTCAGGAACATTCCCCTTGATCCAATGCTCCCCTGGTATCCGGTGGCCACGTCTCTTCCTGCCCTGCGCGGCATCGACACCCCATCCAGGTTCCTCCACCTTCTCCAAGGCCGACCCACCAGCCCCCGTATTGTCGGATTCTGGCGGCAGCTCTAACAGCTCCTGCCGGGCCACAACACCCTGTCCTGGGTCCTCCACCTCTTCCAAGTTTTGTGTATTGTGAGGGAAGACGCAGGAGCCATGGAACAGAGAGCAAGTTCTTTATTTCAGATGACAGCGATTCAATTCCGTTGCAAACGGTCACGGTATTTATACTCTCAGGCACAGCAACTGTCATTAACTGTCACTTTACTATCCAATCACAGGCTGTGCTGCGTCCCAGCCAATCAGGGCGCAGCACAGGCTGTTGCTGGCTATACAATACCAACTCATAAGACCCCTCGCCGTTGGGAGTCTGGCGGCAGCTCCAACGACTCCTGCCGGGCCACAACACTTATCTTACCTAATGAGCAGGAAGGACTCACTGGAAAAGAGCTTAATGCTGTGAAAGATTGAGGGCAAAAGAAAAGAGGACGACAGAGAATGAGGTCGCTGGCTGGAGTCACTGAAGCAGCCATTGTGAGCTTAAATGTACTCCAGAAGATGCTGGAGGACAGGAAGGACATTGTTCATGGGGTCATGATGGGTCGAGCATGATTTTGCAACTAACAACAAATGCTTACCTTTGCTTTTACTCTGGATTTTTCCCCCAAATTCAAATTATTCAAAAAATAATCTATTATTTGAAAACAGGGTATCAAATGTTTTTAAATTTGTTTACATTTATCACAATATAAAATTGCCCCTTGATATGCAGGTCATAAAACCAAAAATTAATGTTAACATTATTTGGAAATAGACGCAGTTATAGAGGGCTGATTTCTCAACATCCCATATAATATGTGGTTCTGCCCTTGCTCCAAAGAGATTACAAAAGATTTTATCCATTATTTATTGTATTGCTTTATTTCTCCTTCAGCACCGGGAAAACATCAGGATCCCTTCTTGGTAAGAAAATAATTTGGGCCTGATACATATAAAATTGAATACCTAATGAATTTAGATGAGAAGAGTGTGCTACAGAAATTAAAACGTTGCATGAGCTGTTGCTAAACAGAGACAATATTTTATGAAAAGTTCCTAAGGCTAATATTATATTTGCTTTAATGGTTTTTTTTTTTACTGATTTTTGCACATTTTAATCTTTTTATTAATATTTTGTGCAGGTTTCATCTTATTTGTTACAACCAATGGTCAAAACAATAAATGTAACTGAATTTGGGAGAATAAATGACAGTTCAATAAAAAGTTAAGACACTCCAACTTGCAACTTCTTTGCTGCAAGTCAAGAGGGAAAAAAAAAGCACCATAAAAATTAATCACAGCAACAGTATGCACGGGAGATTCTTTACTATTATGTAAGATCTACTCTTGTGCAAAAGAAATTCATCTTAGTTCTTTTAAGTCACTTTTGAAAAATAGTCAGGACACTATTTCATTTCGCATGATATCATTAGAAAGAACCAGAATTAAAATAATTCATACATTGTGCTAAGCTCAGTATGTTGTGCATAGTGGTTTGATTCTTCCAAGAATTTGTTGCCATTCTACGATATAAAATTTTAGGAGCTGTAAAAAGCATACACTTATTTCATTATAATTTTCATGACACATATTTTTGTATGAATGGATTAATTTAGTAAAATTTCATGATGCTTAAAATTTTCCTAGCTTGTTTCACATGAGTTTAACTTTTCATTTGCAAAATAAAATGTGTTGGTCTACATAAGGAAAAAAAAAGAGGTAAGGTGTCCCCATGGGTCTACATATTACTCTGTAGTTGTGACCAATTTTAATTTTCATCTCCCTTTCTTAAGCCAAAGAGTCAGCATTGTTCAGAGACAATTGATCATGTGGCTAGCATGACATCACAACTCAGCACAGAGTGTTCAGTGAAACATGGAACACTGCTACTTTCCTGCATGCTTATATGCACTTATTCATCTACTTGCATATGCATGCTTTCAACCTGCTGGGTTGGGAGGAGCTGAGACTAGTGATGGGAGCTCACTCTGTCTCACAGCACTCGGGGCTCGAACTGCTGATCTTTAACGATCCTAACTACTGAGCCACTGCGTCCCATGTTGGTGTTCATAAGGCATTACAAATATAAGAACAACATACTGTAACTTTGAAAACTGAAACAAAAATTCTTGTTTTTGTTAATTATTGTTTTGGTTTGTACCTATGAGTCAGTTTATACTCCACAAAAATGACAGACTATTAACTTTTTAGGCTCTGAAAAGAAAATAACCTGATTTCAGAGGATTAATAGGAATGGACTTCTCACTTCATAAAGAGAACTTCCCATTCCACCTCTGATTTCTTTCCTGTCCTCAATGCATCTGCCTCCAAAATGGACAAAACTTTGTTAAAGGTTTTCAACATTACATGCTATTCTTGGTTTTTGTTAGTCTATTCTTCAATATTCTTTGGAAAACTTGGAAGTTGCTCAGACTCTAATTAGCAAGAAAGGGCAAACTATGTTTTCTCACAGTACAAATAGTCCTCAATTTATGATTGCAATTAAGAACAGAATTATGGTCAAAAGTCGTGCCAGTTGTTACGCAGGTCATCACATCACCAATTCATTTTTACATTTTATACAATGGTCATTAAGCATATCATCATGATTGTTAAGTGGATCCACCACAGTTGTTAAGCAAATGCCAAGGTCGTTAAGTGAACCAATTGTCTGCAAAGAATGATTTTTGCTGCAAATTGGAGATAAGCATCAGTTCCTGGCAAAAAAATATTGTAAATTGTGATCAAATGACTGCAGAATGCGTTAAATGGCTGCAAATGTAGGCAGGTTGCTGAGCACCCAAAATATATTCACATTGGGGGGGGGAGCCAGGTTAACAGTCCTTTTTTTCTGTGTGTCATAACTCTGAACGGTTACTAACCAATCAGACGTACATTGAGGACTACCTGTAAGAACCCATATTATTCTTTGTTTAAGAGATCATCTACATATTCAACACGATAGACAACACCTAGCTTATTCAGGAATGCCCTGAATAAACTGGGAATATATCAGGTTCACTTTCCGTTATGGAAAAAAATCCAATCCCAAGAGTTCTCTTTAGGGCAAGCTTCAAAGGTATTGTCTCCCCAGAACATTCTTTTGTAAGTTTCGGAGTCTTGACATTACTACATCCCAGTCTGCGTAGGCTCCTTCAAGATGACGGGATATTTCTGCTCCTGCCTGATAACTCTGCCGACCATGAAGTAAACGCCAATTATCAAATACCACTATGTCACCTAGAAAGAAGACAATAATTATTTTAAAATAAAATCTGTGGTAAATATGTCTATACTAATTAAGGATATGATGGAGCAGAAAGGCTTACTGATGCAACAATTGGAACTACTGTATCCAGTAATTCTCTAAACCAGGGGTAGTCAACCTTTTTATACCTACTTTTGTATCTCTGTTAGTAGTAAAATTTTCTAACCGCCCACCAGTTCCACAGTAATGGTGATTTATAAAGTAGGGAAATAACTTTACTTTATAAAATTTATAAAGCAGAGTTACAGCAAACCCCTACCGCCCACCATGAAAGCTGGAACGCCCACTAGTGGGCGGTAGGGACCAGGTTAACTACCACTGCTCTAAACACATCTTAAAATCTGATGATTGCACTGGTATGCAGTTTTCTTGGCAATTTTTTTCAAAAGTAGTTTGTTGCTGTTTTTTTTCTGAGATTTTTTTTCTAACTTTTATACTATAGTTAGCGGGCATCCCCAAACCCCAGTCTGTGCACTGCCACCCCAGTCCTTGGACCAAAACTGGGCCACACATATATGGGATATAGCCAGCATATGAAAAAGCACCCCCTCTGCTCTATGGAAAAATCTCTCTCCATAGGACCAGTCCTTGGTGCCCAAAAGATTGGGGGCCACTGGCCTACAGCATTTAAGTACTCTCAAAAACTAAAGAAGTTTTTGTATATTTCTTCCTATTTCTACTGAAAGAGACTTTTAAATCAGCTGGGGGGAAAAAAACCTGATTACCATTTCATCCAGGCTTACCTGGCTTCATTTTGTATGAATATTTATAATCCGTGCTATTTAGGAGAACAACATAGTCCTTGAGAGCAGCATAAAATGGCTTTACTTTTTCAGCAGGTATGTCAAATATTGTATCTCTGGTTGCATTGTTAAAATTGATACGAATCACTTGGCCCTTTTCATCTACACTGTGGAGAAATGAGAGAACAATTCAGGTTATCCTCAAATTTTTCAACAGTTTTACGTATACCAGAAAAATAACTGGTATAAGAATCAATACCAGTGATACTTCATTCACTGGTATTTTAAATGGGTTAGGGTTATAAATCTTATAATGAATAAACTATGAAACTTACAATAAATTAACTGCTAAATGGCAAATAACTGAGAATCTGACTGGTTTGTTTCATTGAAACAAATAAATTTCCCCAAATTTCCTTATGAATTTGAGATTAGGGAAAAGTTAAATACGAAAGCAAAACTGTCAGAGACAAGTCTTTTGTTTTTAAATTTTGAGGCTTCATCATAGTTTATTCAACTATCTGCTTAGTGTAGCATTGGATTTCTATCACCTTTTTTAATAAGAAGAGTGTCTTAACTGTAAAAAAAAAAATCCTATAAAATGAATGTAGGAGAAATTAAACCAACCATTTGCCCATTATAAAGCTTCCTCCACCCAGTAGTACTTAATGCTTTGCTGAGGGCTGTATTAACAAAAAACCAAAATTACATGCAGATAAATTTCAAAAATGCAATAATATAATACAGGGGTGTCAAACTCATGGCATCACGTTGTCGTCACGTGACGTATCGCGACTTTTCCCCTTCGCTAAAACCGGGGTGAGCGTGGCCAGTGCTAATGGGTTTCATACCCCTGATAATATAACAATGTATTGTAATGTATTATTGTATCATATAATTATATATAATATATATACATATACATACTTACATAAGTACATATGTATATATTATATGGATGTGGCTCTCTCTCTCTCTCTGTCTCTCTCTCTCTCTGTCTCTCTCTCAATATGATAATAAGAACAGTACACACATTTTTAAAAAGCTGATATATATTCCTGTCCACAAGATGGCAGGCATAGCCTTAACACTTTTTATTTTGTTCAATAAAACCAGAGAGATAGATGGCCATATAAATGTGCTAAATAAATAAAGCAAAAAGATACTTTGGCTTACAGTTCAGGAATAAGGCAGCATCAGATAAAAATATACCGTATAATTCAATGTTACCTACTCTATAATTCTTTGTTTGGCTTGCATGGCAAAATCACAGTAATCAACTCCAGTGTCTGTGAAATCTACAAATGTAGAGGTCAAGATTTTGAAGGCACAAGGATTTTGCTCCTTCAACTTATTGGCTACATGAAATCCATCCACAACTTCACTCTCCCCTCCAGTAGAAGTTTGTTTTATACAATGCAGAAACTGAATCTGGAACAAATTAATAACAGGTTATTATTATTAGTCCAACATTATGCTCTACATTTATATTTTATATCAGAAGTCTCCTTACTATATAACATGAGATGGTTTAATTCTTTAAAAACCCCAAACCTAAAAACATAGAAACTGTAAAGATTACTTGCAAAACCTTTTGTTTAAAACTATGTTTTCAAAAATTCTTACAAGCATTTGAAAGTAATATCTTGGTGTGATTCTTGGCATAAATTAGAATATAAATTTTCTTTTTTTCCCCCATTTCAAAACTTCCCCTTGATTGCCATACCATATGTACTTGTACAACCTCTAAATGAATTTTCAAGGTAACTCCCAAATCTGAAAAAAGGCATCTATTTAATAGCACACAATCTGCTTAATTCATCAAAAGTATGATACCATACATTGTTTGAAGACCTTGAGTAAAAATTTCCTACAACAACACACAGACCACATTAATTTCCCCATCTTTGCAGATACAGCAAGAATGGCAGAAATATGGGCAGCATTAGAAGTTCAGAAGGTTATTAAAATACTGAACAGAATTATGTATACATTTTGTCCACTGAAACACCAAGGTTTTCTCCCATGATTCCATCTGAGAAATTTTAAACATTTCTTTGCAATACACTACATAGTTATTACAGCAACAGATGCAGTTTGAGCTGAACGTAATTTAGTACATGGTTGATTTAAAGTGATTATGCAGAAAATAACTCTGTAAACCTCACCAGAATTGATATTCACAAAGGCCAATTTGCACCATTTGGAGCCTCTTATAAATTTAAACAGAATGTTTATACTGAATAAGGGCTCTCACTGCTGAATATGGTAGGTGGAACCCTTTTCATATTTCACTGTTTTTCATTAGGAGAGTTAAATGATGTTAACTTTGCATTGCTTTAGAATCTTCTTAATGCAATGTTACAGCGCCCTACCGTTTTTCACTTTTATATAACACATGAACAGGTTTGTCAGCTAAAACTTCATAGTATGTGGCATAAATAACACAATAGATAACACAATATTACAAACTGTGTGCATCTGTGACTACATCTGAGCTGATTAAAATGGATTTGAGAAATACTAACCTCAAACAATAGAGTATAGTGCTCTCCTGATGCTTTGATTTTATCAGCCCTATAACTATGGTGAACTGCAAAATATTGCAGCTGTTGTAAAATGTCTGAATGATTACAAGGTTGCTTATATCAGGAGTAACATATAATATATTTTATGAACCAACAGAACAGTGGTGGGATACGACCGGTACGTCCTGGTATGGGCGTACCAGTGCCTGCTGAGAGCACCAGGTACCGTTCTGGTACAATGTTCCAGAGGGCCCATCGGCCCTCCTTACATGTATTTGAGCTGATCGGGACTTATGCGCACGGTGCCTGCGTGACGCTCCGCCAATAGGTTGTACTTTTCAGAATTTATAGAATAACAGAGTTGAAAGGGATCTGGAACTGTCTTCTATTCCAACTCCCTGCTCAGGTGGGAAATCCTATACCATTTCAGACAAATGGTTGTCCAATCTCTTCTTAAAACTTCCAGTGTTGGAGCAGTCACAACTTCTGGAGGCAAGTTGTTCTACAAATTAATTATTCTAACTGTCAGAAAATTTCTCCTTAGTTCTAGATTGGTTCTCTTCTCGATTAGTTTCCATCCATTGCTTCTTGTCCTGCCTTCAGGTGCTTTGGAGAATAAGCTGACTTCCTCTTCTTTGTGGTAACCACTGAGATATTGGAACACTGCTATCATGTCACCCCCAATCCTTCTTTTCATTAAACTAGATATATCCAATTCCAGTAACTGTCCTTTATATCTTTCAGTCCCCTAATCATCTTTGGTGCTTTTCGCTGCACACTTTTTTGTGTCTCAACATCTTTTTTTACATAGTGGCAACCAAAGCTGGATGCAAAGCTGGATCCAAGTGTGGTATTACCACAGCATCATAAAGTAGTATTTTACACTTCACGTTTTCTTGATTCTATCCCTCTGTTAATGCAGCCTGAATCTGTCCTCTTCATTAGAGGCACAGTCACCTATTACTATCTGCATTTCATAAATCAGTTCTCTGTTTTTGGACTTGGAGAGCTTGACAATTAGATTTCCTGCAATAAGTGTCTCAAAATTGGATTATTATGATATGCTTTGTGAACTTGGGAATAGTTCAGTGCTGCAATTAGTTCAGAAAACACTAGGAAGATGATTAAGCATGTCTCAGTTCTACTGTGTTAATGAGCCAGCTTCAAGATGTTAGTGTTAATTCACAAATCTCTAAACAATTTGGAATCCGATTAACTCAAATAATACCATTATTTATGTAAACATTCTGGACCTTCAGGAGAGGCTCTATGTTCATGACACAGTTGTAAACTGGGTCCTATGGAAAGTTCTGCCACAACTGGCAAAGTTGGTGTGTTTTAAATTTTGTTTGAAAACACTTTTTTTAATGCTGATCTTCCCTGAATAATACTCATGGGCTCCCAGCTTCTGCTCTGGTGCCTTTAACCATTATATCAAACTGGCTCTCATACAACATAATGCATGGCTAATCAAAACATTTCTATTACTATGCTATTGGCACCAGAGGTGGGTTGCAACTTATTTCACTACCGGTTCGCTCGTATTTGCACGCGTGCTCACGTGACGTTTCTGTGCAAGCGCAGAAGCATCCGGGTGGACGGGCAGAGTCTCCCGCCACTGCCACTACATGTTCGCCCAATCCAAGGAGAACCGGCAGAAACCCACCTCTGATTGGCATCCACTTTACTACTGCTTTGTTTTTTATGTTTCTCTTACCCCTGGTGGAAATTGTAGAACAGGGTAATCGGTATGAAAACTTAGCTTCTCAGTTGTGTACGCCACGTTGTTTGCATCCAATTTGTCTTGCACTTGCCAAGTAGGCCTTTATAATGAACAAGAAATGAAAAAACAAAAGGATAATTTGCCCGTAAAAATCTAGATGCAAATTTTGCAGTTCCAAAAACAGAATAATCCCAAAATTAACATCCATATTAAATTATCAATGTCTCACTGTTTTTATCATTTTATTAATAGCATTTATTAAACTTTTTAAAATGCAGCTAATCATTGTTTGAGATGGGGAGGACAATTATCGCAATCACAGGTGACAGAGAACAGAGAAAGATGGGCTTTGAATAATCCTTCTCCTCCTCTTTTTATTCTTCCTTCTTCTTTTTCTTCTTCTTTCTTCCTGCAAAACTACTCTTTCCTTTGGGGGAAAAGCAACTAATAACACATCTGGAAAGGAATGTTCAGATCTGAAATTCCCTTTCCTGAAAAATAATATCCCATGAGCTCTTATTTGTATTCATCCATGTAAACAATTAACTGGCAATGCTTTGCATTGCTAATGACTATAACAGTCTATTTGTTTTTCTTTACTGAACACTGAAAGAGATTCCAACCTCGAATTGGCATGCTAAAAAATGCCAATGGACAGATAATAACCAATTCCAAGAAAATCCAAAAAGATGAAAGAAATACACTGAAATACTTGTACAGTACATTTCCCAATATCCAGCATACTTTTGAAAATACTTTCTGTTTACAAGAAATTCTAATACTAGAAGACCAAGTCAGTCATTACATCCAGTCATTACCAAATCAGAAGGCTACAGGCCACAAAAATATAACAAGCATCCAAAAAATTAAAATAAAAAATCAATAAATATTTTATGAGGATATGCCAAATAAATTTGTAGAATGGTATAGATTGGAAGATGTCAATCTATATATCGGAATATAGTAATGTGATGTAACAGAGTGTGTAAACTACTTAATGTCACATGCTAGCAAAATAATGCTTAGGATCATCCAATACAGATTATAGCTCTACATAGAAAGGGTTATTATCTGTCCATTGACATCCTTTAGCTTGCCAATTGGAGGTTGGCATCTCCTTCAGTGTTCAGAAAAGAAAAACAAATAGAGTCATTAGTGATACAAAGCATTGGCAGTTAATTGTTTAGAAAAGGGTTAGAACAAGAGATATTACAGCTGATGCATGCTATATAATTGCAAAGTCAAGGAAGACCCAAAAAATATGTTAGTATATGTGTTGCTGATTATAAGAAAGGTCCTTGATTGTGTCAGCCACATCATGCTGTGGAAGGTGCTAGGAATCCCACAATACCCCACTGTCTTCATGTGAATCCTATATATAAGTGAGGATGGTAAAACATGGCCAGAACAAACTGGCTCTGGGTTGGCAAAGGAACGAGAAAGGTTGTATACTTTGAGAGAGGCTGACAATATGAATTTGAAGTACATCCACTCCTAGTTTAGGGATTATTTAGCAACTATTTGTAAATACAATGATAATAAATGATAATAAAAAAAAATCATTTCCCAAACTTGCTAACTTGGAAATAGGTCTCTTCAGGGAAGTGTTCCACTGCAAAAAAAATCACCTCAGGAAGAGGTAATTTGCTTAAGCAATCTCTTTGCCCTGCCAGGGCCTTCACTAGCAATGGCTTAGATATATAAAGTTCATACTGTACATTATTCCATAATTCTGTAATAATTCTTTATTGAATTAGGACAATTCACTGGTTTTTACATGCCGTGTTAAGCCATAAATCAGTTTGTACAACATGGTAAGCCCAGTCAATTTACTGATCGAAGTCTAAATTAAGGATGGATTTTGATTTAGTAGGCTACAATGATCAATGACATTCATAGTAATAATGCAAATATGTTTGCATTGATTAATTTCTGACCCTTTCATTTATGGGGTCATCTATTATTTTATTACTTGAAAATATTTTACATTTGTCTTATTCAAATGCTTTTTAAATTTCCATAGTATTTGCCTCTCTTTTAGATATGAATGTTGTCAGATGACAGCTATAAACTAAACATGGCATAATTGTTTACATTTGTTTCAAAGATAAATAAATTCCTTCTAAAAAGATTATTTAAAAATCTATTAAATTCATAATCCATCCTTATTTAAAGAAATACATTAACAACTAGAATCTTTCTGGCTTTATAATTAATGTTTAGATGTAAAAAGGATTCTGATCATTAAAAAACATCCTCATATACTGAAGAAATTAGTTTTGAATACAACAAAATATTGTGCTCAACTAGATACACAAAAGATTTTGTACATATTGATAAGTGCTTGTGTCTTGCCCCCCCCTTTAAAACTAGCCATCTTCTTCTTCACAAAGCAAAATTTCTGAAATTTCAGATAAAGTAAGTATGAAACTTTTCACATCTGAAATGCTATAATCTCAAAGCATTGCTGTGTAACAGGTACTACTGTAGTCATATACATCAAGTGTGTCTTCTGCAATCATCCTTTTTTGAATGATTCCCCTGAAAGTCCAATCAAGGGAAAGAATGAGAACATGATTGCCTGCATCGTGACTCATGCACACAGATACAAAATCACACCAAAGGTAGAATGCGACGATTTCACCTTCAGTGTTCACAAGACATTTTTAAAAGCAATAGAATTGCAATAGAAGCTTCTTCTCAATAGCAACACATGTCTGTCTGCCAACAGAGACATGTGTTCAGAAATCATGAACAAAGGACACGGGCCATGTTGCATAGAGAGATTTATGGTACAACTGAATTACAGAATGGGTATTAGGGAGCTAGCTTATTTGCATTCTCCAATGGGTCAGTTGGAGGTTACACTGATGGCTCAAATCTCAGTGATCTGAGACAGGTAAAATTAAATGCTGTGTGAGTGAGCTACAAATTCTTTGAAGGACCCTGGAGCAAAAACAACATAATAAAGTCACTGTATAAACACGGCAGTGATTAACCTATTTTCCAAAGCACCCGAAGGCCAGACAAGGAATAATGGATAGAAACTGAACAAGGGAGAGATTCAACCTAGAAATAAGGAGGAACTTTCTGACAGCTAGAACAATCAACCAATGGAACAGTTTGCCTTCAGAAGTTGTGGGAGCTTCATCACTGGAAGCTTTCAAGAAGAGACTGAACTGCCATCTGGCAGAAATGGTGTAGTGTCTCCTGCTTGGGTAGGGAGATCGGGTGTTGGCTAGATGACCTACAAGGTCCCTTTCAACTCTGTTAATTTTTTCAGTAAGTAAGTAAGAGGAGAGAAGGGAAAGAATTTGAGAGGAGCTTCTTTTGCTTCTTTTACCCACTTCTCCCAGACTGCAAAAAAACTGTAATAAAGTCAGAAAAGTTTCAGAAAGCCGTATCATGTTTTAATATTAACCACATACCGTATTCCATTTTCTACTCCATTTTCACCTGAATGCTTTGCTTTGATCCAACATAGAAATGAACTGCTTGAAACAGCTTGTTCTTTATTATCACTCATATCTCAGAGTGGGCTGAAAAACTCTGAGCCATATGCAAATTAAAATATGAAATCTGTGAAGCAATTGGCCTTGATTTTCAAACTGAACAAATACAAACTTTTTAGACTGGGCCTCAGATAGATCAAACACCTAATGTACCTTACGCAGGTAATCATGTATTGTAGCATAACTAAAACCAGAGAGACATCTTTTAGATCTAAAAAGGTTTCAGTCAATATGCCACAATTAAAAACTATACAAGCACGCAATCTTCAACTAGCTTTTATCCATAACAGAAGAATGACTCAAGGTTGGACAGGATTTAGTAGGGAAAGTCGTCCATGGTCCAAATATCGAACCTCATCATACTGAAGATGGTATGAGAGACACTAAATTACAGCACGGTGTTTATATGCAATCTTTAGAGGCTTACGACATTGCCATGGTACACAAATATTAAAAAGTTCTCAGCAACTTCCTCTTCCTAAAGGAAATGAACTTGTGTAATTACTATACAACTGAAACTTCAATTCTACCTAAGGACGAGATGTGCAGCGTGATAAAGTTTTCTGGAATGTTTAAAAAAACTTCATCCCCCTTCCTGAAACTTTAAATTTTAGCCCTTTTAACATCTTTCTATTTTATGCTGTTGCACACAGACTTCATTCAGTACATTTTGCTCCTCTTGTCTTCCCCACCCTCTTGGCTAACCCTCTGTCAAACATTGCCTGCTTAATTCATCACATATTCACTATCCATTACAGTCAACTGGCAGAGATGATTTTTCCAAACCGCTGCTTTGCTATTTTTAACTCGTAACAAACTCTTCTATTTAACAAATATTAACTTGCTCTGGGAATTTCAATATAGCTTAACTTGGTTGGTTATAGTCAATTAACTCAAACCCAAGTAGTTTGTAGTTGTTGTAATTGTTTTTCTCTCTCCCTCTATCTGTGTATCTGTGTTTGTGTTGGGGGGGGGGGTTGTACGAATGAGACAGATAAACAGACTGGATAGAATTATAAAATAAATAGTATATTTTTCTCTAAATGCAAGGAATGATACAATAAAAATGACCCTTCTTCCTTTCTCTCCCTCCCTGAGCTAGGTTTATTTGTCTAGCTTAATATGTTCTTTTTAAAGATAGTAGACGGGATTATTCAGAAATCATCAGAAAAAAGAGACTATTTCAAAATGGTCTGTAATTTCATGGTGGAAATTCAACATGACATGGCACATCCAGTGCCAATGATTTTCTGCTGGAACATACTGACTTATTCTCTACTTTTGAGAGTGTTTTTCTGCATCCATTGCAGCTTTGACCACCAGCATTAAGGGGTGTCCTAGAGTTGTTCCATGGGAACTGTCACTGGGGAAAGGCCTTTGGCAAGACAACCAGATGCTGCCATCCTTGTGACCCATAGGAAGAGGACTAAGGTACACACTGGTTGGTCTTGACCCCATGAACAGCAGTGGGCCATCCTTTGCTTTGCCATTTTCCACAAGAATAAGGAGGTGCATTTGGTGGGGATTTCTAGTGGTGGGAAAATCTGGCCCCAGGTACCTTAACAGCATTAAGTATCTGGGGCTGCAGATAATTAACAATCTGAATTGGTCTCTCCAGACATCATCCTTAGTGAAACGTGCAAACCAGTGTCTTCATTTCCTGTATCGGATGAGGAGAGCACATCTTTCTCTTTCAATCTTGGCCGCTTTTACAGAGGCACAATTGAGAGTGTTTTAACAAATTGCATCACTATTTGGTTTGGTGGTAGCAGTGCCTCAGATAGAAAGCCCATTCAGAGAGTGGTAAGGACAGCAGAGAAGATTATAGGAAGCTCGCTTCCCATTATTCAGGACAGTGCTTACAAGTGCTATGTGCTTAGAGCTCAAAGCATTGTTAGAGATCCCACACACCTACTTTACAGTCTGTTTCTGTTGCTCCCCTTTGGGGGGAGGTTTTGAAGTATTTCTAGCAGGACTTTCAGATTCTGTAACAGCTTTGTTCCCTATGGCATCCGTCTGGAAAACTTGCAAGATTTGTTTCTCTCGCCATGTACATGTATACACCTGAACTAGACTGTGTTGTTTTTCCATGTCATATAATATATGTGGGTACATGCATATGTATGTATGTATGTATGTATGTATGCATGCATACCTCTTCCTGGGTCAGCAGAGCAAACACCTCCCAACCTGGTGAGTTTTTCCCATCTGGAGGGACGGAGGTTGGACCTCTTTCAGACTCTGCTCGGCCGAGGTATTCTGCCAAGGGAATGGGCCTGTACCCTGGGAAGGGGCCACAGCCAGTCTTCTTGACAATAGACTGACAGTGCACCATAAATGAAGCCTTTGCTGCCTTCTTCTATCTTCCAGGACCTTCTAGGTTGGAGTTACAAACGTTTGTAACTCAAAAGTTCATGAGTAGGGGACTGTCTGTTCTAGCCATTTCCAACCATGGATTATCGATCTCTGTATTATCTGTGCAGTGTGCGAATTTGGGTAAGACTGGTTAAGTCAATGCTGCATACGCAAATGGAGCTTCCATATCACCTTGCATAAAAAACATGGCTGGGTGTGTGTGAATGATTGTTGCTCTTGTGTTCTAATCTGAAAGGAATGTAAATACAATACAATAGCAGAGTTGGAAGGGACCTTGGAAGTCTTCTAGTCCAACCCCCTGCCTAGGCAGGAAACCCTATACCATTCCAGACAAATGACTATTCAACATCGTCTTAAAGACTTGGAGTGTTGGGACATTCATAACTTCTGGAGGCAAGCTGTTCCACTGATTAATTGTTCTAACTGCCAGGAAATTTCTCCTCAGTTCTATGTTGCTTCTCTCCTTGATTAGTTTCCACGCATTACTTCTTGTTCTACCCTCAGGTGCCTTGGAGAATAGTTTGACTCCCTCTTCTTTGTGGCAACCCCTGAGATATTGGAACACTGTTATCATGTCTCCCCTAGTCCTTCTTTCTCTTAAACTAGACATACCCAGTTCCTGCAACCGTTCTTCATATGTTTTAGTCTCCAGTCCCCTAATCATCTTTGTTGCTCTTCTCTGCACTCTTTCTAGAGTCTCCACATCTTTTTTACATCATGGCGACCAAAACTGAATGCAATATTCCAAGTGTGGCCTTACCAAGGCATTATAAAGTGGTATTAACACTTCACGTGATCTTGATTCTATCCCTCTGTTTATGTAGCCAAATCTTATAGTCAAGGTTTGGAATGCGTATATGTAATCACTTTCTCCTGTTTGTTTTCAATAGTTTCAGACAGAGGAAAAAGAAGTGGAGAATTTTTAGTTTCTAACAAGACTAACAAATATTATCTAAAACAAAAGAGGGGAAACTATTAACGTAGTACTTATTGCCTGGAAGCCTTTGAATATACTGGGTTTTGTGGCTTTTCAGCAGATTATTAAATGCATAACTTGCAGAAATTTCATTGTTACAATAGCTCTTAAATGAGGCACTGGAAATACTGGGGATCTGCTGGCCTTTACAGAGAATCCCGAAATAATTTTCAAGTTGTCCTTTTTCTTGTAATGTGAGAGTCTACTCTAGATATGCAGATTTTGGAGACATTACTAAAATCGCAAACAGACACATCTAATGTGTATTTTTAAATCAACAGATAAAACTACCATTATTTGGATAACAAATATCCAAATGACCACTTGGTTTCACCAAATAGAGTTTTGTCTTTGTTGCCATCTCCTACTAATCTGAAAGTGGCTAAATTGCTGTTTTATAAACTAAGAGGCAGTGAATTCTAGGCCTCCCTTTGACATGAAAACCAGCTGGGTAACTGTAGGTCAGTCACTCTCTCTTAGACCAATCTACCACGCAGGATTGTTGTAGGGATATTAAGAGGTAGGAAGTCTATTTGCCACCTTAAGTTATGTAAAAGAAAAGATAGACTAAAAATCTAATAATAATCATCATCATCTGGATTTTGGCAGTCAGATATGATAATTCTACCACAGAAGCCAAAGTTTCAAGATTGCCTAACTCAGGGGTCAGCAACCCGTGGCTCTGGAGCCACATGTGGCTCTTTCATCTCTTTGCTGCAGCTTCCTGTCACCAATCGGCTCCACAATTGATAGGGCTTTCAGTTAGGACAGGTAGAGGAAAAAGGATGCCACACTAGGAGGAGACTCTATGGTGGGGGAACTGGACTTCCAGTCAGCTCCAGAAATGAACAGGAGGCTTCCATTTAGGGCTTTTGTAGATCTTTTGAATCTTCAAGGTTGCCAACCCCTGGCCTAACTCAAAAGACACCCCAGTTGTAGAATCTGAAAAAAAGTATTTTAATATTGTAAGCCTCCCAGAGTTTACCATGTGGTAAGATGGTTGGCCCATAAATTTAATAAATAAATAAAAAATTAAATCACAATAAAAGTCACACAAAATATTCTCGGCATTTCTACAAGACTCTTTCTGCTGAGACAGTTAAACATGCTTGTGATTGTGACTGATAAAAAGTGTTTTCCTGCATAAGCCTATTTCTCAACAAACTGGAAAATATGTTTCTACTGCACATTTGAATTAAACAGTCACATTTCTGAAGGATATTATCAGCATTTAAAATGAAGCTTCCCATAACCCATATTAACCATAGCAACAAATTCTGAACAGATGTCTACAGGCTGCTTTAAGATTAACAAGAGAAATAAGTTGAAACATAGGAAGAACGAAGTAGCGATAAGACACCATGGCTGGAAATCAATGGCCCTGAACAGAGATATATAATCAGTTTTACACCAAATTAGACCTCTGAAGTCTAACACCATTATTGCAGGTGGAGAGCTTAAATGATGGATTTAATTCCTTTAAAGGAGATACAAATTTTATTAATAATCCACAGGGCCTCTTATCACATTGGCTAGTGTGCCAATATGCACATATTGGGAGAAATGAGACCTTACTCTAATTAAAGTACACTTGTTTTTAATTATATCCAGGATACAAAATGGGAAAATGAAAATGTCAGTGTGCTAATCTATGGTACTTAATGACCTCAAAATGTTTCCAATTATAACTCTCATTAGCTGAGTCTTGCAGGGCAAACAATCAAAGATTCTGGGATTTATGGGAAACTGGTTCTAAAACTTTTTACTGTTAACTATAGCACTGCGAGTTAAAAAATTTACATTTATTCTATACCAAGAATTGGTTCACCTGAAATGTTAACACCATGATTTACTTTACATCATGAGCAGCAGTCTGCAAATTCTATGTGACTGACAAAATCCTTTTTGTATACTTCCTGGATCTCCCAAAATTATATTGCTAAATTTCAAGGGCAAAGTGCCAAGAAACAGTTTCCTGCTGTTTCACATCTAAAACAAGACAAAAATATACTATAAGCTTGCTTGTAGGCTTAATACACCAATATCCAATTAATATATGGAAATAAACATAGTTTTGCTATTATCTACTAGTTATCTTGATTACTACAGCTCAGATATGCTAATCATAGCTCAGATAAGGAAGGTCTGCTCTCTGCTTTTCTCCTTGGGTTGGTTGGGAGGATATTAAAAATGTCTAATAAAGATTAATCACAGCTTATTTTAAACTTCTGCTGATGGCAATGGTAGGAAGTTGCCTTGTTTCAAAAAATATATATATCAAATTTATCATTTCCCCCCCAATCAAAACTGGTAAATTGCCATTAATTAAAATGGACTTCCTAAAAATAATTTCCAAATCTTTCTTAACAGTTGTCCTGGTAGACGCAGAGCAATATAGGATTCTTATCTGTCTGGCTATTGTTAAGGTTAAACCATGGTTTGTGTTATACCTGAATACTGAAGCTGTCTCTGGACCAATTGAAATGCCGTTAACTCTACTAGGATCTTTTCTGGTACTAGTAATACCAAAAACGTGAAGAAAATGGCAACATAATATTTATATACATTTATTCTTCCCCACCCCAAAAAGTGTATGCTTAGACATGGCAGACAAAGCCACATCATTTTTAAAAATGTAACAACTTACCCATAAAACGTGAGGCGAAGGAAACCAATGCGTTGTCCGAGCTTCAGAATTTCTCCCTGTTTGATAGCAGCTCCTGTTAGAAGCACAATTCCCACCTTTTTAAGGGTAACCAACCACTTGTATGCCCTTTCATCACTGTGCAGTACTTCTTCAAAGTCCATAGTAGGGAGTTCAAGATCAGAACCCCAATACTGGCGCTCTGCAAAAGAAATATATAAATCAATTATTATGAATTATTTTATTATAAAGAATTCCATTTTATTCTATACTGATCAGACTGGAACTTGGGTTTTGTGTTCAGTTTTCGGTATCATACTATAAATGCAGACAGACTGGTTCCGAGAAGATCAAGGGGGAAGAATCAGTGAGCTAGTCATGTGAAGGGAGATTGAAGTAATTGTTAATTATGTACACTTGCCCAGGGGAGAATGAGTGAAGAAGGACTTCTAAATTATAAAAAGCTGTTAGAAAGGTTTAAAACATCTTTTTCATCTTTCCATAGAACAGTAGGCAAAATAATAGATTCCAGTTATAGGAAAATAGATTATAGGTCATTTTTTTTAAAAAAAGAAACAATTTGGCAATGGAAGGAATTACTCAGAGAACCAGGTTGTTATGTAGTAAGTTCTTCCATGGCGGATGAATAGCCACCAACCTGATGTGCATCCCTGAGACACAGAAACATAAAACACTGACAGTAGAAAAAGACATTGTGATCCATCAAGTCTTCCCTTTGAGTTTTTTTTCTTCTTAATTTATGTATTTGTTATTTTCAATTATCTTCATTTTTTATTTTTTTATTTTTTTTAAAAAAATGTCAGATGAGACCCAGGTAAGCTTCGAGAGAGCTTGCCCTGCTCACAGCTATGCCCATCTGAGTTTTGAATCTAATACTAGCTGTGCTTCCAGAGAAAGAGGATGGAATGTTAGTTGTTATTAAGGAGGTCTCATGAACTATTAGAGGTGCTGTTTTGCAGGTAATAGAAGGTGTGATTCTCTGGTTGAAGCTCTGTTGTAGGGAGCACTTGGAATTGTTGCTGATACATTAGCTTCCCTGCTGCGTGGTAACATTCCTGCTCGACCTGGTACATTTCATCCTCAGGTTGGTATGGAAACCCCAAGCCTTTTTGTTCTTGGGGACTTCAATCTCCCCCTAGGAGAGGTTGAATCTGGGTCAGCTCAGGAGGTGACACCTACCATGGAGCCAACTACATAATTGAGAGCTTGTCATAAGCCAAAGATCATACATTAAATCTGTTTTTATTTCAGGGCAATGTGCATTTGACTCTTGAGGATGTTACAATTAATCTTTTGCCATGGTCAGATAACTCCTTAATTTGTTTTTTTTAGCCTACTGGAGCTACCTCCTCCAGAAGGAAAATAGGACCTATTAGATTGATCTACCACAGACTATAAACCCTGCTGGCTTCCAGAAGAAGCTTGGATTTTCCCACCCTAAGGATCTGATGAGCATTTTAGCTGAATATTTGATCACTGTCTGTAACAGGGGCCTTTGGCTGAATTGCTGCCCTACGGCCTCTTGTTGTTTGCTGATCCTGGAGAGGTGCCTAGCACTCTGTTGGAGGAAGATGAAGAACAAATTGGAGCACAAATAGGATCCCATATGAGCAATCACATAGTGGTAATAAGAGTAGCAATACATTATTTTTCTACTCTTATCATGTCCACAAATAGTCATCCAGATTCCCTCTTTTAAAATGATCCATACCCTGCTGGGAAAGAATGAATTACAGGACCATCTGCAGAGTCACTGTGAAGAATAGTGCCAAAAAAAGTTATGGGGATTGACTTGGAGCTGAACTATGATTTTGTGAGTCCTGATGAATGATTGAAGCAAGGTCTTATGTGAGTAGCTGAGATGAGTTTGAGCCTTTAACTCTTGAGTTACCTCCTCAGGAGGTAAACAGGATCCTTGGATTGGCTAATATGACTACAAGTTTATTATAACCATGTCCCTCCTGATTGTTTAAGGTTGTCCCGAAGGTGACATGAAGAAGGGGTATTGAGTCCATTCAAGACGTTTTGCTGAAACAAAGTTGTACTGGATAATTTTCATCCCATTTCCAACTTTCCTTTTAGGGAAGGTTGAAAAGGTGATTAGGTTTTGATTAAAGAAAACCCTGGTAGAAACCGATTTATGTGAACCCTTTCCAGTCAGATTTCAGGCTTGGATATAGTACTGAGAAATTCAGGTTGGTCTTGTTAATAACTGTTTTTGATGGAGCCAGAATAGGAAGAGCACATCAATAATTTATCTGATGTTTTCAACAACATTGGACATGGTATCCTCCTGATCTACCCACACAATTTAGGAACGGAGACACATCACAGTCTTTTACTTACTATCTCTATGGTTGGGTTCAGTTGATTTGATAGGAGGGAAGAAATCAAGTCCAAAGCCTCTAGTGTCTTCTGTTTAACATTTATCATCGTGCGAGGACGTTCATTGGTTTGTGGTCATATGTAATCAATATGTGGATGATACTTAAATGCACATCTTGATTCCAGACTATTTGGGAAATACTGGCGATAGTTGGAAGGAAGAGGTTCAAGCACATCCTTGACAAAATCTAGTACTAATTGGGTTTTAAACCCCAGAGATGGGAATTATTCATCTTTAATACTGGACAGGGTTGCACTGCCCCCTTCATAACTGGTGCATAATTTGGGGGTCTACACGGACTCATAGTGCTCAAGGTAGCAGTTTGGCTATGAAGGTTTTAATTTAAGTCCATCTTGTATGCCAATGATGTCGCTACCTGGACTAGGAGTCCTTTCAGATCAGCACTCACACATTGTATTATGGCAATGCGCTCTAGTTGGAGGTACCCTTGAAAATGCAGTGGCGTAGGTAACTAGGGGCATGCCATATTGTACTCATCTAAAGCCTTTGCTTCATGAACTACACTGATTTTTAGTAGACTCTGGGTGCAATTCGAGTATTGCTTATTACCTGTCAAGTTCTTCACAGAATTTATGTAGTTTCTGCTCAGATAATATAATCAGAAATAGTAGACATACTCCTGTCTTCTTCAAGAAATAGTAACCTAATTGGACATAAGAAATGTGCTTTCTCTGCCATAACACCTTCCCTCTTCAGTACCTCCCTCACTGAGTTTTATCTAGTGTGAACTCAGGTGTCCTGTCGTGGGGGGAGGCTGCTGAGCGTAGGCGCCAGAAGGCAACGCCTGGGAATGCCACCGACCGAGACTCGCGGCCAGGTGCAGAACCACTTCAAGAGTCCCGGCGACATTTGCCACTTGCAGGAGCAGACCATCTACAGCCCCAGCGCCTTCCGCGCTACCCTGCCCATAGGGAGCCCTGGGAAATTCATGTGGTCCATTGACGAGCTGGCCCTGATTGACCTAGTGGAGATAAACTCAGAGGACATCCACCGCCAGGCCTTCTACCTCAGCCAGACCAGGATTGACAGTGTTTAAAACAGCCTTAAAAATCTGTGTCCCCTCCAAGCCTTGGATTACAGTGTTTGGCGGGTCCTGTGTATTTTTCCATTTGGAATGGTTGTTTTTTGCAGGCTTTTGGAAATAGTCATTATAGAATTGGACTTCTTTAAAAATGTAATGGAAGATTAATAAAATAAATACAATAAGAATAGTAATTCTTTAGTAGCACTCAATTATAAATAATAAAGACTACTAAGGCAGGCTGAAAGCAGCTGAGTAACATTGCATAATTATTATGGAACAAGTCCCGTTCTGAATGTTAGTGATGAACAGACATAAAAAGAACTGGCATTATTGAACAAAATAGGTCTATATATTAACTGTGTAGAACTAGCTGATTTCAAAACAGCAGCACCTCAACAGTGATAAATTATTTTAATGTGTGAAGAATCTAGTCCACATAAAAGAAACCATATGAATTGTGGTGGAACAGCCTCCCCACTAAAATTTAGAGGGACTCTATACTTTTGGCCTCTCAGAAAGCCATGAAGACCTGGTTCTTCACTCAGAAAGTAGGCCAGCATGTGAATTGAGACCAGCACATATGCAGCCAATGTGAGGTTGTTATGGTGCTTTGGATAGTGTGATGGGATTTAATTTGGGGGTGTTTCTGCTTGTATTGTTTAGTTTGTTTACATTAGTTTGGCGGTTGTTAGCTGCTCAGGATAGGTGGCCATATATTGCTTTTGAAATAAATCAATGACTCTTTTTAAAAAATGACTATTTCCCAAATACCTAGAAAAGTTGCAAGGTTTCTCATCAAGGCGTACAAAGTTAAAAGAACTGATTTCCAAAAGCGAATCTCTCACAATGGAGTTGTAGCCTTTTGCAACCTCTCATGAAATGACACAGCTGGGAGAATTCTATCTGCCAAAAGGAAAAGCTTATCTCATTGCTAAAAATACAGAAAAAGGGCTAAATTTCAAAAGTAACATTTGGGAAATCTCTCAGGTTTTTAAACTGTGTGCATAATGTTGCAAATTGTAAATAATTACAAACTTTAGAACAAAATCTGAAAGACTCTAGCATTTTACCAAACAATCTAAAGTATTCCCTAACTCAACTAATGATTGCAATGGAAGAAGATGCCTTTTGTTCTTCTTTATACAGGGAATATCAAATCATCCTCATTTCGGAAATGTCTTGGTTCAGGCATGAATATTAGAAGTATCCTTTCAGGAACTTCTAGGTTTAGAAACACTCTTCCTGGAATATCACTTTGGGGCAGGGAGGGTTAAAAAAATGTGGGTCTGTTACTGTTTTCACGACTTTCCTCGGGCTGTTGGATAAACCAGATTATTTATCTGATGGAATAGTTGTGTGCTTTCCCAGGAACAATAAAATACCCAAGATTTACTTTTAGCAATGGCTGTCATAGTACTTTCCTATTGAAAAAGTAACTACTGCTGGATCATGAAAGACAAGAAACTACTGCAGCTATCTATAATAAAACGGCAGTTGCATAAAGCATGTCAAGATCCAGAGCCAGAAGAAACATATGCTACATCTGTGTGCTCGTGCAGTATGTGTACATATAGATCTTTAAAAAGGTGACGTGATTTCCTTGGAATTTTTCTCTTTTCCATTTTAGAAAGCACTCTATAATAATAGACAGCCAAGGGATTTAGCTAGGTACTCTTTGCCAGTTCCTTTTATTGCTAATCTGTCAGTCAGATTTTGACAAGAGAACATGTTTTGTGGGAATCCTTTGGGGGAGAGACGGATGCCAAAACAGACATGGTGGAGGAAAGCATATTTGTGGTTCCCATGTTTGCTTGGCTTATGAAGAGTGAGATACTGTATATCGATCGATTTTCAGAATTAAGAGACCCATAATTGGGTCTTAACCCTTCGTTGCTTCTTCAACCTCTTCCATTCTGTGTCTAATGAGGAGGAAATGGAATACCTCAAATCATAGGAGAAGGATTTAGTTTCTTTGCATGGAAACTCCCCTTCTCCATTTTATGTGTGAAGTAGACAAACAGGTTAATAAACTAGCATAACAATCAACAAAGTGTTTAGTTTGGCCACAGTAAACCATATGCTAATGTTTCAGGAAAAAGAAGAGCAACTGAAATTAGAAATAAAAACCTGATTACAATGGGCTAAAGGAGGAGGTAAAAAAAACACTATGTATGAGGTAAAAGGTAAAGGTTCCCTTCGCACATACGTGATAGTCATTCCTGACTCTAAGGGGTGGTGTTCATTTCCGTTTCAAAGCTGAAGAGCCAGTGTTGTCTAAAGATGTCTCTGTAGTCATGTGGCCAGCATGACAAAATGCCCAGGAACAATAAAATACCCAAGATTTACTTTTAGCAATGGCTGTCATAGTACTTTCCTATTGAAAAAGTAACTACTGCTGGATCATGAAAGACAAGAAACTACTGCAGCTATCTATAATAAAGGCGCACAGAACGCTGTTACCTTCCCACCAAAGGTGATTCTGATTTTTCTACTTGCATTTTTTACGTGCTTTCAAACTGCTAGCTTGGCAGAAGCTGGGACAAGAAACAGGAGCTTATTCCATTACATGGCGCTAGGGATTCGAACTGCTGAACTGCTGACCTTTGTGATTTACAAGCTCAGCGTCTTAGTCACTGAACCACCGTGTCCCCTGAAAAACCTGATTACAATGAGCTAAAGGAGGAGGTTAAAAAAATAGCAATGTATGAGGTGCATGTAATGAAATGCAGCTATCTTCCCCACCTCCCTGCCCTCTGAGATTTTAATTTCCAAAATTCACAGCTAGCAAGATTGTTGTTTATTCTGGCTGAGAATTCTGCAGCAATACTACAGAACATCTGGAAGAAACATGGTGGGAGGAAAGATGCAATAGAGAGGCAGAAAGTTTAACAGGTAGTATTTTTGCTCCAGGTATACCAATTAAATAAATCAAAGAAAAATGTGAAAGTTTTTAATGAAAACACTTAATTAAATTACCATTCAAAGATTCAGCTATATTCCCTTTTCTGTTCCTTGAGGGATTACAGGACAATGCAATGTACAGTAGCAATGTACGTGTTTTCATACAGTCACTGGCATCTAAAGGTATAACTTTTACATTCTCCTAAAGGCTGTATAAAAGCTAATCTGAACTGTGCTAACAGACATATATAGGAAAATTACTTTGAAAAAAAAAGCAAACAAAATAAGCTTTAAAACGAATAGGTATTTTAATAGCAATTAATTGGCTATTGTGGGGAAAAGGGAGAATTTCCAACTATTGCCTCAACTACAACAAGGTGGAATCCAACATTTCCATTTACTATGACAAATTATTTACACACATTTCAGTATTGCTGAAAAGGAACATTAGGCATGAATCTGTCTCTCTTTTCAGTTACTCTTTTATTTCCTGTATCTCTGTTTCTCTTTCAGTTTCTAAAAATATTTTCCATATCTTTGTAGGTATTAATCCTTATTAGAGAATCCTTTATTGACATGGACTGAAAGCTATTTATAAATATACCAGACACACTTCTGTTTTTAAGGATAAAGTAGCAAATGTCAACCGGCCACAGATTTAAAAAGAGATGAAAGATATGTTTTTCCATTTCTTATACTTGGTCTAAATTTTCTTGTTGTGCATAAATTACAGATATTTGACAATACTGTCATTTTGGCATCAATGTAAAAAAAGTGAGAAACTGATGGTCTCTGGATACACTACATACCTAACAGAATGCTTTCTGACTCTCATGATTGCAAATTAGAAGCAACATATGATTCTATAGATGTGGCAATAGATAGTGATGATATCATACTTTGACACTAACTACTTCAACACTTTGGCTAACTAAGAATACAGTGCAGGATGTTGGTCTTCAGCTCTTCCTTAATCCTTTACAGAGTTGCTCAATTTAATGATACTCTGGGCAATATAATGGCCTCTTTCCCAGACTAGGCAGACTATGATTCTTACATAAAATTATTTAATAGCTTACAAAATTTATATTTTCATTGTTTAAACTTTTGGACTTCTGAGTTAAGAGTTTGTTGCGTCAATCCATTTATTATACTGCAATGTGTCACTGTGATGTTTATTATACTGCAATGTACCAATGGAAATTAGTTCAAATTAGATTATTTATCCAGAAACTCACAACTTATTTTTCAGTTTACAAAGTTTCTTAAAGCAAAGAATAGGAAGAAAAAGAAATGATTTAAAATTTCAATAATAAACCATTAGAATTGGCGCAGTATCTCTTTTATAATAGGAGAGAAGAAGAATCACACCTGAAAGATAGCTCAAATAAACATTCATTAAACTTAAAAAAATATATTTCAGCAACATATTTAAATGGGTCAAGTTCTTCAACTGCTAAATTTCAATTCTTAATAAATTCCATAGATTCAACCCAAACCTGAAACTATTAATTGTTATTGATCATTTGATCATTTATTGAGTTGGTATACGGAATGCACAACTGTGATTTAAAATGTTCATAGGAACATAGAAAGCTATGTTATCAACAGTTAGATCATTGGGCCACATAATTGAGTATTTTTCAAATGAGTAACAGCAAATATCCAGAATATTAGGTACCATATTTTTTGGACTATAAGACGCATCAGAGTATACGATGCACCAAGATTTTGAAGAGGTACATTTTAAAAAAAGTTTTTGCCCTCCCCAGCCCCTAGGAGCACTCTGCAGGCTCCCAAACTCTCTGCAAGCCCTATTTTTTGTGAAAAGGGGGCATGCAGTGAGTTTGAGAGACCTGTAGAGTGCTCCTGGGGGCTGGGGAGGGCAAAAAACGCCTAGTTTTTAATGAAAATGGGCCCAATTTTGCAAAAAAAAAAAAAAAGGTGTGCAGAGGGTGTAGGGGACCTATAGAGTGCTCCTGGGGGCTGGGGAGGGCAAAAACAGACCCATGTTTCACCCTCCCCAGCCCCCAGGAGCACTTTTCAGGCCTCCCAAACCTCCCAAACCCTCTGCTGTCCATTTTTGCAAAAAACTGGATGCGTGGTGCGGAGTTTCAGTAGGCCAAAAATGCTGAATTCAGTGCATAAGACACACACAAATTTTCACCCTTTTTTGGGGGGGGAAAAGGTGTGTCTTATACTCCGAAAAATATGGTATGTTTTCCCAGCCGTATAGGGAGATGCTATGGGATTCATTTGAAAATAGGAAATCCCTTGAAAGATCTATATTTTAATAGTTAACACTTAAAATTAATCACTGAAAAATAATTATGGTAACCAATGATAAACTTATTAGCAAACAATTGGTAGTGGTATGTTCCTTTTGATGTGTATTCCCCATGGTGCTAACTCTGTGCAATTCCTCCCTTTCCACTATCCCTGCTTTCTGAGGGGGAGAAGGCACAGGACAAGATGTAGTAACCGATTGTAGTGGCAAACAAGTAATAGAGAGAGAAGTGGGGAGGGAGGGAGAGAGGGAGAGAGAGAGGGAGGGAGGGAGGGGGGGGAGAGAGAGAGATTGTAAATATGCACCTTAGTCTCAAAATTATTTTTTCATTACCAACATCACTTCACAAAGCAGCCAGTAAGCAAGGATTACCTGTACATATCTAAAAATTGTTAATGTTATCGGATAGGAATTCAACTGTCTGATTAACTCTGACTCAAGACAAACATAAAACATTTACAAGGTTCTATACTTTTATTTCTTGATGGTTAGCTAGATATATAGAGAAAAGTGTATCAGTCTTCAGAAAAGATTAATGCACTTGTATATTTGTCTATTTAATGTGGGAAAGAAAGCAGAGGAATTCATGGGTAAGTACATGATGGGGAAGCTCCCAGGCTGAATTTCTGAGACTGGGATAATCCTACTCATACATCAGTGGGCAGATATAAATAAAGCCACTGTGTAGAATTGGCTTGATATCTACATTGAGCAATAAACTTGAAATCAGAAGATGGAAAACATATCGAACATTTATATTACTTAAGGTTTATTACTGTGATTCCATTATTGTTTCCCATAGAGACTGCCTTGTTTTGTTGGAATCACATATACATTATTTTTTTCTTTCAGGATGCACATGGTTTCCATGTCTTAACCACACTCAATATAATTTCCACTTTGCTGCTGAAAGCATATTTGCTAAGAAATGTTAAAAAGGCAGGCAGCTCAGCCCTGAAAAATGGGTTTATCTGTCAAACAATTTGGAGGCAACTTTAGTAGCTTAGATTTCAGAAGGAAGTCCAATAGAACTCTCGCATGACTTTCAAACTAATTTTGTCATTACTAATGAAAAACAGATCTACGATAGGGTGAACAGACTTTAGAATCTGTGACTTTGGCTATTGTGACTTAAAATGAGAGGGAGGAAGAGGGGGCAAGGGAGACCGCTCAACTTTCAACAGTTCATTTAGTGACTGTTCAGTTACAATGGCAGTGACAAATGTGACTTATAACCGTTTTTCACCTTTGCTGCATCCCCATGATCATGTGATCAAAATTCGGACACATGGCGACTGGTTCATATTTATGATCTTTGCTGTGTCCCGGGGTCATGTGATCACCTTTTGCGACCTTTTGACGAGTAAAATCAACGGGGAAGCCAGATTCACGTTAACAGCAGTGATTCACTTAACAATTGTGCCAAGAAAAGTCATTAAATGGGGCAAAACTCACTTCACAAATGTCTCACTTAACAACAGAAATTTTGGGCTCAATTGTGGTCGTAAGTCGAGGACTACCTGTATATTGGTTTGTAAACTGGATTATCTAAATTGGTGTACAGCACTTACTTGCCTGATTTCATAATGTATGATATAAAAATTAAAGCAAGTGAAAATATGTGTTCTTTTCATGTTTCTGTTACTCAGTGAAAATAAATGTGGTAGAATAGAAGGGGAAGACCCATTGCTCCCTAGTGACCAAGAGAGGGAAACTCTCTCCATCATGTGACGAACTGAATAATTCAAGCCTCTGTTAGTAAAAAAAAAATCTAAGGAAAATTCCATAAATCAATTCACTGCAAGAAGCCATTTCCTTCCCTGGAATTTGGTGTAAAAACATTATGTTAATGGACAGGTTAACAGAGACCATTTATACTATTCAATTAAGGCATTTATGATTTTTTTAAACTGCTCTCAAGGGAAGAGCTGGGCTTCTGCATTGCAAAAACCTCTAGCTAAGGAACAAAATAGCTCTTGTATTTCATATTCTTTCATTTCTCTCCCCCTCTTATTTTCAGCAAAATAAGAATGCAGAACTATCCTCAAGTAGCAACATACCTGTTTATTAACTGGAGGATAATGCTTTATAACTGTAAATATACCTTGAACTCAAGTAATATAAAGTTTTTAATCAGCAATTTAAATTATATCTGAGAACAAATAGTTCGGAAAGTGGTTATTTGGGCAGTAGTTTTATTGATTTGGTTGCAATCGAGAAGGTGTATGATTTGATTAGAGGTGGTATTCAGCCAGTTCTGACAGGTTCTGGAGAACTGGTAGCAGAAATTTTGAGTAGTTCGGAGAATTGGCAAATAACCTGGTCCCACCCCGCTGATCTTCTTTTGTTGCCCTGATCAGGAGAACAGAGCTGGAAAGTATCTTAGTAGGGTGGGGAGGGCATGGGAATTTTGCAGTAACCTTCCCCTGCCATGCCCCCAAAGCAACACCTACAGAACTGGTAGCAAAAAAAATTGAATCCCACCACTGGATTTGATGTATTATTAGGAGAAATAGCTGATCCCATTGAAAATAACCCCAAACGGTTTGCTTTCTATTCATTATCCGCATCCACACGAGAAAAAATCATAACATGTATAGTAAAACTGAATTTCAGAACTTTGCTGAAAACCTATACAGTTAAATGCTAGTTGCAAACAGTGTAATTTTCTCATTTCTGCAAAAATACACCCTGCCCAGAAATGGTCACAAGAAGTGATAGAATGGGTCTGTCTAGTCTAGTTGTCAGAATTATATACAGGTTTAAAGATTTTTGGCTGCAAAAATGGCTGATAAAAGATTGCCAACAGCTTCCAAACCAGTCCAGATGTTGGTAGCTCTTAATATTTCATTCATTCAATATGCAAACATGTTGGTAGTATTTCATATTTTATTGGCCAACAACCTCCCCCTGAAAATGCTTGTATGAATGACCAGGCAGCAATTCACAGTGACAAAGAATAGGGATTCTACTCAATAGTTAATCTTACAGGGGAGATTTCATCCAAATTAGATTGTCATGTCAATACTGAACCTAGTGTTTGACAGCAATTGCACAAGTTTCCATTCCCTGCATTCACTTTAGGCAATAGGTCACTTAGCAAGGTAACAAAAACAAATTAAGGACCACATTTTAGCGGATAATCCCAAAGGGCCAGAGAATCAGAATAATTCATGAGTCTGCAGCTACAATTTTTTCTGTCATCTTTCCCGAAAGAGAAGACTGATATATAATTATATACATAAATGAAACTTGTGTAGTTTTATAACTTTCTCAAATCAAAGGATTGTTACTTTAATAAAACACCCATATTATTTTGAGGTTCACAAAACTTCCCCTTTTCCTCTCTCAGTACCCTTTAATGGCTTTCAGCTACCATGCTGATTAAATAAAAGAAGCAGCATTAGCGAATGTTGATATATAGATTAAATTTCCTTAAATCACAGTGCCAAATATAGTTACCTGGACGGAAAATGAATTATTTTTCTGGTACACATTTAATTGGTTGCACTTATTATTGTGGCGTGAAATTGTGCCTCTTTGCTACATGGAACAGCCTCAACTTCAATAATCAGAGCAAAGAATCTCTGCAATATGAAAAGTGAGGTGCTCAACATTCTCCAGGATGACAAGAGGTCCACTCCCTTTTGATGAAAAAGTATCTTGTATAGACAACTGTGGAAAGTCAATGAAACAGCAACTCTGACACTGAAAAGTGAGCTACTACTTTGCCGAACTATATCAAATAGGCACATCATCAATAGATGATGAAAGTAAATATATAAAAATTAAATAGGCATTTGTAAGATGGATTGCAAGCTCAGTGGCTGAGACGCTGAGCTTGTTGATCAGAAAGGTCGGCAGTTTGACAGTTCGAATATCTAGCACTGCATAACGGAGTGAGCTCCCATTATTTGTCCCAGCTTCTGCCAACCTAGCAGTTCGAAAACATGTAAAAATGCAAGTAGAAAAATAGGAACCACTTTGGTGGGAAGGTAACTGCGCTCCGTGCACCTTCGGCGTTTAGTCATGCCGGCCACATGACATGGACAGCTCTGGCTCTTTGGCTTTGAAACTGGGAGTTCCCCTAGAGTCGGGAACGACTAGCACATAGGTGTGAGGGGAATCTTTACCTTTACCTTTAAGTTGGATTCCCTTGCCTGCCCACCTACCTACCTATTCCCATATCATTATAGCTACTTTATTCATCTGATGCAATGAATGTCAGCTCATGAAAGCTTATGCCTTTTAATTAAGCTTTAATTCACATTTCACATTTCACATTTTATTGAGATTTATAGGCCGCCCTTCTCCCTGAGGGGACTCAGGGCGGCTTACAATCACAAAGGGAGGGGGTGCAGTACCAAAGACAAACAATAGTGAACAAAATAAAATGATAAACACAACATGCATTCAACAGTCAGCACTCGGGCGGGTAAATTGGAAACCTATCCCCAGGCCTGCTGGGAGAGCCAGGTCTTGAGGGCTGTGCGGAAGGTCTGGATGGTGGTGAGGGTACGAATCTCAACGGGGAGCTCGTTCCACAGGGTCGGAGCTGCAACAGAAAAGGCTCTCCTCCGTGTAGTCGCCAGTCGACATTGACTGGCGGATGGAATTCGGAGGAGGCCGAGCCTGTGCGATCTAATCGGTCGGAGGGAGGTGATCGGCAGAAGGCGGTCTCTCAAATATCCAGATCCACTACCATGGAGTGCTTTAAAGGTGGTCATCAATACCCTGAAGCGCACCCGGAGACCTACAGGTAGCCAGTGCAGCTCGCGGAGGATAGGTGTAATGTGGGCGAACCGCGGTGCGCCCACTATCACTCGCGTGGCTGCATTCTGGACTAACTGCAGTCGCCGGATGCTCTTCAAGGGCAACCCCATGTAGAGCCCATTGCAGTATTCCAGCCTAGAGATCACAAGGGCTCGAGTGACTGTTGCGAGAGCCTCCCGGTTCAGGTAGGGCCGTAACTGGCGGACCAGGCGAACCTGGGCAAATGCCCCCCTGGTCACAGCCGACAGCTGATGGTCGAAAGTCAGCTGTGAATCCAGGAGGACTCCTAAGTTACGGACCCTATCTGAGGGGTATAAAATTTGACCCCCCAGCCTGAGTGTTGGAATGTCAGCCAAATTATTGGGAGGGAAGCACAACAGCCACTCGGTCTTGTCCGGGTTGAGTACCAGTTTGTTAGCGCTCATCCAGTCCCTAACAGCTTCAAGTCCCTGGCTCATCACGTCCACCGCTTCATTGAGTTGGCACGGGGCGGACAGATACAATTGTGTATCGTCCGCATATTGGTGGTATTTTATCCCGTGCCTCCGAATGATCTCGCCCAGCTAGTTGGAAAAGGTGCTGCCATATTCCTTCTGAGTTTTAGTTAATCAGTGATCCTTCCTCTGCCTGATCTTTTCAAGCTGCTTTGTACAGTACAGAAACTCACTTGGTCCTTAAAAGGCAAGCGTTAGTGCCAGTTTTAGCAAAAAGAAAAAAAATACATATAGAAAATCAATACTGGCATACCCGTAGTTCTGCATTATAATACAGAGCTCTCAAATTCAAATAATCATGAGGGCCATTATTATCATTAGCCCAATGGCTGCAGCTCTAAAGCCTTTTCATATACTGATGCAAAAGTTTGTAGTGTGTCAAAAATGAATATAATGAGTAGAATCACGATATGCTATTTAATATAAATACATTTAATAAAAAAACCTGCAAATCTGAACTATTTGAGAAACATTATATTGCAGAGTATTTGACCACTTAGCAATATTTTTCATTGACCATAAAATCAAAATTGGTTGTTATTACTCAGTTTTATAAGTAATATATTTATAGCTTTAAGATTCTATCTCGGAGGATATAATCTAGGAATTCTATTCCACTAAGACCTGCCAAAATACTGTTTTCATTCTCTTTCCTTCCTGAGTGGAAGGATATTTTGTTCTTTTTGCCTGCTTCTCATTTTCTTTTCTTTCCTGGCACAGCAAAATCCTTCTTTCCTTTCCATAATAGCAAAGTCTTGCTTACTTGATGTCTTTCTGATCCTCATCTGGCAGAGAAAGCCCTACAGTGTGGCAGTGAGATCCATTCCTTCTCAGCTGTTTCCTCCTTCTTCATTCCTGACCCATCTTCCCTAACTAAGCCATATTTCACACCGTCTCCTTACAGCTGCCTCAGAAGCAGGGCCTGCCATGGTAAAGGATTCTCATAGGCAGCACTGCCAGGCCTGACAGACTTTGAGGTGCCAACTGCAGAGTCCAGTGGACACAACCCTGCTGAGTTAAGCAGGGTTGTGTTAAGGAGAATTGTAAGAACACACATCATGACCTAGACCAGTGATGGCTTACCTTTTTGTCGTCACGTGCCGAAAGGGCAAGCACCCATAATGCAACATGCGACCCTCCGCATGCCCTGCCCTCCCCATGCATGCATGTGTGACGCCCTTGTACTCCCCCCCAGGCCCCCGGCACATGCGCGGCAGAGACCCGAAATCCAGCTGGTCGTCGGGAGGCGTGTGTGCATGCACGGTGTGACTGAACTGGGGAGACGACTCACATGCCCACAAAGAGGGCTCTGTCTGCCACCTGTGGCACGCGTGCCATAAGTTCGCCATCACGGAGCTAGACTGTGCATCTATGTAGTGTCTGGCATCACGGCCTTCCTAGATAGAAACCTTAGTGCCTACAAAGTACTGATGTAGAAAATGACTTGGAGATCAGCATGTGGCCATGTCTGAGACTCTTGCCTTAATACTTTATCACAACAACATAAATTCTTACCTGATAAAAACAATTCTTCTCGTGCTTTTGCTCTAGCTTGGTCAGAAAAGCATCTTCTCTTCAACCATTCAGCCTCAAATTCACTGGTGTGGTCATCTGGCCATACAATATTTACCTTCTTCCATGAAATAGAAACAAACATTGAAAGGCATTCATTTGTACTGTTTGTAGCACAGTGTGAATGGCACTTTATTCAAAATTGTTTCATAGAGTTCTTTCGGCCTTGCAAAGAATGCAAAGTCAAGTGAATTCCATGCAAGTGAACATCTTGTACCTTTGCAAAGAACAAAATTTAATAGATACCACAGCAAGGTTACAAGATGAGAGATAACTGGCTTGGTAAAAACACTTTGTTAAAAAGATTTTGGAACAGTAGTAGACTGCAAAAAATACTGGCCAGCAGAATTATGTGATCGCAGAAAGGTAGATTTTAGGGTGCATCAATAGAAATCTAATATCTAAATCAGGGGAAGTGTTGTCTCTTTGGCCAAAACGGTTCACCGACAAAAGGGCGAACGATAAAACCACGCCCAACTAAACCGCGTTGACAAAACCGCATGTTCTAAAGCACTCTGACGAATGAGCGCTGAATCACGCCGACAACAGCATGGCAACAGAAGCGCGCTGTAAAACTAAACCTAAACCTAAACGTAACGCTAACCCTAAACGTAACCCTAACCCTAACTCTAACCTTAAGTTAAATCGGCTTTCTGTCGCCGCGCTGTTGTAAAGCGCCCTTCTGTCTCCGCGCTGTTGTCGGCACGTTGATGACGTCGCGGTTTTAGCGATGCGGTTTAGTCGGGCGCGGTTTTGTCACTCGCCCTTTTGTCGGGTCACGGGCCAAAACAGCTTGAGTCACATGATTTTGTTTAATCGATTTATTACATGGTTTTATTTTGTTGTATTCATTTTTATTACAACTGCACATACCCATAAACTCTTTTACCTTTTTCTGTTCTGTCAAAATGACATCTTTCACCTCGATATCGATATCTAGATTTTCCAGGAGGAGTTTTCGCGCTTTAGCAGAGTGTAGGAAGCAGTCTGGGCACTGGCAATTATCTCGTAGCCACACTGAAGGATAAAGGCTCTCACTGCCATCTTCCCAATGAACACAGATAAACTGTTTTTTCTCTAGAGTTTCCACTTTCTGGATAGTTGTGCCGATATTGAAGGTCTGAACTGCATGAGCTATCTTTGCTGAATGTAGCCAAGGTTTACTGCTCAATGAAAAATATTTTTGAGACCTCAGCTTGCCCTTTGGTGTTCGCAGCAAAATTCGAGAGCACTCTTCATAAAGTTTTGTCCTTAGCAAGTTTTTAGCAAGTAACATCCACATTTTACTTTCACTCGCTTGGTATTCCCTTCATCAATGCCTTCTCCTATGAAAGTTGTCTTCCATCAGTTCTGAAAGAAAAATATGGTTTTAATGGGAGGAGGAGGAGGAGGAGGAGGAGGAGGAGGAGGAGGAGGAGGAGGAGGAGGAGGAGGAGGAGGAGGAAGAAGAAGAAGAAGAAGAAGAAGAAGAAGAAGGAAGAAGAAGAAAGAAAGAAAGAAAGAAAGAAAGAAAGAAAGAAAGAAAGAAAGATTGTATTTGAAGGAATGTCTCTTTCTGTTTTCAGTGAATCCCTGCCCCCTATTACCCACCCCCATCTAATAAAGTCTCACTGACTGTATTTCTGAAAGTTAATTGCATATTATTAAAATAAGGAATTATTTTTGAATACCAAGTACAAATGTATTTGTACCTCAATAACAATTTTAGGTATTTTCATTGATTTCATGAAAGAGAGGGATTGAATGACCTATGGATAAAACAACGGAATATAAATTCAAACGATAAAAACACTGGAAGCTAGGCATCAAGCACCTGTAATAAAATTAAATACATCTGGTTAAGCTGTATATTGATTATCTTCCTTGTCACTTGTTATATATTTGTGACGGCAAATCTATGGCACGTGTGCCACAAGTGGCACGCGGAGCCATATTTGCCGGCATGGCAGCCCTCAGCTCCTGTGCGCATGCGTGTGCTGGCCAGCTGATTTTCAGCCTTCTAGAGGGCTGGGGGAAGCCATTTTCAACCCCCACCCCAAGGCTTCAGGAAAGCCTCCGGAGCCTGGGGAGAGCGATAATTTCCCGTGTGTGTGTGTGTGTGTGTCGCTCATTCATGAGTGGTGGTGGTGGTTGCTTGCGCATGTGCAGTTGGGGGGGCGTGCACATGCGTGATAGTGCCCGCACATACAGTTTTGGCACACCTTTAGAAAAAGGTTAGCCATCACTGTTATAAGTTAACAAATGCATAAAATGGTTTTCCTGGTGAACTGAATCTTCTCTCTTCCTCCTCCATACTCTCCTGTAGCTATGAATGCTGCATTGGCATCTCAGTAAGCAAAGCTTTTCTGAGAATGTGAAATTAATAGCACCAGAGACCACTGAATAGCTTCCTTGACCTGTTTTTTTCCAAATGTGATGGGTTTCCATAATTAATACCTTATGCTTGGGATTCCCTCCTCCACAAAACCACAATTGAGTGAAAGTCTCTGAACTTATACACAGTGAGTTCTATTTTGAAGAAAAACAATATTAATTTATGAAAATTATCCATATGCATGTGGGATGGAAAACTCAATAAATCATTGTGGCAGAACATGAAGATATGTATAAAAATATCACAATACAGTGGGGCAAAAAAATATTTAGTCAGCCACCAATTGTGCAAGTTCTCCCACTTAAAAAGATGAGAGAGGCCTGTAATTGACATCATAGGTAGACCTCAACTATGAGAGACAAAATGAGAAAACAAATCCAGACAATCACATTGTCTGATTTGGAACGATATTTTTTTTTTGCAAATTATGGTGGAAAATAAGTATTTGGTCACCTACAAACAAGCAAGATTTCTGGCTATCACAGACCTGTAACTTCTTCTTTAAGAGGCTCCTCTGTCCTCCACTCATTACCTGTATTAATGGCACCTGTTTGAACTTGTTAGCAGTATAAAAGACACATCTCCACAACCTCAAACAGTCACACTCCAAATTCCACTATGGTGAAGACCAAAGAGCTGTCGAAGGACACCAGAAACAAAATTGTAGACCTGCACCAGGCTGGGAAGACTGAATCTGCAATAGGCAAGCAGCTTGGTGTGAAGAAATCAACTGTGGGAGCAATAATTAGAAAATGGAAGACATACAAGACCACTGATAATCTCCCTCGATCTGAGGCTCCATGCAAGATCTCATCCCGTGGGGTCAAAATGATCACAAGAACGGTGAGCAAAAATCCCAGAACCACACGGGGGGACCTAGTGAATGACCTGCAGAGAGCTGGGACCAATGTAACAAAGGCTACCATCAGTAACACACTACGCCACCAGGTAATGTCAATTACAGGCCTCTCTCATCTTTTTAAGTGGGAGAACTTGCACAATTGGTGGCTGACTAAATACTTTTTTGCCTCACTGTATATATTTTAGTAATAATATACATTATAGAAATGAGATCAAAGATCTGGAAATTATTTAATCACTGTTGATTTTTCTGTGTGTGAATGCAAGAAGACAATTTTTAAATCTTTCTACATTTATAGATGCACCCCCTTTTTTTACCACACCCAGGCAACTAAAAACATGCATACAATGGACTCACATCTTCACAATGGCCTGACAGTCAAAACGTGCTTAAAGAAATGGCATTGTGTAATTAAATGAACCAGATAATCTACTACATATGTTCTTTCCTTATTGTTCATATTGAATATTTTCATTATCGCTGAGAAGATCTGCTGAGTGTCAGAGAACATGGGGGTAGAAGTAAACTCCTATTAATTGCTATTTGTAACAGGGAGAGACCCAACAGAGCAACACAGCACATGAAACAGTGATAATAAATGATAATTATAGTTAAATACTCTTTAGTCCACTTATGGGATCCCACAAGGAAAGCAATGTGTTCTAAGAGCTTTGGTGAGTGAGTGGTTAGAGTGCAGTATTGCAGGCTAATTCTGCCGACTGCCAGCAGTTTGATTCTCACTGGCTCAAGGTTGACTCAGTCTTCCATCCTTCTGAGTTCGCTTAAAACAAGGCAGGGGAAGCTCTTTCACATCTTTTGCCCATCACCTTTTGTGATAATAGAGTGCCAATGATGCAAACTTCAACAATGGTCAGGCCATGAGCTTTCCAGATAGCCTGCAAATTTGTCCTGTGGTGACCTGATCAATTATTAGCAGAGGGGAACACAGATTTACAATACTGGTCTATTTTCTTTAGGAAAAAAAATTATAGAAACTCAGAAAATCTACTTTTATTTTACTTACCTGGATTATGCAGCAGCTTTTTTTAAGGTAGTAAAAATTATGACAGCTACATACACACTGTGACCCAGTATATAAATCTAAGTGCTATTGCTTATTGACTTCATAATTACATAATTGGGCCAATCTGTTGATTTCATGTAACTGGTATTTAAAGTCTGTTATATCGCTGGAATAAGGTAAAAGTAAAATGTACTTTGAATCAAATTCAGTCCTGGTGCTTTTATATGTTTTCTTTCTGACCTTAAAGAAATGGATAAAGTATTTTAAATAATGCATCTAATAGGTGCATATTGGGATATGGGAAGGGTATGGGAAGAATATATAGCTTTGAAAAAACTTTCTTGCAAAATATATCAATGAAATTGATCTTTGCATATAAGGCAGATGTACATAACATAGATCAGGATCACTGTCTAAATCAGCGATGGCGAACGTTTTTTGCCTCACGTGCCATAAACGGGGGGAACGCAGGGGGGTTATGTGCGAGCGTGTCACACCCATAATGCAATGCGCGACCACCCAGTGTGCATGCGTGCATGACAGGCACTCCCCCATTTTTTTGCATGCTTTTTCACCCTCCCCAGACTCCAGAGGCTTTATAGGATCTTGGGGAGGGCAAAAACAGCTTCCCCCGCCCACCGGAGGCCCTCCTGAGGCTTCAGGAGTTTCCCTGAAGCCTCCGTAGGGCAAAAAATGACCCTACGAGCAAACCGGAAGTCACTTCCGAGTTGCTCGTAGGGCCAATTTTAGCCCTCCAGAGTGTTCAGGAGCCCTCAGAAGGCTTCCCTGAAGGCTCCGGAAGACTAAAAACGGCCCTACAAGCAAACCAGAAGTCATTTCTGGTTTGCTCGTAGGGTCGTTTTTCATTCTTTGGAGGGCCCCTGAAGGCTTCTGAGGGCTTAAACTGGCACTACTAGCAAACCGGAAGTCCATTCCTGAAGTTCTGGTTTGCCCATAGGGCCGGGTTTTTTGTGCTCCAGAGACGTCAGGGAAGCTCCTGAAACCTCCAGAGGGCTTCTGGGGGGGAGGGGAGGCTGTTTTCGCCCTCCCCAGGCTTCTATAAAGCCTCTGGAGCCTGGAGAGGGCAAAAAATGGCTTTAAAAAAGGCTGAACTCAGCTTGCCAGTGCACATATGTGCGCTGGCCAGCTGACAGGGAAACTCTTCGCGTGCCCTGACAAATGGCTGTGTGTGCCACCTGTGATACGCATGCCACGTCTAAATCATTAACAACTTTTTTACCAACAACTTATGGTCTTATATGTACTTATGGCCTTTGAAGTTCTCTCTCCACTAAACCCTACCTCAATATTATTGATCTGCTTAATTTTAGACACTTTGCATTCTCTCTTCAAGATTTTGGTTATCCATCATGTTAGTTTCAAACAAATTAAAATACTGATTTCATTCTCCCTAAATCATACCGCTTTTATACCAATCCCTCACTCCATTCAACAGAATTACCTACTATTCTTCATTTCTTTTCAATGAAATAGCCTGTTGCTACTATCTCCTATTTATTTCAGCGTAAGGAGTTCATGGATCCCTTTAAATGTTTCCCTAATCTGAACAACAGAAACTAATATAGAAGTTATGCTTAATTGTGCCAATGATACACTACAGAAACATGTATTTGAAGAGTGGAAATCAAATCACCATGTACACAAGCCTACATCCTGTAGTGTCACATAAGAGTACTGCAGAGAAGAAAGGTAAATAAACAGAAACTTGAAAGTTAAGAAGTAATTTCTCTTTGTAGCAGCCAGCTGGTATATGGATAACTCTGTAGTATATACCTTGTTTCCCTGAAAATAAAACCTCCTGGATAATGTCCAATCGGACTTTTGAGCGCATTCGCTAAAATAAGCCCTCCCCTGAAAATATTGTAACACAGCAGCAGCCATAAGGTGACCACGTTTGCCGCCTCCTGCACCTCAAAAATAATAAGACCTCCCCAAAAATAAGGCCAAGTGCTTATTTCGGGGGTCAAAAGAAAATAAGACTCTTTTATTTTCGGGGAAACACAGTAGCTAGTAAGTAAATGAGTAAATATTCCATGTTGTTTTTTTCCTGATCTGTCTCCTTCATTCTCGCACACCTGGTTCCTCTGCCCCTTCGCCCAACTATTTTAGGCATGTAGAAGTGTCAAAGTTTTGAGATATGGTTTTGAAGTTTGGTGATCAAATTCCTTAAAAAGCAGGATACGAAACTGGATGACTGGAATGGTGGAAGACAATTTCCTTGGCTCCAGCTTTCATTAATGTTGTGTTCTCAGTCACTCAAGCACCAATGGATGGATACCAGTTGCAACTGCTGAGGATTTGGGATATCGGCTTGAAATATGGATTCTTTCTTCCAAAGCAAGTACATAACTTAAACATAGAATCAAATACTCAAAAATCTGCTGGCTGAACTAAGCTAAAACCCAGCAAGATTTCTTTATCTATAATCAAACCTTTTTATACTACTAGTCTAGTATATTATGATTTTTCTGAATAAAATTAAATATTAATTGGGTTTCTTCTTAAATAAAGATTAATGACAGGCTAAATATCTTATTCAAAAGGAATAAACAGTGTTTAGGGCCATTAACTGAACATAAAACATGTATATGTATAGTAGCAATCAAAAATAAAATAATTGAATTATTCAGTTATTTGGATTGCCCACATTTTACTGGTCTCTGGGTAGTGATCCTTAATACAAACCAACAATACCATTTGCACACAAACTTAATCCACAATTTTATATTATATAGCCTGTAATTTACTCAGATCACTGACCTACTAAGGGATGAGTCATACCTGTTTTCAGGGTTGCTGAGAACTTACCTTCTCTCAAAGGAGTATTGACTACAGTCTGGATCCAGCTTCCAGTCCTCTCCCTAGCAGTTTTCACAAGCCAAGTGTGGCAGACTGTCCAATCCACAGGTGCAGAACTGAAATACAGAGAAAGCTATCCACTTTCTTAAGATTCACAGACTCAAAACTCCAGATTGGTCTAGTGATTAAGACAGACTAGAAATCATGAGACTATCCCCGCCTTTGGGCCAGTCATGCTCTCAGCCCAACCCATTTCATAGGGTTGTTGTGGAGAGAAAAGGAAGAGAAAGGAGTATTAGTAGGTTCGATACTTTGAGTTATTTAGAAAAGAAGTAAGGGTAGGAGAAAAATAAGTAAGTAAGTAAGTAAGTAAGTAAGTAAGTAAGTAAATAAATAAATAAATAAACAACACTCCGCAAAGGTGACAAAATGTGACCTATATCATTCCATCCATCCATCCATCCATCCATCCATCCATCCATCCATCCATCCATCCATCCATAAATCTATACTATCAATTTCCAAGTATTTATGGTCTATAAATTCTTTTAAAGGTTCAGTGTGTTCAGTGGTCTATCATCACATTAATTTCTTACAGAGTGTTAAATAAATTTTATGGTTTTAGTAATCTGCAACAAAGGTAATTTATCAGAATTCACATACTTTAAAAAGATTGTGTCTCATCTCCAAGTTTGTGATCCATTTATATTAAAATGTTACATATCATATGAACTCTGAGATACATGCATTTTACAATAACGGAAATACTCTATGGTGATATACTTTTTTTAGATTGTGTCATATGAAACTTATTTCCAATTCTGCCTGATTATACCAAAGTTCCATTTAATGTACAATGCTGAATCATTTTTTAAAATATATATTATCATTTTTAAGTGTTGACTTTTTTTTGGCACAGAATTCAACCTTTCAGGCATGTGCTTTTCCCCACTATTACTCTACTGGGAAGGCCAACAGGAGCAAAAATGAATCAACTGCCACCAATTAGGAACCTCATAATCCTGAACTTAACTGCAAAATGGGTTTTCAAATACAGTAGGCATTTCCTGCATTCATTGCATGGCTGCATATTCACATGGGGGATCGCCCCATTTTTCCATGTGGTTGTTTATTAATTGAAGTAAAATCAATTGCATCCACACAATCGTTGTATACATTTGTTTTACATAAACATTTGCTTTGGATGCAGAGATAGTTAGCCTACTATGTCTCACATATGACATACTTAGACTAATCTAATAAACTAGACCGGCACTTGTGAAATCCTACCTTTCAGGGGAGTCATAGGCTTCTTTACACTCATCTATTTCCAGGATCATACAGTGGGCAATACTTCTCCTGGCTACGCCGGAAAAGGTGGTTACTCTCGGTCCCGATTGCCCGGTGGAAAAACCGCAGCTCTAGTGGGGAGACCACCAACGTTTCTACAAGTTGTAAGAGCTGCGCGGTGCAGATTCTTTACTTTCGAGACATTAGAAACGGGACAAAGAGCCCTGGCCAATTCCTGGTTTGACAGGGCAGACAGAAAGCGGTGCCAGCGGACTCAGCCAAGAAGGATTGGAAAGTAGGACTAAGGTCGCCCGTAAAAACAATAATTAGCAACTGCGAAGGTCACTAAAGGAAGGGAGAACTGCGCGCACGCTCAACTTTGCCTTGGGGGGGGGGGGGGGAGAAAACGGGGGAAGGGATGAAGGGAACGGGGAGTGCTAGTTCTCTCCGGCTTCCTTATCACTTATCCACGAAGGCTGCCTGTGCTGCACAGGTTCTCAATGCAGCATTTGAAGCCGGTTCTGCTTTATAGTATTGGGAGTGGGATGGGGGGTGAGCAAGAGAGGAGATGAAGAGCAGCGGCTGTTTTCTCTGGCATGCCTCTTTGCTTTTTAAGAAGTAGTCAGAAATGACAGCCTGCAGCAAAAAAGTATGTGGGGGAGGATCTCCTGCTCTTGATTAGAAGTTCCCCTACTTCCAAGGGGTAGCAGGAAAGATAAGAATCAGCTCTTTCTCAACCACAGCTCTGTCGTTTCCAATGGGCTGCTTTTTACTTTAAAAAAAAAAATAGTTGAAATTTTTTACCATACATTTAATCTATCTATCAGTTGGTGTGTTCTGAATCAGGTCTTCCCCAGACTAGTGTCTTGAAAAATGGAATGAATTTTAATTCTCTTAATTTTCATCATCCTCAGATACTACTGGAAGCAATGTGAAGATTATAACTCTTGGAAAGCACCAGGCTGAACAAAACTGTCAAGTTTTTCCAAGTTTGAAAACGATTGATTATGTGACATCAAGTTGTTGTCAGTTCCTGGTCACCACGGATATACATTCTAAAATCTGAACTGTAATTATCAGTTGATTTATTTATTTATTTATTTATTTATTACATTTGTATGCTGTCCTTTTCCCTGAAGGGGACTCAGGGCGGCTCACAATTCAATCAGGGAAGGGGGTACAGACAAGGGAATAAAAAAAAGACAAGACATAACAATACAAAATTTAAAAAACACACAACAACCATACCATTCGAGAAGGGGGGCAAAAACTCTTTAGCCCCAGGCCTGTTGGAACAGCCAGCTTTTAAGGGCTTTGCAGAAGGCCTGGAGGGTGGTGAGGGTTCGAATCTCCACGGGGAGCTCGTTCCAGAGGGTTGGAGCAGCCACAGAGAAGGCTCTCCTCCGGGTAGTCGCCAGTCGGCATTGGTTGTGATTTTCTAATCAGTCCATAGTTTATGATTTCAACAATCTATTCTTGGTGAACCATATTAGTTTCCTTGAGTGCTATGAAAGTTAATTCAAATGTCCAGATTGCCCATTTTTGAAGATCAGATGTTCAAAGATTACTGAATTCTATACTTAAAGTGTGCTTTATTTTGATATCATTAAAGCAGGCAATGATCTCTCTAGGTAAAATCTTGAGACTGGATTCAAAAAGCTGATGTCATGACTCCATTTCATTTCCAAGTATAGTTCTGTTTGTAATATTTCTGCTGAAAAGAAAGAGAAAGAAAGGCAATATCAGCAGATTTTTTTCTTTAGCCTTTGGCACCAATTGCTTCACAGTTCAGAAAATGTGATTTGTGTTATCTAGTTTATTGTGGGTGCAAATGACAATAGCAATACTTAAATTATTATTAGTTCTACATTTGTTCCAAAGAATTGTAAAAATGGAACAAGCAGACTATTTTTGACTGGAATTGTATAATATTCTGAAGGATTGTGGTAGAGGAAGAAGAATTCTGTTAAGTGGCATGAAAGGGAAAATGGTGAGAATGAGGTAAATAAAGAAAAAAAGTGATTGGGCCTTTTAGAAGCCCAAGAATGAATTAGAAGGGTGACTGTTGAATACAGTATCTAACTAGAAAAAGATCTGTTTGTTTCAAATATGTGGCTTAAGTATGTCTATTGTTCATACAAGATAGCAAAATGAACACAAGAAGTCCCCATGTTAATAATGCCCCAGTTTAAGCACAACTCATAAGTAAGAATAGAGGCTATTGTAGCAAAATTCAAGTTAAATACACAATGATTCAAGTTAAATACACAATGATTAAAATTCATCACACAACACTACTTATTCAGTATTATACAATAATATTGTTCTGGCTTACATACAAATTTGGCTTAAAGATAGATTGGAGAATGGAACTTGTTCTTAAACTCTGGACTACCTGTACAGTTCTAAATGCCTGATTGTGTTGATGGTTTATGGTGAAAAATGGAAAGAATTAGTGAAGGATATTAATGCAATAAAAGTTTATAAAAGCATTATTTTATAATAGAAAAAATGGATTATGAGAGGAATGGCCATTGAAGAAGTGGAAAGAATAAAAGAAGTTAAAATAATTGCAGAATCACTCCAAGAAAGAGAATGTACAAGTATGGATACATATTACAGATTCTGATCTTGAATCTCTAGAAGAGTGCAGTATGATGTAACTAGACATGTTAAAATAAGGATGTGTTTTGTTATGCAGGATCTGTGTGTGAGATACTGTATCTATGCCACATGATAGAAGAAATAATGTTATTGTTAGTGTTATTTGTGAAGCATGCCTGTAATCAGTAGAATATTGATTGAAAGGTGATTACAAAAGTTGGGAAGTATAGGTTCATTTTATGTCTGGCAGGGTGTGTGCAGACTGAATTCTGCTTTTTATTAGGTCACTGAGAAATAAATGAATGTGAGAAAGGAGGTTTATTGCATGTTTGTTGAGTTAGAGAAAGTGTAGGATAAAATGGCATAGTGATGTAGTGGCTAAGACGCTGAGCTTGTTGATCAGAAGGTCGGAAGTTAGGGGGTTCTAATCCCTAGCGCCACATAATGGGGTGAGCTCCTGTTACTTGCCCAGCTTCTGCCAACCTAGCAGTTTGAAAGCATGTAAAAATGCCTTCGATGTTTAGCCATGCCGGCCACACGACCATGGAGATGTCTTCGGACAGGGCTCTTCGGCTTTGAAACAGAGATAAGCACCGCCCCCTAGACTTGTGAATGACTAGCACATATGTGCAAGGCAGGGGTGGGTTCCTCCCGGTTCGCACCGGTTCTTGCGATCCTGTTCGTCAGTGAACCCGGAAGTAATTAACTCCCGGGTTCCTAGCTCCTAGCCCCTGTCGCTGTGTGCCTGCAGGGTTTTTCTTTTTAAAAAACGCCTCTCCGGAGAGGAAGCCCTGTCAAAGTGCACCTTTCTCACCTCGGTGGCTGCAGGGACCGCCCTGCCGCTTTATCTTCCTCCTCCTCCTCCTCCCATTCTGCCCTGAGCAGCAGCAGCGGCAGCTGAGCCGGGAAAGGGGCGCTTTGGCAGGGCTGTGGAAGCTCTGTCAAAGCGCACCTTTCCCGCCTTGGCAGCTGCAGGAACCACCCCACCACTTTATCTTCCTCCTCCTCCTCCCCTTCTGCCCTGAGCAGCAGCAACGGCAGCCGAGCCGGGAAAGGGGCGCTTTGGCAGGGCTGTGGAAGCTCTGTCAAAGCGCACCTTTCCCGCCTTGGCGGCTGCAGGAACCACCCTGCCGCTTTATCTTCCTCCTCCTCCTCCTCCTCCCCTTCTGCCCTGAGCAGCAGCAACGGCAGCCGAGCCGGGAAAGGGGCGCTTTGGCAGGGCTGTGGAAGCTCTGTCAAAGCGCACCTTTCCCGCCTTGGCGGCTGCAGGAACCACCCTGCCGCTTTATCTTCCTCCTCCTCCTCCTCCTCCCCTTCTGCCCTGAGCAGCAGCAACGGCAGCCGAGCCGGGAAAGGGGCGCTTTGGCAGGGCTGTGGAAGCTCTGTCAAAGCGCACCTTTCCCGCCTTGGCGGCTGCAGGAACCACCCCGCCGCTTTATCTTCCTCCTCCTCCCCTTCTGTGTTGAGCAAGGGCAGCCGAGCCGGGAAAGGGGCGCTTTGGCAGGGCTTCCGCCGCGCCCCCAAGGACCGCTGACCTCGCGCCGCCCCTTCTTCTTCTTCCCCGGCCTTCCCAGTTAGCTTGCTTGAAGCTCCGAGGAGGCGGGAGGAGGGTCGCAGGAGTGGAAGTGGTGGGAGGTCTCCCCGGCCGGGAAGAGCTGAGAGGCTGCCGGCCCCTTTCGCAGGAAAGTTAACTTTTCTTGGCGAAATCCTGCCCCCCCCCCCCCCCCCCCGCGTGGGTGAGTGGTCGGCTGTCCTCTTCCCGTAAGCCACCCGGAGTTACCTGTGTGTGAGGTGGGCTGCCCTATGCATTTGCGTGTGTGCGCTGGAAAGAGAGTGAAAAAGAGAGGGAGAAATAATTATATTAATTAGATAGATCAGTCTTTCTCCACCTTGGAGACTTGAAAGTGTGTGGACTTCAACTCCCAGAAAGGGAGTTGGGAGAAAGGGAGAAAGGAGGAGAGAATGAAAGGAAGATGGGGGAAAGAAGAAAGAGGAGAGGAGGATGGAAAGGAGAGAAAGAGGGGGAGAGAGGGTAGAAAGGGGAAGAGGAAGAGCAGGAGTAGGAGAAAGGTAAGGGAAGAAGGAAGGGGAAGGAGAGCAGGAAGGAAGAAAGTAGAGAAGGGAGGAAGGGAGAAAAGAAAGGGAAAATAAGGTGGTGTTATAACAGGAGGAAGGGATGGTAAACAAAGCAACCCAAACTGTATATTATAACCTATTAAATGAAATAATAAATGTATAAGAATGATAAATGTTAAAACACTTGTAACCAAACGACATGCTATATGTGATGATGGGTTTTTTTCTTTTTGTTTTGTTTTGTTTTTATTGTTGTGGGTATGTGTCGTCTATGTAACAAAAAATAAATAAAAAAATTATTTTTATAAAAAGGTGGAGAAACACTGAGATAGATGATAATGAGATGAGGGAGGGAGAGGGAGAGAGAGAGAGACCATAACTAGATAGACAGATAGGCAGGCAGATAGACGGATGGATAGAGAGAAAGAGAGAGAGATAGGTAGGCAAGCAGATAGATGGATGGAGAAAGAGAGGGGGAAAGAGGGAGAGGGATACCATAACTAGATAGGCAGGCAGATAGACAGATGGATGGATGGATAGAGAGAGAGAGGATGTATATAATTAAGGTGACCAGACGTCCCTAGCGAGGTCGCGGGCTGGCAGTAACTGCCGCGGCCTAGCTCCCCCCCCCCCGGTCAATGGTGTCCCTCTTTACCAATCTGAAAATCTGGTCACCTTACTTGTTTAGGTAATTCTGAGGTGGTTGATGGTTCTGTGAGTGCCTGTCCTTTATAATTTTCCACATTGCCTTGATGGTTTTTATTCTAGTGGCTTTGTCTTTCCTGTTCTTAGGCTTAGGAAAAAAAAACTGGTTTCATTGGCAGTCTTTTTTTTGGGGGGGGGGGATTTTTATTTTTTTGGTGTTTTCCTAGCACTGTCATAGTTTGTGGGTGTGGGTGGGTGTGTAATGTCCCACAGTTATCTATGCATTAATAATTATCTGGTAATATTAATAATATCTAGTAATTTGTAATATCTAGTAATAACATCGTCTTGGCCACTCCCACCAGGTCACATGGGTGGCAGGCCACTCCCATCCAGTCACATGGGTGGCAAGCCACTCCCATCCGGTCACATGGGCAGCAAGCCACTCCCACAAAGGAGGCCACGCCCACAGAGTAGGTTCGAACAATTTTTGAAACCCACCCCTGGTGCAAGGGGAACCTTTACCTTTAGGATAAAATGGATTTCATCATGTTTTAATTATTGAATATTTTGTGCAAATATGGAATTGAATGCAGTAAGAGTAGCTGAACTGCTGAATGTAATAAGAGTAATATATGATATTAAAATAAAATATACATGAGAATAAATAGAATGAGTAACAACGGTTAAATATTGAACAGGGATTAAGATAGAGATGTAAAATATTCCCTTGATAATTTAATGTACTTATTGATACAATTTTAATTTGAAAAATGACATTAGTAGTGTGCTGGTTGGGAATGTGGATGTGTAAGTACTTGTTGAAAGAAATGTCCTTCTGGGTTCAGCTCCAAGTGGGGAAGAAGACACTGAAGACATCGAGGCTGCTTGGAAAGATGGTTTATTGTTGGACAGGGCCACATGGCTTGAGCCCTGACCAGAAAAGGTGATCACATGCTTCAATGTAGGTGGAGAAGAAGAGAAGGGCTGAGGAAGGGGCTTGCTAGGCTTTTTATACCCTGTTTAGTCCCACCTCTCTGTTTCCTGTTCCTGTGTAAGAAATGTATTCTGATTGGTTGTCAGACTCCCATGGTGCCATGCAGGGGGCTACTTTCTAGGCTGTTTTGAATCCATAGATGAGTTCTCAGATGTGATGTGGAGACCTGAGTGAAAGGCCAATCATGCCTTTCTGCAGCTGCTGCTGAAGTCTTTATTATGTAAAGTGGGCTAGCCTGGCTAGTCTTAATGGGCCTATTGACAAAGTGGGGGTGGGCAAGAAGCTACAGGCAACTATTCTGTCTTTTAAAACATGCTTCTTTTCACATCCAGAGAAATATTCTGCCTTTTCAATATTTCCTAGGATATTTCATTTTTCTGGGAGAGGGCTGGATGATAACTTCCCACATACTTTTGTGAGATTTTGTATTGTTGGTTAGAATCTGAAGGATTTGCAGTGATACTTTGGTGATTTTATGATATAATAAGCAGTGTAGATCTGACACTTGTCATGTCAAAACATAAATCACAAAACAAATACCTAGAAGTGTGTATGGTTCTAAAAGAGGAGAAGAAAATGTGGTTGGATAAGAAACAAACAGAGAAGCAATAAACGTAAAGAACAAAGGCAATGTATAAAGCATTGTTTGAATGTAGTGGAATCAAGATTCATTTGCAAAAATAGAAACTGATGGATAGATGTAGCAAATGATGTTGGTTTAGGCATATTTCCCTTTTCTTGTTGCATTCTTTTACTTATGGTTTCTTTCCCCCTTTTTTGCTATTTTGCATAATTTTACAAAATGCAGTAAAAGGAAAGATGGTGTATACTGAGAGTTAAAAATATTTCTGCAGCTTTTTTGCAAACAAGCTGTGTAAGCAATATAGTCTGAAATGTTTGCTTGACTGGTACATCAGGTGAAAAATATAAAGGGTATTTGAGATCCAAATGAAAAAGAATGTTATCCAACTGAAATTAAGTCTGCTCCCTTTTAGATTACATAATTGTTCAGCAGACGTATGACTCATTATGATTGCCCTTCTATTTTCCAAATGCTTATAAAATGAGTATTTTAACTAAAAATATCTAGAGTAATACGTAATTCAAATCTGGAATTCATTTCCTTTATAGTGTGTTACACATTTTTGTTGCAGTTACAATGTAATTTTACTGAAACATTTAATATTAAGCTAATTTACTGATTCCATCAAGTCCTGAGATTGACCATCATTAATCAAACTGAAGTATATCAAGTTATTATTATTTTATCCCGCATTTTATCTTGGGCAATAATCCAAGACATCTTCAGTTGTGTGTGTTCCTGAAATAATTTACTATGTTTTTTCTACTGCCCTTCCCAAAGGTTAAGATGACATATTTTCTTCTTGCAATTCCTTTGTATGTTCATAATATAGAGGATTATCTACTATAATATCTTCTTATATTCTAGTATCACTGATTCTTGAAAGACATCCAGTTATAACTATTTCTTAGCATCTAGTTCTCATTCACAGTGAAATATTTTACACTATTTTTTAAAAAGTGCTGTTGTATCTAGAAATCTCAGCTATATTCAGTCAGTGAATTACTATTGCAGATAGTCCTTGCCTTATGACCACAATTGAGACCAAAACTTCTGATATTAAGCAATGCTATTATTAAGCGAGTCATGACCTACTTTATGTCTACTTTTAGTAATTAACTAAACTACGCCATCATCAAGCAAATCCAATTTCCCTATTGACTTTGCTTATTAGAAGCTGATTGGGAAGGTTGCAAAAGTTAATTATGTAACCTCTCCCAATATGCTGCAATTGTGGTAAATACATGCTGGTTGCCAAGCGCCTGAATTGCAAACACGATCGCAGGGGCACTGTGACTATTGTAAGTGTAAGAGCCATTCATCACTTTTCAGCACCATCATAACTTTGAATGGTACTAATCAAATGGTCGTAAATTGTGCACTACCTATAGTTCCATGATTAAGGAATTGTCTTCTGCATGATTATTTGTCTGGTGTTAATCCCTGCTTATTTGGGTGTTTGGCTTCTGAAGAGGATGTGTTGTTGTTTTTTCATTTCCTTCTTAGCTTTTTATTGTCTCATGAATGGTATGTAATGTGGTTTATCCATGTTTTTATTCATGACTGAATTATCTGAATGCCAAGTTTCTGAAATTTCCTAGCATGTTTTGGATTTAGCTTGGTCTAGGATACTTACAGGTTCCCCAATGAAACTATGATTGAGTCTGTGTCTGTGTTATAAAATTAAAGAGTTTTCATTATTGTGATGTTTCTTTTTTTATGTGTGTATATACAAATAATTATGTATAGTTAGGCATCCTTGAAAAGGCTCATTTTAAAAAATATATAGTAATGCAGTGTTCAAAAGAAACATTCCAAAGCATAAACATACTTTATTAACTTAATAATAATAATAATATGTAGAACAGTAAAGAAAATGTACTTATGGCATCCTGTATAGAAAACGTTACAGAAATACTGATAAGCAGGATAATTCAGAATCAATCATGAAAACAAATTAAGAGAGTGCTGTTCTTTTACATTTACAATTTCTCAAGTGTGTAAATGGTAAAAATGGGATTCTTTTTGATCCTCATAGCTCTATATTACTTGTTTAATCATGTCCATTTACATGCTAAATAAGCAGAGAAACAATAATGACTTATTAAAAATTTAAAACTTGTAAGGAAACATTCTTTAACATAACATAATATCCAAATAAATTAGCAAGATTATGATATTAGTGTTTTGCTTCCACAATCAATTTCATGTATACTAATTGGGTCAACCTTCGGGACAAGACTCAGTATTCAATCTCTTTTTTTCATTAAGTTCTGATTGGAGCTCCACCCCTTTGGAAAACATTTAGATTTTTTTTTCTGCTAACCTCTCCATGTACATACTTAAGAACAAATTTAGTCAAGTTATTCAACAAAAGCATAACAATATGATTCCAAAAAAAGTTCCAATATTGCTCCAATCAAAGCCCATGTCCGGTATTATTGAAAATTCAAAGAAAAGGTATCATTTATATAATCCCTGGAAGATCTATGAAGTGGCTACACAAAAAAATTCTGTCATTGCCATTCCAAGCCAAGAGGAATTGCCAAACCAGACTGAATGATATCTATGAAATTTGGAGACGGTTGTTTTAGGTTTGAGTTAGTGGCAATAATATCTGATCTCCTGTTGATTTGTTTTTTGATTGCCTTTGATTTTTCCAAGCAGATGGAACTGTAGGTCATTAAAATTACACAACACTGTATTAAGACTACAAACATCTTAGATTACAAACATCTGGACAACCACTAGATGGCAGCAGAAAATGTCAACCTTTACTGCTAATTGTCCTCTGAATTTCTGCAGACCAGACAGTATGCTTACTGTTCTAATATTCCAAGGATTTATAGATAATATAAGAGGATCTTTTTCATGTAGTCCAATGCTTAAGCACAATATTCATTGGAAGAATGAATTTCCAGAGAGAATGAGAATTTAGGGAAGATTTGAGTTCTTGTAGTATCTTTAGAGACACATTTAGTTTAAGAATCCTGCAAGAAATCACTCACTACAGTACTCCTTTAGTAAGTTGAAAAGGGAATTGAACTGAAAGTTCCTCTTTTACAAAGCAGTTAAATCTGTAGCTGCCTTAATCTGTTTTGTATCACTTTTATCCTTGTACATTGTAAACTGGACTTAATAAACCAAGTTTTAACAAACTGCACAAAATCTACAAAAAATCCTTGGTATTCTAAAAGAAAAATCTGTCCAAAGCCTATGATAAATAAATATTAACATCTCTCTGAGTTGCAGGAACATGTTTTAAAGTATTTCTTAAATATATTAAAACTGAATAAATGAAAAATTGCCTTTTCCCCATGTTGATAGCTAACATTAGTTATTGAATTGTATTAATTGAATTAATATTCAATTTAGAACAATGGTTTTTAAAAACTCTCCATGCAGTTTTGCTGTTGTCCAGGAAGATGATTTCAAGAAAGCTAGCAAAAAGCATGGAAAGGATAAAATTATTGATGATGTATGTTAAAAGAACTACAACTAGCTTTAGGAGCCAAACACATTTACATAGTAGCAACTAATCTTTCAAGGAAATACAGTATGTTTAGAAATCAGAATGTTTAGAATCTTGAGGGGGAAAAGCAGCTGCTTCTCATAAATATGGATTCATACTGTGAATAATAAAAAAGTGATAATGCAAAGAAAGGGAGAGAATAATGATACAAAAGGGGACGGGAATCCTTTCAGTTTAATATAGAATGGTAATAGGCAACCAACTAACATGTAAGTTATTTATATTATTAAAATTATAGGAGTCTGGCTCTTTTGAGACCTCTAAAATAAAGATTTATAATGTAATAAAGGTATTATTTACAATTTTTATTTTCAAAAAGGAAACATTGCTTTAAATGTTTGACAGACCAACCCAGAGTACTTACAAACCATACATTTATCATTATATACTCAAAAAACCTAAGCCTGGGTATAGACTACAACCCATGCCCATTTCAGCATGTTGGCTGAAGCAACTGGAGCTACAATTCTGTTCAAAGATTGTAACTGGGAGAGTAATAAAATCAAATGAAAGAAAATAAGAATGAAAACAGTTTGGCTAAGAGAGGGAAAGAATTCCAAGATATGAATCCAATTTTTTTTGGCTCATTCTTAATATTCAAGCATTTGTTTTAGAGACAGTAAAAAAAAGTACATCATCTGCCATTGGAGATAAACTGTGGACTATAAAAAAGGGATGTTAAAATTTAGAATGCTTTAGTTTTTAGCTTCATATATATTTCTTGTGTTAAAGTTATAAACTTAAAAATCATAAATGTCTGTAGATATTCTCAGTCATTCAGATCATGGAGGTCCCAAAGGTGCTTTTGCAAAAGGCAGTTTCAAGGAAAAACAAAGTCCATTTGTCTTTTGAAAAAGCACTTTTGGGTTAAAAACTATAACACACAGCTAATAAATCACATTTTGAGAAGCTGATTCTATTGGTGGATTCTTCCAAAGTAAGCATATATCAGACTTTCTAAAGCACTAGATGGCAATCTTTAGTAAGTTATCTCAATAATAAAATATCCTGCCTTGCTGTGATAGTTAAAAAAATCTAGGTGAAGTAAATAATTCTAAACTTAATTCCATCAAAACTAAAGCCTCGCTAATGCCAAACAGAGATTCAAGGGGTGATTAGTTTTAAGGTCAATGGGGTTTCATGATGAGGATTTTTTGTTGAATTGTACTATCTTAAAAAATGTCCCCTTATATTATTTGAAGGGAATGAAGCTGATAACTGACATTTTTTATTATGGATTATGCTTTGTTGCAAAAATGATGCATACATTTTAAGGAAAAGTGAAGACATGAACTGTCAGAAATGACAGCATTTTCACATACAGCAATATAGATGGGATATGCAATGATGATGAGCCTGATTTCATGGATTTATAAAGCTGATTAGGTTTTCACTGATGGAATTACATTATTAAATAATGTATGTTTAAAGAAAACATTGTGTAGAAGCCATTGTAATCCTGTTGTTGGTTGCTTTTGGAAATATTGCTCTTGTAGACACTGTATATCTAGTCGTCAAAAGGGGAAAAATCAGACCCTTTGTGGTCTTATGCTACATATCACAATATCATTTCACTTTTTAATGAAAAAAATAAGAATTCGGCACCATGCAAATCTATTCTTGCTGCTTTGAGGATAATGGCAGGAAAATTAGTATCTTTTAATTTTGCTGAGTATCTTTTGGTCACAACTATATCCTGAGGTTCTAATACCTATTTCTAAATATCCTATCTGACTAAGGAATGTGTCATATATCTTACAATTGCAGAGTATCATTTATTTTAACATGTGGCAACATCCTATCACAATCAATGCTTGGGGGATCAGTGCTTGGTTGAAGCAGTATTGGTGATAATATATATGGGCCAAAAGAGGAAAGGATATTTTACAGTATTGAAAACTGGCTACTGTCATTTGGTCTTAAGTTAAAATGCAAAGCTGCTGTTCAGTTTCTCTGAAACGTCGCTGACTATCCCTCTACTCCCTCTTCTTTTCATGATTTTAGAAGCCTCTATTTTCTTCTGAAAAGTGGGACAAATTTAAATTAATCTTAGTTTGACTTAAATATGAGTTTTCTATGCAAAAAAAAACAAAAGCCTCAAACCCATTTTTATCACCTTGCTTTGGGTTGCCACCATTCTTTTGAAAGAATTACTTGGTTTGTTGCAGCCTTCCAGAAGCACAAAACCATATAACCTGTCAGTGGAGTACCAATAGCAAAAATCAATTCAATCTTTTTGGTTGTTTCTAAAGGCTATGCCTATATTATCAACTTAGCATAAAAAAATTTCTATAGAATTCAATGGACATCAGTTATGGAACATTACAATGTAGGCATTCTTGGATTGATAAATTGTTCCAATATCTGCCTAATTGTTGGCAATCCAAAAGAATTCTTTGGGAAGGAAATTGTTATCTTAGAAGGAGCCAAGCAACATTCAACAGTAGCTTTAGCTCTGCAAAATCTCTTTAAGGAATTTAAAGCCATTTGTGCAGAACAGGGAGAGGCACAGTGAGTTATTGCTTCCAATTTGGCTGAGTTTTCCTGGGAAACCATAGGGGTTGATTTGCCCTTAAAAAAAACTTGCTTATTTTAGAATACACATTACATCAAACTATAGCTGAAGCAATTAGTCTTATGATACCAGAATATTATCTTCTGATGCCTATTTTTGTAAAGTTCAGAACACAGCCAGTTATGTACTCTGCACAGATTGTGAACAAAATGCATGTGATTTACAACTTTTACTGTAGTACTAGGGAACTGTACTTTTCCATTCTATGAATGACATCTAAAAAAAATAATGATAAAGATATTTCTTTGTGTGATCATGATTCAGGGAAAATAAAAATAAAACTGAGAGAGAAAATAACTGTTACCTGGTGTTGAGTGCATGTTTATAGCTATCATATTCTTGTTCGAATGGCCTTTTGAATTTCATAAAACACTGAATAAAATGATGGGGGAAATTACTTTAACACCCAACATAAAGCATTATTTTTTTCTTTTCCTGATGAATTAAAATGAAATAACTATCATTCCAGAATTTTCCACAAGCCATTGATAACATTACAAATTTCCAGGGTAGTTATAATCAATCTGTAAAAGGATTAATACATTACTTTAACTGAGTTCTTCAATTGTCAGTGTGGAATGAGACAAGCAGTGCAACCTTATAGGTTTATTTTTTTAAAAAAAGAAGCAAAATAAAATCTATGGAAACCTTGGCACCAGATGTTCTATCAATTATTGATTTTTAGTAATACTGGATTACTATGGAAGTTCAAAAGATTTCATCTGAAAGAACTAGAGAACAAAGTTCCAAACTTGTAACTTAACATGTCACGTCTATAACATTTCTCCTCAAGGTTATACAACACATTCCATAAAACAATAAATCAGTAGGGCTTAAGTGTATATAACAATGCTGAATTCTGACCAATAGATTATAAAACTATTGCAACATAGCAGATACTTCTAATCCTCCAGAACTGAGATGTTTGACTATACCATTGTATATACTTATTTGAACTCACTAAAAAGGAATTAAAAGGAATTATCTTCAAAGCTTTTAATCACAGCAACTCTTATATTGACTCCAAATCCAGACTTTTTTTTTTTTTTTTTTTACTCAGTAGAGCTTACTTCCAAGTAAGTCAAAACTTGCAAATTAACTACAGGAGGAGAAGCCATCCCAATGAGTTAGTACATATATTGTGCCAATGGCCACTTTATTTGTTCACCCTATTTCAGATACCTTATGCTAAAGAAAGCGGATGAATGCAATAAAGCAAGCTTGTGTGCGTCTTTCAACGTTTTGCCAGTTGGAATTCCACAAACGCTTTTTTTTACTGACATAGACACCCCCTCCCCAATAACTCAAATTTCCATCTGTCAGAAACCTAAGAAACGAACTTAAAAATAGGCGGATGACATCTGGAATTTTTTGGGTACCTAGCAAAAATAGCGCCCCCATCAGTTTTTTCCCCTCCCCAATGGGAAACCATTAACTGTCGATGTTTCGTCTTTCGCGCCACCTAAAGGCAGTTTTCCTGGAATTTATTTTGCTCTTTCAAGGTGCTCGGGGGGAAATTGCAAACAATCTGCACTGAGGTACTGTAGCAAGGGTCGGTCGGTGGCATGCGATGGAGGAAAGTCCGTGGGGAAGCGTGGCCGGCAAGAGTCCCGCTGGCGTGGCCGGCCACTGGGAGAGGGAAGTCGCTCGAAGCCATTTGAGGCGCCCGTTCCGCTCAGCCCTTGAGATACTCTGTCTTGAGGCGGCTGAGGCGGGCTCCGTGGCTCCGGATGGTGAGCGCCAGCAGCTCGTACTTGTCCCGCAGGCCGGCCGAGACGGTCAGCGTCTCCTTGAGGAGGGCCCGCGCATGCACCAGCATTCCCAGGAAGTCGTCGTTGAGGCGGCTCTCCTCGTGGCTCTCGTGCTCCTGGCCCTGCCGGAACTTGTTTTCCAGCTCCCCCAGCGACTTCTCCGAGCTGGCGTAGGCGTCCCCGATCTGCGCGGATTCCCTGCGCAGGTAGTTGCCGTAGCTTTCCTCGCCGTCCAGGTCGTAGGCGATGCTCTTCTGGATGCCTTCCAGCACGCGCGCCGTGTCCTCCACCTGCCGGCCCAGGAGGGTGAATTCCTCGCGCAGCGTCAAAGCGGGTGCTGCTGATGCCGCCGCCGCCGCCACGGGATGCGAGCGTTCACCCTCCCCGCCCGCTGTGCAGCGCAGGCGGTCGCTCACCCTGAAAAGCAGCTGACACTTCTCCGGGTCATCGTTCTCCTCGTAGTCCCCGTCGGGCACGAAATAGTGATGCAACGTCCCGTTGGACATCTCCGGATAAAGCGGGCCGTCGAAGTAGCCGTGGCACAAGCTGATCGAACAGCTCAGCAGCCACACCGAGAGGAGCCCCAGCAGCATCCCGAGGTGGGGTGGGGGGAGAGGGAAGCTGCCCCGACACTCTAAGCGTCCTGAAGTGGAGGAGGGCAAAGGCAACTCCGGTCGCGCCTAGTTTCAAGTCCTCCGGTTGTGGCCGCCTTTCTTGCAGGGCTTCATTGGGACCCGCTGGAAAGCCCTCGCTTGGCCCTTCTCGCTCCCCGATTTGCCCGCGAGAACTTTGGGGTTGTTTTGCCCGGGAAGGGGGTGGTTGTGGGAGTGGGGGGGGGGAATCAACAAACCTTAAAAGGAGGAGCCTCTGGCTTCTTTCCCACCAACTTTTCCTTAACCACGTTTTCCTTTCTCCTGTCTCCACGCGCGCTAGGAAACTCCCAAGTTAAAAACAGGGAGGGAGGGAGGAAGAGAGGGCGTGCTGGCGTCCAGATTTGAGTGAGACCTGCCCGAAGCTGCTGCAAGCGCTTTGGGCTACTTTTTTCCCCCTCCACTCTACATCTGGATTGGTGCTGCTAACGCGGGAGTTCAGCTTTTGGCCGTAGGATCTCTCTCTTCTCCTCTCAAATTACAGCAGTGGGCCCCCGTTGCTTACGGAGAAGCCCAGACACCAAGTTTGGAATGAAGCCTTACCTCAATGTCATTATTAAAGCGACAGTATCATCTCTGCTTGGAGAGCCCACGATTCTACAGGAGTGGATTTTCCCATAGAAAGTGTGTGTGTGGGGGAGTGGAGAATCTTGTGCAAGGGGGATCTTGTAAAGATTCTTCATCAAATCAAGTTTGGGGTCAAGTGGATTCGATTTGGAAAGAACAGCGACCTGTTTCCAGCAAAACCTCCAAATAAGGCTGGTCAGCCTACTTTTGAAGATAATAGTAGGAGACTGGTTTTTGAAAATGCAAGTTTAAAGTCTACATTTGCGTTTTAAAGCATGTTTCTATGCTTTAAATGTTAAATTGTTCAATAAGTAGGGTAAACATAAGTAACTTCTTTTCCTGGGATTGTGGAAGGGGTGTGGAAAAACGAACTAGAAAGTAACCTGGAATATTCAGTTAAATCGTGAAATGGTCATGAAAACAAGAGTTATGTGTTGTTTACAAAGTATAGCTTTTTTATTCTTAAAATAGAAATAATAGGAATCCAAATGACATAATGGAATCGTGAATTGTAGAATAGAGATGAATCATCCCTACTATACTGAACATATGTACCCTGCCTCTTGTTCTGGAAAGAATAGTCATTCCCACTGGCAACTGTGCTGTAATCCATGGACCAGAACCGATCTATGGCCTGTTAGGAACTGGGCCACCACAGCTGAAGGTGAGCGGCAGGCAGAAAAGCAAACAAAGCTATATCTATATTTGCAACCAGTCCCCAGCAACTAGTATCACCACCTCAGCTCTACCTCAGATCGTTAGGCATTCGATTGTCATTGAACCCTAATGTAAACTGCCCATGTGAGGGATCTAGGTTGCATGCTCCTTCCTCCTAGTCTGTGGAAAAATTGTCTTCCACAAAACCAGTCCCTGGTTTTTTACATTGTAATCATCCTGGCATCTTCCCCTATATGCATCTTCTTCAGTACTTGACTCAAAAATGTTGAGTCCAGGGTAGGAAGATCCAGGAAATGGAAGGCATTATACATTTAACTTAATACATGTTCCAGGCAAATTAGAAGAAGGAAGAAAAGCACACACAACACACAAATCTTGCATAAGAAGAAACTAAATAGGTCTTGCAAATAGTTATGTTTTACAAGTTCCTAAAGAACACCAATAAATATAGCAATGAAGGAATCCAGTACACAAAGTTCAGTTGAATTTTTAAGAAAATTCATTGAAACAAAAATAGCAGTTCTCAAATAGCATCCTGTTTTGTATTACAGAGTTGTAAAAGAATTTCTGTAAAGTGGATGAACTGCTTTAAACTGTCTAGGTTATGGTCTTATATTTATAGAAGACGTTACGTATCAAAAGTACTTTCTAGGGCAGGGATGTCAAACACGATATTACTGGAAACGATATTGTTACTTCAAATACAAAAGCTGAAGGTACTTAGGAAGAATAGTTAAGGAAGAATTAACTGGTATGGAAAGATGATACAACAAGGCCTCAGATGTTTGTTTATGCTCCTCATCCCTAAGATACTCCAGTTTTCTCCTTTTGAATCTCATTTATGATCCTTTTCAAAACTCAGAGTGCCAGGCATTTTTCTACCAAAATAGCAAGGCATTTGTTAAATCCTTACATTTATAAAACAAGTTAACTACTATTTCAAAGGCCTATGGAAGCTCTTTTGGTCCAAAATAATCCAAAGGGCCAAGTCCTCACTCTACTACAAAGATTCATAGAGCTTCCCAGCAGAACTTTATAAGCAATGGGTGGTTAAAAGCAGTTATTCTGCCTTAATTGGTGCCCCCCCCCAACACATTTCTAGGATTCTTAATTTTCTTGATGTCTTGATACCTCCTTGAGTTTCTGGAAGGCAAAAAGCAAACCCCACTCGTTCAGTCATAAAATAAATGGATTTTCATAGAAATATGCCTTTGCGTGTTGCTTTGTGGCTGGAGCATACAACACATTTCTATGGTATTAAATTAAAAGAAGATGGTTTAAATAGTTTGTGGAGTGCTAGCTAATATGACAAAGAACAAAGAAAATGTGTCTCTAATGCAAGATCAAACTAGGCTGCATTAGAAATAAAAGAAAGAGGAGAAGGAAAAATCCAGGATTAAACTATTTTGTCATCTCCCTCTCGCTCTCCCTCCCTCTCCATGATGGCCAACCTATGGCACCTGTGCCACAGGTGGCATGCAGTGCCCTCTCTGTGGGAACGCAGCTGTCGCCCCAGTTCAGTTCTGCCATGCATGCACATGTGCTTCCCGTCAGCCAGCTGGTCTTTGAATCTCTCGCCAATGTGTAGGATGTGGGGTGTGTGCAGGGGGGAGCATGTGCGGGGGGGGGCGCATGAGTATTGTATTTTGGGGGGGTAACACACTCGCGCTTTGGGCACTTGGCAAAAAGGTTAGCCATCACTGATCTATATATTGAGGACTCGGATTGTTGTTGGGGGCAATATGCTGACTCTTTAAACCGCTTAGAGAGGGCTGAAAGCCCTATGAAGCGGTATATAAGTCTAACTGCTATTGGTATTGCTATATTCTTGATTAATTGATTAATTCAATGTCTAAGAGAGCCCAATCACAGGCAGCATACAAAGCGGGTTAAAATGATAACCAGAGTAAAAAAATAAATAACAATGGCACTATTGTCTACTGGTAGAGATTTTTCTTTAAAAATGTGATACACATTACACACACACCCCTATGTATCCCTACACACATACAGAAACCTACATACAGAGGATATTTTATGCAACTGACCTATAGCAGCTAACCACTGTACAGCTGTTTAAATATGCAATATTGCATTATGAAATTTAATTTTTTTGGCTTAAGTTCCATAGGACAGCAAGAAGTTTGCTCTTGGGGCTGGTTTGTCCTCCAAGTGACACCACAGAAGTCAGTGCCCAGTTTTTTCATAGCAGAAAGTAATGTTGCTACTGAAGTTGATGGAAACCGTGCAAGCTTTTTCGCCAAGAAAAGTGACCTCATGGTTTTTTCCCCCCCTATTTAAAACAGTTCATCTCCAGGACTTGGCCAGAAAGATTTTTTAAAAAAGCTGTGTTGTTTTCCTACCATGCTTCATTTTGTTAGGATTGTGATGGGCAGATAAAGACTTGTTTTGGAACAAGGAGTTTATTCCAGTGATTGAATTTTATACTTTGTTTTCTTTCCACCTGAATGCCCCTTGAATATGGTAGACTGCCACTCCCATAATCCATCAAACAGCACAATTTGCCATCAGTGCTAAATGGAGTATTGTAGAGTTATATTTGGAAGACACTTGTTTGTCATTGTTGCTGATAGATTCCTAAAGACTGAAAGGATTTTAAAACAACTCACCCAATATTTTCTCATATGACATTGGAACAATATGGTTATATACAGAAAATTAATGCTGGTCCTTAGCGGTCTGAAAGGACAAGTTATATAAACTTATAATGATAGACATTTTGTTTACTTACCTTAATTATGTGGCCATTTTTCATGGCTTGAACCACATTATATAAAACTGGAAGCATAAATAAACTATATATACTTTCCCAATAGGTTTTGGAAGCACAGTTTCATAAATATAAATTATGTTGAAGGTTTCCTATGGGCAATAATTTTGTTAATTTTTTGTACTTGTATCTGATATTTTAAAAAAGCTTTATTAAAATGACTCTTGACGAGGTCATAAACTGCTTTCAGCATGGTCTCATAGACATTTTGGGTTGGTTTGTGTTTGCATTTTTATATTTAAAATACACTATTGTCCATGTTTTTTGGGTGGATTTTATGGTTTTGGCATTGCAAAATAGAATGCCTAACACAAAACTCAATCCATAGTTATATACCAAAAATCTCAGCACAACAATAAACTTGTACTTTGAACTGCACATTCTCATTATAACTTTATACACTGGAATATATACTCCATACTTGGAAGCTTAAAATTCAAAAACCTTAGAATCTGGGAATATAATGCCTCAGATCTATATGGAAGCAAAAAAACCTAACTGCTCCAGAGGGCAAAAAACTGCCCAATGAGCAAACCGGAAGTTTGGGAACGGACTTCTGGTTGGTGCATTGGGCTGTTTTTCACCCACTAGAGGCTTCAGGGAAGCCTTCTGAAGCTTCCGGAGGGAGAAAAATAGCCCAACACACAAACCGGAAGTCCATTTCCAAACTTCCAGTTTGCATGTTGGGCCTTCCCCCCCCCCCCCAAGGCTCCTAGAAAGCCTCTGGAGCCAGGGGAAGGTGAAAAACGGGCCCACCAGAAGGCAGAAAATGGGCCTCTGAGGGGAGGGCGGGAGAGGCCGTTTTCACCTTCCACAGGCTCCTAGACAGCCTCTGGAGCTTGGGAAAGACGAAAAACGGACCTACTGGGCCACTGGTAGTTGGAAAATGGCCCATTTCCAGTCTCCAGCGGGCCTCGGGGTGTGTGTGTTCACCCTCCCCAGGGATCAAGAAAGCCGTGTACAGGGCAGCAGGGGAGGTCACATATGCATGTGTAGCATGCATGGCACGGGGGAAATTAAATTATGGGTGTGGGCACACAAGGACGTGCATTTGGCACCCAAGGTGAAAAAGGTTCTCCATCACTGCTATGGAGTATAGCCTCTAATTTGAAGGGCTACCAGACAACGTCCTTTGTTTGAAGGGTTGTTCAGTCAACATCTGGTTTAAAGGACCATAATAATAGAGAGAATGACATTTCAATAGCTAAGTGGGAATGCATACAGAGTGTGTGGCCAGAAAATGGGCTGCCCCATTTTAGTAAGCTATATAATAATTCTTTTAAAATTACAGTACTTCTGTGTGTGCATCTATATAATTTGAAAATCTCCTTCAAATCTTGAATAAGCACAGCTAATTTCTGTGAGTAGTCCATTTATTTTGGATTCTGTCTGATTTTTTTATATGCAGTTGTTTTCAGAACAACTGCATATAAAGGGTATTTGAAAACAATATCTTTTTTTACGCTTACACTTTTTTTACACTGGCATAAAAGCCATACAGAATTAGCTGTGCTAATGAATAACAGTGTGATACTACTGTATACTTGCACAAGATCTAGAGCCATTTTTCTGAAATAGGTTTGAAGTATGCCAATTACCATAAACAAATTTATGCAAATCTGTATCTGTTTTTGGAGGTGCTTGATGATTTCCCCTTTCTTTTTAATTGAAACTACAGGTGGATCATATATCTCTTCCAGAAGATATGCAATGAATGTCGGAATCTTCATAACAATGCATTCTTTGCACTTCTATGATTTTACTAAACCCAGCCAAAAAAAAAAAAAAAATCAGCAAAGAAGTCATTGCAAGAAGTAAAATCATTAAAGACAGGGCAAGGTGGAGCTTGACTTGTTGGCAAATTCAATCTGAAAAGACTATATGTGATTTAATCACTTATTTCCCTATAACTTCCGAATGCCCACAAATAAATCTTACTTTGATTCCAGATAGGTTTGTGAGATGTAAAATTGTTTTTACTACTTTCCACCAAGAACGGCAAATCCAGATTAGATATAGAATACTCAGTTACATTTCTATGGAATCTCAGTGGCAGTTTAATACTCTGAAGTTAAATGTTTTGTTTATGAATCATTTCATTTGAGACTCACTGAGCCATATTTCAAGGATATACAGGCTTAGGAGTGCTTGATTTGTTCCATATGCTTATCAACTTTGGAGTAAGGCATATTTCATGACTCAGTAACATATAATGTCAAGGAACAATAGTATATATCACCAGGAATTGAAATTTCTGCACTTTAAATATTCAACAAAGCACTTAACTAATCAGAGATATCAAAATCAAAAAGCCCTCTAGTAAGAAAGTTTCAAAAACTAGATAGTCTTGACATCCCATTCATGCTTTATTAGTTCGGTATCTACCCAAGTATACCTATTCTGTCATTTAATCTTTGCTTTTTTGTTTCCAAGACAACTTTTTTTAAAAGAGCACATACATTATTTTGCAGTCATACAGTATAACATGCTACGAATACAGGAGAATATTTGCAGCTCAGGGCTGAAATGAGGGGTTCTTGGTGCTCTGGGAGCTTGCTTGTTTTCTTGCTGACATTTCATTACACTAACTACGCTAGCACTAATGATGTTATCTAGTTAGGGTAATGAAATGTCTGCAAGAACACAAGCAAACTCACAGAGCACCAAGGACCCCTCAGTGTAATGAGAGTGTTTGAAAGAGAGTGAGAGAGAAAGGGAGGAAAGGGGAAAGAGAGAGATATGGATGCTCTCATTTCTACAGTAAAAAAACCTCTCCCCTTAATAAATATGTTGTTATGCATGTGCGACAGGGGCAAAAAACAGGTATGTGAATAATTGTTTCTTATTAGATGTACTAGTGATATCTGCGAAGTTAATTCTATGTGAATTGCTTCAATATTTGTGTTGATGTCATTGTGCATTATATACAAAGCTGTTGGAACTGAAGAACTGAATTCAAGCAGTAAAATGCCAGAATGTTTTAGAAGTTTTGTTTTTCACTGTAGACTTAATTGGGCTGATTTTCTTTAAAAAATCAGAGTAGTCTATCTTTTGTAGAAAAATATAACGGGCCTATTCAATTTTGAGCAGGCAAAATGTAAATAATTTGTCAGAATGTTCCAGAAAGCAATATTTATCATGTTCAATATTATTTCACATAGGAATTAAAGCAGGATAAATTATTGGTAACAATATAAAGCTATATGCACCTGAGTAAAATAATAAAGAAAGAAATCCTTTCAATTCCTTCAAACTGTTTGTTAATGTTCAAATAGCACTGAAGAAACATTTCTAAATGCCTGGAAAATTTTAATCCTCCTTTATCAAGAGTACAGTTAATATGAAAAACCTATCCAGGAATTGAGCCTTAAGAGTTTTAATATTACCTCATTGGCATCCTTGTCTACCAGCCATATTCTGATGCAATTTACAATTAACATTCTTTTTGAATCATTTTCCTGCGTGTTTAACTGGATTATTTTATTTTTTAATGATACATTCCTCATTTATTGTTCCTATAGTTTCTAGGAATTTGCCAAACTTTGAAAAGAGGCTTCAATAACATTTCAACTCAGCTATCAAAACAAATCCATCAAATCATTAATGAACTACATTTACTTTCATTAATGAAATTAAATAAATGTTGTGAACCCTGTATACTTAAGGAATTAATTTTGTTCTGCTGGCATATTAGAAATTAGTTCGATGGCATGTGGCTGTGCCCCCTGGACCCAAGGCTTCTCACAATATTGAATAATGAGACCAATTGTACAGTAGCCATTTTTCATGGGGAAAATTGAGGCATTCATTACCACATCCCCTGATGTGTAAAGTTTAACAATAGACAACTCATGTGTTTATGCTTTTCCAATCCAAGGTATAATTTTGAAAAGAGAGAAAGGAAAAGATAGGGAAGATAAATTACTTGTATAACTAAAACAAATGTATCTGCTACATGATATTGTGCATGAAGTGTTTCAGTTAAATTATCAAAGATTCCTTCCACATCTGTCTTTCTTTGAAATATCGCAAACAAGCTCATTTCTCCCTATTTTACATAGGTGATGTCATTTTAGCTACCTATATGTTCAGTTGTTTCATCTATATTTCATATAAATTTACTCTGGGATTTCCTCACACTTATAGGCAGTTGGTCTACTAGTTTCTAGTGGTTAATGCAGCAGGTTAGAAAGCAGCAGGTTAGAAAGCAAGAGATTCTGAGTTCAAGGTCTTCCTTATCCATGAAATCCAGCTGTCACAGTCTCTCACACCAACACATCTCACAGGATTGTTGTGGGGAAAATAGGAGGAGGAAGGTGTGTTAGATAATAATATTTTTATGGACATTTATGAATGAATCCGTGAGGTCCTTGGCACTTTCTAAGGTTTTCTTGCAGACATTTAACTACTTAACTAGGAACCAGTAATATTTAAAAGGGAATGTGATTTGCTCTTATTTTTATATACTGTGACTGATAGTAAGTTGCCCTATCAGTATGGCTGAATGATCTTGATTGTTCCTTGATTAGGGTTTTATATACTGTTAGTGTGTTTGTCTGGATACATAGTTTCTTCATTGGGTATGGTTTGTTTGATTGTTGACCTAGTGTTAATCTTGGTGTTAATCTCTGCTGATATGAATGTTGATTGCTGCTGAGGAGATGTATTGATCTGTTTGAAGAGTCCCTCACTGCTCATTTGGAAAATGATAGTAAAAATGATAATCCTTTTTTATACCTTCATTTTTGCATTTCATGCTTTGTACTATATTTTATTATAGGAATTGTTATGTTTGGCTACTAAAGGGCACTGGTGATGGAATACGGCATATACCTTAGAGCAGCTATATCTAGCTGATGGAATCCAATGCAATGATCAAGTCTGCCAGAAAAAAAAAGAGGGAAAGTAGCTGGCACCAACATTTACTCTAAGACATGATTCCTTCATTCTTTTCCCTCATGGATAGACAATTACTCCAGTGGACAACTTTTCAGAATTCAGTATATTCATTTTTTTAAATGACTAACTAGAGGATGGGTGAGGTTTTTGTAAAGTTATTATCATATATAATCTACATGAAGCAATGATACACAGCAGAAATTCATTTAAAAAGTGGCTTTGGTAAAGGAAGGTTCCCATCTGGTGATTCCAATGTTTTTAGAATTCAGAAATAGCCTGCCACATTACAACAAACAATAATTCAGCTATAATGCTAACAATCTGATGGATGTGGAGTTTTTTCTTCCAATGGGTGAATCATATAAGAAGCATATTTTTTGAATAATCTTAAAATCAGACCTAGTGTTTGCAGTAGGGTATTATTATGCTGTGGTTGATTTACCAGCTGTTTTACTTTCTTTCATGTGCTTCATTCATGTACTTTTTCAATATACCTTATTGAAAAGTAAAGGAGAATCTTATATTTTATGCTGTGTTCAATAAAAATTCTTTCTATTTAGCAAGTAAAAATTCTTTCTACCTACCAAGAATAGCTATGTGAATCTACCAAGAGATTTTGCAATTTGAATAACACCTAATTGGATTACTCCTTATATTTGAATGACTGAATTACTGAACCAGATCAGAGCAGATTAAAAGTTTGACTTGTTTGTCTCTTGGGTGTTTTTGAGCTTTGCAAAGTCTGATTGTTACAGCTTTCCTTTCTTCCATTGAGAAAAGTAATGTAAAACTAAAGGTTGCATAATGTAATGAACTCCATTACATTGACATGAGATTCTGGTCAATGAGCCAGGCAAACAAGCTTGCAAGACCAGGAATAGTCAGAAGGTGGGCTTTTCTACTTTTACCAAAATTTTATTTTTGAAAAAAGAACTTGAATTTTTTAAGAGGAAGTAAAACACGATGATGCAAAAAAGGTGATGCATATAGTGTGGCATCATTATGTAAATACCATAACTTTATGTTATGACGTGATGATGCACTTGTTGTCATTCACTTCACTTTTGAAGCTCCCATGGACATCCAGAGCAGGTCACTTTCTGTATTGGCTCAGTCTGACTCAGTGTTTTTCAAACTTGGCAATAAAATGAATGAACTTTAATTCCAGCTACTGGTTGGGCAATTCTGGGAGTTAAAGTCCACTCATCCTAAAATTGCCAAGTTAGGGGGGTGGGGGTGGCGGATCTAACTTTTCGGTATTCAACTTTTCTAGAGTCTGTTTTGTTTTATCTCTATTTTATAACAGATACCAACATTTTCAAACATTTCTTGTGGTAAAATTACTCAAATTTCTCATTGATGTCTTGTAGAGTTTCAAGAGTCCCACTATTTTCATTTCATTCCTCCAAAAACTGAAGCCGCTGTAAACTTGATATTTCCTGGTTGTATGGTTGCATTTGGAAATGAATTTAAAAATGGTTGAGTCTTGTTGCTTTCAAATCTCTAAGATAAAATGCAACTTGAATTTTGTCAGCTATGATTTGTAAATGTTATTACATTTTAGCTGATAAGCATATCCCAAATGTTGAGGAAACTGTGGTTTGTTTTGTCCATACATCTCTGCATGCGAGTCTTAATATCTAATGTAGAGGTACAGAGATGTACGTGCATGATATTCAGGGTACTCTGAGAACACCAGTGTAACTTAGAGCAGTGTATGCAGCTGCTGTAGCTCACCAGAGTCTTTGCATACAACCCTTATCTGCCTGCAGATTATGTTTTATAAACTGGAATAATAAAACAAGAACAGGAAAGAATAGTTTCACCAACATGTACTCAATTCCACCCCCACAATAACTTCTAGCATTCTCTCCCAACATTTCTGTAACAATATAAAATAACTTCTGAAAATGTTTACCAAAGTCAATGTATATATCATGGGTAGTTTTTAAAACTGTCTTTAATATTCATGGGAAAAAACCCAAAAGATATATCACAAACTACTATTGTCTGTCTCTCACACTGTCTCTACTCATACTAGTAACAAACTTTCTCTTATGATAATATGTTTCTGAAATCTTCTTGAAAGTAGAAAGTAAGCTATAATACATTAATCTACTTGAAATCCAGTAGAAAGTAAACTATAATACATTTGTCTGCAGATGAATAACCCATTCTGTCAAAATGCATGAAATATAACATGAAATAATAGTCCATTGTCAAAAAAATTGCATGGTTTTGGAGAGGATGTCTATTCACAAACAATTACCAAAATTCTCTTCTTAAAAATACTAAAATTATGACAATATGCTTATTTATGAAAAATGTTTTGAAATAGTTTTGTACTTGTTTTGTAACAGAATAGTAGGGTTGTTTGATCAGAACAGTATATAATCAGATCTAATTTGGGGACCAAACTAAAACATTTTCTAGATTCTAATAGCTATTCTTTTTTTTTTAATGCAAAACATCTGGATCATAACTGATTGCAGGTGAAGGCTACAGATGGCTAACATATATCAAATCAAGAAAATGACACAACTCAGACATTATAATTATTATCAGAGCCATGGTGGTGCAGTGGTTAGAATGCAGTACTGCAGGCTATATCTGTGGTGTGCCTGCTGCCTGCAATTTGGTAGTTCGAATCTCACCAGCTCAAGGTTGAGTCACCTTCCATCCTTTCAAAGTCAGTAAAATGAGGACCCAAATTTTGGGGGGCAATATACTGATGCTGTAACCTGCTTAGGCTGTAAAGCACCATGCGATATATAAGTCTAACTGCTATTGCTAAAATAGTATTTTAATTTATTTCATTGCTTAATCATTTGGCAATTGCTTTTTCTTACTCCTATCTTGGACAATGGGTTATAACAGGAAATAGATATGGAATACTGATCATGTGACCAAAGGATTGTGCTTCGTTTTTTTAAAAACTACTTTAACATGCATTTAAGATTTAAAACTTGTTCAATAATTTATCATCATCATCATTATCATCATCATCATCATCATCATCATCATCATCATCCCAATGACTTTAAGCAAAGTCTCTGCAGTTTGATATTAAGTACCACATTAATATGCTTATTTTCCAAACTGTCTTGCACCACTGCTCAATTGTATGCCTCATCTTTTACTCAAGAACTTAAGTATGTAGCATTCCTTTATCCTATTGTTATTCATAATAATAATCCTGAGGGTTGAAAGAGTATGACTGATCCAAAGTTACCCCATGAGTTTCTGTGCCTGAGGATGGAGTAGAACTTGGGTTTTCCCATGACTGCAACCATTACAACTTTTTTACAGTTAAAATGAAGTAATAGAATAACAGAATTACAGAGTTGGAAGGGATCTTGGAGGTCTTTCTATGCCACCCTGAGTCCCTCTGGGAATAGGGCGGCATAGAAATCCAATAAATCAAATTAAATCAAATCACATCTTCTAGTACAACCATCTTCTCAAGCAGGCTGTGATGACCCGGGCATGGCAGAAATGCAACACAGCCAGAGAACAGGTCTAACTACCCTTTATTGCTCCAACTTTGCTCTCAAACATCCCCATATTTACTACAAGTCCTGGAGAAAAGTTCTCACATGCACCTTCAGTAGCCTCTGGCTGTGAGTAGGCCAGTAAGCCAGGTTAGCCAAACAGTAATCAGAGCAAGAGGTTCAGCCAAGCAGGCAAACCGGTGAGCCCCACATGACAGAGCACAGTAATATCCTCATGTCGGCAAGTGCACATGAGGCTCCACAGATTCAATGCTTGTTCCTGACAAATGCCCCTCCCATTGGCACCTCCTTACATCTCAGTCCCAGTTGTGCCTTGTGAAGCGGGGCGGGCCACTCTCCTCCCTCATAGCTGGCTCATAGCTGGTCCTTGCCTTCTCTCTTTTCTCTGTGCTCTAGGATCAGGAGGGGGTGGTTCTTGCTCTTCACCTGAGCTCTGTCTCTCCTGCTCTTCCCTGTTTGCAAGCCTATCTAATCCTGAAAAGCCTTGCCTGGACTGACTCTTTCCCACTTTCCTCCAAGGCCAATGGAGCTACCTTTTCGATCTCTGTCGACTCTTGTTCCAGCTCATCTTCCCTGCAGACTCTGACCGGGGCATCACACAGGAACTCCTTTACCATTTCAAATTGTAGTGGAGTCTTCTAGAAGTTGTGGAGTGCCCACAAATTCTAGAAGACAGTTGTTCCACTGATTACTTGTTCTAATTATCAGGAAATTTCTCCTTAGTTTTAGGGTTGGTTCTTTCTTAATTAGTTTCCATTCATTGCTTCTTCAGGTGCTTTGGAGAAAAGGTTGACTCCCTCTTCTTTGTGGCAACCCCTGAGACATTGGCACATTGCTATCATATCACCCCTAGTCCTTCTTTTCATTAAACTAGACATACCCAGTTCCATGCCATTGTTCATATGTTTTAGTCTCCAGTTGCTTAATCATATCTGTTGCTCTTCTCTGCACTCTTTCTAGAATTTCAACACATTTTTTACATTGTGGCAACCAAAGTTGAATGCAGTATTCCAAGTGTGGTCTTGCCAACACATTAAAAAATGGTATTAACTCTTCATGTGATATTGATTCTATCCCTCTATTAATGCAACCTAGGACTGGGTTGGCTATTTTGGCAGTTGCAGCACACTGTTGGCTCAGATTTAAATGATTGTCACTAATATTTGTCTGGCTGAAATGTAGTTATTTCTTTCTGTGCAAAACTGTGTAAGACTGTGGTACGTCTGTATTGAAAAGCAATGTTTAGTGTTGATGGCTTTAAGCTCATACAATCAGTTTAGAAAACTAGGTGCACATTTGTGTAGATGATGATAATAGTGATGATGATATTGATAACAGCAATAACAACATCAACAACAACAACTGTGCTACTTGGAACATCTTATATTTTAAGAAGGTACTTGATTGATACCTAGGATGCTGGCAACAAACCATATCGACCATTAGCATCCATCAATGGTATTTGTAATGCATTTGTGAATGTTTAGTTGGCTGAGTTTCATGTTTAATGAATAAACTATATACTACTACTACTACTACTACTACTACTACTACTACTACTAATAATAATAATAATAATAATAATAATAATAATAATAATAATAAATTGAATTTATATTCCATTCAACTACCAGTGACTCTGAGAGCTTTGCACATTGTTAAAAGCAGTGGTGTATTAACCATTAAGCAGACTAAGCACATGCTTAGCACACCAGGCCCAAAAGGGACACCACAAAGTTGAGAAAGAAAAAACCTCAATGACGATCTGTACAGTACGTACAAAGGAGGGGGCACCAAGATTTGTCAGTGCTTGGGGCACCAGTGAGCCTTAACCCGCCATTGCTGGATAGAAGTGGCCAGGCAGATATTATGGGACTAAAAGGCCAGGTTTCCAAAAGGCAACTGGACTTTCCCCTTTCAAAATGTTTTGTTTCACATTCAAGAAGCTTTTTTAGTTCTAACTGGTTGGTGGGACCTATTATTTTAATTTTAACACCCATGTTTTTAAATCTCCTTTTAATGAGTACCATGCAATTTGGTTTTCCATGATGTGAATCTCTGACATTTTCATGAAAGCTCTATTGGATCCCAAGGCACATCTGGATGCTTTATAACTGGAACTAGAGCTATTCAGATCTTTATCCAACCAACCCATTAATTTCTTTGGTTCATTATTCAGGCTAGTAAACAGTTTGCTTGGACACCTTGCCTGAGGCCATGGAATGCATACTGGTTTTAAAACAAACACTCATTTGATTGCTACTGTCTTGGGATGGCTGATACACTTATTTTTGGTAATACTGTAGTGTAAACAGACTCTATTCGGCAATAATTATTATGGAAAAACTAATGAGGAGAAAATCTAGCCAAATGTTTTGAAAGGTTTCAAAGCAAAGTATATATAATGCTTTGTGGAATGATTTATTTTGTGCTAGTCTGGGATAAGTTGAGCTGTGTATGGTTCATAGCCTGAAAAAGCAGGGAGAGGAAAGGCAGGACATCTGGGGTCAAGATTCAGTAAAGAAGACAATTAATGCATGCAGTGATATTATAAACAGGACAGACATGTATGAAAGCTGGAAATGTGAATTTTCTATACCTCTTGTATTGAGTGAAATTAAATAACTACCATACAATTTCATACTAAATCCTTTTTGATATCTAAAACATTATTAAATTAAATTAGTGAGGTAGTAATCAATGCATTTTTATTCTAAGAAAATTGCCTTGGGAGCTTGTGGCAGGCACAATACTTTCCATATTTCAAATTCAACCATGTGTAGCAGATTAACCTTACTTCCAGATAGGTTTCTTTTCTATTTGTCACATAACCTCCAGATCGTAACCTTCTTTTCTATTATTGCTATCATCATTATCAATGTTAAATTATATTTTCAAGAATGTGGGCTATAGCTATTCTTTTTCTTCTATTTTATTTAACACCATAAAATAATTTGAGAAAATGGAGTGCAATAATGAAGAAAACAGTCATTCAATGTGTATTAGAGTTTCTCAGGGGAAAAAAAACTACGTGTGTCCTTCAAGAGAGGCCGCTCAAGCAGCTGAGAAGAACTTTGTTGGGAAATCTTGGTTGACAAGCTCAGATTCAACACAACTGCCATGTTTATCTTGGAATGCATAAATGTTGTTTAAATGCTATGAATTATGATTGCTTGTTCAGAGAAATAAACAGCATCTTTGACAGAACAAGTCTTTGAAAATATTTCTGGATCTGTTTAAACTAGAATGAGATTTACAGAAGAGATAGCCTTTCAATAATGACATCATCATTAAATATACAACAAACTCATATTCTGTTGCCTTCATGCCATGCTACTTCCTGATGCTCTAAGAATGCAATTCTGTCTTCTCTAAAACATCTGTGGTTAAGAAAATGGTTGGGCTGCCTTTGATACCAAGTTCTTAATAACTTCTAGCAAATGAGAAACCTTAAGCATTGGGCAAAGAAATCTAAGCTTTTGTGGCATTAGATTGAACACTGAACACTGGGATGCTATTAAAAGCATCTTGTAAAATAATGATGACGTACAAAATATTATTTCCAATTTGTAATAGAAATGGTTCATCAAAACATTATTGGACTCACTAGGGTTCAGTCTCAGTTTTATTCCAGCTTATATTGTTCTAGCGTTGTCTCCTTACTTTATGCTATAAAAAGTTGTGGTATTCCAATAAAAATGTGTAGTTGTTTAATTACCAATACAGTTAATGATTATTTTGAATAGAAAATGTAACACTTCCAAATGACTGGAAGAAAAATCCCTGGCTTGTTCAAAATCCAGTGCAATAAAATTGGACATCTAAGGGAATTTATTACTTTTCAATTTAAAAGAAAACTACTTTTCTCTTCATACCTACAAAGATCAACAATATATCCCCATGACACATTATAAAAACAGAAGTTAGACTTTGGCTAAGCCAGATAGAAAGTGTATTGATGTTTTTGAACACATGTACCGTATTAAACAAGATTCCTGAGAACACTATGGATAGCCAAGAAAACAAACAAATAGCACAACAAACAAATATAGTTCCCTATAGTTGAGGCATACATGACCAGATTCAAATTATCTATATCAGATATTAAGTAAAGAACTACCTAGAGACAAGGAGAAGGAAAGAAAAGAGTAACAAGGTGACCAATTACAGTGGCAATAGGTTCACTGTTGGAAGACCTGCAAGGCTAGGTTGGGAAAAAATTGACATGGAGAAAATCTAACTGGCTGCTAAGAGTTGACCCTGACTTCATTCCAACCAACCAACCAACCAACCAACCAACCAACCAACCAACCAACCAACCAACCAACCAACTTTCTTCCGTAAGATCTTGCTTCTTTACAAACTTTACAATCAATGGAGTAATTTATTTGATGTTATCTGAAAAAAATGCAGTGTATTTGATATTTATATTAAAGTATGTATGCATTTTTTTTTTGCTAGAATATAATTTTTGATGTATTGAGCACAATGGCTCTGACTTTAGTGATCTCAGAAAAAAAATCCTGGCTAGTAATGATGGAAGAGTATAACTGTAACTGCTTATGTGTTCTCTATATTCAGCAGAAACTCATGAATTAATAAAGCAACACGGAGTTGTTTCGGCTTAACAAATATGCACATATCAGCAAAAATGTTGAAAGTTTTGGATCCTAAACCTATACTAAGATTTTAAAATGCAGGTTTCTTTTTACATGGAACATCCACTAATATAATCAACCATGGGAAAGTTTCCTGTAGCAGTGATGTCTCATCTTAATGGCATGTGTTCTTATAAAAACTTTCCATGGAAATGTCTTTAAAGAAAAGTATATAATGAAATTGCTAACAGCATTACCCTGGCTCTGTATGAATGGCTTTGGTGACTTTTTAATATAGAAAATGCATTTGTGTCTCAACTAGGGTAGTAATAATTCAAATGGCCATCTATTAGTTTGGAATTATATAATATCAGAGGCTTTTGAGACCTGGATTTTATTAGTGCTTTTTGTTTAACAGTTCTGCTGAGAACTTAAAAAAAAAAAACAGATCAAGGCTGGTATTTTCTCTGCAATATTTCAGCCTTACTTATGAAGCTTTTGAGCAGTCTGTTTTTCCCTTTGGTAGGAATTCTTGAATCCTCCCAGCCTATCTGTTCTCCACTCACCCAGGATAGTATATACGTACCAGTCTGCATTATTAACTTTTCCAATGGTAGCTGCAGTAACAACTGGTCACAAAACTATTGATAACCCAATTTATGGGAGACATTTATTCAGTAAGGAATAATGGTAAGGTGATTTAATGGAATATTTTCTGTATTCCTTTACTGATCAGCTGGAGGAAGCATTGATTGATTCTGTACTATGAAGATAAATGAAATGGAGCCCTGATGGCGCAGTGGTTGGAGTGAAATATTGCAAACTCCACAGATTGGAGTTTGATCAAGGTTGACTCAGCCTTCCATGCTTCTGAAGTCGGTAAAATGAGGACTCAGATTGTTGGGGGCAATATGCTGACTCTGTAAACTGCTTAGCGAGGGCTGTAAAGCATGATAGGACAGTATGTAAGTCTAAGAGCTATTTCTATAAATGAGGTATGGCTACAAAGGCTTTAGATGGCTTATGTTTTCCTTTTAAATGCCACATCACCATAATTACCAGTTAGGCTGAAGTTTAAGTTCTCTAACTTCTCAGGTTGGGTAGGCAGAACCATGATGAATTTCATGTTTACAACTCCTGTAAAATAAAAATAGATGGCAAAAAAATTTCCCTCCCTGTTAAAGGACAGAAAACAAGATTGTGGGATCTCACTAAGACAAAGCTGAGTCCCCAAGCTACTTTATTCTTTTCTAAGCTACATAGTTCCATCAACCTCACTTCTTCCTGTTAAGCCACCATCTACACTTCTTGTCTATCTGTATTCTAATTTAGTCGCATCTGTGTTTTAATTATGTTTTCAATGCACTAATTGAATTGCAATGTTGTGCACTGAATGAGTTTCCTCTTGTGCCATATGGTTCAAAAGCTGAGTCATGCGGCATTTCTCAGAATAAGCAATTGTTCCAGTGATTCTTAATTAAGCCTGTCTCTGTTGAAGCACAATAACAATATCCACAATAACCAGGGCTAATTTATGTTCCAGCTAAAAATTCATGTTGACATCTTGTCATGGAAAGAATATAAATGTTCTAAGAAATAGGAAGTGGTGGGTTGAATTTGGGCATAAAGCTTGGCAATTTGGAAACTAAATCTTACTAATTCTACAATACGAACAGAAGTCATTGCCTTTCTCAAAGGCACTTTTTCTGGTTTTAGAATCAAAGCTATCATACCGCTATTAAATCCCAAAGACAAAGAAAAACCAGAAAGTGCAGTTGCCTCTTGGAAAAAAAGCACCTTTGGGACAACCATGACCTGGATGACTGAGAATCTCCTTGGACATATTGCCCTTCTCAGGAACATCATTCTTCCTAGAGCTAAAGTAGCAAGATTCTACATCCATAAAAATTTATTTATTTATAGAATTCATTGGCTGCCATTTTATTACAGTTTGTCTACCTAGAGGAACAGAGTCCATTTGTATTTTATAGCGGTATGATAGCTTTGATTCTATGAGTCTGGGAAAAAGTAAAAGTAGAATCCAAATGCATTCTGCATTGAGGGAGAAGCTCTGATAGTAAAAATGGAAATACCATATTTTTCGGATTATAAAACGCACCAAGGTTTTGAAGAGGCAAATTAAAAAAAAAGTTTTTGCACTCTGCAAACCTTCCCCAAACAGCCCCCTTTTTTTTTTTGCAAAAACAGGCCCATTTTTTTTAAAGGACATGACTAGCTCTTAGGAGGCTGGTAGAGTGCTCTGGGGGGGGGGGGCAAAATGAGCAAAATATGGTCCATTTTTCACAAAAATGGGTCCGTTTCTTGTCAAAAAAGGACATTATGAAGCTTATAGAGTGCTCCTGGGGGTTGGTGAGGGGATTGAGAAAAAAATTGCCCATTTCTTGCTCATTTCTGCCCTCCTCAGCCCACAAGAGCTCTCTGAAAGCCTCCTACAAGCTATGCACAGCCATTTTTGCAAACAGGGCAGGGTTTGAGGAGGCAAAAAAATGTTGTATAAGACACACCCAGATTTTCAGCCTCTTTTTTGAGGAAAAAAGGTGTGTGTTATACTCCCAAAAAGATGGGTAGTTATTCTATTTATTCTACTTCCCAAAATTATGGTTTAGTGTGGTGCAGTGTGGTTGACAAAAGGAAGAACAATTGTAAAGATTACTAGGCCTTTCTGTAAAGGAAACGACATTAGGTAAATTTTACCAGTATTTGCTATTTTTTTAAAACAAAATGCTCAGAACCAATAATTTTAACAGTATTTTATTCCTATTTCTTTGGAAAAGTTGTATTTCTATTGAATTGATTTGCAGTTTATTAAATTATTTATTTCATTGAAATAAATAACTATGACTATGCTGGAGCTGAGTGGTGGTGTCTGTGTCTGTGAGTCTTGGTGACTAGTGAGTGACTAGTGAGCTAAGAGGGGTGAACTTTTTTAACTTAGTTTACTTTAAAGAAGGGGGCTGTCGGAAGCTGTTGGAGGCTGCACTGAATCTACAGATTGAATGGTCGTGCTTGCTACTACCCTAGACGCCCTCCCCCCCCCTCGGATCTATCTCTGCTCACTTTACTACCTGTTACCTAATTTATTATTTATCATCTGCTGTTTTGCCATTTATTATCGCTGTAGCCCCCTCTGGACCTTGCTCCCTGCTCACTTAATTATTAAGAGGAGTAGGACTGTGGCCAACTGGCAAGGAGCAATAGAGGATGGCGACAGCAGGGACAAGGACTGAGCCCCGAAAATACCAGCAATTTTCCTTCCATTTGCAAGAGCGGTGCAAGTTAGCCTCGAACTCTGGCCTCCTACATTGGGGCCCTTATATATCTTTGAGAAAGAGACTTTCGAATATACAGCCCGCTAACCTCCACCAGTGGGGCAAGACTATATGGGAGCCGTCTACGAACTCTGGAGCTTTATACTCAATCTTGTTTGCCTACAGCCACCTTATATACTACGTACTTTTGACTTGGTGGCTAAGGACATCTCCCCAGGACATAAGAAGGGAGAGGAGCAGACCATCGCTTCCTCCACTGTTTCCATATTATTATTATATATTATAACTGCGCAATTTTAAATAGAATGTTGAGTGTATGGGAGTTGCTTGGAATTGAGTGAATGGCCCACTTTTAGTAATTGTTACCTTTGTATTTTATATGTTTTAAATTCTTACGTGGGATTTGTTAGAGTGGATAAATGAGAATGCTTGACTCGGAGGACCTGCTGGGGAAGGCGGGAGGAACCGGGGTGGTTGGGGGGACCATGGACATGGGAGTGGGTTGGAGCATAGCGGTCGTGACAGGGAGAGGCAGATACGGCGGGGACCTTAGGGCTGGCCATTACCGGGGAAGGAGGGTTCGCTACATTACAGAGATCCCTCCTTCCGGCCCTAGGAGTCCCACTCCAAGACCAGATGGCGCGAGTAGTCAGGACCCTGGTCTCAGGCTGTTGTCGCTAAATGCCAGGTCTGTTGTTCACAAAGCTCCCCTCGTCCGGGACTTAATTGTTGACGAGAGGGCAGACCTGGCATGTATTACTGAAACCTGGCTGGGCACAGAAGGAAGAGTCCCCCTTGTAGAGATGTGCCCAGAGGGATTTCAGGTGCTTCATCAGCCGAGAGCCCAGGGAAGGGGTGGCGGTGTGGCTATTGTAATCCGGGAGTCTCTGTTACCTCGTAGGGTCCCTGCTCCGGAGCTTGTCGGGTGTGAGTCTCTGCTGATAAAGTTGGACCTCAAGGGTCAAGTGGGTTTGCTGCTAACGTACCTGCCTCCCAACTGCGTTGCAGCATCCCTCCCCTCGCTCCTCGAGTCAGTAGCCGAGCTGGCAGTTGAGTTCCCCAGGCTTATAGTTCTGGGGGATTTCAACTTGCCATCGCTCGGTGAACACTCTGATGGGGCGCAGGAGTTCATGGCTTCCATGACAGCCATGGGCTTGACCCAAGTAATTCGGGGCCCAACCCATGCAGCGGGTCACATGCTCGACCTCGTATTTCTCTCAGAGCAGTGGATGTGTGATCTTGGTCTGAGGGGTAATGAGATCATACCCCTGTCGTGGTCAGACCATTGCCTACTGAGGCTTGACTTCCGGAGGCCAAACCCCCACCGTAGGGAGGAGGAACCGACCAGGTGGTTCCGCCCCAGGCGACTTATGGACCCTTTGAGGTTCCAGACGGAGCTTGGGGTTATTCCTGATACCCTCGCCCACAGTTCGGCGGAGACTCTGGCTGCCGCCTGGTACTCGGCGGCGTCGGAGTCTCTCGACCGGATTGCGCCACTACGGCCCCTCCGGGTCAGTGGATCCCGGAGAGTTCCCTGGTTTACCGAGGAACTCCGGGAGAAGAAACGCCGGAGGAGATGCCTAGAGCACCAGTGGAGGTCCGATAGGTCCGAGGCAAACCGAGCACTCTTAACTACCTGCACCAAGGACTATGTCCGAGCATTAAGAACTGCAAAAAGATCATATATTTCTTCCTTGGTTGCGTCCGCCGAGTCACGCCCAGCCGCCCTGTTCAGGATAACCCGCTCCCTCCTTAATAGGAGGGATGCGGGAGACCCCTTGCAGGGTAGGGCTGAGGATTATGCTCAATTCTTGGCGGACAAAGTAGCTCGGTTTCGATCGGACTTGGACTCCACCGCAGTAGATCCAGCTGAGACACAGGAGGATCATTTGCCACATCAGCTCTGGGTTGAGTTCCAGGAAGTTGCCTCTGGGGATGTGGACAAGGCCATCCGAGCTGTAAGTGCCTCCACTTGTATTCTGGACCCGTGTCCCTCCTGGCTGGTGGCTAACAGCAGGGAGGTGACACATGGCTGGATCCAGGCGGTTGTCACCGCCTCCCTTCGGGAGGGGCACTTCCCCGCCGCACTCAAAACGGCGGTGGTGAGACCCCTCCTAAAGAAACTATTGTTAGATCCAGCCATCTTAAACAACTTTCGTCCTGTCTCCAACCTTCCCTTTATCGGGAAGGTTGTTGAGAAGGTGGTGGCCTTTCAGCTTCGATGGGCCTTGGAGGAAGCTAGCTATCTTGACCCCTTCCAGTCCGGCTTCAGACCTGGTTACAGCACAGAAACCGCTTTGGTCGCATTGACCGATGATCTCTGGAGGGCCAGAGATGGAGGCTATGCGTCCATCCTGGTTCTCCTTGACCTCTCAGCGGCTTTCGATACCATCGACCATGGTATCCTTCTGCGACGACTGCGGGAGGTGGGAGTGGGAGGCACTGTTTTGCGGTGGTTCTCCTCCTACCTCTCGGACAGGTCGCAGTCGGTGTTAGTGGGGGGGCAGAGATCGTCCCTGAGGCCCCTAACATGTGGAGTACCTCAGGGTTCGGTCCTATCCCCCCTACTATTTAACATATACATGAAACCGCTGGGCGAGATCATTCGGAGGCACGGGATAAAATACCATCAATATGCGGACGATACACAATTGTATCTGTCCGCCCCGTGCCAACTCAATGAAGCGGTGGACGTGATGAACCGGGGTCTGGAGGCCGTTAAGAACTGGATGAGTGCTAACAAACTGGTGCTCAACCCGGATAAGACCGAGTGGCTGTTGTGTTTCCCCCCTAATAATTTGGCTAATACACCAACGCTTAGGCTGGGGGGTCAAATTTTATACCCCTCAGATAGGGTCCGCAACTTAGGAGTCCTCCTGGATCCACAGCTGACTTTTGACCACCAGCTGTCAGCTGTGACCAGGGGGGCATTTGCCCAGGTTCGCCTGGTCCGCCAGTTGCGGCCCTACCTAGATCGGGGGGCCCTCACAACAGTCACTCGAGCCCTTGTGATCTCTAGACTGGAATACTGCAATGTGCTCTACATGGGGTTGCCCCTGAAGTGCATCCGGCGACTACAGCTAGTCCAAAATGCAGCCGCGCGAGTGATAGTGGGCGCACCTCGGTTCGCCCACGTTACACCTGTCCTCCGCGAGCTGCACTGGCTGCCTGTTGGTCTCCGGGTGCGCTTCAGGATAATGATGACCATCTTTAAAGCACTCCATGGCAGTGGATCTGGGTACTTGAGAGACCGCCTTCTGCCGATTACCTCCCTAAATCGACCAATCAGATCGCACAGACTGGGCCTCCTCCGAATTCCATCTGCCAGTCAATGTCAACTGGCGACCACACGGAGGAGAGCCTTTTCTGTTGCTGCCCCGACCCTATGGAACGAGCTCCCCATGGAGATCCGCACCCTCACCACGATCCAGACCTTCCGCGCAGCCCTCAAGATCTGGCTCTCCCAGCAGGCCTGGGGATAGGCTTCAATTACCTGCCCGAGTGTTTGATTGTTGAATGAAAGTTGTGTTTTATTATTTTTCTTTTGTTCACAAAGTGTTTGTTTTGACCTTGCACTTCCCCTCCCCTGTGGTTGTAAGCCGCCCTGAGTCCCCTCAGGGAAAAGGGCGGCATATAAATCCCAATAAACCTAAACCTAAACCTAAAAACCTATAGTTGGGTCACATTTGTTTCCCTCTCTCCACCCAAAAATGAAAAATCTGATACATCTGTAGAACTTCTAGGGAATTATTTTAATTGGCCAATATGATTATAAATGACTTTTTTTTTTTGCATTTTCCTTTGGAAGAGCTGGCCTGCAAAGTATCTATACTTAGTTTCAAATAAATACGTTGCCAAATACTTATTGTGAAAGAACTTTTCATGTCTGCATTGCATCAAGCATTGCTGTGAAAGTTTTTCAAAGCTTAAACTGTCCTCAAGAATGAGTGTTCAACAAACAAAACAAATCCTTGGTGTAAAATCTATATTCCACATGGTTATTGACAGAGACTATAAATTATAAAATATTAATGAAATGCTTAAGTAGGAAGCTTAGACTGGAAACTTTCAGAATTCTGCTTCATTCACACAGAATTTCCTCCCTTTCTCCTGCATTTTTGGAACATCAGAGATGACCACAAGGTAGATATTTTATCAGGAGCTACTCAAATTTTTACTGGACTCTTATGCTACTCTTTGACTATAATAAAGGTTTGATTGATTGACTTCTAGACCTTGGGCTTGTCTATCATATGCTTCTAGGATAGGGGTCACCAATCTTTTGGACCTCATGGACCACTAAACTCAGAATTTTAAATCCTGCAGACTACTAATATGAATTTTCAAATAGATAAATAGTATTTAGTACAATATAAAAAATGCAAGTAATTTTTCTGCGTACCAAAATTTTCTCATGGACCACCACTGGTCCACGGACCACCAGTTGGTGACCGCTGTTCTAGAGGTAATTGTTGTATAGTGTACTGCACTATTTCTCTTGCCAATTCAGTCATTGGACATGGAATGAACCTATCCATCCAAACCTGCCACTTTTTTCTAAACAAAAAGATCCTTAGGAAAGCTTCCAATTCTAGTTGGAATGTGTTTGTGGCTTCCTTGGAGTGCTTCTGAATCCTTTGGTACTGTATCTGGATTCCTAGGTTATTCTTCATGATCTGTCCTGACTTGCTTTTTCGTTCTAATTCCTGGTTTCAACTCAAGCTCCTGGTTCCTGGCTTACTTTAGACTATTGCTGATGATACTGTCCCAACATCATGCTTTGAAAAAGTTCATCTTTTGCGTGTAAGATATTTGAAAATTGAATCATTAATATCCTTATAAAAGCCATCCATATGGGCAGATTAGAGGGACGAGGTGGCTTAGTGGCTAAGATGCTGAGCTTGTCGATTAGAAAGGTCGGCACTCCAGCATTTTGAATCCCTAGCACCACGTAACAGAGTGAGTTCCCGTTACTTGTCCCAGCTTCTGCCAACCTAGCAGTTCAGAAGCACATAAAAATTCAAGTAGAAAAATAGAAACCACCTTTGGTGGGAAGGTAACAATGTTCCATGCACCTTCGACATTTAGTCATGCTGGCCACATGACCATGGAGAACGTCTTTGGACAGTGCTGGCTCTTCGGCTTTGAAACAGAGATGAGCACCGCCCCCTAATAGTTGGAAACGATTAGCACTTATGTGCGAGGGGAACCTTTATCTTTACCTATGGGCAGATTTCCAAATTGCATTCCTAAACATACTTGCATTGTTTGTATATAATCCATGGAGATTTGATAATATCCTTGCAATAAAACATTTAGCACCATGTTCATACTATAGGAATATTATTGCAAATTATTATTTATTTATTCATGTATATATTGATGATCATTACACCAAATTACATTTTAATTTCTGCTCAAAGTAGACTTATCCCAAAGGAATGCCAGAATATAAGATACTATGAAAATTGAAAAAGGCTAATGACAAATGATGGACTAGTTAAAAAATCTAGTAATATTCTTATGCCCTGTTTTAGAAAAAAATGTAATTGTCCTTAACTTTGTTTCCTTGCATTCTGATGTAGTTCATATTTATGATGTCATTTTCCTCTGAATAAGTATTCAATTAGATGACTATTATATAAACATAAAGCCAGCTAGGTGACTTTGGGCCAGTTATTCTCTCTCAGCCCTACTCATCTCACATAGTTGTTATGGGCAGGGGTGGGTTGCTACCGGCATTACTGCTGATTTGTCGTGCAAAACTTTTTGCTCCATGCGCATGCGCAGTTGCACCTAAAAAGGTCTGTGCATGCACACAACAGTAGAAAAGGGAAAACAATTAAATTTTTGCAATGAAGATTGTTCTGCGCATGCGCAGAATCAAAAAATCAAGATGGTGCCATTGCTGATAGAACTGGTTTGGGAGTGTAGCAGGCTGAGTTACTACTTACTTGGATGAACTGGTCCAAACTGGTAGGAACCCACCTCTGGTTATGAGAAAGAAAAGTAGGAGGAAGATACCGTATGTTGGATTTATTCACCACCTCGAGTTACTTGTAAAATAATAAAATTGAGACCCAAATACATAGTTTATGTTTACACAAAAGCCACTCTGGCCAGGGGACCACCACTTCCAGCCTCAACTCTCCTATTAAGGAAGATCTATGTGGTTGTGTTCATATTCTTCACTAAGCTATAGTTTATTTAAAAATGGTTTTAAATAACCATAATATTGATTTGCAACACAGGCTAGCCCAGACCAAGCTAATATTGCTCTATAGAACTTTATGTGAATCCAATTCTAGTCTTAACTAGAGATAACCATATTTCTCAAAGGAGCATCGTCCACAGTTTGACAATCAAAAGAACAGGTCAAAGTTAGTAGAAACTTGTAGATACTATCAGATGTGTACATTTGATTGCATACATATTCGCAAACATCAAGTGAAAAAAAATACCATTTAATATTTTGTTGGTCTCAATTTTTTGAATGTGGATCTGGCTTCTATCACTGTAAGACTAGCCAATTGAATTCAAAAATTCTGAGACTTATGGCACCAAGGGGATATTATAAATTGATGAAAAACATGTTTTTTTTCTATTTATTCATTGGCAACAAGAGGAAGTATGACTCTTATAAGCCCTGCAATTTGTCATCTACAGGGTATGCTTACATCAGCAAGTTATCCTAATGATTTTTTTTACATCACAGATAAATGCAACTGATGGAGAATATGTATGTATATTCTCTCTCTCTCTCTCTCTATCACACACACACACACACACACACGTGTGTGTATGTGTGTGTATGTGTTGCATTTGTGCTGATAAATAAATAAAGGGAGACTAGTATAGATCTATTTCAAGCTATTTCGCTCTCAACAGCTAGCCATACCCTTACTGGGATTCGAACCTGTGCTGTTTTTACATGTTAGGCTGTTGTATTAGCCGCTAAACCACAAGCTCTCCTCCCTTATCAGCTGAACCAAGAAAATGATTAAGTATTATGTCTTTTCTGTCCACTGTTATTGAAACATGGCTCATTGGCTCCCAAGAAATTTGAGACTGGAAATTTGTAAAATATAGAAAAACAGCTACCCATGTTTTAGAAAATAATTGTGAAATAATTCTGATGAGCGAATGAGGCTATTAAACACTCCAGGGGTTCCTGAGTTCACCCCTACACTCATTATTATCCAATTCACATTGTTGGAAGAAATGTCCTTCTAGATTCAGTTCCAAATTGGGAGAAAGACACTGGAAACATGGAGACTGCTTGGAAAGATGATTTTAATGGTGGACAGGACTACATGGTCTGAGGTCCTGGGGGAAAAGGGATCACATGCTTTGAAGATCTTTAAAAAAATGGCAGAGATGTTGAGAGTCCCTGGTTTTATGCCATCTCTGGGCTTTTGAATTTGAGCTTGTATTCTGATTGGTTGTCAAACTCCCATTGGACCATGCAGGGGCAACTCTGTAGGTTGTCTTTCGAGTTCCAAGCTTGCTTAAGCTGTTGCTAAGTGATGATGTAATGAAACGGCTTTGGGATTTTTATTATGGCTCTGCTTGAAGGAGTCAGATCTTTGTTATGTAGAATAGACTGGCTCAGTCCTTAATGACCCATTGACAAAGGTGGAGGGGGGATGAATTTCTACCTTTTAGGGGGAAATAGTCTGCCCTTTTAATATTTCCTAATATATTTCATTTTCTAGAAGAGGAGTGGGTTTTAACTTCCTACAACATCTTTCACACTTTCCTTTACTAACTATTATCATTTTGTCTCCTTTCGATTCCTGACAATCACTGATTTTTTGGGGTGTGTGTGTGTTATGTCACAGTAACACACAAAAAATACTTAAGGTCAAATTTTTAATGACCCAGGAAAGATGAATTTGTCTCATAATAATTTTTCATACCATTATAGTAATGAAGGGAGATTCTGCTTGTGGGTACTGGAGAAACCTCATTAGAAATGACTACCAACAAAAGAGGTTGTAACCAGTTGCTCTTGGACAGATAATGCCAATATTATAGATAATTTCAAATATTATGGAGGAAATAGTTATTGCTTAGAGACAGTTAAACTCTGAGACTACAGAAAATGCACAAAGAAATATTTGTGGTTCAACCATATACAATAAGAACTCAATTAGTAACAACAATATCAAGGCAACTTCAGCTTGTTGCACCCATGTCACTTCGGATTCCTTCTTGGCAAACGAGACAAATGATTTGAGGGGTTCACAGGATTCCTGATTGGAGATCAGTCTTCTCTGTGGTAGTCATCTTGTTAATTAATTTTTCTGTGTTCTTTCTCTCTCCTTTACTGTAATTTTATGGCTGTATGATGTCGTGAGATGTGGCATTTTTCATGTTTTCTTCTTCCCCTCCCCCCCAAAAGGAAGGAAGGAAGGAAGGAAGGAAGGAAGGAAGGACTGTATGTTTATATATTTATAAATAAAACTTGAACACATAAAATCAGGTATACAATTACTGGAAATTTCTTACATTAGTATGTTATTCATTCATGCTATTTATTCGTGTATAGATCTAAATCAATACTCTAGTTCTTGTTTCTGATGTCATATATTTGTTGTTAATCCCATCACCAATATCTATAGGGGTAGATATCTGAAAAGTGACATCCTTAGTTGTCTATAATTGCTGAACATAGTACACATGCAACCTCAGGGGAATAATACACATATGAAAGTTTGTGTTAAGTCAGTGTAATCTGCATACACATAGTTCCTTCATTCCAATTTTGTAGAGAAACCACATTTTGTGTAAGTAAAATATCAGCCAGTGTTAAGCTCAATTATTTGTGGTTGATAATTGAAGTAGACCGAGGATTGATGAGACAGAAGGCGCCTGAGGTAATTCAAACAGGTTTTTTTTCAAACAGAGGCAACGATAACAAAGTAAATAGCAATTCAGCACCTCGCCCTGCTTGACAGCTATTTATATGGAGCTGTCAAGCAGAGCGACCAATAGGTCTGCTTCTGACAGCCCGTGCTCAGCCAGCCGCGCCTTAGCCAATCAGGCGCGACTTAGCTGTTGCCGGCTGTCAGTCGTAAGCATGAGGATAAAACAATAATATTATCAAAATTATTTGTACTATGTTTTTAATAAGGAGAATCAGTACCGTTACTGCTTTTTCAGTTACTTTATACATACAAGGCCCTAGCAAAATATATGAATGAAAAAGTAAGATTTTTGGTTTAGAAATGTACCCGAGGCTGCCAACTAACCCACAATTTGGAATGAATTTTAGTTATAGTTTCCAAATGCCATTAAAACAGCAGTGTATATTCTGTCTATACTAACATTTTGGGAGTGAGACATCTATGAGTTAAACAAATTAAGGATGGACTCTTATTTGTCATCTAGTTTCACATGGAAACTTAAGCAAATGCAATGGAATATTAAATACAGGATTTAGCACAAAGGATCATTTCAAGCATAATCCCCCTAGCCCAGCCTTCATATATTATTCATTATTACTTGTATTTACTTACAGATTTACAAACAATGTTATTTGTATTTCTTGAACCTCAATTAAAGGATATTGAGTTTGAGTTTATTAGGGCTTGTATGCCGCTCACTCTCGAAAGACTCAGGGCGGCTTACAGAAAAAGATGGTTTCAGATGGTTAATAGTTGAACTTAAAAGCCAAAGCTTATTAAATGCTGTGGGTGGACCAGAGATGTTCAGAACTTCTCTAGCAATTGTTCTTCTCAAGAGTAGACATGTTTCTTTCATTATGATTTCAGAGGTCAACAGAAAAAGGCACCTCCACCCCCCACGCCTGTAACAGGCTGCATCATTAATCTTCAGTCTAGTCATTAAAGAGTCCACACCTTTACAGTGTACGGCCAACAGATGCTTCTAATATTTCATGCTTTATAGTGTACACGACCTTAGGAGATACATGTTAGTTTATAAGATTCCTGTATCATGACATAGTTTAATTCTCACAAAGCCTTATGGAGCAGACTGTACGCCAATATACATCCAGTTATTATAGTGATATTTTTCACTTTCAAGCAAGCCACTTGTATTCTACCTAATATTTCAGCATTCCCTTTGCTTATAGATTTCCCTTTAAAGAACACTTCAAATTTATCTGAAGTAAGTTCCATTGTGATATGTGGTTAGGTAAATATGTTAACTAATCAAATTTATTGTAACATAATATCCAGTCATTATACTGTATTTTTGGAGTATAAGAGACTCCAGAGTATAAGATGCACTTGAGTTTTTGGGGAGGAAAATAATAATAAGAAAAATTCTACCTCTGCCTACCAGCATCCATGGTATTCAGCTGACACATGGTAACAAGGTCAGCCAATGAATAGGCAGGGCAACTAAGTCAGCCAATGAGGGCTATTTGGACTCTGAAATTTGCTGTGTGAGCAACAAGGAGACAGGAAGGAGTCTTAGCCAAGAACTGAAAGTGAAACTGCTTGTGTTGTGCTTGTATTTAGTGCTACCTTGAAAAACCTGCTTTTGGTAATGTATTGTATATTATTATTATTTTGAATCCTTTCGAATCAGTTACTTCTGTACACATTCTGCTTTCTGAATGTGATTGCTGCTGCAAACACTGACCAGCCAGGTCAGCTACAGCACTTATTGCAGCCTGATTCAGCACGCTGATTGGCGGGTGGATCAGACTGACAGAATACCCCCAATCAGCTGTTCCAGGCTGCAAGGATTGTCACAGACCATCGCTGCCTCCATGCCTCATGTTTTTGGCATCTGGTGGGTGGTGGGTGGGGCTATATTCAGATATAAGACACACCCAAAATTTCACTCTCTCTTTTGGAGGAAAAGGTGCATCTTATACTCCAAAAATATGGTACTCCTGTATATAGCCCTGAACAATGAATATAGTAACACTAGGTAAAGAAGATTTCAACATTTTGTTCTATAGTTACTTTTTAAAATCTTCCCTAAATCCCTTTAGGTATATAATAATAATAAAATTAGAGATTTAGAATCTAATTTTATAGTCCCTAGATTATTGTAATATCACAGGAAACTCAGAGTGGTCAGATTTTTACTTTCCAAATTGAGGACATTGCTGTAACCCCAGAAAATGAATGTCTATGGAGATTCTCAATGATGGGACAATGCCATGGTTATCCCAAAGGTATTTTTCCAAAAGACAGCTGGATTTTCTTGGTTTTTTCTTGAAAATGTTTCATCAAACTACTTACTAAGATTGTATTATGATTACTTTTCTCATCTTCCCTATTACCTATGTCCTCCCACTTATGACTGTAACCATGTTGCTTCTATTTTTACAATTTATATTATTCTGTTTGTTTCCTAGTATGATTTGGTTGCTTATTAGTAACCTATGACTATCATTAAGTGTTGTATCTTATGATTTTTGATGAATGTATTTTTTCTTTTTTTCCTTTTATGCACCAAAGACAAATTCCTTGTGTCCAATCACACTTGGCCAATAAATAATTCTATTCTATTCCATTCCATTCCCATCCAAGAAGCTTTGTCTTCTTCAGAAGTGAGGAAGCTTCCTGGACGAGAAGCAAAACACTTTTAAGGGAAAAAGAAAGAAAGTCCAGTTGCATTTTGGAAAAGCATCTTTGGGGACACCCAGAAGAAGAAATACAACAAAGATTTCATTTGTCCACCATATGGTGAAGATGGTGTTAGAAGTTCCTGATATTAGAAAAGTTTGAGAGCAAATATGGCAGGAACTGTATAAGACAGAAATTGAAGTTTTCAAACACACTGAATTTTCATAGATTTATTTCAGAGCTTCACGCGTGGCAGAAATAAAGGTCTGACTTTCATGTTACTCTAGATGTACTCCTTCCTCTATGGTGGAAAGAGATGAAGAGAAACATAACCCCTCACTTTGGTTCTGATGCTCTGCAACTGACAAGAAATAGGAAACTTCAGAGCATTTCCTCCAAAGGGAATGAGATGATAAATTACTTTTCAAACCAATTTTAAAAAAATGAATAATAGAATAATCCTAGTAATCAGGGCAAGCAAATAAGTGATATGGAACAATGCAAGCAAAAGGGATGAAGATTCTGGATTAAATATTGAGTGTAATATTTTAATTGGAATAAAAAACTCATTTGCTTTCTATTTCTGGAATGAGTAAAGGTGTGGAAAGTGGTATAAAAAATAGGAATGAGCAAGACTTGTTTGTATGGGTTGCCAAAAAATACAGACAGGCGAGGTGATAATAAAGATACAGACCGTTCTAGATTATTGCTATTCTCTAGTGCTCATCTGGATTTCTGCACTCTGAAGAGGGCTGACAGAACCCTCTTTCTGAATAAAACAACTTATACACAGAAATGTTTAAAATAATCTGTTTTATAATTATGTAGCTGTAAACAGGTTTAAATTAGTCTAGTCCATCTTGCAGGACAAGAAATCCTTTGTGAATGGAAAAACTAGACTCCTGAGAAGTACTGTATATAATGTCAAAGTATGATAGAAAAACAATACTTTTTAATGTCAGGGAGATACAGCAGCATTTGTTGAAGCTACTGACAATATCAAATGTTATTTTCATTTTGGAAAAATGCCAATATGAAGAATCAATTATACTTTCTAATGCATCCTTGAGCCCCCCCCCCCAAACAAAATAGATTATTATTGGGTGATCATGGTTTCACCTCATCACCTGACAATATAAATTGTCCTCACTATAATGTAGACCAGGGGTGTCAAACTCAAAGCCCAGGGGCTGAATCTGGCCTGCAGGACCACACTGGAAACAGCGAAGGACTGTCCCACAGTGTCTCTGTCAGCAAAAATGGAGGTCACAAGGGCTGCAGGCTGCTGTTCTATGCTCAGGTTTTGCTGGCAGAGGGTTTCAGGAAGTCGTCGGAACCAAAAATGGAGCCTCGGAGCCCATTTTTGCTGGCAGAGTTCTCAGGCTCTAACAGCCCCCCAAGTGACATTGAGCTGACCATGTCCACAATGGCCATGCTCCCCAAGCCCCCTAGGTCAAACGCAACCCTGATGCGTTCCTCAATGAAATCAAGTTTGACACCCCTGATGTAGACTGATACTCTGTCTACTTTTAATTTCTTCTGTCTATCCAAATAGTAATACAAAATTTACAAATATATCTCTTGGGTTCATATTTATGCTAACAATTGTTCAGAACTTTACATTATCACAATCCTAAAAATAAAATAAAATAAGTTCACTTGAAATGCCAACTCTTCATCTTGAGGTTTTTACATGCCATCCAAATAATTTCAAATGAAATTCAAATTGGCTAGCTTTCCCTAAAGAATACATTAAGTGAGCTGAAAATGAAGCATGTACAATGAAATATAAAAAAAATAATGAAGCAAAAAGACAAGCTGACTCTCAAAAATGTTTGACTGTTTCATATAATTTCTTCAGTATTGTTTGATTTCAAGACTTTATTTTTAGGGATGTGGTAATGAAAATCCATTCCAAAAATGTCAGGTGCTAAAGCAAGTCAGGAAATTTGTTCTGCAAGTAGGCCATACTGTGTAAAGTATTTCTTTGGATTAAGGTGAAAGATATTTTATAAATAATTTTACAAAACTCTTTTCTCATACATGCAGAGCTTCTGGATCTCACCTCTGCTGAGACTGTTTTTCAACTTTTTGCCAGATCAAATCACAGCCAAAAGAGTCTGAGTTTTATAAAATAAAAGTTATTACTACCCCACTATGAATCGCTTTGAATGAGTGTGTGAATGAATGAAAAATAAATAAGGTGAGTAAATTAATACAGCTTTGCTCCATTAAAATCCTTCTACTCCCCAGCAAGCTGCATTGGTCTATAATGAGTTCCTAAAACTTGCACTTCTAGATAGTATTCTAGGATATATTCTGTGGATAGGGAAATTATTTGGGGAAGATTGACTGTAGAGTCTCATGTGGGCCATTCACCATTGTACCTTTGTAATATGTAGTATGAGGCAATTTAAAAGCTCAGTAATTCCAATAACTCGGTGATTATAGGAAATATATACTAGCTTTCCTAGCTTGATCACTTCCAGATGTATTTGAGTACAACTGTTGCCACCCAGACAGTGAAGTCATGAATATTCTTCTTTCAAGATACTGGAAATGGAAATCTCCTACAGGTTTTGTATGGCTCATTTTTACTCAGAAACATACTTTAACATACATCATACTCAAAACAAGGAAAGATCATACTTCTTCTTCTGTCTGGCTCCCTATTTAGGGAACCAACCTCTTTTGTGTTTTATTCAGTGTTCTACCTCTTTTACATCAGGAATTGAAAGACAAAAAAACACTACTCTTGAATGATACATCTTTCTAGTTTCTTTCATAATTTCCCTCCCTGGGGTTTTTCATTAGACTCAACAGGCAAATATTTTTTTCCAGACTATATATATCCTGGGTGAATATACCATGGCTGACCACGAACTTGCAATTTTGAAACCTTCTTTTTTGGTATTTCTATTTTTGCTAGACTTTGCTCAGTAAAACTTTGCTACAGTCCAAGTGATGCCTTTATGCTGACCCTTTTAAAATCTTATCTTGACTTGAGGAACACCTTGTGCTCACTTCCTGCAACCTAAATATAAAGAAGAAAAGTCATAACTCTGTCTCAGCTTGACATGTTTTAGTTTTGTCTTGCAGTTATTTCTGCAAGCCAAAGCAATCCACCATCTAGTCTCCTTCATCTCACTTTGGTTTCTCAGATAGCTTATGTATTCTCAAGAAATCTCCATTTCAGGATCTTACTTCAGTTGTTCCCCTAAATATTTGTATTTATATTTATTAGTTTGTCAAACATGTACAAGATAGCAGGTATAAATATAAATATGGATATAAATGAAACAAATGAATACAAATAGATTGGGATAGTAGGACAGGGACATTAGGCACGCTGGTGCACTTCTGCACACCCCCTTTACGGACCTCTTAGGAACGGGGTAAGGTCCACGGTAGACAGTTTAAGATTGAATTTGTGATGGTTAGATGAGGTAACAACAGAGTCAGTTAGAGCATTCTGGGCATTGACCACTCTGTTACTGAAGTCATATTCTCTGCAATGATGTTTGGAACAGTTTACCTTGAGTTTCTAGCTATTGTTTGCTCATGTATTATTGAGGTTGAAGCTGAAGAAGTCATTGACAGGTAAGATGTTGTAACAGACAATTTTGTGTACTGTGCTTAGATCATGTTGTAGGCGGCACAGTTCCAGATTGTCCAAACCAAAATTTCAAATCTGGTTGTATAGGGAATTCTGTTATGAGTAGAGGAGTGGAGTACTCTTCTCGTGAAATGCCTCTGGACCCACTCAATTGTATTAATGTCTGATGTACAATGTGGATTCTAGGCAGATGAGCTGTATTTGAGAATTGGTCTGGGAAAGGTCTTGTATGCCCTAGTTAGCAATACAATGAAGAAGCTTAACAAAATTAGGTTAACAACTCTTAATGCCTTTTTGACAATGCTCTTATAGTGGGCTCTGGGGCTTAGATCATTTGAGATGTGTACTCCTAGGTCCTTGATATCCTAAGATGTCAAGTATACTAAGTATTAAAATATCCTAAGAGGACCTTTTGCTATTTTGACTTAGAGTAATGAAGTGACTATAAAACAGTTCAAAACTACCCCCTGGAATACTCAGTCTATATTAATTGAGAGTCAATCCTGTTTTGAAGATGTGTACTTCTGAAATAGCAGTGTTTCTTCAGCCATAGGTGGATGTATGTACCTGAGCATGTATAGTAATGGATGCTTTGCAAATAGTCTTATTCTATTTTATTATTTAAAAATGAATTTTGAGAGGCAAAATGTAAAAGCCTTATGCTCTTTTTCAATTTTTTATGTAGAAGAGTTATGAAGCCTCAATATTCCTTTTTCACTTGCTTAATCCCTAGTCAAAAGGTTAGGCTTGGAACTCAGACTGTTTATGTTATTCCAAATGTAAGAAGAACACTGCTGTGACTGGGGATTGTGATGAAGAAGGATCTCCATTTGGATGAAAAATGTTACCTGTACTCAAGCTTACCCTAAAACTACTTTATATCTTACAAACATTGCATTGGAAAACTATGGACTTCCTTTTGTAAACAAATGTGCTCGAAATGATATTTTGATTTTGTTCAACAGAATATTCACAATAGCATCATAGAAGAAACATCCATATTAAGGAATTGAGACATCTAAACGGAACAATGGTCAGTATGGTAATGGGATTAATGTATTGGATTTTAGTCACTGAAACCAGCTTCAGTCTACCCTTAGCCAAAGAAACTCATTTTGGGACAAATCACCTTCTCCCAACCCAATCAACCTCCCTGGGTTTATTTATTCATCAAATGTAGAGACCATATACATCTCACTTTTAGAGTGACTCTGGTTGGTGTACAATTATAATACTTTTATATGGTTTTTATGTTTCTATCTCAGTAAAATGAGCCTGGCAAAATGAAGGATGAAATAAATTAAAAGCTCGAAAGGTAGGGGTGCTTAAGGTGCTAACCAACCACAAGGTTGTGTACTCTTCTGTGTGTCCCATGTGAGCTGACAACCGAATTCTTCAAACTCTTTCAAAAGGCAAGGAAAGCTACTGTTCTGAACATAAATTATGGAAATTATCTTGGAGAAAAGGCAGGATATAACTCTGATGAATAATATGGGTAATAATAATGAAAAAGCTGATGCCACCATGAAACTACCATTCCCTACCATGACATATATAACTTACACCAACAACAAAGGAAGTGTTTGACTAAAACTTCACTTTAGAACTTACAGAGGGACATTAGACGACAGTACAATGTTGTTAAATGTTCTTTTGCTAAAACGACTTCTAAGATTGGACAAATGTAAAAAAATTATACATATGTAAAAATAAAGAAACATAATGTCTAGACTCTTTTCCCCACATGACTCCAGCACAGAAACATCTGACCAGTGCTGTCCGAGCTTGCATAATTTATACATCTGCAGTATATTTTCTCTGTATACAAGCCAAGTTCCTATAGTTGTCCTGCCAAGGAACTTTCCCACTCACTTTTCGCTGGATCAGGGTATGTTTGTAAGCTGACTTCCTTTTTGACCCAAACCCAGGAAATAAGAGCTGATTTGCTAGACACTGTATTTTCCATTAAGAAACCAACATTAAAAAAAAACATTTTAACATGCACATTATTAGTTGTACCCTCTAATTATGGGAGTTATTTATTTTAATTAACTATCGGCATTTGTTTTCTTTCCAATGATTTGCCTTCCAGTATGGGATGCTAGGAACGTTATAAACTGCTATAGAAATTGATGCATGGCAAAAGAAAAAAGCTCAGTCCTTGCTCATTAAAGAGCAAGTATCTGACAATCCATGCAGAACTGCACAATATATTTTTCTATTTTTTATTTTTTATTCTAAATGCAATAAAAATAAACATTCAACCAACTGGTAATTCTAATATATCAGTTATGTATCATTTGCTAATTCCTTCATTACAGTAATCTGTCTTTTTTAGGATTGTGTTAAAGCAGGGAAACTCAAACTCAATATCATTGAGGGCCTCATCAGGGGTGTGGTTTACTTCAGGAGGGCTGGGAAGCATGGCTGACTGCATGGGTGTGGCCAATTGGATGGGCATGACCAGCTTGATGCCACTCACTGGTTATGGCTGACTGGGTGGGTGTGCCAACTGGGTGGGCATGTCCAGCTTGATGCCACACCCCAAACTGCTGATGTTTCCTCTTTGCATTGGGTAGACCAGACCAAAGCCATGCTGGCCTGATGTTTCCCCTTTGCATTGGGTAGACTGTGCGGAAATGACGTGGGTGGGCCCCTTGCATTTTCCAGGACAGCCCCATAGGCCATAACCAACCACATAATGGCCAGGATCCAGCCAGTGGTGGGATTCAGCTAGATCGCACCACTTCAGGAGAATCGGTTGATAACTTTCTGAGAAGTTTGGTAAACTGGTTGTTGGAAGAAATCATTAGGGCAGAGAAATGGTTGTTAAATTATTTGAATCTCACCACTGGATCCAGCTCAATTGGCCTTGTGTTTGCACCCCTGTGTTAAAGTCGTTGAAGAAGCTCCTGCTCTTTAAGGCTTTGTTTTTAGAAGTGAAACTCCTGGAACGGCAATGTTTTCCCAGTTCAGGAATATTTAATTATTGATGTCCACCATTCTCAGGTTTTTCACCCAGCTTTCACCTTGGTGTATGGCATATGGAATAGCAAACATAATGTAAAGTAACAACAGCAAAATAAAACAATATATTTGAGTTAGGGTTTATAATTTATGTATACATTTATATTATGTCCTACAGTATATTTCTCTCTTTGTCTTTTATATGCTTTGTCTTTTTCTGTTGTCTTTACAATTGAAACCAGCAAAATAACCAAACAGGCTTCTCAAAGTTCATTACGCAATCTGAAATTCTTATCCCCTAGCTAAAAAGAAAAGCCAAATATTTATATAGATTTATTAGTAATGGATAGAAACAAATATTAATATTGTGAAGTATGAATAAGTGTGTTTGGGATGGTATATTCCTATATTGAAAGATAGCCCTGGGATTTTTTTGGTGTTCCATCACTCAAGCACTATAACACAAATGTGCAAATACAAATACATTTTCAATACTGAAATCTTTTGCCTTAGACTCTAAACAATTTTGTTAAGCTTTATATGTGGTGAGATCGGGTGAACAGAAGATAGATAGGTAAGTAGACAGATGATAGATAGATAGATAGGTAGGTAGGTAGGTAGGTAGGTAGGTAGGTAGGTAGATAGATAGATAGATAGATAGATAGATAGATAGATAGATAGATAGATAGGCAGGCAGGCAGGCAGGCAGGCAGGCAGGCAGGCAGGCAGGCTGGCAGGCAGGCTGGCAGGCAGGCAGATACAGAGCAACAGACAAGATGACTCAGCCTCTTTTTAATACAGGCTAATATCGCCAAATGAATGCAAATATTCACAGAAATGAAAACAAAATATTTGAGATGAAAGAAGGCAGGCAAAAGGATTATTGTAAACCAATCCCCATTCTACTTTCACAGAGCAGTTGTCTTTGCCAAAGGGCTGTAGTCATGGTTTTTATTTATAGATCAATAAAGTAATGCTGCCAAGGAACTGATAAATGTCTGTTAAGCTATTTTGCAGGGCAAAACAAGGTTTCGACAACTGGGGGAAACAATTTGCTGTCATAAATCATGTTACAAAACCAGGAGTGGAGGCAGGAAAAAAAGAGGAAAATGAACCAAAATGTGCAAATTTACTTCTAGTTCCAGTTTTCCAGGATTTGTAACACCTGATGACTCTTTCACTTTCAGCCAGACTTGGGCACAATGACAGCCAAATAACGTATCTCCATCCGATCAAACCATCTGTGAACAATTGCATGAAAATTGGATTGGCCAGTGTTATATCAAGCAGATGTAAATTCCACGAATGCTTGCCAAACCTCTGCTATGATTTAGAGCTCCTGGTTTAAATTCTTCTGAACACTAGGATTGTTTTTGAAACCCAAGGGATTTCAGTACATTATGAAAAAACAAACAAACCACAAACTAGGTCGTATTCTCATGACGTAACCATTCCAATGAGGTCTTCAAAAGATTTGGCAAACACAGAACAGTGCATTTGCAAGTATAATGGATTAGTAAAGATGCCAATCAATGTATAGATGACAGATGGAACCACCATATTACAAGAACAACTGCCCTGCCATGTATTGGCACACACCTTATGCACAATAGTTTCCTATTGGAGACACGACTTGGCAATCGTGGTTGGATGAAGAGTTGTATTCAGTCTTTTAGAAGGTACATAAAGTGTTTGCAAAACTGGATGGGGTTGATGAGGAGTTATAAGGGTAAAAAAACCTTGAAAGTTTCTCTCAAGCAAACAGATGGATATTATATTGGAGATTGTATCATCTCTTTGCATCTATGAACCCTTTTTGAGAATAGGGCAAATGATGAGAGATACATAAGGGGAAAGTTCTTTCCAAGCTGACCCTGTGTCTATCTCTCACCTTCCCTGTGGTTAGTAAAGTCTTTTTGACTATGAGTCTTTCTGTTTAAAATGGTAACCAACCTCTCTTGTTATTGAGATGGGATACTATGCCCTATAAATTACTATTCGCTACAGTTCCTTGAATTTAGTTCACATACATATTCTGGACAAGTTTAATTTATTAAACTGACTTTTATTATTATTCTGACTTTTTATTATGCAAATCATTCAGAGTTAGTTGGAGTCAAACATTCTTTGAATCTATGTAATGAATAAAGCATACACAATGACAGGAAACGAGAGAAGAAATTGATTTTTTAACATTGATTTTGATCTGTATTTTCAAAAAGATTCTAAATATGTCTGTCTAGCCTCCCTGGACTCTCTCTCTTTCTCTCCCTCCCTCCCCAATCCCTCCCTCCCTCTCTCTCTTCCAAATATAGTATTGTTAGAAATGTGGCTTTCTTACAAATCTTATTTTTACTTCAAATGCAGTGGGTATCTGTTAGTGCTCATTGATAGTTGGGATAAGCCTATATTTAGCACCCCAAATAATTATATTTTGAACATAGTCTCAGCTACTCAACTACACAATTGTTTTTTTTGTTTTTTGTTATCTATCTGGACATTCTAACTAGATCCCAAGATCCCAACTAGATCCCAATTCTACTCTGGGATCTGAAATGGCATTTCAGTGACATCAGAGAACAAAGCGGGACAGAGTTAGTTATATTGGATTTGATAGGCCTTTGATTAAATTCAGTAAAATAATTTAGGTGAATTTGCAATAGCAGCGAATATCCATAGCTCGGGAGTAGGAATTTAGGTGAATTCAAGGGGCTAGAAATCACATTTTGTTTTTGGAGGAGGAGGAGGAGAAGCCAAGATCACAGTAGGTGGGAGCGATAATGCAGATCGGATGGGAAGAAGATGTACTGGGCACACAAGCCAAAAAATCTGAAGAATTGCTTTATCTCCTCCTCTGTTTTGAAACATGTTAAGTCTAACAGCTGATATTACAGTTCTTTCACATAATGGAGGGGGATACTATCAATTCTGGGAAGTATACACTTGACAGAGCAGTTGAGGTGTTGGAGCCACCAAAAGGAGATCTGGAGGTTACTGGAGACTTCACAACTACATGTTGCCATCCCTGAAGTAGAGATCTTTCTTTGATAAGGCATTTCTCATTTTTTTCCTGAAAATTTCTGAATCTTTTCAAAAAGAAGCTTTGGCAAACATGGTAGCATGTACACGAAATTCCCTATTACATGTATATGGGGAAAAGTTATAGTTATTGTTCCAGTGTTCTTGTAAATCTGTAAATGCTTATAAACTCTGCTGTAGGGCTTCCTCAGTCTCAATATTTCCACATTCAGATGATGAAGATGATTGTTACAACAGAGTTTCTAAAGGATAGGTTAGCTACTTCAGAGAACTCTATATCTTACATAAAATCTTTTCTCAGTCTATATCCTCCGGTTGTGCTGGGCCATGTTTTATTTTCAGCAGATAGTAAACAACAGATCTCTACTCTTCATATGCACTTAAGATGGTTCTGCTTCAGAGGTGGTATTCAGCAGGTTCTGACCAGTTCTGGAGAACTAGTAGCAGAAATTTTGAGTAGTTCAGAGAACCATAAATACCACCTCTGATGGGCCATGTCCCCATTTATTCTCTGCCTCCCAAATCTCAGCTGATCAGGAGGGAATTGAGATTTTGCAGTATCCTTCCCCTGGAGTGGGGAGGAAAGGGGGATTTTGTAGTATCCTTTCCTTGCCATGCCCACCAAGCCATGCTCACCAAGACATGCCCACAGAACCAGTAGTAAATTTTTTTGAATCCCACCACTATGCTGCTTGTGAGCATGGATTCCAAGTTAACTAAAAGTCAGCACTTTTCAAGTGCAATAGAATATGTGGATGACCTTGGGGAAGATGCAGGAGATGGGATACTACCTAGGAAACAATCAGTCAAGTGAGGCAGGAGCTCCCAGAGGCTTAACAGTCCGAGAAAGAAAGACAAAGGAACTTCCCTAATGGATCAAGCACTTAAAAGTGGTGGCAGCAAGCTTGTATTTTCAAACTTGCCACATTCTGTTAATGCAACTTTATAGTAAAGTAGAACTAGTTCATCTAGTCCTGTCTTCTGTCTGGTTTATTCATCAGGGCTGACATCAGGACACTGGAGTTTCCCCATATCTATTCTCAACAAGGCAACCATCAATCTAGAGAAGGTTAAATCCATTTTCCTTCCTTCTCTTTCCCTGCACTTTCAACAGGGGCTTAAGACAAGCCGGGTTTCTGACATGTGCACAAAAGCTAAAACAATTTAATGCTAAAGGCAGTTACAGTTACAGTGGATCATTTTAATTTATATAAATGTTAAATATCATTTGACTAAACGCGTTTTCAAAAAAATAAATAAAGAACACTTCTTTTATTCTCTTTTTACTCCATAGAATTTAAATGAAAGGTGGAACTGATACATTTTCTTGTGATTACTGAAGTGAAGAATTTATTTACAATTCGGTACAGCAGCTCCAAGAAAATAGCCCTTAGCTAATGAACAAATGCTTCAGAGTCCAGCAGCAGCTGGGCTTTCTGGTTAGCTGACAGCCCAGCCTTCTCTGAATGCAGATTCTCCAGCAGCAGTGCATCTGGCAATTCTGGAACTGGCTGTTCATTGTTAATCTCCTCATTTGATCTTGCCATGACTCACACTGATATTAAGTGGGACGTCACATGACTGCAACTTGCAATTTTGCTGCTGGCTTCTCCCCTGACTCTGGGAAGTGCTCAAATGGCGATCATGTGACCACAGAGCACTGAGACTGTCACAACACCTGTTGGCTATGAAATGTCAGAATTTTGATTATGTGACCATGGGGATGCTCTGATGGTAGATTAGATAGGAGGGGCATGCTTCAAGTCCTTCTCTTAAAACCCCTGCTGGGTCTCCCCCTTCGGGCACCTTAGAAGGTGTCCCTCCTGACTAGTCCTTTGGGACTGGTTGAAAAGTCACTTTTTTCAATAACTTCAAACACCAGGTAGTTGTTAAATAAGAACTACCTGTGTGCAGTTGTATTAACAAGCTCTCCTCCCTTATTAGTTGAGCCAGGAGAATGATTAAGTACTTTTTTCTTTTGTCAAAGCACCTGGTTTGCCCAAATATGGGAGGGAGCATACTTTGACAAAAGAAAAATACTAAATATGAATATGAATACAAATACAAATATAAATATCTGTCTGTCTATCTGTCTATCTAAATTTTGAGATTATTAGAGGTTCTTCAAAATAAGGTCAATAATAAAACAAAAACAAAAACAAAGAATAAGTATAATCTTGGTTAAAATTAAATGACATCATTTTCTTCAGAATCAAAAACTTTGCTCCATTTGATATATTTTTAAAAAGTTTACATTAATTTCAACTGCGTGGAAATCTGAAGATTGTAGCTTCATGGCTGGGAGATATTTGCACAAATTGCACCCATTTCTCAAGTGACTTGCTCTTGGTCACTCAAGCTTAGACTAATCACTTAGTTACCCCTTATTTGGATTCTGCAGCATGTTCTACCCATTGTAGCTGCAACAGTATTGGTTGCAGCTTTCAGTTAAGTACTTCTTTCATCTTTTCATGTTTTATTAATTATTTGGTAAGCCTCAAGGGAAAAACTATACATTGGCTTTTTGCACAATTCACAGGAGGTGTTGGGACATAGGTTTTGGGATCCCACATTAAACATCTTGGCATCTTAGTATTTTAGTAATAATATCCATTATTATATTCAGACATATAAATTCAATACTTTAGAACCAGCAAAGTCAATTACGGGTAAACATTTGCAAACAAATAGTATTTCACATAGAAACATTTTATTTCATCAGCAGACATAAAAGAAGACAAGTTTGACATGTCTTGATGACATTCAGTATAGTTGAGACAGATCTCTTCCATTTAAGTCCTGCTGCTATTTACTGGAGTGTTACCATTAATCACAAGGTTTTATTAATCACAAGACTTTTTAATAGTAGCACTAAAAACATTCATTTTAGCCAGCTTGTCCATAGATATCCCCTTTCACACAGTTGGCCCTTTAATAAAATGCAAACTTGATAGTTGATTATAAAAACACATGTGCACTCAGAAATATATAGGAATTAATTCTTCCATCAGTGGAGACATCATTGGCAAGGGATAAATAAATAAAAAATAGTATAAGAGAAACAAATCCTGGAAGAATTGGCCGTACCATAATAGTAAAGCTGCTTAAATATTTTCCAGTTTTGCAACTAGCAATTTTCATAATATTAAAAATTTTCCTGAAAAGTGCTTAGCCTGTGTATTTAGTCAATTTTTGTCCAAAAATATTCAGCAATCTTCCACTGCTTCTTTTTCTGGTAGCTGCTACTTTGGTACTCTTTTTCCTACAAAGTTTGCAGTTACTTCTTTCTACTGCGATTGGTCACAGAGGTGATACCAATTTCAAAGTGATTGGGATGCCACCTTCTACTAGTAGATAGGTAGGTAATAGAGTAGATAAGAAAATCTGATTAAGAACAAAAGTGTTCTTGAGTAATTGAAAATCAGAGCATGTGAATGCAGAAAATTACCCCAAAAGAGAAATCAGTATTAGGAGCTCCACTGTGTTGGAATTGCATGGTAAAAAAAGTAGTTACCGATTGACTGCCAGTGAAAGTGCGAGATAAATTAATTATACTTAGTTGCCAAAATTGAAATAGTAGATTACAGGCATGGAAGGAAACCAGTTAATTCAACAAAGAAATAGCTTAACCAGGCTGAGAAGAGTTCAGGCTGGGGAAAGGCGTGTCTGTTAAGTGTAATTAGAAAGCAATTAAAATGGACAACTTTTGTATCTATTGAGGTGAAACAGTAGGTACAATATATTGGAGGATGATAGCTTTTTGTCAAAGAAGTTATAGCACTAAGTGACTTTAAAAAGTAAAACTTGAAATAGCAGGACATTTGAAAAGGGGACTAAAGATATTTCAGGACAGAAAAAGAAAAAAAAGCTGGAGTATGAGTTATTCTTATGATCATCAAAGGAAGGAAGGAAAGGAAGGAAGGGAAGGAAGGAAAGGAAAGGAGGGATGAAAGTTGGGGGGAGGGAGGGAGAAATATGGATAATTTTTTGTTTTGTTAAATAAAAAAAATTAAGTTTGGAATAAGCAATAAGCTAAATTGATTATATATTCAAGCAGCAAGTAACCAAGAAATATATCAGGTATGCAACTTATTATTTAACTTTTTTGTATATCCATTCTTCACCCTTAAGCTGTTCCTGTCCCATGCTGGTGCAGGCTGACATTAAGCTGATTTAAAAAAAAACTTTCCTCCAGATTGGAATGTCTTGACAGTGACTTGCCAGGCTCAGTCTGGATGGCCAAACTCCCCACTCACTTGGATAATCCTTCTGCTGCTTTGTGCTCTGAACTTTCTGTGTCAGGAAATCCATTGCTAATCCCTTTCCTTTTGCTGAGTGAGTCTAATTGGACATATATACTTGCTTAAGTTTGTGTACATCAAGAAACTTAAATGCATTCATGTATATATGGGGAAGCACAACTGCCAGTTATAAAATAAAAATATCTGCTTTGACTAGAGCTGTGACGTGAAAAGAAATGAAACCATACCTAGCTTTTAAAGAAAAGTCCCACTGTATGTCACAAAATGACAAGATTTGACATATCCGATCATGACAAAGCCAAAGCAACTGAAGATGGCCATTGCATGTAGTATGTATACAAGATTAGCAAGAATCCATGCTATTGGAAATGTGGACATGTGCCTTCATTTGTTCTCTGGGCCTCTGTTATATAATAACCTTCTGTGGTTTTACAACAGTAATAATTAAAGCCACAGTGTTGACTAAATGCCCAGGGACATAGTTTTCACTGGTATTTGCTACTGCTAAATTTCCATTATTATCCTTCCATTTAGACTACTATGCATTCTTCAGAATCTGAATTTGTCTGATCTATAGCTAATGCAACACTATTTATTTATTACTATTTATTTACTTATTTATCATATTTGCAATATTTTTATTTGTTTATCATATTTGCAGAGTCACTTGATAGAATTAATATCTTCACAGCCAGTTGGAAACCGATACAAAAAGATATAATCCAAAATTGCAGATCTGATGCTCACTGGAATTCTTTCACCAGAATTGTGATATGAAATCATAGTTAAATTAAAAGGTCACAATACTATTAATGTGAGCCAAGTCAAGATTAATGAAAGAACAAGGGTTCGAGAAAAAAATAAAAATAAAGGCATGTCATTTCCATAAGAGCACCAGGAAAACTTTCCAGAGTTGAGCAGAACTTCAGGACATCATTCTTCAACATGCCCAAATGTATTCCTTATCTTATATATGAACAGATATTTCATATATATTAATTGATAGTTTATACACTGCCAAATGTCACATACCTCATTTAATTATCTAAAATGAACACACCAATTATTGTTTTTTTCCTTAGTTCAGTTTTCCCATTAACAAATCTGGAAGGGAGCTTTGAAATACTGTCATAAACACTTTTGCGGGATAATTCATTTTATACTTTTATGTTTACAAATCAGATCATGGTTTTTACAAACTTTCGACCAAAAATAATTATTTCTTTTCCACTACATAAGAAGCAACCAGAAACAAGCATATGCAAGAATTTATCCAACACTTTCTGTTCTATGGTCCCATGTTTATTAGCATACATTTGTTTATACTGACTCTTACTTCTGTTGTGGAAACATGAGATTGTATCTATTTATTTATTTTAAAGGAAATAATGTTTCATTTTGTTTTCCCCCCAGTTGAATCCTACAGCTTGGATTTGTCAGAATTCATCCATAACATTGACTCAATCTTGTTTCCAAAGTCATATATAGATTTTGGAAGAATATAATATAAATTCAAGCAGTAAAATCTATAATCTGACCCTGAGAAACATTCTGTTCCCAGATATTTTCTTGTTGATTTCATTTTGTAAGAAACTTTTTAGATTATATCAGTCTTCCTCTCCTGCTGCCATAAGGAATTGTAAACACTGTAGTCTTATAGCAACTGGAAGGCAGCAGGTTGGAAATGGCTGGATTTCATCTGAGAACAGTTTTATTTTGGGAAATAATCTTTCAAAAGAAATGAAAATTACAGTTAGAATTACATCATATAATTACCATTCAAACTTAGCTATGGAATGTTCATTAAGAGTAAGACAATATGCACAAACGTTAGATTTGAGGGGATTTAGTTCAACAGCATTGAAGGCAGAGTTGAATAATGGAATTCATAAAAACTATAATAAATAATTAAGAAAGAAGAAATGATGTGGTTGAATTTCAGAATGAGTTAAAACCCAACTTAATTAGGAAACCAAAAAGAAAGATAGCCATGCACATATAAAGTATGCCTCAGATATGCAGATTCGTCTATGCTATGAAGTTCTGCATCTATGCAACACTTCTTGTAGGACCAGTCTCATAGTTTTTTTTTCATGTTTAATGCTATTATTACATATTAAACTGGTGTCTCTTTAATAGTAAATTGGTGAACAGGAGTAAAATTATTTTGCATCATTACCACATCATTCGCAAAAGAACTTATGTCATATTTATTTCCATATTAAGTGAATAATGTAGCTGTCACAAACTTCCAGTGTTTATGTTGTAATCTCTTCCTGAAAATTCTGTGGGTGAATTCATATAAGGACTATTTCTATGACTTATAAAGTGCAGTCAGCTAATTTTAAGATTCTTTATGTGCAGACTGATTCGCTTGTGATTTTCAGATTTATGAAGTCTCTATGTATTCAAAAAAACACAATAATGTCAGCCTCTTGTATGTGCTGATAATAAAACGCAATACCATACTGTGATCTGGCACTAGGTTTGAACCTAGCTATTATAGCTTAATATGTAACAGGTTGCAAAATTTAAGTGCAAAGTTCCAGGTGACCAGTAGATGGTAGCAAAGTACATGCCTCTGCTGCCCTCTAGCTGTCTCCTGGATTCTTATAGCTCAGATATGGCAACCTTGTCCTGTTTGATAGTTTTTAAACTATGCCTACATTTTTTAGGAACCTAAGCACAATCTTACTCTTAGTAACACAGCACAAAATGAATATTATGGAAAAGCAGATGTAATTTATCTTATATTTTTCAGTCACCATTATATTTTTATTTGCAGGACTAGAAGAAACTGTTGAAAAATTTTCTGTCTAAGATGCCGAAATAAGCTATCTGGCTATGAACTTTATGCACCATAAATTGGGCAAATGGGAGGAAACACAATTTACTGTTCTATTGCAGGTAAAAAGGCTTACATTGACCCTGTGTGGCTTCTGCAAAACTAATATAAATACTCCTATTGTGCAATAAATTTTGTGAGCTGGAGTTTGCTTAATGGAATACATACCCATACTAAAATAGCATCCGTATAAAGAAATAGGCCTATCATACCTCCATGCAGGGCAGGAAGACTTACTCTATGTATTTCAGTGAATAATACATACAACAACAAAAATAAATCATTGGACTGCCAAAAGTTGAAAATACAAGTGTTAAAGATAAAAAAAATCTTCCTTCCAGACCAATAATATGAAATCAAATGCAGACATCCCAAATTGAATAGTGCTACTGTTTGTTCCATATCCCAAACATGACATATCCTATTATATGTCAGGGTTTTGATGCCTTTCTAATTAAATCATGAGCCTCAAGCCAAGCTTCAAAAGAAATCCAGTTATTTATTAGGAGCAACCTGTTGGCACATACCCAAGTGAAACCAGATCTGCCCCTATAAAAAGCCCAATTATGACCAATTATCCACCCTCCTCCCAGGGTGTGTCATAAATCACATTCTCCAATGAAGCACTTTCGTGGGCTAAAGAGATTACTCCCCTCTGGCTGTTGGAGGTAACCTGGGATGTAGCCTTGAGAAAGATATGCGTGCAATGTGCTTCTGCTTGTGGTTGCTATGCTGCTTCATCAGTATTTCCCCCCTCCTGCCTATTGCAATTCGAGAGTGGGCCAGGGTTGCTTTGCGAGTTGACATTCGGCTCCCCTCATTTCCTGAAGGCAACCTGTGCAAAGAAAAAATAATTTGAGTACAGGTTTAGGGCTGTGACACCACCACCACCCAGGCTTGTTTGGGTTTGCTATAAGGTGCTCAGCCTCGATGTTCCTACTCTTTACCCAAGATGCCTTTGGGTAAAGGGGTAGCCCTTCCACTTAATTAAGTATTGGAGTTGTTTCCTGTGCCACCTTTGAGTGGGCAACATCTTTGAATAGCAATTTATTTTGTGCTAGAAGTTACAGTTTGGGGGTTAAAAAAAGAACGAGGGAGGAGAGACTTCCAGAGGTTAGGAATTAGGAGGGCTAACAGTAAGAATGGTGTTTAAAAAGTTTGTACTTTTTTTTACACAGTTCTGACTGCCATAAAAAGTTTGCTAGCTTGTTTGAATCATATTGATTCCAGACCTCACCTTAAAACACATCTTTAACAAACCATGGAACATTTATGTTAGTCTTCACCATGACCCGTCAAAAGCGCGGACGGCAAAAGCGCGATCGACAAAATCGCGCCTTTGACGTCATCACAGCGCGACGAAAAAGATCGAAAAATTCAAATAAAAATTAATAAAAATTAAATTAAAGCAAGCCGATTCACATAAAGGTAAGGGTTAGGTTTAGGGTTAGGGTTAGGGTTAGGTTAAGGGTTAGGGTTAGCTTTAGAGCGTTAGCATTAGCGTTAGGGTTAGGTTAAGGGTTAGCGTTAGGTTTTTCGTTACTTTAACGGTTAGGTTTAGGGTTAGGTTTAGGGTTAGGTTAAGACTTAGGTTTAGGGTTAGGTTTAGGGTTAGGTTTGGGGGGCTTAGGGTAAGGTTTTCGCTTTATTTTTACATTTTTCGAACTTTTTCGTCGCGCTGTGATGACGTCACAGCGCGCTTTTGTCGAGCGCGATTTTGTCCTACGCGCTTTTGTGGTGGAACCAGTCTTCACAGAAGAGCATCTGTGAATCACAAATTTGTTTAACTGAGGTTATCTAAATTTAGGCTTATTTGTCCCTTCATTTTAACAGCATTAACAGATGATGGACTGAAATGCTCTGATTAGAAAAATATATACTTTTGCAATTGCAAGGATTGCCTTAAGATTGACATTTTGTAGTCTATCTCACCAATTGTTATTTTTATATTAATTCAAAGCAGGACATTTTGTCTAAAATATGTACACTGCAAATATCACCTTGAGAAATAAAAGAGAAAATGTGTGCCATGTTGGATTGTAAACTCTTCAACAGAAACCAGTCAGCAGTGATTGGCTACAATAGCCCAGTCATGAAATATTCAGGAAGCATGCACAAAGCAATTGCTTTGTAGTGTCAGAAATCAGGAACAGGATCTCCACAGCATGGTTCTAACGTAGAAGATACAACTTTTAAAACAGTCTCTCAGTTAATTAATTTGTAGTAAGTTAATCATCTAACAGATCCCTCATCTCTGACTACCGAAGATAGCCCTGGTGTCAGTCTTCAGGACAGACATTGCTACAACTCTCTACTCTCCCTGATATTCAGTGATGAATACAGGAACCAGATAATAATTCCCCAGCTTCAAGAACTTGCTGCTAGTTAGTTCTTTAATACAGAAAATTTGCAAATTGCGGAATGTCTTATATACACATAAACACACATATCCACATTCAATCATTTATTTTTTTTATTTTTTTATTTAGTTTGTCAAACATGTACAGGATAGCAGGATATAAGTATAAACATGGACATGAACAAAGGAAATGAATACAAATAAATGGCAACAGTAGGACAGGAACGATAGGCACGCTGGTGCGCTTATGCATGCTCCCTTTACAGACCTCTTAGGAATGGGGTGAGGTCCACAGTAGACAGTTTAAGGTTGAAGCTATGGAGGTTTGAGGATGTAACAATGGAGCCGGGTAGAGCATTCCAGGCATTGACAGCTCTGTTGCTGAAGTCGCATTTTCTGCAATTGAGTCTGGAGAGTTTACCTTGAATTTGTATCTATTGTTTGCCCGTGTATTATTGCTGTTGAAGCTGAAGTAGTCGTTGACAGGTAGAACGTTGTAGCAGACAATTTTATGTACTCTCTTAGATTGGACTACAGGCGGAGTAGTTCCAGGTTTTCCAAAACCAACATTTTCAGCATGATGGCATAAGGGATTCTATTGTGAGCAGAGGAGTGTACAGTACATCATACAGGCATACAGGGCATGTATGAAAGAAGGAAACCCAGAATTTAAAAGGGAAACCTCTTTTTCTCATCCTTTTGAGTCAACAAACTATATATTTATTTAAAAGATTCATACAGTTGTTTATCTTGTGGCACTTAACTCTATGCATATGACAATAAGAATAAAAGCATAAGAAGTAAAAACAATACAAAAAAGAAAAAGAAAAGAAAAAGATCAAGAAAAAACCCCCAGGGAAATATACCCTATAAGCCCTCAATTTACAATCATTCATTTACTGATTTACTGGAAAAAAGTGAGTTATGACAGTTTTTCACATTTATGACCATTTGCAGCATCCCCATGATCTTATGATCAAAATCCGGGTGCTTGGCAACTGGCATGTTATGACAGTTGCACTATCCCAGGTTCATTTGATCACAATTTTTAACCTTCCTAGCCAGCTTCTGACAAGCAAAGTTAATGGGGAAAGCCAGATTTGCTTAATGACAACGTGACTCACTTAACACCTGCAGTGATTCACTTAAAAACTGTGGCGGAAAGGTTGTAAAATGGAACAAAACTCACTTAACAATACCCTTGCTTGGCAACAAAAATTTGGGATTCTGTTGTGGTCATAAGACCTAGATCCATTGCTTTCCAAGCTTCACTGTTCTTACCTTCTGTCCCTTCAACCTTATTGTCCCTTCCAGTGGTGGGTTCTGGATCCCATTCCAATTAGTATGGTTGGAACAGGCCTGGTGTCGCCCATGTGGCGTGTGGCATGTGCATGCATTGAACCTACCTGTGATGCCTCCGCAAGCCCCCGCAATGCCTCTGCAAGCCTACGTGATGCTCTGGCTGCTTGATGGAGTGTCGCGCATGCGCTGTATATGCCGTGCACGTGCGCGGAAGCACAAAAGGCTTAAAAGACAGGTAAGGAGCTCAGGCGGGCAGGTGGGCCCTCCGGAGCACTGTACTGGAACGGTATCTCATGCTCCGGGCAGGTTCCGGTACACTCGTACCAGGGCGTACAGCCTGCAACCCACCACTGGTCCTTTCCCTCCTAGAAGGTTAAGTCTGTTTTTGGCAATTCTTTCCCAGCCTTGAGACTGGAATACCCCTATTTTATATTTATGTAATGTTCCACAATTGTTTCTGTCTGGATTGATAGAAGAGCAGTGTTGTTCTCTGATTTGCCAGCTTGAGCAATTTCTGTACATTTAAAAACAAGTGAGCTTTAAATCTCAGAAGAGAAAAGTGATTTTAAATTTTCCATGTTTACTGCCCATTACACTCACGGAGTAAAATGTTGAGCAAAATTAGCCAAGATTTCCAAATTTTACATTGTATCATAAAAACAGGGTCAGAGGTAGTATATACCATAAATTTGATTCTGAAATTGAATCAATTGAATCATATAATAATTGCTTAATTTTTTAATAACTGTAAGTTATATATTGATTGTTGTAAACTGTCCAGACTCACTTGTTCTGCGAGATGGGTGGCTATATAAATTAGGCAAATAATATAAGATCTAAGGGAAAGTTAGAAAGAGAGAAGAAGAGGGAATCCAAAAGCATATCTTAAGCCACACCACTAAGAGAAAAGAAAGGGAAGAAAGATACAGTATAAATCTTCTCTTTTCATGACACCAAGGAAACTAAAGCAGGGCAACAAAAGATGACAAAGGCAGACAATAAAATCTCAAAGAATGATCACGGAGAGACTGATCCTAATTTACCAAAATACCACTTTTTAAAAATATCATCTGTCCAAGAACTGCAAATATTTTCCTTCCTTCCTTCCTTCCTTCCTTCCTTCCTTCCTTCCTTCCTTCCTTCCTTCCTTCCTTCCTTCCTTCCTTCCCTCCTTCCCTCCCTCCCTCCCTCCTTCCCTCCCTCCCTCCCTCCCTCCCTCCCTCCCTCCTCTGGAATGAACAGGGTGAACAGGGACATCGTGATATTACTGGAGATTATTTGGAGAGGCTGAAGGGGAATTAAAATGGAGAATAAGGGAATTAAGCTTTGTGGGAAGTTAACACAACTATTTCGCCCTTACCTTTTGCCAAAACAAAAAACAAACAAAAAGCTTTCCTTTTTTGCAACTGAGTTTTGACTATGCAATATGGGAATGCTCCAAGATGTGCAAAATGGGGCTGTATTACTTGTTCTCTTTGAGATTCAATCCAGTCCAAACCAGTTAAGATGAAGAGAGTTTTCTGCAGTTGTTGTTATCAATGGTGCAAAAAAAGAAAAAAAAGGAATTTATTAGAAAAGCTCACTTCTTTCAAGTTAGTGGTAACAAAACAATTCCTTATTTTCCATGATATAATGCAGTGTCTGTTTTAGACATTTTGGAATGTGAGAGAAACATTCAGGAAAAGGAAATTGGTTCCCACTTCTCTGATGTCTTTTGCTTCTTCCTTATAAATACGTGGATAGCATTCATGTCTATGAATGAACTAAAACTCTTCTGTGGATAAAATTGTCACAATCTCTGAACATCTCAGCTTTTATATAGACAGATATGTTGGGGAAGCCAACAGACAGGATGTTGCCAACAGCAGACTCTGCAGTTTGCAGATGTTTTTTCCATTCTGACTTTTGCCAGTTATGTGGGTAAGTATTCTACTAGATTATAATGATAATACTGTAATGTCAGCATATTGTTCTACCTTTCTAAAACTTTCCCCAAAGACTCTCTCCCTCCCTCCCTCCCCCCTCTCTCTGTCTCCCTCCCCCTCCCCTCTCTCCTTTCTCTTCTCTCTTCTATTGGCTGCCCATCTTACTACACAATAACTCTTGGCAGCTATTGTAATAAGTTCTAATAAGGATGACACTTAATTGTCTGCTTGGTTTAATAATTGATGAATGTTTTTCCCCCTAAGGGACATTATTAAAAATATTTACTAGGAGAATGTAGATCAAAATTTGTTACAGGTATTTGGTTTTTGCTTTGCCAAAAGCTGAAATGAAGTAAAGCTGTCAGTACTGCCAATGTTAGGAAAATGGGAAGTACAATATGTTTGAATCACTTGTCTTGGATTTCTCTTTTTTTCCTCCTTTCTCTATTAATTATGTAAAAGGTACAATATTATCTTGACCAATCTCTTGGTTTATTATATTTATTTTCAAGTCCTTATCCATCTCATTCCCTTAGCTAGACATTTGTGTTTCAACTTTATTTTATAATCTCTATGGGATTATTATGATTATTATTCAGTATTTCTGGTTCTAGTATTTCTGCATCAGGTAAAATTTGTATCATATCTGTCACTTTTCATTAATTCATTTTGAACATGGGATATTCATAGAAGTGGACATAATTTCCAATATATCTGACATTGTGGCTACTAATTTCTGGCCCATTCTTCAAAAATATCCTGGAGTATTTCAAATGTTATAACATCTTGTGCTATTTTGTAAATTCACATAGCAATGAATGTATCTGTTTGTATCTTTAGCCTATAAAATGGAACAAATAATCTGTCTATGATAATAACAAGGCTACTTTATTCTTTCTAGTATGCAATTATTTTAATTTGTACTTTGGTTCAAACAAATTGTTTCATGCATCCTATATAATATTGTTTAATATTATATATCAAGACTAAAACATATAAAAAACAGTTGCTGGGTATGTCTAGCCTAATGAAAAGGACTAGTGGAGGCATGATAGCAATGTTCCAATATCTCAGGGGTTGCCACAAAGAAGAGGGAGTCAAACTATTCTCCAAGGCACCTGAGGTACTACAAAAAGCAATAGATGGAAACTAATCAAGGAGAGAAGCAACCTAAAACTAAATGTCCATGGAGTTGCTCAGTCATCCAGGTCATGGTTGTCCCAAAGGTGCTTTTTTTCAAGAGACAACTGGACTTTCTGATAAAAGTCCAGTTGCCTCTTGAAGAAGCACCTTGGGACAATAGCAATAGCACTTAGATTACATACTGCTTCATAGTGCTTTATAGCCAGTGATGGGTTCCAGCAGAGACCACTGCTTTTTCACTCAGGGGTACACCGTGTGTGTGTGCTTGTTGCACGCAGCATGCACATGCACAATACAACTAAAATTGCTCTCTGCATGTGCAGAAGCAAAAAACAAGATGTAAGAGAACTGATTCGGGGGTGTGGGAGGCCAGTTCCAGCGACCCAGGCCGCGAAGCTACAACTGGTTCAGCCGAACCGGTCCGAACCTGTAGGAACCCCCACTGTTCACAGCCCTCTTTAAGCAGTTTACAGAGTCAGCCTATTGCCCCCAACAATCTGGGTCCTCATTTTACCCACCTCGGAAGGATGGAAGGCTGAGCCAACCTTGAGCCTGGTGATCGGCCAAACTGACAACCTAGAACTAAGGAGAAATTTCCTGACAGCTAGAACAATTCAATGGAACAACTTGCCTCCAGAAGTTGTGGCTGCTCCAACACTGGAAGTTATTAAGAAGAGATTGGACAACCATTTGTCTGAAATAGTAAAGGGTTTCCTGCCTGAGCGGAGCGGGGGGACGACTAGAAGACCTCCAAGGTCCCTTCCAACTCTGTTATTCTGTTATTGTAATAATGTATTACAATGTAAGACTACATTTGAAGCTGGATCACATACCTTTTTTTCCAAGAAAGGAGAATATTTTTCTTATGATATAGCAAGATATTTGAGATAACCTAAGAGGTTTCTTAATGAAACACATTTGGGGATGACAGTCAAGGGTCAGCCAGAACTTTTCTAACTTACAGTCTCTAGCAAAGTCCAGCTTTTGCTATGGCAATAGGAAAAGCTGCCAGTACAATGTTGATTGCGCTGCTCTTTCTTAATGGTTGTTGTTCTGTAGTACAAAAAAGGAGTCACAAAAGGGTACATAAATCAAGCCTGAAGATGAGGCAGGGCCAGTTTCCAGGGGAGAGGAAGTGAAAATTTAAGTTTCCAGGCCGTTCCCACGACCCCATCAATAATGAATCTAGGAAGGCTACTATTGTTCAGACATGGATCTTCCAGAAAGAATGTTCTAACAAGCAGGGTAGCTTGTCAAATCCTTCCAAAGAAATGATTGTATTTCTCTGTCTCACTTCTTATCTGTTCCTGAGCTGCTTAAATGATCAAATTAAATCAAATTAATTCTGATCATTCAGAATGATGTAGTCAACATGGACAATTTAGGTATGGGAGAAAGATATGAGATATTGTGAGAAAAGTGAGAGGAAGATATCGGTGGTGAGCAAATATATACATATGCCCCACATTCAATGTCACATATAGTCATACTCGGGTGGGCTGCTGTTCAAAGAACCCACACATGTGATTCTCACAATGGATGCCTGTCTGACTGGCTGGGGAGCACATCATCAGTCCCTGATGGTACAGGGCCAGTAGTCCCCAGCCGAGTCCATCCATAAACTGGTTAGAGTTATGAGCAGTCCATGTCGCTCTGGGGGGTTGGCAGGGGTTTGAGAGAAACTCTAGCTAAGATTGTGTGCAATTCAGACAACCCCCAAATCCCACTCCTGGAGGCCCTGCCCACCCTTTCCCATCCCTCTCAGGAGTCCCCACACGACCCATTTTGGATGCAGGTAAGTGTAGGGCACATGTGGAGGCTCAGGGAGGGTGGAAAACGGGTCTTCTGAAAGTTCGGGAAGACCGGAAACTCCAGAGGGGCTCCGGAGCCTGGGGTGGCTGTTTTCCCCCTCCTAGAGGCTCAAAGAAAGCCTCCAGAGCCTGGGGAGGGCAACCCCTCCTGCACTGTCTTGCAGGAGGTTGACTAGGCCATGCCCACCATGGCCATACCCACCCAGCAACTGGGCAGAGAACCCCTTACTAAAATTTTTGAAGCCCACCCCTGGTCATGCTGAAGGATAAGCCCTTAAATGCAGTGATTGAGAAGAAGAATTAATTGCAGGAATATAAAATGCACCTGCCTATTGTACTTCTTCAGATGATGATTTTATGCAACAAAGCTAGGAAATGCCCAGGAAAGGCTGCAATATCCCTAACTATCCTATATGCTTGAGTTAGAGGAAAGACACCAGATAACTATCACCATCCCTTCCAGGGCAGATAGGTAGTGACAACACTACCTACCATCTAACTGCACTATGCCATGGAAATGGTGTCAAAGTGGGAACAGTTCCAGAAAACGTCTGAGATAGGAAATGCGATTTCCATTGCTTTATCATACGAGGGGAAGCTTGTGTTCTGCTACAGTTTTATTGTAGCAGTGTGGTTCACATGTGTTCAAAGTTCCATAGAACCTAAGAATCAGATGTGCATATAGCTTGGCAAAAGGAAAAGAAGTCATCCAAGTTTTTGGAAACAAATGAAAAGTTTCTGTCCTGCATAACCAATCCATTCAATAATTCTATAGTAAATCTGATGTATTTCTTTTTTCAATGAATGACATAATTCCAATCTTTTGTGTTAATGAACTATGGAGATCTGGAAAAACTCAGTCTGCATTTTTGTGCCAAGATAAATAGCAGAAAATTGCTCAGCCCATAATGGCCCAGGCATTACTTACATTTGTTGGAATTACATACAAATAGTGTTCTTGTGGTGGGGATGTATCTGTCTGGAAAAATTGAGATATTATTGTAAAGAATAGCAGAACACTTTAGGTGCTTTAATGATGGACAAACTGAATCCAAGAAATTAAAAGCAATAGTTTCCAGCTTTCCAGGAAAAATGGCTTGATAGTCTCCTTTAAAAAGAATAATATACAATGTTTTTGATAAACATATAGAATACTGCAAGTACTTCATAAACATGAAATATTTAACTTTAAACCCAAGAATACACTAAGGCAGAAGCTTGTCCACCCCAAGGATAAAACACCCAGACACAAACAGAACTATGTCCTATATGCAGCACAATGCAGTGAGACTTATGCAAATCTATATATTGGGGAAACAAAACAACCACTTCATAAATGTATGGCACAACATAGGAGAACAAACCCATCAAGACAAGTTTCAGTATCCATCTACATTTAAAAGACAAAGGCAACTCTTTTGAAGACAACAAAGTTCACATTTTGAACAAAGAAGACATCTGGTTTGAAAGATCTATGTCAAAATTGAACAACCTTCTCTCGACAGACAGGCAGGATATAATATCGTCTATCTCCAGTCTACAACACAGTCATTTTAGCAGTTCCAAAAAGGCTCCATACCCATTTGCACTATTCAGGTGACTCTGAGGACACAGATAAACTTCTAGGTGGCCTTAACAACTTGCTAAAAGAATGCAAATGACCAGCAAGGAATTTAAATCCTTTCATTGCCCACCATCCAGTCAGAGCTGAAGAAGCTTCTTAGTTGAGAAGCAAAACATCTTCAAATAATAACAAGACCATCTCTTGAAAAAGCACCTTTGGGACTTATTGTAAATGTAGTTTAACCAAGAAGTTGGGGCAGAACCAGAATGTGACTTTTGCATTCTGTGAGGCTATGAATATGTTCTGAGGTCAGGAAGGGAACCAAGGTTAAAATAGGTATATATCAATAACCAAAGAGATTCAGGCTTCAAGGTTCACCAACATGACTTGACTTGGCTGCAATACAAAGAAGAAGGGCAGCCATTATCCTGCCTCTTTGCCATGCAAAGATAAGGTTCCATGGGCAAAACTGGGAAATTGGTCAAAGTTATCAAAGGTCTGTTGAATCAGATCATATATGTTTCTTTACAGGTTTTCTGTTGTATCACCCTAAAGCATTTCCTACAGAATCATAATCTAGATCAATGGTTCCCACACCCCACAGGGGGGCAATTTGATTTTTAATGGGGGAAATTTGAACCTTGTTTAAACCAAGTTAATGGCCTTTTAAGCTTCCTCTGCATGAGTAGAGTTCACTTTTTGAGTAAAATAAGAATTATACGTCACAGGGGGGTGGGGATCAGGATTTTAGAAATTCTTAGATGGCACATGGCCAAAAAAAGGTTGGGAACCACTGATCTAGATCCTAAGACACTGATAAATTTTCACTGTTGATTGATGACAAACCACATTCTAGTCTGCCATTGTACTAAAGCACTGTTTCTTATTTGGCATTTACATCTATATTCTTAATTTATTATTATTATTATTATAATAAATTACTTTGTACTATAAAAACAATGGTTAATTAATGATTTTGTCAGAGACAACTAGAGAGAGTCAAATGTAATAAAACTTACCGTAACTGTTTCCAGTGAGATATGGATCACAATTTTAGTTCATTTTAGACTTGGCAGAAGCTAAGATATAAAACAGGAGCTGTTAAAGGAAAGTGGAATAAGAAAGAATGAAACAAGAAAACCATCCCCAACTTCCTATTTATTTTTCCCCTTATATTTTCATAAGCTTAGAGGATTGATTATAGCATTGAAGGCACAACACCAGACAGCGGATGGCTTTATTTATGGTCACATCAGCTTGACTACCAGCCTGAGATATCAAGAGAAAAAAGCTGATATCTTTATTTGCTCATAAGGTCAGAGAGGCCATAGCAGACAATGTGTCAATCATGAAGAATCAGGGCCACTTGTCAATGAACGGTCAGCACTTAATTGGTGCTAGAAAAGAGTGAATGGAATTCAAGGGGGCTGGACTTGGATCACTTGTGGCAACTTAAATATTCCAGACTGATTTCTCTCTTGATTCTGTCCCCAGGTTCTTCTAATTTTCCTTCAACTGGAGAGTAATCATGAAAATGGTACCTCCTAGAAAAATAGTGTAGAAAAAGGTGAGTAATGGGCATTTTCCAATTAATAAAAAGGTAATTGATATATAGCATTTTCCAGTGGGAGCCTAAGATAAAATTTCTTTTTCAGTTTGAACAACTTGGTCTGTGGCTGTTTTTGTTTCCAATTTTCAATCCAATTAGGCAGTTTTTCTTCTTTCTTTTTCCAAGAAAGGTAATCCAATCCCTAGTTTCCAAATGTATTCATTACAAGCATATAACAGCGCTTTAATTCTTTTGATTTAGGGCCATTGTTCTCCAGCAGTTCAAACACATTTTACAGAGACTAAAGGATGAAAGGAAACAACAATGCTTTACTCTTAACATTTTGCTGGACAAAATTGTGGGTAGTTCGGATTTCATGTATATATATAAATTCAGAAGAGGCAGTAATTTAATTGGGAAAGAAGAGAGATTTAAAGGTTTAGTATAGAAGAGAAGGCTGTCAGAAAGTTTCAAAAATCCATTCTTATAGGTAATAATAAGATAAAAATTAAAAACACAGTGGATTATGACATTGTCTAATAATTTACTCTATAAAATCCCACAATTAGAGTAGTTTTGTTATCAGTTCAGATTATGTGGCCTATCCTTCTTTAAGAATAGAATAGTTGCCTCTAGCATGCAAGTTTAATGGATTAAAGTACACACCTGGGTATAGATTACTGAAGATCTGTTGTAGATCGTTTCCTTGCTTCATTTCAGTTTTATGCTTTCCTATGATGATTTCAACAAAATTATATAGACCACAGTTCTTCACAAAATACTATTTTAAATGTAAAGCTAGGACCGTGGGCATATTCTTTTACTTGCTCTGACATGACATTTCCATGGTTTTTATATAAGCTACAGATGTTAAAATTAATAGCTGGTAGCTTTCTAACCAGACCAGTTTACCTCTTTATTGGAACCACATTGAGATGCTTCTAAGTCTCATAAAACCTTACATGAACTTGGAATATCCAGCAGTTTTTATGGTGCATTCTAGCCCTATCTTTTGCAAAGGAAAAAGATAATGGTTGTCAGTATGACTTCTGATTCTACACAGGCATCAGCTTTCACAACTCGGTGCCTCATTTGCAGTGATGTTATCCCCACTTTATCCATTAGAGGTGGTAGCTGCTGTTAGAAAGCAAGTGTCTTCTCAGAGAGGAAAAACACATTGGCAGCCACTGCAAAGAGTCAGCCTCCTTCACCGTGGTTTCACAGCCTTGTTTTATTTTTGCCGCATTCAAGCATTTAGAACAGCATGTACTCCAGGAACTGTATGGAAAGGCTCCTTAAGTGAATACAGAAAAGAACAAAGAGAGTTAAAGCTATGAGCCAGAAGGCTGGGCAAAGTATCCATGCTGTGTCTCCACAGTCAGAGGGACAACTCCCTCTGACTGGATTAATTATTTAAATTTAGATTTATGCAAGCCGGGTAATAATTGTAAAAGCACTAATGCACTCTTTGCTAGGATTGTGTGAGTTCTAAATGGGTGACTTGAATCACCGGCACATTCACAAATTCTTCTACTTAACTTTGCTTGTTGAAAGCCGGCTGGGAAGGTCACTAATGTTGATTACTAGACCTGGGGATGCTGCAACCATTATAAATAAATGCTGGCTACCAAGCCCCACATTTTGATGATGGGGCCATGAGAATTGTCAGGCCTGCTGTCATATTCCTTTTAGGATCTTTGGCCTGCCACACTTTCTCTATTATTTTACTATGATGTTTCATTAATGGGGTAATTGGGAGGGGGAATAGTAAGGAGTAGAATTGTAGAATGTGTTGTTGTCAAAATAGAACATTCCTTTCTAGAAGCCCAAGGTCATCCTTTGTCTCTGCACCTCTGCACCTGACCGGAACTAGATGGGTGGAAATGCCAGCACGGCAGAGGAAGATTGGACCATGTGATGAACTTGTGGGTGTGGGAGCAAGGTTTTGAATTTTTCAACTGGGTGGAAATCCAGGAAACTTTCAGATTTGGGTTTCCATGGATTGTACCAACATGTCTCTCTTATTAAATTGGAACTTTGAGGAAAGCTATGCCTTGGAGTCTGATTTGATTCTGGATGATATTTGGAACATGGTTGTAAGTCACTTTTTTCAATCCTATTGTAACTTCAAATGATCACTAAATAAATGATTGTAATGAGGCTCCCTGAGCTTGTTTTCTTGCAGATGTTTCATTACCCTAAATAGGTAAGGTGACCAGATTTTCAGATTGGTAAAGAGGGACACCATTGACCGGGGGGGGGGGGGGCTTGATTAAAAAAATTTTTTTTTGTCAAAAGGTCGCCCCAGGACACTGAAACCAGCATAAATACGAATCTGTTGCCAAACAAATTTTTTATCACGTGACCATGAGGATGCTGCAACGGTCGCTAAGTGTGAAAAATGGTCATCAGTCACTTTTTTCAATGCCATTGTAACTTTGGTCACTAAATGTTTTCCCCCTCCTCGAGACTCCTCACTTCTTCCTTCATTCCTCTTGCTTATCTACCTTCACCTTATCCGTCTTCTGCTTTTTCCCTCCCGTCCTTCCTTTCTCCTTCCATCATCTCTTCTTTCCTCACTCACTCCCTTCCTCCTTTTTTCCCTTCCTTCCTCCTTCCATTCTTTCAGCTTCATTTCTTTTGCCTATCTACCTTCTCTGTCTTTCTGCTCTTTCCATTTCTCTCTTCCTCTTCGCTTCTGTTCCTTCCTCCTTCCCTCCTTTCCTATTTCTTCCTTCTTCCTTCCTTCTGCCTATCTACCTTCACCTTCTCTGTCTTTCTGCTCTTTCCCTGTCTTCCCCTTTCCTCCCTCCCTCCCTTCTTTCCTTTCTAGTTCCATCTTTTCTTCTTTCCTATCTCCCTCTTTTTCTTTTTTCCTTCCTTCCCCATTCCTCTTGCCTATCAACTTCAACCTCTTTGTCTTTCTGCTCTTTCCCTCTCTTCCCCTTTTCTTCCTACCTCCTTCCCTCTTTTCTCCCTCCCTTCTTCTTTTTCTTCCTTTCTTCTTTCATCTTCCTCCTTCTCCTTCCATTCTTTCTCCTTCCATCCATCTTTTCTCCTTTCATCTTCTCCCCCCTCCCTTCTTCTTTTCCTCCCCCTCCCTCCTTCCTTCATCTCCTTCCCTTTCTCGCACACAGGAAGAGGGGGGGGGCTTTCTAGTCGCTTTCACAGCATAATTTCTTTATCTAACTTTTAAAAAACAGTGTGCAAATCAAACGAGATTTTCGTAACCTGCGAAGCAGAGTGGAAGTTCTCTGCGCAACTGAAATGGACGCCCCTGCAGGAGAGCGGGGCGGCGGCGTGCCGTTTCACCTCGCACAGAGAACTTCCACTCGGTCCCAGGGCTTCTGCCGGGTGGCAGCAGCCCCAGAAGCAAGTGGAAGTTCTCTGCGCGACTGAAACGGACGCTGTGGCAGGAGAGCGAGGTGGCGGCGTGTCGTTTCACCTCGCGCAGAGAACTTCTACTCGGTCCCGGGGCTTCTGCCTGGCGGCACAAGCCCCAGAAGCAAGTGGAAGTTCTCTGCGCGACTGAAACGGACGCCGCGGCAGGAGAGCCGCAGGGGAGGTTGGCGGGACGCGACCACGCCTCGCGGACTCGCAGTGTGGTCGCTGGGAACCGCGCAGCACAGGCGCCGCCACGCCAGCAGAAGCTCCGTGAGTCCATGACCGAGTGGAAGTTCTCTGTGCGAGCGGCGGCAGCTGTTTCACTCGTGCAGAGAACTTCCACTCGGTTCCAGAGCTTCTGCCGCCCGTGGCGGCGCAGCACAGGGGCTGGCTGTGACGAGAGGAGGTGAAATGAACTCCGCAAAGGAGAGGAGGGCTGTCTCCTCCCCGCAGCGTCTCCCGATTCCCACCGGTACCAATCCATAACATGATTACTCACCAGTGAGTAAGCGCAGCTGCAACCCCAAAAGACGAAATGAAATGGAGACTCGCGCAGGCGTGCTCAGCTAAGCAGAGTCCAGCCAATCAGTGAGCTGGTTGGGATGGAAAATTTTCAGCACGTGGCGTGCTGAAAATTTCCCATCCCAGCCAGCTCACTGATTGGCTGGAGTCCAGGCCAATCCAATCAGCGAACGGCAGGCTGGGCTGGCTTAAATTTGTAGGATAGAACGGAATGATGAGCCAGCCCAGCGAGCTAGCAGCTGATGGGCGGGGAGCGAGGGAGCTGCAAGCACCAAAAAAAGTGTGTTTTTTAAAGAACCGTGCGGGATGCGGGAAAATTTATGAAAAGGCGTGGCTGTCCCGCCAAAAGCGGGACGTCTGGTCACCCTATAAATAGGTAACATTATCAGTGCTAGTAAGTTGGCTATCAGTTTATATTCTAATGATTGAAAGTCTGGGCCTACCTGCAATCAGAAAATCCAATTATACCTTAAAGAGCTACAAATCCTTTCCCAATTTTTTTGCCCTACAGATTTATAGGGAATAGAAGTCCTAGCACTGCTGGAAGTTGATGGCAGTTGAATTCAAAGAAATAAGGATGTTGTTATGATTAACTAGTTAGTCTTTCATTTGCCCAAAGCCTCGTTTTCAAGGTACATTCAATCATCTTCTTTGAATAAGATACAAATCACATTTGGTTTCCGTGGCTACTTTTTTCCTTCAGCTGATTGTAGCCTTCTGCTTGTGGCATTGGATTCATCCAGCATGAACAAACCCTGCCAGTTCTGCGTGCTAGAGCAAATTTTATCCAGATGTCCCACTTACTATGAATAGAGCTGCTGTAGGCATAACATAAAATAGTGACCACAAATCCAGTCATATTTGAATCTAATTCTTAACATGCATCTGCCGGTGGAAAGGAATATATAGTCACAGGAACTTCACAGTAACTGTCCATTTATGCCATGTGTTGCTTGCATACATTACTTGCCTCATTGTAATGAAGAACTTCCAACAGACAGTGTATTGTCAATGTCTACTTCACACAGACAGAGAAATTCTCATTGAATATAAGAATTCAGCCATATCCTGTCCTGCCATGTTTTAAAGAGGCAGTGCAATTTATTATCCCAGAAATTGTCAGTATTGTAAGATATATATAGTAGTGCCTGTGATTTACCTTGGGACAGATCTGGGACCAATGGAAGATTTTATGGTATGTGAAATTACAAAAGACTCATTCTTTGCTGTAGAATTAGGTATCTTTTATACTGTAGCAGAGCAAACTCAGTAAAAAAAAAATCGTCCAGTAATTTCCACAGATTAGTGGTAGATTTTAAGAAAAGCTTTATTTTACCAACCTAAGAAGCATTCAGATTTTGCATATAAAAATTCTTCCTATCACTGACCAGTCACCAAAAGGGCATGATTGAATCATAATGAAAGATGGGGTTTCAAATTTCCCTTCCTTCCAATTCCTTACTACGGTAATAATGCTGGATTGTTTCATTGCGATTGCTTAATTCTCTCAGCATGACTGACTATATCCTAATTACTCATGAAAATCTGATAGTTGCCTTTCTCAGTGATCCCCACTTTTCCAGCTTTGCAAACCAAGGAAATGGTTCTGGGTGAGCAGAGTGCAACTCCATTGGCTGAGCAGCAGGCACATGCATCTGCCACTTCTGCAAATGGAGCTGCATGCATATACTCACCCATTGCTCCCACAAGTGGAGCTGTGTGTGTACACCCACCCACCACTTCTGTGGCTCGGTTCCAAATGGGCCACAGCCAGTGGTGGGTTCCAGCAGCCGCTAATGCCGGTTCGCTCAGGGATGTGCTTCATACATGCTTGAAAACGCACTGCAGGTGCATGCACAGTACTATAAAAAGGCTTCTGCGCATGTGTAGAAGCCAAAAACAAGATGGCGGTGCCGTAGGCGAGAATCACTTCAGGGCGTGGCAGGCCTGGGTGGTTGTCAGTTCCAGCGATCCACTCTGCCAACCTACCTACCGATTTGGCCGAACCAGTTGGAACCCACCACTGGCCACAGCCCAGTAATGGGTGCAGCACAGCAGTTGGGAACCCCTGGTCTACCTGATTAAGAAGTTATTTTCTAGAACATAGGAAATAACATAGAATTTTCTCAGAAAATATTATCAAAAATTCAATATTTCTTCATTAATTGGCTTGGATCTTAGTACAAGTTGTGCACAGGCATGCCATTTTCCTTTAGAACAACTTTTTTAATGGTCATGATTTTCTTATTAATGTTATTAACTCATCCTAAAGCAGTGGAACGAGTATTGCATAATGTATTTGGTTTCATAACCACAGTGTAGTTCAGAATGAATTTTCCATATTAGAACAATAATGCTATGGTATAAAACTATTTCTTTGTCCTTCCTATTTTAGTTCCTTTCACAGTTAGATCAAAAGACATTGTAATGTTTTGGCTTATGGTTATTCCTGACAACTTAAACAAGCCTGCAATCTTGTATTATTACTTGATTGATTTGAATATACAGTATAGACATGCCTACATATGTTATAATTCTTATAAATCTATAAGAGCCGAGGTGGCGCAGTGGTTAGGGTGCAGTATTGCAGGCCACTTCAGCTGACTGTTATCTGCAGTTCAGCGGTTCTAATCTCACCGGCTAAAGGTTGACTCAGCCTTCCATCCTTCTGAGGTGGGTGAAATGAGGACCCAGACTGTGGGGGTGATATGCTGACTCTATACTGGACTTTCTTCTGTTTCTTTGAAGATGTTTCACTCCAAAAAGCTTCAACACCCTCTGACTGGATGGTGGGGAATAGAAGGATTTATATTCCTTGTAGACAGCTGGTCACAGAGTTGTTGAGGCCACGGGGAGGTTTATTTATGCCCTCAGAATCACCTGAGCAATGCAAATGGGTGTGGAGCCTTCTTGGAATTGTTGAAAGGATTGTGTTGAAGAGTGGAAATAGATGATGTCATATCCTTCCCCCTCTGTTGAAAGAGAGGTGTTCAATTTTGACATAGATGTCCTCTTTGACCCCTCTTTCAAACCAATGGGCCACTCTGTCCAAAATGTTTTTCAGGTGAAAAATCATAGAATATGTCTTACCCTGATGTGAGCTCTTGATATTTCCAGTTGAATGTTGAATGAATGAATGTTTATTTCATTTGTATGCCGCCCTTTTCCTCCGAAGGGGGACTCAGGGCGGCTCACAACTCAAACCAGGGAAGGGGGATACAGACAAATTTACAACAACACAAAACAATACATAATTTAAAAACACGCAACAATCATACCATTCGAGATAGGGGCAACGGTTCTTTAGCCCCAGGCCTGTCGGAACAGCCAGGTTTTAAGGGCTTTGCGGAAGGCCTGGAGGGTGGTGAGGGTGTGAATCTCCACGGGGAGTTTGTTCCAGAGGGTCGGAGCAGCCACAGAGAAGGCTCTCCTCCGGGTAGTCACCAGTCGACACTGGCCGGCGGATGGAATTCGGAGGAGGCCTAGTCTGTGGGATCTAATCGGTCTGGTGGAGGTAATTGGTTGAGGTAATTGGCAGTCAGGATAGACATTTACTGTATTTTTCATACTATAAGACGCACCAGAGTATAAGATGCCTCCCAAACCCTCTTCACGCCTTTTTTTTGTGAAAAATGGGACATGCAGAGAGTTTGAATGGCCTGCAAAGTGCTCCTGGGGGATGCGATGGGGGGCAAAATTGAACAAAAATGGCCCATTTTTCATGAAAATGGACCTGTTTTTTTTGTGTGCAAAAAACAGGGCATGCATAGGCTGTGGTAGGCTTGTAGAGTGCTCCTGGGGGATGGGGGTGGGACAAGAAAAAAATGGCCTGTTTTTCACTTGTTTTTGCTTTCCCCAGCACCCAGGAGCACTTTGCAGGCCTCCCAAACCCTCTGCACATCCATTTTTATGAAAGGGGGTGGGGTTTTGGGAGGCCAAAAAAGCTGTATTCAGTGTATAAGATGCACCCAGATTTTCACCCTCTTTTTTTGGTGAAAAGGGTGCATCTTATACTCTGAAAAATATGGTAATTGTTATTTTTATTAATTTGTTAAATTTATTTGCTGACTACCTCACTATGGCGCTACTCTAGGTGGTTTACAATAATAAGAACAGGAGAATGAAAAGAAGTGTAAACAAACAATAGTAAAGTAATGTAACAACAGAATAAACAATGAAAAAGAAAACAAAGAGAATACAGATATGAGAACAAATGGTGGGCGGGTGGGAAGCAGGCATTGAGGAGGGAGGTGTGGTTTGCTATCAACTAGTAGCCTCCTCCAGTGTAGTACTCCCCCATTGGATCCCCAATAACATTTCCTATTGTCATTTCTTAAATGGAAATAGCATGAAGGTAATTAAAGTTATAGAGCTAAAAAACCAGTTTCTTGAACTAGTCTTACTTTCTTAGGCATGTACCAGTCTGTGTACAATTTGGAACGTGGGAATGAAAATAGTTTTTGTTCCTATTTCTTCTATTGCAATTTCTTTGGAGGGAAGTAAAGCAAAGCAGGAATGATGATTTATGTAATCTCCAACTTCTAATTAATTTATATTATCCTTATTCCCGTGGTGACTAAAACAGTCATGCAGCCCAACGTTTTTTTCCAAATGGAAGATTGCAAAAGAGGGATAATTTGTCAAAGGATTTCTCATCTTTTGCCATGTTTTCAATCTGTCTTTGAAGTCCCAAGCATCATTCAAATCCACTTAGACAAATTACTTTATTCCATGGATCATAACCAACGTGAATCTAACCGTGATTTGTGAATAATAAGAACCAACCATCTTTTTATTTCAGTCGGATAAGCTCATCTGATACACTGAAGATTGAATGGTACATTGCATCAATCATTGTGTTGCTGCCAAATCCAGCAATCCTGTGCCACGTTCCTTCTCTGTAATCTGTAATAGAGATATGTATGGTGTGTTATCACCCAACTTCATTCTCCTTTCTGCACAAAAACTTCCAGCAAATCGTGGGAATTTATGTGTAAGAAACCAAACCAAACCATTATAATGTGGAAACAATGGCAGAAAGGTGGGAATGAATTGTTGGAGAGCTGGATGAGGAATAGCAAGCAGATAAAAGAGAAACAATCTGGAATCCATTTACAATTTTTTTCATTTGTATAATGATTTCATTAACCAACTGCATGGACCTATACAGGCAGTCCTTGATTTAGAACCATTCTTTTAGTGGCTAGTTTAGTTACAGCGGCACTGAAGAAAGTGATTTATGATCGTTTTTCATCCTGATGACCATTGCAGCATCCTCATGGCCACACGATCAAAATTTGGGCATTTGGCAACTGGCATGTATTTAATGCAGTTGCAGTATCCCAGGGTCATGTGATCACCATCTGTAACATTGACTTCGGACGAGCAAAGTCAGTGGGTAAAGACAGATTTGCTTAACCCCATTCATTTGTATTTATTAGTTTGCCAAACATGTACAAGATAGCAGGTATAAATATAAACATGGATGTGAATGAAAGAAATGAATACAAATAAATGGGGACAGTAGGACAGGGACATTAGGCATGCTGGTGCACTTATGCACGCCCCCTTTACGGACCTCTTAGGAATGGGGTGAGGTCCACAGTAGACAGTTTAAAGTTGAAGCTGTGAGGGTTTGAGGATATAACAACAGAGTCAGGTAGAACATTCCAGGCATTGACCACTCTGTTTCTGAAGTCTTATTTTCTGCAATCGAGTTTGGAGCGGTTTACATTGAGTTTGTATTGATTGTTTGCCCGTATATTATTGAGGTTGAAGCTGAAGAAGTCATTGACAGGTAAGATGTTTAGCAGACAATGTTGTGTACTGTGCTTAGATCATACCGCATACTGCAGTTCCAGATTGTCCAAGCCCAAAATTTCAAGTCTGGTTAACAACTGCAGTGATTTGCTTAATAAAAAAGGTCACAAAATGGGGCGAAACTCACTATCTTGCTTAGCAACAGAAATGTTAGGCCCACTTACGGTAATAAATCAAGGGCTACCCATTTAATTATATAATGCAGCATAGCTCGATCCTCCTCTTTCTTGTGTCAAAAATATTTAAGCCTTCAAATATGCACAAGTTAGTACTTGTTTACAGATTGTTGGCTGTCTTCATTTAGTTCTTATTATTGTTGTCAACAGTTTTGGCTCTTTAATCTAAGGAGGATGAATCTTGGTTATAGTCTGAAGCTGACAGCCATTTTCTCACAATTCCATTGTTAGTTGGAAACAAAATAAACATGAGAAGATGCTTGGCACACAAAGTGTGTTGATAGCAATATTTATGATACTTATAGAAAACATTTAAAAGTCATTGCAATAAATTTGTATTGGCTGCACAATTACTTATTTTTTTGATGAGATGTACTAGAAATCAAGGAAAGGGATTTTTTAAAATATTTAAGTTAAGCATTGTCAGTACTGATTATTTTAGTGATAAATGTAATTTAAAATTTATGAAGCTGTTGCTGTTGAAAAAATAATAAAAGTCAAAGCATGAGTTGTGGCTCTGTTTAACAAGTTAGGGCTTGGTTTATAGTTTGTTTATACTTTAGAAGTTGCTAGAACATAAGCTAATTACTGAATATTGTGTAGCCTTAATAGGCTGAGTAATCCAGATGGGCCAGAGAGTGGCTGGACCACATTGATAAGATTGCAGGGTATAATAGATGGAATTTTGGATAAATGTTTGGAAGAATCAACTTGATCCAGAAAGATGGTTCACTTGGGAATGTTAGATAGTTGTGGAAGGTGAACAATTAGTCACTAAAGCCATCTAGTAAGGCAGGGGTGAAGAACTATGGCCCCTTTATGATTTGTGTATTTTAACTCCCAGAATTCCTGAGCCAGCTGGCTCAAGAACTCTGGGAGTTGAAGTCTACAAGTGATAAAGGGGCCATAGTTTCCCACCTCTGCAGTAAGGGAAAAGTTTCTGAAGTTTAGTTTAGCAAGAAAGTGGGGAAGTACAATAGGATGCTAGTAAATTATGATCAACTCTCTCTTTAGCTATAACCTTTCAGAGAACAGGAGCTGGGGCAAAGATGCAAATCATTGTTGTATGCTGAACAACATCAAGAATGAAGATTACATCTTTCTGCGTCTTCATACAGATAACTGATATCTGATATTGTTATCAAAGAGATGGTTTAAGCTACTGGGTTTCTGGTATTAGTAGAATACCGTAGTTACAAGCCTGATACAATAAATTAGGGGGTACAATTAAGTTTCCCATGGGGCCACATGAAAAACTGGGACTATTGTGAAGGGCCACCACCATTGATGTCCTACCTCTGACAATGATGCTCTTTCCCCAGTGATGGTGCCACACACATCACCGCCCTGCTTCCTACTGCCTGCCTCCCATCTTGCCCTGACAATGATAACTTCCACCATGTGCCAGACTGGACAGCCCACAGACTGGATGTGGTCCCAGGATTGCAAAATACCCATATCTGCAATAAAGAATTCTATTTGGCCAATCTCAAGAAATCAGAATAAGGTATGGTCACGTCTAATCTCTCCTACCACTCTCACAATTGACACTCTTTCCTGCATATTTCCATCTGCCTGAATGGAACAACTAAGCTTCATTTCAAAATGATTAGCCCAGTTTATTATCACATTTGTGTAGCGAGGATTGTCCTATTTTAATTTCCCAAGATGAACCTACATGCATAATCAGTCTTACAACTGATAACATTTCAAATAAAGGATCATATCTAAACCTATCCCAAAGGTACTTTTCTCAAGAGCAATTGGATTTTCTGGTTTTTGTTTGAAGATGTTTTGCTTCTCATCTAAGAAGCTTCTTCAGCAAAGAAGCTCATCTTCTTCTTGGATGAGAGGCAAAATGTCTTCAAAGAAAAACCAGAAAGTCCAGTTGCCTCTTGAAAAAGGAACATTTGGGACAACCATGGCCTGGATGACTGAGAATCTTCATAGACATATTTAAACTTAGATATACCACGACAACAGAGTTAAGGCAAATTCCTTCTCCAGAATTGTGATTCCAATCCATGTCATCCTTCACCTTCCTAAGGAAACTCTTGTGCCAAGACAGACAATGATTACACAAAATAAGTCACCCATTTATAAATCCCTCCTCTTATGTTTATTTTGGCACCAGAGAAGATTCTGAAAAAGAAAGCGTTCAAAAGAAGAAGCTCATGATAAAAAGGAGTGAAGATCTGAAGTTCACAGAACATGAGCAAGAATCATACATGTTTGAAATATGGTAACTCAGTCATCTGAGGTCTTATTTCACAATAAGGTAAGCTAGGTAGCTTTTTGGATGAAGGACAAGGACAAGTCCCTTAGACAAGAAACTAAGGGTGTCAGGGTTCCAAGTAATAGACCTAAAGCAATCAAAACCCTGAGTTTCATCAAAGTATGAATTTATTAGGTATGTCATAGTGGCACAGCTGGTCTCTGAAGGACCCAAGGTTTTCCCCACCCAAATCAAAACCCCAAGTTCTTGCCCCAGGTCAAACATTAATCACTTGGCCCTATCAGGTTGCAGTCCCAACTCCAGCTGGCTTTTGTCCATGCCCCTCCAACACCTGGTAGAGTATCCTTGGCTCCCATGGGAAAAATGTTATTTTGGCTACACATCTCCCCAGCTATCTCTATCTCCCCTCTCATGTTCCCACAGCTCCACTGGCCTTGCTGTGGCAGCCCTGAAGATGCTCCCAAAATGGCTTCAGGGCTGACAGGCTGCCCCCCTCAGTTGAGAAGACCCTCCTGCAAGAGCAAATCAAAGGGAGGTTAATCCATATCACCTTCAACCTCTCCTACCCCCACCCCCCAGGTGGCCCTTTGGGCTTATGAGGGTGTTTATCATGGAACTGTTTAATCAACCTGTTGGCCTTTGCATCTCAACTTTTAACCCGGGTGGCTTCAGAGAGGGAGTATCCTTTCCTATAGACTAGGTATTGCAAGCAGCACCTATGCATGCACAAGTATAAGATTTTTTCACCTCATAATGAGTTTGTCTTTGCATTGCAATAGATTTCGGGGCTGCCCGTCTACTGGCCTTAGCTGAGATCTAACAGCCAGCTTTAACAGGCTGCTATGAAACACTGGATGGACTTTTTCTAACAAATGTTGGAATCTAAGCTGAACAAACAGACAAAGGGCAGCTACTCAATCCCAGGAATGGCAGCAACAGAAGGGAATATTCATTTGTTTTTGTAATCTTGATTTCTACTTCTAGATGATTGTCTCAACTCTGTTAAAATAGGCTTAATAAAATGCTTCTCAACAAGAAAAAAAAAACAAGGATTAGACAAAGCAAGCTCTACAGCACCACCATTTTAGTGAAGGGGAAAAAATCACGATATGTCATGTGATGACAACGTGATTCCACGAGTTTGATATCCCTGCTCTACAGAGATTCTTTGGCAAACAAGAAAGACAAAATGTCACACGTTGATTTTTTAAAAAGCATGCTGAATCATGACTTTAATAGTAACTGATGCCATCTAATTATATTATAGTATAATATAATTCCACCATTTCAATAGCATTCTTTTTCTGAATGCTTTACCAATACATTATTGCTCCTAATAAAAATAGTGAACATATTTTACTCCAACTTAGCAAATTGCCACACATGCTAAATATTGCATTTGTTCAGTGATTTTCCCCTGTAAATTGTATAAATTGTTGGGTTAATTTTAAATTGAGACAAGGAAAAAACATACTATGTACAGAATGAAAAAATGTGACCAATTTTCATTTTAAAATATGACCACAGAATATCCACAGCTTTCTGTGCAAAATTAAGACAGCAGCCCATTTAATTCAGTTTCAGAACATAATATAGAAAACAGTTTTTAAGTAAATATAAAAAAAAAATATTTAGGGGAAAACAGACGTACTTGTTCTTTCTTGACTTAATAAAAATAAAAACAAAATGATGACTCTTTTAACAGTGTGTCATTATTCTCTTGGTGAGTTGCCAATAGCATCATTGCAGGTGAAACTCAAAAAATTAGAAAATCTTGCAAAAGTTCATTTATTTAAGTAATGCAACTTAAAAGGTGAAACTAATATATGAGATAAGACTCATTACATGCAAAGCAAGATAGTTCAAGGTGTGATTTGTCATAATTGTGATGATTATGGCTTACTGCTCATGAAAACCCCAAATCCACGATCTCAGAAAATTAGAATATTGTGAAAAGGTGCAATATTCTTGGCTCAAAGTGTCCCACTCTAATCAGCTAATTAAGCCATAACACCTACAAAGGGTTCCTGAGCCTTTAAATGGTCTCTCAGTCTGGTTCAGTAGGAATCACAATCATGGGAAAGACTGCTGACCTGATAGTTGTGCAGAAAACCATCATCAACACCAGGTGGGTTCCTACCAGTTCGCACCTATTCGGTAGAACCGGTTCATCAAATCTACTGAACCAGTTAGAAGAGGTTCCACCAGTGGACCCAGAAAGCAGACCACAACTACAGAAAAGGTTCCAAAATTTTTTGAAACCCACCACTGGTCCTTGGATATGCTTATTCTACACTATCATGCTCATATTTATAAAACTCAGTGCCTCTGTGAAAGGTAAGGATGACTACTGCATTTGTGGTGCAATCAGAACATTGTGTGTGTTGAAGTTGTTTTAACGCAAACCAAAGATGCCTTTTAAAAAACAAGTTTACATCATATTCTTATGCATGCCAGTGCTGTTTGTGAGGTAATTTAAGGTGGTTCTGACAAGTGTCGTCGGCATCTTCATATCCGGTCACATGGGTGGCAAGCCACTCCCATCCAGTCACATGGGTGGCAAGCCACTCCCACAAAGGAGGCCACACCCACAGAGTAGGTTCGAACAATTTTTGAAACCCATCACTGATCGATACCCTCCATAAGGAGGGAAAGCCTCAAAAGGTAATTGCAAAAGAAGTTGGATGTTCCCAAAGTGCTGTATCAAAGCATATTAATAGAAAGTTGTGTGGAAGAAAATGGTGCACAAGCAGCAGGGATGACCGCAGCCTGAAGAGGATTGTCAGGAAAAGGCCATTCAAAAGTGTTGGGGACTTTCACAAGGAGTGGACTGAGGCTGGAGTCAGTGTATCAAGGGCCACCACACACAGATGGATCCTGGACATGGGCTTCAAATGTCGTATTCCTCTTATTAAGGCGCTCCTTAAGTCCAGGGTCAATGCAGCCATCTACCAGGAGATTTTGGAGCACTTCATGCTTCCTTCTGCAGAAGAGCTTTATGGGGATGCTGACTTCATTTTCCAGCAGGACCTGGCACCTGCCCACACTGCCAAAAGCACCAAAGCCTGGTTCAATTACCGTGGGATTACTGTGCTTGATTGGCCAGCAAACTCGCCTGACCCGAACTCCATAAAGAATCTATGGGGCATTGCCAAGAGAAAGATGAGAGACATGAGACCGAACAATGCAGAAGAGCTGAAGGCCACTATTGAAGCATACTGGTCTTCCATAACACCTCAGCAGTGCCACAGGCTGATAGCTTCCATGCCACACCGCATTGAGGCCGTTATTGCTGCAAAAGGGGCTCAAACCAAGTACTGAGTACATATGCATGCTTATACTTTTCAGAGGTCCAATATTGTTCTATGTACAATCCTTGTTTAATTGATTGCATGTAATATTTTAATTTTCTGAGATTGTGGATTTGGGGTTTTCATGAGCTGTAAGCCATAATCATCACAATTATGACAAATCAAAGCTTGAACTATCTTGCTTTGCATGTAATGAGTCTATCTCATATATTAGTTTTACCTTTTAAGTTGCATTACTGAAATAAATGAACTTTTGCACAATATTCTAATTTTGTATTTTTAAGTAGATGGAAATAATTTATTCAAACAACAGAATATTTCTTAGTTGAAACTGATACATAACTTTTTTTTCAATTCTAATGAGGTACACAAATTAATCTGTCTCTCCAAAACTGCTGGCATTGGCAAAACAAAGAAATTGGTCCTGCTTTTCAAACCAGTAGAGAGTAAAGAAATATTTTATGCTGATGTGATCGTTAAGATTTTAAACTTTATATAAAGGGTTAATAAATAAGGGTGTACAATTTAAAGTATTTCAGAAATGAAATCATAAAATCATCATCATCATCATCATCATCATGTTGAATATCTTGGCTTATATTTTATTTAGGGAGCTTTGTTTTTGTTTAGTGCTAACTTTTTATTGATGCCCAAATTCAGAATTAAAGACAGAATGTCCACTTTAAAACTAATGTTTTGCTTTTCTCATACATTTATTATCATTCTCATGTTATCTCACAGGAGGTGATTGCTACTCCGATTGTGCATAGTTTCCTGTCCTACTGGATGATAATGAAAAATACTATCTATTTAGAGAAAAGAAGTTCTTGCATTTTCCTTTGGAAAAGAAAACCACATCGAAAAGAGAACAAAAATTCCATCAGTGTAACATGATCAGTGGCAATACTTGCCATTCACATAACCAGTTTAATTGGGCTTCTCTGCATTTGGAACAGTGGACACGGTTTGTTGCCTTGCTTATACAGCTTGATTTCATTCAGCCTCACCTGCTGAGAGTTGGACTCTTGCCCAGTGGTTCTAATGAAAACTGGACAGGAAGGAAGGAGTGATTTACTCATTTACCCACTGAAGCTGTTAATGAATACTTCATTCAGGGAGAATGATTCTAAAAGCTAAGAACATAATCTGAGATTTGTAGCCGTTTAGAAGGGTGGAGGAAAGAAAGGATTGACAAATGGATAGATAAACATGTGCTGGATTCCATGGATGATTGCACCCATATTTTTGGATATCCCACCAGCCATCTGTTTCCAGAATTTCCAGTAGTCAGAGTTTCAGTTTGAGATACCTCAGATCCAAACAAGTGATAGTTTCAGATTTGAGGTGGGGAAAAAATCAGATACTGTCCCACACATCTAGGCACACAAACTGATAGCAAATTCTACAGCATCAGGAAATGACTTGGAAAAATGTTGCTATAATCATCAAAACTTATAGGATACATAGGTCATTACTCAAAGCACTGAACATCTTTTTTACATAGCACCTTTGGCTTTCATCATGCAGATCAGTGGAGAAAGGAAAAAAAATATGAAATGATATCCAAAAACTGTGAAGAAGAGGAATATCCTTGCATATTACTTACTAATGTAATAAAAGTACATTTATTAAAGCATGTAAGAGAAAAAACCATGCATCCTAACTTGTGATGCTTGGAGAAAATATCTGATATAAAAATGACAATAAACCAAGATAAAACTTGAATGGAAACCTCTGTCCTTTATCTCAACACCTATGAACCCTACGAACTGCACATAAAGAGAAGCTCTTATTGTGCTAATGCTTTTATATAGCATTGATTCTGCACATGTTCAAGAAAACTTCAAGAAAATCCTCAGTGTGCTGAGTTAGCAGTTAGCAAGTACCAAAGCCCTGGATAGTCAGGTATGTGAGCCAGTTTAACATAATCTCTGAAATTTATGAAGCTGCCTTTCTTCAGGAACACAGGTCTAAAAAAGCCCAAACATCTGAAGATTTGCATGGTTCATAGGGGAAGTATAATTTCTAGAGTCCAGAATATTCCAATCCCAAAGATCGGGCAAGTTTTGAGTGTCCTAATTTTTATCAAGCTTCCTATGGAATGTTGCTCCTTCAACTGACAATTGTACTTTTGAGGCTTAAATCCTCTTCTCAGAGAAGCCTGAAAAAAAATAGTTTCACCTTGTTTTCATTATCTTTTCATTGTTATCCTTTATGACAGCATCTTTACAAATTTGGGTTATCTGTGTATACTCTTCCTTAACCTGCCCCTGTTTTCACCCCTAAATAGGAATTTAGGAATCTTACTTATGATTGCTGTGTTTACTATAACATTTCCTTCCTTGACAAGGAGACAAGGAATGATATTTGACACCACCAACTTTAACTTTTTCTGAAATTCAAATAACATGGTATTTCATAAATATTTTCCCTAAAATACCCATTGTTTTCCCTTCGGTTCCTGAGTGCTTCCTAATTATTAGTATTGATAATTGATCCTCCTGTGTTTTCTCTACTCTCTGAATGAGAAAATTGTCAACAAGTCAAGTCAGAATTTCGTGCAAAAACTACATTTGGCAGAGTTTGTCTACCAACAGTTGTCATGATAAAGTCCCTCCTGACTAATTCAAGCTTCTTTTCTGTTGCTTTTGAAAGACAACATCCACAAAGCCATTCTGGCTTGTTGTTTGGGAAAGGGCATAAACATTTTATCCTTCTAGCAGGAATCCTATACATAATAATCTTTAATAACCCCACCCCTCAATTGTTTGGAATTTATTTCTAAATAGACTTATATATTATTGCAAATAAATTGTTCTAAGAAAGACCAGTCAGGATTTTAAACATTACTTATATTTGGAACCAGAGATAGCCAATTTCCTTAAATCCTTTATACAGCATGTGACACTTTATTGTCTAGTTTTGAAATCACACCAATATTTATAATAGATTTTCTAGCATTTGAACAAGTACATTCTCATTAGCACCCAAAAAAATTCCATGAAGAAATTAGAAGAAAAAAATTATATTTTGTTTTTTAGTTCAAGTGACTTTCAGAATACCTAAATGGAATAAACTAATTTATTTTTTCAGTGGTTTTCTTGTATTTTATTTCCTAATTATTTATTTCTGCTGAGTTCAAGTCTTCTGACAATACAGGATGGAAGTCATGAACACAAAACATTTTTCCTAGAGTTTCATGTACAAATTGTTTTGTAACTTACCGTATGTAGTCAGATTGATTTTAGATTTGTTTATAAGGACAGATGTCCATTAAAAAGAAAGGAATGGGATTTCTGAGCTATGGCTTCCTGTAAAATTAGCCAATCCAAAAGAATTTTGCAGGTTTTATTGAATGGAACATAACAAAGCTGGTGCATTCTAATATATTGCATTGACACAGGCCAAGTTTAACATTTTTCCGCCATTGGGCATAATTCTGATGTCAGAAGTGCAATATTTTGTGCTGCAAACCTGTGTTGCTGGATGTTTGAAATCAGCCTTATGGTTCTTGCAGTAGTGGAAGCTAATAAAGGGTCAGGAATATATGAAAGGTTATCAGAGGTAAATGTTCTATGAGCTCAGGTCTTCTCTCTTACAGAATATGTCTCTGAAACACCAGCAAATATTTCTGAACATCAACTATTTCAAATAATCTTAATTTTAACAGTTGCATGTTTTGATAGTGGTGCCATCAACAGTTCAGAGCCAATGCTTTCCAGGAAGTAGATTTCCTGTCCCATTTGGGGAAAGGTATATTCTGGTTATCTGGAATAAATCTGCATAACTGGCAAATAGTATTAGATGCTATTTTCAGTCTTTTCAATGGAGTTTTATTATTTTTGGAAGCAGTGATATTTTCCTCTCTTACTCCCTCTTGGTGTTTTTATTGTAATAATAAGTACAATAAGTTGTGGCCTAATAGGAGCGAAAACTTTAGATGGCTCATTTCCCTGCTGCTGTTGTTCCTAAAATATAGACATTCAAAAAATGTTTTATTTGAGATTTTATTCTCTTTGGAACAATATTTGTGAGGACTTCACAGCTTAAATGCAAACATGTTTCAATTCATTTAAAAAATAAGTAGTAAACCTATTTGTCAAAATACTAACCACCGGAATAGTGAAAGAGGAGTCAGTATTCCAAATTAACATTGGAAACAGATAATTTTTTGGTAGAACAAGAAGAAAAATGGCAGACATTGGCCCTTTGTCTTCATTTTCTCAGTATTTGATAAAAATAGAATTAATGGAAGACCAATATTCAATGGTCCACAACTGGAGAAAACAAGAAAGAGAAACCAATCAGCCACAGCTCAATATTTATTAGAAGACATTATTATCTTTGTCAAAGCAGAATACTTAGGAAATAAAAGATACTGGTACTTAAATTAAAAATGTATGGCTATAGTAACAAAACAATGAGTCCAAACTTGGTTCTGTGCTACTGTATGCTATACTATGTTATATATTTGTTAGATATATGAAAAATAAAATGAAACTGCATGCTTCCAGGCATACTGCATATGTTAGTGCTTTGACTCACTATCTAATCATATCCTGTATTATTGAGGTAGTTTGAATATATTGTTATCACTATTTCTCTTAATTTCTAGGTTGTTAGAGCCATTTCTTGCTCCATATATTTTTATAATCTCTAGACTTGAATCTGTTTCTATTTGAACAGTTTCAAGTATATTGCTGAAAAAAAAATCAGCTAGAATAGGAAGTCATTAGCTGACTTTGATGATATCAATGTTAGCTAAAATCAGCCATTTTTAATTTTTAAAGATGCTATACATATTTGGGTGATATTGAGAAGTAAGCTTAAATTTGGCCTTATTTTTATAAAAATAAAATGATGTTCTGGTATTCCAAGTTCGTCATTGTTTGAAAAAAATGTATTTTTCATACTTCAAAATTGAATAGTTTTCTTTCTTCAGTTGACTGGAAAATTAAAACTTATTCAGTGCTGGCCACAATCTATGGAATTAGTTGTAATTTGTGAAATTTAGGCCCTTGGAAATACACTTTTTTAATGTGTTGATTTGTGGAGAATGTTGAACACCAGATTAGAAAATTAAAATAGCAATAGCAATGGCACTTAGACTTACATACTGCTTCACTGTGATTTATAGCCCTCTTTAAGTGGTTTACAGAATCAGCATATTGCCCAAACAATCTGGACCCTCATTTTTCTAACCTAAGAAGGATGAAGGCTGAACCTTGAGCTGGTGAGAATCGAACTGCTGAACTGGTGACAATCGGCAGTCAGCAGAATTAGCTTTATGAGTATAATGCCACTTTAGGTACCATGTTCCTAGCTATAGTTGGAAAGAGTATTTTAATACTTGAAAATAATTGCCCTGATAGTATACAAAACATTTTGTTTGCTTTTAATTTGTAATTGTGGTCTTTTATCACCTGGAAAATAAATAAATAATACTTATGCTGCTAAATTGTGGATCAGGTTGTAAAATGGCACTTTAGCCAGCTAAGAAAAATAAATGGATACCAACCCAATTAAAACTATTTAAAACCTAATCAAAATTTAAACACAGGAGAATATAGCAATAAATGTACTGAAGATTAATGCAAAAGGTTAAATTAAAAGGTTGTGTCTTGATATTCCATTTGAAGAAAAGAGAACAAGACAGCCCAAAGGGACATTTTTTTTTTGTTTTCCTCTTATCGTATTAATGTAATATTGGTGACCAGATGAAGGAAAAATGAAAAAGGAGGCTAAATTGGAAACGTCGATCTCCTGGACCTGTTATTGTTCTTGCCTGTCAAAATGTAAAACCACAAATACCAGACAAATTTGTTCCAATTTCCAGCAGTGAAAAAGCTCCTTCCTAGTTTAATTTGTCAGGGCTTTGTGAATTTTAATAAAATGTCTGTCTCCTCTTTCAAAATGAATGAAAAATAAAATCCTTCTGAGAGCAAACCGAATTCAAACACCAGATAGTGGTGGAGTCATTTAAGGATAATTGTAGACTTTTTGAATGCCAGCAAATGTTTTTCCTAAAAGGCTTTCTTAAGTAATTTATAGTCAACTCTATGCATAATATTTATAGAAAACTTAAACAAATATTTAGTGTTTCAGTTACATTTGCTTCTTTAATATTGTAATTTCTTAATTCTTTCGTGGCGTTGATCAGACAGTACTTGCCGCTGGAGATTTGACTATCCCCTTTTCTCATAAGATGGTCTTGATTTGCAAACACCTTCTTGCAGTTTTTCTAATAAGTGTCAAGTATATGCTATAAGGTTAATTTAACATCTAATTTCATCCTTAGAATAATGCATTATTCCATAATGTAATATTAGAAGAAGCCTTTCTTCTTCTTCTTCTTCTTCTTCTTCTTCTTCTTCTTCTTCTTCTTCTTCTTCTTCTTCTTCTTCTTCTTCTTCTTCTTCTTCTTCTTCTTCTCCTCCTCCTCCTCCTCCCCCCTCCCCCTCCTCCTCCTCCTCCTTTCAAGGGAATGTTGTTGTATGTTTGTTGTATGTTTATTTCATTTATATGCCACCCTTTTCCCCCGAAGGGGGACTCAGGGCGGCTCACAACTCAAACCAGGGAAGGGGGATACAGACAAATTAACAACAACACAAAACAATACATGATTTAAAACACGCAACAATCATACAATCAATGAATTTAAAATAAAAGCAAATAAAAATTTATTTCTTGGAAATTTTTGTCTCTCTAACTGATTTACAAAACTTTTATTTTATTTATATCCATGTTCCTTTTCTTTTCCAGATGCTTGATGCAAGCTTTCCAAAAGTTACACTTCAGAGATGGAGTATATTTTCATGTAAGTCTGTCAGAGTTTTCCATATGTCTTTGCTTAATTTAAGCCTCTTATTGCATAAGAATGGTGTCCTTCACCACTGTGCAATTCACTCCAGCTGCTCTGTCCACTTGCAGCATCCAAGGGACTTTGATCCTGCAGCTGCCCTGCTTCTATGGCTCTCTCTTTGTCCAAGAAGACAATTCCTTCATATTTCAAGAGCATTTTCATCTTGAATGGCTTAGAGGGAAAATTCAGATCCTTCAGGTTCTCATTTCTGAAAGTTGTGTGTTTTTTTTCTTTAGCTGCTCAAGATGCTCAGCCTTTTTCTTTTGTTTATGGAACTTCACAGTTCCTTCAATCACTGAAGACATTCTGTCGGAGCTGCGTGCATGGGAATCTTCTTGAAAATAGAAATCTGATCTGAGTAAGAGAAGCAAGAAGTCTCTCTCTCTCTTTCTCTTCTCCCCCTTTCACATACACAGAATGAGAGGGAGAGAGGCAGAGTGAGTGAGTGAGTGAGTGAGGGAGGGAGGGAGGGAGGGAGGGAAAGGGAGAGAATTATTTACCAGATTGTCCCAAAGGTGTTTTTTTCAAGAGGCAATTGGACCTTTGGTTTTTCTTGAAGACATTTTGCTTCTCATTCAAGAAACTGGAGAAGCTTCTTGGATGAGAAGCTAAACACTTTCAAAGAAAAACAAAAAAGTCCAGTTGCCTCTTGAAAGAAAGCATCTTTGGGACAATCATAACCTGGATGACTGAGCAACTCCATGGACATTTACCAGATTCCATTGTGCTGGGGCATCCAACTACCCTTCAACTTCACTCAGGAACTATGGAATGAAAAAAACAATCCATGCTTCATATGTACACTTATCTTCTGTAAAAGAGAAGGAGGAAATAGTGTGCTTTTTAATGTCAGCCCTGCTGGTGCAACTAAACTAAGAACTGGGAAGCAGGGTTACACATAAATTTAGTACGGAAACAAACCACCAAAGCTTTTGCAAAGTTTCAGTGCTGGAAAAAAGAAGATTGTCTGAGAGCCAGAACTAAATCAGTTCAATTGGTGAACTCAACTGATGTCAGGCAATCATAGGTTCAGGATACTTTTGAGGCAGAATAGCCCCCTTATATGGAAGTGCTTTGTGTTGATAACTGGAGTTTATTCAACAGAAATGAGAAAACTGGTACTAGCTGGGCTAAAAGAATTAGCAAAATCATATTCCTGAAGAAGGATTGTATTGTGTGTTACTGCTTGGTGACCAGCTGTGGACTGACAAGTAACCAAGTACACTTCTGTTCCTTGTTATTAAATAATAGATGGTTTCTTTAATTAAAGAAGTAACTGTATCTGACAATCTGGAGCTTTATCCCAAATCCCAAGATACAGGAGAAAAAAAAAGAACGAAAAGGATGGAGTTAAGAAGACAAATCTATCCAGAAATAAGTTTGATAACCAAAGCTAAGCTAATGTTAATAACAATTCAAGGGCAACGAAACTACATGAGAGATCTTCTAAGCTACAAAGTGCGGAGAGAAGTTTATAACCCTGGAAAGGAGCTGAAAAGAGAATTGACACACAACAACTGGCAAGAGAGATAAGACCATTTTGCTACTGGAAAGATACAGGTTGATAATGCTAGTTGATGACAAAAAGTTAGCTAATTTTTGATGATTAATAAGTAGGGATTTTAGTATTTTGTAGACTGTCTTAGATTATCATTGAATGTTTATTCAACATATAATTTACTATGACATTAACAATGATATGATAACCTTAATTAGGATAAATAATCGGGCCATAAATTGTAAATTGGGATTTGGCAAAAAGACTTATAAATCTTATTAATAATTTTTTGTATAGATCTTGTTATGAAGGTATAATTAATTTGGATCAGAAGAGAGGAGATGTGATACAAATAAACAATCCATTTTTTTTAACTATAATAATAATAAGGAAATGTTAATGGATACTTTGGTGATTATTAAGTAGGAATGTTAACATCTCTTAGATTGCCTTAGATTTTAAATGTTTATTTTGATAACATGTAATTAACTACGATAATAATAATTAAATGACAACCTTAATTAGTAAAATAAACTGGATATAAATTGTAATCTGGGATTTAGGGAAAAGACCTATAAATCTTATTAATAAATTCTGGTTTAGAGCTGGTTATAAAGGTATAATCTCTTTTGGGCCTGAAGAGAGATAAATAGTAAATATTTTTTAGTAAACTACAATAATAACAAGGAAATATTAATGGATAATATTTAATGATATATACAGGTGTGTTGTACCAGTAAAAACAAATTGGACATAAGCTTTAATTTGTGAGTTTGGGGGAGGGGAAGGGGGGGAATATTAGATATCCTACTAACTGACTTTGTTTTAGAATATGTTATAAAGATGTAAAGTTATGGCAGACTCATTGAGATTGCGAAAGGATGCCAATAGGTGGTTGTGTCTTCAAATACAAATGATTTTAGATAAAAACACATTTAAGTAACTGTAATCAAATTAAAATTGTGGTACAGTGATAGTAAAATACATAAATTCTAAAATGTACAACTTAATTTGAATGAAGTATATGTAATGACTGTGGAAGAAACACATGAAATGTATTTGTAACCAATCGATACGCTTTCTACAAGATGTAACGAAAGATTATTTTTTGTGTTTTTGTTTTATAAAAACAATAAAAATTAAAAAAAGAAGTCACTGTATCCATTTCAGCAAAATCTGTCAAATTTGCTAACCATTCTTCCTTAGGAGTAGTGTCAAATCTTTCCATCTCTGTGCATGTAGTAATCTTGCCACAGTAATCATATATTGAAACCAAATTCAGTGATTTTTCTCTAATTGTTAATTATAAGAGTTAATTGATTCTAAAAAGAAAGAGTTTGGCTTCAATTGAATATTGATCTTTAAAATTCTCTATATGAAAGTATGTATTTGAATTCAAATTTTAAAGCTTTTTTTAAAAACATATCTAGCAAGCGTGATAAAATGTCCCTTCATATTGTTCACATTTCCAACATAATTTGAAATGCCATTATATAATCTGGACAATTTGTATGCAGTCATGTACCAATGATACAGCATTTTATAAAAAATCTCTTTGAGATCATAACAGTGTATGCGGTACAGTGGTTAGAATGCAGTATTGCAGGCTAATCTGCCCACTGCCAGGAGTTCGATCCTGATCGGCTCAAGATTGACCCATCCTTCCATCCTTCCGAGGTCAATATATACTGCTCCATCATACTTTACAGCATTGTTCAGAATTGAAATTGTTGGGCAATATGCTCACACTGTAAACTGCTTAGAGAGTGCTGCAAAGCATTCTGGAGTGGTATATAAGTCTAGGTGCTATTGCTATTGCTTTTGAGCACATATTTTCACATTGATCCATCTGTATATTATAACCATAATTCTTAGCCCACTTTATCATATAATAAATCTGATCTGATCTTCCATTTCAAATTTCAACAAAAGTTTAGACAGCTTTCATCATTTAGACACGTTCATCATTGGTACACAATTATATTTCAAATTCTGACTTACTTTGCTTCAAATGATAGGTCTTTGTTGTCTATTTTAATTCTTTGACTTCTTTAATTAGAGAAAAGACATCATCTACACTTATTGGTTTTAGGAACTTCTAAGGACATTTTATATAAATATGACAAAAGAAGATAAAGTTTGTGATTTGTGGTTTTGAAGAATATTGGAAACAACTTCTTTATATTATTTTTCTTTATTTTATATTTTCTTCAATTTTTTCTTGCACTTTTTGCTATTTCTTTAATTTCCTTCTCCCCCCCCCTCTTTACTCTAGATTTGTTTGTATTCATTTTTATTTTCTTAATAAAAATTATATATCGAAAGAGCAGATGGTTTCTTATTAATACTCAGTTGTTTTACACATAGAGCAGAAAAAAGTATGGGGGAAAACTCTAAATGGATAAAACATTATTCTGGCCAAGTCAGTTCAATAGGAATACTTCCATCAAAGGGTTATGCAAATCTATGAAGGGATGTTTCCTTTTGATAGGAACATTCCTTCAAAGCAGTACTGAAAGATAAAAATCATAGAATAAAAAAAGATTAGATCATCTAATTCAATACCTTCCCCAGTGCAATTATTTCACGTTTCAATATCTCTAGTAAATGAGATACTAATACTTTTTGAAGCGTGGTATTGAATCCCTGAAAGCAAGCAAAGAAAGAAAACATTAAAACAAAACATCTATGCTGCTACCCTATATATCCTGTATCCTATCCTGAATCAGTTCCCTTCCTGTGCTATATGTACAATATTGTAGGTTATGGCCACAATTTCCAGGCAGAACCATATGCTTGAAAAAAAATGCACATACAGTATATGGGATGCCTCACTGAAGAAAAGAAAACCTCCAGCATTTTCATGAAGGCAATAATGATCACCTTACCTAGCTGAATTCTGTTGTATGGACTACAATAATATAAATATCTTATAATAATGGGTTATATGGGTATAGCATTGGGAAGGTTTTTGGAAAGCAAGTATATTTAATACTCTCTGATTAGGAGTTATTATCTATTATCACATCAAATCTATTATCTTTTCTTTCCAGAAAATCTTTTCTGAATCTTTTCAGAAAATCTAGACCAGCGATGGTGAAACAGCCTTTCCCTCCTGGAGGCCCTCCAGAGGCTTCAGGAACTTCCCTGAAGCCTCTGGAGCGCAAAAAACCAGCCCTACCTGGTTTGCTAGTAGGGCGGGTTTAAGCCCCCGGGAGCCTTCTGGAGGCTTCCCTGAAGGCTCTGGAGGATGAAATACTACCCTATGAGCAAACCGGAAGTCACCCAGGTTTGTCCGTTGGGCCATTTTTAGTCCTTCGGAGCCTCCAGGGAAGCCTCTGGAAGGCCCCTGCAGGCTTAAATCAGCCCTACGAGCAAAGTGACTTTCGGTTTGCTCGTAGGGTCATTTTTCATCCTCCGGAGCCTTCAGGGAAGCATCCGGAAGGCCTCTGAAGGCTATGGAGAGTTTAAACTGGCCCTACGAGAAAACCGGAACTCCGTTCCTGAACTTCCGGTTTGCCCATAGGGTCAGTTTTTTGCACTCTGGAAGCTTCAGGGAAGCTCCTGAAGTCTCCGGAGGGCCTCCAGGCAGATAGGGGAGGCTGTTTTCGCCCTCCCCAGGTTCCTATAAAGCCTCTGGAGCCTGGGGAGGGTGAAAAATGGCCTCAAAAAAGGCTAAAGCTAACTGACCAGCACGCGTATGTGCGCTGGCCAGCTGACAGGGCAATGCCTTGCGTGCCCTGACAAATGGCTCCACATGCCACCTGTGTCCCACATGCCATAGGTTCGCCATCCCGGATATAGATAGAGCTTTCTTTCCTGTGTAGAGTTTTTATGTGATTTCCCATGGAAATAGGAAGTTCCTTCTGTAAACTAGGCCACTGATGTACTCTGTTAGGTGATTTTCCAAAATAATTGTACTGGATTTATTGCTGGTGTTTTTTTATTTGCTCTAACCCGAACTGCATGTTTTAATGACTCAGCATCTCCAATAAGGGCTTCCTAATAAATCCTTGAAGGCAAGCTCATTTCCTGTTGATTTACGTGAGTTATCCAGGTCGAATATCACAGTGTGGGAAAAATTACACATTACCTGCGAAAGCCTTACATTACAAAGTATTTAGTTCACAGAGGGATAAATGCAACACTCTTATATTTTTGAATAGTTATTTATTGGTTTTTCATTTCAAAATCTTGCAATAATTGAAGGAACATTTTTGACTAATGAAATGGGACAAATACACAATAACTCAATTCCAACCCAAATTAAAAAACCTTCAGAAGAAAATTGTATTATTAAAATATGAAGAGGCTGCCATCTTGTGGTTGCAATTTAAATAGAATGATTTGCATATATGCTTAGATAAACCTGGTGAATATAACCAAATCTCTATTGTACTTCCATCAATATTTTTGTAACAAAAATGGAGAGAGAGTGAAATAAACCAGAAGAGTTTTTCATTCACAATCAAAACAAAGTTAAATTTAATCCATGTAAAAATGAAACTTTAACTACATTTGAAATTACCTATGTTGTTGCTTCTATTGCATACCAAACATATACATTCATATACATATTCATTTTAAAAATATGTGGAAGCCAGAATTAAATGAAGTAATGAGTAGCACTGTTTGGCAAACCATGTTTCATAAAATTGCAACATATCACATGTCATGGTGGTTAAGATATTGGGAGCCAGTTTGGCCTGGTTGTTAAGGCACCAAGCTAGAACTGTGTGTTCTAGTTCTGCTGTAGGTATGAAAACCAACTGGGGTGACTTGGACCAATCACTCTGTCTCATCACATGATGTCAGGTTCAGATGAAAAACTGGTTGGTCCATTTTTTTAGCAACCAGTGGATCAAGATTTGGATGATTTGGGGGGAAAAAAGAGCTTGCACTTGTAGGAAAAATTCTACGAAGAAATAAAAATGGTGGTTCAGAAGTTTACTCTTTATCAGCCTAACCCTGTGATGGCGAATCTATGGCACACATGCCACAGGTAGCACATGGAGCTATTTGTTAGGGTATGTAAGGTTTTGCCTGTCAGCTCCAGCACGCAGTCGTGTGCTAGACAGCTGATTTTGGCCTTTTTTTTCGGCCATTATTCACCCTCGGGAACAGACTTCCAGTTTGCACGTTGGCTGTTTTTTGCCCTCTGGAGACTTCAGGAGGCTTCCCTGAAGACTCCGGAGGGCAAAAAACGGCCCTAGAGGCAAACTGCAAGACATTATTACTGAACTTCCAGGTTGCCAATACAACCTCCTGAAGCCTCCACAGGGCCTCCAGGGGGCAGGAGAGATTGTTTTCGCCCTCCCCAGGCTCCTAGAAAGCCTATGGAGCCTTGGGATGGCGAGAAATGGGTCCATTGTGGGCTAAAAGCGGGAAGGGAGGGTGGGGGGTCATGCACATAGCATTATAGGTGTTGGCACGCCTGTACACGACCCCCCTGCACTCCCCCCCGCTTTTGGCACGCAATCTGAAAAAGGTTAGCCATCACTGGCCTAACCTAATGCATAGAATTGTTGTTAAGGAAAAATCATGTGCTATGCAGGGGTGAAATGCTCTGAGGTCTGCTACTGGTTCGCTTTGCTAACGGTTTGCTTTGTGGGCAGGTTCTACCGCAGGCGCTACCATGCAGCGCTGAAAAAGGAGCATTAAGAAGCCTTTTCTGAGTCTGGAAAGGTAAGTAGAACAGCGAGGGGGGCAAGAGCTGTGCCGTGTGATTTAGATTTGCTAGAAAGCAGGTTTTCCTGCTTTCTAGAGAATATAAATCATGTGGCACAGCTGATTGTCACACAGCTGATCGTTGGAACTACTGGTTCTGCCAAACTGGTAGTAAAAAATACTACCTGTTTGGGCGAAATCACCAGGCAATTTCTAGCAAATATAAGTTGTTCAGCACAGCTGATCATTGCACAGCTGATCATTGCACAGCTGATCATCGGAATCCTGGTTCACCCAAACCAGTAGCATTTTTTTTACTACCAGTTTGGATGAACCGGTCCAAACTGGCAGCATCTACCCTTGGTGCTATGTATTCCATCATTAGCTCTTAGAAGAAAGATGAGATATAAATCTAAATCATTACTTATTAATTTTTAATTTTTTTTTGCAAAAGATTCTCCAGTGCTTTGTACAAATCTGAGCTAGCACATATCTTGAAGATTTACATGTGATTTTCTACAGTCAATTGTATAATGCGAGGTACAAAGAGAAGGTTGGGTTTCAGGTCCTTATCTTTTCTCATAAAGTTTCTTATTGACACATGGAATTCGTCCTGATCTAATTTAATAAAGTAAGCACTAGCTTGGGTAACATTTCTATCTCTAATATCTTTTTCTCAGTGTGATTACATCCCTGTATCCCAACTTTACTTCACATTCAACATTCCTGAGATTTGTTTTATTTTATTAGATTGTATTAGCATTTATTTAGTCTGATAAAAAGTACATGAATGTCACTGTCTATGAAATTTATACTTATTTCAGGATGCATGTGCACTCTTCCATGCTGTGATGATAATGATGATTCAAGACTTTATAAATTTATTTCATAGGAAATTTCAGTTATACCTCTCTGTGATGATGGGATATTATTTAAAAAATCATGCAAACACTTGGTACAATTTATTATTAGGAATTTGAAACATTTCTAATAATACTAGAACACAGGGTTGCCAAGGAAGTTCAATGGTAGGTGATTCGGAATGTATTTTTTCAAACTAAAGTTTTAATTTATGGAATTCAGGATCAGATAATGTGATGGACATTTATTTGTATAGCTATAAAAATAGCTTTTAGTCATGATATCCAGAAAACACTTCCTTTATATAAAGCATTATGCACCCTAATATCAATTGCTGAAAAACCTACAGTAAGCAGAAAGTGCTATTGCATTCATATATTGTTTATCTGTTTCCTGAAAGTGTCCCAATGGACACTGGAGACAGATTGATGAAGCAGAGCAGTAATTTTTGACATTTGTATCTTACTTCCCAACAGTCAATCATATAAAAAAAAACTTGCATTCCATCAAAAAAGAAAAGAAACAAGTTACATTTTTCTCCAAGAATGACATTTTAAGCAATTTTTTTTAAAATTTATCGCCTTTGGTAAATTATAAGGGCTTATTTAAAGTTTCAGTAGACTGTATCCTACCTCTACTGACTCAATGTCAAGTGAGTCGTCATGGAATATGTGAAGCGTGGATAACTTTATGCTGAAAAACATGCACTTACAAAATCTGTGATCTGGACGGTAACAGCTGACAAAGGTCAAACATTGTTGAGTTTGCCTACAATCAGGATATTTGTATCACACGGAAGACATGGGAACCATATAAGAGCAGTATAAAATTAGATGCTCAAAACCACCACATATTTTATAGCCTTAGCATATTGAAATCTGATTTACTGTTCTGCTGCTGACCTTCATTATAAAGAGATAAGTGTCTGTTTATTTGAACAAGTAATCATTAATGAAATCGTGCTTTTGAACTGTCAAAGTCCTTAACTGTCTGAAGTAAAGAAAACCCTTTAACTTGTATTTGACTTCCATGTATTTTATGCACTAGATGTTCTTTTACTATTAATGGAGGGGTTAATGTTTCTCCCTGACATTTGACAGTATTTTTGCACCTCAGTTTAATATATTCATTAAATAACAGAACATTACAGGTAATATTTGACACAAGGTAATAATACAATTAAGTTACAAGAAAAATGGAAATTAAATATTAAAAAGAGGGAAAAAATAAGCAAGGGGAACTTGAGTCTTATTATGAATATTTTTACTTCAGCCAGAATATATTTTTTCCTTGGTATTAAAAGGTGCAATTTAAAAAGACAGTTGTACTCCTGTCTGATGAAATCAGTGCAGGAAACAATAGAATTAAATTTAAAGAGTTAAAACGAGTTATTATAAAAACTCAGCAATTACCAAGGCCCATATTCAGACGTAATGAGAGGATCTAATAGCAATAGCACTTAGACTTATATACCATTTTACAGTGTTTTACAGCCCTCTCTAAACGGTTTACAGAGTCAGCATATTGCCCCCAACAATCTGGGTGCTCATTTTACCCACCTCAGAAGGATGGATGGCTGAATCAACATTGAGCCTGGTGAAATTTGAACTGCCAAATTGCAGCGAGTCAGCAGAAGTAGCCTGCAGTATTGCACTCTAACTACTGTGCCACCACAGCTCAATTCCTGGTTATTGAGGAAGAGGAAGAGATACAAAACACAGAATATAATAAATACAGTTACAGAAAAATGTATGTGTAATGTGTGTTGGGTATGCATGTTTGTAAATGTCTACACATTCACAAACCAGAAAAATGACACAAACAAATGAAATATAAAATAATTAGAAATTGAGAAAAGTCCACAGGATCAGTAGTCATCTGAACATGCAGAAATATCCATAGCATGGAAAAATGTGCATGAATATAGGCATTTACACATAATTCTCTTCATTATCTTTATGAACACAATTGCTTGGGAGCAGTTAAAATGTGCAAGTTTCGGTCAAAATTGCAGAATTACTGTATGTTTTATGTTTTCTCTCCTACATAAAAGAATACTTGAACTGAATTAGATTATTAGTCAACCTAGAAAAGGAAGTAAGAGCTTTATGCTGCGCTAACCCTTATAAGGAAACCCTAGTTGTTTTCCTAGCTCTTGAGATAGGGTGGTTGTGTGGGTGGGTACTTTTTATTAGCCAATAAAAGAGAATATATGTACTGTAGTTGGGGTTGAATGGTGGAGTCCTTGGTGCTTTCTGAGTTTGGTTATTGTATTGTATTGTATTGTATTTGGTTTATTTGTATGCCGCCCTTCTCCAGGAGGGACTCAGGGTGGTGAACAACTCAAAGGGGAAAGGGAACATAAACAACAGTACACATAATTAAAATACACGAAAATCACACAGCCATACCAGTCGAGAGGGGAGGGGAACTCATCAACCCCAGGCCTGCTGGCACAGCCAGGTTTTGACGGCTTTCCGGAAGGCCTGGAGAGAGGTGAGGGTCCAGATCTCCGCGGGGAGTTCATTCCAAAGGGCCGGAGCTGCTACAGAGAAGGCCCTCCCCCGGGTAGTAGCCAGATGGCATTGGCTGGTGGACGGAACCCGGAGGAGGCCGACCCTGTGAGATCTGACGGGTCTTTGGGAGGTAATTGGCAGCAAGTACCCAGGTCCAATACCATGAAGGTTATTTGCTTGCAGATGTTTCATTACCTGACTAGGTAACATCATCTGTGCCTGTGAGTGTGGCTTCCCCCCCTCCCCTTTGTTTATATATAGCAATAGCAGTAGACTTATATACCGCTTCATAGGCCTTTCAGGCCTCTCTAAGCGGTTTACAGAGAGTCAGCATATTGCCCCCAACAATCTGGGTCCTCATTTTACCCACCTCGGAAGGATGGAAGGCTGAGTCAACCCTGAGCCGGTGAGATTTGAACCGCTGACCTGCTGATCTAGCAGTAGCCTGCAGTGCTGCATTTAACCACTGTGCCACCTATATAATAGCTTGCCCTGCTACTGTTGGTAGGGGTGCAGTTTTCTCCTTGATTAGGTTATTGTTTTCTGCGTAACTGTTCTTCTGGTATTAATCTTTGCTTAGCTAGGTGGAGGCTGCTTAAGAATATGTTTTTCAGTCTTTTTGTTTTCTTGTTAGCTTTTTTGCTGCCACTTTCTAGTGATGTGTATCAGTAGTGGATCCTGTTGCAACCAGTACAGTGTAACGGGGCCGGGCGTACACCACATGCATGTGCGCAGCATGTGTATGTACCACCCGCGATTCTCTGCAACACTCCAGCTGTTTGGCGGAGCATCACGCAGGCGCCATACGATCCGTGCACGTGTGCATAAGCCCTGATCAGCTCAAATACAGGTAAGGAAGAGAGGCGGGCAAGTGGGGCCCTCTGGAGCATCGTACTGGAACAGTCCCTGGTGCTCCCATCAGGCACCAGTATGCCCATACCGGGGCGCATTGGTCATATCCTACCATTGATATGTATGTGTTTTAATTGAATGTGTCTTATTGATTGTTGATTTGTCTGAATTACAGGAATTCCGTAGCATTTTTGGATTTAGCTAGGATGCTCACAGATTCTCACATTTTGAAACTATGGTTTGTCCATGTATCTTCTATATCTTAGCAGGAAGAAGAAATTTTCTTCTATTCAAATATGTATAAACATTAATCCTTTAGTTAAATGCAAATTGATATAGAAGTAAGATAGATTACATTGAAAGCTGGGAATGACAAACTAAGCAAAATACCAAATTACTGTAATAACAAATATATCATGTATTAGATTTTTAAATCAAAACTACTTAAGGTGGCATTCAGAAGTGGGAATCACACATTGCCCTGAACTCTGCTCTGCTTAAAACCTTTCAAAAATAATTGGTTTTTCTTCACATATTTTCAAACTCTTGCATTCAAACCTCTTTTATTTCTTTCTAAAATTTCAGTCACAATTACATACATAAATTGATATGAGTAGACTGACCCCATAATGGATATTTAGATGGATTAAGCAACAATATTTGACTGCATACATTGTTTATTATAAACCCCAGAACCTTAATTAGAAACTAAATCTTTTGGAAAGCTAATGAATATTCCTTAAGGGAAAAAGAATTCTTGTGCTCATTTACCTTTAGAAACAATGCAACAGCTTCATGAACTGATAAATCTCTTTAAAATGTAAAATTTTTCCATTCATCTGGGAACTAAGAAAACAGGCTAAATTAAAAAGATATTCCTCATAGGATTTAGTTTCAGATGGATATCAATATTGAAGGAAGATATCTAAAACTACTTTGCAGTTTTTCCATTATGTAAAATTGTTTCCTCTCCATCCCATTCCCAAACTTGCATTTACAGTGAACTATTATTGTAACAATATCTGCAGGATAGGACAAAGGGAAGCCAATTCCCCCCCCCCTTTGGATTATTAAAATGATTAGTTTCATCTTACATAAAAGATTCCTGTTCATATTATTGGTATTAATTTATTAATCTATCTAACAGTATATATCTTTCTCCACTCACCTCTCAATTTGAGATATTATTATTTACATTATGACTATGCTTTTCATGTTTAGCTATCAGGATAGAAGTTTTGAAATAGGCTTCTATATTAGTATGATGGAGAAGGAGGAGGAGGAGGAGAAGGAGGAGGAGGAAGAGGAAGAGGAAGAGGAGAATAGAAGGAAGAGGAGAATGAAGCTAGTCCCTATATTATATCTGAGTAAAGGTTGCTTGGAATCTTAAGGAACAGTCCCAGAGCTGCAAGATGTATAAGATGATTTTAGTTTTATTTTAGGTTTAAAAAAAAATAAAAATCTTCAAATTAATGTTGACTATTGGTGACTACCTGGATAAATCCCTACAGTTTTCCTAGAAACATTTCAGAAGCAGTTTGCCATTGCCTTCTTCCTAGGATTGAAAGAGAGTGACTGGCCCAAGGTCATACAGCTGGCTTTGTGCCTAAGATAGGACTCAATCTCATGGTTTCTAATTTGATGCCCTTAACAGCTATACCAAACTGGTACTCTTAAGGTAGAACTTACACTGTCTTTTTTTAAAATATACTTTATGGACAATATATGGAGTCTAACCACAATCACATACATAGTCTCATGAAGAAAATGCCTTTTCTCAGATGTTAAACCAGGAAACCAAATTAAAAAAATACTAATGCAAGACTTTGACCTTTCATTTTATTAGAGTGTTGCATTAAACCAATATCCTACATACTTTATGGTTTTATTTATTGGCTTACGTATTACCTTGCATGAGCAAAAAGACATGGCAGCATGGAACAAAGACTTGTTTCATGGGACCAATGAATTAACCATTGTTGGATTCCCAAGGCTATGAGAAAAAGAATCTAATTAAAAGCAGTCCTTTAGATTCTTTTTGCTAGGTAGAAATAGCTTTTTAAAAGATTGAAGACTAGGGGAAAAGGAATTATGCTTGGCAATTAGATACTAGTTTCATGAAATGGCTATGGCCCCTGTGTTTATAGTTAAATGAGGTTTGACAGAAAAAAATTGAGGAATTTAAAGATAGAAGCAAAGCAATGGGAAAAAAGATATGTTTTGACATGAGAACAGCAAAATAAATAAATAATAAAATAAAATATGTTAGCATATAGTGTAATTATACACTATTTTGAAAAATCAGATACTTTACCACCTTCATATCTAAAATAATGAAAGAGGAAATATTGAGGATTTAACGAAACCAAGATATGAATAAAATAAAACTGATAATAGACATTCTGGTTTTATGGTAAATAGTTTCTTTGGAACACAATGGTATCGTTTTCCTTGGCAAGATGATCTTACTTTAAAAATAAAAAGCATAGCTTCCAAAATTATGGAAATGATGCAGATTTTTTTGAGTTCCTGGATTAAAAAGGTTTTGTAGAATGTACCAAAAGTGTACAATTAGTTTCTAGGATGTGTAAAACAAGTTCACAGTTTTTTCCTGCAAATTCAACACATTGTGAACCTTTTAAAAATATTTATGTAAAATCCATTGTTCTTTCTGCCATGCCTCCTGCTAGTTCATTTCCTACAAAATAGCAGATGAAAATACCCTGTCCACTTTTTAATATGAGAAACAAAGACTTTAATGTGGTAAAAAAAGTGAAATAAGTTCCTTTGGTTGCTTTTTGGAGCAAAATAAATTGTCCTTTCTACTTTCCCAATCATTTCCTGTAAAGCTTGCACTGTGAAAAAAAGACACAAAGGATTTTTGTTGAGCAGATCTCCATCAGTGTTGATCACAGTTGTCAGCTCTAAATCTCTTTGGGTAACAAAGAGCAACAAAGGTCATGATGGAGATGGTCAATCTAGATCCTTTTTAAGCCATTCAGATTGGTCATCAAAACAATTCTGATGGCCTCTTCTCTTAAGCAAAATGAATCACAATAAAATAAAGTACAGTACACATAGCTCATGGTTGGTATTCTTTGGTGCTCTCTGAGCTTGGTTGTTTGCTTGCAGAGTCTTCATTACCAAATCAGACCATATCAACAGTCGTAGTGAGTATGCAATGTGCTCCCTGACTATATATAGTAGCTTGCTCTGCCAGTATTGGTAGGAGTGTGATTTTCTCTTCGGTAGTTCCTTGATTATGGTACTAATTTCTGCTTGATAGTTTGCCTGGTGTTAATCCCTGCTTATCTAGATGTTAGCTACTACATAGTAGCTTCTTAACTTAGTTTCCTTCTTAACTTTTCATTGTGTCTTTTGAATGGTATGTAAATGTAGTTAATTTCTATATATCTGTTAATGGCTGATTTGTCTGAATGCCAAGTTTTCAGGAATTCCCTAATGTTTTGGATATGATTTAATCTAGGATACTTACAATTTCCCAGTTTAAACTATGGTTTAATCCAGTGACGTGCAGTGAGGTTTATGGCTGGTGAGGCAAAAACAAAGAAAGCAGCTTTTGTCCGCCCTGGCGCTATATCCGACATAGAGGCGTTGCTTTCCTGAAAGCAGCTTTTGCCCACTTTCTTGAAAGCAGCTTTTGGCTGCCCTAATGCTATGTCTGACATAGAGGCATCCCACTTCTATGTCGGACATAGCGCCGAGGCAGCAAAAAGCCGCTTTCTAGAAAGAAAGAAAGTGCCAGCCTGCCAGCAGAGGCGGATAAAAGACCCGCCTCTGCTGGCGGGCTGCCCCAACACAGAGAAAGAAAGCTGGCGGGCTGCCCCTTTCTTCTCAAACAAGCCGCTTTCTAGAAAGTAAGTAAGTGCCAGCCCGCCAGCAGAGGCGGGTAAAAGACCCACCTCTGCTGGTGGGCTGCCCTGACACAGAGAAAGAAAGCTGGCGGGCTGCCTTCCCTGCCTCTCCTACCCCCTTCCTTCTGAATGAAGAAACAAACACTGCCCCTACACAGAGAAAGAAAGCTGGTGGGCTGCCCTCCCTCCCTCTCCTACCCCCTTCCCTCTGAGTGAAGAAACAAACACACACACACACATACACACACACACACACAAATTACTTACAATTACTTACAAATTACATTAATTTTGAATTCCTCCCCCTCCCTCCGACCCACATACCTTTTCCAGCTGTTTCACAATCACAGAGGATTTCAACCCTGCTCTTGTCTGCCATCATGAAAATGTAAACATATAAAAGGAAAAAGGCAAGAGCTGCTGAGGTCAGGCTGGGTTAGCTGCTGCCAGAGTCCTCAATGGATGACTCTGATTAACTGTTTAAAAAAGCCTCTAAAAAAAACCCTATGGGAGGAGGCAAGAGAACCACATGCCTCATCTACATAAGGAATTTTTCTGCTTTTAACCCTTGCTTAACTCTGCTTGAGTGATCATAAAGTCAGACTAAATGAGGCACATGGTTCTCCCGCCTCCTTCTGTACAGGGCACTTTTTTAGAGGCTTTTTTAAACATTTAAGCACTAAGCAGAGTCATCCACTGTGACTCTCGCAGCAACTACCTCAGCCTTTTTCCTTTTACATTTTTTTTCTTTTCATGATGACAGTGGTGAGACTCTGCCTCCCCTTCCTCCCCTGACTGCATGTCACTGGTTTAATCTGTCCATGTGTTGTGAGATTAAGGAGTTTTCATCATGTCTGATAGTTGGTATTCATAGCTGTGTTCTCCTAGTCTTCTGCCTGTCTGTTCTACACAGTGGTTGTTGCAATATTTGTACTGTATATTGTAGATGACTTGTGCTTTTTTCTTTTTGGGCTACTGGGTCTTTTGGTTTACTTAACATGTTTTGAAGGGTTTAGTTCTTTTGCATATTCCAGTGATGTCATGTGGTTGTAACAGTCTGTTGATTGTTTCAGAGTTCTCACATAATTCACAAAGAGATAAGGTTTAATAGGATTATTTATTAAAATATTTCTGTAAATCTTCAGTAAATTCCCTTTTCTTACTAAAGGGAACAACAAGAATGCCATTGCAATAGAGGATATTGACTTTTGCTAACATACTGTATCTCTGGATACGCAAACAATATTCTGGGTATCCAGAGTTACAGTATATTAGCAAAAGTCAATACAGAAAGACTTTGTTTTACTGTACAATTAGGTGGAGAGGAGTAACCCTTAACTCCAAATGTGTGTTGAATATGCTGAATAATTCATGTAGTATATTACTATGGAAAATAGTATCTTTGGTGTAATGCTATCCTTATACCAGTGCCATGAATTACTGCAGGTGTAATAATATAGGTGTAAAATTGAACTGCCTCCTTTGGACTATTTTGAATGCCATAAAATTGTCTGTGAATTTCAAGGGACTCTTTACACATAGATTTACTTGGTTGCATCAAGTGTCTATTAAATCAGGATTAATTAGAGATTTTACTGTGAATTTGGATGGGAGTTTTAAGGTGTGCTCTAAGGTACAATCAGTTTAATTTTTAGCTTCCAAGTTCGTTACAAATGATTCATAGCCACTATTACATAAAAACCAGAATCTTGGTTGGACTTGGACTTTTAGCAGAGATGGGAGAGATCAAGTAACTTATTAGGCATCCCTGCAAGAATCCATGCAATGTCTTGGCATACACAATGAGCCAACTATGATTTCTTATTTTAATAAGATATTTAAGAAAGCATAGAGATCTTGGTAGATTTAGGTTTTATAAGGTAGCAGCTTTTTAAAAATTGAAATAATAATTAGCATCATTTTAAAATTTAAATCCTGCTATAGAGTGAGAGTTTCAAGTTTTTGGAAACTTTCCCTTCACTGCTGCGATTGCCAAATAAATTTTGGATGCTGTAGAGAATACGGTTAATCAGAAATTCATTCGTGCCAAATACTTGACAGGTTTTCTGAGCATCACTGCTGCTTTAGGCATGCCAAAGCACAAGCAAAAAAAAAACAACGCCCCCCAAACTTGGGCAAGGATGTGCAAATGGTTATTTATGAAGTCCCCTCTGTTGTTCACTGCCTTTTCTCTAAGGAATTCTGGATAGCTTCAGCCAAGTTTTGGAGTTATCCAGAACTTGTTGATAATTTTGGAAGTTTGGAATGGTAGATTATTTTGCTATATAATCTTCAGATATTAAAAAATAGCTTCTATTCTAAATTCATCTCCTCCCTTCTTTACTCTACCTTTCTGTCTACCTCAAACTTTCTTTGACATTTTATGCTCAGTGTTCCAACATAACTTTGTGACTCTAATACATTGCTGATCGCATGTGCAGCAATATCTATGGATATTGTATCAGATACCAAGGAAATGTAATTTCTGTGTCTTTCCCTGGTTTGATTAATGTTGCTGCCCACCCACTGACATGTACAGCATAAAATAGGCATGCGGTATAAAATTTGGTTCAGAAGAATGTCATATAGGGGTTTTCTGCAGTATACTTTATTGCATCTCAAGCCTATTCCTCTCCAGTTAAACTGGAATTACAGATGTCAGAATTCCCAGCCAGATGTTCCATATTCATTAAATAAGAACATATACAGTATATAGAATATTGCCATACAGTTTTAAAAATGGGCTTTATAGCCTGTTAAAATGCTTGTTACTATAGCTGTATGTGACCCCCATCATTTTAAGAACTTACCAACCTTTACTTGGCCCTGTTAATAATCACATTGCAGAAGTGGGAAGGTTAAGGCTCATTTTGGAAAGGATTTCAGATGATTTAAGGAGTCAAAACAAATCCTTACATATATGAAAAGCTGAAAGTAAGATGAATTTCTAGAAGAACCATAACACCCCTTGCTGGATGCGAATGCATAAAGGAGCTGGAGCACTGCACCTATCTGGGAATTACATTTTGAAGTCATGGAAAAGCTGCAATAAATAATTTTTTAATAGCAATAGCAATAGCAGTTAGACTTATATACCGCTTCATAGGGCTTTCAGCCCTCTCTAAGCGGTTTACAGAGTCAGCATATCGCCCCCCACAGTCTGAGTCCTCATTTCACCCACCTCGGAAGGATGGAAGGCTGAGTCAACCTTGAGCCGGTGAGATTAGAACCGCTGAACTGCAGATAACAGTCAGCTGAAGTGGACTGCAGTACTGCACCCTAACCACTGCGCCACCTCGGCTCTTTAAAAAAATAGTTTATAAAATAAAATACAAAAGAAAACAATAGGAAAAATAGGGGAGAGAAAAGAAAAGGGGAAAGTGTAAAAAAGAGAGGAAAAAGAAAGAAAAGGTGATTGCCAACTTCCTTTGGTGCAGTAGAATAAGATAATAACATCAAATCTCAACTTTTTACTTTTATATAATAGTATAAACTAGCCATTTCTATAACAACAAACCAGGGGTGAAATTCAGCAGGTTCTGACAGGTTCTGGACAACTGGTAGCAGAATTTTTAGTAGTTTGGAGAACCGGCAAATACCACCTCTGGCTGGTCCCAGAGTGGGGTGGGAATGGAGATTTTGCAGTAACCTTCCCTTGCCATGCCCACCAAGTGATGCCCACAGAACTGGTAGTAAAAAAAAAATCTGAATTTCACCACTGCAACAAACCTATAAAATCGGTAAAATTCAAAATTAAAGTTTCATTTTTTTTACACCTCAAGCACAAAGTCCAGAAGTGGTTTCCAAATTGAAACAGAAATAATTGTATTTTTTTCCTTTAATCAAAGCACTTAGTTTAGTCATCTCTGCTAACTTTTGCATCAACTTTTGCAGCCATTTGTCCATTGTGGGAATCAAAGTGTCCTTCCATTTTTTGTGCATCAAATAGTCTTGCTGCCATCAACATATTTAACATCAAAGTTCCAATTTACACCCCAGACTTTTTCCATTAAACCCCAAAGAAAATTTTCTGGTTTTATCTTTATATTGACTTTGAGAATCTTCCATATTAGGATGTGAATCCTACAACAATATTTCTTTGCTTTGTCACATGTCTACCATAAATGATAAAAGTTCCTCCTTTACATTTTACATTTGCATTTACAACATTCATTTGAAATACCTTTATACATTTTTGACAGCTTGTCTGATGTTAAATACCAGTGATAAATCATCTTATAGAAATTTTCTTTTAAATTACAATTTAGTGTAAATGTTAAACCTTTTGTCCACATATTCTTCCACAGGTCAAGCAATACATCATATCCAAAGTTCCTTGCTCAGTGAATCCTGCAATGCTTTACATATTCATTTTCCAAATTCAAATTCAATAATAATTTATAGACCTTAGGAATAATACGTTCACCATTATCACACAGTAGGATTTCCAATTTATTTTTGACAAAGTCAAAACGATAAATCTTTTTGTCTCATTTAAATCTTTATTTCAGTTGTAAATATGTAAACCAATGGCAGACATGTCCTTCTGATTCTAACTCCTTCTTAGACTTGAAGATAGATCATCAAAATGAAAAGATATTATTTAACCATAAGTTCACCAGGGTGACTTCGATACCAATTCTTTTGTAAAAAAAGCTTTGGGGGGGGGCACTTAAAGAGGCATCACAGCAAAAAGCTATGACAAATGTTAAATCCAGAGCTCAAAAGACTTTTGTAGCATTTCATTGGTTGCATCCAATCTAGACTGTGTAATCTATTAACACTGAGACAAATCTCTTATTTTATAACAGTACTCTCTACTCATTTGCCAATTGTAATATATACCAGTGAAACATGGAAGATGACATGGTAAGTAACACAAAGTCTAAATGTATTTCAACTGTGCTGCCTATGAAAGATGGCATGTATTGCAGTTGCATTACCAACATGGTGATCATATAAAGAAGTGATTAAAATGGATATAGGACATAGTAGAAGAACGAAGAATATGCTGCGTGGCGCATATTTTATGTCTTCCAGATCAACACCGTTTCTAACGCCACAATCAGCTGGACATTAATCAAAGAAAATAAAAAATAAGCAGACATCATAAACAATGGTGCAGAACATTGCAAAATCCTTATAAGTTTCTGATAGAATAAGTGAAAACAACTGCAATTGATCAAAAGCGTTGAAGGAATTTACTGCTCAAAGTGCACTGAAGCCCAGGAGGATCAACTACCAGTAGTTAAAGCAAGAATTTTGCCTCTTGAAACTAGCAAAAAGAAGGAAGGAAGGAAGGAAGGAAGGAAGGAAGGAAGGAAGGAAGGAAAGAAAGAAAGAAGGAAGGGGAGAAAAGGGGGGAAAAGGGGAAAAAGGGGAAAAGAGGAGAGGAGAAGATTTACTGTTGGGAATCTGGGGAACCCAAAATAATGTTGGTGTTCAGCAAATGACCCCGGGATAACATCTTTTGCATGCCTACTTAATCCATATGGTGATAATAATGGAATAAAATAATAGTCTGTCTTGCAAAGCAAAACCACGACACGTAACATCACTGAAACCCCACTTTTAATGTCAACATATTTATGCTTGACTTTACAGTCATCTGAATTATCTGAAAAGTCTGGAAACTTGGAAGAGATAGCAAAGGAACATTTGGAAGGCTGGCTGTTCCTGGCAGCCCAGATTCTTACAAGAGGTACATCTAATCATCACTGTTAAATCCTAATGATTGCAAAACATTTTAGGGGACCTAAAGGGAACACATTCCCACTTCCTTATTGAACCTGAGATATTACCTTCCAATTAACTTTAAGATATTGGTTACAAATTAACCTACTGATAAGGGTTCACTTAATTGAGACATTTACTAATAATTGAAGGAGGAAAAATCCAAAGAAACACTTAACTTACTGGAAGTCAAAGAAATGGCACAATGTTCATATTACTGATCCAAGTATAAGGCAGAACAAGCTGTGCTTCAGGTTCAATGACTGTATTAACAGATTAAGCCAAAAGCTCACAAGTGGATAATACAAATAAATTTTATGGCTTTAATTAGTTCCTTGCAATTCAGTTTGGAATTGCAAATTTATTCAAATAAACATATGGATTTCCATGTTTGAAGATAGAAACAAGTTAGATACATTTATTAAAAAATAAGGTAAATTTCTGTTGTTAAATTCCTGACCATAGTGGAAGCTTCCTGTTATCTCTTCTATGTGGTTCTGCTCCTGAGATTCTAACAAACAACAGAAGACATTGTAACTTTTGATGTGTACAGAGAATTTGGAGTAGGTTGAATCATATGTTGGGTTCTCTGATGTTAGTATGATTGACTGGCCAGTTAGCTTTTTCATCTCCTTAACACTCTTTTGTGTCTTGCTTGCATCTGTTTGCACAACTGTTCTGAATCCACTTGTACAACTGGGGTAGACCATACCAAGAGATGTGGTGCTTGCCACCAGTTCGGCTGGCTTCAAGAAAGGGTTAGACCAATTATGAAGTCAAGGAATCCACAGCTATTAGCTTTGTTGACAGTGTAATTGCCTCTGAAGGCCATTCGATGGAAAACTAATATGCTTCTTTGGGCACTTGGTTGGCCATTGTGAGCCTAGACTGGAAAACTAGATGGATCAAGGGTCCAATCCAGCAGAACACTGCTCAGTTTTTTATTTACTGAATTATGATTAACAAACATTATCCTGCAACTAAATCACATAAAAAAATCTAAAAGGCAAATAAAAAGATAAGACCATAAAAAGCCTCACAAAACCCAGAGATCAGAAGCAGCAAAACACAAGCCAGTGGTTGGCTCATAAAGCTTTGTCAATATGATATTTGCAATATAGTAGACAGATTAGACTTGTGTGTGTGTGTGTTTGTGTGTGTTATCCTTTCTCAACCATGCTATTTCTGCCCTAAAATGAGAGTTTGCAGAATCATAGAATCATAGGGGTGGGTGAACCTTGGAGGTCTTCTAGTCAATCTGCTGCCCAAGGCAGGAGTCCTTATGCTATCTGGACAAATGAATGTCCTGTCTTTTCTTCAAAACCAATGACAGGAGGAGCTCTCTTTAACATGCCTTTACCCATGCTATACATAAATAAAATAACAAATATTTAACATTTTTTGAATTGTTTCCAAAATTGATTGTGATAAAACCTTTGAAGCCATCTCCTGAAAATCGGCACAATATATATTTGGTAAGGTATTGGTTTAAGACTAGAAAGACCATAAACATCCATGGCTATGCATTTGCTTAAATCTGCAAGATGGCAGATTAAAAACTCTTGATGCAAGATGAACATGCATGCAGCATCAATACATGTACAAAAATAACAGGACCAGCATCATGAAATTTGGTCTACCATCTTGCCATTCTTGACCCAGTACAGACATTCTGAAAGATACCCTGATTCGAATCCACCCTTATATGTGAAAAGTCAGTGGGTATCTTAGCCCAACTTACCTTATACCATTAGCCCTTAGACTTATATAGCACCTCATAGTGCGATTCAGCACTCACTGAGCAGTTTTCAATGTCAGCATATTGCCCACAATAATTTAGGTCCTCATTTTGCCGACCTTGGAAGGATGGAAGGCTGAGGCAACCTGGAGCTCTGTCAGGACCGAACTCCAGGATATGGGCAGAATTAACCTGCAAAACTGCATTCTAACCACTGTGCTCTAGGGCTTTTTATGAGGTGCTTTCTATGGGGAAATATGACATTTTAGCTACCTTCCATTCACAGAAGAGAGGAGGAATATAAATGTAACAAATTATTATTACCATCTATCAAATGATATTCATATTTGTGGCTGTTATGATTAAAAAGAATGTACTGCACCAATGATATCACTTACATTTCCTATGTGTTGTTCTTTAGTCCAGTAAACATTAAAATGAAAGCAGGAATGTTTTTCACATGTCTTATATCTGTCCTTCTACATTCTGGCTAAATTTTAGAATTCAGGACAAAATATGCATATATTTTGCATGTTTGTAAATTATATACCTATTATGAGATGTGATGTACTTGTATACTGTATATCTGTAAGAGTAGAAGTGTAAGTGAGACATGTTTAAGGGCATCTGCCAGCCAGGCAGCCAGTCACACCCTTCTGCAGGCAATCCCATTCCTCTCTATCTGTTTTTGTTTTCTTACAATTTAACACCCTATGATTACTATATTGGGCTGGTATTTTGTTAATAAACACTTTCAAATATTCAAAGTATATTTATGCATTTTCAGTTGCCATGATCCCAATTTAGCTCCAACTACATTTGCTATTGCTGAAAATGATGTTTTTCCAAGCTGATACATGTTTTGAAGAAGTAAATCATTCTTTCAACATTTCATACTGTAGAAAAAAATTCTTAATAGATATGAAAAGCTATAAATGATACTCTTAATTAGTTGGTTAGCTGTATTGTGAACTTGTTTATCATCCAAGAACAAAATTGTCATTATGGATTATGAGGTTAATATTTACTCAGGCGCCCCAGTTGGTATTTAACCTGAAGATTTCCCTTGATGTAATGTTGTGACATTATTATTGTCAGATCCATGGGCGAGCTGTTAATCCCATTTTGCAGGTTTAATATTAATAGTGGAAGGTAAATTTTGTTTGGCTACTCTTACTGATTTATGTCAGATTAGCTGGAAAATGCCTGAAATTAAAATGTAACTCAATAGCTACTGGTGCAAACAAGAACACAGAACAATAAAATCTAACCGTATGTAAAATTCAATCCCTAGAGTAACCTAGGTTGCTTTGTTTATTTATCAAATTTATAAAGAAGTGACTCTAGACATGCAAAAAACAGTAAATAAGTAAGGAAACTATTAGTTTAAACCACTACATAATAATAATTATCAATAATAAAAAACATACAAAGCAAAACTAAAATGGGAAAAGGGAATAACTACATGGAAGAAAGTTAATAATAAGGGAACCACTTCACAAGTTCCCCTTCGCCTAGGGTCCCCAGATCTACTGGTATAACCAGGTCTTGACAGATGTTCAGAAGCTCGGTAGTAATGAGGCCAATCTTATTTCTGGGGATGGGGGGAGAGAAGATTTCTTAATACTGGTGGTACAGCAGAAAAAGCCTGTTGTATAGGAGCTAATAAACTTAACTGTTTTTGTTGGAAGCCATAATATACCTATTCTATGAAACTTGGTGGGAGGAGTGGATGGGATCAGGGAAAAGCGGTCCCTCAAATAACCTGGTCCCAGGCCATGTAGGGCTTTAAACCAACTTGAATTGTATAGTCTTCTTTTTACCCTTCCATGTCTGCTAGATTTTGTCTACTTTCCAGAATAAATCTATTTATTACCTTGACATGTACAAAACATATGCTTCTGATTTCTAATGAACTATGAAACCACAACATCAAAGTCGGGATGGTTTCCTAAAATGACAATGATTGCAGCAGAACATGAATTAGATAGAAAGATGCAAATGTTATCAGTTTCATTTTCATACTTAATCAGATGGTAAATGCCCTTTGTACTGTTCAAACTACAGATGAAACTTCCTGTGCTTGCAAATAACTAAATGAGAAAAGATTCCATCAATAGAGAAAAATAGCACGTCAAAGGACGAAATGCAAAACCCAGCTCTTTCTTTGGTCAGAGGCATGTAAAATTCAATCATGGAAACCCTCTATCTCAGGGATGTCAAACTCAAGGCCCACAGGCCAAATTGGGCCATGGTGTGCTTAGATCTGGCCTGCGGGGCCACCCTGGAAACATTAAAGGAGTGGCATGCTGAACCTCTGCCAGCAAAAATGGAGCTTGGCACCCCGAGCTCCATTTTTGTTGGCAGAAAGCTGTAGCAGGCCATTGCAGTCAAAAATGAACTCAGGAGGGATGCGCTCTGAGCTCCATTTTTGCTGGCAGAGGGCTGCAGGATATGGATATTGAGTTGGCCATGCCTCCCTAGCTACACACTCCGCCCCACAGAGGTCAAACACAACTCTGATGCATCCCTCAATGAAACTGAATTTGACATCCCTGCTCTACTTGAGCAGGTTGACTTGTTTAGTTTATAGGAAGATGTATACTTCAGTAACAATTAAGCTTGATTTGGCTATTTTATCCTATTATCCTGCCTTGTGCATTTATCCTATGTTCTACCTTATATTCTATCTACTATATAAATTTATTGGGCAAGGAACAAGTAGCTGACTTACAGGGATCTAGTTATCCAACTACTGCCTGATCAAGTGGACGCTTGAGCCAAATGCTTAGAATTCCAATCCAACGCCCTATAACCACTATGCAACTTTAGCAGGCTACATCTAAATTAAGCATACAAATTAAATCAGGTGACAAGTGTAATAGGAAATTTGGCGAATATTTTGACATTGTCATGGAACATAAAGGCAGGATAAGAAAGTATAGGACAATATATTTGGGAGCAGAGAACTGAGGATAGAATTATCCTTCTATCAATTCTGTATTCTAAATCTTAGTTCCAAAATTTAATTTTTCTTAAGATCAAGAGAGGGACAGATAGCCTTTTGGATCTTATGAGTTGTTATATGTAGTGTGTTTTGATCCTAAGGTATTAAAAAAAGTTATATGCATTTCTGTCAGCATTGAGAGCAACTAAGCCTGAGTATCTTTTTGTCAATGGAAAAATTTCCCAGAGGATTTCAACTGGTTTATCTGGATCTTCCACAAGTGAACAATCTCTACAGTTTCAAAGCTTCTAAACTTATCACAGACCATTAATTTGTTAACTTTTGACTCAACCAGATTTAGATTATTTTGGCAATTCATTTTCTTATATATGAGTTTCAATATCAGAGGCTTTTAATCATAATTGTTGAAGAGCATTTATAGGGGGAGGCTAATTCATACATCTCTGGCTGATATATTTCTCATAGATATTTGGCCAAGTGCTGCAGGAATATAGTACTGGACATCCTAGGCCTTTGGTCAGTTCCAGCATGGTTTTATCCCCCTTAAATGTTCATTGTATAACAGGCTGACCAATCCAATGCAGTTACTCAATGTGCTAAAGTAATGTTTAACCTTAATAAAGTTTCTCAGATAAAAAGGGTGTGAACTCTTGGATCTTTCCTTTTTTCAATCTTTATTAGCAAAAGCCTTGACTATTTCTTTGACCAGGAAGACATTATATGAAAAGCAATTGTTTTTTTTAACCATCTCTGCACCATGACTTTGGAGTGAAGTCTGAAGTTAATATCAATTGGACCCTGGATTATATTTGCCTTTTGGAAAATCGAATTGCTAAACTCATGGCACTGTAGATTTGTTCTCCCTTTTGGAAGTCTTTCTTTAAACAGTCAAAAGAATTGCTCAAACTGACAAGAAGCCAGCCAATTACCACCATGGGCAAGTTCATCCCACCAGTGGTGGAAAGTTTTGTCGTTTGGGACTATTTGGTCTTTGCTGCCCTTTTTCTGGTCTCTTCTGGCATTGGGATCTTTTTTGCAATTAAGGAGCGGAAAAAAGCAAGCTCTGGGGATTTCTTGGTTGGTGGTAGGCAGATGACCTGTGGACCAGTGGCTCTGTCCCTCACTGCAAGTTTCATGTCAGCCGTCACTGTGCTGGGAACCCCAGCTGAGGTCTATCGCCATGGAGCCTCTTTCCTTCTGTTTGCCATAGCATATACTTTTGTCATCATTTCTACCTCAGAACTTTTTCTACCTGTTTTCTACAGATCTGGGATCACAAGCACTTATGAGGTAAGTTCCCCTTTCTAGAAAGTGAGTCTTGCTCCAGATCCTGGACCACATTCCATTTGGCCATCTAAGACATCTTGGCATTACCTTTGTTGAGATAAGAGACACCTGACAGGATATCGTCTCTTCTGCAAACTTGCCATTTTGGGAAGAGCAATCACAATATATCTAAAAGGTAGCAAGATGCAGAGGAACCTACATTAATATGGAGACAGAAAATGAGTTAAAATCTACAAATCTACAATGAATTTGTATATAAATTAGATAATAGCAGGCATGCTTTTGTTTCTAAAGGACAGACTATTTAACTGAAAGAGACCATTATGACCAACTTTTACAAATGTATTATTTCCTACAATTATCTGTAGATTGCAAAGATAGAGAATAATTCTCACTAAACTGTTAGAACATTGTCAAATATCTTCAGTAACATGAAATAATTAATTTTTTGAAATAGAAAAGAAGAGGTGTAATGATATGCTAACAAAAACCTGCTCTTCCCATATTTCAGTATTAAAAATAAGGATTCTGTTTCATACAATCACTTATCTCATCTTAGTGTGAGTGTATGTAGTGAGGGAGAGGGAGAGAGAGGGAGGGAGGGAGAAAGGAAGGGAGGGAAGGGGAGAGAAAGAGGGAGGGAGGGGGAGAGAGAGGGGGAGAGGGAGAGGGAGAGGGAGAGGGAGAGGGAGAGGGAGAGGGAGAGGGAGAGGGAGAGGGAGAGAGAGAGAGAGAGAGAGAGAGAGAGAGAGAGAGAGAGAGAGAGAGAGAGAGAGAGAGAGAGAGAGAGAGAGAGAGACCAGGGAAGTTAGACAGACAGATAAAAATCAATGTTTAAAAATCCATTTTTCTTCTCACATTTCCCATCATTGTAGTATTTTATTCATTACATAGATTCAAAGAATGTTTGATTCCAACTAACTCAGAATGATTTGCATATTAAAAAGTCAGAATAATGAAATGGAGAAACAAATTAAACTTGTCCAGAATATGTATATGAACTAAATTCAAGGAACTGTAGCAAATAGTAATTTACAGATTATAGTATCCCATCTCAGTAATAAGACAGGCTGTTTCTGGGACAATGGATTTTCTCCTAATGTTACATTCACAATTTAATTGTTTGATTAATAATTTAATAGGGGAATACTTAATAAAGGATTACTTAACTAACCTCCCATTAGAAACCATTAAGAATCCAATTATCTCATAAATGGAACCACTCAACCCTCATACAGAGATGTAAAATTATAGTGTCTGACTTGCCAAAAGAACTGAAATATTTCAGGATGAGAAAATACACTCCGGGTTTTTGAAATGTAATTATAGAACACTCTGCAGGTTTCTGTAATGTTGACAACCCTTTTTGGTTGGAGGTGTAGTTTATAACCCATTGAACAATTTAGGCAGATATCCACACAGATCCAAGTTTTAATATTGAAAGATGAAGACTTCTGTGAGATTTAAGTTATCTTATAAATGCTTGACATTTCTGGAGAGCTTCCTGGAGTCCATTCTTGAACCCGCGTGTGTAATGTTGCTGACCATTGCTGCAAGTAAAATAAAGTTATGGGCCCTATCAATCCCATGTCTTCATTCCAGGATGTAGGACAAGTTACAGGTAGTCCTCAACTTACAACAGTTCATTTAGTGACTGTTTGAAGTTACAATGGCATTGGAAAAAATGACTTATGACCATTTTTCATACTTATGACCACTGCAGCACCCCCATGGTCACTTGACCAAAATTCAGACGTTTGACTCATATTTATGACTGTTGCAGTGTCCTGGGGTTATGTGATCACCTTTTGCGACCTTCTGACAAGCAAAGTCCATGGGGAAACCAGATTCACTTAACAACCATGTAACTCTTAACTACTGCAGTGATTCACTTAACAACTGTGGCAAGAAAGATCATAAATTGGGGCAACTGTCTCACTAAATCAAGGACCACCTATACTAATTGAACTTCCAATTCGACTTAGAATAACTTTATTGTCATTTTAAATGTACACTAATCAGCATACATTAAAATGAAATTTCATTGCATACATCTTTCAAAGGGTCACCACCTCCAATATACACTACATAAACATTATAAAACAAACAAGCAAGCAAAAATTATGCATATACATATACACACATATATACACAAACAATTGCTGGTATTGTCTATGGGAAGATCATTTCACAGTCATTACTGGAACTATTTCTTGAACAAAATGTAATGCAGGGGATGATAAAGCAACAGATATTTTTATTTACTGTACCCATCCCTTCCCCTAGTACCTGGAGTTAAGATTTAACAAGCCTGTTCGCATGGCAGCAACCCTGATTTACATACTGCAAACGGTAAGACATTTTCTTCATTTGCATGAAAAATGTGATTTTAAAATATTTTGGCATTAGTCCAAAGAATAGATAGATCTTTTGTTCAAAATCAGTTTCATTTTCTCCTACAACACAGTGAATGTGATAGAGGATGTCTATATATGTAGTGTTTTGAAAATTAAAGAGTGATAAAATTCTGGACATAGAAGAATCTAGATCACATTGATTTGTCATAGCATCAAATTCGACATTTAAAGATGGAAGGGTATAATCTTTCTAGATTTTCATCACCCCATTAACTAACATTTAATAGGGGCAGCGTGATGACTCAGTGGTAAAGATGCTGTGCTTGTCAGCTGGAATGATGACTCCCATTCTTGCTCACGTTCATCCCCACCTAGCAGTTCAAAAGCATGCAAGTGCGATTAGATAAATAAGTACCACTTTGGCAGGAAGGTAACAGCACTCCATTATGTCATGCTGGCCACATGACCATGGAAATTTCTTTCGGCAACACTGACTGAATGGCCTTGAAACAGAAATGAGCACTGCTCCCTATAGTTGGCAATGACTAGCGGAGTAAAATCCGTAGGGATCCCTTTACCTTTTTTAAAATTAACTAACATTTACAATGAATCTAGACCACGGGTATCAAACACAAGGTCAGATCCAGCCCTTGATGTGATTGGATAGGCCCACAGGGCTGTACTGTAAAATGTAAGGGGCAGCTCATTTAGCTTTCGCCCGGTCTACCCAATCCGAAGTGGAAACATTGGGCCAGCATGGCTTTGGCCCAATCCAACCAATGCAAAGAGGAAACATGCCAGCAGTTTGAACAGTTGCTGTGCTCACCCAGTCAGCCACACCCACCCCATAGGCCACCCTCATCCACCACCGAGGTCACTCCTGATCTAGACTCTTTCTGGACTGCATAACATTCTGCATTCAAGAGAAATGAGAACAGGTTTCAACATAGATTGTGGGACTGTAAAAAGATGCACGTTTTTCCAAATTAATCCCTGCTGCAAACATTTTAGCTACCATTTATGTTGTACTTTAGAATATAGTAAATAGTGTAATCTATACACTATACAGAAGATTATAGAACAGATTCATATCAGGGCTTTAGGAGTCATAGATGGTTTGTCTTGAACTAGTTTGTACCACATACTCCCATGCTCCAGGGATGCAGTGCAATCTTATTGGCCATTTCAGAGAGAATCTGTACTATTTTTAATTGATGCATTCACATAACTTGTGAAGCCATCCATATAACTTTATTCACAATGTGGAATGTTTAATAACTGTGAGATTTCGGTTTTCATGTTTCTAATAATAAGCCAGTCTTCTTTCTAGGGAATGCCAGAGGTAGGGTAGGTAAATATTTCTTTAAATGCGATTTGCTTCAGAGGAGTTAAGGAACATCTTTATTTGTACTTTGCAGATGATAAAGAGAAAATCCTTCCTCCAACATCTTAGGCAACCATATACCAAGAAATCATTTTCAGGAAACAGTGTTGTGTGGATCACAAATAGCCAATGGAAAGATGAGTGCTCTGTTGCTGTTTGAGATTGCTTTGTAAGCACTATAAGGTTAATTGGCTTTTCTTGATGGCAACTTCATGCATCTGCTTACTTAGGGGAATGTTTGTTCCCAGACGAATTCCACTCTCTAAAATTAATTCCACATACTTAAAAAAGCATCAGCAGTAGATTGGCACCTTTTAGAAATGGTTTAATTTGCAATTTTATGACATTCTGTAGAACTGCAAAAAAAAGGTTGTCCACTAGGACTCCAAAGTCCCATTTTTGAGCCAGGTTTTGCCTAATAATCTGTACTTGTACCTTTGTTTTTTCTTGTCTAAGTGTAAAGCCTTGCTTTTCTCCACATTAAATTTCATTTGGTTGGATTGTTCAAGTCTGTCAAGATCTTTTTGGATTCTGAGCTTGCGTTGGCTATTCCTATTAGCTTAATGTCATCTGCAAATTTGATAAGTTCTTCTATTCCCTCATTTAAATCATTTATGAAGATATTGAAGACTACAGAGCCTAAGATAAAATCTTGTGATACCCCACTGTTTACTTTCTTCCATATAGATGTGGTACCATTAAGAACTACTTGATGAGTATGGTTTGTCAGCCAGTTACAAATCCATTTGGTAGCGATGCTGTCTATCCCATATTTTTCTAGCTTACTAAGAGCTAGGTTGTGGTATACTTTGTCGAATGCCTTACTGAACTCTAAATAAACTATGCCAATGGCATTTCACTGGTCTTCTAATTTAGTCACTTTATTAAAGTATGATCTGTTTTTAATAAACACATTGTGACTTCTAGTTATAACTTTATGTTTCTAGATGTTTGCAGATTTTTTTTTAGTCTTTTCTAGTTTCTTTCCAGGTACTGATGTTAGGCTGATTGGTTTATTCTGTGGATTTGCTTCAGATTAGGATCATTCACACATGCATACAAAATTACCTCTGATTAAAATAAGACATCATAATACGTTGAGAAAAGTTCAAAGAGTTCCCCAAACTTCTAACTTTAAGCATTACAGCCTTACCACAGAATAAATTTCAGTTAAAACAGCTGTGTAATTTTCTGAATAAACCACAGTATAGATTCAAATGTATCAATTAAATACATTTAATTATTATGATTTACCTTTGTACATTCCAACATTTCTGGTGTCATCAGTTAATGAAATTACAGGAAGGCCAAATTGAGATGGGAACTGGGGGAACTTGAGGTCCATCACTTCTAGAGATCAGAACTCATGTACAAGATATTTTTGTGCAGATTTTTCAAAGCAATCATATCAAAGGTTTGGCCCGGTTTGGCCAAACCAGTAGTGTTATGCCGGCCTGGGTCACAGAACCAACAGCGACCCAGGCTGGCCATGCCTCTGAACCAGTTCCCCGGTTGATACAGTTACTGTTGCGATCTTGTTTTTCTGCGCATGCACAAAACAATTTCTATCGAACTGAGCATGCATGCACAGCATGCGTACAGCACAACCATGTGCGACCACATGTACCCATAAGCAGACTGGCAGTAATGCCAGTCAGAACCCACCCCTGAATCATATGGGTTAAAACAGACCACAAGTGGCTCAATAATATTCTATGAATTTTATCCATTTTGAGTTCTTTTTTTGAAGCCTAGTCTAAAATATGTAACATATCTATGTTACAATCTAGAAATCAATCTACATTATTTAGGACAAGAATCATGGGTATTTTTCCTGCTAGTAGTAGCTTGAACTGCTGTTAGTATTTTCAACCTAAAAGATGGACATGGTCATACAGATGTTAAAGGCATTGTAAACTGAGGGAAAATGAGGCAGACAATGTAGAGGAATGAATGAATATCGTTCATAAATAATATATTTCCACTTGTGTGTAAGCCTGCCTCTGGGTGCCAGCCACTTTCCAGTCAAAACCTTGGAATATGATCCCAGATGAATCTCCTTCTTCTTTTGATTTTTCTCCCTATGAATATTCCCTTTGAAATACTTACTAATAGTTTTTTCTACTCTTTATAGATCCTTTACACAGGAGTGGTAGTTTATGCTCCAGCTTTGGCTCTCAATCAAGGTAAGTGCTTTGTTGTTGACTTGAAAAGGACAGGAGAAAAGGGAAATTTGTTTTCTGTTATCTGCCTATCTGGAAACTCCCTTCCCCCTTACTTTTCCTTTTATTCAGTCTGATATACATATGTTACCCCTCCCCTCCCCTTTTGCTAAAAAGTAACTAGAGAAGATAGATTCTGAATAGTTTTCTCAAGTTCTGGGCAAAGGGCCCATTTTAAGATAATAGATTAAGACTTTCTTCTGTACTTTGACATTTTCTGTCCTTCCAGCCCGTTACTTTAATGTCTTACGTAATGTGAAACAGGATAAAGCTGAGGTTTCTCACTTATTGATCTGGTGTTTCCTGCAAATGATAGTTTTTTGGGGGGAGGATGATAGGCATTCTTTTTCTTTCTCTTGAGATTTGGCCCATGTATTTGGCAAACTGAATTTACCACCTGTGCAAACGAAAACAAAAGACTATAAAAGGTGGAAACGAACTTTAGTTCTGCAGCACATAAAAGAAAATGATGGCAACAGATTAAGTAACAGTACTTTCTCTCATACTATTGTATATTTAAAAATAAACAACTATAGTTAATTTGATTTTTTTTAAAGTAACCCGAAGTATATCTCATTACACTCCCTTTGATTTTCCAGTGACAGGATTTAATCTCTGGGGCTCAGTATTTGCAACAGGAATCGTTTGCACCTTCTACTGTACACTGGTATGTTTCTGCTGTAGTTCAACTATAAGTGTTTTTAGAGGAATGGTTGAGAGCCGAGGTGGTGCAGTGGTTAACTGCAGCACTGCAGGCTACTTCAGCTGACTGCAGTTCAGCAGTTCAGCTGTTCAAATCTCACCAGCTCAGGGTTGACTCAGCCTTCCATCCTTCCGAGGTGGGTAAAATGAGGACCCGGATTGTTGTTGGGGGCAATATGCTGATTCTGTAAACCGCTTAGAGAGGGCTGAAAGCCCTATGAAGTCGTATATAAGTCTAACTGCTATTGCTATTGCTATTGCTAAATAACTGGCATTTATATTCTAATGAGGTTTTACAGTTGACCACAAATATTAAGATGAACTTGAAAACTTCAGTATTTTTTTCTACAAAAATCAAACATTTTATAGTCTCAAATGTATGATTTGTTTCAAAATATTCACCTAAACCATACTTTTGTTCAGTTAAATGTGCTTTCAATAGAGGTATTTTTTCCCAATTATTTAAATACACGATAGAGTGAAAGTGAGTATATAACTTGCAACCATATCTTATTTTATGTTACCTCCATGCACACTATTTCTCCAAATGATCTAAAACCCTACTTTATTTATCAATTACATTTATCATGCCTGCCTACCTCTGCTGAATTCTGGAGAGCATATACCTCCTCCCAAATCCATAAAAACAGATAAAGCCTAAATTCTATAGGCAGCCATATAATATATCCATAGGCAGCCATGCAAAAAAAGAGAAAAAAAAGGCAGCGCCCAAAAGCAAATTTTAAGAACTTCCTAAAACCCACAGAAAGAGGGCACTGTCCTCACCTCTGGGTGATTGCTGTTTCCAGAAGGTTGGAGGTACAACGAAAAAGTCATACTTCCTTAATTTTTTAAAAATGATGTCATTTCATAGAAGAGACCTGGAGTATACTTACTCTACTGGAACATGCTAGATGGACAGAAACTATTGGAGACAAGTGATCCCTAATTGGGATTAATAAATAAATATTTGGGAGCTGTGCTCAGGCTTAAAATAATCATGCATCAACTATCCTGTCCTTTATTCAGTTTTAAGCCTTTATTCCTTTTCCTTTATTCAGTTTTCAACCATTTACTTAGGGAAATGGCTGAAAAGCCTATGTAGGATTGAAGGGAAGGCTTACCAATGAGTGGAAATTCATTGGTAGACTATGAGTGGCCCATATTCTTGGATCACTCATAGTCAGTGATGGGATTCATTTTTTTTTACTACTGGTTGTGTGGGTGTGACATGGATTGGTAGACGTGGCAGGGGAAGGTCACTGCAAAATCCCCATTTTCTCTGAATCAGCTGGGACTCAGGAGACAGAGAATAGATGAGGGAGGCGCCAGTCACAGGTGGCATTTACTGGTTCTCTGAACTACTCAAAATTTCTACTACTGGTTCTCCAGAACTGGTCAGAACCTGCTGAATACCACCTCTGTTCATAGTCTATTCTAAAGCATGTGATTATTGTGAATTATCACTGAAGAGAAAGTATCTTGTATGTGAATTCTGTCCTATGATGCACTAACAATTGGCTGTGGGTAGAAAGAAAGGGACTAATCAGTATTCAACATAATAAAACCTTGCTGGAATTAGAGTTTTAAACTGAATTGGTGCAACTCAAAATCAAGATAAACACAATATTATCTTTTTCTTTGAATTAGGGAGGGTTGAAAGCTGTTGTCTGGACAGATGCCTTTCAACTGATTGTTATGCTGGTTGGGTTCCTGACAGTTTTAATTCAAGGAACTTTTAAGACTGGAGGTATTGGAAACGTTTGGGAAACTGCTCAAAATGGATCTCGTCTCAATATCTTTGAGTAAGTACAATGGCTTCTCATGATCTGATTTGGTGTTTATAATGATAGGTTTATAGTTTTTTGGGGTTTCATGTCAAAAATGAAAGATAATAATTTTTAACTTTGTAGCAATATCTATGTATGGGAGTGTATTTTAAACCTTTGATTTGACATACCCTGAAAATGGTAGAAATTTTCCAAGAATGGTAAAGTCAAGGAGAAGATAAAATGTTAGCCACCCCCACCCCCCAATTCTACAGGCTTAGTACGCATGATGGAGGAATGAAACTCTTTGGCTCATACTGCAAGTAGAATAACTAAGAATTGGAGAATACCTCTTTATTTCTTTCAAAATTAAATTAAACTATATATTAATTTGACACCAAATCCAAACTATAACAGAATGGATCCAAATCATAGGAGTTAAAAAACCTTCCAATTTCTTACATCACCAACAAAGAGAATCAAAAGTCCCCACCTTGTTTTAAAAACTCTGGACCCCTGTGTGGGATTCAGTAAACCCAAAGTAATATTTTCTGCTGATTTTCCAAAAATGGTGATTCCTATTCTTCCTTCACAGAACAAATATATTACATATTAATATCATTTCACAGTTTAACTTTAAAGAATTGCATTACTGTTTTCATTTAAGCACAACATCTAGCTTAAAACACTAAAATTCTAGGTATTTTAGAAACTTCTAAAACATAAGGCCATATTGTTCAGTTAATACATGTGTCAGTAATACACATTATCAAGTATATAGTGGGAGTATATGAAACTCGAAATGATATTCCTCAAAATCTTTAAAACAATAATTATACCAGATAAATTAAAGTATCTACTTTTTGATCTAGGCATCCCAAAATAAATTTATCCTTGCTATTTTCAGATTTGAGTTATTTCTCATGTTATTTGGAATACTAAGAAAAACGATTAGTGCCTTAAAAATGAATATCTGGTTTAGTACATCTGGACCCTAAAACATGTTATGGTTTCATAGGTATTATAACCAATGTGAGGAAGCCAATCATGTCTCATTCCTCCACCACCCTCGAAAGGTATTAAAATAAAATTTCTTGAAATCTGGTATGTGAAATGTGAAGAATCCCAGGCAAACCTGAGACTGAAGGGATAAAATGTAGTCATCAAGCAATTTAAAACAGGGTATAGTTCCACAAAGAGTCAGCAGTGATTTGACGACCAGAATACAATCAAATTGAATGTCAAGTAGAACAACTATGGTGTACTTTACAGGGAAAATGAAGCAAAGGGGTAAAAAACATAAAAATCAAAGCCCATGCAAAAGAAATGGCAATTCAAAAAAACAGAGAATTGCTCTACAAACTGAATGGTAGCTCAGTGAGAACTGCAAAATATGTTTCTATAAAAGTTGCTTTTATAATAAAAAAAGAGCAAGAACAATGATAAGGGAATAAAAGCACAATCGGGTTTACAGAAACATGAAATGACAGAGCAGCACAGAATGAAATGTTTTTGTTTGTGCGGGAGCAGATAAAATTTGGGGGAAACAATAGTGAAACAGAAAAATGGATTGGAGAAAAAATATCATAGTGCAGTGCCACCCAAACAGTAAAGATTAAAAAAATACACTTACAAATGTAATTGTTGAAGTAAAATCATTTAGAAAGTAAAGTGCCTTTCAAATAGGCTTTGAATCCTGATTTCTTTATGAACACATTTATCTAGTTTTCACACCAGTGATATGCAAGCAGTTTGCTATTCCCTTGTCCCAGGAATATAGCTTAAAAACATAACTCTTAAAAGGGAGGAAATGGAAGAAAATACAGATTTCAATCAACTGTTCCACTAATTTTGTCTAATGGGTTTAGAAGTGAGTGAACAATCAAGTATCATCTTCTCTTGCTCTCCTGTTCTGCTTTAATTTCCTTAGGGGTCCATTGGCAGGTCTTAGGAATAAGGCTCTGGACCAGATGACCACCTAGGCAATTCCAGCATTGAACTTCTTACCTTCTTCTTGGTGAAATCCATTATTTGTGCATCACCATTTTTCTTTGCTCAAAGGTGCCCAATTTAGCATCCAGCCAACTTTGTGTAGAATGCTAAACAAGATTGGGTCTGGTTAATCTGAGCTGATTTATGAGATCAGATTGAATAAGAATTGTACATGTTGCCTTTTTCAAGATGGAGTCCTGATTTCAATATACATCTCTTTACTTATGCAACCTGAATGCTTATTTTTAACATGGATTTCAAATTATAAGACGCACCAACTAGCCAATTCCACCCCAGTGGCGCAGTGATTTGAATACAGTATTGCTGGCTAACTCTGTCCACTTCCAAGGGTTTGATTCTGACAAAGTCTTGAGGTTGACTTAGCTTTCCTTTCTTGTGAGATCAGCAAAACGAGATTGTTGAGGGCAATATGCTGACATTGTAAACCACTCAGAGAGTGAGTGTTTATTTGCGGTGAGACAGGTCTATCAGGGTAATCTGGTTTACACAAAAATGGGATGGAGCATACTGCTTCTGATTTTGCCTTTCAGCCCCAATCCAGGATCCTTTGCAAACAGTTGCTTTTGCGACGACCATTTTTGTATTGAATTTTATATTTACCAATGAAGAAATAAAGGAAGACTAATATAGATCTATTTTAAGCTATTTAGCTCATCAGCTAGCTATATGCTTCTGGGATTCGAACCTGAATCTTAGAGAGTGCTGAAAAGCACTGTGGAGTAGAATCTAAGTCTACATGCTATTGCTATTCCTTCCAGATCTGTGCATTTATTTAGCTGTTTACTGGATTCCTGCCTTGAAGTTTCTTAATTCCGGTAGAAGTAAATTAGTTTTAATTTATTAGTCTGCTACTTAAACAATGGGCAATTAATAGTTTTCATGTTTTATTTATGTAGCTTTGATTTTGACCCGCTGAGAAGACATACATTTTGGACAATCTCAGTAGGAGGAACATTTACTTGGCTGGGAATTTATGGGGTTAATCAGTCCACAATACAAAGATGCATTTCATGTAAAACAGAAAAGCATGCCAAACTGTAAGTACTGTAGCTTTCAAAGTTAATGTAATTTAAAATTAGAATATAATTATTTTTAATTTTGAAAAGTCTATTAATAACTTTTTTTAATGAACTATCTTATGCATAGTACTTGGGATACATAACTGGCCATTGAGAGAAGGCTAGAAGAAAATTCCCTAGTCTTGTGAGGTTTGTGCAGCATGAGAGAGATAAAAAGCTCCCATTCCTGACTTCTGCCTTACAACCTTAACTATTATTTAAATCTAATTTTGACTGTGGTTTCCTTTATTGGGTTTATTGGGGATTTATCATTGCTTTTTTGTGATTTGTTTGGTTTTATTATTTATTTGTATCATATCTTTATTATTTTTTTTACAAACAACTCATATTCATCACATTTTCCTCCTCCTATTTTCCTCACAACAACCCTGTGAGGTGGGTCAGGTTTAGCGAGAATGACTGACTGCTTTCTACATGGTGCCTAACACTCTAGACCAAATTAACTCTCTTACCAGCATTGATTGTTGCTTTTTGTGATTATTATTATTTATTTATTTACTCTTTTTATTGCTCTTGTATGTTGCCCAGCATCCTTTGAGACTGATGTCATTTATTAGTACTAGAAAACAAATGAACAATCTTAACAGAGTATCTAGCCACACAGATAGGATTTCAAATATTAAATGTGAAATTCCACTTCCATCTAAATACACAACAGAGTGAAGGATTATCACTTTCCAAGTTGTTTTCCACACAAATCACATTCATTTATGTCAGGGACAGGGAAAGTTAATAGTACATTTCAAAAAAACTATCTTGGGCACTGAAAGAGTCGCAGGAAGTAAATACATTATGAAAAGAGCATCTCAAACTACTGGGATTATGTACGAAGGGGCAAATTGTGGACTTCTTTTATTGTGGTACACAGAGAAAGGGTTACATCTTTGCTTCTTTTAACTGTGGTAAGAAACGTCTTGTCAAAAACTAATGTGGCTATCATACTCTGAGATAGAATTAAGAATTTTCAGGACACTTTTTTTAAAAATAAAAAGACATGATTTTTTTCTTTATTGAATGATTTCTAATTCATCTTTTTTCTTCTCAGTGCACTTTACCTTAATTTGGTGGGATTATGGGCCATCCTGGTGTGTGCAGTTCTCTGTGGATTGGTGATGTATTCCTTTTTTATGAGCTGTGATCCTTGGACTGCAGATTTCATTTCAGCACCAGATCAGGTAAATAAATTATTTAAAATTGTAAACAGAGAAGTGTTCTGTGATTGGAATTGTTCTTTAAATGCAGCTGTGCTGAACTCAGTGGTGCAGGATTATTTGAGTATTTCTGCAACATTTTTTAATGATGTGCAAATGGAGGGACTTGACATGGGGACATTTGCAAATACTCCTGTTGAGATCTATGTTCCATGTGCAGCAATTAAAAAGGAAGAGGAACAATAACAACAAAATAATTAGTGCATATATTTTTTATATGCTGCATAGTTATTTCTTGTGAGATGGACACAGTCATATAAATATGATTAATAAATAAGTAGAACTAGCAAGAAAGCACATTAATAGCTACTAAAAGCAATTGTTCTTACTTATATACTGCCCCATAGTACTTTACAGCACTCTCTGTGTAGTTTGCAATGTCAGCATATTGCCCCCAACAATCTGGGTCCTCATTTTACCCAACTCAGAAGGATGGAAGGCTGAATCAATATTGAGCCCCAACAGGGTCGAATTCCAGGATGTGGGCAGAGTCTGAAAGGTCTGGTCTAACAGCAGAAGAGCATAAAAGATCTATATGAGTTAGATAATTAGTCCATTTAGCTTAGTGAAGAAGGACAATGGAAAGTCAATGGGCAATAATATTCTTTGTGGCTTGAAACCCTACTAAGTTGACCTTATTTCTTGGAGAGTGTTGATGGACAGTGATTAATATTTATATGTATTTATTTGTTAGGGTGTAGGAATATACCTATGTATATGTATAGAATATCTATATGTGTGTTATATATGTGTACACTTTTAAAAGCAGGCAACAGAATTTCATTTTTAATGTGTGCCAGAATGCCCATCAGGAAAAAATGACTATAAAGGCTATCTTATCTTATCTTCTTTTTAAAGCTTTCCCCCCCAAGTATAATGTTTTTCTTTATAAAAATTCAAAAATTGGAGAGGATATGATAAACCCCAAATTCTGGTTATACCTCTTCTGGTTGATGTCCTAGCATTTTTTTAATCTACCGCAAAGAATGGTGGGCAAATTAAAGAGAAGGAAGACAGTTTATCTGTAGACAATTTATCTACACCTGGTAGCAATTTTCTCAGGATGGGATCTCCATTGCCAGGAAGTGGTGAAGATTGATCTTTCAGCATGTAGGTATTCCTCTCTCCATTATCGTATCCCCATCACTTTGATCTTGCATTGGGTATCTAAGATAGAATTGGTATGGGGGAATTATCACTTTATAGGTCATATTTCTTCTTGATGAATCAGCCACCATACAGGCTGTCCAATGTGTCCATTCCCTCTTGAAATCTAAACCCTACACTCACCATGTTACAGGAACAAAGGCCCTCTGCCCTTTAGCTTCATTTATTTCACTGGAAAATGAAGCACAGAGGTGTCTTCCTTTGTGCACATGATGGTGCTCTTTACCCTGAGATTTGTGGAGTTCAAGAGATCAGTTTATATTTGCATTAAGGTTGCTCTGTATAGCAAGAGTGTTCCTAATCTTCTTTCTCTCCTTTTTTCTCTCTCCAGTTAATGCCATATTTTGTGATGATAATATTTTCATCGGCTCCTGGACTTCCAGGCCTATTTGTTGCATGTGCATTCAGTGGAACACTAAGGTCTGTCCTATGCTGGATTTAATGGAGGTGTGTCAAACCAAGTGGAAGGGAATGAAGTTCTTGAAAAGCTGCCTTGTGTCCTTCCTTTCCTCTTCCTACAATGAAATGCTGCCCACTCTTTGCCTTTCTCAGTGCAAAGCCTGCAGGGAACTTGACAGACAGATTATCTTCTCTTTCTAAATTTATTTTAAAAACATGGTATCATCTATGTGCTGTTAGATTATGTGTGTGTGTGCGTGCTACATGCATTCGATAATGTATGTGCCATACATTAGAGTATTAGCATTAATTATTCTTTAAGAAATCAGAAAATCAGAAGGCCAGGATGAGTACAGGCGATTTGAGGCAAAGGCTGCTTATTCTTAGGAATAGAATAATGTCCCATTTGTAATAGGAAAATTAGTTATTCCATCAATTCCTTGTTCCTTGGAAGATGTTGCATTTGTAGGATTGGGAGGGAGGCAAAAAAGAAAGAGATTTTTGGAAGAAGCTGGAAGGAAAACTAAAATAGATAAAATGTAATAATATGTTGACTATCTTAATGCTTCAATTTTTCCTTGAAGGTAACTATTTAAGTATCCTCCGTAAAACTATCCAGAGATCTTAGTAAACTTTATTCACACCGTCATGAGACCCAGCTTGGTGAGACCATGAGTTTCTTCCTTTAGGCACAAAGCCAACTGAGTGATCTTGGGTCATTCACCCTCAGTGTTGGGAAGGAAACAATGGCAACCATTTCCAAAAATGTTGCCAAGAAGTTGCTAGGAATCAACACCAATTCAAAAGAAACAAACAAGAACAACAACAAAGAAACAAATTATACCTCCTTGCACAACATTTTCATGTATGAAAACTCTTTTGACACTGTAGCATTAATGTCATTGCATGATCACATAATCAGTTACTGTATGAAGAGTTTAACCATTCAAGTAATGGAAGCAGAACTTCTGTTTATATAAAAAAGGGATAACTGTGCTAATGTAAAATATTTCCATGTTTATTGCAAGAGAAGTCATATATGCCAGGTCCTCCCTGAAGGAAGAAAAGAGAGCCATGGAAAAGCAATGTGAGATGCAGAAATAGTAAAAAAATATCCAGCAGCAAGAATGGTCTATGCACAAAAATGACCAGATACTTTAATTCCCATAAGGGATGACTGACTGCAAAAGCTGATGGAGTTAGCAGAGATGGCTAAACTGACCACTTTAATTAAAGGAAAGAACGCAGCTAACTTTGTTTCTGCTTGGAAATTACTTCTGGACTTTGTGCTTGAGGTGGAAAAAAATGAAACTTTGACTTTGTTGATTATATAGGTTTGTTGTTATAGAAATGGCTAGTATATATTACTATGTAAAAGTAAAAGTCAAGGCTGTATGTTGTAACCTTATTCTACTTCACTAGAAAGAATTGGAAGTTAAAGCTTGTCTGTTTTTCCTCTCGACCCTACACTTTTTCCTTTCCCCTTTCCTCGTTTACTTTCTCATTTTATTTTTCTTTGTATTTTATATTTTTATAAACTAATACAAAATTAATAAAAAATAAAAGAAATAGTAAAAATATCATAATCCTTAGCTATGAGGATACTAGTAAACCTTGTCTCAAAAATAAGATAAGCTGCAACGTAAGTATTCACATAGTTTAAATGTATTCATTCACTGTATTAATCAATGATGCTTATTTAATTTTAATTTAGGGAATCATATGAAGAAGAAGTTAGGATTACAGCAAACCATAGTGTATAATAATGTCTGAAGCCCATAAGTAATCTCTGTTCAGGGAATGCAGCTAGATAAATTCTTGCCCTCAAATAAAGTGTACTTTTTCCCAGTTTCACAATTTCTAATCTGGCTCTATTGGGCAAAGTCTAAATTCACACAACAACATGCTAATCTAAGCTAAAATGGAATGGAAGTTGTAGGAATCCCACTATTTTAGTAGGTTATGAACCAAGCAACCACATGACCTATTTTGTTTAGGCATAGCATGTTATAAGAACAAGCAATTATGCTTTAATCCAGGTTTAGTATATTATATAAAGACATCTTGAATGTTAGCGACATTATAATAATAATAATTATTATTATTTGTGGAACAGAAGATTCAGCTATCTTACCATACAGAGTGATGGTGGCAGTATTAGCAATATAGAACAGGCAGTTTGTTCAAATCCTTCTTTCTTTTATTTGATTTGCCTCATATTTATTTCTTCTTTTACTTTTTACTTGTTTTGCAATACTGGGCTATTTGGTAGATGGGTGGAAATAATTTAGCATTACTTGTCCCAGGACAAGTCACAGTTTAAGGACTAATCTGTAGTTCTGACCTTGTACATGCTTATTTTTATAGCACTGTGGCTGCAAGTATAAATGCTCTGGCAACAGTAACATTTGAAGATTTTGTCAAGAACTTTTTTCCAAAACTGTCTAATCGTGCAAGCACTTGGACCAGCAAAGGCTTATGTAGGTGGAAAATATGACCTTTTCTTAACTTTAAATAAAATGTTTTTTAATCTATTGTTCAAAATGAAAATGTCTTTAAAACTGATATGTTTAAATGATATGCCACTTTTCAAAAGTCCTTAATACAATATCACAAGGGCTGTGTCTGGGCCATAAATTATACACAGTTTCTCTTATCAGTGTATGCAAAGAAAGGTATGATTATTTATTGATGATTTGCTCCCCTTTGAGATGTTTATCATCTCAAATTATCAGCAATAATTTTGGAGCAGTATATCCAGAGATGTTGGGTTCCTAATCAGCTGCACATAAACTATAGTTTTATAAAAAAATCAAGGGAGGATTAATAGAATCATCATTGAGCTAATTTAGTGTGTTCCACCTTTTTCTGAGCTGTAGGCTTAAAAACACTGCATATTAACCAGTGGTGGGTTTTGGATCCCGTTGCAATCGGTACAATTGCAATGGGGCCTGATGTCCTCCACATGAACATGCGCAGCACGTGCATGCATCTTACCATCCAGCGACACCTCTGTGAGCCTCCACGATACTCCAGCTGCTCAGTGGAGCATCATGCAGGCATGGTATGTGCCATGTGTGGAAGCGCCAAAGAATTTAAAGACAGGTAAGGCGGCCAGGCCCTCCAGAGCACCGTACCAGAACAGTACCTGATGCTCCAGGAAGGCACTGGTACACCTGTACTGGGGCATACCTCCTGCAACCCACCTCTGATATTAACTATCTTAAAGGAAGTTAGTGCTTCCTTATAATCTGTACACATTGATTAAGGCATAAATTTTTAATCTATTGACCATCCTTGAAAGACAATGGATTCAAACAAAGATACAACCTAGCAGCTAAAAGCAGAGTCATCAATACATATGAATAGTCAAGTAAGAGATTGGATTACTTTGATAGACTGTGACTTAAATATTTATGCTCAAAGAGATCATGGAAATGTCATTCTGTGGCATCATAATAGAATGAAAGCTTCGCTTATTGATATTTACTATCATGACCTATGAACATGATTTTAAATGAAAAATATGATAGATAACTGTTGTAACTTTTTTCCTGCAAAGTAAGCCATTAAAAAGATGCTTTCGTTGTTAATTACACTGGCTTCTATCCATGAGTAATTGAAATTTGAAGTTTTTTCTTTCAGTGTCTTCAAAATAGCAACATCAAAGGGAAAAATATTATTTTAAAGCAAGTGCCAAAATGAAGGTGTCAGCATCATATTGCATAATGCAGTTAGGAATAATAGGTTGAAAATCTCTTGGGAATTTCTGCTAAAGGAGCAAATGTGAACCTGATTTCAACTGATTTTCTCATCTCCCTTTAACTAGTTATTTTTTATGAAAAGCTTCTGTGAAAGTTTCAGGCAATTAAGGAAGTTAAAGGAGAAGGGAAGAATGGGCAAATATTCCATCACAAACTTCCTGCTTTCTGAAAAGTCCCATATAGAGTAAATCTCAGGAAATGTTCTTTTGATAGGAGGAAATTTTAGAACCCATCCACAGGTTGTCAACAATCTGATGAAAATATATTTGAATATATATAATGAAAACTGTTTCCTTTTCTCTAGGCGTACTATTTGGAGGGTTGTGTACTACAATGGCTGTAGCTGCATCACTCATGGGTGGTGTTGTGCAGGTAACTAAACAATTAAAATTTTGGTATGACCTTGAATTTGTATAATCCTCCCTGAATAAGGAAGTTTCAACTTCCATAGTGAGAAAGTGTGACAGATGGTTTTAAAAGTCCAGAAAACTCTGCTCAGATTAAATTCATAGTCTGCTTATCTGCTATTAAACCCATTCATATTCATATGTCATCAGTTGCTTTCCCTACGCATTATTATCAGGAAGAGTAATCATGGAACCTATTTAATTGAAACAACTTTTCTTTTTGATTAAATTTGTTATCTCTTTTATCCTTGAGAATAAATAAGGCATTTAAAAATATAGGCAATGTATATATGCAGGATTAAATTGTATTTCATTTGCATTCATGAATCCTAAATCATGAAAGTATGCAGGAGCCTCCTGCTTTACCATGTGTACCCTGTCACATATACCACAGAAATCTCCTGGATGAACCTAAGAAACCAGAAATTATGGTTGTGATAATTTTACATATTTATGCACACGTTTTGAGTCTCTTCACAAGCAAGATCTTAGGGCTGGTATTTAAATAAAGGATGATTAGTTGCCTCTTCATATGAGTTTAATAAATAAATAAAAAGACTGCTTAAAATGGATTTGAATAAGCAATACATGTTGGAAAATACATACCTTGTTGAAGATAGACATACATCTCTTTTTTTATTGTTGATGAGGTAGTTTGAGTTGGATAGCATTATAGAAATGAATTTTCTAAATGTTTTTTCAATGTATGCCCATGTAGAGAGGTGGGTTTCACATAAGTTTACCACCAGTTCACCGTGCACTGAAAATGTGAGCATGCACGCTTTCCACACATGCGCTTTGCTTACACGTGCAGCTTGGATGCATGCATGCGGCTTAGAAAATGTGGCTAAATAGGATAGCATAGTGTGGGGGTGGATGGGTGGGCCCACCTGCAGGTTGCCACTACTGATTCGGCCGAACTGGTCTGAACCAGCTGATTACCACCTCTGCCCATGTACTATACAAGAAAAAACTTCTCTGTAAAACAATTAAACAGTAGGTTATAGAAATTGGACATATACAGTATATATTTGATAACTGTGATATATTTTCTAACTAGGCTTCACTTAGTATTCATGGAATGTGTGGAGGACCTATGCTGGGATTATTTACACTGGGAATTATTTTTCCTTGTACCAATTGGAAAGTAAGTAACAAGAATAGCATTATCTTTGCATATATAATCTACTGCTTTTGTTGATTTTTAATATTGTTTTTAAACATAGCAAAAGATCCATCTGTCATGACACTTCATTGTTAACTGGGATGTGATATGAGCAATCTTCTTATTGTTTCATAAATTATGAGTCTCTTGCCAGATATTAGGATATGCTGCAGCTGATGTCCTTCAGAAGTGACAAATACTTTTCCTACCTTAGAAGATTTACAGGTATTTGACAACTCCAATAATAATGTTTCATGGTTGCATTTGTTTAAGGGTGCCTTTGGTGGTCTTGCTACTGGAATCACTTTGGCATTTTGGGTCGCCATTGGAGCTTTTGTGTATCCTGCTCCACCATCAAAAACTCTGCCACTCTACCTTTCAACCGCTGGATGCAATAGTACTGATATGGTTGTACCCATAGTTCCTACTTTACCTCCTGAAAGGTACCATTCTTATCTAACCATCTATATATTTTATGGCAGTGGTTCATAATTGCTTTCCACAGTAATTATAGTCCACTATTGCAATTAATCATTTTATCATCTGTCTGTCTGTCTGTCTGTCTTCAATCTATCTACCATAAGTCTATATATGTATCTATTTTGTTGTAGTTAAGTATCATTAAATTGCAATTAAACATATGAGTGTTTTAAAGTTTATCAATAATCTGTATGGTATTAGGATTTAAACCCAATTGGTAAGGGAACTGTGTGTACAGCACAGCAACTATTGACTTTGTTCCATTTTGTCTTCCCAGGCCTTACTTAGCAGATTCCTGGTATTCTTTGTCATATCTCTACTACAGTGCTGTTGGCTGTCTTGGATGTATAATTGCAGGGCTACTGATCAGTTTTGTGACAGGTCAGTTCTTTTCTGATATTCCCAGTCCTGAAAACAACCTTAATTTTTTACTATTCTGTTACTCATGGGCTTTAACTATTTTTTGAAACAAGCAAAACAATAGCTTTACTTTTAATGATCTGGACATTCTCAAGGCTGGTTAACTTCTCAAAGAGTAAACAAGACATTGCATCTGGTTGCCATTCAGTTCCAATTGAGGTGAACAAGTTTTGGCTAGAAATGAGATGGAATATCACAGAGCTATATCCAGATTTTGGCTTCACATTTAAGAAGGATATTGGTGAGAGGGCTGGAAACTAAGTCCCATGAGGAATGTTTGAAAAAAATGGATGTGCTTAACTTTGAGAAGAGAATATTGAAGTAACACAGCATATTTGCTATACAAGTAAAGGGGAAGATCTATAAGAAATAGTTTAAAATTTGCAAAAGACCATATTTCAGGTAAATATTAGGACATAGATAGATAATGGCTTACAAAATTATAAAAGGATAATACAAAATATCACCTATATACAAATAAATAAATAAATAAATAAATAAATAAATAAATAAATAAATCAATCAATCAATCAATCAATCAATCAATCAATCAAGATTAAATAAGACTAAAAACCAAGAGGATAGGTGACATGGGGGTAGACCAGTCATTTTCCCAGCATGAAGCACTCCTATCAAGGCCCCAGGCCCACAGAGTCATGTTTTAAGGTTCTTCTGGAAGGCCAGGATGTGGGGGATGAGGGTGGGACTAAAAAAGGCTGTTCCTCTGGACCCTATCAGCTAAAACCTTTTGGCAGAAGGGTTTCAAAGTAGGTTTCCTCTGGAATGAGTTGGTGAGCTATTCCACTGGCTGAGATGGCTTTTCAATGAGTAGCATGGAGTAACTATCTATATCTATCTTGGAGTGAATAGTTCTGCTTCACTGAACTATTACCTACGGCAGTGATGGTGAACCAATAGCATGCATGAAGAAAGTGGCACACAGAGCCTTCTCCCTGGGAATGCGAACCATCGTCTATTGCTTCTCTGGGTTCTCGAGCACCGGCCAGCTGGTCTTCACGTGCATGGGAGTACCAGAAACCAGAAGAGCAGCTGCTCAGTGTGCATTCTTGCGCTGGACAGCTGCTCTTCTAGTTTCTGGCACGTGCATGCGCACCGGGCAGCTGTTTTTCTGGTTTCTGGCATGTGCAGGCACAGTGGCCAGCTGATCTTCATGTGTACATACACACCTGAAACTGGAAGACCAGGCGGCTGTTTTTCTGGTCTCCAGCATGTGTGCGCGTGCATGCGTCCCCAGTTTTTGCAGTCGATGCCAAAAAGGTTCGCCAACACTGCCCTAGGATTTCAAGCATTTCTTATTTAGTATCGAATGGCTCCATCATTGTATGTGTCTTTGTCTCTTCCCCCCATTCTAAGAGCATTTCTTTACATTTAAACTGCATTTGATATTTGGTTGACAATACTGCTGATTAAAAGTATGTTTGTGGAGTTTTTCACAATGCTGTTTTTTAGTTTCCACTACACTGAATATCACCAAACATATTTTGTTCCTGTTGTTGCTTACGGTGGGAATATCATTACCACAAATAAGACAAAATATATTCCTGTGTAATTTTTAAGTTTACTTCATATATTGTATTAATTGAATCATTTGGGTGAGAATTAATAAAATGGCCAGCAATCATTGGGTTAAATGTTTCATTAATAGCCAAGATTTCGGTAGCCTGCTTCTAGAAAATCTACATTAATTTCAGTTACCAGAAGAAGGTCCAATGTAGGTTGCTAAAACTAACAAGTGGATTGATAAGATTTACATTATTTCAAAATTTGTTGAAACTCCTGGATGAATTAGGGACATGGATTCTAATTATTTTATACTAAAAGAATGACTGTGACTTAACAAGACATGGAAATGTCTGCTTTCAGAATTAAGATTTTGTATAAAATATTAGAAAATATTTGCTTTTTTGATAGACAATTAATGATTTTTTATTCTATCTAGGTCCTAATAAAGGGAAAGATATTAAACCAATATTAATTCGCCCAATCTGCAATCTATTTTGTTTCTGGTCTCCTAAATACAAAACGTTTTGCTGGTGTGGAGTGGATCATAACAATAAAGAACTTCAAGTAAGTTTATTGTATTATTCTTTTGACATATTGTTTGACATATTAGAGCAATGAATGGGATTGAGCCTTATAGACTCCATCCTATTTCTTGATATCCTGCCCTGCTTAATTTTTTCATCACTTTTCCATAAAGACATTTTCACTAAGGACTGGACTTCAAAAAAAATCTTATGGTTCCTAAGAGGTTATCCTAAAATTTATATGATAGAACACTAAATAGTTTTTATTTCAAATTACATACATACATATATATATATGTTTTTTTAATTTGTGCTGATAAATAAATAAAGGGAGAAAATCTAATATATATATATATATATATATATATATATATATATATATATATATATGTGTGTGTGTGTGTGTGTGTGTGTGTGTGTGTGTGTGTGTGTGTGTGTGTGTGTGTGTGTGTGTGTGTGTGTGTGTAATTAGTGTCACAACCCCTGGTATGCCCAAATATATATATATTTCTAATTAATTGAAAATTCATGTTGTTTTGAGCTAGGAATAGCATTAATAGATTTGGGGAGGTGTGAAAACCCATCATCGGGTTCCAATCTATTTATTTTGTTCAGAAGTTTATGTTAGAAGAATTTGATAATATCAAATTCCTAAAGCATCCCTAATTCTGAATACCTTATGACAATGTTTCTTAACTTTGGCTAGTTGAAGACGTGTGGACTTAAACTCCCAGAATTCCACAGCCATTCTAATGAACCCTATGAGTCAGACTGATAATGTCTTTATTTTAGCCAAGTTACAGCTGGATGATTTTTACCATGATAAAGTTGAATTCTCATTGGACAGGCTTAAATTAAAATATGAATCAAGTGAAAAACTGGTAAAATGCTAGTATAATTTTAAGCAATAGAATTATCGGAGCTTTATTTCTGAAAGAGTGCTGATGGGCAGATTGTTAGATTCAGATTACTATTATTTCAGTATATAACTAAGTATATAACTAAGAAAGGCACATTTCACTCCATTTAAGGTTGTGGCAGTGGATTTAGGTGTAACCACCTGCATCGTTTAATGGTTTTTTAAAAAAAACATTTCTTCTCAGGATGAATTGAAAATTGACTTTGAAACAAAGGCAGATGCAAATGATGGGCTGAAGAATGGATGGACAAACAATTTACCTGGTTATAACCACGATGAGAAATCCTACACTAATACAAGCTTGACTGAATCCTATTTTTAGCACAAATTGTAAAAAGAAGACAAATAGTTGACATAGAGATTTCATAAGAACAGAAGAAAACACACTTTATTTATGTCTGCTAATTTGCTTAGAAGTCATTTATTTATTATTTAATAGAGGGTCATATCTATTCAGGTCAGTTTCATAATGGATCAGGAATGGTTTCTAAAACACTAGCGGTACTTTAAGGAGTAAAACTTTTTAAAAGAATCCCACCATCTTGTTTATACCATGGTTTGGATTTTAATGCTGCTCCCTTGGGGTTAAAACAGAGGTGGGTTCTTACTGGTTCAGACCAGGTAGTAACTCAACTGGCCATGCCTCCAAACCAGTTCTATCTTGTTTTTTGCTTCTGCGCATGCACAGAAGCAATTTTTTTACTACTATGCATGCGTGCATAGCACGCATTAAGCATGTGCATGCGTGAAGCCCGTTCCTGAGTGAACCGACAGTAACAAAAGTGGGAAACCAAACCCTGGGTTAAAAGTGCAAGCCAGCATATAAATTGAATATTATTATTATTATTATAGCATCGGGGATTTTTTTTAAATCTCTGGAAGGTTATTTCCCGCCATGTTTTATAGGCTTCCAAATAAAGGATTTATGAATGAATATATGTCTGGACTGAATCATTTGTTAATTTAGGACAGTGATTGCAAACCTGTTGGGCTCAATCTGTCAAATTCAGTAAATACTTAATTTGACTCTGCTGGAATGTCACACATACACACACACACACACACACACACACACACACCAAAAAAGAAACAATTCACAATCTCTGTCTCCCCACTCCCCCATGTAGTCCACCCTAAACAATGGCACTCGGCAGCACCACCAAGTCCAGCCCTCGACTTCAGTTTGCTGCCACTGAAAAAGATCATCTTGTACCATTCCTCAAGGTATATGAAGAAGAAAGAAACTTTTATCAAGAAAACAATATGGATGTAGGCATGAACATGTCAAGAGCTGAGACCAACATTAAGATCTTTTTTTGTTCCTTTTATAAATTCCCACTTTTGTGCTCTCACACAGTAAACGACAACATTTAATGGGAGGGAAGTAGAGTAAGACTAGTAAGTAGTAAACAAATGTTTATTTTTCAAGCAAGTTTTTTTTCTCTCTTGAATGCACCAAGACACTGAGTTGAGTCGGTAATAGTTAAGACATTCTGGACTAATAACAAACTGTAGATTTTTAAAGACAGACTGTAGCTGCTCATGCAGTCTGTTGGAAAGAACATGCATAGACCAAAGTTATTGTAGGCTAGATCAACAATGATCTAAAGCAATTAATTTTTTTTTTTGCATGAATGCTAGTTGAAGCTCTGTGGCTTTGCATGCACATACCACTGGTATTGGTCATTTCAAAATACAAGTATTTAGAAGTACAAAAAACAGGAAGTTGAATCTTTAACCAGCACTCATGTAATGCATATTTCCTGAGAACAGTGTGTGCTGTATATCTTTATAAGATAATATGCATTCAATGCAACATAGTAAACCAAACCTAGCAGAGCATTTCTCTCAGCTAAAGCCTATAACTCTCTATACATCAGCAATCTTCTAGGACACCGTTGAGACCCAATTTATTTTAAAGAAAGGAACACAAACAGGTTTTTTAAAATTATTTCAGAAACTTTCCAATAACTGCAAAACAAAATTGATAGATTTGCAAAATCAAAGCCTTTATCCTTTCCAGCTGGGGAAGTAACTAGAATTTGTAATTTTCCACAATAAAAACTGGATTAAAACATTCATTATGTTTGTATTGGGGTTACAGGAGTGCAAACATAATGTTTTTTTTTGGCATTTTTGTTTAGTAATTAGGTAGATGTTTACTCAGAATGACATTTGTCTAGGAGAAGAATTTAGAATTTCAAATTTACACGTTAAATTAATGGCACTGGCAACTCCTTGAAACCACAGAACCTAGTTTTGAGAATGCAGCATAAGTTTGTCCTGTGATTAATTGGAATAAACAGTGATAAACAGAACACCAATTAACGGGAATACAAACTGACAAACAGAATCCATTCTAAAGCTTGGGTCCTGCCAAGGCAATCAGAATTGCAGTATGGCAAAACTTAAGTGTCAGATAAAGCTAACATAAACTATGCTTCGCAGCATGCAAAAAAGTGCACTTTGTACTGATTCTGACAGTTCTGGGAAAACTGATGCACCCATAAAGTTTGCAGGCTGGCAAGCTTTTCTATTCATGGGCGCACAGGGGTAGCATCAGTGTTGACATATGCAACATTATACTGGGATTAAAACATGGGAAATCAGTGATGGAAAGGCCTGGAATTAATATCTGTATAAGCAATTGCTGGATCAGAGAATCAATATCAATAGTAATATTATAAAGCTGATTGTTATAATGTAAGAAAATATTTTGAAGAAAGAGGAAGAAAAACTCCTTGAGAAGTAGAATAATGGTGTGGGAATGAAATCACTGATGGTTTCAAGTGAAAGAGAAGATGCATTTCATGCAAATAGTGTAATATCACATCTATAAACCATTTCTTTACATGAGATATATTTGCTGTGCTTTGCTATATAACAATACAAAACCTGGACAGCAGGACACCTTTAAAACTTGCTTTGGTTGATATAAATAAGAAACTTTAGTATACCTGATCATTTTGTAAAAGGAAAATGCAAAAACTTTGGAGTGTTTCGCATATAAGTAAATCTCGCACACATATTTTAGTCTGGTGTTTCATACTCTTCCTCATTTAAAAAAACCTAGGAAAAGCAGTTAATAAACAATTGTTGTGACAATCACTTCTTTAACACCTTCTAAGTGTTATTGTTGCCTGGTTCTGGAAGTTGAGTATCACCATAGTCAATTCACTTGTTTGAAGGAGTTTTTAGATACATCTTGGCAAGACATTCCATTGGAGAATAATTTAATCCTATTTCTCTTCCTACTTCCATAATTTGTTTTTAAAGAAAAAAAAGTGTTACGTACGGTCCTATCTCTTTTCTTGGAAAAGCAGTTCAGTGCTGTTGTGCCTCATTTGCTGCATAAGCAGGAAGCTTGCATACGGTAAATAATAACATTGGTTTTATATTTGCTACAGACTGAGACATTTCAGGTTGACATTTTTGTGAAATATAAAATATTCACAGAGTTATACTTCTGCATGCTGCTTCTGCATGCTGCGTTAGAGCATGGATAGGACAGTTCACTTAAGAGGTATGAGGAAACGGCCTTCAGTTGCACATTGAATATCAAGAGCAATGGAAAATGCCACATATTTTCCCCAAAGAGTTGATTCATCAAGGGCAGTGCAGTGGTGAGTCAGCATCCCAGGTTTTCTGAGCTGGGGAAAAGAAACACTCATGCAGCTTTATGCACATCAAAGTATGTGCAGAAGGAGCCAAGTAGGCTTGCAGGCTTCTCCATTCATCTGCAATTTCTCCAAGGCCAGGATCATTTTCTTTGTATAAGACATTTAGCTGAGATATACATTGCTCTGCACGAAGAATCAAGATACCTCATGCAGTAGTGGATCATTGAATCTTGGCTCGAAGTCTTGCTTTGTATGTGTGTCTGTGTGTGTCTGTGCATGTGTACACATACATAGGGAGACATACACATATGGGTATGCACACACATGCACATATACACATACGTATCTGCACACAGAGAGGCACACACAGTAGATGTGTATGTCTGCATGTGCATGTCTATGCACACTCGAATGTACATTGAATTATGCATACAAACCAACAAAAAGTGATGTGCAAAACATCAAACTGCATAGTAAATATAGGACAGGCTGACCTCCCTTTTAACATCCACAATCTCAGCAAGAGACAAGGATAAACCTGACAAAACGGGAAGCCTCACGGACTGTTACAGCATCAACGGATGGCCACTAAGGCAGCAATTGTCTGAGTTCTTCATTTATTTATGCAAACAGAAGGGGTAGAAGTAGTGAATAAGCACATCATTTTTTTTTAAAAAAATTAAAAATAAACCCCTTACTATGAAAGTTTAACAAATAAGTAAAGGACTCTACATTTTCTCAGATCTGTTGGGTTTATTATGTGCTTGCCCAGTAAATTCTCCTCTTCTAGAACTTCTGATCCTCTATGGTCTTTTTTTTTTTTTTTTGAGCACAGAGCATGGAAGAAGCAGAACGGTTGATTGTGTCTGCTGGTAACAGGATTTTTTCCCCCCAATTTTACAAGAAAGCTTGATAACATTACTTCCTTACATCAACACACATACACAGCTTGATTCTGTTGTCTTCTTTCCAAATTCCACCTTCATCTTGACTTCTGGAAATGTTCAGTCATGATGCTTCTGCTGATGGTTTTTGCCCCCTTGTTTATTTCATCCTTTCTTATTAGCTAAGGCCATTCGTGGTGATACTGCCTACCATTCTTTTTTCGCTCTCTTTGCAAATGCTCCAGCTCAGCCTCATACATCATTTCCTGAACTAAGTATTTCTCCCTTCGCATTCTGTCACATAAGTCTTTGGGCATATCTGGAATCAGGTAGGCAATGAAAGATTTTATTCCAAAAACTAGATGCTGAAAGAGAGAGAAAGAGAGAGGTGAGTAGACATTTTTAAAATGCTCATGCTGATTTGATGTTGTTTGGAAATGTCCAGTATACTTTGTTCAAAAACCAAATTTGTCCTTGGGCATTGTCATTCTATAAATTTGTCCTTTGTAGACATACATTCCCCCTTTGTCAAAATCTGCAAGATGGCAGGTGCATTAAGATTAAAAACTTGTTTCATGTGTACTAATGTCATGCCATAACCACCATCTTGATTCCTTTGATCTTTGATTCCTGACAGGCTCAAGATTGATTCAGTCTTCTATCCTTCTGAGGTGGGTAAAATGAGGACCCAGATTGTTGGGGGGCAATATGCTGACTCTGTAAACTGCTTAGAGAGGGTTGTAAAGCACTATAAAGTGGTCCATAATTCTATTGCTATTCCTCATGGATGCCCTTTCCTCAAAACCTCTCGTTTCATTAATTTTCACAGTACCTTAACATTTCTTTGGAATTTTTAATTGTTACTGGATTTAGGCAAGGGTTGTATATTTGTGGGGGGGGGGGTTGGGGGGGAAGGTCATATATTGAGTCATCTGAGTCATTGTTTGTCACCCCATTGTTTCTGATGAAGTGAACTGGAATTCATAAATGTTTAGGCTTTTAATAAAATATGTTAGTTGCTAATGAAAGTGTCACCATAGATTATCAGAGCTCTCCTCCTACAATATTGATAACTAAATCATGGAAATCCAGGAAATCCTCAGATGCTGAAATGTACGACTGCAGAATGAAACATTGGTGAACTTCATTGATTGCCTTAACACCCTTAAATACTAGAATTCTGACTATTTATTTTTCTAACAATGTAATTATCATTTTAATGAAAAAATGGAACGCACATTTTCCCATCAAATTGAATAATTATGGTTATATTTCTATTAATCCTTTCACTACTTTTATCCTATTGGTGATAGGTAAAGAAATACATGGAGTTTATCCTAACCAAGAAATATGGTGTATATACTTTGAGGTCTTTTAACATCTGCTCCAAATATACAGGTTGACTTTTATGTAAGAGGTGGGATTTCTGACAGCACACGTGTGATCCTTGGTGAAAAATAAGTTCTTTGAGGAATAAAATTAAGTTAATGTATCATATGCTTGAAGGTTTGATAAACCCATTTAATTCATTTTAATATTGAGTAAGCTTCTTTTATATTAATAATAATTACAGTGTATTTCAATTAAGTCTTGCATAAATTCTTCAGCATTTCGATCCTAGGGATCACAAATTTCTGTTTTGGATAATTCCAGGCATCATAAAATCAGCTTAAACACCCGTGTCCTATGTGTGGATGTGTGCAAGTATGTGTGTGCATTCATTGGTAGGTCACTCACTTGCTAATCAATGTTTTTAGCCTAGGATGTTGCATGAATGCAGCCAGTATTGCTACACATAATCCACTTCTAAAGAACTACCATATTTTTCGGAGTATAAGACCCACCGGAGTATAAGACTCACCAAGGTTTTAAGAGGCAAATTAAGAGAAAAAAGGTTTTGAACTCTGCAAACCTCCATTTTTCACGAAAAATGGGCCTGTTTTTTTTTTTTTAAAAAGGGCATTAATAGTCCTTAGGAGTATTTTAGAGTGTTCCTGGGGGGAAAATGAGCAAAAAATGGCCCATTTGTCACAAAAACGGGCCCATTTTTTGTCAAAAAAGGGCATTAGAAGCTTAGAGTGCTCCTGGGGGCCGGGGGAGGCAAATTTGCTCCAGCCCCCAGGAGCTCTCCGAAAGCCTCCTACAAGATATGCACCACCATTTTGGTGAAGGGATGGAGTTTTGGGAGGCTAAAAATGCTGTATTCAGTGTATAAGGTGCACCCAGATTTTCAGCCTCTTTTTTGAGAGAAAAAGATGTGTCTGAAAAAAAAAATACGGTAATAGAAACTTGTATGGACTTTTTTCTCCCTGCATAAGACAACTAGGTGGCTCTCCATTCAATTCTCAATTTTACTCACCTCAAAGACTATAATGAAAGCCAATCGAGCTGCTAAAACATGCCAGAACTGTAAGGTGAATTCATATGGAGTTGAACTCCACGGAGGTGCTCTGTAATCTCTATACCTGTAACAGAAGCAAAGAAGGACAACAGTTGATTCTATCTGTCTGTCTATCTAGTGATCCTTTTCAGATATTGACATGCACAGCCATTCATGCACAGCCTCATTTTTAGACACATGATTTGTCCGTATACACCCACCCATGGTCACACACTCACCCACCCACCCATCCATACATCCATCCTTTCATCCATCCATCCACCCATCCACATACATACAAATATATACATACATATGCATATATCATAGACAGAGATGGACAAATAGAGATATTTCACCACCACAGGGCAGAATGACTGAAGAGATAACCATGCTTATACATGAAAAGCATTGGTATGTCATAACATTTTATTATTTATCCAGTTCTTTTCAGTATATTGAATTTCTGGTTTATGATCATAATGGATAGCATATATCTCTTATAATTGATGCACGCACGCGCGCGCACACGCACACACAAGAATATCTGCAGATAAAGAAATGGGAAAACAGCAAATAGAAAGAGGAAAATGGATATGGATCAGTTTGCTTCTCCTAATCTCAAACTCTCCAGATAACTGCAGCACAAGCCATTTAAATATAGGTTGGATTAGGCTGCATTAGGCAAAAGCACATTATAAAATGTGATCCTTCATTATTTATGGGACAGCCACACCATGGGGACATAAGTAGCAAGAGGGAGGACTTTTGCTGACAGGAAGAGATGGAAGTGTTTTTCCTTTGTTTGTTTTGCATCCTTTCTCAAAGGAATAGCTCTTTCTCTGCTTGGTGGCTTTGTTGCTGAACTTCTACTGAGATTTTTTGTCCTGTCATTTTTACCTTTACTTTGTTAGACTTTGATATTTTTTACATTGCTGTAAGTACCATTCAGCTCTACAGACTTAGGGATACAAATACTTTAGATCAATTAAAAAATGAGGAATGCATATTGCATCAAAATAATTGATTGAATTCACTTAAAGATACATGGCGTGACAGTTTTAACGTCTCTCACTCAATTCTCACATGTACGAACGTCTTTCCATTTTTATGGATTCCATTAATTGAAAGTTAAAAAAAAGTAGAATCTAGGATTTTGACAGTTTCCTCATACAATTAGAATGATCTCCATCCTGGAAGTTACAAAGCCATGCTTGTAATACATACCTGCAGTACCCTGAATATCCCTTGCCGAGTTCACTGAGATCAAATATTGATAAGCTACTGTTGACATATCCTTTCAAACATCTAGGAGATAAAAAAAGACTAATCAATACATTTGGTCCTGAATAATTACTTTGTCAGAAACCAGGCATGCAAAACATGTTTCATTCGCCCTGGTTGCCCTTACCCATGCATGCCTACATATGTTATGGCATGCTGGTCATATCTTCAGTGGATGATGAGGACAAAATGTCATAAAATTTCATATGCGGGTAGCAGGAGCTATGCTGCAAGAAAACCATAAAGCTCTGAGTATGTGCAATGAAGTTTATGCCTTGGAATTTGATGCATGCACATGTGGATTCCCCTCCCTTTGGCTTAGAAGTCATAACTAATGCTAAATAAAAAAAAACCTCCTTCCTGTCATTCAGTTTCAACAATTATGGGATGCTGAATGAAACTACTTCCCTTCTCAAAGTGAAGAAGGATGTCAAAGTGTGCTTATGGACAGGATTCAGATAGACAGCCCCTACTATAGAAATCTGTTTTTGGAATCCTGGAATGGAGGCATTATTTTCACATGATGATGTCACTGGTAAAATAATGGACACCAAGGTAGCAATATTTCAGTTTGCTAAATAATTATTTGGTTGACGGATATTTAGTACCCATCCTACAAAGAGGCATTAGTACATGTAAAAAAATATAAGATAATGTTGATTCCATGGAAACTTCTATTTTGAACTAATTTATGCTGTTTTTCATGCAAGTTTGATGTAAACTCAATAAATATATATATTTGTTCCTGCTCAGATCTAAAAGAAAATGTTAATGAAATGAGGACCATGCCAAGGCATTTTCATGAAAACATTTATTGAGGTTATGGGCTAAGGCTTAGAATAGAGCCTCATCTGTTTATTTCTTATAAAAAAATTTGAAGATTATCTGGGAAAAAAGGTTACAGCCATAGCATGGATAATGGAACTGAATTAGTGCGAGAGAGAGAAAAAACCTATCTGCATGATACAATAACTCCTCTGTTATACCTACCTATTAAATGTGTAACTGTAAAGTCAAAGAATCAGAAAACATTGTCAATCGAAATTTAAGAAATTGTAAATAGCAAAATAAATGAAACTGAAATAGCAGACTATTAAGTCAGAAATTCAGAAGTAAGCAATCTGATTACCTCTAAAGTTTTGGACTTCAATCATAGCTGATACATTTTTTTGTGAAAGTTGTGGCCCAAAACACATGGAAGATCATAGGTAGTTTCCCTTTAAGATAGGGAACGTACTTTTGACATTGTGGATTATCTGTATTTTTCTAAGCAAACCCCTGCCATGGTCTGCTGATGAAATGCTAGTTTTAGTGATATCAGGATATGAGATCTACTGAAATGAATGTTCTGTGGTTGGGGAATGGAATAGGAGATTTTTCTAATATTATTTTCAAGGTTCTGGATTTTAGTTTCATCCAGTAAGGGCCTGATGAACAAGTACACTTGCAATATTATTTTATTTGTGTGATATTTGCCACAGGTAGAATAATGTTTTTTTAAAGCATCTTCACAGTCTTGAACATATTAAGGCATTGAAACTGTGAAGCTGTTCCACTGAATACAACAAACTTAAAAACAACACAGTTCGGGTACATAAGCCGAAGACAACAATTCTGCAAGTGGAGATTGATTAAGATTTTTGAGCTTCATTGGCACAACCTTTGGTATAGATGTAATTTGTCAAAATAGCAAAGTCATAGACAAATTGCAAGTGGAAAATTCCCCAAGGGGGAAAGCAAATCTGCTGACAAACTTGATGAAAATGCAGAAGTTAAGACATCGGTTAAAAAGCAAAAGGATAGCAAAGGCAGAATTACTTTTCCTGTCTGTATCCTTCGTTGATACAAGGTCCATATTTGTATGCATAAACAAAACGTGGGATATAGTCCGAAGTAATGGCAATGACAAATGCATTGGTGATTACAGCTAGAACTCCTATTCCCTCGAGTATGCCATACCAGATACCTAGAAGAGAAGAATTACAGTATGACTAAAATACAAAGCTGATAAAGCATCATAAAGATTTGTCCAGTTACATAACAGAATTAAACAGCAACTTCCAACAATGCTGTGTGTCTTGCCCTTCATTTAAATTAGTCTAGGAAGTAAACATCCACTTTCAGAACCTGTCTATGAACCTGCCCTTTGCTGTCACAATAAATGATAATCCATTTTGCCTCGCTTATAATTCTAACATCATACATGCATTAAAAATGGTGCTTTCATACTATATCAACTTGTTGCAGGAATCTCAACTGAATGACAGCGATATAGAGATGGAACAACTGCCTGTTTGGTTCAGTTCATTGCCTGTTTACACAGAACAGAGGCAAATCCTACCTGTCAATGACTACTTCAGCTTCAACTGCAATAATACATGGACAAACCATAGATAAAAAACTAAAGGTAAACCGCTCAAAATGTGATTGCTGAAAATATGACTTCAGCAACAGAGTGGTCAATGCTCTACCTGACTCTGTTGTTACATCCTCAAACCCCTATAACTTTAACCTTAAACTGTCTAGTGTGGACCTCACCTCTTTCCTAAGAGATCTGTAGGAGGACATGCATAAGCATACCAGTGTGCCTACAGTACCTGGCGTGCTGTCCCCATTTATCCATACCCATTTACTGTGTTCACGTCCATACTGTGTCGATGTTTATACTTATACCTGTTATCTTGTACATGTTTGATGAAAGAAAGAAAGAAAGAAAGAAAGGAAGGAAGGAAGGAAGGAAGGAAGGAAGGAAGGAAGAAAGTCTCCGAGGGTCCCTTATTCAGGGTGTTTAAGTCTTTCAAAACTATTGTGCTTCCCATTTCAGTTTATCCAATGTCATCTGTTTTATTAATGAAAAAAAACCCCACTGGAATCTATACACATGTGACTGACTTATAAAATGCACACCACCTTTTGCAAAATGTAATTTTGCCTGCAAAAAATTCACAATGAGAAAAATGGCAATGGATCCATAATGACAAATTATTTCTGCTGAAGAACTCTAACATTGGCATTACACTGACTGCATACAGACAAATCTCACCTATGTCAGTTGCTCTTGCAGGCATTGGCCTCCTCCACTGTGTGACGAACTTGTATGCATCAAGCCTGATTTCTATAATATTATTAAGCAAAGCCAACAAAGGTGCTAGTGGAAAAGCAGCAACAAAGATTGTAGTGAAGCCAAACTGTAGAACTAGAAAGGAAGTTCACATAGTTAGAAATAAAAATGGTAAGCAAATCTTCTACCTCCCTCAAAAGAAACATCTTCTTTTCTATCACAATGCTCACCCATTTCCAAGTATTCGTCCATCAGACCATGGAGATTCATGGGCTGTAGATTCCAATCTTTTTCCCACTGAGATAAGGACACTTTATGCTCTAGTAACTGTCCTCCTTTCTTGATCTTGCGTCGTGACCACCAATTCTGGAGTAACCTGCATTAGATAGCCAGAGCATGAAATCTGTAGTGTCACCTGCAGGGTCCCTCCCCCCAAATGATGTTTGGATTTACCATTTTCTTCCTTTCCTAAAGAAAGGAGATCCCTGTTTGTGCAGATGGTCTTATCAAGACCTATCAAGAAGTAATGATTATTTTGATGGTCTGTGCAAATGCTCTTTGACTTTTTTTCTTAATAACATATAATTATTAAAGGCAATTCGAGATGAAATATATATTGATTTTGTGATCACCCTAACCCTAACCCTTACATTAGGGTCAGAGATACCCTGTTTTCCTGAAAATAAGACCTCCCTGGATAATAAGCCCAATTGGGCTTTTGAGTGCATGTGCTAAAATAAGCCCTCCCCCCAAAATAAGCCCTCCCCAAAAATATTGCAACACAGCAGCAGCCATCAGGTGACCAGGCTCACTACCTCCTGCACCTCAAAAATAATAAGATCTCCCCAAAAATAATGCCAAGTGCTTATTTCGGGAGTCAAAAGAAAATAGGTCTTATTTTTGGGGAAACACGGTACTAAAATAAATATTTTAAATATAGGATTTTAATGAAAAGATTTCAATATGTACCCTACAAGAAGGTATAAATCCTGCTCTTTCTACTGTTTTGATATTATGTGTTCTTTTTTTTAAAAAAAAAATCTTTCCCTAATAAATAAAATTGACAAAAAAGAGACTTATTTTTATGTTGCTCAGGCATTATATTTACATTAGGCAGAGTGGTCTATTTTTAAATGATATGTTCCATTAATCTACACAGTATCTACATTTCTAATTAATATGAGTCATTTAAAACAAAAATCTTCACAAAATAGTATTCAACATCTCCTTAAATAATTATTTTGAACATATTTTTTCATCCATAGAAGCATGTATAAACCCACTGCATATTTTATATTTACTTAGTCAGGAAAAAAAAACCAGAAATATGGCCTCACTGAAAATTGGTGGCAACCATGTCTGTATCACAATTTGCAAAGAGCAAAATTTGCAGAAACAGGAAAATATTTTTATTTGATAGAAATATAAAGATACTATGTGTTAGGAATATAATCTAACGGTTGGGTTGGCAATATATAAATCATGTAACAATGTACCTGTTTCTTTAAAGCATACTGTAAAGTGTGATTGGTTGCTGTTTTCCTCAATCTGCCATAAGAGGGAGCCAGAATGACTGTGAGCTCTCTGTTCCTTAGATGCTGGGCTGATCTGATCTCTGTGTGTTGGAAGCTGGCTGTTAGAAAGTGCTGTGAGCTATTGTAAGTTTTGCAACTGTTAGCAAACTTTGAGTACCGGACTGTTTGTATGTTTATGGAGTATGTTATTTGGATTATCCCTTAACTGAAAGACATTGATGACTGTCTTATCCGTGTATGACTTGGATTGTTTGGTGGACTCTGATACCTCTATTTCCATGAAAGTAAACGCCTATTTAAACTGCAGTGTCTCTGTATGCTGGTTTGTGTGTTCTCCAACACAACTCTAACAACGCTTCTCTGAACTTGCTCTCCCAACGGGGAGCTTACCTAACACTATGTATCATACTTACGGATAACCAAGCTCCATGAAATTGTTCCACATTTGTTTTAAAACCATGATTACACCCATTTGCAGACATAGATCTATTAAGCAGCCACTTGGATGACACTAGGGAAAAAAATCAGTAAAAGAAGAACAAAGATTTGTTTTTTAATTTAAACTATTCTTGAAGGCAGTTCAATCACTGTGATTAATTTATTTGTTATATCAGGCAAATTATTTTATAATTTGATGATTATTTATTTATTTATTGTATTTACATGGCCATACATATGACAAAACATGACTTGGGATTATGATATGTCATCAAGTCAATATTGATAACCCTACAATGCATAAGTCATAAATCAGAATAGAGCTGGAGGGGAACTTGAACTGTATTCCAACCCCATGCTCAAGCAGGAGACTCTATATTAGTTCAGGCCATCCAGTATCTTCTTAAAAACTCCAGTGATGAAGCACCCACAACCTCGGAAGGCAAGCTGTTCCACTGGTTAATTGTCTTCACTTCTAGGAAGTTTTTTCCTTAATTCCAGGTTGCTTCTCTCCTTGATTAGTTTCCATCCATCGTTTCTTGCCCTGCTTTCTAGCGCTTTGTAAAATAAGTTGACCCCTCTCTTCTTTGTGGCAGTCCCTAAAATACTGGAATATTGCTATCATGTCACCCCTAATTCTTCTTTTCTGTAGACTAGGCAGACATATTTAGCCTACCAGCAGCCAAAGAAACAAGCAGTTATGAAAATTAATGTTAAAAGGCAGTAGTTTATAAATATTTAAAAAAAAAATAAAACTGAATGAATAAGAAACACTATTACCTCTTCTAATCTCCATTTGTTGAAAAGTTTGTTGTACATTCCAGGACGACCAGCGAATCTGAAAGATAAGATTTCTGCTCCTCAACAAAATGTAGTACAAAGAGAAAAGTTTTACAAGTTGATCAATAAAAAAGATTAAGCATTGTTTGGAATGATTTTGAAATTCTGAACCTATTTTATAACACTGTCATATAGACAACTTCTAGAACAGCCTAGTAAAAGACATGGATCATAATCTTAGTTGCTGTTGTGATGTATATTAACAGCAATCCATTCTAGTTTTTTTCTGGTGTTTAGTGTGAAATTATTTATATTATTTGAATCTAACAGTCTGACCATAGACAATTATATCACTTTTCATAACTCTCCATGAAACAGCAGTGAGAGCCAAGGAGTTTGAGAACAATGCGTACAAAATAGAGCATGAAAATTCATACAGAAGAAAGCCAGGAGTGGACTGTAATTGGCAGAGGAACAAAGACACAATCAAGAGAACTGAAACAATGCAATCCTAGCATCTGCAAAAAGGGGCAAACCAGAAAAACAAGTTTTAATGTTACAATGCAAACTCTGTCTCTTATACTTGCACACCATACTACCCATTTTTCATCATCACAGTTACAAACAGATGTCTGTGGATGCAATTTCCATATCACAATATGTATTCACCAAATATAATTTACACCATTTATCTCTGTAGGCAATCTATTGACCTCTGCCATTTGCTTTGTAAGCATGAATCAAATGAAGTAGAATTATAAATACTTATCCGAGTTTCAAACACGTGCATACCATGTAGTAAATACATAGCAAAATATATAAGTGTACACTTATTACATCTTCCCTTCCTTCTGATCTCCCCCCCCCACATGCATAACACAGCAAAAATAATCAAGCAAAGCAGCTCCTATCTGCTTCATCAGTTGTCAGTTAGGCTGAGGAACCCAAAGATGATGATGTAGCAACTCATTTATGGTTAAACCATTGCCAAGCACTAGTTGCACTGCCAATCAAATGTGGTGGAGTAGAGACTCCTTCCTTCCTTCCTTCCTTCCTTCCTTCCTTCCTTCCTTCCTTCCTTCCTTCCTTCCTTCCTTCCATCCATCCATCCATCCATCCATCCATCCATCCATCCATCCATCCATCCATCCATCCATCCATCCAGGCACTGGATTGTGAAGCATGCTTTACTGTCCTCTGTTATTCCTGTTATTCCTCTAAAAACAATGTCAATACATCACAAAACAATGTTCTCAATTCACTTTAAGTTAACTTACCTTCCAAGAAAAAATGCAATGTAGAAAATAGAACTGTTTAAATTAACAAACTGGAAAAGAAACATTTTCAAAGCAAAACTGTTTTCCCACTCTGAATCTGTTCTGGGGTGTTCTGTAAAAAGAAAACAAAAAGTCTCAACAAAAATTCCATCATAGACTGTAAAAGAACACAACATTTTTCACTTTAAGCATATACCATATAGATTTCAATCTGCCTATTAAGTCAAATACTTAACTTGAAACTTCTTGCCATAAAATTGATCTATAGTGAAATTCTGGGAACCTTTGTACATTCTCATGTGGAAGGAGATTATAGTAGTATACAAATACATCAAACAAACAGATATAAAATATTTGCCAATAAAATAAATTTCTCCCTCTCCCTCTCTCTCTCTCTGTCTCTCTGTCTCTCTGTCTCTCTGTCTCTCTGTCTCTCTGTCTCTCTGTCTGTCTGTCTGTCTGTCTGTCTCTCTCTCTCTCTGTATGTATGTATGTATGTATGTATGTATGTATGTATGTATACATGCATACATACATACATACACAAGCATCCTTATTCTTTGGAATAAATCCATGGAACTCAATGATCAATGCACTACCACTAATGTAGGACTGCAATAGAAAATTATTATAATTCTATGACCATTAATTTCTCTGGTGTATTGGTTACCTGGATGAATCTTAGATACTCAATATCATTTTCAATGGAATGGGCAGTTTCGTGTTTGATACCTATCACTCGTGACTGTCTTTAGTCTTTAAAATCCTTTATTGCTAATATTAAATGTAACTTGTCTAGAAATTAAGGTGATCAGGTCTGGACTAGGTGACAGCAATGAGATGAGGAAAGCTCTGACTTTTGCTGTCACCCTGTTTCATTCAGATCTGTGGAAACCAGGATTGTTAATCCTAATGAAAATCAGGAACAGCTTACAGTTCTGAAGGAATGCAAAGATGGATAACTACACATGTATGCAAAATGAAACAAGGTGATGGTCAGCTACTTCTGTTTCTTGTAATTTATTGCAAAGGATTATTAGCAAAATAAGATTCAGGGTTTGAACAAAAAGTTCTTCCGTTAGGGTTATATTAGAGGTATATGGCTGGTTTGGACATAGCCCTACAGGGTGTAGGGAAGAGTGGAGAGCCAGTTTGGTCTAGTGGTGAAGGTACCAGGTTAGAAAGCAACAGACCATGAATTCAAGTCCTGCCTTAGCCATAGAAGTCAGCAGGGTGAATTTGGGCCAGACACACTTTCTCTCAGCCCAACTCACCCCACAGGGTTGTTAGTGTAGGGATAACAGGAGAAGGAAAGTGTATTGGAGATGTTTGTCATCTTGAATTATTTGTGAAAATAATAATGGTGGGATATAGATAAATAAATAAATAAATAAATAAATAAATAAATAAATAAATAAATAAATAAATAAATTTCATTAAAGTGATGAGCACGTAATCAGTTTATTAGAACAAGGCAGAACAATTAAGAAACAGCACAAACTAGAATACTACCGTAACACTTTATTACTTTATTTTCTTATTTACTTGCTAAGTTTTACTGGCTATTTACAATGTCAAAACACTGAGTGGTTTAAACCCGAATAAAGCTGTTGGATTAACCCTAATAGAATAGAATATACAACCAAGGGTCAATACTGTATTCTGCAAGTGCCACATCTCCAGTGGAACTAAAATTATTTTTGGAAAAATCTTTACTTACCTAGATTTGTTAAAAGATAGGCAACTTTTTCATATACCTGAAAGCAACATAAGAGAAGAAGATACATTTTACAAACATCCCACTTTAAAACATGATTGTTTAATTCTAAAAAGCATTTGTAAAAATAACCTCTAATCAAACTTCTTAATGATTAATATTTCCTACGATAAACAATAGGAAAAAAAATCAAAGGCATCTTATGCCTTACCTATGAATAGCTTGACCAAGATTGTGAGTGTGTTAAGTGTTTGCCCTCAAGAGATATGCCATATACTATATCAAGAGAAGGATAACTGTTTAATTGGCAAAGAATGGTGTGCTTGTGCCCGCAGATTGAGTGCATTTCAAACTGGAATTTCCAGTTTTATAGATATCAGTCCTAGTAAGTAATCCACACCCATTCTTCTAACTTCTAATTTCTACCCTGTGGCAGGTTTAAATGATATATGTTTCTCGGAGTATCTCCGTAATTGTAAGAGCGTTGCCTTTCTGGAAAGTGCTTTGCGTGCACTTGTTGTGTTCCAGCTATCAGATTTCAGATAATTTTTATATTGTTAGAGAAAGGCGTCAAGGATGCATTTCCCAAGTGCAATAAACACAGAGAGCCATTAACAAACAGCAAGTTGCTATGACACATTTATTCTTCGCCATTTTAATAACACTGATAACTGCTATAGTAACGGACCCTGATTCCATTGAAGGAAGCCTTCAAAATGATCACCTAGCAAAATGTACAGTTGACACAAAATCAGCTCGTCATTGTGGTTCCTGAACTCTTATCTCTCTGCTGAAATTTCCCAAGAATAAATAGAGGAGATAAACATGCTTTTTTTTAAGTCTGCCTTCCTGAAATGTGCATTGCCTCACTCAATATATTTTCTTGTTCAAGCTTTTGCTCAAACCTCTTCATGCCTTGCAAGGAGAGAAGTAAGCATTCTGAAAGAATCATTTGTGGAAAGGGGGCAAAAAAGTCAAGATAGGATCATGCAATTGAAACCCACCACTTTTTCACACCCTTAAAAAAGGGCTGAGGTTTCAATGGTATATTTGCAATAAAATCTCGGTTATTTAAAAAGCCCTCTGCAGACATTCCTGCATTTTGGTGTATGTAGCACTTCCTGCAAATGCTAACAATGCTTGCTTATTTGATGTTTATTTTGAAATGGGAAAAAAATCATCTGCAGTCATGGAATACAGTCCTCAATATGGATACAAAAAACAGAAGGCCTCATCTATTAAAAATGTAATGTTCTTAGGGAGATTAGAGATATGGAAGTAAAGGGGATAATAGCTATGAAATCCCCCAAATGCATTCAGTTCAATAGCATTTTGACAAGGGAAGCGATTTGCTTGTTTTCCTCGGTTCAATTTTAAATAGAATGTCTAATTAAAATCTTATGTGCTGCAGCAGGAAAGGCTTCTACAAAGCTATATACCCATTTTTGAAATGCAAATTGGATTGAATTTAACTTCCAGATTTTGCCCTTCTCTGAAGTGTGGGCATCTGCAAATATTAAAGTTTGTATTTTCATAATGTTCAAGGTTGTTTTGTTGAGTTTTATATTTCGTTGGGTAGCGGAGTGAGCTCCTGTTACTTGTCCTAGCTTCTGCCAACCTAGCAGTTCAAAAGCATGTAAAAATGCAAGTAGAAAAATAGGGACAACCTTGGTGGGAAGGTAACAGCGTTCCGTGCACCTTCAGCATTTAGTCATGCCAACCACATGCCTACGGAGACGTCTTCGAACAGCGCTGGCTCTTTGGCTTTGAAACGGAGATGAGCACCCCCCCTAGAGTCAGGAACGACTACCATATATGGGCAAGGGAAACCTTTACCTTAACATGCTGTACAACTAATAACAGGGGTAGGATTGATGGCAAATAGCAATAGTAATAGCAATATGTGTTTTTGTGTGTGTTGTTGTTGTTGTTGTTATTATTTATGAGAAATATATTTATAAAGATATCTTTTTGAGGGAAAACAACTTTCTCATTAAATACCTATTGTTTCATTGTGTTTAAACTGCACAGTAACCAAGAATAAGATTACATCAACATAGAATGAACTTATTAGAACAAATAGTTCCAAAATTTCTATTTCAGTCCAGGAACTGAAGAACTCTTGAATTTAGAAGTGGATGTTATGTCACTGATGTACTTTTCTTTTTTTTCCAGGCTCCCAGTGGTGTATTAGCAATTGTACTCCAGAAAATAAACAGGGGCAAGATGAAAACTAAATGTGACTTGAATTTATAAACATTTCATCAACATTCAAATTCAGAACAAGTTTACAATTATGTGTTTAATGTTTTTCTCTTTCTGTTCTGTTATAACTTTGGAAGGCTTCATGTGAAGAATGCAAGTATTCCCTCCAGTTTCAAGCTGTCTGCACTGTGTAGTTTGAAGTACCAGCCAGCTAATTAAGTCTTGCTTATTTTTCAGTCGTAGTATACCTTAGTGTGCACTATATGGATGCCCGTCTTATTACTAATGGTCTGCAGCATCAAATGGTTCTTTGTTCATCCCCTGAGAGTGCTTTAGTGTCTGATTTGTCTAGAAAGTACAGGAATGCAGATAGCAATCAATCAATGGGCTACCTCAGCCATGGCATTGACTGCAAATGCTTGCTGCAGAACAGCCTGAGTTATATCTGTTATAATCTCATTTCCAGACCAAGAACTTTCATTTGCCATACCTTAGGGATTATCATGCGATGGTAGCAGTGTTTTAGTTTTTAAAAAGCATTTTCATTCTTCTGGCTTCTGATTTTAAGCAAGCATTTTGAGCTGTTTTTGCTGGTATACCATAAACTAACTAGAAAGCTATTGTTAACTATCTAAGACAATTCAGCAATTGGTTGTGTGTTGAACACTCTTTGAACATTAATTTCATGATTATATTTTAAAATCTTTCAAGAAGGTTTATTTACAAGTGTCTATGGAGGTACTCAATCATCTAGGTCAGGGGTATCAAACTCAAGGCCCAGGGGCCGGATCTGGCCTGCAGGGCTATCCTGGAAACAGCAAAGGACTGGTCCATGGTGCCTCTGCCAGCAAATTTTTCACTGACAGTGGGTTGCAGGAAGCCATCACGGTCAAAAACGGAGTTCAGAAGCCTGTTTTTGCTGGCACAGCGCTTGGGCCAGAACAGGCGGCCGGACACAAATGATGTTGAGCTGGCCATGCCCCCCCCAGCCCCCAAAATCAAACACAACCCTGATGTGGCCCTCAATGAAATTGAGTTTGACACCCCTGAGCTAGGTCATGGTTATCCCAAAGATGCTTTTTTTCCCCAAAAGACTTTCTTGGGTTTTTCTTTGAAAACATTTCGCTTCTCATCCAAGAAGCTTCTTCATTTCTGAACTGAAGAAGCTTCTTGAATGAAAAGCTATTGTAAATATTTTCAAAGAAGAAAACCAAGAAAGCCTGGTTGCCTTTTGGAAAAAAAAAGTACCTTTGAGATGTTATTTAAAAGGGTCTTTCCTCACATTCACATTATCGTCACGGCAACACTGTGGTGAACATTAAATTGAAAGATAACTAATTAACTCTGAATTCCATAACACAGTCGGTTGCCAGTCCTTAGTCTCACATTTTTTTTTACACTAGTTCTTGATATGAATTGTGAAAGACTTAGCACTTTAACCAGCTTACATAATCAGAATAGCACAGGACTGTGTTGCTCTTAAAAGTTGAGCAGGTAGATTAGTAATGGCTAAATATTGGGGATGAAATTGGGATATTCAAAGAAATGAGTGGTATAATGACATTTAGAGTATGGCAGCAAATGATAAATTAACAACAGTAATTAAACTTAAAAAGAATGATTAAAGTAAATAATTATAATGAAATATGGGGGGATTTCATAAAATCAGTGTTGGTGGGAGGCAAAGGGAATAAACCTACTCAAGAATATATGGAGAGTATAAGGCCACAATTGGAATATATTGTATATCTAAGAAATATAAGGGTGAAAAAAAAAGGTCTCCAGGGGTTGGTGGCGCACTGTAATAGGTGATTTTTTCTTTTTTCTTTTTTTTTTTTTGTATTATATATGTACTGTTTGTATTATTTGTGTTTTAATTTTTTTTAAAAAAAATAAATTGTAAATTAATTATACTTATATCTGAACAGGAAAAAATTCAAATGTAAATTAGATTCTAAACTGGAATCAGTTCCTTTCAGATTTGTTGAGATTATAGCAAACCGTCAAACATAGTGTACCAACTTTATATTTTAATGCATTTATTGATATATCTAAATTTTCACACACAATCCAAAAAAGTCAGGAACTTACTACATTAAGGGACATGATGATTATAAAGTTGATACAGACACCAGTGCCTGAAGTTGCAAACTGCCAGTACATTTTTATGAAATACCATTGGAAAGAGGCAAACCGCTCCATAGCCACCAGACGATAGACCACCACTGCGAACACTGCAGTTAGCACTAATGAAATCTGCAGACATATGAAAATTGAAGAAACACATACAATTGAGCATTAAGACCAAGACGTGACTCCATTATTATGTGACTCATCTCTACAGGTAGTCCTCAATTTAGAACAGTTCGTTTAGTGACTGTTCAAAGTTACAACACCACTGAAAAAAGCGAGTTATGTCCCTTTTTCATGCTTATGACCATTGTAGCATCCCCATGGTCACATGATCAAAATTCAAACGTTTGGCAACCGACTCATATTGACCGTTAGGTTATGGGATCCCCCTTTGGGATCTTCTGACAAGTGAAATCAATGGGACAGACAGATTCACTTAACAACTGTGTTGCTAACTTAACAACTGCAGTGATTCACTTAATAAATATGGCGAGAAAGGTTGTAAAATAGACATGTAACAAATGTCTCACTTAGCAACAGAAATATTGAGCTTAATTGCGGTCGTACGTCAAGGACTACCTGTATTATTCATTAGGTCAGAATAATTTGACAAATGTCAACAAGGAATACAACAAGTTACCTCCCAGAGACCTATTAGATTGCACAGATTAGGCCTCCTCCAGATTCTATCTGTTGGTCAATGTCAGCTGGTGACTCCCCAGGGGAGGGCCTTCTCTGTAGCTGCTCCGGCCCTATGAAACAATCTCCCCGTTGAGATCCGGACCCTTACTACCTTCCCGGCCTTCCGCAAAGCGACTAAGACCTGGCTGTTCTGGCAGGCCTGGGGCTGTTGATTTATCCAGCCCCATCTTAAGTTATGAATGTTGTCGAATTTTAATGTTGTTTGTATTCTTTGTATGTCCCCCCTTCTCTTTTTTACCTGTAAGCCGCCCTGAGTCTTCCGAGATTGGGCGGCATACAAACCAAATAAATACAAATACAAATACAAACAAGAAGTAGACAATTTCAGAGATTTTACCATGAAAAATATTCCTGACACAGATACCATCAGTCGAGTAAGTTTATCAGGAAAAGGTTGAAAAGGTTCAGGTTTTCCTGTTATAGGATTTACTCGCTCCACTTGAGAATATTTTGCTTCAAACTGGGGACGAAGTTCTTCCTGCAATTGCAAAGTTTTAATTTAGTCCAGACTTGTTTGTGTGTGGATATATGTCTCATTGTAGTGGGAATAGTGGACTATATTCATGAACATCCAAATTCTAGAGTTCTGTTGGCTACAACAACAAGCTAGCATTATCATAAATGGAAACACATACTAAGAAAAGTGATCCTGGCACACAAATGCCATATACAAACTATTTATTTGTTTATTGGTTTGCCTGCCTGCTTGTCAATCAAACTTGCATGCTTCTTGCCTTGCCGAAGGTAACTCTCTCTCTACAGAAGTGATTGAAAGAAGTTTATCATCTATATCTATTTCTTTAAATGCTTAATTCAGCCAACATTCTATTATTATTCATTTGTCAGGCTGTAATCTTGTGTGTATATGTGTGCGCGCACACACACATTCAAATAATTAGGTGTAAAAGAAATCAAGCTGGAGTTGACATTCAATAAATATAAGCTGTCAAAGAGGCAGACATGTTGCATGGTACCTGTCAGTCTTGAAAAATCAACACATGTAGATATCAAAACTGCTATTATAAAGGATTCTTACCTCTTCATCTTCCCAGTCTATGAGGTCCCAATCGTAAGTAAGTACAGCTCGTCGTCTTTTCCAAAATTCTAAGAAGACTGTAGCTGTAAAAAAACCATGAGATATATGTCAATATCACTGAGGTGATTGATAGTTTATTGGTCCACAATTCCAAATTTAGAAAGGAATTCTGAGAAAATTGAATTGTCTATTTTCTTGAATACTTTTGTAGCATAGGGATTTATCCAGTTTCATAATATATGTAACCTATGTTGATGTAACCTATGCTGACACCTATATTGTTTAACTTCTACATCTCTTTGAAAATGGTGAGGCATCATTAAATGCAGAAATTCAATTTGCTAAAGTAAAGGGGCGTTCTCAGAACTAGTTAAGAAAAGTTGCATTTCTGCTTTCAAGTGAAAATTCACAGTGGTGGGTTTTTCAGCTTTAAGTTGCAAATGTCATACTTTGAAAAAAAATAACAAAAAAATGAAGCTGTATCTATAGATTTTTCATTAATGTAATGACTATCACAGGGCTGGCTTTAGGTTAAGGCTAAAAAGGCACTGGCTTGAGGCACCAAAACATAGTCATCAATGCCACCGCTCATTCCAAATAGTTTAAAAAAGACAAATCATTAACATCAGCAGAAGAAAGCACCATAAGTCAATGTGGCTAAGGAGTACCATATGTCCTTAAGTAGGCACTGCCTTGATGGTCACATATTCAGCATTACAAACATTGAAGAAAGACAAAATGGTTGGAGATTGCACTCATAAGCTTTACCATTTTATTTTCCCATAGTCACAGTTCCATCTTGGCAGTGCTTGTAGAAGATTCCCACTGACCTTTGGTCATCTTGCTCTGAACATCATTTTTGCTATGTTATATACTCCAGGTATTTAATTTCTCACTCAAGAGCATTGTGTAGTGCTAACATGACAGGTTACCTGTCAAGTCACCTTAAAGAAGAGCACTTGCCCTTTTGCAATGTGTCCTAGAATTTGTTATGACATTTATAGTAAGTGATTAATAACAGATGGGTGGAGGCTCTAACCATGGCAAATTTCCTGGTAAAAGAAACCTTAAAAGCTTTGCCCCAGATAGCATGAGTTCTTTATTGGAGTTGATGTAGTAGAACAGAAATTCATCCATCCCAAATGGCTGTTCATTTCACTCTGAGCAACTAACATTTAAACAAAAACCAGCAGGGTTGGGGCCATTCTAATCTTGGGGAAGAAATTGTTTTCCCCACTAAAATTTTAATTATAGCTTTTAATGTAGCAGTTGAGAAATAGCAATAGCAATGGCATTTTAGACTTAATATACCACCCCAACATTCTTTAGCACTCTCTGGGCTGCTTACAATGTAATCATTATTTGCATATTGGTCCCAAAAATATGGGCCGTCATTTTACCAACCTTGGAAGAATAGAAGACTGAGTCAACCTTGAGCCCTGTCAGGATCAAACTCCAGGCTGTGAGCAGAGTATGCCTGCAGTACTCCACTTAACCACTGTGCCAACAGGGCTCTTACTATATACCACTATCCATCAGTTTTATCACTAATACTATACCTGAGATACAAATGTGATACTTAAAACATGGTTAAATATTTCATGTTGGCAACCATGTTGGCTTAGAAATATATATCCCTCTACTTAAAATGTTACACATAGGAAAAGGCAGAACTTCACAGAACTGGATGCATCTACTATCTATCCTTTTTGTATTTGAACCTCAGTCATTATGAAAGTCATTTTGATGCAATATTAGGTATACATTACTCATAGTCATGTTTTGAGGGTACTTATATACATTTAATAAATAAAAATAAATAAGTAAAAGGAATCATGAAATAATGAGACACTATAAAGTTCTTCATTATGTGGTTTTGGGAAAGACGTGCATCCTGTTCTGGTGCAGAGTAGCTTGTCGGAGAAATTATCTGAAGTAGTCTATGAAGTATCCTTAAATACTTCAAGAATTTTAACTAAGAACAAATCCAGCACATTTCAGTAACACCTGAGTGAGTTCCTTTCTCAAAACACTTGGAAAAAATACAACCTTCCCAAAGTGGACTGGCAGGAAACCTGACATATTGAAAAGTTGCCACATATAGGAAAGGAAATAAAGTTATAATGGTACCTTGCGGGAGATGTTTCTAAACATGTAGAAATACTTGTCTATTTAGATTTATTCAATTGTAAAGGTTAAAGTTAATATCATGAGAAGTACTGGTAGAAAGAATAAGCAAAAAGCAGTTCTACTGCTTCTTCATGAATCACAACAAAATAATGGTTATTGGTTAGAATGGGATAAACAGTTCTACTTATACAAGATAATATTTGCAGTTCAGGTTGAATTGTTGCAGTTCTTGGTACTCTCTGAGCTTGGTGATTTTCTTGCAGAAGTTTTATTACTAAATAACTTCACATTGTCAGTGCTAGAAAGGAGTGGAATTTGCTTTTATTTTTATCTACCAGTGTCTACCAATGCAGATAAACAAACTAGTAGTAAATAATAGCCTAATAAAGGAATCACCACGGACACTTCTATCAATACTGACCAGAACAAGCTGCCAGTCTATAAAAATTAGAGCAAACCCCATTCCCTTCTAGCAGTGATGATGTTATTTAGTTTGGTAATGAAACTTTTGCAAGAAAACCACCAACCTCAGAGAACCACTAAGGCAGGGTTGTCAAACTCACATCTTCATGGCGGCATCATGTGATATATCTGGACTTTTCACCCCTTCGCTAAACTGGTCATAGCTAGCGCATGACGCATCTGGCCCATGGGCCAGGAGTTTGACAGACCTGCATTAAGGACTCCAGAGTTCTACTTATTAGACAGAGCTTTCCACCTGAGTGATCTTCTCCTTTCCTCAGCTTCCCTGATAAGAGTCATTATTTAGAAGCTTGTCTATGAAGTGATGCATTTTAAGAATTCAGGAGAGTGCATAGGGCTGGAGAAAATGAAAGTGTTGTTCTTCAAAAAGCTTTCTCTCTTTGATTAGTAGGCTGCATATATAATTTGTAATTTACTCTCATGTCAACCCTTGCTAGACAAGAAGAGCAATGTAACATACAGAGCAGATTTCTTTTTCTTTTAATTACACAGGCAAAGAAAATTGGTTCCCTATTTAGTTTGCAATATTTAGATATAAAGTTTAACAGCAATGTTGCCTCAAGCTGAAGCAGATTGAAACACAGTGGGTTGTGGCTAGAACAGTGACAGTTCTTTAATCAAATATTTTGGGATTTATTTTTTGGAACTTTTTGAAAGACAGTCAATTAAGACAACAACAGCAGCAACAACATTTGGATCCTCAGCTCAAACTGCTAAGTTGTAAAAGTGTATATTACAAAATTGGCAGGTCATTTCTAAAATCTCTCTCTCTCTCTCTCTCTCTCTCTCTCTCTCTCTCTCTCTCTCTCTCTCTCTCTCTCCTTCCTCCCTCCCTCCCTCTCTCATATTTGAAAATATTTTTCTCGTAGAACACATTACACATCATGCATCATTGGGGGAAGTATCAGAATACTTCTGATACTTCCCGTCCCCTTAATTTCAATAGTTTCACATTCTATGAATGGTATGCCTTCACAATGACTACTGAGAAGCAGTCATTCTGGTTCTCAGGTGATCTGTTACACCCAGAGAAGTAGAGCCCCACCTAATTTAATTCCTACCCTGCATTCCTGTCCACTGCAGCATTGATATACTTCCATTACTTGCCTTCTCTTCTTTTCAGCAGACTGTTAAGCTAATTGCACTCGAGTTTAGAAGCAAATAATACAGCACTTTTCGAACATTGCTGAGTTGAAAAGGTAAGTGGTTTTCTTTTCATGGCTTTCATTCAGCAATTTCACTTGCAGTCACCTTTTATAAGTCTGCTTGGTTAAAAACTTCTGTTTCTGTCAGCTAGGTCATGTCCAGATCAGTTAAATCATCTGGCACACTTCTGGACCGTTCTTAAAGATGTGAAACTAGCATATTTAATTGATATTGCGTTTATAACTCCTTTTTGTGTTCATTGTTAGAAAGTCTACGTATGTGAAACTGTTGCTGAGGTAGCACAATATCACTTTAAATGCTAATTTGTTTTCACAACATGTACATAGAGGATTACTCCAACAATCTTTTTACTGGATGGCAACTTCTGATTGGGTTATTTTTTTATTATTATCATTATTATTACCGTGCCTGTCAAGTTCAAAGTTTGGATTTCATCATTTGCAGTTTCACACTTTTCATAACAATGTAAAAATGTGTTTGTTTGTGTGTGTGTGTGTGTACGTGTATCTATGTGCCTGCCTGCCTGCCTGCCTGCCTGCCTGCCTGCCTGCCTGCCTGCCTGCCTGCCTGCCTGCCTGCCTGCCTATCTATCTATCTATCTATCTATCTATCTATCTATCTATCTATCTATCTATCTATCTATCTATCTATCTATCTATCTATCATCTGCATTTCTCCAGTGGAGAAAACAAAAACAAAAAAACATTGTGACAATCGCTAACAATGAAAAGGAAAAAAGAGAGAAATTATAGCCAGGATTTTACTTGCATGGTTCATTATATTTTAGTCATTTTAACCTCCATGTATATAAGGTATTTTAACTTTAAAGTTATTTACCTCAAAAATAAGATTATATTTAATCATAAAATTTTAATACAAGCTAGATTCCCTTTTTATACAGTGTATAAGAAAATAAAAAAATTAACTGATAAGTGTGTATATTCCTACTTCATGGCAATGAAAGTAAAGACATGTAGATCATCTTTTGAAGAAATTGTTCCAACTCTTGTAACAATTATGTCACTTACCAAAGTCTACATGTGACTCTAGTTTGGAAGTGGTAGATGGGCTTTTTTTACTTAGATTAATGTTTCATTCTTTGTTATTTTTATTTATTTTTCAATTAATTTCCTGTTGCACATATTTATTATTACAGTCCCTCCGAAGGAAAAGAGGGGTAACAATCTAATGATCTTTGAGATCTGGGCTTAGCATCTAATAGTAACTTCAAGCCAAATCAAGGCTGAGAATTTACCAACAGATGGCCTGAATTTAAAGACTCCAGTTGCTAAAGCCATAGTCACAGAAACTCATGCATCAGATTATGCTACCACAATGTACTTCATGTGGGGTTGTCTTTGAGCCCTACTTGGAAACTGCCATTGATGCAAAATGCAATTGGCCACTTCTTGGTGAGAGCTGTAATAGTAAGGTAATCCTTACGCTGCCGAAAACTGCATTGGCTTCCATTACATTTCTAGGCACAATTCATAGTGTTGATTTTGACCTTAAATGACCTCAATGGCTTACCTCTCAGAAACACTCGAGGTAGAACTAATCCATCCTACGTGCTCATCCCAATTGAGGATATTGTTATTCCCCATATGAGATAGATGACAACTGTAAGACTTTTAGAGAATTATTTATGTAACGGCTTCCACTTTGAGAAATAGCTTTCTCCCAAAGTTCAGACTGGCACTGACTCTGAGGTCATTTCATAAGCTGCCTGAGATGAAATTTTCTTCAGGTCATTGAAGATTAATGTCATGTTGCACAAGCACGAAGCCGAAAACACCAGCCTGAAGATGGTGAGTGGGACCTCACCGAAACGTTGCCAAGACAATCTCAATCTTACACGGGAAAAGACCCGAATACAAGCAGGCAGGAAGGCAGGCAGGCAGGCAGGCAGGCAGGCAGGCAGGCAGGCAGGCAGGTAGGCAGACAGACAGACAGACAGACAGACAGATACACACACACACACACACACACACACACACACAGAGTTATTGGAAGAAATCATTAGAGCAGAGAACCAGTTGTTAAATTATTTTAATCCCACCACTGCTTTCATGTACAAAGGAAAGATTTAGGCAAAATTCAAAAATAAATGTTTTGGGTATGTTAATATTAAATGACATAACATAAAAGGTCACATTATTTTTTATTCTTTCTGTTGGTGGCTTTATAGTTATTAGCTATGGCTAAATGCCACAGAGTATGACAATCTTATCATGAATTGTAACCCAGATTAAGCACATTAGTTTTATATATTGAATAATTTCACTTATGGGGAAAAGTAACTAAAATGATTTGAGTCAATTAACTAAAATAATAGCTACATTTGGAATAGAACTAGCTAGATAAAATACACATTAAAAATAACAGTAACATATGATTAGTTGTTTTATGTATCTGGCTAGAGTGACAAAATAATTACAAGCCAATAAAATGAGACCCTTTGTAAATGTAGTCTGATTGCATTCACAGGAATAGCCTGTGACATATTAAATATATGCTGAATAGGACTGGATACAAATGGAAGTGCAATGCACATCTCATGTTAGGCTAAGAAATTATTCATAATTAAAAAGTCTGATTGTTTTTATTTCACTTTTGTTTAAGTCCACATCAGAAAGCAAAAGCAGTGAAATGAGGCTGACAGAAAGCAATTTCTAGTTAATGCATAATGCATGAAAACACTAAGGGGTGTTACAAATATTTGAGAGGATTGACATATGATTCAGTTCATGTAAAAATAATGTAAAATGGATTAAGATGATTAGATGCATCCCTATCAGAATCTCATTAAATTAGGTCATATGCTCCAACATATAATCACAGATTGCAGTAAACCTGACCTATTAGTAGATTGTTGTAAGGATATTAGTAGAACAAGAGCTAGGAGCATAATTTTAGCCTTTCTTATCAATGGGGTACATGTGCATGTCTTTGGTTTATATTAAATGGAATTGCCTTCAACCGGGCTTCTGCCTCTGTCCCTGGCTATGAAATTAGTCATCTACCCCCACCGCCTCCACTATAGCAGATGAGACTAAATACATAAACATTCTTATGTTAACATTCTACATAATAATAGAACAGACTCTCCCTAGGACAGTGATGGGCAACCTTTTTGGCGTGGTGTGTCAAAAATCGGCAAAAAATCGAGCATAACTCGCGTTGTGTGTCACTTCGACAAAAACATAATTTTGCGCAATTTATAGTTTAAACTACAGAAATGTATAATTGCAATATATAATTGTATTTAATAAACCAAAAACAAATTATTTAACATACCTGCTTAGTAACTTCTTTGTTAAGCGCTTTTGCATGCTGAGCTATGGAGTGAGCAATGCTCAAACTTGCAGAGTTTAAATTTGTAGAGCCTTTCATAAATTTAAGGATGGAGTTAGATTGGCTCTTATAAAGGTGTAGCTTCCTGGAAATGTATTCTCTCCTTTCATCCTCACTTTTTTCCAAGAGCTGGGAATGATTAGTTTCAAAATGTCTATTTATATTCCACGTTCTGCTTACTACCGTTTCAGTACATAGAACGCAAAATGATCTGCCATTTTTTTCTATAATGCCATACATCTCGCTCCATGTCTCTTGAAAGGGTCGGCCACTGCCACTACCACTCCCTTTACTTAACCTTTGTTTTTTATTTTTTGGGTGCTCCATCAGTGGGCCAGTGACAGCAGATAGAATTATAGATAGCCAATTAGGGGTTAACTAGCCTAACAAGCTAACACAACCTCCCCCTCACTTATCTCAGTTATTGTGGGCAATTACAAGTCCATGGCACCCCAATAGTTGCTGCTAATGGCGCTCACAGTTCCCGTTGGCACTCCGCTGTTCCCTGCTGTGGTGCGGTCATAACCGACAGTCCCAGGAGTAGACTCTCTGTGCCGGCCTGACTGGAGAGAGGCGCGCACTGTTCCCTCTCCTGTGGGTCCTCCCTCGCCGCGCTGATGACGTGTGTGCGCACGGCACGCACGCCTTACCAGCAGCCCCTGCGCTCAGAAAGGGGGGGCGGCGATACAGTAAGTGAGTGTGGGCGGGGGAGATCACACGTCCCGCCCCCCCCCCCCGTTCCTCCAGCACAGATTCTTTCATCCTCGGCGGCTGTGCAGGAGCCGAGGATGAATCGCATGAAATCCTGTGCGTGTCACCCCAAATGGCTACGCGTGTCAGCACTGACACGCGTGTCATAGGTTCGCCATCACTGCCCTAGGACATCAGGAAATTTGACCTGAATACTAATTACACAGATACTGAATGTATACAAAACATAGATGTATCTTAGGAAGTATTAGTCTCCAATATATGAAAAAAGTATAAACAATTCACATTTACAGTGACATTTTTCATTACTGATTTACTTAACTTTCCTAGTCCCATTCGGAATATAAGCAGTAGAACAGGAAGATATTCTCTGTGAATATATTAAATTCCACCAAGAACTCAATGAATTTTTAAACATGTTCCCCTTAGGCATTGTATACCAAGAAACAAGTATTGAGGCTGTGAAATAATGCCAACATCTGAGGGCACATTGTTCATTTTGCTGCTGATTAGTCTGCAGTTGGCCAGAAATCACAGTGAAGATACAGTGAATCCCACATCTTCAAGAAGCAGGGTAAGCAGCACTCCTGTGAGTCCAACTATATTCAATGTGACCTTTGATAGAACTTCTACAGAATCTAGAAATATCAGTGCTAGTCCAAATGATAGTACTGTAACAGAAAGCAATACTCCAAGCAACAAGACCACCTCAACCCTGACTCCAACATCATCTCTTCACACTTTGCTATTACCAACAACACATCCACCAACTTTTACTACAAAAGATGCAAAGCATAGAATATCCTCTTCGGGAATGCCTGCAAATACTTCTAGAAAATATGAAGCTACCACTTACTTCAAGTCATTTGAAACTGAATCAAACAGTGTCACCACAAGCACTCCTAACATCAGTTTCACGACCAGGGTTTCCCATAACACAACTCAAGTAGATGGTTTAACATTTCATCCCACTAAAAATCTATCAAATACAACACCTATGTTGTTAACTACTAGGAGTAGTACTGTTACAACTGAATTATCAACAACAGCAAAGCTGCCTCCCAAAGCAACGGATAGCTTTACAGGACCAAGAGAAGCCCCAAAAGGTAAGAAAATTAATTGTCCTTAATTAATGTCACCACCCAATGCTATTAACTATGCAATTGTACTCCTTCTACAGTAGACAGCTTACTGTTATCATTTTACTTTAAAAGCAGTTGACAAATAATTCTTAGAAACAGAATATTATAGAAAGTGAATATTATAAAGGAATCTAAGTGATAAACATGTTATCTTAAGTAATCCTGTTCTTAGTTGAATCAAAATTATGAATGAATCAGTGGTGGGGTTCAATTTTTTTTACTACCGGTTCTGTGGGTGCGGCTTGGTGGGCATGGCATGGCTCGGTGGGCATGACAGGGGAAGGATACTGTAAAATCTCCATTCTCACCCCACTCCAGAGGAAGGTTACTGCAAAATTCCCATTCTCTCCCGATCAGCTGGGATTCGGGAGGCAGAAAATAGATGGGGTCGGAGCAGTCAGAGGTGGTATATATTGCTTCTCTAAACGAATTAAAATTTCTGCTACTGGTTCTCCAGAACTGGTCAGAACCTGCTGAATACCACACCTCTGGAGTGAATCAATAAAGATGTTCTTACTAAAATTTCAATACATTGAGTATCATTGTAATAGAATGAAATAAGTCTGTACTACTTTTCTAAAAACAAGTAGGTCCATTTGTTGTTAGATGAGTGAAAATTATTTATTTATTAATCAAATTTATATGGTCCCCCATCTCATGAAAATTGATTCTGGGTGGTATACATACCGTATCTTTCAGAGTATAAGATACATCAGAGTATAAGACGCACCAAGATTTTGAAGAGGCAAATTAAAAAAAAAAGTTTTTGCACTCTGCAGACCTCCCAAAACAGCCCATTTTTCATGAAAACAGGCCCAGTTTTTTTTTAAAAAGAGCATGAATAGCCTTTAGGAGGTTTGTAGAGTGCTCTGGGAGGGGGTGTGAAGCTGGGCAAAATTGAGCAAAAAACAGCCCATTTTTGCTCATTTCTGCCTTCCCAGCCTCCAGGAGCACTTTGGAAACCTCCTAAAGGCTATGCATGGCCATTTTTGGTAAGGGGGCAGGGTTTCGGGAGGCAAAAATGTTGTATTCAGTGTATAAGACGCACCCAGATTTCAGCCTCTTTTTTGAGGGAAAAAGGTGTGTCTTATACTCCAAAAAATACGGTAACTATAGTTTTTTTTGTAGACTTGTCCAAAGCATTATAAGAAAGATTTCATTTTTCTTAGGTGAGAATTATTGTTTTGTCTATATTTTAAACTATTTTTTTCATTCAGTGCAGTGAAAAGAGGGAAAGTTACATTTTCCTTTACTAGAATTTATATTTTTACAGAACTAATTAGATGGATTGTAGATTATATTCTTACCCCATGTTTAAGCTTTTTCTCCTTTTGCCTCATTAAAGATAATTAAGTGGCAACTTTTGGACAGAATCTTCAGGCCACATCTAAGACTCTGGCTCACAGCACATGGCTTGAATCTTTGAAAAGCCACAGGCTATGCAATTCAGATTTAAATTAGTAATTATGTCAAAATGATTCACAAAGACCTTCCTCTGGGCTTCCTCTGTTTTTTCCTCTTTCCCTAATAACAGTCACTTTATAATAACTCAACAGTTTTTCTGGTAGTTCTTGACTTACAACCATTTGTTTAGCAACTGTTTAACATTACAATGGTGTTGAAAAAAGTGATTTATCATTGTTCCTCACACTTATGACCATTGCAGTGTCCTCACCGTCAACTGATAATGATTAGAGTGCTTGAAAACTGGTATGTATGGCCATTTTGGTGAAGGGGGCAGGGTTTCGGGAGGCAAAAAATGCTGTATTCAGTGCATAAGACGCACCCAGATTTTCAGCCTCTTTTTTGAGGGAAAAAGGGTGCATCTTATACTCCAAAAATACGGTAACTGTAGGGTTTTTTTTGTAGACTTGTCCAAAGCATTATAAGAAAGATTTCATTTTCCTTAGGTGAGAATTATTGTTTTGTCTATATTTTAAACTATTTTTTTCATTCAGTGCAGTGAAAAGAGGGAAAGTTACATTTTCCTTTACTAGAATTTATATTTTTGCAAAACTAATTAGATGGATTGTAGTTTATATTCTTACCCCATGTTTAAGCATTTTGCAGCATACTGGTTGCAGCATACTAGGGTCTATTATCTCCATTTGCAACTTCTCCAGCTGGCTTCTGACAACCAAATTCAATGGGGAAGCAGCAAGAGGTTGAAATTCATAATGACATGATGTCTCACTAAATGACCATGCAAAAAAGGTTGTAAATTTAGCTGCATTCATGTGATGCCTCATTTAATGACTGTACTACTCAACAATAAATTTTATAGTCCCAACTGTGGCTGTAAATTGAGGACTACATTTCTTATATAGTGTTGGAGGAATTGAAACAAAATATAGATTTTTATTCTTGGGTTTTTCCATGGTGATTTAACTCCAAGGAAGACTGTGGTTGATAAAAGATTACTGTAGAAAGAAAGTCAGAACATTCATACCCAGTTCTCAGCCACCTGGTATGATATTTTTTCCCCTCAGCATGAACTTTTCCACATTATCTTTGCCTCTGGATTTTTTTTAAGGAGAAATTTTTTTCCCTCCATTAAATAACCAAAGTAGTAAATGTTTAGGACAGCATTCATTTAAACCTTATCTGTGTCTATTCCTGAAAAGTTCTGAATTAAAACAAAACAAATTTTCATTAGCACCAGATGTTGTTTTCATGAAGATGATTATGTTAATCTGTTTTCCAGAAAGCCATATTAATGGAGGGGTAATATTTGGAGCAATTGTAGGAGCAATATTAGGCTCTGCACTGATTTGCCTGGTTGGATATTTAATCTGTGGTAAAAGAAAAACTGAATCGTTCGGACATCAGCGACTTTATGATGACACAAGAAATGATCCAGGTAATAATCTATTTCAAGAAATAGAATCATAAGAGTCAAATGGATTTTGTGGTTTGAAAGTATGGTTTTGAGATGTGTCATTTTAAAGCAGGGGTGTCAAACTCAGGGCCTGCGGGATGGATGTGGACTGCGGAGTGCTTAAATATGACCTGGGAGGCTGGCCTCGAAATAACAAAGGACCAGCCGGTGACACCTCTGACAGCCAAAATGGGCTGGGAGCCGCCAGGTTGCTGCATGAGGCCATTCAGACTGAAAACGGGGCATGGGGGGGGTCTGCACACGGCTCTAACTCACCCTGTTTTGGCTGGCAGGGTACTGCAGGAGGCCTGTCCCATTCCCCCCCTCTGGCCGGCCCACGGACTACAATGCTGATCCGGCCCTTGAACAAATCCAGTTTGACAACCCTGTTTTAAAGGATAAGTTTTAGAAATAACAGGAAAGGAAGTTATGCAATAACTATATGTTCAGTTCCTCTTCTTCTTTATGCCAGTTAAAGCCATTTTGATTTAGGGTTAATCAATACTTCCTGGTGGTTCTATTGCCATAATGTGAAAGCAGTACATTTAGAGGGTAGAAATAGATGTCAGTTGTTACTTCTCTCACATTGCAAATTCAACCTTTGACCTTTGGCTTGAAAACAGTCTTTTCACTCTCATTTCACTTTGAATACTCTTATCCATTTGGATAGGAACACTTTAGTAACAGATTGTTTTTCTAATTTCTCTTGACAAAGAACTTTAGTCTGTATTGATATGAGATGGGATACCTCGCAGAGCAATTTTATTGGGTATCTGGAGGGAGAAAGGGAGCTGGCACTCTCTCGGTCCCAGACAGAGAGGAAAAGATGATGATCTTATTTAATTTGGTAATGAAGAATCTGCAAGAAAACAACCAAGCTCAGAAAGAACCAAGGACCTGGGGATGACTTCCTGTCCAATTGTGAGGTGCTTACTGATGGGAATCCTGTTGATAGAGGTTTCCAGCTGGCAGCTATGTTGATGGGAGAGAGGTCCAATTGTTAGATTACTTACAGAGACTGAGGATAGCTCCTGAGTTGTGTGCAGAAGCAGCTATCAGGGATTTCCTGTGGGCTGCATGCCAGTGATGTATATGGTGGCTCTGAGGGTGGGGCCAGGTGAGCTGAATGGGAAAGGTTGGAGTTGATGGGAATGAGGGCAAGTAGGAAGATCAAAGTTAAGATGGGCAGAGGGAGATATGGTAGGAGAAAGGTGTCAGGTTATTCTTGGGAAAGGCTGATTTAAAGTATCGTACCAAGTTAGCTTTCCAACCATTTGAATTCATCCCAAACATGAATTCATTCCTTTGAAGACCTTGATTTCTGGCTGCTGCTGTGAAATGACCTGTGTGCCTGCAATAAGGCTTCTCTCCACAGTTTTATCATGCATGAGAAGGCATAGCTGGTGGGCTGCTTTCCAAATTTCCTACTTCTCCCTATGCTTAGTTTTTAAGGAGGTGCAGTACCACATTTTTTTTTGCAATTGAGAGATGGGCAATTATCTTAATGAATGAATGAATGACTATAAAATTCCAAGTCACATGAGTCAAACATGGAGGAACCCACATAATTGCATGTATATATTGGATTTAATGTATTGCAAGTTTGTATGCAAAACCTGGTCTAAAAGAACTCACATAATGTCTTTAACATTCTGTCCAAAGATGTATTGTGTAAAACATGTGTAAATATTGTCAATGTATATCTTGCAGTTCTGCGACTAGATGCTACACCTGAACCTTTCAATGCAAACTTTGGAGATATATCCTACTACAATCCCATGGCAGCCAGTGAGAACCCTGTCCAGAACCACAAAGAAACATCATACAATGCAATCCCAATGGATGACATGACATCATCACAGCCTTCAGCAGAAATGCATAAAGCCATATGTTAGAATTAAAAACATATAGATCTTGTTCCTTCATGTGGCCCCTATAAAATTTGAATGTGTGTAGGAAGTGATGATTGCAGGTCATGTCATACTCTTTTTACCAATCTTTTGCATATGAGAGTGAATGAATATATGCTATCCCATTAGAAGAAATGCTGGCAGACTCATAAGTATGAGTAGACTTCTAAGAACACTGGGTCCTTGATCTGAAGTAACCTTTTTTATATTGGTAATGTTTATTGATGGACATTTGCTGCCTCTGCTGTTACCTACCAAGTGATAACACTACATATGTAAACCGGTCACAAATGTAAGTTCTGGTCCATTTGTATTATTTTAGACATCCATGCTATGAATTAAACAAAAACAATCCAAACTACTTATATAAAAATATTTGCATAATTTTCTTTTAAACCCAAATATTTGTAAAGAAGTTATTAATTATGACGGAATATAAGATCATTTACAATCAGTATGCTTCAGACTGAGAAATGCTGAACTTTTCTGCTTAATAATATCCCCAAAATCTGTGCTAATGTCTACTGAAAATAGGATATTGGACAAAAGGGATTTTTTACCCTTTCAAAGAAGAGCAATTTTTCAACAATTCAGCCTCTAAATGAAATTATACAAGTATCACAACATTAGTGATAATATACAGTCTAGTAAAATCCTCTTCATCCTTCCAAATACTAATTCTAATGACATTCAGAGTTCAATATTTTTCTCAAGGAACTGATTGTTTAATACTGAGCAGGTAAACTATTTTCATGGCACTGCTTAAATTCAGTGGCAAAAATGATAATTTTTGGCAATGTTGTTCTCCCTCATTTTTTAAAATAGCCTCCAGAGTGTTCTCTTTCTATACTTTGCTCCAATTGGAAGGAAAAAAAAGCGTACATCTCTGCCCATTCTAGTGTCATCACCAGCTCACCCTCGAGCTTTTCTGGAAAAAGATCTTAGTAAAAAGGAACATGAAGAAAAGCTGCCCTCCCCAGATTTAGGAGGAAGCTAATTTTGTTATAACAGAGTTTTTTTTAATGTAGCAGAGCACCCTAATTTTATTTTGTTATCAAATAAATAAATTACCTAATCATCTAATTATTATTGGTAGGTCAATTTAGAATAAATAGCCACATTCACCAAAGTGATGTCTCCTAGATATGTTGGAATTACAACTGCCCAACTTTCCAAATTACAGGTTATTTGGGAATTCAAGGAACTGGAACTGCAGCTCATCTGTAGTACATCAGGCTGACAATAAAAGAAAGTTAACAGAATAGCTGAGTTGAAAGGGACCTTGGAGGTCTTCTAGTCCAACTCCCAATTTAAACAGGAAATCTTATATCATTTCAGAGAAATGGTTGTCCAATCTCATTTTAAAACCTGCAGTGTTGGTGTACCCACAACTTCTGGAGGCAAGTTATTCCACTGATTGATTGCTCTATTGTTGGAAAATTTGTCCATAGTTCTAGGATGGTTCTTTCCTTAATTAGTTTCCACCCATTGCTTCTTTCCTGTTTTCAGGTGCTTTGGAAAATAGGTTGACTCCCTCTTCTTTGTTTTAACCCCTTAGATATTGGAACACTGCTATCATATGACCTCCTAGTCCTTCTTTTCATTAACTGGACATATTCAATACCTGCAACTGTTCCTCATTTCTTTTAGCTTCCAGTTCCCTAATCGTTTTTGTTGTTCTTCTCTGTGCTCTTTCTAGAGTCTCGATGTCTTTTTCTATTATGGTGACCAAAACTGGGTGCAATATTCCGAATGTGGTCTTATTAAGCCATTATAAAGCTATATTTCATGTGATCTTGATTCTATTCCTCTATTAATGCAGCCGAGTTGTTATAATGGAGCCTAAGATATAAACCACATGATTACTCAATTGGGCAGAAGAATAAGCAACTTCAAGGCTTTTAATTATTTTTATAGATAAACTAAATCTCAAAAGGAAGCTAGGCTAATGTACCACATTTGTATTTCAGGAAAATAAATTTGCTCCTCTTGGGCCTTAGAACAGCATTCACAAATACCACAACACATGTACTGTTGCATCATGCATCAGGATGAAAGCATGTAAGGATAGGTTTGTATCATATGTCACTGTGGTTTTGCCTTTTAGTGGCTTGCCCTGGTTTCTGTCATTATGTACTATTCCCTGAAGCTCTGGTTTCGTTGTTCAAAACATTTGCACTAAAATACAGCCAACCGTTTTTGCTCAGCACAAACTGTGCTGTAGGTCTACTTTCAGTCACATTTTAGCACATATTATATCAGGATCATTTCAAACTGTTTGGGAAAGCTTTTCCTGACCAAAGCTAATTTTGTCAAAAAATGTTGCACTTTAACATCTTCAAGCAAAAAGGCGTATACTCAAAATGCTTTAAAAACTACTGTCTTTCTAGTACCTTAAACTGGTGTGTGTATTTGTTTTCTTGTCCTGTTGTTTCATGATCATTTTAAGATTTCCATTTATTTAGAACATGAGTCAAATAAATAAAAGGAGTACATAGAAAATGTAATAAGAACAAGCTGCCTTTAAAAAATAAATTAAAATCCATCTTGGAATTGATTTTACCTAAAGGGACGAAAAGGGGATTGTATTCCAAGTTACCAAACCAAGGGTGATTTACACTTCTTATTTTGCCACACCACACTAATAGTTTCAACTTTACTTTTGTCAAGAATCAATCTTGGTTCATAAGATCAAAGTGGGTGGGAATTCAGATGTTCATGGGAAGCCATGCTGAAGAATTGGAGGTGAGGAGGAAAGCAATAGCAATAGCACTTAGCAATAGCACTTAGACTTATATACCACTTGACAATGCTTTACAGCCCTCTCTAAGTGGTTTACCGAGTCAGCATATTGCCCCCAACAATTTTGGGTCCTCATTTTATCCACCTCGGAAGGATGGAAGGCTGAGTTAATCTTGAGCCTAGTGAGATTTGAACGGCAGTCAGCAGAAGTAGCCTGCAATATTACACTCTAACCACTGCACTACCATGGTAAAATGTATTTTGATATTCACTGAGAAACCTTCCCCCCATGTTCAGCAATTGTGCCTCTGATACAGTGGTGGGATTCAACCATTTTTACTACCGATTCTGTGGGCGTGGCTTGGTAGGCACGGCACAGCTTGGTGAGTGTGGCAAGGGAAGGATACTGTAAAATCTCCATTCCCACCTGACTCCAGGAGAAGGCAACTGCAAAATCCCCATTTCCTCCCGATCATCTGGGACTCGGGAGGTAGAGAATAGATAGGGGTGGGGCCAGTCAGAGATGGTATTTACCAGTTCTCCAAACTACTCAAAATTTTCTCTACCAGTTCTCCAGAACTGGTCAGAACCTGCTGAATACCACCTCTGCTCTGATATAATGGGCATGAGAAAAAGATGCTCTTCTGAAAGTCCAAAAGCCAAAAGGGATTCCATACAGAAAGATGATCTTACAATTGTGAAAAATAAATATAGTACATTGTTTACTAAGCATGTCACATAGTAAAATAAGTGTCTGGTATCTTGTGACTCAATTTTCATTTATTTTTCTGATACTGAAATACCATTTTTAAAGCATTTTGGTAAAAGAAGAAGATTTGTGGAAGTTGCATGAAAGAAACCAGGGAAGAATAGACAAATTTATTATTCTCTGAAGCCTCATTCTGGTAGTTTAGTTCCCACAGATATTTTTCAAGATAAGGCAAAAAATTTAGAAGGGACAGCCTAATTGCCTCTTATCTGCAGAAATTTGCTTTATTATCTGGGCAGTGGTTTGTCTTGTTCTTGTCATCTGTTTACTGCCTGCATATAGAACATGTCAAGTAATAGCAAGACTCTCTCTGTGTACACACACACACACACACACACACACACACACACGTACACACATATTTTAGTACAGTTGGGAGGACCTAAACACATAAGAGGGTGATGCACATAAAAAATGAAAGGAGTTTTAATGATATTGTTATGGCCATTATTCTGCATTTGTTTGACCATATCCTATGGAAACCAATACTTAGAGATGCCAATAGTCAGAGATTGGAAGAAAAGTAAAGATAGGGAAAGAGCACACAGGCTAAATGCCAGATAAAAAAGAAGTGATAAGAACTCAGAAAGGCAAAGGTTTTGTAGTATCTTACAGAGGATTGTCCTTGCAAGGGTTTACTAGATGCTAGATGCTTATTTTAAATGTTTTCATTGCAGTCCCCAATCCTGCAGAAAGAAGTCAATGTAATTTCACTTGCTTGCTTCCTTTTGCAATACATATAGTCTTGGTAAACCACTGGTCTGTGTAATAATTGTTTGCATTTATCATAGTGCTGAAAAAATGATTTTACAACTTACACCCATTGCAGGTTCCTCTGTGGTCACATGATTGTGACTTGGGTTCTTTGCATTCAATGTGTATTTATAGCTGTTGCAACATCCTGAGGTCATGTGATTACCATTTGCAAGGTTCACAAAAATAAAATCAATGGAGAAGCTGCCAGTAAAATCACAAATCATAGTCATATGATATCTCACTGAACAACCACTGATGATTCACTTAATAACCGCAGCAGAACAGACATTGTAAGTCAGTTCCTAACCCTAACTATATCAATGCAATACAATATAATAGCAGAGTTGGAAGGGACCTTGGAGGTCTTCTAGTCCAACCCCCTGCCTAGGCAGGAAACCCTATACCATTCCAGACAAATGGCTATCCAACATCTTCTTAAAGACTTCCAGTGTTGGGGCATTCATAACTTCTGGAGGCAAGATTTCACTTAACAGTGGTGTTGCCAATCCTAATTGTGGTTAAGTGAAGACTATTTGTACACAAGTACAGTGGTGCAGTGGTTAGACTGCAGTACTGCTGCCTGAAATTTGGCATTTCAAATCTCACCTGGCTCAAGGTTGACTCAGCCTTCCATCCTACCGAGGTGGGTAAAATGAGCACCCAGATTGTTGGGGGCAGAGGTGGGTTCCTACCAGTTCGCACCTATTCGGTAGAACCGGTTCGTCAAATCTACCGAACCGGTTAGAAGAGGTTCCACAAGTGGACCCAGAAAGCAGGCCACACCTACAAAAGAGGTTCCAAAACTTTTTGAAACCCACCACTGCCACACACAGACAGACAGACTGACACACATAGAGAAAGAAAGGAAGAAATAAATAAATAAAAAAAGAAAAAAGAAAGAAAAAGAGTGAGAGAAATGAAAAAAAAGAAAAAAGGGACAGAGAGACAAAAGGAAGGAAAGAGAGAGAGAGAGAGAGAGAGAGAGAGAGAGAGAGAGAGAGAGAGAGAGAGAGAGAGAGAGAGAGAGAGAACACATGGCCAGCAAGCCACTCCCACCAGGTCACATGGCCGGCAAGCCACTCCCACAAAGGAGGCCACACCCACAGAGTAGGTTCCAAAAATTTTTGAAACCCACCACTGGTTGGGGGCAATATGCTGACTCTGTAAACCACTTAGAGGGGCTGTAAAGCACTATATAAATCTAAATGCTATTGCTATCATTACATTTTGCACCTTTAAATGTGTCCTCATTCCAAAGAAGATTTCATATAATATCAATAAAAAGTTCAACATTTCAACTGTACCATAGTTACAATTGCCCCCTTTCCCTCCAAAATATACAAAGGAATCTTTCTGGAGGTTTTTTTAAATTTTGTTTTTAGCCATCGATGCACTTTTCATGTGATTTATATACTCATCATCCACCAGTGTCAGCAATCAGACAGAACCATCAGGACTGACTTCATCATTTGATAACAGAATTTTTCTCATACAGAATACATGTTTCTAAATGCAAATTACCTGGTGCTTTAAAAAAAAGAATTACTGTTACTTGAATCAAATTTCAGTAGCATCTTTTGTTTTACACATGCATTTTTGCATATATTTTAATAAAAGGAAAGTTATATGCTAGGAAAAGGTGCTATTCTTTGTGCTGCTGCAAAATTCATTAAAACTGAATATCCAAATTTGCTTTAAGGAATACATATGGCAGAATTTCCTTTACATTTTACACTCATTCATCCCTTATAGTAGAAAATAGATCCAGACACGTCAAGCAAATATATCCCATAAAGACATCTGTTCCAAATGCCTGCCAATAGATTTAAAATATAATTTTCCATATTACATTTTACTTCAACTATTAACTCCACTGATTAGATGTTGGACACTGATTACATTATTAATATTAAACATTACATATTAAACATTAAATGTTAATATAAACTTACCCCATATAGCCATAAAAATGGCAAAGAAGACAGTTCCTCCATTATCAAATAAGTATGTAACCTTAGGAGAAAAAAAAATAAAGAAAATTATGCAAATTATTAATGAAACTACTTAAAATGTTAAGAAAGCCAAAAAGGTGAAAGTTATAACAAATTATTGAGCTCCAGCCTCAGATATACAAACATAGTTCAATTTCTTTGAATTAAAAAAAAACATTTTTACTTCTCTGCTTTCTTGTGCAAATTATCATAAATGCAGAGTAGCTTTCAGGATATACAGTATACAGAATCTATTATGCAGAACATCAAACCACGTAATTTGTTCTGTGACACTTATTAAATCAAAATTATGGAACTTTGTGGGAAAAATAGGGCCATGAATTTCAAATATCAAGAAACTAATAATTGAAATTAATTTTAAAGAAGCAGTTCTCATTTCAGATCATATTTGTTTGCTCCTTGATATGTATGGTTTTCTCTCCTTCCCATAGACCAACTCAATCTAACAGTAAATGGAAACAATTACAACAGCTTAAACACATTTCAATTATTATAAATTAGTTCCATCAGAAAAATCAGGCAGCAAAGGAAGGTCTTGATTCCTTTCCAGAAAACAGAGAGAATGGGACAAAGCACAGCTCTCAAGGGAGTAAATTGTAGCTTCTAAGCAATAAATAAAAACAACTGAATGCATAAAAGGCCTTCTTCATATGCCAATTAATCAACTTTGAGAAATAAAGGCATATTTTACAGAACCTCTCCATCTGTGTGTGGTTACTGTTATTACAGAGAGGCAGGGAGATATTGTGGTTGTGTAAGTATTGCACTAGAAATGGAGAGTCCCAATTTGTGCTCCACTGAATGAACTTGACCCAGTCACTCTCTTGGACCAGCCTCGGATAGGGTTGAGGTACTCCCTACTTAGCAGATATACAAGTGACCCTTGCTTAACAGTGGCTATTGGGACTGGCAACTCTGGTTGCTAAGTGTTGCTCTTGCAAAGTATGACCCATATGACTGTGCCACATGGCTTTGCCTGTGACACATGACTGTGACATACTAGCCTTTTTTAAATGAATCCCACATAATCATTAAGCAGTATATCACATGATCACCATTTACAACCTTCTATTGGTTTTCCTGGTGTCTATGGAAATTTTCAGCCATCCAGGTAATGGTTGTTCCAAAAGTGCTTCTCCATGAGGCAACTGGATTTTTTTCGTTTTTCTTTGAAAACATTTTGCTTTTCATCCAAGAAGCTTCTTTGGCTCTGACTGGATGGTGGGGAATGGAGCAGGAAACATTCCCCACCATCCAGTCAGAGCTGAAGAATCTTCTTGGATGAGAAGCAAAATGTCTTCAAAGAAAAACAAGACAGTTCAGTTGTCTCCTGAAAAAAAACAACACCTTTGGCACTATTGGTTTTCTCATTGACTGCTTGTCAGAAGCTGGCAGAGAAGATCATGCATGGCAATCATGCCTGATCTTCTGCAGGATCACTGCAGGATGCTGCAACCATTATTATTGTGAGCTGGTTGCCAAGCATACAAATCGCAATGTGACAGCAGGAATGCAGCAAAGGATGCATTTATGAGAACTGGTTGTAAATCTCCTTATTCAACATCATCACTTTGAATGGTCACTGAATGAGTGGATGCGAAGGGAGGATTATCCATAAGTTCATGATAAATGGAAAATGCTATTACTGTAGGCTGCTCTGAGCAAAATAGAACATTAGCACTGTAAAAATAAAGCACATTACACTTCAAAAAACTATCTGCACTATCACATTATTCATCTTAGTCCAATTGCAAAAAAATGTCAGAATCTAAAAGAAACCATTCTATAAACAGGATTCCATAGCCTGCCACTCAGCTTCCTCAGCAACAGACTTTTGATTGTCAGCATGCCAATTAATTATAATCATTGCTTCTTTCTGGACTCACAGGGCTGAGTTACTCTTACATTCTTAATGACATGGGAATGGTCTTTTAGAAGGTGCAAATGGAGTGCACTAGTGGTGGGTTTCAAATTTTTTTAGAACCTCTTCTGTAGGTGTGGCCTGCTTTGTGGGAGTGGCTTGCCAGCCATGTGATCGGGTGGGAGTGGCTTGGCAGTCATGTGACTGGGTGGGCGTGGCCAACTTGTAAAATGTAGTGAAACTCACTTAACAATGCTCTTGCTTAGCAATCAAAATGTTGGCTCAGAAACTCTGGCATTTGAAGCACGCAAGTCTTAAAGCTGTCAAGTTACAAGACCTTGCACCCCTAACCCTTTAGAAAAAAAACCCCAGGGGTGTTCAAACTTGACAGCTTTAAGATTTGTGGACTTCAACTCCCAGAATTCCTCCTTTCACTCCTCATCTTGATGATGTGTGGAAGGGTGGAGGGAGGGAGCTGGAATCAGTTCTAAACAGCACTGTAGATTTGCGGAACCTCTTCCATAGAAGAGGTTACAACTGGCAGGAACCCACCCCTGGAGTACACCATTTAGATACAGTAAGAGTACATTTTAGTGATAAAGTATATATGTGTTTTCTGACTGTTTTCAGATTGGATTGATATTATATACACAGTAGGATTGCATCTTAAATTTAATTAAAATTCTTGGCAAGTATATATGTATCTATATAGACACAGTCTCTGTTGAGATTTTGAATTTGATCAATACAAAAGATGCAGACCTGCTCTGATTCTGCTTTATCACAAACCTGTTCTTTGAAACTGCCTTCTTTAAGCAAGGGGGGAAATCTCTTGATATCACACGTCTCGTGTTCATGAAGATCTGATCTGCTTACATTCTTCTCTGCGGGCTCTTGTCTTTGCCCTAGTTTTAGTGAGCTCATGAACTGATTTACAGTTATGCAATTAGTTTCTCATAAGGTTCAACCGCTTGGCTTGAGTCACAAACAAGAGGCTCGCTTTGTTTTCAATTTGAGAAATATATTAATTTGATTGGGACCAGTCTAATTGGGAGGGGATGTGCGAAACTAGATAAAGCAGATACAGTGGTTTTGGATCCAAATTATGCAAGGTTATCTACATCTCGCACCTATGTGTCTCCACACCGATTTTTGCTTTCCACAAATAGAAATGAGGTTTCTAGGTCGGGTAACCACTCCTTCCTTGGGTATTAGAATAACAATTTAATTTGTTTGTTTTGTGAGTTCCACAATAGATGAACGATTATTGCAAAATGATTTATCTGGTTTTGGTTGCTACAGATGCATGCAACAATTTGAAAAGGAAGTAATAAATTCACATATTTCTGCCAACCGATGAAGCAATCAAGATTTGTTTTACAGATATTGTACACAGTTTTCAGGAAGCATACAATACAGATAAGTAACTGGAAGCAGTAATGTCACCTGATTCTGGAATCAGCTAGTCAAAAGCTAAAATATGTACGAACTATTTATTATCCAAAGCAGGATTGTTTATAACTAACTATACTGGCTGTCTGAAAACTAAATTTGGATTTGTAAGCATTGCCTCCAATACCTTCCTAATGTTTCACAAGTATATTATTTGTTCACTGTATACATTTTATACTTTGAAGATCTTTTGTCTCACAGAGTAGAAAGTGAGCAGGCTCGTTTTAGGATTGACATTTGCCTTTCCTAACTCCATCCAGAATCTGGCAAACATCATGTTATTAACAGAGTCCTGGATATATGACCACAATGGAGCCTAACATTTCTGTTGCTAAATGAGATAATTGTTAAGTGAGTTTTGCCACATTTTATGACTTTTCTTGTGAATCACTGCAGTTGCTTTCAGCCCTCTCTAAGCAGTTTACAATTTTTTTTAGCAAATTGAGTCAGCAACTTGCCCCCACAGTCCGGGTCCTCATTTCACCCACCTTGGAAGGATGGAAGGCTGAGTCGACCTTGAGCCGGTGAGATTTGAACTGCTGAACTGCAGATCACAGTCAGCTAAAGTGGCCTGCAGTACTGCACCACTAACCACTGTGCCAGCTCTGTTAAGTTAGTAACACTTGGTTGTTAAGTGAATCTGGCATCCCCATTGACTTTGTTGGTCAGAAGATCACAAAAGATGATCCCATGACCCATGGGGCACAGCAATCATCATAAATATGAGTCAGTTGCCAAGCATCTGGATTTTGATCATGTGACGGTGGGGATGCTGCAAAAGTCTTAAGTGTGAAAAACAGTCATAAGTCACTTTTTTCAGCGCCACTGTAACTTCGAAAGGTCACTAAATGAACTGGAACTGTTATAATATGAGGACTACCTGTAATATTGTTATGAATTAAGGCAAATATATGTGTCCCAGGATAATGTTGCAGAATCCAAACTGGATCATTGACTGGGACCAGAGGTTTAGTCTTCCGGGTTTTCGGGCTTGTGCTGGAGCCCATCCCCAGAGAACTTTTCTCTACCGGAATATATGCTTTGGGCTATTTTATGCTGTAAGTAAGTAAATAAGTAAGTAAGTAAGTAAGTAACTAAGTAAATAAGTAAGTAAGCAGGTAAGTAGGTACGTAGGTAGGTAGGTAAGTAGATAAGCAAGCAAGCAAGAAAGCAAGCAAGTGCTTCTCTCTCCCTCACTTTGTGAACTAGGAAGGAGGTATAATCTGATAAATATGACATACAATAGCCCAAGTCACATATTCTGCTGAGAGAAAAGTTCCCGGGCGGGGGGGGGGGGAGATGAGCCCCAGCATGAGTCCAAATGAGCTTGGAAGACTAAGCCTCTGTCCCCAGTGACCCACCCAGATTATGCTTACCTTTAGATTCTATCACAAACATTTTGTTGTCGACCAACTCGATGGTTCTTGTGAGATAGTGAACACAATGAAATGGCAGGATCAGCTGCTATTTAAAGATCAGTGCAATTCTGGATATTAGGAGGGAAATATAACACAAATAGTTTTCAGTGGAATCTGGAGAGGGGAGTGAATGTCTTTAAGGGATAGGAGGAAGAGCCACTATTAAGGACAGATAAGACGGCTTTCAGCCTGAGGCAAACTCAAACCCCTCTTATCTGACCTTAATGTTGTACTGTGAGAAAACTTCTCAGGCTAGTCCCTTCTTAGTTAGAACATAGAATATAGAATAACAGTTGGAAGGAACTTTGGAGGTCATCTCATTCAATTCCCTGCACAAGCAGGAGATACTATATCATTTCATACAAGGGCTGTCCAGTCTCTTCTTGAAAGCCTCCAGTGATGAGATACCCAAAGTCTCACTCTATGAACCCACAAGTCCATAGAGTGGGAGAGAAGGAGGCACATTCAGACTTGCAAGATTCAGCTATTACAGCTGTTACAATGAGACTAGTCCTGTTCTACATGGCCTTAGCCCACCTTGCTGGGTCACAGAAGCCCTGTGGGAAACAAAAACCAATTATCATGGAAAAACCAGTTACCTTTGCGTAGATGCAGCTTTCATTGAGCTTTTGCAGTGTGCAGCTCTTCTCACACATGGGACACATGATGGTGTCATTTGCTTCACAGATCTCTTTGCTACAGCAGGGATGCAAGAAAGCAAAAGGTTATCCAAACAGATGCAAGTTATATGGACACTGATGAGTGTATTTGACAGAGCACACCATTTGTAGTTTTCCAGGAAACATATTTTTTCACTCTCAGTTTGGAGTGGGACAAAATTTACTGCAGACACAAAAGAATACGTAGAGTTAATTTAACATTAGCTTTTTGCTGTCAACAAATAGTTTTGGATTCATCATAAAAAACTCTCATGAAAAGAGTCCCAAGGGAGGAATATATGGATTCCAAATTATTTTATAGAACTCTTCAGTTTGCATTGCCTAAAAAGTAGAATTAGATAAAAATCTCAACACTGCCTTTGGTGATAAGAAAGTAGATAATTTTTGTAACATGTTTGAGTCATTCATTAGGAAGTTTTTGATCTTATTTTTCAATCCAAGATCAAACATTTCCAGAACTCTCAGCCCGCTTTATTGGTCAATTAAAGTCATTACGTGCATAAATGGGGACTAAGATGTCATGTCCTAGTTTTAAGGAATCATCTGGCTAGTTCTTTATGCATTTATAGGGATATAAAAGAATTTCCCCACAGTTCCAGATGAAGATTAAATCCAGCTGTAAATTAGTCTTCTGTGAATGGGGATTAGACACTTTTGAAACTTTTATAAAAGCCTACATCTTTTGGTTTTGTCTTTCTTGCCAACGTTAAAATGCCCCATATCTTTCTCTCTCTAGAGACATACTAATTCTCCTTTGCTGCACTTCCTGGATACTATAGATATCCAAGAGACACAGGTGTAAACAGTCCCTTTTGCCAACGAGACAATTCTTTCTAGTTTGCTATCCTGCCCAAATAGAAAAAAAGACAAATCTTGAATTCATTATAAATGAGGCTTGCATTTAATGCATAGCAATCAGTGGCATTCTTTCTTGTTTAGTAATTTCATTAGCTTTTTTGGAATCAGATTATTTATCAGACCTTTTGAGTCTTTGAAAGTCTATACTTGCACCTTTTTATCCAGTTGGTTGTGATACTTATCATACAGCTATACAGATGCTTTGCAAAAGACTCTTTGCTACTGCAATTTAGTGGGGAAGCATTTTTGCTGATAAATTAAGGAAAGCAAGAACCCCTGGCAGTTAAAACATTTTAAAAATCAAGCTTATTATTAAAAATCTACATAAAACCTCTGGAGCAGAAAGCTATACTGTACATTTATGTCATAAAACAGATTGGTTCGCTGTCAATCCACCCATCCCTATTGTTCAAATAGGCTCATCTGACTATGATTCATTCTTGTGTGCTGAAGAGGAGCAGAAAATATAGCTCTTTGTTTACATATGTAGTTTCTGCCAATTGTTTGTATTCTTATTTCCCAAGATAAGTTTAAAAATCCACCATAAAAATCATATTTTATGAAATTTTAAAGAAATAACATGCTTCTTTTCCAGAGATTAGTTTTACTGCTGCAAGTTTTGGGCTATGTGAGTGTCTTAGTGATGGCTTTTGTTTCAATGAATTACCTTGGAATTTGATATGTTTGTTTAATGATTTAGCTTTTATGCTTCTTTGTTTTGTTAAACAAAAACATACCTAATGCTGAGATAGGTAAAATAATGCTTGGCTTTTTTAATATGGAATAAACACCTGGCTATGTTTATTTTATACAAGAACACTTACCACTTTAACTGCTAAATTTATCCATTTGGCTGGTTTGAAATCTCAAATCAGCATGCATAATGTGAGGATATATATAGCTAGGATATATGCCTATATAACTCCATTTATATTCAGATCAAGTAATCGTGTTTTGCTGTGAATAACAATAACATCTGAATTATCTACTCATCATTCCTTCTAAAAGCTGTATTATTCAGCTATTTTGTTTTAAATGTCAAAGTCATCACAAGCCACTAGATGGAAGACTTGCTTTAGCTACATGGTATACTCTTACATAACTTTAAGAAATTATATATTGCTGTAAAAATCATATGTACAATACACATAGATTCACTCAAAATAGGAACTTTTGAAACTTGGCAGAACTTTCAAAGCAAACAATTTCATTTGCTGGAAAATAAAACTTTCCTACTCAAGTTTGTGTGAAAGTCTTATCTTTTGCAGAGGGAGATATGCTTTGTACATGCTTTAGTGCACACGGAGCTAGCTAGTGGTGCACAATGTTGCATCAAAGCAATGAAGCTATAATCTAGCAGTACACTCAGCCTGCTAAGTACCCTGCTATAACCAATAGTGCCTTCATAAACTTGTAATATTATCATCGGACGACTTTCTAAACAGGGTTGTCAAAGTCACATTGTCATGTTGTCGTCACGTGGCATATCCCCTTCGCTAAAACAGGGGAGGCATGGTCAATGTGTGATGCATTCGATCCGTGGGCTGCAAGTTTGACACCCCTGTTCTATGGACTACGATTTATTGGGAACTTTGGGGAAAATGTTATTATGCTCATAATTGTCATTCTATCCTGAGACTACTTTTTTAAACAACTTATGTGGCTGTCCATCTTGTTGTAGCAAATCTGGACAGCTAACAACAAGACTCCCAAAACATTAAAAATAACTGCAATAACAATCAACTTCCAATGTATCAGAAGTCCCTTTTACCTTACAGACATAATGCAAGTAGTTAACAGGCTTCTCTTACCACCCAATCCTTGCACTTGAGGGAAAAGCCAGCCCTTTAAAGCCTTATTAAATGGCATAGAGCCATCTAAATCCTAGGGGGATGCTGCTCCACACAGCATCTGCCATGGCAGAAAAGGCATTACTTCTGGGTCTTGCCAGATCATGCCGCTTACTAGAAAGAACCTGGAATGTGTCTATCTCAGTGGTGGGTTCCGGATCCCGTTGCAACCGTGCTGGTTGCAAAGGGCCCGGCATCCTCCACATGAATGCACGCAGTGAGCGTGCATGCGTCTTACCCTCCAGTGATGCCTCCGTCACACAGGCACTCTACGTGCCATGCACATGCATGGAAGCGCTGAAGAGTTTAAAGACAGGTAAGGAGCTCGGGTGGGCAGGCGGGCCCTCCGGAGCACTGTACCGGAACGGTATCTGGTGCTCCGGGCAGGCACCGGTACGCCCGTACCACCTGCAACCCACCACTGGTCTATCTTGATAGGTGGGTGAGATAGTCAGCAACAATTATAGAAAAATGAGTTGCCTTTGTGCTGTGTAAGGCTATGGAGGTGACAGTGATCCCTCTGAATTGTCTCAGCAGCTTTTCAAGAGTGAATGCAGCCCATGGAACATTGATGTTCTATGTTCATACCTTGATATTTTCAAGGTTAGCCATACTGTCATATTTTGGAACAGTAACAACTTCTGAACGCTGTTCAGGAGCAGCCCTAGATAGAACATATTCTAATAATCAAATTGGGAGGTAACTAAAGCACAAATGACCATGGATTAGTCCTGATCGAAAAATGAGTGCAAGCAGGAACTATGAGTCCAGAAGACACCTCTTCCCAAAATTGTACACCAACTCTGTCTCAACAAGAAAGCTGATTCAGACTTAAAGATGGAAAATATCCAGATTTGGGAGGCTTTAAAATTTATTGTCATGTGGTTTTGCCAGGATTCTATAGAGGAGTTGAAAGAATAACATTGACGAAGGAATGCAAGAATAGTTAAGAGAATGTAAATGAGAATGGAAAATTGAAAAGCATGAAAAGAAATGTAAAACAACATGCCTTGATTGTATGTGGTTTAAGAGTAGGCAGAGAGTTACTCTGATAGACTCTGTTAAAATACTGTACAATAATAAATAACACTTCTCATATCCTTGTTTGATCTGTTTCCTGACCTAGTCTACTTCAAAGGGCTGACAGATAGGTTGAAACGTGTTCCTCCCCATCCAGAAACCCTATAGCCTCCAGGCAAAGCAATCAGCCTCCTTTGGAGCAGTAATTTAGGAGCTATAAGAATTTCTGAAATTCCCTGCATTGCCTGGAGTCACAGTTGGTGCCTCACGTGAACCCCACCTGGACACGTCTCCAAAAAGCTGCATCTTTCCCATTCATTCGGCCACATTTCAATAATGCATACAAGGGTAGCTCTCTTGTCCACAATTAAATTGTGGTTAATGAAAGTTTAATTATAGACTAACCAAGCATTAAATAAGAATAGCTAGCCAGGATTACTGGACTTTAGATGTCAAGTCATTGGGACAAACAAAATTGGAATGAATTATTGGAAAGTCACCTTCCCAACAAATGGCCTAGCCTCTGCTTTTGCAATCCCTCTTCCTGTTCCCACCATGGTATCTTTGCATGCTTAATTCTCCAGGCCACATCTTTTGCATCTCTTGATCCAAATATTCTTCCCCCAAGTCAAAGGGCCTCATCCTACCAACAGGGAACAATTATTCTACTGGCTTCTATTTCAGGGATATTTTTGCAACTTGCAAGTATCTCCTAATCTGGAGTACCATTTTACATTTTCTCCCTCACTCAACAACATACCACTTGCACCACTGCATTTTATCATCCCAGATCCCCGACTCTCATTTGAATACCAATGAACTGCACTCCTATAAACTAGAGTAAACTAGGATACATCATTATCTCTTACCCAATCAAATACCAAATAAATACCACAGAAAACTCTAGGCCACCAACAGACAATTCAGTCAATGGGTAGAAGAAGTGAAAAGGCAATGCATTCTGCTTATGGATTTTGCAATTATTTAGTTAAGTAGTTGCAGAATACTACATTCATATATTCTCAGTATTAACCTCCTATATATGATAGACGTATGAAATGGCTTCCCCATTGACTTTGATCATCAGAATGTCACAAAAGATTATCACATAACATCAGGACATTACAACAGTCATAAATATGAGTCAATTTGCCAAGCATCTGAATTTTTATCACGTAATTATGGGGATGCTGCAATAGTCATGTGTGAAAAACAGCTATAAGTCACTTTTTTCAAGGCCGTTGTAACTTGAAAATAATGTTGTTAGTTGAAGACTATCTGTATTTCTGCAGAGAGCAGCCCTAAGATGCTGAGGCAAGACTTAGCTGCTTTATAACATTGCAGACAGGTGGTATATATTTATATTAATAAACAAATAAAGTCATACAAATCTAGTAATAAATAAATACACATTTAAGCAGAAGAGCACCTTTCTGGAACAGAGAGCTTTCCAGAGAGCTCCACGGCCATTCAAAGTATAACATTTCCTTGGCTGATCCACCACTTTGCCATTTATTTGTTTTTAAACATGGTATTCTTTCACTTCTTACCTTACTTGGCTAGAATCCATGGTAAATAACCCATAAAGGAAAACACATAATCCAACAAGTGCAGCAGGGATAAGCATCCCGGTGTACCATCCCAACCAAGCAAAATAAAGACCAATTTTCTCTCCAAAATACCGTCTGCATTTAAAAGAGAGCGGGGGCGGGGGGGGGAGACAGGAAGACAGGGAGAGAGAGAGGTCACTATTGCTTTAAATGTTGAGATGAATTATAATCATATCAATTATGACAGAGGAAGGACATTTTATATAGAACTGAAGAATTTAAAAAAATCACTATAACATCTAATTCAAGGGCTTTTGTTTGCATTTAAGAAAATTCATGTTGTTTTCATCAGCATGCTGCCCTTGCTTTATGCAACTAGAATTTGCATAAAGCAAGGGCAGGATTAGGAGAAGGAGACATTTGAGCAAAGACATAATAGTCTGTTTGGATTGGCTTTGACAATTCATACATAAAATCAACAAAACAAAAACCAGTCATAGGTTATCACTAATGCAGTTAAAAAGAAACAACTGAGAGCCAGTTTGCTCAAGTGGTTAAGGCACAAGGCTAGAAACATGACAGAAACGGTGAAATCTGGGTCCTCTTTAGGCATGAAAGTTAATTGGGTGACTTTGGGCCAGTCATTCTTTCAGCTCATGACATCAGGTTTAGGTGACAGTCCAGTTGGTCAATTCCTATTGCAACTAATGGATCAACACTTGATTTATCTGGAAAAAAAAAGAAGTGGACCTTGCACTCAAAAGAAAATCCTAGGAAGGAAAAAAATGAAAAATAAATGCTTGGGTTCTTCTAATATGCTTTGATTAAACTGTTTAGACAGAACTTACAGAGAGATGATGGCAATTGAAATTAGGATCTTCCAAGTGAGGCTGAGAAACTAGGTGGATTTTGGACTGCTTCCAAATTTGCAATTTATCCTGAGTCTAGCCGAGTAAGGAATTTTGGAGCAATTTATCCACTTTTATTTTTCTGGTACTTTTATTGTAATTTAAAGCAACAAAAATCACTAATATCTTTAATGGAAGTCTCTATACTGTAGATGTTTCTAAACGCAGTCAGACAGGTATGACTAACACAATTTCTTTTTGGTTAGAAGTACTTCAACGGTTATCAATCAAACAGGGTACCCATGGATTGTGAAATTAAGCGAACCTCAAATTTATAGGTCCCAGCTTTTTAGAGTTTGTGTGCAGTAGGTGTAATTCTATTGCAATCTGCATAATGGTGCAAATGAAGTTATTTGTATCAATTTGAATCACTTGTGCAAATGCAAGTGATTTGCGATGCATTTACATTTTTCATTTGATGCAAATGACCTCATCTGCACCACTGCAATAAAATACCCTTCAGTACAATGGCTTTTAAGAATAATGACCTACCATTTCCCCTTCAGTTAGATCATTAAAAAGAGGTCTTCTCTGTCCCACAAAAGAAGAACAGTTACATTGAACTGCTCATGGGAAGGTCAGTGACACAGAACACAAACAACTTCTACTATATTACATATATACATTACCTAATTAGATCCAGGGGTTGATATTTGTACCACATCCCCCATCGTGCCCATCGTTCATATAATAGATGCCGATGGTTATTAGCGCCATGTGTTTTGATAGGATGCCTGCTCTTGTGACTTCCCTGGAGTACACATGTAATCCCAAATCAAAATAAAGAAGAATTGGAATGATAATTATAGCAAATGGGGTCTTAAAATATGTTATTAAGATAAGTGCTTCTTTTGAAAAAATGAGGATATTATTAATAATTTGCTTATGTAACATTGAACAGTTCTAAGCAACCATCCATCTTTTTGCTAGAGCTGATACAGCTCAGAAACCTCTTAGCAGCATGAAAACATTTCTTTGGAATATAATCAGACTGAATTATCTAGAAAATAGAAATGTTTTGTCCCAACATTGCGGAACTGCAGCACTTTCCAGCTGAGAAACTCCCTTAATTATTAATGCAAATTTATATAGCATATTTATGGAATACATTATAATAATCATCTCATTCATTCTGATTAATTTTTACATTACAATTAAACATTGAGGAGGAGGAGAAGCAATTTATTAAATATATCACTGTAGCAGATAGAAAGAGTGGATTCAGATCTAATATTCTACTTCTATGTACACTTTGGGGATGAGGAAATATATTCAATAAAAATCTGTAAGTTAGTTCAGAAGCCCTGATTAAAGATTGTAATTATGTACCTTGCTAAAAAGTTCTTTTTTCCATATTTTCCTTACAAGTATTCATGCTATTAAAGAATAAAAATACCTGGAAAGATTGAATTTATCATGTCTGAACATCCGAATTTTACAAACATTACCCTGGTTGGGACTGCCTATATTCTTAGATGCTACCAGTAATAATTAATAATGTTTGTTTTAGACTATGAATCTAACTGTGAATTGTTCACACATAATAATTCCAAAATATCTGGAACTCCACTTGAACCCCGCCGGAACTGACCAAATCATTAATAGTAAAAGGCAGCTTTTCTTGGAACAGCTTCCATCATGCAATGCTTCCATCATCATCATCATCATCATCATCATCATCATCATCATCATCATCATCATCATCATCATCATCATCATCATTCACTATCATTTCTCACCAAAAATGACAAATCCAGCTATAATTTATTAAATTTATATGCCTCCTGATTCTCAGTGATTTTTGATGGTTCACAACCATCAAGAAATTACAATAAAACCAATAAAAAATAAAGATAATACAATTGAAGCATTATAAGAATTGAATAAATAAATACATCAATTGATAATGTAATACTACCAGTAGTAGAATATATAAAATGGAAGTTTTCAAACTTTCTAAGATTTTAGCACTCATTTTAAGTGAGTGAGTGAGTGAGTGAGTGAGTGAGTGAGTGAGTGAATGAATGAATCCTAGAATCATTGATCAAGAACTCTAGTGAAGCAAAACTGTCCACACATGCATGACCTTTTTTTCTCTTATCTTCTTTTGCCCTTGGTTTCTCCTAGGACTCCTATTTGGGAGCCACCTAGAGTTGATTGAAAGATGGGTGACTAAATAAATGTTATGTATGCATGCATGTATGTTCCCCATTTCTCTGGGGAACTCCAGAGTCCAGAGAATACAATCTGGGAAACTCTAGTTCAGTAAACAGTCTTTAAAATAAGCATTGAATTGGAAGTCACTACTATTCAGAGGAAATTTCCTATTATATTACTATGTTTGTGTATAAGCTCTTTCACCTTCTACTAATCTTGAAAGGTCGGACAATTGTGTGTTTCATTGCTATTTTAATTGTTATTTTAATAACTTCTGCTGTAATTTTTTTCTCTGTTGTCTTACCCAGTGCATGATAAGAGGCTAATACTGAAGCTGTGTGTACATCAAATGTCTGCATCTCTGACTGAAGTACATGCTACAACAGGGCCCTCCAAACCCCCGGTGCATGGACCGGCACCAGTCCATGTCATGTCAGAAATCAGTCCACACAAACAAGCAAAGTCATATCTGTAGGATGCAAGCAGCACACAAAACCATGTTCCCTCCAGTCTGTGGAAACAATTCTCTCCATGGAACCGATCCCTTGTGCCCAAAAATTTGGGGGCCATTGTGTTACAACATGCCATGTTATTGCAATTCAGGTGCATTTTCAGATTTACAGGAAGGAATTAGTTAGTACCAGGGACCTTGGTCCAGGGTGCAATGTGTTCTGTCTTGCTGAGACAATCTTCTTTCACATTGTCATAACAAAATGGGGAGTGGGCCTTCAGCCAAGCCCTGTAAGTCAGATCTGTAAGGGCACTGAGGAATGTTTTCTTGACTGGACTGCGTCAAGACATTTGTCAAGAATTTCCTCTCTGTTTCTCTGTAATATATATTTAAAGTATACTTCAAGCTGAGTTCTATTCAACTGTCTGCATCAAAACTATATTTATGTTCTCACTGCAGAACACATATTAAATCTCTCTCTCTCACACCCTGTCTAGCTCTTTCTCTAAAACACACAGCAGTCATGATTTAACACAGTGAATGGAATCAGTGGCAACTCTTTAGAATCTAAAATGTCGGCCATAAATGTATGAGCCAGAAATCTAAAATTTGGTCTCTCAAGGGGAAAAATTAGTATAAGGCAGCTTCTATAAATTATAGCTTTACTGTTTTTTAAGGAAAGAGTTTCAAAATAGCACAGGAACTAGTTCTATATTTTAGGCTGAAACCTTTTGGATATTGGTACAGAATAAATCCCACTGCACCTTGTTTCTGAGCAAATAAGCATCAGATAGGGCTGACTGCCAGGCAATGAAAAATATCTAATACAGTGTAAAACTGCACAATAGCATCAGACATGTTATCATTGTCAGAGGAAAAATAATTTTCAGAGAAGCCTTACAGAAATTGCTGCACAATATCACCAGGCATATTATCACTGTCAGAAAAAAGGACACTCAGAGAAACCTCATATAAATGAAAAACAGAAATACTCAACAGAAACTTTAAATGTTAGCTGGGCTCCAGGAGATTAAAGCAAATTTAGCATATCACATTAAAGCACTGCTACTTAAACTACCTCATGAGGAGGAAATGCAGCTTCATAAGTTCCATTGCTGAGCAATCTGTTAATGCCTAAAAGGAAGGAGACATGTTACAAATTTTAAAATAAGTAAGTACCAGACCTTTTTCTTTACACATAAATAAAGAGTAAAATATAGATATGAAACTGTTTCAAGTTTGGAATCCTATTAGCTGAGAACTCTTACTTTGAGGCCTTATTATCTCAAGGTTTTTCAGCAGAATTATTCTATGATGTCCTATACCAACCTTCTGTTTATTATTATGATTGGGATTAGCCTTCCAAGTACAGCACTGATCGATGATTTATGGGTTTTATCTCTGATCATGCTGGCAGATGGCCAGATTCAAAGGAAAATAGTTCATAGTTGTTTTGAACATGTGTTTTAACATGACTTGAAACATCAGTGGAATAAAATTAATCTGTCTCCCCAAGCCTAAACACCACTCACATTCTAAGGTTTGGTGAATTCTGTTTTACAATGTAATATCAGTCAAGGATCAAAAAGCAACATTGCTAGGAATGCATGAGACAACAGGCTGTCTTGAAGTTAATTTATGTTAACTGTTTTCTGATTACTACCTGTAGTAGAAGCAATAGCCAAGTGCATCTATTTCTCATAGAGCTCTATAATCAAAAGAGAAAGTAGATCATCTTGGATGTATTTGGAATTTTCTCAGAATTAAACAAAGTGATAAGAAACATCCTCAATCTGAAACTTGTTTTCCATTTCCATTTGCAAAATGGAATGTGCTGCTTTGAGGCAAGCTTTTTCATAAAAATGGAAGCATCAAGTGGGGAAAAATATCTTCTTCTGGAGGAAGAATTATGTAAGTTATAACCTACAACCAGACAATTATTTTTATCCCAGTATTATTTCTTTCTCTTTTTACTACCAAACAATGTTTTGCAGAGGAAATCAAAGAGCCTTATTGGAAATTATTTTTATAACTTCTGTTTGGCCACAAAAGCAGTAGGGAGAAACAATTTGGGATACTGAAAAAGTTTAGAGAGCAATATTTTCTTGGAAGTGTTATGGATCTCAGTCATAAAGAAGTGCTTGCTTGTTTAACTGAGAAACATTTTTATTATTCACTAAGCATTTTCATTGGCTTCTTAATATGGTATATGAACTTTTCTTTTTGCTTATGTTGACATTTGGCAAAGAGCTCTCCCTTAGTCTTCAAAGTGTGGTTGTTTAGGGTGTTGTTTTTTTTTTTGCCTAATAATGACTATTTAACTAAATATGGTGTACACTGCTCAAAAAGGATCAAATCAGTAATGATTTTTTTTCCAGCAAGAAAGGTTGTGAAGGCACTAGAAGAAGTAAGGAATAGAGAATGGTGTGTGTGTGTGTTTGTGTGTGTGTGTGTGTAAATCCTGAATGATTACAAAAGAGGGGATGAACTACTCAACTCTGGCACGATGAATTGATTGTAGCCATTGTACTGGGCCAAAGGAGATTTGTCACAGAGCATCCCTTGGACTGTTACAGGGAAAATTGGCAATCTCAACTTCCAAATTAATGACTCCATATCAAGGTCAAATGGCCAAATTGCTAGAGAATCTGGCTTTAAAGTGCTGATAGTGAATGGAAGGTCTGTTTGCAGTAAGGCCATCTTCATGCATGGCCTGATGGCGGATGAGGCTGCATATCTGGCACAATTACTGAAACTTGGCTGTCCAAGACCATTAATGCCTTCATGTTCAAAATCCGGTCAGTGACATATCAGATCTTTTAGGAGGCTTGAGGCCAAAATCAGGGAAGAATTTATTTAACAAGAATTCCAACACCTGCACTGTTATATTAAAATGAACTTGTACCCATTTTTGGTTTTCCATCTTCATACTTTGTTCTCTGTAACATGTGGTGTACCATCCTGCTCCTTGTAGAATTGCTGAAGAAGCTATCTTTGTTGTTTATTGTAAAACTGTTGAAGAGACAATATCAATGTTGGAAACAGCTTTCAATGTATCAGCATAAAATATTTATCATAATGAATAATTTTTTATCAAATTTAAAACAGATATTAATAGTTTTATTTATGCATTTTGAAGCTGTTTTGAAACTGTTACGATAGAAGGACAAAAATAATAAAACAAAATATGCATTGTTCAGAGAACTTGAAATAGTTGCTTGAAATAAGCCACCATGCAATGAAGCAATTACAGAGAACATCTTAAAACAATTACGAGTTCAAAGGACTAAACTGAATCTTATGTCTTTGAACCATTATGGATATGATTTAAGAAAGTCAACTTTAGTTGAGTGGAACCAGCTTCTGATCAATGCATCTGAAAATGCTTCTGCAACTTATGGCTGAATATGGACTCCAACATTTTTGGACTATGTTTTCCATTCAGTTTGAATATTACATTTGTTAATATTGTGGATATTGTTATGTTAACCCATGAAAGAAAAAAAGAAACATTATTGCTTGTCTCTATGAATATATTTTAAATTCACCACATACTGATGAATACGTGCTCGGCTGAATGGAGCTGTGTAGCAATCTGTTTCTTCCAGATCAGGAAGCGCTTCTTTATCAAGTTTCATTGGATTTCTGGGCAACCAGCTTTTCAACTCCCTCATATTCCTCTGTAAACTGGGGAAAAGAAACCACATTTTGTTTATTACCTTATGTCTTTTATACCTTTCATTATATATGTGACGTGCTGAAATGAATACTGGAAGGACAATGCTAGGCTTCAAATCAAGAAACAATCGCATGGTCTCCAAAATAATTTTTCATCTAAAGCAAAACAAGAGGTAGATATAGAAAGTCTATAAGGTGAAGAAATAAAAACCCCTATAATTTATAACACAGTTCTAATGAAGGAGGGGAGAAGAAGGGAAATGGCCAGTAGGAATTTCTAAAATGGCCTTTTCCAGTTTGGGTGCATGGATTCCAGTATGGCCAGTGATAGGAGTTGAAGAACCCATATCTGTTTGAAGTCCAGTTTAGGGAATGATTCCCCCAAGTGATATATGTAAGGACTGAACAATGTTCTACTGAGGACTAAACTGGAAAGGATATGCAATGAATGTCATCATGCTCCAATTTCTTTTGATTTAATTCAAAATATTCCAATCTGGATTGGAATTACAGCTAGTGAGAAGTAGGAAGTTTAATATGTCCTTGCTCCAGCCACTTCTGAATCACCAAGGAGTATTACGTGTAAGATAAGAGCTTTTGATGTAATCTGATTGTTATTTATGGTGTCAGAGCATTGTTGCTACTGTTTCAAACTAAAGCTAATTATCTTTAATAGCATGAAGGGGAATCCATGGTCAAATGTCATGAGATATCTGGAATCCTATGAATAACATTGGTTAGGTAAAGGCAGAACAGGACAATAATGGAGAATGCAGAAGAATAGAATGAAAATGAAATTGCTCTCTGTTCATTTAGGGAAGGGAAGTTATTCAGGAGAGTAGATCCATGCATCCCCAAATTGATGGTATAATTTAAGGTCCTCTCCAAGAATTCTAAATGCCTCTAATTCTTAGCAGACATTTGGGGATGTTCTGCGGCTCTTTGCATGCTCCTTGGCAATTCAGCTAAATAGATCTGGCAGATTAAGCTTTAATTGATACACCTGCTTATTTGTGCATATGAATAGGTAAGGAGTTGTGGCATGAAAACTCTGCCAATCTTAATACATGCTTAGGAGAGAGGCAGGAAGAGAGGGAGAGAGAGAGAATATGGCAAGAAAACATTGGGAAAGATAAATTATGTAATAATAATAAAAGATCCTATTTATCACATGCATTTAATATCTGACTCTGAAATAAATTTTAATTTTATTTGAAGTCTACCTCCTCTTTAAAAAAGTGCTAGGAATCCATACATTTAATATTATATCCATAGGACTCACAGGATTGATTGACAGCTTTTCCTGGTGGAATATTTTATACAATAATTTGTGTCCCAATGAAAGAAATCCATGATGAGTACTCTAGAAACTGGGAAAATGTAAGTTCTAGTCCCACTTTAGGCAGAAAGTCAGATGGGTGACCTTGAGACAGTTACTTGTTTGCTCCTTCTCAGCTCTAGGAAGAAGGCAATCCATCTTGATAAGAAAACTGTGAGGACTTGTTCAGGGAGAAAAAAAACCTCTACCCCCCCCCAAAAAAAAATCCCTTAGGAGAGCATTGACTACATGGGTAAGACATCTTCTAAAGGGATGTGGTGGCTCAGTGGCTAAGGTGCTGAGCTTATCAATCAGAAAGGTTGGCAGTTCGGCGGTTCGAATCCCTAGCACGGCGTAATGGAGTGAGCTCTCGTTACTTGTCCCAGCTTCTGCCAACCTACCAATTTGAAAGAATGTAAAAATGCAAGTAGAAAAATAGGAACCACCTTTGGTGGGAAAGTAACAGTGTTCTGTGTGCCTTCAGCATTTAGTCATGCTGGCCACATGACCACAGAGACATCTTTGGACAGTGTTGGCTCTTTGGCTTTGAAATGGAGATGAGCTGGGAACAACTAGCACATATGTGCCAGGGGAACCTTTACCTTTACTAAAACATCTTTAGTATATAGGAGGAGGCTGGTTTTACAGAAGCATTTGGGCATCAAAAAGGTCAATTATTTTGAAATATTATAATCTTACTCTAGTCTGTGATAGGGCCCTTTGATCTGGAGGTGGGAAGTCAAGGATCAGGCGATGGCTTTTTTAAGAGGGAGGAGGCAAGCACAGGGAGATACAGGAGTAAACAAGTGGTGAGTGACTACAGGTAAGATGGCCTTGATCTCTGGTACTGATGCTATGTTCTGTCTCATGCTCAGCAATGGGGCCTAGTCCCCGAAACTTTGATAGCCCTGATTCTCATTACTGACTGAGCAGTCAGTGTCCTCAAACTTGTGTATTATTGAAATGCTATGCATTACTGAAATATGCTTGTGTGGTAAGGGGGTGGGTTCGCAGACTGGGCCCTAATTCTGCCTGAGAAAGTTATTCCACTGAAGAATCAATGATAGAAGATTCTTAGATCTCTGAGTACTTTTGACAATAATTATAATAATGTATGTAGAAAAGCAAGAGACCTTGAAAATCTGCAATAACAAAAATTCAATGACTTTCTTATAGCTGCTTTTAAAAATGGAAGTTAGGCATGTCCATCTAGTGCAATTTTCATGACAAGGAAGTCATGATTTCATTAATGAACTTGATGTTATATTTTTTCTGGTTAAAATGTCATTGAAGATCATGATTGCATTTTTACTATAGGAACCACTGAAGTTCTTTATAACTGCTTCCTACACCTTCACCTTCATTGCCCCAAAGGGTTTAGTTGCCTGCAAGAACTAGAAGTGAGTGGGAGCTGATAATGAGCTTAATATTTCTTCAAAAAATAATTAGAAGTATATAAATTTATATTCACTGGTCAAACTGGTGCCTTCTTTGAAGAGTCTTACAAGAGCATATGTCCGGCTTAAAATATAAGAAGCAGTATATATTTTGAAAGTGTACTAAACAAAAAATAAGCCACCAACATATCACTGCATATACTGTATAAAGCTAAAACACAACTTTTTACAAAGATTTTATATTTTCAAGACACATTTGAAAAATAATTTGAGTACATTTTTTTAAAAAATTGCTAAAAAGAAGATAATAAAGAATCCTGTTATCCAAATTCTACAACTGTCTAGCTTTTCATTTCATTATTGCACTGTCATCCATTCAATGAAAAAAGACATTTTCCTACTAGTTTTAAAAGCAAAATTACAATTGTAAATGTAAACTGAAAATACGTTTTGCCTAAATTCATGTAATACCTTCAAAAAATAAAATTGATTTTTTTAAAATAATGATGAGCAAATCCATAGATATAGGCCCCAAATGTGAAATGAGTGCAAACAGCAAAAGGATGAATTATTCTTTCATTTTAAGCCAAAATAAACTTTGGTAAGAAATGTCAAATAGATATCATTGTGTATCAACATTCAGATTAATTATTTTAATCCTTAGCATTTATTTTTTTTAAACTGTGGTGCAATTTGTATAAATGAGGTTTATGTCAGAACATATCAATACAAAGTGATATGAATATGAAAGAATGATATTTGATCAGAGTTTGAGATGCATTGGCTGGAAGATTTCACTCTGACATTATGATAATGCTGAATTGTCATTTCCATAGACTAATTGCTATCAACCTGAACGATGTTAAACATAGTTTAACAAAGTCATAGAGGACAAGGTAACAAATTGCAATATAGTAACTCCAGTGATATATAGTAACTTCTATCAGGATTGAGTAACTGTCAGAGAAAGCTCTTTTACTTCTTTTCAGCAAGTGAACCTCTCAAAACGTCTCTTCGGGGAAAAGATTTGGGAGTAAACAGGGTATTGTGTGCTTTAATACTGTTTTTCCTGGAATAAAATTATTACTCTAGATGGAGTTTATCTGTGTATCACGCTGCCTTTAAAATATAATGTAAGAAGCAACATCCTTTTATGGAAAAAAGAGCTCAATTTATTGAAGCATCCCTAAATAGGCAAGGAAGTTATACATTGTAAAAAAAAAAATCCACTTTCAGAATTAATAGGAAGAAAATTGAAAGTGAAATTGCACACAACATGCCATTCCTCAATTTAATGGTCTGACTGTAGTGCATTTTCCCCAATCCCCAAGAAAGATTCTAAGGTAAGGTGTAGAAAAGGATAACCAAGATGTTTATGACTAGGACTTCCCAGAAAAGAATGGGATCTCTCCCCCCCCCCACATACTACAGTAGTTGCAGTAGTAGTAGTAATGTAGTAGTAGTAGTAGTAGTAGTAGTAGTAGTAGTAGTAGTAGTAGTAGTAGTAGTAATTTAGGAAAGCTCCCAGAAGAAAAGTCTACTTTTGACAATCTACAGTTATTGTATAGAATTCCTTATTCTGTGTTGTGGTAATAGCCAGCAAGTTGGATAACTTTAAATACTAGGTAGTTGAATAATGGAGAAGATATCACAGGCTGCTAATCATGATGGCTATTCATTACAACCAAAAATCAGAGGCATCCCATTGTACTGATGCTCCCATTGTACTGAGAGATTGATGAAAAGTAGCTATCACGCTCAGAAATTTCTCATTGATTTTTTGATTGGCCACTGGAAGAGAATGCTAAGAATATGAAAGCATGCTAGACTACATAAGCCTTTGGTCAGATCTAATGTACATCTTCATATGCGAGTCTTCATTGATTCCTAGAAGTCACAGGAAAGTCTCTTGACTAACTTGATAGCATGAACAAAGACTACCTGCTATCTTTCTGCTCTTAAATGCTATTATGAGCAGGCAACAAGCTGTTTTAAAAAAATTACATGGACTTGTGAGAACAAGCCATTAGAAAGGCACATTTCACAATGCTCAATACAATTCCATTTATGTTTAGTAAGCTTTCTCTCAGACATACAGTAGTTCTACATGCTGTATGAAAAAATGTGTTGCCTTACCTGGCAAAACTAAAGTCAAAAACATATTGGTGGAATGGTTAGAATGCAATATTGCAGGCTAACTCTGCTCACATTGCCAGGAATTAGATTGCTTTGATCCTGACCAGCTCAAGGTTGACTCTGCCTTCCATCCTTCTGAGGTCAGTAGAATGATAACCCAGATTGTTGGGGGCAAATATTAGATAGTGTATAAAGCACTGTGAAGTGGTATGTAAGTCTAAGTGCTATTGCTATTGCTATAATAGCATACTGCAGTGTATTTGGTTATGGGTTGTATTGCTTTTTATTCCCCCTACTTTCTTTAGTAAGTGAAAAGTAAATATTTTTGTTTCTTTTCAGAGAAAAGCCTACATCCTAGAAAAGTGATTAAAATTTCCTTGGAGTCACAATCTAGGCGGCTTTGATATTAATGTGATTGAAGATATTGAGCTGACTGTGATTATCCTTTGAACTCAAAGTTTAGAGAACAGAGTTAACAAACACACACAAATCTGTAATTCTGAATATACATTCATTGTTTTGAGTTTCAACTTCCATCATAATAATTCCATAAATGTATAAACTGTCATGTTTATTAATATAGCCTGAATGTGATCCCTGCCTAGATTTTAATTTCTTGAGAGAAAATGGTTTATTTCACATCATTTAAAGCAAGTAAGTATAAACATGTATAATATAGGAGAACTATCTGATACAAAGCAAGCACGTGCATGACTGGGGAGAGGAAGGAAGCAGTTGTAAATTTTTTATAATCCAAAGCTACAGTCTACAAATATTTTATATCTGTGTGTGAAAAGCAATAGCTTTCACACAATATATACTGTATATATATTTAAAATAATTAGTGTATGAATATTGACAATATGTACGTATATTCCTAGAAATCCTAGTTAGATCATTATCTTACTCTCATTATCTTCACTTAACTTAGATACTGAATCAATATCAGAAGTAAAGACAAGGTAAAAATGTAATATCCAAGATGATTATTTTGAAGCAAAGTTAGGATCATTTTGCCATTCTGTTTCAAAGTATTATGTGTGTTGCTTCTCCTTCCAATTAAATTTTGATATGGAGTTTATCCATCACAGGAGAAAATGGTTTTACAACAAGAGAATTTCACATGCTAATTTCATGTGAATTTCAACACTGCCTAATGGACTTTGATGGAAGTGCAGTAGAACTTATCTAAATTCCATAAGAAATAATACATTTTTTTTTTAAAGAAACAGCTAGATGGAGCAAAAATTCTTCATGAAACATTTATGTCAATATTGGAAATACCAATGTTTGAAAAAGGCTTTTAAACAGTTTATATTTAAAAGCAATAATTGAGACTTTCAACACCAGAGTGCAGTTTTCCTGAGTTTTCTTCAGTTCAAAATTCAAAATTCAAAGTGTTTCATACCTTACTGGTTTTTTCAAAGGTTCCTAAAGTTTTGGCTCTTCATCTCAATCAGGGCTGTCAAACTCCCGGCCCAAGGACCAGATGAGTCAGACACTGACAACACTCATGCCCGGTTTAGTGAAGAGGAAAAAAGTCCTGATACATCATGTGACACTGTCGTGACAACATGAGTTTCTCACCCTGATCTAGATCTTTAGTAGAATGGCTGATACCCTTTCTTTCTTTTCTTGATCTCTTCTGGGTTTGTTTTCCTTGCCATTATTGTTTTTTCCCCTTCTGTTTTGTGTTTTTATATTCTTTGCTTTTAAATGTTTTTGACTTCCCAGAGTGGCTATCATCATCATGGTGGTGGAGAAGCAATTCAAGATGCCACTGATGATATTATATGCTTAGTATATATGATCTCAGTGTGCCTTTGTCTTGTTCACTTGAAGGGGCCTAAAGCTTGTCGGATTGGAGCCAAGGAAGGGAGTTTAATGGAGACAATATTTCTATCTTCTTCCTAAATATACTGTGATGGGCTTTTGGTATCACATATAAATGGCTAACAAGGTGTGTTACATGACCTGAAATCTAATATACAAATGAGTACCCACAGGTTCTTCAAAGTAAATGTTCTTTGGAAGACTTAGTACAACAGTACTAAGTACTATACAAAACTGAAGCTTCTACAAATTTCTTGCTATTCAGAGATGTAAAGATCCATTTTCTTTAAACCTTTCTTATTTTTACCTCATTGCTGTTTCCAAATTGAACATAATCACTGCTTTGGAAGATTCTTTGGGTTATCTTATTTCTGCTGAGGTCAGTCACATGCTTAAAGCTGAAAATAAATAAGCATCTAAGTTCTACTGCCTCCAATATTCAATCAGCTTTCTCAAAACCCTTTGTGATAAATTTACAACTGCTATAATGGATTTGTTATATATGGGATGACTATCTGGTAAAATTAAAAGCTATGCATCACCCACCAACCTGCCCATGGTTTTGCTCCTCCAGTCAGTGTAATAACATTTTTTCCTGAAAGAACAGCAAAAATCATCAGAGTAACATTTTACATCAAGGTGAAGGAAATACATACAAGATTTAGAGCTTTGTGATTTCATAACATGCACCATTACAAAAGGAAAGTGGATAGAAACTCAATGGCTTGGATAAAAACTGAGCTACTTAAATCGAACTCTCAACTCAAATAGTATGAACAAAAATATCAGCTAATACTGTACACAAGTCATGGATAATAGATAGCTGGATGCATAGAAAGGAATTATTTGCTTTTCTATTCTGCTTCTGTTTGCACTAGCATCAATTATCCTTAAATAATTACAATAAACTTTGAATGAGCCATATATATATTCTTCCAATATTATCATTCTTCCAATATTTTCTGAGGTAATAAATGCAAAGAGGACCCCATTTTGGAAATACAATACATAAAGGCATGCCATGGAAAATAACTGCTTAGGTTCTTCATGCTGTTGGAATTTTGCCTGGTATTAATTTTTCCATTTTTAAATGTGTATTGATTTAGTTAGGAAAATAGATACATTTATGTGGAATTCAAATTGCAGGTTTTTTAAAAAGACAAATCATGCTCAACAATAACCACCACCTCTCCCTCCCCAAAGACTGAGTGACTTCATTTATGAGTCATGGATAGGCAAGTTGTGGATAAAAGTGGCACTTCGTATGATAGGTAGTGCTAAGGCTTCCTACTAACTCTCCATTAGTTTACCAGATGGGCTGCATAGCAGCAGTATGATACTATTGAAACAATTTTTCACAGTAAAACTCAATAATTATACAATGATAATCTGATTGGCATATTCCCTATGATTGTTAGAAAGAGAACTTCTCCAGTTGAAGAGTTGAAGAGAACAAGTTTTGTGTGCATATATATACAAACTGTGTTTATGTATCTTACACACTGTATGTATCTCCCTGATTGGTAAGCAGTGCAATGCACAGTAGTGAAAAGCTATATCATATTAGATTGAAGCTATGCCTGAAAAGCAGGATAATTTACCAAGTTATGCTAATGGCATAATAACAAAAAGTAGATCACTAAAGATTTAGTAGATCATTCAAGCATTCTGCATGTTGGATAGGAAACTGAAAAATCATATATTTTGAATTTTCAGTGTTTAGTTGTTCAAAAACGGGAAAAAAATGCAACATGTTGGAAATTTTTAAATATTTGGTTTCAGGATCAGTACCCAAAAGGTTCAAACACATGTCCAGGTATATAGGTTTTGACTGAGGCAAGGTTATTAAAATATCTTTAATTCATTTTGAATCAAAATTAAGGACAGCACTGACAAGAAAATTGTTAGATTTTCTTCAGCTTTCAGTAGTAATCTTATCCCAATGCCCAAAGGAGTCCTGTGCTTAAAATAATGTCATTAAATCAGGGACAGATAATGAGATTAACTTGCATGTAGTTTCTTCACTCAGCTTGGCATTTTTAAAGAGAGGGGAACATTTTTCAATTTCAGGTTTCAATCCAGATTTGGTCCAAATGTAACTTCATTTCCCCAATCTATCCCTCTCTAAATATTACACACTGGAAGAAGGAACATTGCTCTAGCCCTGTGGCCTTTTCCTACCACCATATTTTTTGGAATATAAGACAGACCCTTTTCCCTTAAAAAAGAGGCTGAAAATCTGGGAGTGTCTTAGACAATGAATACAGCATTTTTTTGCCTCCTGAAACCCCGTAACCTTCACCAAAATGGCTGTGCAAAGCCTTTAGGAGGCTTTCAGAGTGCTCCTGGGGGCTGGGGAGGACAGAAATAAGCAAAAAAACAGGCTGTTTTTGCTAATTTTTGCCCCCCCCAGCCCCCAGAAGCACTCTATAAGTCTCCTAAAGGCTATTCATGTCCCTTTTTTGAAAAAAGGGTCCATTTTTGTGAAAATGGCCCATTGTTTGCTTGTTCCCCCCCCCCTTGCTCATCTTTTACTATTTTTTTCCTGAATGAAATTAATATGAGAGAAATAGTGGATTGTTTATAGCATTGCTGAAGAGCAATGTAATAATTTCCTGTAATTGATTTGCCTTTTTGCTGTTTAAGCCAATGGCTCATTTTGTGATGATTGATACTTATTTGTACTTATTTCTGGAAGAGCCCAACTAACTTCAAGACCTTTTCTCTGGAGTAAATAACTGGAGGCTGCAATCAAAACCCATGAGCCAGCAGATGTACTTATCCTCCATTGGGATTAATTTGCATTAAAGCAGGGAACCAATTAGAGCTGCTTTGGGTATTTCAAAATTATAGAAGCTTGTGCCTTAAAACAACTTTCAATGTGCTAAATGTACACAAGCTAATGAACTGCATAAATCAGTTGGTATCAATTCACCATATTACAAGGATGAACCCAAATTAGGCTGTACAGGCATGTTTGAGAGTGACCACAATGACTTTTATTTGTCTATTGCTTATGCATTCAACAATGCTGAGCAATTGTGAGACAAAGAGTTTTGATTTACTCTAATCTGATTTCTTTGCTAGCTGTAATAAAAATACCAAAGATGTAAGTATGCTCACATTTGTCTGTCCCCTTCCGGGACTGTAAGCAGTAGGAAGGAAAATGAGGTACCTAACTTGCTAATTTTGTTCTGCATGATGGAAATATAGAGAAGGAAGAGGATCTTCTCTCTCTTGTAGCCATACCCAGTGCTATGAATCCTGCAATATTGTTTCCTGCTTTAAAAACTTCCCAGACAAGATTTCCCAGTGACTGGATCAACACAGCAATCCTTGAAGCAACAATATCCCTCACAGAGTGTAGTGTGTTTGTCAATGATCCCTGGTGGTCATACTGGACTGCAGTATTTCAGTCTAAGTCTGCCCACATCTTGGAGTTCAATCCTGATGGAACCCAAGGCTGACACAGCCTTCCATCCTTCTTAGATCAGTAACATGGGAACCCAGATTGTTGGGGGTAATATGCTGACATTGCAAACCGCTCAGAGAGGTACAGTCTAAGTGCTATTGCTACCGCTATTAATAAAACACTATGAGAGCTATAAATAAATGTGCTTGTTAGAAAAAAATACATTCTTAGTTTAACAAGTGAAAAAATTAAGCATTTTATTGTTACCTGAAAGGCATCCTAATGTTCATTCTTTCGGCATATTTGCAGAGTGTATCCCAAGGACAGTGGATTTTTACAAACATAATGTCATTGTCTGTAACAGCTGGCTGCAAAAAAGAAACAATGTAACAGGCACAAATCTTTCAGATCCAGGTGGCATTCTCTTTATTTTTTTCTAAAAATGTGCACATAAGTGTGTGTTATTTAAACTATCTACTTGGACAAAAGAATACATACAGGACTATAAATATCCTGTATGTATTCTTCTTTGGTCAAAAAAGAGAGGAATTTTGTCTTACCTGTAATCTAGCTAGGATTGCAGTTTATCAAAGAACAGAGTTATCACAATTTTTCAGAAGCTTCAAGGCTGTTATCCCATAAAGTCATGTTATTTTTTGACTATTCTTAATAAATTACAGAGCAATCCTTCAAACAACAGTTTTTATTTTATACCGCAAAGCAATTGACAATCTGTCATTTTACTCCCTGTGCTTTATGATTGCTTTGTTTTTATTTACGATGAAGCCAAATTTATTTGGTGAGAAGTGGCATCATTTTTGACTAAGTTTATTTGGGGCATAAATAATACTTTAAAATCTCACTGCCACTAGCCCAAAATGTCTTTTTCCTTAAAACATTGCATCTTAGATAGGAGAGGAGGTTATAAATGGCCTCTCACTTTCCTAGAAGATTGGTTGATTCTGAACAATTTGATAAAAATACTGTTATGATCAGATCAAACAGTAAATTGTTTTTCCTTAAAGAAGTCCATCAACAAAACTCCTCCATGCAGAATTATTTTTGAGCTTTTCACATGGACGACTACAGAGATGGGTTGCTCCCAGTTCAGCCTGGTTTGGCCGAACCGGTAGTTGTGATTTGGCTTGGGTCATAGAACCAGCAGCGACCCAGGCCAGCCATGCCCCCGAACCGGTTCCCCGGTCTCTTCTGCCATTGCCGACATGTTTCTACACATGCGCAGAACAAATTATAGTCAATTGTGCTTGCATGAGCAACACATGGTTGGTGTGTGGGCGTGAAGCGAATCAATTCCAACTAGTACAGGAACCCATCCTGGACTACTAATTTCCCTCTTTTTTCTTTTAAAAAATATTTATTTGCTTTTTTCCTCCTTCCCTTCCCTACTTTTTACACTATCTGTCAAGCTGCTTGTTTTCTTAACCCTCCCTCTTTTCTACTCTGCAAGTTCTCTTATGAGGCCCAGTTAACCCTGCAATCCAGGGGTGGGTTTCTCGCCCCGTTCCAACCGGTTCGGTTGGAACGGGGCCGGCGGCGTCCTCGTGCATGCGTGCGGCGTGCGGCGTGCGTGGCTCATGCATGTGTACTAGCATCTGTGCGATGCTCCAGCTGCTCCTGGAGGATCGCGCAGGCGCTGTATGCATCCTGCGCATGCGTGGAAGCACAGAACTCATCAAAACTGGGTAAGGAGCGCGGGCGGGCTTACTTACTTACTTACTTCCGGGTTCGCCGACCAACCGGTTCGCAGGGACCACCGCGAACTGGTTGAAACCCACCCCTGCTGCAATCACTCCAGTAAGATACAAATCATATAATGGATTTTCCTCACTGTAGCAGCCATTTTGAACAAATAGGAAACACTACCCACCTCTCTTTCTAACATTAATCCTTCCGCTCGTAAATTCTTTTCAAAGGTGCTTCTTTTCTCAATTTGAGTACTGGATTTTTTGTAGACTAAAATGTAATCAATACGTTTTTTGCCATCTTTGAAGAATAAACCTGATGTTGCCAGTGCAGACATGTCACTCTGAAAGAAAAAGAGGGTATATAATGGACTCTTAAACATAGCAACACAGTCCAACCAATGATTAAAATATGGGATGTATTTTTAGGAACAATAGTTTCTTTTTAGCCCTAAGAATTATACCCAAGACAGAAGAGAAACCTAGACGAAAGTACTTCTCTCTCTTTCTCACACTTTTTTTAAACCATTTGTTCCTTAAACTCCACAAATTTAGATAAAGGTAATCAGGATATTGGTGACATTCAGTGCTGTCAATCTATATGATGTCTCCTTAGCAGGAGGCAGATATCGGACTAAATAAATAGGTTGATGATACAAAGTGAGTTACAAAGGATTTGTTTTGCAAGAATTTTGAGAACTTTTGCTTCTTTGCTTACTTATTTTGATATGTCTCATAAAGGATCAGTAGAACTCCTCCAATGTTATCCCATAATACATCTTGGTATGTTGGACTAGGGACGAGTGACTAATAAACTCTATATGAAGCAAACATTTTGAATCTCAGACTCCCTAATTGAGATTTTAACCAGTGCATCTCTTTTAAACAGTGTCAAGCAATACAATTATTAAAGTACTGGTATATTTATGGTCAAAAGCCAAACATACAATCCAAAATAGTTGGGTGAAAACAACAATAATTAAAGAATTAGTCATATTAGAATGGTTTTATTAAAAGTGAAAGCAGAAGCTTCACCGCACGTCACTGTTTTAATCTTTCCTGCCTCAAAACAGCACAGCTAATGCTGTTCAGTTTTGGAAAAGGCAGCATGGAAGAGTTCTCGGATTGCCGACCTGTTATCTAGACATCAGTGACAACATTTTGAATTCCAATCCATCCTTCCCTGCAGTCCCAGTGGCCCTGGAGCTGGTTATTTGCCTTTCCTCAGAAACAAGGGCAACTGTGATGCACATAAAAATAAAAATAAAAAAGTAGGCCTTCAATCACTGTGGCTGCCCTCTGACTTTTATGACCCTCCCGGTGGACAACAATGCTGCTCAGAAACCAGTGCAAGCCATTCCACAGAGACAGTCAATCTCCATGAAGATTTTTTTAAACACATCGTCCTCTCCTTTCCTAAAGCATCATTAAATCCTACCCTTGAGAAACATCTTTCATGGCTCTGAGGCCTAGGTTGACAACAGCTTCCACTTTTGTAGTGACTCAGAAAATTAGAAACAAAACAAAACAATTCATGAAATGACGAAGACAGAAGAAAGTCAGCAAAATTCTGAACTAAAATGTTGCAGGTTGCAATTTGTTTCAGTTTCAAGAATATTTATGGCCTTTGGATGAGGTTTTCAGCAATAACCATACTCTTATATGGGTACATGCAAGGTATAAGAACAGAAGAGGGACAAGCAAGAAAATAGATTTGGTATGTATCCAGGTGCAACTGCTCCTGATTTATTGACTCTAATACATTATTTTGTCCATTATGTATACAGAATCTCAGGGAGCAATGACAGTATAATACCTATTATTAAAGAGTAAAATCCAATCCTACTAATTGAGGAAAAATAGGTTCAGCATTTCTCTTTTTGTGTCTAGTCTTATGCTTCAGATGAACCTGATTCAGAATGACAGAAAAGTGCAATATTCTTGGAGAGTTGAAATCATGAGCAAGTACTAGGTTGCACACATCATAATTCCATTATAAGTAAAGTTGATGTTTAACAGTATGGAGGAAGTGTGGGAAAATATAACTAGCTCTATAAATATTCTACACCATCCCTCATCTCTCTTTTTGGTTCAGAGCAGAAATGTAAATGTACAACAGCAGGATAAGAAATTTGCTCTTGTTGGGATTACAGCTAGTCAGTTGTAATCATCTTTCACATTATTTACTGATTTACTTGATAAATATCCCATTCTCTATTTCCCCTTCATTAGGGAAGCTATTTTTGGGCCTTATACTCAGTCAGAAATCTATGGCCACCGTTAACACACAATCTTTACTGAATTGTTTGTATCACCCCAATATTGTTTTGTTTCACCTGATTTTGACTTTTTCTAAAGGATATGTATGGGACAAGTTGAGAGAGAGAGTGACAGTGTAATTCTACTCCCCAAACTTGGGAATTCTATAAGTCTTCAATATTTCCTTCTTGGTGCTTCTTCACCTCATTAGAACTGACACAATGAATCAGGTCATTATTAATCTTTGGCAGCTTGTCCTATTCTCTCCAGACATTTTGAACTGCAGTTCCCAGAAGTTCAGACCTGGAAGGTGCCAGGTGCCTGGAAGATGAAATTATGCACTTTAAGTTTGAATTAATGAATATTCTACAACCAGTCTACAGTTCCACCAGTCCTTTAGATGTGTTCTGAATAAACAACAGAGAACCACGGGCAATAGACTCTAATGATTTAAAGATGCATTAATTCAGATGGTGACACCTATCCAACCTTCTAGAAGATAAAAAAAAAATACTGCAAGGTTGGGCTTAGTTAGGACTTAGGCGGGCCATTACCAGGAAATACTAGGACTGTAGCTAAACTGGGAGATCAAAGCACTGGCAAATGCATACACTGCTGCCAAGAAAGCTGCATAGATATGTCTATGATGTTCCCAGAATGTTTCAGCTTCCCTCAGCAATTTCACCTTTTTAATGGCAACTTTTTAAATATGGAATTAAAGCTGCCTCATGACAACCAACGTCCCTTTTGTAGAATGGATCACAGTTCTGCATAAATAAGTTCAAGACTGCACTGCATCAAGCTTTATTTCTGACTGTGTTGTCACCAACATGGCCAAAGGGAGATCTATTGGATAATAGCTCTTTCGCTGGCTGGCACTCCATCAAACTCATTGTGGCCATTTGTTGTCCTGATGTTTTCCTATTTCATCGGTGAAATGCAAAGAACTATCTTCATAAAAGTTATCCCTTCTATTCTCCACTTTTCTACCAGTCAGCTTGAAATAAAAGAATGTGCTGCTCAGCTTGTTCTTCTGTAATCTTTGCAGTCATTTATTCATCACCTTAACTGACCTCTCAAGACAAGACAAGAAAGGAAGATTGGAAAAAAAGTGATATATATTTCCAGAAATGCGAACAGTTTAATCTATATATTGAGCCTGCTGCAGCTCATTCATGTCATGATGTTAATCAGGAGTGGGCCATCTTTTGGAAGCCAATGGCCAGATGTTCTTTAGGTTGGTAACTGGATGGATAAGATTCATTAAAAGAAACAGTACTGCAAACTTGATGGGGTCTTGACATACACTTTGCCATGTTTTCTCTCTTACATTTTGCAGGGAGATGAAGTCTATTTTAGTATATCTTTGAACACAATGTCACTTGGGGGCAGTCATAATTTGGAAGAAAACTATGGTGCATTTAATTTTATTAGGATATGCTTTTGGCTCTGTAAATAATTGTAGAAGCCTTCCTGACAAAAGCAATCATCAGTAACAATCTATCTACAACAGTTCAACCAGGGTAAGCAACTGCCTGCATGACCTTGGGATAACTGCTGAAGTATTTGTCTCTTCAAAAGATTGACCACTCCTCATCCTATTGACTGAAGAAATAATAATAACAAAATATGAAATGATGCAATTTCTGGATTCTTGACTCTTCCAAGAGAAATCGTAACCTCAAGCTTGCTTTGGCACGGGAAGTGTTAGTGGGTTTGAGTCAAGTGTACTAAAACAACAGGTGTTCTGCCACCTTGAAGGGAGAAGAGAGAGAGGCAAGAGAATAATTAGCAAATAAATTAATTTAACAAGGGCTTAGATAATTTCCCCTTCCAATAATAAGGGGATTTCATGAGCTTCTTTCAGCATATTCCTGACAGAGCAGAATTACACACCATTCAAGCAAGCTGGCATGGAATTCTGTAGAATCAGAGATCAACGTGGAGGGGTTATCAGACATGAATTAAGCCTAGGAAATACAAAAGGCTTGAAAAAGAAATTCAGATTGACACCTCCCTAAATCATTAGAACAGTGTTTATTATCCTTGGCAACTATAAGATGAAAGGCATCAACTCCTAGAATTTCCCAGCCAGCATGGCTGGCTGGAGAATCCCAGGAACTAAAATCCACACATCTTAAATTTGCCAAGGTTATGCAACACTGCATTAAAATAGGAGAGGGAGGGAGGAAAAAACCTCAGCACAGCATCCAAAATGTTATTACTATAGCCTCTCTCAATAGTTCCAGACCAATTTTAATTCCAAAGATAGGGACTTCCTTCCTTCCCCATTCTGGGGAAAGTTTGTTTCCTCTCTCGATGAAGAGGAAAAGGGATTGACTCCTAGTCTTATCTTTGCAGTGAGTCCCAATCTTTGATATTGATAACTGAGAATCGGAAATAAGTTACTTAAGCTAGCCTTACCTCTTACCCCATTCATATTAGCTACACTGTTCAACCCACAAGGAGAACATCAGCTCTGGGTAGAGAGCCAGAAGACAGAAAAGAGAAGGAGTGCAATTTTGCCACCGTGCTGGGCAAATAGCACTGCTTATTAGCAGTGTATGCCCTTGATGTGTCAATCATTTGCAATCAGATCTGTTAGGTACTGGCTGTGAATTAACAGAGGCTGAATACATGTTTATTAATGGTTTTATCCAAAGGGATGTAATGCTGAAAGAATCCATTTTCATGTATATCAGACCTTGTCATATTTGATCCCGAATGTCCTGTTTTGCTAGGTATATCTTTCTACATTGCTCTTCCAATCCTGGCTCTCATGTGGGATGTGTGTCTTGGAATCTTTAATCCTCTGCTTTATCCTAACCATATTCTTCATCCTGACCATTACCCTTTGAATCAAGCTTTGACTGTTTTGGATTAGACTAAATCAAGTTAACACTCCTTGTAAATAATCAGAGATATGGTTTTAAGGATTCCTGAAAGTTGGCGGATCGGGGCAGTGGATAGCAACAACACTTAAACTTATATACCACTTCACAGTGCTTTAGAGCCCTCTCTAAGCAGTTTACAGTGTCAGCATATTGCCCCCAACAATCTTGGTCCTCGTTTTACCCATCTAGAAAGGATGGAAGGCTGAGTCAACTTTGAGCTGGTGAGATTCAAACTGCCAAACTGCTGGCAGCCAGTGATCAGCAGAAGTAGCCTGTAGTCTGCACTCTAACCACTGTGCCACCGTGGCTCTGTACAATAAAATGCCATTCAGTTATTTTTGCCTCTTTTGGATCCCATTAGAGCGCTGTTTGGTTTTATCTACATTTCAACTGTTCTCTAAGAAGAACTGTCTTATTTTCAAATCTACCATTAATTCACAATTGATTTTATTTCAGTATGACTGATATTCAGTATCACTTGAAAATAGGCTCTATTTGGGGGGGGGAAAGGGGAGGATTGCCTAGTGTAGATATATGACTATCGTGGCAAATCCTTCATTAATGAGAAACTGCAGAGTCAACAGGTGGCAAGTGGGGAGTGTTATTGTTTTAAATGTGACTGTTGTGGTACATTTTGTCCAGCAGAGGGCATTACCCAGGATAACATATAAATCCCTGCATGAGACAAAATGCTGGAAATGACATCTCTTGCTGACATTCCTCACTATTGCTTTTAATAAAATATAGATAACCTATGCTAATATATTATGGTGTCACATTTTGTAAAAAAACCATAATTAATTGTTAAGCATATATCTCAGTTAAGTTCACTCCCAGTAGCATAGTCAAAAGATGCCACTAACCCTTTGACAGTAAGATTCTAAATTCTTGCTAAGATTGTTCACTGCACAATACAAATTATATTGTCAAGTGATACAATTGAAAATATTGTTTGATTTAGGAACCTCCTCTTTCCCAATTTTGCCATCAGTGGATCAATCCGATAAAGTATTTTATCAGTAGCCGATCAATTATTGTATTATATCATGAGACATAAATCATAATCATGCTTTGTTTAAGAAGCCACAGTGACCTGATCACACTTAACACTAAACTGCTAAATACAATGGTTTACCAAAACATCTTGGCAGGTTTCAGGCATCACACTAAGTCAAAAGCAAACTATAATATGGTTTTGTATGAGAGATGAACCAGTCATTTATCTTATCTGAAAATCTTTAAAAACCTTTTGTGAAAATCTTTAACTGCTTCTGTTGGTAGCTTTTTGACCACTGTTTATTTATTTATTAATTTTTTAATGCTGTCCATGTCCCCTATAATGTGACTGTGGACAGCACTGTGAGTAGTACTATGTTACAAAGTCAGATTAATTTCCCCTTAATTAAGAAACCTTATATTCTATGGAAAAGTGGATATGGCGAGGGAAGGAGACTATCTTGTAAATCATTGAATGCAGATCTTTGCTAACAAATCAATAAATCCGTTTTCAAATTAGACAAAACACATTTCTCTTATCCAATTTAATCTGGTTTGATTCATTCTTGAACTGCAAAAAAATGATAAATTAAGTCTCATTTAATAAGATATTTTGAGATATATGAGCAAAGGCAAAAGTATAGAAGCCATGCTTCTCTGGCAGACAAAGGCTCTTTTTCATCATCCAGGAATGCTGTTGCTTTAAACAGAAATAGTAATCAGATTACCTTTTAATCTTTGTTTCAAACTGAGAGGAAACCATATTAAATTGCAATGATACACACTCAAGGGAAGATAGAAGACATTAATCAAAGAAGTTTCTTCCTGTCAGCTCTTCTTCTGAATCCTTTCCAAAGCTCAAATATAAAAATACTGGACAGAACTTTACAGAAAAGAGAGTATTGTTTGATCATACCTCCTTATAATGCAAAGAATTCAAGGGAATTTTTTTTAAAGGTCATCTTTGACAACTTAGCACTCCAAAACAATTCACATTTGTCTTCATATCTAAAAGACTTAAGTCTAGGAAGTGTATAATTCACCATCCTCACTACCAAGATGCTTGATGAAACATAGACAAAACTCAACTAGATCATTTTGGAATTGTTCTTCAGTAAAAGCATTCAGTGATAGCACTTAGACTTACCATGTTTTCCCCAAAATAAGACAGGGTCTTATGTTATTGACCCCTAAAATAAGCACTTGGCCTTATTTTGGGGGAGGTCTTATTATTTTTGAGGTGCAGGAGGAGATGAGCGTGGTCACCTCATGGCTGCTGCTGTATTGCAATATTTTCAGGGAGGGCTTATTTTCGTGAGGGGGTTTATTTTTGCACATGTGCTCAAAAGCCCGATTGGGCTTATTATCCGGGGAGGTCTTATTTTCAGGGAAACAGGGTATATACCACTTCACAGTACTTTACAGCTCTCTCTAAGCTGTTTACTGAGTCAGTATATTGCCCCTAACAATCTGGGTCCTCATTTTACTGACCTTGGAGGCATGGAAGGCTGAGTCAATCTTGAGCCGGTGAGAATCGAACTACAGAACTGCTGGCAGTTGGCAGTCACAAAATTAGCCTGCAATACTTAATTCTACTGCACCACCATGGGTCATAAAGAAAAAAAAAACATTCTCATCACTAACTGAGTTTAAACATGCTTGGATTAAATGCATGTCCATCATCCAATAAAAATTTAAAATAAAATAAAAATAAACAAAAATAATGATTATTGCTTGAGTTAAATAGAAAACAAAAAGCAAACAAAAAACCCTCAAAGGGCACATTTGATGGACTACTAGGACTTTTTCTGCTACCAGTTTTCTATATTTCTTTACTTCAAATGCATTATTTATTTATATAAGTAATAATAGTTAAAGATCAAAAGTTTGTACTTGCTATAGAGCATGGGTGTCACTGTATCATCGCATCACATTGCCATCACATGACATTTTATGATGTCTTTCCATTTGCGGAGCTGGGGTGGGCGTGGCCTGCATGTGACACATCTGGCCTGTGGGCCGCCAGTTTGACATCCCTGCTAAAGAGGTATAATATGTCCATTTCTAAATTCTACCCAGTACCTTCGATCCATTAACACAGCCTTCTGCTTCTGTGAGAGAGGATATTATTTTAATAGGGTTCTTAGTAACCAATTCCAAAGTAATTTGCTATATGTGTATTTTAATATCCTTTTGAATAAATTATTAAATGGTTTGAGCTCATTTCAGCCAAAGCTCAAAAGCGTCCACACAAAATCCAAAAAGAATAATGCAGTCTAACCCTTTTGAGTAAGGAAGGATACCTCAAAACGACCCTTTTGAAACAGAGATGCTACACCCTTGAGTAAGATTGCTGGAGGCACATTGTACCCTTTCAGGTATTTTGTCTATCTTTGTATATCAGACAAAGGTGTTGTTTGATTCCACAATGCAGAAAGCACACCATGTATCTTTAGCTATGGTAAATCTTATTTCTATAAACTTGATATGCAGATCCACTTGCAACATATTATTAGGTATGCAAGAAAAGACAAGATATTGTATTGGTGCCTTCTGAAGAAATGGAATCATTATCTAGAGCCATGTGGCGCAGTGGTTAAATGCAGCACTGCAGGCTACTGCTAGATCAGCAGGTCAGCGGTTCAAATCTCACCGGCTCAGGGTTGACTCAGCCTTCCATCCTTCCGAGGTGGGTAAAATGAGGACCCAGATTGTTGGGGGCAATATGCTGACTCTCTGTAAACCGCTTAGAGAGGCCTGAAAGGCCTATGAAGCGGTATATAAGTCTACTGCTATTGCAATTGCTATTGCCATGTTTCCATTGTTGCTCATCCTTAATTCTAGCAGCTTTCCTGCAGGAAATTAGCTGATATAAAAAAGTGTTGCCATGACATATTTGAGGCAGAACTGACAACATAGTTGCCGTTTTAAATTTTTGCTTCTATTTAGTCTTTAATTTTCCATTTTGTACATAAATATATGTAGAGATATATCCCATTCATATGTATTACCCACACTTATTCACATATCATAAGTAGTAGGGGGTGGACAAAGTAAGGTAAAAATTTGAAACATTGTTAAAATTGAACCTTCTCTCCAAAATGCTACCTAACTAATCTAGTGTAAAGCATCAACTTCAAGATACTTTACACTAAGTTGGTAACAAATCATAAATCACTTAATTGGCATTGTTTAACAAGTGCCCTCAAATCAGATGTCATCTCCATCTTCCAAGAAGGAGCAGCTTTGTTAGGAATAACGTATGGGTGTTGGTTCTAAACTTCATCATTGAGAAGGATTATCTGTGGGATAACCACTCCATTTACACCTGCCTGTCCCATCAGATTCAGCAAAGAGGACATACTACGGGTACCCCTAGGGAATTACATTTGATGGGCCCCAGGCAGCATATTTTTTTCAGCTGTGGCACTGTGTCTATGGAATCCCATCTTCCCACCCTAGCTGAACCTGGATCTACCACTTTTGACTTTCCAATAGTCCCTCAAAACCGGGTTGCATTATCCAGCCTGGGAACTTTAAGGGACCAGAGAATTATTAAGGTGGCTTCACTATTATCAACATCTCTTAACCTAATATTCCTTCCTTTTAGTTTAGTTTTTATAATTTTAAATTAAATATAAATTTAATAAATTTAAAACATTTAAATTTTAAATGTTTTAATAATAACGACTATAACTGTTTAATGTTTAGTTATTTACTGCTAGCTTTGTTGTACACCACTCAGAGTTGTTTGTAAGATGATGGCTATATACATTTTAGATAGATAGATAGATAGATAGATAGATAGATAGATAGATAGATAGATAGATAGAGTAAGTAGAGACAGACAGACACACAGACAGATTGATTAATTTTTAAAAGGAGTTAAGTGACATCCTGTGGAGATCAAACTATCTTTCTATTTTTTCACTCAACATTTTTAAAGGTTTTTCATATATTCATTTTCTGAATTCCATATTGGAATTCTTGCTAAATGTGGTCGATATACTTATTGTCACTTGCACACATTAGATTTCTATACATTAACAATGGCTAAAATGGTTAACTACTAATGAAAGCCTAGTTAGTTATGTAATCAAGAGGAAACATTTGGCTGTTAAAACCACCCTGCAACTGTGTTTTATGAGACTGAAGATGATGTAAGGATGACTTTCAAAGTAGCTTTACAGACTCTTTGAAAGGATGTAGTGCCTGAAAATGCTAAGTAACAGTCTGGTCCTCACCACCATATGAAATATATTATATCATGTGCTGAAATATGGACCACTGAGCCACATCTGATATGACTTATATGATGTTCATATTATATGAACATATGAATTATATTATGTCATGTGCTGAAATATGGATCATTAAGTCACATCAGATATGCAACCACAAGTTATTTTGGTGGGTGTTGAAAGCATTTAAGGCAAAATGTGATAATTAATTATTATACCTAAGAAAATGAGTAAGCTGAGAATGTACAGGTGGAAGCTGCTTCGTGAGGCTAAAAACATTCAGTATGACTATTATTTTAAGGACAGATGAGCAAATTCACTTATAATGGAAAACTTCTCTTGCCAACTATTTGATTAAAATTAAAAACTGAAATGATGTATCAAATGTCATACCTCAAGATGTTTGATATTTTTAAAGAAAGCAGATTTAATAATCAAATGTTTGTATCACTTGAAGAGATTTAAGCCAAGATTAAAATTCTAAAATTTTAATATATTGGGTCCAACTATATCAAAGACATAGGTCATTTTTCTGAAGGGTTAAATTGGCTTAAGAAAAACCCTTTCTCGGTATTTGTTTTTGTGCAATCTTTGAAAGCTTATCTTTCTGTAATGATAGTACCATTAACATGGTAAAAAAATAATTACAGTATGTTAGCAATAAACATACTGTCTAATGGTGAAATAGGTAGGATGCAGTATTGCATGCTAACTCTGCCCACTTCCAGGAATTTGATCCTGACCAATTCAAGGTTGACTCAGCCTTTCATCCTTCTGAGGGCGATAAACTGAGGATCTAGATTGTTGGGGACAATATGCTGGCCACTTAGAGAGTGCTGTAAATCACTGTTAAAGGGTTTATAAGTCTAAGTGTTATTGCTAAATAGTTCGATTTGACCTTGACTTCTGTGACTTAAGAAGGCAAGTCTACTTAATGGCAAGTCTACTTAATTGTCTTTGAAACAATACAGAATTAATTATCTTCTTTCAGTGTTTTCTCCCCCTCAAACAAAATCTTTTGGGAGGAGAGCTTACATTTTCCAGTTGGATTTACTGATGAGCTCCCATTCATTTACTAACCAGAGCTGACCCTGTTTAGCTTCTGGAGATTGATTAATTATATATACCATATTTTTTGGACTATAAGACGCACCAGTGTATAAGACGCAGCAAGATTTTGAAGAGGTAAATAAGAACAAAGGTTTTTGTTCTCCCCAGCCCCTAGGAGTACTCTGCAGGCTTTAGCAGGGGTGGGGGAAGGCAAATATGCCTCTGTGTTTGTGGAAAATGGGTTGTTTTTTGCCCATTTTTCACAAAAATAAGATGCAGGGCCAGGGTTTCAGGAGGCCAAAAATGGCTGCATTCTCTGTATAAAACGCGCCAACATTTCCACGCTCTTTTAGTGTGTGTGTGTGTGGGGGAAGGTGCATCTTAGACTGCAAAAAATACGATATATATTAGTAAAAGCAGATCAATTAAAATATAAGCATGTTTCATTTTTAAGTGCTGAGCCGAAAAAAAATATTATAAATATAAGCACTAAGTATCACAGGGGACTTGGCATTTTTCACATTAGTCTGGACTTTTACAACCTGTGACAAATCGTATAACAATCTATATCCATTTATTCTGAGCTTAATCAACTGGGAACATACATCGCACTGTGGCTTAACGCAACACTTCGGGTCTGACTGAAAACCATACTAGAATCTAGAGCCTCTGCTGACTCAGGAAGATGTCTTCCAAAACATCACTATTCAATAGATGTTCAAAGAATGGAGCACTGTAGGAAATATTATAGGATGTGATGAATTGTGGCAGTTTTCCTAGCAATAAATAATCTTTCAATTCAGCAGTTTATCACAACAGTGTTGATGTATGATATTCTGTGAAGATATATAACTTTGCCTGCAAATATTCAGAGACTTGGCTTCATCAGCAGGTCTGCCAGTACTAATATGTGATCTACTTCTGGAAGAAGTTATGATAGAGGCACCATTTTATTTCTCTTACCAATCTGAAGACCTTCATGGATAATATTAGTGCATATTCATTTGCAGCGGAGAAGGTCCACAGCGGACTATACTAGTCTTCAACTTACAACCATTTGATTACAATGATTGTGTTTCAACTGCCAAATACAATGGCACTGAAAATAAGGGCTTATGATTGGTCTTCACACTTATGGCTGTCACTGCATCATCACAATCATCCAATCAAAAATTGGGCACCTGTCAACTTACATATATTTATGACAGCTGCAGCATCCTGGGGTGACATGATCACCATTTAAGAGCTTCCCAGCCAGCTTCTGACAAGCAAAGTCAATGGGAGAAGCTAGTTTCATGGGTCATGAAATCACAGTCATGTGATTCACTTAACAATGATGGCAAAAGGGTTGTAAAATTGGGCATACTCACTTAACAACCATCATGCTTAGCAATGGAAATGTTGAAATGCACTGTGGCCATAAGTCAAGAACTACCTTTACTGGGAGTTCAGGAAAGCACAGATGACAGGACCATAGCAGAAAGCTACTATTGATACTTATAAAACTGGTATAGTATTATTTGTTTGCATAAAATGCTTGCTCATACTTAACTGAACTACAAATTTCTCAGTTAAGACAAAATTCTAGATTTGCACAAAACATTAGCTATAAATTAACTTCACAGGCTGGGTTCATATAATGCATTAAGGATAATGATGATGTTGATGTTGATGTTGATGTTGATGTTGTTGTTGATGATGATGATGATGATGATGATGATGATGATGATGAGATTGTTAATGGTTTGCACAAATGCAGCCTATCAAATATATTTTGGGCAGTAAACGGCAGAATCCTCTTCAGATTACTTTATGATTTTTATTGATTAAGGCAAAAAGTGCAGAATATTATTAGTTGCTACAGAAATGAGTCTCTAATGAAAGTTTATGAAATGACTAGCAGTGATATGGCTTTTATTTCTGTACATGAATAATAGAAAGGAGAATGAAATTTCTCGTTTAGGCACTGATTGCTTCTATAATGTTAATGCCTATGCACCCTACTGCATTCTTTTGCAGCTTTTATAGGTGAAATTCTATACACACATAAATGAATTCAATGCTCCATGGATATCTAAGTATAGAACTGCAGCATTAACATACAGCTTGATTTGCTATAGTGATACCTGCATTCCTTTTGAAATCGCATAGTATCTATTGAAAGGAAATAGCATACCACCTGCTATTTGATATTAGTGGCTTTCCACCTTTAACTTTAAGCTATTTCATAACTCAAGGTATGTAGGAGTAAGTGTGTAGGAGTAACATCAAAGAGGAGAGATATGAATTACTAAATATGTAGATTCTAGAATGGAATCATGATGTACTGTACATCATTTCTAATATTTTTTAAACTACTGCCTCTCCTCTTAACACTTTGGTATTTAAACATCAGCAAAAGTTAAAGTATAGTGTGAATAATAGTGACTCTCTTCACATACAACACACATATTGCATAAAATACGACTTCAGCAACAGAGTGGTAAATGCCTGAAATGCTCTACCTGACTCTGTTGTTACATCCTCAAACCCCCACAGCTTCAACCTCAAACTGTCTACCATGGACCTCACCCCATTCCTAAGAGGTCTGGAAAGGGGGCATGCATAATGATAGTGTGCCTACCGTCCCTGTCCTATTGTCCCCATTTATTTGTACTCATTTCATTTGTTCATGTTATGTTTATACGTATACCTGTTACTTTGTACATGTTTGATAAACCAAATAAAATTAAAAATTGAAAAAAAAAACATCAAGGCTCACATTGTTGGAAAAGTATCTGATCTCAAAAATGTGCACAGCTATCATTTTTCATGATCATAGCTAGCTGAGATTTTAAACTGAAAAAGAAGGAAGGTATTGTCAAGGAATGAAGTCTGCCAATAATAATTTGTTTATGGAAGAGCAAACATTTTGGTTGGGAGAAAGGTTTAAATAACAAATCAGTATGCACTGGCTACGTAAAATCAAGACAACCCCATCCAGAATGAAAGATGGAAAAATCCTCACAACTGATTTGCAAAGGGACCCAAACCTCACAGTGACTCACAGTCTTGCTAGAGTTACATTGAGCATATTCTTCTTTATCTCAATCTCAATTAACTGGCAAAATATATAATAACATTGGCACAGATACACAACTGAGTATTATGTGCATACTGATGATACTTAGTCTTGTGCCAAAGGGTGACCTCTCACGGCAGTTTCATGTAGAAATTAAACAAATAATGTTTCCCTTTGACCTTTTTTTCATACTCTCACATCTTCTTCAGCAACACAACTTCTCCAAGGTTTGAGAAAGCGCAGCATGAGTAACAAGTAGAAGAAAAAGAAACACTTCAGGGCAATGGAATGTATTTCATCAAAGCACGTTTCACTGCCTCTGCTGTTTGCCAATGAGAATGTTATCTCTATCACACAAATCTTTTCACGGACATAATCCTAAATCCTCCTCATGAAGCCTACTAACAGATGGCCAGACAAATATATACAGAAAGGACTAAAAACATGGAGAGGGTGGGTACCAACAATTTATTTTCTGTTTATTTCATGTACTGTCAGGGGATATATTTGTTATTCTAGGAGAACAGAGTGAAAATTGTGGTACATGTACCATTCAAAGACTCCATATGTTAGGTGATTCTGCAAGTATAACAGGCTTGAGATTTGTAATGGATTTCTGAACGACCAACCCATCTCATGTGCAAGATAAAATACCCCATATATTTACAGATCTGGATTTTCCCTTGGTGGGGATGGAGGGACCATAATTTCCTTTCATTTGTTAGTGGGATGAAAAGCATCCTTAAGGGCAATTTTGATAAGAAAAATGGATGCCAGAAAAAAGACAAATACCTTCCTTCAATTGACCTTGCAGTTTTATGACTTGCACTTCGAATGAAAAATAAACTCAAGGGAACATTTTATGTCCATACATCACATATGGAATTATACAGATGATTACACATCAAATAATTTTGGGAACCATTTATTGTTATATAAAATAGCAAGCTTTATAAAATGATGCTTAAATGGAGTGGGAGGAACTTTGACCCAAATCTGCTTTATTGTAATGACTATAAAATGAATACACATTTCCCCACTACATTTTCAAATTTATATCACTTTAGTCTCCAGCAATTAAAACACAGACCCTTCCCTAACATAACTAAACCTGACTCTGCAGATCTTAGCTCTTCCTACTTCAGTAATTATTGCTCTATTACTGCCTTGTCCACTGCATTCTTGTGATCTGACTCCAAAAATTAATATATTGTAATTACATTTTTTTTCTTTCTAGCATTTCCTCACAAGTAACATTGGTTGTAACAGGAATTGACTAACCAGCTTGTTGCCTGATCCTAATATGGTTGAGAATGACTGGTCCAGATTCACCCAGCTGGCTTTCAAGCCAAAGGTGTGACTACAGCTGTCAGTTCACTGGTTTCAGTGGATAGCCTGGTGTCTTAGCCACTGAACCATACCAGCTCTTGTTTACATGGATTACATTTATAATAATCTGCTCTTTAGCTCAGGGGTGTCAAATTCGATTTCATTGAGGGCCGCATCAGGGTTGCAGTTGACCTTGGGAGGATGGTGTGTGTGTGGCTGGGTGGTCACAGGCAACTGGGTGGGTGTGGCCAGCTCCACATCACTCACTTTGGGTGCACCTGTAGTGGCCTGGATCCACTGTCTCCAGCACATGTCCCGGGGATGTGGCAGGGAGCAGCCCCATTCTGGCTCCAGGGTAGCCCCACAGATCTACAACTGACCATGTTCCAACCTGGATGGCCATCACCAAGTTTTAGATCCGCACTTGGTCAGTCTGGGACAAGGCACTGGGATGGTTTTTCACTGTTTCCAGGACAGCTTTGTGGGCAGATCTAATGACATCATGGGCTGGATCTGGCCCACAGGACTTGAGTTTGACACTCCTGCTTTAGATGCTAATACAGGTAGTCCTTGACTTATGACCACAATTGAGCCCAAAATTTATGTTGCTAAGTGACATATTTGTTAAATGAGTTTTGCCCCATTTTATGACTTTTCTTGCCACAGTTGCTAAGTGAATCCTTGCAGTTGTTAAACTGGTAACCCGGTTGTTAAGTGAATCTGCTTCCTCATTGACTTTGCTTGTCAGGTCACAAAAATTGATCATATGACCTTGGGACACTGTCACTGTCATAAATATGAACCAATTGTCAAGCATCTGAATTTTGATCACATGACCATAGAGATGCTGGAACAAATCTAAATGTGAAAATGGTCATGACACTGTAACTTTCAACAGTCACTAAACAAAACTGTTGTTAACTGGAGGACTACCTGTACTCTTAATACTGATATCAGAAAAGGGAAGACAAAATGTAAATATGCAAAAGCTATTACCTTCAATGAAGACTTTGTCCGAGGTTCTGGTTTCTGCCTTGTAGGTGTATTTTTAATAAGCAGAGATTCATCTGTACGAGAATCATAATTTCCATGTTCTGAATCATCTGTATATGTGTCTTTCTCTTTTCCTATGTCTGAGAAGGGAAAAAAAATACCAGAAACACATGGACTTATATGGTATTACTATGGAGACATTATAGCAAAGATACAAGCATAAAGGTTCTCCTCACACATATGTACTAGTTGTTCCTGGCTCTAGGGGGCGGTGCTCATTTCCATTTCAAAGCCGAAGAGCCAGCGCTGTCTGAAGATGTGTCCATGGTCATGTGGTCAGCATATCTAAGCGCCAAAGGTGCATGGAACATGGTTATCTTCCCACCAAAGGTGGTTCCTATTTTTTCTACTTGCATTTTTACATGCTTTTGAATTGCTAGGTTGCCAGAAGCTGGGACAAGTAATGGGAGCACACTCCATTATGCGGCGCTAGGGATTCGAACCACTGAACTGCCAACCTTTCTGATCGACAAGCTCAGCATCTTAGCCACTGAGCTGCCATGTCCCTCTATACAAGCATAGTTCCCTTAATTATTTGCATTTGCCACATATTCAGTATCCCATTATTTTGGGACAAAGTCAATACTTACTTTAAGCAAAATTTCTCTTGTTTAATTCTGAAATATGTTTTATGATACCAACATGCCATAAACCACTTGTTCTTTAGCAATTGAGAGATATTCATTAATTAAAACAGACTGAGTACTTGTAGCTTAAAATCTCAACTTTTTTTCAACATCAGCTTTTTGGTGCTCCAGCATTGGCAATATTTGATTAGACATCAGAACATTCTATACATAAACTGTCAGTTATTAAGCAAGTTATTCAGGAAGTTTATGTCAGCAAAAATCAAAACAAATCCCCTACTGATAATTGCAGTAGAAAAATAATTCAGGTATCAGCATTAGTGAGATAGTTGAGTATTCTTTGTGAAATGGATTAAAATATATATTGATTTTTTTTATGTCGAGGGGAAGCTATGGTAGCTTTTATGTTAAGTATATCTTTATCGAATGTTTGTTATAAATTTACAGAGTTTAAACAAGCATGCTCTATGATCACAGCCTTTGTGAAGTTGTAGTTGCATACCTTTGTAGAAAGTCAAGAGTAATGGGAGGAGGATGAACATTTTTAAGTTTTCACTTTTCAAGTTTTGATGTACAGATGTTATTACAAGTCAAACTGATGTAAAATAAATTACCTCCCATTTTATCAGTGTTTTCAGATCTATTTTAGATCAGATTCTCAAAGGCATAGCTTACTGGTTGAAGGATACACAGACAAAAACCTCAGACAACTGCTTAAAATATATTTAAGGTGATTATTTCCCCAAAGTCATGTTGATAGGAGGCTTCAGGGTCTACACCAAGGCATTTTGAAGGGATTATATACAGTTTATGGCTGTAGGGAACCATTGAATTGAATAAATTCAAATCTTTCCTATGAACCTGTTGACCTGGCTATAGGATGTGTTCTGCTTTTCATCCTTTTCCCCCCTTGTGTATACAATTATGGATTTTATGTGATAGACAGTTATAGAGTGGCCTTATTGTTCTTTATGTTCTAATGTGTTATATAAATATCATGCTGCTATTTGGGGCTTTTAACAGGTTCTCTACCAATACTTCTTTCCCATTGCTACATTCTTAGTATAAGCACCAATCTGCACGAGCAGTGGCAAACATTTCCGGCCCACAATAACTCAGAAATAAGCCCCTTTTTCTGTCAGGAAGAAGCTCTGAGAAGTCATTTGCCTGGAGGAAGCACTTGAAATGGTCGAGAAAAGCTTCCCAAGATTCTTTTCCCAGGCAGAATTCAGTAAAAGCATTAACAGCAGCCATGCTGGTCTCCACAGCGGGTTTGGTAACACACTCTTCATCGCCAGTTTTATGATCCCACTTCACTCAAGCACAGAACACTGGCTGAATGCTAAACTGTTTTATTAACAGACCAACTATGAACAAAGGAACAACATCTCCCCGTCTGACAGCTATTTATGCAGGAGCTGTCAGACGGGGAACCAATTGGAGGTCTGCAATTTCCAGCCAACCAGCAGGCGTGTTGCGGCCAATCAGAACACTTCTTGAAGTTCTTGACAGGTGCCGGTTGTAACTCCGAGGACTCTGCAGTTTATATGAATAGAATGTGCCTACAGGTTAGGTCAGATCACTGCAGTACATTTTTTTGGGTTCATGAGTCATGGCCATTAGTCATCAGAGACCCTTTGTATAACAAAAGAGACTCATATTCTATTTGAAGTCTCCAGCTAGGTTGGAAAGCCATGGTGGGTGATCTGGTGCTTCAGGTATTTGCATTACATCACCTATAGCCATGGCCAATTATCTTGATAGCTGGGGCTTGTGGGAGTTATAGTCTTATATATTGAGACTTTCTAGTTTGTTTTCCTCTGACTGACTCTATTTTAGGGGTATTTATCCAAAGCTGCCATTTTCTTAGATACAGATGAAATTACAAGGTATCACTACTTGGTTAATGGATAAACTATAAAGAAAGTCTAAAACCAAATCAAGCAGAAGTGAGTTCTATTTAAATAGATTAAATATGTACATGAATACAACAGTCTTTAATTTATCTGCAATTCAGAATATTATTTATATTCCAAAATTTATATTTTGTAAAAGAAGGCCATACCATTTCAAAATCAAAAGTAAATAAAATGAAGCCTAGAACAGATTCTTCCTTATTTTTCCTTGTAGAAAAGAAAAAAACTGATAGAGGCACTTTTTATTTTGTCTTTTCTGCACAAAAAAACACAAACATGATTGGCCTTGTTGGCACTTGGAAATCCTAAAGGTTTTAGATAATGATCAAAGCCAAATATTGTTTTTGTTTGCTTTTTACTAAAATACTTTCCAGAAGCATAGTCAACATTTTTTGTCTCATCTCTAATTGTTTTAGTTTGCCAATATTTAATATAATGTATAAAAAAAATTAAACATTAGTGATGCTGGTTTTCATGAAACATTTATTGCTCTAGGTTCAAATTACTAAGCTTATTATCAAAAAAATTATACATTTATTATTAGCATTTTTCTCCAGTAATAAGTTACTTGGTGTTAGTTCAGTAAACCACAGTTTAGTTATCTATGGATAAGTGTTGTGTTACCTATGGATAAGGATTGTGTTGCAGAGGTGGGTTCCCACTGGTTTGGACCAGTAACTTGGCCCCAAACCAGTTCTATCATCGGTGGTGCCATCTTAATTTTCAGTTCTGCGCATGGGCAGGACAATCTTCATTACAAAATTTATTTTTTTCCTTTTTTTCCTGTAATGTTGTGCGCATGCAAGACCTTTATAACTGCAAATGCGCATATGCATGGAGCACGCCAAACTGGCAGTAATGCCGGTAGAAACCCACCCCTGTTGTGTTGGGAACCAATCAGTAGTAACTAGGGAAACTGCCCTTCTTCTCCACCCTAGAAAACGTCATGAGCCAGAATTCTCCAAAGTAGACAGTAGTGACCCATAAGGTTTCCAAGCTGTTGTTGTTACTGTTATTATCATTTGTAGTACTATTATTTAAAATAATATTTATTAAATTATGTAATAAATTTTGGGGTGGTCAATGAAAAATTGAAACTTCTCAAAGGAGTCAGTGGGCTGAAGAGTTTTGGTTTCCGGCCATGAACACTACAATAAATAAGTGTACATTTTTCTTAAATTCCCTCATTGCTACCATAGTTTTCCACTAACTTCTAAAGACCAAACTCTTTTTGGAGAGCTTTCCCCTGATTCGTGTTGTGTTGTTGCCATTTTTTTCATATTCTTGCAGTGCTATGCGTTTAATTATGCATGACTTTTGTTTTATACATAGTCCTCGACGTATGACCAAAACTGACCCCAAAATTTCTGAGACATTTGTTAATTGAGTTTTGCCCCATTTTATTACATTTCTTGCACAGTTGTAAAGTTAAGTGAATCACTTCAGTTGTTAAACTAATAACAAGTTTGTTAAATACAGTTTCCCCATTGACTTTGCTTGGCAAAAAGTTACAAAAAGTGATCAGATAACTCCTGGGACACTGCAACCATCATAAATATGAGTCCAATTGCCAAATCCCCAGGTTTTGATCATGTGATCATGGGGATACTGCAATGGTTTTAAGTAGGAAAAAAGGTCATAAGCCACTTTTTCCAGTGCTGTTGAAACTCTGAATAGTCACTAAATTAACTGCTGTAAGTCGAGGTCTACTTTGTATTTTTTCTTTGTGATGAGAATAAGTTTGGCAGTGCCATATAAATAGATTAAATAAATAAATAATTGTCAAATTTAGTGATTGTCCTGTGAAATCAAAAATCATTTCTTTTTGGAACAATAGGAGGCACACAGACACACACACACAGACATAGACACAGACACACACAGAGACACCCACAGACATACACACACACAAACAAACACACACACACACCCAATAAAATCTTAAGTTTTCTGTAGTAAATACAACTGGTCATATTGTATGGAGTAGGAGAAATACTGACCACGCCCAGCATGGTCACACCCACCCAGAAACCGGGCAGAGAACCCCTTGCTAAATTTTTTGAAGCCCACCCTTGGATTGGTTCTATAATAATCTGGGACATTTTGGTTTACTTAAACTAATCACATTACAATTGGTTAAACTAGAATCCGATACTACAGTTTGTTCTAGGTTCCTTATAATAAGTTCTGTAGATCAGTTCCAAAACTGAGTACAGAGAATGCAAGCTGAGTTCTGACTGCAGGTCTTGAAAACAGCCATATTTTTTTTCCCAGCACCCTCTGCAGCTGCCATTTAGTTAAGGCATACTTATTTCAAATGTTATAGATATTGCTTTAGTCTAAAACCCATCCCCAGCATGTTTATGGAGTTGAATCTGAAGAATTATACTGTGGTTAATAATTATCTATGCTTTACTTAGACATTCATACGTAATAGCAAACTGAGTTGTTTTAATGCAATCCTCCCCCTAACCCCCCGACACACGATTTCCCTGGAATGGCCTTTGGTTAATGCTCTTACTAAGCTGCTTTTCTGCTAGCCTACAATTTGTTTGTCTCAGTCGTTTGTCCATTTCATTTAGCTACTATTGCAGTTTGAGAAGAACTGAAAGAGCTGAGATACAGTAACATTTCCCTTTCATGCCCTTCTTGAAACCTTTTATCTCTGATCTGGCTTCACAAATTGTATCTCTAACTGCATCAGGTTATCTATATATTGAACCAGAGATACGTTTATTTCAAAGGACAAACACATAAGCCCCGTTAAAATCATTTGAATTTGAGGACTTGACAATGCATTCATAACATGCACTGTAGGTTTTTCACTGTTGTCACATTGGATGACAATTTCTTCAAGAATGTGTTTTTTTGGGGGGGCTGCATGTATCTGTTTCAGTGGTGGGTTCCGGATCACGTTGCAACTGGTACGGTGCAACGGGGCCCAGTGTCCTCCACATGCACATGCACAGCACGCGCGCACATGCGTCCTTACCTCCACAATGCCTCTGTGACCTCCAGCTGCTCGGCGTAGCATTGCGCAGGCACCGTACACTCCGTGTGCGTGCGTCAAAGTGCCGAAGAGTTCAAATACAGGTAAGGAGCTCGGGTGGGCGGGTGGGCAGGCCCTCTGGAGCACCATACCGGAACAGTACCCTGTGCTCCCAGCAGGCACCAGTACGCCCATACTGCCTGCAACCCACCACTGATCTGTTTTCTTACCTACATGGCTATGCAGAATTCTTTGAAAGTCAGAAGCAATGCAGAATTAGTTGTTGCTTCCTACATTCATAATAGTATAGTGCAAGTAGTCATCGGCTTACAACAGTTAATTTAGTGACCGTTTGAGGTTACAGCAGCTCTGAAAAAGGTGACTTATGATTGCTTTTAACACTAAATGACCATTGCAACATCTCCATGGTCACATGATCAAAATTCAGATGCTTGGCAACTGACTCATATTTATGCAGGGTCATGTGAGCATCTTTTGCTTCTCACAAGCAAAGTCAACGGGGAAGCCAGATTCACTTAACAACCGTGTTGCTAACTTCACAATTGCAGTCATTCTCTTAACAACTGTGGCAAGAAAGATCGTAAAATGGGGCAAAGCTCACTTAACAAATACTTCACTTCTCAACAGTGGGAAATTTTAGGCTCAATTCTGGCCATAAGTCAAGGACTACTTGTATCGACATTTTCTTTGATTGTTTCTAGGGTGCAAATTTATGACCTGTACTATAAGCAATGTCTCAAAATTGATTCTTCACTGGATCTGTCCACAAGGTTACATTCAACCACTTGTTGAAGATGTTGTCATTTATGTTTTTTAAGGGTTTTTTTTTTTTTTGCACAGAATAGGTAGTTTATTCAATGGTCTAAGCAAAACATTCAAGTCTAGAGTTTTATTCTTCACTGTAGTCAAGGTAACCCTTCAGGGGCTAAATATTTTTCTAATTCGTTCTAGCTGCTGAATAAAGAATAGAATATTCTATAGTGTATAACTGATTGTATTCACTTTCATGGGAGCACCCATGGTTCAGGAAAAAAAATATCTGGGTTTTTCATAAGGTAGAATTAAAAAATGGACCCTTCATCCATTTCATCCAGCTAATTTCATCCATCAAAACATCACATAGATTTTTCAATAATATAGAACAAAACCCCCCAAATGGAGTATTTTAATTAAAGAAAAGAACATATTCAACTTTGTTTCTATGTGGAAACTGTTTCTAGGTTTTGTGCTTGAGATGGAAAAAAATATATGAAAATTTGACTTGGGTTTTGATGATTAGTTAGGTTTGTAGTTAAAGAAATGGCTAGTTCATATTGGCATGTAAAAGTAAAATGGTGTGCCTGTAATGTTATTATCCTATTCTAAACAGAGTTGGAAGTCAATGCTTTTCTTTCTTTATCCTCCAAAACCCTTTTTCCTCCCCCATTTTCCCACTATTTTCATTTTCTTTTTCTGTATTTTATGTCCTGATAAACTTAATTAAAAATTTATTAAATAACCAAAATCCAAAAACAAGAGTGCAGCCCATGTGCTCCAAAACATGTTGAAATTCTACAGCCAATGTTACAATACAGATGAAAATCAATTGGATTTTATACAATATCCTTTAATAGCTTCATTTTCCACCACTTTCTTGCAGCTCTATCTTACCATTTTCCATTTATTTTTCCTTTCTTCAAGCTACTTGATTAAATATTTATCTAATTCACTTAATTCAGATCCATCCTTAATATCCCCAGGGGGAAAGCTCATAGTAGATCATGAAAGGAATGAAACTCATTCACCATATGTGCTAAATAAGCTCTATCACTTGTGAGGTACAGGCTCTAGATGTGTCATTCCTTTTCATTCATAATCAATTGCTTAAGTTGTTCACAAGAAGAGGAAGAAATAGCCACAGTTAAATAGACCACTTTGAGAATGAACAAATCTTAAAAATCAAGAGGTTTTCCTCTAAAATTGATAGTTGCAATTGAAAGTATTCTAGGGAAGAAAGAGATAATTGGAAACAAAGGTTTGATGCAAAACAAAACAGAAGAAAAAATATTGCAACATCAGATTCATCCTTGTAAATATTTGAATCACTCCTTGTCCAGTAATACATCATTGTAATAAAAATGTTGCTGGTTTTTCTGCTTCTCCCAAGGGCATCTTTAGCATATCTTCATGATACTCATAACACCTAATATACAGAGAAATTCAGCAGCATTTGTCTTACAAATATGTGCCTCTCTTTAAATCTAATTTCCGCTTCATCCAAAAAGAAATGCCATTGAATGAAAGGACAGTGTGGTGATAGGTTAAAAAGCTGGGTTAAATAAGGCACCCAAGTTCAAGTTTATTCTCCACCAGGAAATTAATTCAGTGATATTTGACTAATTATTCTGTCGCAACCTAGGGATTGATGTAATGTGAAAAATTGAAGGAGGAAATGTGTGCTTGCCATGTTTCCTCTTGAAGAAAAGGTCAAATATCAATCTAACAGAGATATATATCATCTGGTTTATTTAATAATATTTAATCTACATAGTAGCACTAGCAATTTGACTCAAGGATGGAGAATCTGAATCCTAACTCCCAGTAGCCCCAACTGGCGTGACCCATGGTAAGAATGCTGATGAGATGGTAATCAATGAGAACTGAAAAAACATACTATCCCATTCTCAGTGGTTTTAGCAAATAACTGATATGTTGTTGCTGAAGGATGATGATGGTAAATTCAAGCACTACTATAAATGGTCTATGACAGGGGTGGGTAACTATGTTCCTTTACAACTGTGGCTTGCAGGTCCAGAATTTGTGAGTCATCATGGCTGGCTCAGGAATTCTGGGAGTTGAGATCATTAAGGGCTCATAGTTGTCTATCGCTTAGTTTATGGAATAATAGGAACTTTTTGGTTAGCACTCACTCGCCTCCTGAAACAGAAATAGGGCTAGTTCTAATAAGTGCTGTACAATATAACAATGTAGAGAAAACTCACCTAAAAATGGATCACAGTATTCTGTATTGGATAACTTGAGTAAGTTGTTTTCCAAGGTTTCCATCACTTTGGCTAGAAGATAATTAAAAAAAATGCATCAGACTAATTTACATTGGCAAAATCTGTGGTGGGTTTCAAAAAAATTTGGAACCTACTCTGTGGGTGTGGCCTCCTTTGTAGGAGTGGCTTGCCAGCCATGTGACCTGGTGGGAGTGGCTTGCCGGCCATGTGTTTTCTTTCTTTCTTTCTTTCTTTCTTTCTTTCTTTCTTTCTTTCTTTCTTTCTTTCTTTCTTTCTTTCTTTCTTTCTCTTTCTCTCTCTCTCTCCTTCCTTTTGTCACTCTGTCCCTTTTTTCTTTTTTTCTTTCATCTCTCTCTCACTCTTTTTCTTTCTTTTTTTCTTTTTTCTTTCTTCCTTCCTTTCTCTTTCTCTCTCTGTGTGAGTCTGTCGAGTCTGTCTATCTGTCTATCTGTCTGTCTGTCTGTCTGTATGTCTGTCTGTCTGTCTCTCTCTCTCTCTCTCTCTTTGTGTGGCTCTTTGCCTCTCCCTCCCCCCCTCCCTTCCTCTGTGTCTCTCTATATGATTTTCTCTCTGTGTCTGTCTCTCTCTGTGTGTGTATCTCTCTCCTCCCTCCCTCCCTCTGTGTCTCTGTCTGTCTCGCATTCTCTCTAAAATCCATTGTGGCTGAATTGCTTTGGTTTGTTCAGTATCATAAATTGTAAAGAAGCAGAGAGATCTGATTAAATCAACACTCACCTCGTTCTGATACTACATTGACTGTAGCACTTGATGCCTCTGCAGTCAAAGTCTGAGACTGAGACTGAAGCTGAGGCTGGGGCAGAGGCATCACTTGATTTGGCTGAAGAAATGAGGAATGCTTGCTGAGACTTTGTGGATGGGTTTGGCTCTGGGCAAGGCATGGCAAGGATCTTCTGGAGGGCTTTAAGGGTGGTTCTTTCACTGTCTCACTCCTGCTTGTATTCATGCCTGAAACCAATGAAAAACCTGAGATTAAATTATAGCAATTATCTGAGCATTACGTGTTAGAAGGACAGAGTTCTTAAAATGCCACAAATCTAGAGATTGAAGATTTGTGTGATCCAAACATTGCCTTCTGGGAGTTATGAATCTCTTTGTGAGCCTGTTCAAACAGTTGGCTGAAACACTTGCCTGATAGTTCAATATGACAGACTCCCATTGCTGGTCATTTAATACAGCAGTTCTTAAACACAGATTGAATTCAATCTTTTTGATGTAGCGTTTGCAATTTCTTCTTCACTTTATCGTTCCATTGGGATATTCTGATTGGAAAACACAAAGACCCTTTATTCTTTTAATGACCTGAGATGAAAGGTGAATAGAAAGAGTTTCCTACATCACATTTAGTGAACTTTCCTTTTTTGAAGTGGAGCTTTTCTTTTCTCTTTCTCATTAAAAAAAAAAGCTATCCGATGGGTGGGCATTTAGTTCAGATAAAAGAAAGCTGGGTTCCCGCTGACACACAATTCATATGGAATTTATCATCACTGGACATAAGGACTTAGGTAGCTTTAGAAGTGAGAGAAATAACATGGATTATAAAACTAGCGCATTCGTTTTAAGGATGATGTATTCAACCGCCTGCCTGAATAGATATGTCATTCACTTTTCCCTGCATTTAAATATTTATATACCTAGTTTTCTCCCCACCGTGTTCATTAAGTAATTGATGAATCATGAGAATTTCTTATTTTAAAAAAGGGCAATTTCAGTGGTGAGTTCCTACCGGTTCAGCAAAACTTTTGCATGGACCGAACCGGCAGTAATGCCGGCAGCAACCCACCCTGGGCAATTTGTATCCAGTTTTGTTACCTGAACACCAGTTTCTGCAGTAATAATAATAATAATAATAATAATAATAATAATAATAATAACAACAACAACAACAACAACAACAACAACTCCGCCGTTGCCGGTCCCAAGCCCGGATGAGAAAGGAGGAGGGTTGGGGTCAGGTTGGCATCTAGTCCCATAAAAAAAAACCCGCCAACCCATACAATATGGTGAAAAAAACAAATAAGAATTCCATACCACATCGGTCGTTGCGCAGGTTAACAAGAGCCGCAGCGGATGTTGGGGTCCCTGGACATCCGTCGACAAGTGGGCTACAAGTGGACCAGCCAACAAAACAACAAAAATATAGTGCAGATGAAAACCGTGCCATAATGGCCTGTTACTACAACTCAGAGCCAGAAAAAGGAGGCTATTTAAAGCGAATGTATGAATTATGGAAACAACAATATCCAGATTCAAATGTTAGTGAACAACGACTAGCAGATCAAAGGCGATTTATTATATGGAATAAAGTGTTTAGTGAAGTTGAACATGAGGAAATTCAGGCAAATTGCAAAACCCAAAAAACAATATCACAAGCGAAAATAACTGATATTCAAGACACAACTAAAGACATTATAGTAGAACTCCCAGAAGAAGCTCTCGGGGAGGAAATAACATCACTACCACTAGAACCAGTTTGACTGAACCAACTGATGAACTAACTCAAAAACAAAAAGAATTGAAGGATAAGATCATGGAGCATTTTCTGCTTAATGAGGAAAGGCAACGTTTACCATCATTAAAAACTGTGCCTAAGAAAATTTTGGCCCCTATCATGAAAATGGTTAATGCAGTGTTTTCAACAATTGAACCGGGATCCATCTTGGAAACAAACCAGTTAATGTACAGCGCAGCTGTAATAGTCACTAATGAACTAGGCATTAAAATTAAAGTACCTAGTCACACAACAGAAAAAGCATCAAAGCCAAAGTGGAAAATCCGTTTAGAACAAAAAATCAAAAAATTAAGGGCAGATGCTAGTAACTTAAAGAACATGCATGAGCAATGGCTTAAAAACAACAAAATCATAGATCGGCTAATCAGAAGATATAGATTGGATACAAGAAACATTAATGAAGCTGTAGAGATTGTAAAACAGCAGATAACAGCAACAGCTAGAAAAATTGAAAGATATGAGGCAAGAATTATCCAATATAAACAAAATCAGCAATTTTGATCAGACCAACAGCGTTTTTATCAAAGTCTTAATGTGAATGGTGACACCAAAAGTGAAAAACCAGAAAAACAGGCCACAGTTGAATTCTGGAAAGAATTGTGGGAAAATGCAAAGGACTACAACAAGGAAGCAAATGGATACATGACTTTGAGAAAAGCATTGGCAACAAACAAATGCAAGTATTAGAAATAACAACTGAGATGGTCAAAAATCGAGTTAAAAAGGTAAAGAATTGGACATCACCTGGAAAGGACCAATTACATGGTTTCTGGCTCAAATATCTGACCAGTTTACATGCAATATTGGCCAGGCAACTGAATGAAATTTTACAAAAGGGCCAAATTGATGAATGGTTGACAACTGGAAAAACATACTTGATTCAGAAAGATGCAACTAAAGGAACAACACCTGAAAACTACAGACCAATAACATGCTTGCCAACAACCTTCAAATTACTCACAGGCATTATTTTAGATAACATGATGGATTATTTGGAAACAAACAACATCTTGCCAGTAGAGCAAAAAGGCAACAAAAGAAGGAGCAGGGGCACAAAAGATCAGCTTCTAATTGATAAAATGATATTAGAAAATTGTAAGAACAGAAAAACGAACTTGAATATGGTCTAGATTGATTACAAAAAGGATTTGACTCACTGCCACATAGTTGGATCATAAAATGCTTAGAAACAACTGGCATTAGCAAAAATATTACATCCTTTACTGAAAAGGTGATGAAACAATGGAGAACTGAGTTGGCAGTAGGGAATGAGATCTACGGAATGGTTAATATCAAGCGAGGAATTTTCCAGGGTGATTCACTTTCACCTCTTCTCTTCATCATAGCAATGATCCCACTATCAGTAATCTTTTAAAAAAATGAAATTAGGCTACCAAACAACCAAGGAAGCTGAAAAAAATTCGCATTTACTATATATGGATGATTTGAAACTCTATGGAAAGTCAGAAATAGAAATCCAATCATTGACAAACACAGTCCGAGTATTCAGCACCGATATTTCAATGCAGTTTGGCATGGAAAAATGCACCACTTTATCCATAAAAAGGGGCAAAATCACTGCATGTGAGGGAATTGAAATGCCCAATGGCCAATTAATTAAATGTAAAGAAAATGAAGCCTACAAATACTTAGGCATTCTGCAGTTGGATAGCATCAAGCATGGAGAAGTAAAAACTATTGTGAGGCGAGAGTACACCAACAGAGTTAGGAAAATTTTGAAATCTAAATTGAATGGTGGAAATACAATCAAGGCCATAAATACCTGGGCAATACCAGTTATAAGATACACAGCTGGTATAGTTAACTGGACACAAGCTGATTTGGACCTTTTGGACCGAAAAACCAGGAAACTAATGACAATGCACTACAGTTTACATCCACGTGGTGATACTGATAGGCTGTACCTGCCCCGAAAATCAGGTGGCAGAGGATTATTACAAGTGAAGCAAACAGTTGAAGAAGAAAAACATGCACTGGCTGATTATTTAAAAGAAAGTCAAGAACATCTATTAATCGAAGTAAAGAACAAAAATCTACTGAAGGCCCAACAGACGAAACAAGAATACAGAAAAGATGTGATAAAATCAAGAATGGAGAGTTGGCAGAACAAAGCACTGCATGGCCAATTTCTGGAAAAAATAAAAGATAAAGTGGACAGTGAACAAACTTGGTTATGGTTAACAACAGGTACATTAAAGAAAGAAACTAAGTCACTAATCCTGGCTGCGCAAGAACAAGCTATCCGTACAAATGCCATTAAGGCCAAAATCGAAAAATCCTCTGATGATGCCAAATGCAGACTTTGCAAGGAAGCTGATGAAACTGTTGATCACATACTCAGCTGCTGTAAAATAATCGCGCAGACTGATTATATATTGCAGCACAATTCAGTAGCACAAATGATCCATTGGAATTTGTGCAAAAATTATAATATTAAAACAGCAATAAACTGGTGGGAACATCAGCCTGAAAAACTCACCGAAAATCAGATGGTCAAGATCTTGTGGGATTTCCGTATACAAACCGACAAAATACTGGCGCATAATACACCAGACATCACACTGGTTGAGAAAAATAAGGTCACAATCATAGACATTGCAATACCAGGTGATAGCAGGGTCGCCGAGAAGGAACATGAAAAAATTGCAAAATACCAGGACTTAAAAATCGAAATTTAACGACTATGGCAGAAACCAGCAGTGGTAATTCCATGGTAATTGGCACACTAGGTGCTATTCCAAAAGCACTGGAATTACATTTAAAACAGTTAAAAATTGACAAAATCACCATCAGTCAAATGCAAAAAGCCGCACTGCTTGGATCTGCACGCATATTATGAAAATACATTACGACGTCCTAGGCCCCTGGGTGGGGCCCGACTAGTAACCATTGCCAAATCCGGCGAAACAACTGGCCGCTGTGATACAATTGTATAATAATAATAATAGTAGTAGTGGAATGATAGCTATGTTCATTTTGTAAGCTGCTGAAGACACATTCCAAGGGATGATATTTTATTTATTTATTTAGTTTTACATGGCTACCCATCTTGTCACAATAACTCTGTATGGCAAAAAAATTACAGCATGGCCCTTAAATTATGTAATTCAAAACTTACAATAATTAAATATAAATAAATGGCCGCCATGAGGAAAAACCACATAATTACAAACCACCTGGGCTTTAATCTCTTCCTTGATCCCCATAGCTGGATAAAAAGCCAGGTTTTCACAATTTCCGGGCCTCTAGAGTCAGGGACAATCTCCACTATTTCAGAGGGCAAACACTATGGCAGAAAAGGCATACTTTCTGACTCCTTCATGATGGCCTTATTTAATTGATGTGATCCTGAAGCTTGATCCCCCTGCTGGTTCTAACAGGGCTTATAAGAGAGGTAGTGTTTTCTTAAGGGGTAATCCTACCTGACAGCATATTGCAGTAGTCTACTAAGAACGTGGCCTAAGGATGCTTGACCATGCTTTGGTTACATAGGTTTGTGGCCTATCCAGAAGAGCTCTAATAAAGTTATAAGCGAATAGAAATTCCTATCATTTCTGCTAGGCTACATTTGGATCTAAGCCATAGTCATTTTTAATTGCTAAGTTCACATATTGAGTCCTGCTACCTACTTCCACTGCAACAAACAATAATTGAGTAGAATTATGCAATCCTTCCAAATACAGCCCAAAAATATTGATATTTTTCAGTGGCTGCACATTTCATTTTCCAAATATAATTATTTACTAAACTGCCAAAGCAAAAGGGTGATTTGTGAATATCATTGGACCAATTTTATAGCAACATCTTTAAAGGATACTGTGAAACCTTGTTTCACTATTTTTTAAATTCTAAATCTAACCACATTAAGGCAGATGGTGTTGTACCACTCCAGTTAACAGTTCTTTATTTTATGAAGTATATTTCAGCATCACTTGCCCCCCATGTGTAGCAATGCTTACCATGGCAGAATAAAATTATTGCTACCGGAAAGATGCTTCTTCTGAGAAAATAGTCTTACTAACACCAAGTCTTATTATTTGCATAAATATTTACTTATTTATTTGCCTCAGTACTTGGTTTGATTATTGTGTTATGGGTTATACATTTGGACCTTCTGGTCGACTGAAGCTGCAGTAACCTTCAAATCTGTCTTGAGTATAGATTACCAGGTATGTTGTTGCTCCCTTCCCCAAGTTTATAATTCAAAACCTGCATATGTGGGAATAGTGGGAATACCAGGGGTGGGTTCCTGCCAGTTCTAGCCTCTTCTATAAAGGGGTTCCACAAATCTACATTGACATTTAGGACTGGTTCCAGCCCCCTCCCCCCGCCCGTCTGCACATCATCAAGATGAAGAGCGAGAGGAGCAATTCTGGGATTTGAAATCCACAAGTCTTAAAGCTTTCAAGTTTGAACATTCTTGAGTTTTTTTCTAAAGGGTTAGGGGTACAAGGGTCTTGTAACTTGACAGCTTTAAGACTTGCGTGCTTCAAATGCCAGAGTTTCTGAGCCAACATTTTGGTTGCTAAGCAAGAGTGTTGTTAAGTGAGTTTCACCACATTTTACAAGTTGGCCATGCCAGCGAGCCACTCCCACCTGGTCACATGGCTGGCAAGCCACTCCCACAAGTTGGGTTTAGTTGAGTTTATTAGACTTGTATGCCGCCCTATTCCCAGGGGGACAAAGCAGGCCACATCTGCAGAAGAGGTTCTAAAAAATTTTGAAACCCACCACTGTGGAATACTGATGCAAATACTAAACATAGAGATACAAAGACATCCTCATTCATTATAGTGGCAAGGATGCACACAGAGTTAGCTCTTCAATGGAATGGAAAAGGGGAAGCTATTCTGGTATCAGCATCTGAATTTATGCTCAAACATTACATATTTCTTACTTACAAAGTAATATGTATTATGCTAAAGTATCTCACATATTAAATGGATCAATTTCTATTTAGTAATGATAACTTGGCAAACTGAAACAAACTGAAAAAGAGACTGTATTTTTCTACCACTGCAGTTAAAATTCATTAGCATGGGAATAGCTTTTTAATTCATAGAACTCATTAGTTGTCAAGTAGGTTTTAACATCTTCCTGTATTATAATTACTGACCTAAAATTTGTGTGTGCATATTGTCCTCAATTTCCTTATCTCCCTGCAAAGGATGGCAATGTAATATGACCCAATCATTTTAGGACAAAAAACTGTTTGTTAGAAAGAAACCATTCATTATCCTAGAACCTTTTGCAGCTGTACCTAGTCTGCCAAGATGAGAATAATAATAATAGTGAGCTTGAATAGGACGTTGCATTTGAGGGAGGAGATAGAGAAAAAGGCAGTGTGGTACATGACAGTAATGATAACACTGTCTGGGATAACATTGGCAATGCACTACCTTGTTCATTCAATAGGGATTCAGGGGAGCATAATGATCTCTAAGTAACAACTTTTGAATTGACTTTTTTTGGCAAGGAACTGGAGACGGAAATTAGAATTGAACAGAATCTTAAAGGATTTCTTCACTGTCAAGGAAATGTGATCGAATAACTTCTTTGAAGCATCTCTACAAAATGAAATACTTTCCTACTTCTATTTAGCAGCACAGGGCTCTGCATTGTTTCACTCAGTCAAGAATAAGTTCTTTGATGATGACTGAATGAGGTTGCCTTGATTGTAAAAGCAGGATGATGTAGTTCTGTTAGGTGCTTCTCTCCATCAGAGTAGTGTATTATACATCCACTGGGTGAAATACTTCATTATGTCAGCTTATGTGCAATCCAACGATTCATGAATTTTGAATGTTGAAGCTGAACATCACCAACACTGCAACTCTCATTGCACATTCACTGAATTCAGACAGAGAAGTGATACCCATGTTCTGAAAACATCTAGGATTCATAATTATGGAACTACTTGAAAGCTTCTCATTTATCACAACATGCATTTACTTGATTGTTGAATCAAACGGTTTTTGAAAACCTACAGAATTTCAAAGGGTGGCTTTTTCTTCCATTCGCAAATCAAAAAGCTGGCACTACATTATGCATTTTAGAACTAAGTTCCTTTGCTCACTCCACCCACTTTAATGCTTATACATTAAAGCCATTCTTCCAGAGCTACCTGATTCCAAGTATACAACATACACAAGGAGAGGCAGAGCCATCAAGCTACAAGTGAGCCATCAAGGGAGACTTCTGGAGTACTAGTAGTCTTATCTTTTCAAAATCAGGCAAAATTCATTTTTATTCTCTTGGACTTTGAAATGCATTAACGTGTATTTGATGTAGGTATAGTTATTGCATTTTGCAGGCTGCCCTGGGGGGGAAAATAGATTTAGTTTTATGTGAAAGATGTATTTTAAACAAAAATTCAACATTCTGAGGGAGAAAGTATTTGTTCAAAATTTTGGTCTCTTAGAATAGGTTGCATTGATTTTATTGTTTAGTCATAATTTGACATACCCCCCTTCCAAATGACCACAAATCAGAAAAATGGAGCAATCATTCTTCTCCTTCACATTTGCATCATTTCAGACAGTAAGGACAAAGCAAGATTTGTTCTCAGAAAAGTTAGGTTATTAAAGATTTTTAATTTGTTACATATTGAAGGGATAGCATGGTTTTTAATTCACAAAGGGATCACTCTGTAAATTTTTCCCCATAGCTATTATTAAAACATTTGAAAAAACAACAGCCAGATGCACTTAATTGCCTGGAAAGGGTAACTACTCTGAGCAATATGCTTTATGATGAAAATAAATAAATGAAATGCCCACAGTACAGATATAGAGGTGTTAAAGTAATTAACACTTCCAAATCAAATCTTTGTATTTCCCAGATGAAAACATTAATACACAAAGAAACCACATAGAGATAAATAATTTGCAACTGCCATTACTTTCCTTCTGATCTGTATCACATTAATATCTAATTCAAAGGAAATAAATCATCTGGCATATTAGATATGAAATGTGCATAGCCACAAAAGTATTATCTGCTACATATGATGCACAAAAGCATGAAAGATAGCTTTAGAAAACTGAACTGAAAAAGGTTTTGGGTTGACAAGTGAAATGTCTTTAAGGAAAAACCAAGTCCTGTTGCTTTTTGAAAAAAGCACCCTTGAGACAACCTGACCTGGATGAATGAAAATCTGCCCAAAGACATTTTATCATTAGGAAAAATAGCTTCTGAAAGGCTGCTGCATCTTCTCACCTCTGGGATAAAGTATAAAGTTTGAAATTGGCTGGGAAAACCAAATTGTCTTAAATTTGACAAGTAACGCAAAGCATTATTATTGTTACTATTTACTATCCATAGTAAAAATTAATCAGATTTGTTCATCCATGCACCTACTTCCCTACAAATCTATTTAGCGATATCCCCTTTACCTCCCAATCCTCATCTGTGTTCAACATTGCTGCAAACAAGAGCAGAAACAACCAATGCTGTAAAATTGGAAAGTGGACAAGGGTTCAGTTATAAGAATTCTTCAGGTGCAATAATTCTACTTGGAAGGCAGCTGGGAAAACAACGAATAAAAAGTCTTGTTTGGGGTGGTGATTGGTAAAATAACAGGTTTCAATACTGTCATTAGCAAACTTTTATTTAGCTCCTTGTCTTCACTGCACTAGAACTCAGATACAGAACTGTTTACTATTGTGTAGTGGTGAACTGGACTTTTACAGATTCTTGCCCGTTGTATCTTTATATCAACAGATAGACTTATCTAGAATTTGTTTTCTTTGTTGATTGATCTCTGGACTAATGCTCCTTGTCTCTTGCCATTTTGAATTCACTTTCCTGCCATGACCCTACAGCTGAGCTAAGACATCTGTTGACATCCCACCATGAAACTGTTCTGATTAAATGGAGAAGATAACCTTTAAACAGATAATTGTCTCAGTATCAAAGCTATTGCTGAAAGATTAATTAATGGCTGACATTTCTGCAATTTTAATTGGCAGAGAAATCTTTTCTGAAACCCAAATAAACAATGCACTCATTAAAGTGGTTACATGTGAACACATCAAATATGCAGTGAATAGTATAGATGACTCTTTCTCAGACATTTGCTTCTTTGGTTCTATTAAATTAAAAGTCTTGGAGATAAGTTTGGAAGTTAAGTTTGGAAGTAACATTTTTATAGGGCAGTTCCCCCTGCTATTTTTATATAATATGGATCCATGGGGGGAAATCAGAGATGGGAGGCAAATGAGAAAAGCATCATACTGGTGTCCTTTTGAGAAAAGCATCATACTGGTGCCCTTTTGTATCTATGTTGTTACATTACATGCATGTTCAAAGGGAGTGGGTGTCAGCCCTTCTTCATTCAAAAATCAGGAAAGAAAACCACAGGACTCCATTGGTAGAAATCAAGTGTACTTTTACTAATTATAAATGAATAGAAGCGTAGCTAAGCTAAGTCTGGTTATTTAGGCACGAAAGCGAATAATATATTGTATAATTCATTCCCCTCCCCTTGGCATCCCGTGCACAGTCCAATCATAATTCTCCCAAATGTCAGGTGTGAGATAACTTTGAAAGGCATCACCAGGATGGAATGCTGGTCCATTGGCCTTGGCGGGAAGCACTCCTCCTCCACATGTGCAGTAAGGTGGACAGTTCAAAATCCAGAATATTCCTCCAGCACAACAATGAGTCCCCTCCCAAATACCATGCCCCCCCTCCCCATTTCAATGGCAGCCGAAGCAGTAGCAAAGCAGAGGCTGACAGTGGGGTTTGCATTATAATCAGAGGTGGGTTGCTCCTGGTTCAGCCCAGATTGGGGGAACTGGTAGTGGTGATGGCGAGAGACTCTGCCCACCTGCCCGGATGCTTCTGCGTCATATGCATGAGAGAGAGCATGTATGTGAGTGAACCAGTAGTAAAAAAAATGGCAACCCACCACTGATTATAATGATACAATGTTACTTTCTTCATTTTAATCCAGATATGGTAGAACTTCGGTGTATATCCCAAAAGAACAAAAAAAAATGACAAACATATTGTGCTTTATAACCTTTTTCTTTTACTTTGAGAACTGTTTGACTGGCATTCATGGAATGTTTATTTCCATTTCTTTGAACAAAGAGCATATTGCAAACAATTTCTGCAAGTGTTACAATCCAAAAGAGGTTTTTGAATAACCATTTTAATACTTCAATGTTTCTTGTGATGGGGCTTAATCACAAAAAGGAGAGTTACAGTTCACATTGGCTTGGAGGCTAAAATATACAGGCAGATTCAGTACAATTTTATACCAGTGTCCAGTTAGATTCTCTAGCATTTAAGCTTCAGATCAAGGCATTCTATTAATAGATTTTATATATATATATATATATATATATATATATATATATATATATATATATATATATATATATATATATATATATATATATATATATATATATATATATATATGTGTGTGTATGTGTGTATGTGTATGTGTATGTGTATGTGTATGTGTATGTGCATGTGCATGTGCATGTGCATGTGCATGTGCATGTGCATGTGCATGCATATGTATGTATGTATGTATGTGTGTATATATATATATATATATATATATATATATATATATATATATATATATATATATATATATATATATATATATATATATATATATATATATATATATATATATATGAGAGCTAAATAGCATGAAATAGATCTATACTAGTCTCCCCTTATTTATTTATCAGCACAAATACAACACAGACACACACACAGAGACACACACAGACACACACACACACACACACACACACACACACACATATAAATGGCTTACCCAGTAAAAGTCAACATGTAACTCTGAACCAACCTTGCAAGATTGCCCAAGCAGCCTAAGTTTTAAAAGAAAACAAAGTATGTTGTTGCCAGGAACTATCACCACACATTTTGCTGGGTGATCTTTCCTGAGAATGGATAATGTGTGAGAAGAGTATCCCACTTGTAATAAAGCTTTGGGGAATCTATATAAACATTGTACCTTGGATTTAGCATCTACATTGTATTCTGGCTTCTCAATAATATATTTCTATAATCTTTTTTGTTGGTGGGAAGGTAACAGTGATCCGTGCACCTTCAGTATTTAGTCATGCTGGCCACGACCACGGAGATGTCTTCGGACAGCACTGCTCTTCCGCTTTGAAACAGAGATGAGCCCTACCCCCTAGAGTCAGAACGACTAGCACATATGTGCAAACAGAACCTTTACCTTAATCTTTTTTGCAAATACACTTTGTGAAATCATTGCTATAAGAGAGGACTGATACTGCTTGAATTTCATTGGATAGAAAGTTCTAAAAAGTTATTGTCCCTAATGATAATAATTAAACACATTCATCACAAAGATGTCCTAGGCTGGTGAATATTCAAGCTCTTATACTGTACTTTCTAGATACACAGTTCTTTATTTGTACCTGGCTGTGCTCTCCACACTTCATCCTGAACTTTTATTGGAATCTTAAGGGTACAAGCACACATCCTTTGGTGCTATTAAACCTCTTTGTAGTTTTCACTGTTATTAACCAAGATCGTGTGGTTGAAGCACCACATTTTTTTAGGCATGATGTCCATAAAAATCAGGTGGAGTTTTGATCATTTTATCCTAGCCATGTCTTGATTTTTTAACTATGTATTTTTTTTTTTTGGTATTTTATTTGGATTTATAGGCCGCCCTTTTCCCTGAGGGGACTCAGGGCGGCTTACAATCATTAGGGAGGGGGTGCAATTCAATACAAACAATATGTGAACAAAATAAATAAAGTAATAAAAACACAACTTGCATTCAACATTCAACATTCGGGTGGGGCAAATTAGAGACTTATCCCCAGGCCTGTTGGGATAGCCAGATCTTAAGGGCTGCGCGGAAGGCCTGGATGGTGGTGAGGGTGCGTATCTCGACGGGGAGATCGTTCCACAGGGTCGGAGCTGCAACAGAAAAGGCTCTCCTCCGTGTAGTCGCCAGTCAACATTGACTGGCGGATGGAATTCGGAGGAGGCCCAGTCTGTGCAATCTTATCGGTTGGAGGGAGGTAATCGGCAGAAGGCGGTCTCTCAAGTACTCAGATCCACTACCATGAAGGGCTTTAAAGATGGCCAACAGGACCCTGAAGCGCACCCGGAGATCAACAGGTAGCCAGTGCAGCTCGCGGAGGATGGGTGTTATGTGGGCGAACCGCGGTGTGATATGTGATTTCATTCATATGAAAAGTCAACCGGCAGAAGCATCAACACTGTGTAACTACATTGTATAAATTTTAGACTAAGAGATACTAGTTTAAAAATCACCAATTAACCCAGTCTCTGATATAGAATAAAAGCTGCAGTGGTATCCTCTAAGAATTAAGACTTTCTAGCACCTCAAACCAATTTTGAAAGTCTCGATATTTTATTTAACCCATCCATCCATAAGGGAACAATATGGATCTAGTTCAGAACAAACAAGAAAGGAGGAAAGATATAAGTAAGAAAGGTAGGCAATGAAGAGAGAAATAGTCCAGATTCAATCAAAACCTTCAAATGGTTGGGGAGGAGGGGAACGGATGGCAAGTCACACTTGTCTTTCCCCTGACCATTTTTGTTCCCCACTTACATATATTATGACTCATTTTACAAATCAATTATGCAAGATTTTAAGATGAGTTTTAATTCAGAATTAATTGAGTTATATGTGTGTAGGTGTTGGGCTTTGGCACCTACAAAATCTGTAAAAGCTAATGTTTCCTGAAGGATTTATTTGCTTAAATTTTGGTATATAGTCAGTCTTATCTATCAGGTCAATTTGTTATTTCCTCTACACAAAGAAATAAAATTCAGCTTTCCCATATGTTTCCATATATTATTTATGATCCAAAAAGGTGAACTTGCATCAGAGAACTCTTTAGGGAATACAATAACATCTTGTGCCGTTGAAGGAAAAAATTCTCTTTTGGTTCTGAATATCTAACAGGAGTAGCAAACAAACTTCTTTTTTGCTCTGTTATCGTTAGCTAGCTAAAAAGAGAAAAGAATAAAAAGGTATTGTCTTCTCTGGAGCTGACATGAATGTTGGTTTTTTTAAATTTTAAATCTTACACTTCCCAGCATACTGCCACCACTTTGAGACGTTTCTAATGTATTCCAAAGCCTCATTATTCTTTTAATGCATTGTGTTTTAAAGTATTCTACATTGTTTTGACTTATTTTTAGCAGATATTAAAACAAAATTCTGATTACTTTTACTAATAGTTCTAATTTTTCCTTAAATCTAAATTAGTTTTTTCTTCCAAAATATTGTTTAAATTTAAGACTCAAATTATAACTCATGCAATGTTTTTTTAAAAATGTTTGTTCCTAGCACTCTCATACCTCCATCTAACATGGATTTACCACTAATTTTTTTTATCATAGCTCCTGCGTTCTTTTTGTCTATTTAAATTGTCTAGTTTGCTTCAGTACTGTTTTGTTTCCCCAACAACCTTTGTGTTTCAGCGTGAATCTGATCTCTTCAAATAACATTTAACTATCTGTCATTTGACCATTAGTAAATGGCCCATATCAGATTTATCACTGATTTAAGCAAGTTGTAACCAAGGATGAAACATATTTTTTTAAAATTCAGAATATAGTTTTAAGTAGGTCAGTGAATTTTGTACTGAAAATATGCAGCTTTAGTATACATTTTGAAATCCCATGTGATTCCCTTTAAAAAATATCCTATTTTCTCCATCTCCTTTTGTGACAACGTAAAAACCCAAAGCAGACCTTCAACATAGGGATGCTTGAAAATATTACAATTTGCAAATATAATATATGGGATGATATCCTGGATAAATTGGTTGATTGGAGTTTACCCATCCATCCAATTTTGTATTTTATGTTCTATGATCTCTTTACATACACACTCCGTATGTATCAAATACGTACTTCAATACATATGGAGTACCACCCACACATGATTGCAAAGAGGGAGGTTTTGGCTAGAAGAATATTGGCAACAGAAAGAGAGGGGGTTTAATATATTTTTTTTACCACAGGAAGAGTTTTGCTTTGGAGAAAAGATATAGAAAGGTACAAGTTAAAATGTAAAATGAAAGTTTAAAAGAAGAGCAGGAAGGATTTATGAGGGATGAAGGAAATAAAAGCCTGAGCACTCAGCAGATGTTTAGCTAAAGAGAAGTGCAATAGAAAAAGACAATGGTTCAGAGATCTTTGCCACAAGGGTCAATAGACCATGAGATGACAATGGAATAAGTAAGAAATTAAAATATTAAATTAAAAAGAAGGCTGGAATACAAGGAAAGATTGAGATCATGAAGAAGAAGAGAAAAACTATTGAGTGTGATAGATAAGCACAAAAGAGAGACTGTGAATTAACAGAATGATTATATTAGCCTTTGGAATCCCAGATATTTGCTTGGGTTGATCTTGAAGGGGAGGAGAATCAGCCAGATGATTGAAAAAAATGGCTTAAATTCTGCCAGTGTCACAGTAGAATCCAGATTAAAAGTTCTCTCGGGGAACTCTTGAGTTGTGGTTTGTGTGCCCGAACACACAACACTGGGACTAAGCAGACATGTTATCATCACATGCCTCTTTTATGGGCACAAGAAGAAATACTCACACACTCAGGAGTGTTTAAAGGTTATTCCTAGCCCAGTGTAAAAGAATTTGGCGCTAATGGTACTAAGCATTTGTATTTTCTTTTAATTGAGCTATTCAAAATATTAATAGCGAGTTATTTTTTCTGTTGGAAACCAAGAAGGAGCCTTTCATTTATTTGTGTTAAATTTCCCTTAAATACAACAAGAATTATAAGAGAATTATTTCCACCCACCCAGGTTTGCCAAGTTCTCAACCTTGGGTGGGAGCATTTACAATATCAGCTTTATTGATCTGAAGGAAATGGGAAAGATTGGGTGGGAAGTTTAGTCCAGGTCAGATCCCAAACAGAAGAGATGTGTAGGATCCATGTGGCATCTTTCCAAAGCACACATCAGTTCCAAATTTAATCTCTATGACAAGTTTTTAAATCACATATGAACAGGTGTGTTTGCTGCTATTAGTACCTTGTTCTTTTAGAGAAAAAAAACTTTTTATCACAAGAATCCAGAAAAATAAAGTACAGGGAGAGAAACAGAAAATCTGGACACCTGCTGTGATGACCCGGGGTGAGGCAACACAATCAGCTGATAGTTCAAACACCCCTTTATTGCTCCAATATTCCCCCAAATGCTCCCACTCTTATGACAAGTCCCAGAGCAAACTGCTATCATACACACACACCTCCAGCAGCCTCTGGCTGTGAGTAGTCTAGCAAAATGCTGTTAGCACAATGGCTTCAAGGCAAGAAGTCCAGCAAAGCAACAAAGCAATGAGTCCACAAAGTAAAGGAACAAGGCAATGATAAGGCAAGAAGTCTAGTGAACTCCAGACATTGGCAATAGAACACAAAACTCCATGAATTTAGCACTTGTTCCCACAATGCTCCTTAAGTCTCAGGTGTGCCTTATAAAGAGAAATGGGGCACTCTCCTCCTGAGTGGTTGGGTCGGTCTGCGCTGTTCCCACCTCCTCTCCACTCTCCATGCTTGGGAATCAGGAGGGGGTGGTCCTTGCTCATCGCCTCAGCTCCGTCTTCCTCATCTCCATTGCCTGCCCTCTCTTCCCCCCTTTCTTGGATGTCCTGCCCCTGTTCTTCCCTGCTGGCAAGCCATCCCAAGCCTGAGGGACCTGGGGTTGCCTTGTCCTCCTCTTCCCTACATTCAGGCAAAGCCAACAAGGCTGCCCCCCGACCTCTGTTGGCCCCAGCTCTGGCTTCTCCTCCTCCATGGATTCAGGCTTCGAAGGGGCCATGATACCTGCTTTAAGGATGTTTCCTGCTTACTCTCAATCTCTGGACATTACTAAGAAGAATTCTTTAAACAAATCTTGAGCTTATTTTGATTACTTTCCCTTTAATTCGTGTTTATGTTACTTGTAAAGTGTCTTGACCCAATTTGCGTCCTGAAACATGAGATATAAATAATTATAATAAACCGAGAAATACCACAGCTTAAATCTGTTACATCACTCAATCTTCTGAGACCTATTCAGGACTTCCTACAAACAAGCTGTCCTACCCTTTCAGCTGCCTTTCATAAGGGGAAAAATGCATATTTTTAAGGACATTAACTGCTTGCATTTTATAGAAATTCCAAATTTTCATTTTAACAAAAGTAGAACCAAGAACCAATGTTACTTTATGGTTTTCATGGTGTTAGGTTTAGTTCTTTTCTCTTTTGTTCCCACCAGCAAGCCAATTCCGACATGGTAGACTTTCATCTATTAACATTTCTGAGATAAAGAAATAAAAAATACATAGCTGCTGGGGGGTGGGGATCCTATGCTTCATAGAAACTGAGAATGATGAACAGAGATGTGAACATCAATGAGAAGACAACTTCTTTTATTATCAGACTTTAGTTAATGAACAAATGGGAACATGCTGGAGACTTTCTATTAGCCTTTCCATCTCCAGGCTCCCTTTTCCTAGTATAGGAAAATAGTGAAAGCTGCAGGACTGATGAAGCCTAATCCTCTCATTGTTTTGAGCTGTTATTAAGCAGATTAGAAAGGGAAGGCATAGGATAGGCTGGGATTAGGAATCTAGATTAGCTTTAGGGCACAGCAGTGGTGGGTTCCGGATCCCATTCCAACTGCTATGGTTGGAACGGGTCAGGCAGCGTCCACATGTGTCTTAGCACCTCTGCGAGCCTCCACGATGCTCCAGCTGCTCAGTGCACATGTGCAGAAGCGCTGAAGACTTAAAAGACAGGTAAGGAGCATGAGCAGGCGGGTGGACCCTCTGGAACACCATACCGGAATGGTATCCTGTGCTCCGGGCAGGCTCTAGTACACTTGTACCTGGATGTACTGTCTGCAACCCACCACTGGAGCACAGCTGCCTCTACAATCCTATTCTATACTAATGCTGGATTTACTCTAAGGCATCTTAAGAAATACTTCTAGTGTTGAGACACTTCCATAATGGCTTGTGAGGCATTTGATCTAGACAGCAATCTCTCATTCTGCCTTTCTTTTCCAGAAAGCTAGTGCTAGCTGTAGCAGGCAAATTGTCCAATGAGAGATGGAAGTTTGCTGTCTAGACTAAATGCCTCACAAGCCATTATGGAAATGTCTCAATAGTAAAAGTATTTCCACCTTAGAGTAAAGCCAACATTGTAAGAATAGGATCATAGAGACAGCTGTGCCCTAAGGCTAAGCTGGATTCCTAATTCTAGTCTGTGGTGGGTCTCTCCCTCTCCCTCCTCTCTCTGCATACATATTGTACATATACATTCATCAATAAAACACACATACTTTTCTATGTATATAAAGTATTTGTATACAAAATGAAACTGAATCTCTCTCTCTCTCTCTCTCTCTCTCTCTCTCTCTCTCTCTCTCTCTCTCACACACACACACACACACACACACACACACACACACACACACACACAAACAAACAAACACACAGTTCAAAATGTTCATACATGCAGGCATTAGCTTTAAAAATTGCAATGCCTTCTAATATCTTTTGAATCTTTATTAACACAAGGGTTGTAACTTTTGTCTTGTGAATATAAGGTCATTAATTCAAAACCTAAAAAAACTTTTTTCTTTTAATATTGTGTTTCTCTCACTCTCTTCACCTTTGTTTTACTTCAGGAGTTCCCCATTTTATCATTTTTCCGGTCTCCTGAGATAGAAGGGATTCCTCTAAGTGTTCTACTTTTTAGGTGAGTGAAAAAAAAATGACATAAAGCAAGCTAAAGATGAGACATGTCACTTTAATTATATTTGAGTGGCTCGCTCTCAGCCCTTCAAAACAGGACTGTAATAAAAGTATAAACTAAAATCCAAAACTATGCTATAGTAAAATTTCCAAATGTTGAAGATCAGCCATAACCAGGGGTGGAATTCTACTCATTCGGACAGGTTCAGTCGAACTGGTAGTTCCAGTAAGCAGTGGAGAGCAAGGAAGTTTGGGCCCACCCCTGCTCCATACTTGTTTTTATCAGGAAACAGTGAACTGCACATGCGTGATCACCACCGCTGCTGCTGTGTAACCAGCTGTCTGTCAGAGTGACGCAGTGGTGGGATATGACTGCTACACCCTGATACCGACATACCACAGTGGTGGGTTCCGGATCCCATTCCAACCAGTATGGTTTGAAAGTGTGCACACACACACAGTGTATGCATGTGTCGTACCTGCCAGCGATGCTACCGCAAGCCTCCGCGGCTGCTCAGCAGAGAGGTGCATAGGCGCTGTATGCGCATGCATGTGTGCAGAAGCACCAAAGGCTTTGAAGAACAGGTAAGGAGCTTGGACAGGCAGGTGGATCCTCTGGAGCACCATACCAGAATGGTATCCAGTGCTCCGGGCAGGCTCCCGTATTCCTGTACCAGGGCATACAGCCTGCAACATATCACTGGCGTATCGGTGCCTGATGGGACGACCAGGTACCGTTCCAGTATGGTGCTCCAGATAGCCCACCCAGCTGGCCGCTCCACTTACCACTATTTCAGCCGATGGGGCATTTGCGCATGCGCATGGAGCATATGGCTCCTGCATGATGCTCTGCCGAGCAGCTGAGCATCACAGATGCTGCCTGTTCATGTGGTGGGTGCCTGCATGGTAGCTATGCATGCACACACTGTGCCTGTGCTGCGCCCATACCGGTTGCAACGGGATCTGGAACCCACCACTGGAATGATGGTAAACTGCACATGCATGCATAAAATGCATCAAGCACACACGAGTGAAGCAAACAAGTTGTTATACTGTTAGGATCTCACCCCTGGCCATAACTTATATATACTACTACTTCCAAGAAATACAAGAATATACTTTAGAATCCAAAGACCTACTGAAACAGACTATCAGAAAAAGCAAGCAAGATTGGGGCCTGTCTTCTCTGAAGGGGTATATGCTGTCCCAGAGAAAAGGTGAACTATCTCAGAAGGCCTGATCCAGGACCTCATCAGACAACCTTCCTTTAAGCTAGGGACTCCGTCCTGTTCCTTTTATCAAAGGAAAGGCTGAAGCCAGTTGGAGAAGGTGGCTTGAAGATACCAAGACCTGAATTCTGAAGTATTTTAAAAGTGCCATTCAGCAATCTGAATTGTACTTGGAAGTGAATTTGAAGTCAACAGATCAGAAATGTTACTTGGGCAAATTGCTTTCCACCTGATGTATTTGGGGCAAGTTGCATTTTCAAGACAATTCTCATATACAATATACTGAAGTAATTCAAACAAGAGGTTACTGAGACAGGTGACTGAGAGACTGGACATAAACAAAGACTTCTGATCCAGAAAATATATGTCACCACAAGATGGATTTGTGCATAGATCTGAATATCTGAAGAATAAGCATAGTGAGTATTGAGGTCTGTTTTACTCCCATGGGGTGTAATGCCAATATAAAGTATTTGGATGACATAGTACAAATTAATGTAGCATTGGTCCACCAACAGCTGTTTGCTATGTAGTTAAACAAATCTTCATGTTGAAATAGAATCTTCTATGTTGAAATGGTATTGCTCATTGAAGAAAAAAATTATATTAACGATTGCTCTCATGTACTGCTCATAGATTATCCAAACAGAGCTGATTGACCATTATTTCCATGTAGTGGTCATAAAATGCTAAAGTTGGAAGGAACATTTACCCCATTGAGTCAAACTCTTCAATGTGGGGAATCAAATTGAAAATATTCATTATAGATGTGTCTCTAGCTTCCATCTGCACACTTTTAGGAAAGGAAAACCTACCTTCTCTCTCAGTAAATGGTATACAATATCTCTTACTAATAGTTTGCTCCTATACCACAACAATCAAAATCTGCAATTTAAATCCATATCTTCCATTTCACTTTCTGACTCCAGGCACTTAGGTTAGCAAAGTATATACTAATGGCTAAAATGTCATGGAACTTTCCCTTATTTCCACTGACTCCTAGTTATTATTCTTATTTGTTTGCTTGATTTTTTTTCCCAGAAGATTGATGATAAAGTTAACCACACTAGATGAATTCCATCTATTTCTGTGGGAAAACAATAATCTACATCGTGTGGGAAACATGACTCACATGTTGTTAGTCATTTAAGAGATTAGTTTGCCTCAGTTGTCATACTTAGTTCCTTTTATGCCAGCCCATTAAACTTTTTCTACTAAAATCAATCTGTATTCACCTGACTGCACTGAGGAAACCTGAAAGCAGTCAGCAGCAATGCTATTAATCCAATGCTATTCAAACTGGCTGGTGACAATAATTGCACAGTCTCTGTATGACCATTTACACAGAGTTATTTTTTTTTAAGAAAAGATCTGATATAAGGACTTTGAGATGAAGAAATAAAACCTATTGTAAGTTTTTTCATAAGGAAAGCAAAGATTGACTGGAATTGGAGTAAAGCGGAACAGGCAAAATAAAAGAATGCAGCCGCGTGAGCGATTGTGGGTGCACCCCGGTACACCCACGTTACACCTATCCTCCGCGAGCTGCACTGGCTACCTATTCGTCTCTGGATATGCTTCAGGGTGCTAGTTATTACTTATAAAGCCCTACATGGTATTGGACCTGGGTACTTGAGAGACCGCCTTCTGCCGATTACCTCCCACAGACCCATTCGTTCCCACAGATTAGGCCTCCTCCGTATTCCATCTGTCGCCCAATGTCGGCTGGCGACTACTCGGAGGAGGGCCTTCTCTGTGGCTGCTCCGGCCCTTTGGAACAAGTTCCCCGTGGAGATTCGGACCCTCTCCACCCTTCGGGCCTTCCGGACGTCCGTGAAGACCTGGCTGTCCCAGCAAGCCTGGGGTTGAGTTCCTCCCCCCTACTCGAATTTGCTGTGTCTGTTGTGCTTTTAAGTTGTTCGTATTGTCTGATTGTTTTTTGTCTTACTTTTTGTAATTTCCCCTCCCTTGGCTTTTGTTCAGCTTCCCTGAGTCCCTTCGGGGAATAGGGTGGCCTACAAATTGAATAAACTCCAAACTCCAAACTCCAAAATAATGTAAGGAAAAACAGCAAGTGGAAAGAAAGTAATAATCCTCCTCCCTCAGTTTCACATTTCTGAAATTCATGTATTACTATTACTTATAGAGAAAGACCAGTTGAGTGATCAAGAATTTAGGGAAAAGCTCTCAGTAGAACCTTTGGGGAAGAGAAGCAACTCTGAAAGGAGGTAAATTATTCTCTCACATGTTGAAGTCTCCAAGCATGGATGATGCTCTGTCATCAAATATCAGCTCCTACTCATCCAGTTGCCACCAGAAACTATGCTTTGGCACTCTGCTGCTCTAATACTAAATAAAAAGCTCTACTTATATAAGAACATGTGGTCCATTATTGAGCAACAGTTGCTGAATTATGACAGATTATTTGAAGACAATTTATAGAAATGGTATATTTTGCTTAAATAAGCATAATGTACAAATGACAGATTTCCTGCTTTTAGGCCTGCAACAGATAGGTAAAGAAAAACACATTATAGAAATGTCTCCAAGTATTTCCAAAATTCTCCAATTAATGGGGGGGGGGGAAACTCTGGAATTTTCATTTATCTTTGAAGTAGAGGACCTAATATTTCCTTAGAATTAAATAATGCATTAGTATCAAGGAATACATAAAGATGGATGAATTTTGGACTCTGATTCCCATTTTCTTACTTTAAAATTCATTTTGTTAATTTCTACCTTAATGTACAAATTTTACAAATGTTGACATAAACATATGTCATATATTATCTATATGAATATTTTCTCCAATACATGCATTGTGGGTCATACACAGAAATGCATGTTAGAAAAAAAAATACTTTTTCCCAATATAATATCTTATGCTATTTTTTTCTAATGATGCAGTATTCTATCATTTTGAGAGGATAAAAAGGTAAATCATACTTTATATTTTCAATTAGGATAAACACTTTTTAAAACCCTCCCAATTGATGAAGTAAACCACAAAAAAATCTGCCTCAGCTAAAGGATTGCATGATTTGCATTACTGTCCCTTCCCACTGCAGTCATCTCCTGCGTAAAGGTAGCTCATTCTTTCATTAACAAAACCTGGCAAGCTTTGTTTATTAATAATGCCAAGGAAAATGATGTAGTTGAGCTGGCAGAAAGAGTTGAAAAGATCTACCGTATTTCACTAAAGCCTTTAATACCCCTTTACTTGAGGTGATGTTTCTCCAAGTATGTACTCATAACTGCCCAAACTTTAAGGAAGAATTGCTCCTCATTTCTCTGTATCTGCAAGAATATTATCCCAGAATTTAAGTCAGAGTCTTCTCTTTGAGGCGTTCTAATGCTGCCAAGATCATTTGCTTTAAGTGCCAGAGAAAATCTGGCATTTTAGTCACACATTTCTTAATAAGCAGAACTTGGCCATGCTTTATTGTCCCTTATGTGTATCTGTTTACCAATGTATGATGGTGATTGGTATTTTATCTTTTCATTGGCTTTTTTAAAGAAAAAAATATTTTTTGAAATATATTTTATGATTTGCAATCCACCCAAATTTATATAATTATAAAATAGATAAATATTCATAAAGAATAAAGTTGTTACATGCAGAATATCACATGTTTAATCACTAGCATTTCTCCTGTACTGTATAAATGAATGGGTGGTGTGAAATACTTTCCCAGTTTCCCCACCTGTTTCTTATACTACCATTATTGAAGTGATAAAAAAGCCCATTATTGATACAGTATTTTGGCAAAATGATGGTTGTATGTCCCCTGAAGATGCTGAATATCCCTTGAGGAGAAATGACCAAAGAGCTTCCTTGTCTACAACATTCTGTTTCAAAGAACTCTGAACCATATCATGTTGCAATTGTATCACTACCACGCTATGATTTTATTTTGTCATGGCCTATTTGTGTCTCATTCTTCTTGCTTTTATAAAAGGATGAATTCCCAAACCTTGTCAAAAAGATCCAGCTGGTTCATAATAGAAGAGGCCATCTGCTTACCAGTAGTCTCTCAAATTGTTCTTTTAAGCTGATTTTATTTTGTTCAGAATGGCTCCAGACATCTGCCTTTTTTATTCTGAAATCTATTGAGGTCCTGGGTTCAATTTGGGTGGATTTTGCCTTCCACATTTTTTTCTTCCATAGGTTGCCTTTCCATTGTGATTAAACCAATTACTGTTAAAACTATGAGTCTGATAGAAGAGAATGGATGCCGTTTGGGGTTGAACTGTGGCATCCTTGATGGTCTCTGAGTTTGGTTGTTTGATTACAGTGATTTTATTTTTGACTAGGTAACATCATCAAAACTAGTGAGTGTAGGTTTTCTCCCTGATTATATACAGAGCTTGCCCTGCCAATATTGGTGGGAGGTGTGGCTTTCTCCTTGTAGTCCAATGACTGCAGCATTGTTTTCTGCTTGATTGTTCATCTGTTGTTAATCCCTGGTTATCTGGGTGTTGGGTGTTGAAGACTCTGTGTTTTAATCTTTTTGTTTCCTCCTTGTTGTCTCTTTTGAATGAAGGGTTCTACAAGATTATAACTATTTATTAGCACTCCTGCTGCTACTACTGCTATTTTCATCACTACTATTCCCCATAGGAAACAAACAAATAAGCAGAAGTGTTGTGAAAAATAACAGAACCCTGGAAGAAGTAGATTTATATTTCAGATCATTAAAATGAGTAAAAGTAATGAAAAGGAACAGGGACGTGAAAAGATTGAAACTTTCTCCTTTCTGAGTGGGTTTTAACAGAATTATGTCACTAGATTACTTTTTATCTTAATAAGTAGAAACAAATTGAAACAAAAAATTAACCTTAGATGTATGGAATGCAAAACAGCTTGAGTTAGGTGAAAACTGGAGATGAATTTTGGATGGGTAACTCAAGGTCTCCATTGAGGAAAGCAAAGATAGCAGCTCAAAAACAGCTCCTAATGTCTATATCAGGCGAAGAAAAAAGATTTTCTATCAAAGTTTAGGGTAATTCAGTGGTTCCCAAACTTGGCAACTTTAAGACTTGTGGACTTCAACTCCCAGAATTCTCCAGCCAGCTCTGCTGTTTGGGAACCACTGGGGTAATTCATAAAAAGTGAAACTGGAGAAGTATATCTTATAACACTGTTATCAAACTCACTGTGTCACATTGTCATCATGTGACGTATTGTGACATTTTTTCCCTTCACGGAACTGGGGTGGGTGTGGCCTGCACGTGACGCATCTGCCCCTTGGGCTGCCAGTTTGACACTCCTGTCTTATAGTATTCGGAAATGGTTTGTATCTAATTTCTTATGCTTCTTTTATAGTAGCTATAGAAGGGGAAGCCAGACTGAGCTGAACTCAAAACTAACCTATGACAAATGAACTCTTGAGGCTGAACTCTGATGAAACTTTTTCATCGTTATTACCTTTTGTTTAATGTGAATGATGCATTTAGGACCACTTTTGAGCTTATATTTTAATTGAATATTAGATGGTGTTGTCTATGATTCCCCAGCAATTCTAGGGACAATGTTAAATAAATTAGCCTTGTCCTTTTTTTGTTGAAATTCAGAGCACCAGATAAAAGACATTTGAAACTAATGCTCATTTTATCTGTAATCTGTATTCACTCTCTTACAGAAATCAGCAAGCTTTAATTGTGTGAATATTAGCTTGTTAACACCCAATAATTACCCTATCAATATATCAGCACACTGTAGGAACAACTCTTGAAATAACATTGCATTTCCTGAGTCATCTACCAATCCTATGAACACTGAGAGTATCTTGTGAAAATAAGATGAATTTGATATACGGGGCGATGATGGTTTTTTTTTTCTTTCCTGCAGTGATTATTGATTGCACATTAAAAGGAATACCTCCAGATAGATCCAGTTCTCTCACTGTCAATAACTTTTGCATTTCCCAACTAGTACCTTGTGTTTATAGTCTTGTTGCACTAGCTAACTAGAGAGACACATGGAAAACAAAAGCACTATTTTCAAATCAACCTCTTCTGTGAGGTTTTTTAATTTGATTTTGGAAACTAATCTGAGTCATCTAAATGTAGAATGCTGGTTTTGACCAGCCCATCCATAGGATTACCAAAACATTCAATTCCATTCAGTTTTCTAAGATTTTTCATTCCCCATTTCAATAGCCAATTAGCACACACGTTCCTCATTGCACATGTTATCACTGAGCTATTTTAAGTAATTCTTTCTTATAAAAACTATTCGTATTTCTCACACCTTGGATATCACCCAAGCCCTTAGGGTACTGTCAGCCATTTGCTTATCTTTTTTTAAAAGGCACATAGTGTATGTTCTGTATGTATGCAAGATTTTAGTAAGAGTGAGTAACTTTATAGGCATACAGCCTATAAAATAATAGAAATTCATTTTGGATCAATTCTAAATCATTGTGAATTATTTTTAATAGTTATGTCCGGGGCAAAGCAATATGGTCTGAATTAAACTGAAGCTTCTCAAAACTTCAAAGCTGTATCAGTCTATAAAGAATGTGGCTTTCAAGTGTTTTAGAAGGAATTTTCAGACGTATTGACCCAACAGAATACAAAACAAAGCCCAGAGACATTAATTTGTCACTCTGTCTAGTCTGTTAGAGAGTTTTCAGATTGTTTCTTTAGGTTCACCATTGCAATAAAAAAAACTTTCAGGGAAGGGAAAGTGCAAATGCTTTCTCCCCCAGATTCTGAATTTTAGGATTCCCTTTATATCTTTCTATCTGAAACATATCAAAGATTTTACTTAGGGACCTCCTATAATATTTTCTGTTTTCTGATAACAAACATTCTTCAGATCCTAAAAAGATACAGCAGTGCAAAGCAAATTGGTGAAATTCAAGGTGGTCTGGACTTAGATCTCTTGTGGGCACAAAGGACCTGAGACAGATTATATGCTTGACCTCTCCGTCGGGCTCAGGCTGGTCATCTCTTACACTGTCTCATATAATGGCTCTGGGTGGCATACATAATAAAACAAAATGCATAAAAGCAAGATACATAAAAATAAAACCACAATTTAAATTAAAAATAAAAACAAAGGGGGGGGGGGGAAGGCAGCTAGCCTACAGAGAATGCATTAGTTAATAATCATATAACAATATAACAGGCTCCACTCATCATGGGATCCCCAAGCTCATTGAGAAAAAACATATTTTGAGGGCCTTCCGAGAAGATAACAGGAGTTGCTATGGCAGAAAAGACTTTCTCTTAGGACACATCAGATAAAGATTACCAGACACTCAACATACATTTCCTGACATACCTCTCCTAACAAACCTGATAGGATGGATAGAAGTTACTAGCGAGAGATGGTCCCCAAACAACCTGATCAAATGCTTTAAAGATCATAACCAGCACCTTAAATTGGACCTGGAAGCAAACCCATAACCAATCCAGCTCATGAAGCAGAGATACAGAAAGGGAAGTTCTTGAAACACACATAATTGCCTGCATTGATTCATTTTGCACCAGTTGAAGCTTCCAATACCCTTTAAGATCAGCCCTGTATAGGGCGTATTATAGTAGTCAATCTGGAAGGTGGGTGGATTATGAATAATTGTTAGTAGAGCCTCCTAATTTAGAAATGGGCACAACTATGCATTATTTGCAGCTGGGCAAAGGTCCTTTGGGCTACAACTGTCATCTGTTCTTTAAGACTAGAAGAATTCTTAAATTGTTTCACTGGGTCTGTTTGGGGCAGTGCAACTGCATCTCAGATATATAGAAATGCCCATAAGAAGACTCTAAAGCCACATGGTCTTATGAGGACAGTTGAACCCATACAGCTTTCATTCACTGAGAAAGGATATCAAGTCAACGGCATCACTTAACTGACTAGGTGGAGGAATACAACTGGGTATCATCAACATACAGATGTGACATCACCCCATGGCAATGTATGATCTCACCCAGAAATTCATACAGATATTAAAACAGGAATGGAGACAGTACCTAACCCTGCAGCCCTCCAAACAACAAGGGCCAAAAGTAGGACTTCATTCCTGCAGCAGGGTTTTGCAGCAGTTTCTAGGCACAAGTCTTCCGCTGTTGCTAAACTTTTTTCATTTAGCCATCCTGACCAAAATGAAAAGCAAACCAATTTTTTAAGTCCTGGCAATCCTCCCCACCCCTGTACTGAAGTAACCATAGAGAGCACTGTGGTAGCATCCTCTATGAAATCCACTAAGGCACCATCCGAAAGTTAACATTTGCTGTGTGTAACTGCACACCATTGGCATCAAAAAAATGAGCACTATTGCTCCTGCACCCAATGCAATTTTGTAAAGTCCAGCCACCAGGTTGAGGAAAGATCATCTTACAAGGATCACTATTGCTGTCAAGGCTTCCAGCCTTGCATCTCCCTCACTGTTTTTCCATCCACTGGGTGCGTCACCACCATCAAACAATAAAATACCAGTCATCACAGTTCAGCAAGCCTCCACAAGAATAATCTCAGCCCCTGCTGGTGGTAATTTATAGGAATAAGCAATAGTGTGTCTTTCTCTCCTCATAGCCAATGTCCTAGAAGAGAATTCAAGCCCCACAGTCCAGCTGATTCAGCCCACAATCCAATTCTTAACACTCTAGCTCATCACTAAATGCCTCCAACATCTTAGTGATGAGCCCAGAGTGTTAAGAATCCAAATAGACCAATATATATCTCACCACCTGCAACACATAAAAAACATCTACAAAGATCCTGCACCACACAACCTCCACTCTCTCCTCCATTTTGAAAAATAATGATTTTTTTGTCAAAATATTTAAAAGATATAGCTTTTTAAAAAAATAAATCTTCCTATTGCAATCAAAAGCAAAACTTGTTTACCAAAGGGGAAACATTATCACTCTCAGTGATCCTTATGAAATTAAGAAGAAAAAAAGAACTATACTAAATCATGCACTTTCATAGTTTAAACACGCAATTGTCATCACTTTGATTCAAGGTGCTATTCTTCAGTTGTAACAGCATCCTATATATTTTCTCCTCAAAGTAACCAGAGCTGCATCAGAAGAAAAGCTTCTAGGTTTATTATGGCTATAAATAAGTTCACTTTCAATTAGAGATGGATAAAGTTCTAAGCAGAGTTATTTATCTCATCACCAGCTATAAGGATGCTATTATGGAAGCAGTTGGACTTCAGCTAGATTTTTTAGTAGGCTAAATCTGCTGGCAGGCAGTTACCATATAATCTCCTATTTTAGAACTTCTTTACATGATGTAATTTTTTACAGTAACATAAAGCTTGCGCAAGGTAATACTATAAAGGGAAAGTGCTTTTGAGTCTCTCCATTATATAAGGATGCCTGTAGCATTTGCTATAATTTAGCTGTTGCCAGAAAAACACTTACACATTTTAAGCATGAGTAGTCCTATTATTTTAAGTGAGTTGTTGGATAAACTGAATATTCTTGTCAACATGCAGGACTAATTTCTAATTGATGTTTATTTGCAGCTGAAATTAGACCTGTTGTAAATGTTTCTCTGGGTCTTTAAGCATGAAATTTGTAAAAGTTCATTGGTGGAAGTATTTGTAGCAATAAGACAGATGAGAAATAACTGTATGCAAACAGAAGCAGCAGTAACCACTACCCTAGAAGCAGTATAAATAAATGTCAAAACTATAATTTATTCTACATCACTGAAATCCAGGAACCTGAACCTCTAGAGTAATACAGAAATCAGAATATCCTATCCAAAATTTATCTCTATGACTAGACTATAGTGTCAATGTTGTGATAGATTTCTTTATTCATTTCAGTATCCTGTTGCAAATAAATCTAAAATAAAACAGCTAGTTTAAAAATTATGAAGAACATTAATCTTAAATCATCAGTGCTGATTAGCTCCATGTTATTGTTGACAGAATATGAAAGTATTCTATATATCTTTGGGATGTAACTATGTCAACATTAGAACATTCACTGAAATTTTGTAATTTTGATTTTGTAATGTGATTTGTTCTCTTAAAAATAGAAGATCCTGATGATTCTAGCTCCTAGTCTTCCAGTTTTGGTGATATTTCCTTCCTGCAAAGAATTCTCAAGGCTCTTTCTTCTTTACTGATACCTAGCAATAAGAGGTATGCTGCTTATAGCTGAACATGAGAAGTTAGGGTCGCCTATAGAAATACATGATTTAGAAAAAAAATAGCAGGAATGCACCAATAGATTGACTTCTAGAAAATATTCCAATATTTTTCACAGGACATCCATTCCTTATTATCATTACATCTACCATTTGTGCTTATACAACGAAGAAACACTTATTGAACTAATGGACAGAATAAAATTTCTCTTGCTTTAATTGAAATGCAATTAACTATTGATTTAAGCATCTAAAAATACTTCTCTTTTTGCCTGATTTGCTCAAACAACCGCATCCTGACTTGGAGGCATTAGTTAGTTCTTCTTAGTTACTCCTTACACTTTCCTGCTCATACAATTTTAAGATCTGCTGCAAATACAAAACAATTTCAGAAGCTTACCATTAGAAAATCATGAAGATATAAAAGTTAAATTGATAGATAAAATTCAGAGAGACCCAGATTCAAGTCCACCATCAGTCATGACATGTCTCTAATGATTTGGAGTCTGATCACTGGTTATTGGGGAAAAACAATTGTAAAATATGTACAAGTGAAAGAAATATGTACAAGTGAAAGAAAGATAGTTTATAAGTCTAACAAATAAAATTAAATACTATTTAGTATAATTTTTGTGGACTTAATAATATTGGATCATAATTATTGTGTGAACCTGTTTAATGTGTCACTGATCAAAGAACCCTCATTAAGATTAAACCTCTTTATAAGAGCTGATGTGGTTCCCATCTTCAACAAAGGAAAAAAAATAGATCCAGGAAACTACAGACTTATCAGCCTGACCTCAATACCAGGAAAGATTCTGGAAAAGATAATCAAGCAATGAATTAGCGAACACCTAGAAGTAAACAAAGTAATAGCCAAAAGCCAACATGGGTTTGTCAAAAACAGATCATGAAATGACAAAATTAGTGGACCAGAGGAATGTCATAAATATAGTTTATTTGGACTTCAGTAAGGCATTTGATAAGGTAGACCATAACCTACTACTAGATAAAGTAGAAGAATGTGGGTTAGACAGCATCACCACCAGATGGATTTGTAACTGGCTGACCAACCGCACTCAACGTATAGTCCTCAATGAAACTGCATCTTCATGGAGGGAAGTATGCAGTGGAGTACCCCAAGGCTCTGTTTTGGGCCCAGTACTCTTCAACATCTTCATCAATGATTTGGATAAGGGAATAAATGGGGAACTCATCAAATTTGCAGATGACACCAAGTGGGCAGGAATAGCCAACATTCCAGAAGATAGGCTTAAAATACAGAAGGATCTTGACAAGTTTGAAGTTTAATAACATTTGTATGCCGCCCAATCCCATGGGACTCTGGGCGGCTAACAATACAATAAATCAAAAGAAAAGAAGAGGAAAGAAAAGATAGATTTAAAAAACACATCATGCACTGACAAACTTGAACATTGGGCACTGTCTAATAAAATGAAATTCAATAGTGAAAAGAGTAAGGTTCTACATATAGGCAAGAAAAACAAAATGCACAAGTAGAGTATAGGTGGTACCTTGCTCAATTGTAGTAACTGTGTGAGGGATCTTGGAGTCCTAGTGGACAACCACTTAAATATGAGCCAGCAGTGTGCAGCAGCTGCCAAAAAAGCCAACACACTTCTCGGCTACATAAACAGAGGGATAGAATCAAGATCATGCGAAGTGTTAATATCACTTTATAATGCCTTGGTAAGGCCACACTTGGAATACTGCATTCAGTTTTGGTCACCACAATGTAGAAAAGATGTGGAGACTCTAGAAAGAATGCAGAGAAGAGCAACAAAGATGATTAGGGGACTGGAGACTAAAACTTATGAAGAACAGTTTCAGGAAATGGGTATGTCTAGTTTAATGAAAACAAGGACTAGGGGAGACATGATAGCAGTGTTCCAGTATCTCGGGGGTTGCCACAAAGAAGAGGGAGTCAAACTATTCTCCAAGGCACCTGAGGGTAGAACAAGAAGCAATGGGTGGAACCTAATCAAAGAGAGAAGCAACTTAGAACTGATGAGAAATTGCCAGACAATTAGAACAATTAATCAGTGAAACAGCTTGCCTCCAGAAGTTGTGAATGCCCCAACACTGGAAGTCTTTAAGAAGATGTTGGATAGCCATTTGTCTGAAACAGTATAGGGTTTCCTGCCTAGGCAGAGGTTTGGACTAGAAGACCTCCAAGATCCCTTCCAACCCTGCTATTGTGTTGTATTATATATCATTAAAAACTCTTGATGTATATCTACATTTTTTCTTCTTCCACTCATGCTTTGAGCCAGTTTGTGTTGAAAAAAATCCATCTGAACCTATGGACATGTCCATGAATTTTATTGCCAGTAGTAACTACTATTGATTTCTTTCTTTTGACTTCTCATTCTAATACATTATCATAATATTATCTATCCATGTGCTAATGATATTTGAACTTGATTAGCTTCAAGGTCAACCAGATGCTCTGAGATGTATTTCACAGATCCCATGCATTTTTACCAAAATTGGGTGCTCAAGATGACTAACAACTGATAAAAATAAAAAGTGAAAAATTAAATTAAGACAGGACAAATATTGAATTAATAATTAAAGCCTTGCCTTTTAGCAGAATATATGGCCAGCATCCTTGATTTGAGGAACAATGTTAGTAATGTGAAATATTTCAATGGTGTCATTTAATAGAATCTAATTGTTAGAGAAGAGGACAGGAGAATTATTCCTTTCTATCCTGGCCATGTGGGATAATGTAATGTAAGTTCTCCAAATTGCCTGCCTGGTGATAATTTAATGATTTGCTTCTTTTTGGCTCTATTATCCCATCACTGGCTAAGCTGAAGGACTAGACTATAAAGAGCAATTTAAGAAATCTTTGAATTACTTCTTCCACATAAGGAACAATTTTATAACCTTTCTCAAATCTTATTTCTGTTTCCCTCTTGTACAAGACAACACATATTAGTAGTGTTTTTCTATTTTGCTTTGTCTCAAATTTCATGTTCAATTTATGTTGGACCATTTGTAAATACAATTAGTTAGTCAAACTATTTCTGATTGATCTGGATTAACTGATGATTGCAATTTGACCTTTGCTTACTAAAATCTTCTATATTTTATACTATTCTACCAATAAATTTAAAATGGGACAGCTCTGGGGAAGTTTTACTTCATCCTTCTCCAACAGGCAGTTACATGGGTTGGAAGACAATTTCTAAAATGTCTATCAAGAGAAACTGGGAATTGTAAGGATTACTATTTATCATATTTTAAAGAAACACTGGCCTATTTTACGGCACTGTTCCAAAACAATCTCACACTCACCTCTCTAATATTGTTCCTCTATAGATTAATCTGAATTAATATTCAGTTGACTAGAAATCCTATTTATGAGGAGTAATTCTACACTTGAATGCACACATGGTACTTTTAGACTTCTATTTTTATACTACTCTTCATCGAGTAGTACAAGATAATGGAACATTAATTTTAGCAATAACAACCAAAAAAATGCATGAAGCAGGAAGAAAAAAAATGCTTTGGAGGAACTGAGGAACTGATAGAAAGGTGTAACTTAGCTTGTCACAAAGCTGGGCAGTGGATCATACTTGGCACAGATCTGTCTGTCTGTATGTCCGTCCATCCATCCATCCATCCATCCATCCATCCATCCATCCATCCATCCATCCATCCATCCATCCATCCATCCATCCATCCATCTATCTATCTATCTATCTATCTATCTATCTATCACTATTTTCATATTATTTATTGAATTTCTTAAAGCTCCATGAAGCCGCTGGGTGGCTTAAAAGGTTTACTGCTGTGAAAGACTTGTTATCACAAGCAGTCTTTCTTCCATTTCAGATAATGGAAGCTATCTGAATATATTATATTCTAAGATATGTTATATTCCCTATATAGTATGTATTGCATTGCATTGCATTGCATTGCATTGCATTGCATTGCATTGCATTGTATTATCTTCCTTGGGTGTTAAGTTAAACAGGCATACTATACAAAATACTGCTAAGTAATTTTCCCTTGAATATTAGAGCCAAGCTTCCATTGTTTCCTTCTTTCATGAAAGCAGTGAAAATCAAGCTATTTTGAGTGCCTTTGGTATTTGAGGCTCAAATTGCATGTTTGTGAACTGTGGAAATTTTAATGAGGGGTTTTAAAAGGCTAATTGCCATTTATAAATTAATCTATTGTGTTAAAATGTTACTGTGGATGTTTTATTTTTTATATTTATTATTATGGAAATTTCAATGCTCAATTTTTAGTCAAAGTTATTTATTGTTTGTATTGCCAACCATTCCTCCCTGAATGGATCGATGGATGAATGGATGGATGGATGGATGGATGGATGGATGGAGGGAGGGAGGGAGGAAGGAAGGAAGGAAGGAAGGAAGGAAGGGCAGACGGACTATTTCTTATAGGTTGTTCAGTATGTGGTTTAAATCATTAAAAATAAGCTTTGTTAAATAAGTTTTACATGTCTTCTGTCAACCCTTCAGCTAGCTTTTTTCCTGAAATACTTTCAAACAATGTTTACAACATGAGGAATGACAGGCTTAAAGGGGTAGGGATTTGCCATTCAATAACACTGCTTAACTGGCACAATTCAGAGGACTGTTTGGTTCTGAAACTAAAACTGACTGTTCATATATCTCAAATATATCTTTTGTGTGTAAATAAACAAAAGAGGCTGGAAATATGAGAAGTCTGTCTACTGATGGGGAATTCTAACTAAATTCCAGGAATAATGTCACCTTTTTTCTGCTGCAGTGCAAAATATTAGTTTACAGGATTCTACCAATAGGTAAGGTGGAATTATTATACTGCAACTGTCCTGACTATTATTGAAACTGTTCTATGCTCAGCAGTAATTCTCTAGTGCAATAGTATTGCCAATATTATCTGATTATGTTCAATTTGCCTTTGACAATGCAGTCATTTACCACTACAACATGGTGTATTATTTATTACTCTTGAACTAGAAAGCCCAGATCTCTCAACATATTCCTATTGGTACAAATCATTCAAAGTGTTTCCCGCTATGTTCCAGGATATAATTGCTTGCGCAATTAAATAATAATAATGAAGTTGATGTTATCATCGATGAACAGGACCTAAAGTAATGAAGAAATATCATGGAATGAGCATCCCATGCCAACATATGTAGCTTTAGACTGAAATATTAAAGTAACCCCCTGATTTCCTCCCCTGAATCTCAGCACAGGGAACGATGCTTTTAAAGAGAATGAGGTGAAATTGACTCTGAAGAAATTCCTCTCAATCTTTTTGTGTAGTGGTTGCCAATTCTCCAGGACCACTTGAGAACAGATAATAGAAATGCCTGTCAAATCCAGGAAGCTTGTCAGTAAAAGTGCTTGGGAGGTGAAAGGTCATTTCCTTATGGAAAAAATGATGCAGGAATGGTTCAATAGTATTCAATTATGTAAAGGCTATTGTACTTGCTTAAAAATCAAAGCAAAACAAAAACCAAAGATAGGGGACTCTTAAAATAATTTTAATAATACAGAAAACAAAATTGCTTCTTAATGACAATGCAAACAAAATAGACTTTCACAAAACGACATAATGCTAAGTTTGAGATCAAATCAGTGCCATGCAGATAACTGAAGATGGGGAAAGAAATGCTGCCCTACTGCTTCCTTATGAGTCAGGAATAAACAGGACTTATCATTGCAGAAAAAGTGAAAAGCAGGAATAGGTAGCCATTCTTTAAGCCTCTCAGTTTGGAATTCTGGCTGTTTCCAAGTCACATCCTTTGCTGGCTCTGCTCTACAGTAGGTCCCCCACTCCTCTGCTCACAACAGAGTATTTTATGCCACCAGGCTTGAAATTTTCGGACTAGACAACTTAGAACTACGCCGCCTTCGGTCTTACCTAAGCGTAGTACATAAAATTGTCTGCTACAATGTCCTACCTGTCAATGACGACTTCAGCTTCAACCACAACAATACACGAACACCCAATAGATACAAACTTAAGGTAAACTGCTCCAAACTTGATTGCAGAAAATATGACTTCGGCAACAGAGTGGTTAATGCCTGGAATGCACTACCTGACTCTGGGGTTTCCTCCCCAAATCCAACAACTTTAACCTTAGACTGTCTACTTTTGACCTCACCCCACTCCTAAGAGGTCTGTAAGGGGCATGCACAAGCGCACCAAAGTGCCTACCATCCCTGTCCTAATGTCCCCATTTATTCATATCCATTTCATGTTTCATAATCATGTTTAAACTAATATGTTATGCTTGACAAATAATAAAATGAGTTAAATGAATGAGTTATTAATGCGATGTATTCTCTCCTGTTGTGCTGTCCAGTTGCAAAGCTGATAGAGAAAACTTCCAAAACTGGTGGAAAGAAAGAAGAAAGCCTAGATGTCTTTTATGTTTGCACCATTTACAAAATAAAAAGCACAATCTCAAACTCTTTTTTCTTTCTACACATACCCCCATCTGGAATGCCGTTGCTGACACGTCCTGCTTGAGATAAGGCAGACATTAGCTGCCAAATTATTCTGCGGAATCTAAGTGAGAGATGCAAAATCAAAGGCATGGTACTTAGACAGAAGTCCTAACAGTTTTCTCCTTAGGGATGTTTTTGAAGTTTCTTCATCCAAGTTTGTCTCTGCATTTTTTATTTTATATCAGAAAGGATTCATGTGGGTTTCTTTTAATTTCAAAAATGGAAATTTGCGTAAAGTAGCTGACTGTAGCTTAAATGATCCTCAGTGCAGTTATTCATTTTTCCTTCTAACCTTATTGCTTTCTACATTTTAAAACAAATTGGAAAAAATGGACACCTCCCCCACTCCCAAAAAAATCAGTCAAGTTTAATGCTACATGCTCTCTTATCATTGTGAGACAAAATGAATATCAGTAAAACGCAAGTGGTTGCAGGAGTTTTACACAGAAAGAAATCAGAGCCTCAATTAAATATGTTTCCCAGTTCCAGACATAAAGTTATGAAATATTCAAAAAAAAAAAAAAGAAAAGAAAATAGGCAAACACATACAAACACACATACTCATCTCATGTTCTTTCTTTCCTTCTCAAAATGATAGTTTTTACAGCACACTATATACCAGAGTATAAGATGCACCAGAGTTTAAGACGCACCAAGGTTTTGAAGAGGCAAATTTAAAAAAAGTAGGTAGGTATTAGGTAGATAGAGAGATAGAAAGGGAGAGAAAGAGAGAGAAATACAGTAGGTAGATAGAGCGATCGAGAGAGGGAAATAGAAAGAGATATAGAGAGAAATGCAGTAGATAGGTAGGGAGAGAGAGGGGGGAGAGAGTAGGTAGGTTGGTAGGTAGAAGGATAGAGAGAGAGAAATAGAGAGAGAGGGAGAGAGATATATACAATAGGTAGGGAGAGAGAGAGAGTAGGTAGGTATGTAGGTAGATAGAGGAGAAGAGAGAGAGAAAGAGACAGTAGGTAGTTAGGGAGAGAGAAAGAGAGTAGTAGGTAGACTGAGGGATACAGAGAGAGAAAGAGAGAGAGAGAAATACAGTAGGTAGGTAGGTAGGGAGAGAGAAAGAGAGAGAGAGAATAGGTAGGTAGATGTTTCCAGGTATATTTATCCATATGCTGGAGAAGGAAATTGCTGACAATCTGCAGCACCTAAGACTTTGTTTCTGCTGGCACAGCACTTGATCAATGTAATTCTCATCAATCAGTTAAAGAGCTTTCCGAAAGGGAAAAAAAAGTTTTTGCACTCTGCAAACCTCCCAAAAACTGCCTGTTTTTCATGAAAATGGCCCCGGGTTTTTTTGAAAAAAAAAAAAAGGCATGAATAGCCTTGGGGAGCTTGCAGAGTGCTCCTGGGGAGGGGGGGGCATTAAAAACAAGCAAAAAACAAGCCTGTTTGTCAAAAGAATTGCATACATAGCCTTATAGAAGCTTATAGAGTGCTGCTGGGGCTGGGGGCAAAAAATGGCCTGGTTTTTTGCTCATTTCTGCCCTCCCCAGCCCCCAGGAGCTCTTTGAAAACCTCCATAAGGGTATGCACAACAATTTTGGTTAATGGGTGGGGCTTCGGGAGGCAAAACATGCTGTATTCAATGTATAAGAAGCATCCAGATTTTTAGCCTCTTTTTTGAGGAAAAAAGATGTGTTTTATACTCCGAAAAATATGGTTTTGAAATTGATATATTACTTAAATCTACCTTCCAATACAGGTAGTCCTTGACTTACAACCATTCATTTAGTGACTGTTCAAAGTTACAACAACAGTGAAAAAAAAGACTTATGACTGTTTTTAACGCTTACAACCTTTGCAGCATCCCCATCGTCATGTGATCAAAATTGGGATGCTGGTTCATACTTATGACAGTTGCAATGATCCAGGATGATGCAATCACCTTTGGGATCTAACAAGCAGAGCTAATGGGAAAGCAAAATTCACTTAACAACTGTATTACTAACTTAAAAGCTGCAGTGATTCACTTAACAATGGTGACAAGAAAGGTTGTAAAATGGGCCAAAATTCACAACTATTATCTCACTTAACATCATATATTTTGGGCACAATTGTGATTATAAGTTGAGGACAACCTGCACTAATATGTTCTATGATTTCTGTTTTTATAATCTTAAACTAGCATGGATTGGAACAGTTAAAATCATAGTCAGATACAGTTTGAGATAACTAAATCAGGAAAGTTTGTGTTAGCTGCTTTGTTGCACCCAGCATTATATGACACAGTCTCATTTAATTTTCTCCTATTGTAACATTAAAATTTTAAATTTGCAATCTTATGTTTCAAAGCAAATCTGAACTTTTCATGTGCCTTTTTTAAAATAAATAAATCAAGAAATGATTGTTTGTAACTCTGTGGTACAGCTTTTTCAGTATTAATTATCTTTTAGGAAACAGTTTAAATTATGTAAAAGCAATAAATAGTTATTGATTTCCCCCTTTGCTGAATTTTAATGCCTATTGTTCTCTGCAGAGAGGGAATAATTACTGGTTATTAAAAATAATAACCAAGCACATATTTAAGAATGAAAATAAGTTCATTTTTGAAGTCAGCTGGGCATAAAAACAGTGCTTTAATAATACATTAAATTTATACTGTAAATTGAGGAAAATACTTTCTTTATTGACTCTGTATTGTTGAAAGGTATAGCATTCATATAACCCTCTAACTTTTGACAGTATATTCATAATTTTAAGATGGTCCAGTAAATTACCACCAGGAGCAATGAGGGTGTAGTGGTTATAATGCAGTATTGCAGGCAAACTTTGCCAACAGCCTAGAGTTTGATCCTGATGGAGCTCGATGTACGAGAAGACCAGGGTAAACCCAACGAACGGGTCAAAACATTGTAAGTAATTAGTCTCTGCATGCAAATATCTAAGTCTAGGCCACCCTGAATTCCTTTCTATTCTTAATTCTCGCTAATTTCCCTTGATCATTAGTAGTTCAGATTATAGTAAGCTTACCATAAATCTTTATACTCATTTGAACTGCTTGAATCTCCTAGCATTTTTCCTGGCACTTGACACTCAAGGTTGACTAAGCCTTCCATCCTTCCAAGATTGGTACAATGGGAACCCAAATTGTTGGGGACAATATGTTGACATTGTAAACTACTCAGAACATACTCTAAAGGGCTATGCAGTGGAAGATAAGTCTAAGTGCTATTGTCACATTTGATGTCACATGGTTTTCTATATAGGTGGTAACTCATGTCCTATGGCAGGGGTGTCAAACTGGTGGCCTACAGGCAGGAATGCATCACATGCAAGCCAAATCCACCTCAGCTCCGCGAAGGGGAAAAACGTCATGAAACATCATGTGATAGTAAAGTGGGACCACGAGTTTGACACCCCGTGTCCTATGGGCTGAGTGAACAGCTACTCTATTTAGTTACATCAAGAGCCTTCCTGAAATCATAGCACTGAAATTTGGGAAACTTATTTTTTTTTTAAAAAAAACTCTTAACTCTAAAACTTGTCTTAAATACTTTGTATTAAACCTCACTTTTCAATTTCAGTTCTGCCCACGCTGGTGATATTTCTGTTATCAGCCATGAATCTTGTTGTGATGTTCTGGGAACCTGGACAAGTGATGCAGCTCCTAGAAAAAAATAGCCTAGCCAACCTCAAATTTCAAAACTGTAGGCAGAGAACTATTTCCTAAAGAGGAAAGAGGGCTTACTTAGTAAAATTAAGAGGGATTGATATATTAATATGCCAGAAACATGATCAAAGTCTACTTCTAATGTTCATCTAGAGTTAGCATGTTCAAATTAAGTGAAGCATATAATCCTTATTTTATTATTTATTATTCATTCCAGAGACTGGAATGAATTCTTTTTATTATAAACCATGTTCCAAGAATCCTATGCCAGACCAAGATTTCACCTCACCAGAATGATCATTATGGAAAGGATACAAAATCTAGAGATACTCTAGCATTGGATTCATCCCCAGATATACATGTGTCCAGATAATTTCCATGATCCTTTTCAACCCTTTATGATTATGATTTATATTATACTTAAAAAGCAGGAGGTATATCTTAATTTTTATTACAAGTGGAAAGCCTGAACAGTATTTTCTCCATCTTTTCATCAAGCTCTACATATTATTTATCTATTTTGGTCCCTGCATTCATATTTATCAACCTACTTAAAATGAAGAAAAAATTGCGTAGTTCATTTTGATTAACTAATTCGGAACATGTAATTACTACATGTGGCAACAACAATGAAAGCAATGTATTGGGGAAAGTGTTTTAATTTTTTGATAAAACTACCAAATCTTGGCTGTAAATATAAGATAACCATTGGATGCTGGCAAAGACAGTTAGCATATCAAAAGAACAAAGATGACCTTAGTCTTCTGTAGAATAGAAGTTTCCTAGTAAGCCCTGCCAAGTGGTATCATCATTTTATGGTACACACCCAAGGATAGCAAATTTAGTGAATTACTACTACTGTTAGACAAAAATTCATAGCCCCATATTTGTAAATTTCAACACCTGGTGTTCACATTCTGTTCTTGACTTGGATTTCATATACAACTTGTCTTAATCATCAAAATGGTAACTCCATCTGCTGTACCCTGCTGCTCTCCAGCCCATGGTACTGAAAGCTACATAATACTAGGATTTGTTTTAAAGTCAACTGAATGTTCTAATTGATTTGTGGATATGATTAAACCAACTCAAGTAGGTTTGGAACCACTTTCTTAGAGGCAAGTCTAACTCAGGCAAATTAACTCTACATTGATGCTTAATAGGCTGTCTCTTGAACATCCATCTTAAATTCAAAGTTAGTATTTATCTGGAAATTTCCTGATAAACCAACATTAATGATATTAATTAAATTAATTTAAAGTTAATATTGGCATTTATAAGAAACAAGTATATTCAGAATAAGTAAAGGTAAAAGTTTCTCCTGTCCAGTTGTGTCCAACTCTAGAAGACGGTGCTCAACTTTGTTTTTTTAACCAAGGGAGCCAGTGTTGTCCAAAGATAATTCTGTGGCCATGTGATCAGCCTGATTATATGCCAAGGCACATGAAACACTGTTACCTTCCCACCTAAGTGGTACCTATTTATCTACACGCATTTACTTGCTTTCAAACTGCTATGTGGGCAGATGCTGTGGCAAGGAAGAGAGGGCAATGCTTGGGTGTTGAACTGTCCATCTTTCCAGCTGACAGACTCTGCATCTTTAACCATTGAACCATCACACCCCCATATATCCAGAATAGCTAGAAATGAAATTTAGTAATTATGTAAGAAAAATGCATCAAAGACTATACTGCTAGAGTTGAAAGTCTCAAAGGAAGGAGAGAGGGGGAGGGGGAGAAAGAAATGGAATAAAAAATCAAAGCAATCAAAATCAAATTTCAAACTCATGTGAATATATTTGTCCATGACATTGCAAAAATGTACAACAAGCATTTGGGTTATTTGATTAAGAGTACAAATTCAGACTTACAAGGAAACACTAGCTACAAACTCTGCTAACCTATTTGTGGGCTTTGTGAACTTTGTGAACTGATATATTCAAGAGATTGACAGCACAGGTAGAACATAGCATCCAAGTAGTATGTGTGCAGCAGAGCTTAGCAAATGGATACATACTTCTGAACTGTAATAAAAATGATCATATCTAGAAATGGTTCAGAGAAGTTTAATGGAGTTTGGTTGAGATGGTTAATAAAGTTGCCATTGTGTCTGCTTTCATGAAAACTAGGCATATCCCTCAGTGAAATTATTTTACTTCGACCAAAACGCTGCCCAGGCTGCTACCCTTTGCCTTTAACTATACCTTTTTTCAACAGATTATTTCTTAGGTTCAAGAAAAATTAATGTTTGGAGATTGATGGTCTTCCATCCCTGTTTATCCCTAATATTCCCTGCACATGTTCTTATTTTTATGATGAAATGTATCTTATCCATCAAAATTTTCTGGAATTTGTTAAATGACAAACTATTTATTTGCTGCTTTCAAATGTAAGAAAGCTGGAAATGAATACTACTTGTTGTTAAACTTGTTGCTTGACCTTCTAATAAGAAATGCTTACATTATTTTTCATAGAAATAAAATGCAATTCAGATTTCTTGAAGTGTAGGCGAATGGTAGTATTTTTTTTAAAAGTGCATCTATAAGGCAACTGTAAAGCTGCCAAAGGAAGAAGGAATGCAAAAACTGAACAGGTGGCACCATGCACCTGTTGGCAAGATGGTTATTTCTCTTCAATACACTTAAAAAGATCACAATGAGTCACCTGACATTTTGGGATATACTGACATTTCTTCTTTTTCCTTGTAAAGTGGTTTATCAAGGACTTTTTGAGCAAAACAAGGAAAAATAATCAAACTATCTGCAATTTTAACAGAAAACATTCTGTTTTAACAAACATAGCAAATGTCTTTTTCTTACACATTCTAAATTATGGATTGGTCAACATGCTGATATCCTTCAGACACTTCCTGGTGTCATACGTGATTTGGTTATCAGTTTCTGCAAAATTTGACATAGTATTCCAAAGTTTTAATGAGGACCCTTGTTGACTTTCAGAAAGTGACACAAAAATAAGCACTTCTGGGAGTCACAGGGCAGAGTAAAAATGCCTATTAGGATGTCATCTCTGGATGCAAAGCATTTTGGTAGAAATGGATTCATAGCCTAATTTATCAGGGATGTAAACCAAAGCATCCCTTGGTCATTCTATTTAAAGTATACATTATCTAGAATTCTGCAAAAAAATATTCACTCCCTTTGGGATGTCTGATTTTTTTTTTTGCATATATTTGCCAATGGGTTTAATCAGAGTTTCATGGAAATGAAGTTCAAGAGAACAATTAACACTGAAGTCAGCTACTTGTTTCATTATTTCATATATAAATCATCTCACACATGATGCTTCAGGATGAGAGAAAAATTATCCCCTTAGATTCAGTAATCAACTTTTGGTAGAATCATTGTGACAGTTTCTATTTTGTAATTTATGATTTGTCTCTCATATTCCCATGAATATTTCCATCCAGAGGTGTGGCTGGACCAGGCAAGATAACAGTTAATGGCAACACAGTTGACACCTCATCACTTTGTCCATGCATCTGACATTGACACTGGTACTTTGCTGGCAAAAGTGTTATTTTCATCTTGTCTACTTTGTCCTATTTCCCCATGACAAAGTGATTCAACTCAGTACCACTTGGAGATTTTCCATCATGACTTACTTATTTCACATCTTGTTACAACATTTCCATGAGCTTTAGGAGTGGTACAGTGGTTAGAATGCAGTATTGCAGGCTAATCACCGCTCACTGCCAGGAGTTCTATTCTGATCAGCTTAAGGTTGACAATAGAGGGAATGCAGAGGAAAAAGTACAGTGTTTTATAATAAGGGAAACCTTATTAAGAAGCTTGGTTTGAAATGAAGCCAAGTCTTAAGGTTTCACCAAGTATTCTAGAAGTTTTGGCATGAATTACAGGATTTTTTAAAAAAGTAAAATGTGTTTTTAAGGTAATTCATGTATTTTACAGTCCAACCTGCAATTGTTCTGCCTTCTGTTCTTTATTTACTGCCATTTTCATGTGATATAGACTTGTGGATGGCAGGGACATGCAGTCACTAGAGGCAAGGGAGGCGGGACCTCACCAGTCTCCTCAGGGAAAGGAAAGGATTTTAAATAATTTTCTTAAAATAATTAAAGCCAGGGTAGTTGCTACCAGATTTCAAGTCACAATGGCTTGGTGTCTGCTCTCAGTATTAACTAGGAGGAGGCCAGAGAACTAGGGGCCTCTTTTGCATAAGGAATTTTTTGCCTTTTAAGAGTTAAGCAAGGGTTAACAAGCAAAGAATTCCTTATGCAAATGAGGCACGTATTCTCTCGCCTCCTGTAGAGGGCCTTTTTAGAGGCTTTTTAGAGTTCTCTGGGAGCAACTAGCTCAGTCTGACAGAGCTCTGGCTTTTCAAGAGGGCAGGGCAGGGAGAAGCAGAGTTGAAATCGTCTCTGAAACAGCTGGAAAAGGTGCGTGTGGGGAGGGGGGAGGAATTCAAAAAGTTTGATCAGAAGGCAGCAGGGGAAGGGGAGGGTATGACAGAGGAGCTGCTTTCAAGTCTTTGGAAAATATATCCAATCCAACTTCTGTGTTTGTGTTTGAGAGTGAGTGAATGAGAGAGGGATCGAAGTTCTCTGTGTGCGTGTGTCTGTTTGAGAGAGGGGGGAGTGAGGGAGAGAGGGAGGAAGGAGGGGGAGGGAGAAGAAAAAGAATGGGAAAACTTATTTTGCAAGGGGGAAAATGCTGTCACTTTAAATCGGAACTGAGCATGCCTGGCTGTGGAATTCTGGGAGTTGAAGTCCACAAGTCTAAAAAGTGCCTCACCAGGGCTAAAGCTGACTGCACGTCACTGGTGGATGGTGAAGAAGAGACCCTTTCATCATAAATTAAAGTTTCTTTGCAGCAAATTTCATTCCCTTATCTAATCTGTTTTTCTCACATACTGTAATTGTATTGTCCATTTTAGGTACTGTGCATATGGAGAAAACACTGTAGAAGAATGGAAGGAAGAAACTATTTGATGTGAATGGAATATCTTTAAACTGGTTAGGGAGGGCTGTAAAGCATTGTGAAGTAGTATGTAAGTCTAAGTGCTCTTGCTCTTGCTATTTAGAGCTAAGCATTGACTTGACCATTTTAAAACACTGTACTTTTTCCTGTATTCCCTCTATTGCAGTGGTTCCCAAACTTGGCAACTTTAAGACTTGTGGACTTCAACTCCCAGAGTTCTCCAGCCAGAAGAGCTAGCTGGAGAATTCTGGGAGTTGAAGTCCACAAGTCTTAAAGTTGCCAAGTTTGGGAACCACTGCTCTATTGTAAACTGGCTGGTATCTTTCAGTTCACTGCCATGATTATTTGCAGTTGCAGCTAACGTATGGTCTGATATTCTCCTGTAGTAATCCTGATTCAAAGCATAATGTGTACTTCATTCAATTACTTGATATTGTACATGTCCTGAGGCAGCAAATCAGTCCCTTAGCCATTGTGCTGATGTTAATGCTGAGTTAATTGTGCACTGAGGATGTTACCCAGTTTGGGCAATGAAACATCTACAAGAAAACAAACAAACTCAGAATGCATGGAGGACTCCTCATTGTGCTAATCCTCTCTTGAGTGACAATTTGTATGAGATGAATGGTGTCATCATGTGCCTCTAGAATCTGTGTGGCAAAACATCACTGAGACAAAGAGAGCCAAAACCTATGAGATTCATAAACCTGGCTTAAATCATCCTTGATTGTTTAATGAAGTACCCACACAACTCATTTTATTTATTCCTTTAACTGAATTGACAGGATGGCAATTATTTTTTCACAATGGAACATGTTCAATGTCTGTGAAATAGCTGAATAACACTGATGATATTTTGTCATTCAAACTTCCATCAGTAGGATCCACATGAAACATCAATTGTCAAAGATGTGCAAAAAGTCAGAAAAATCAAAAGGGTGTTTCTTCATAAAGCTGTATGCTATCCTACCATAGTATTAACAGATAACTGTCTTTTCTGAGGCTTATCATCGGCAACTAAAACTGGAAACTTTATTACTCAAAACCGTCTGTCAAATCAATCGTGATGAATTTTCTTACAGTCTGTCATCAAATATGCCACACATTTTAATTTATGTACCAAAACTGAAACTTTTAAGCATTTGCAAATACATGAAGAGTTCTTCAGACACAAGTCAAACGTCCCAGTGTAAATACAGCAGCCAACTAGATCAGCTGGAAAGGTTACCAGCAAGAAACCAGACCAAGAACAATTTCCCCTCCAGTGTTTTTATGGTATCTACAAAGTATTCAGTGTGATGACAGGATGCAACTCCAGCCATTTTCATAATGCTGATGACATCCTTGCTTGCTTTCAATTTAAGAAATAGCGTACAGTCATCCAAATTTATACACCAGTCACTATTAGCCTTATCCTCATGAACTTTTCTAGTTCATAAAATGGGTGGCCATTATGCCCACTGACGGCAATTAATACCATTGTAGTATGAGTGCATAATGAAAGAGCCGAGGTGGCGCAGTGGTTAAATGCAGCACTGCAGGCTACTTCAGCTGACTGCAGTTCTGCAGTTCGGCTGTTCAAATCTCACTGGCTCAGGGTTGATTCAGCCTTCCATCCTTCCGAGGTGGGTAAAATGAGGACCCGGATTGTTGTTGGGGGCAATATGCTGACTCTGTAAACCGCTTAGAGAGGGCTGAAAGCCCTATGAAGCGGTATATAAGTCTAACTGCTATTGCTATTGCTATTGCTATGAAACCTTCTGTCTTTCATCCACCGATGATTTCCATGTTAGATAGTCTTGAGAGGAAGTTAAAATTCCTTCTTAGTCACAAAGGGGACTTGATCATTTTAGGCCAATAACTTACTTTCCCTGGTTAAGTTATCTCACACAAAGGTCGAAAGGATATAAAGGAAAAGCCCAATCATTTAATATAAAACATAGAACGAAAATACCAGAAGTAAAATACCAGATGTGAAAACTGAAACTTTCTGCATGAGTAAAACTATTTAAAAACTACATTTCAGAGAGAGGGGGGGGGGAGAGGGAGAGGGAGAGGGAGAGAGAGAGATATATATATATTTTGAATCAATGTGTATCAGGGCTGGTTTGCTGAGAGCTTCAATTTATTTCAAATTAGAAGTGCTCCCAAATAACCTGTAGAGGTAAGGTCAAATTATCAAATACGCTTGAGGTCTTTGCTTTTGCCATACTAATCAAAGAAGGAAATAGCAAGTCATGGGGTGTTCAATATCTTTATTATTATGGTTTGTGCATTGCTTGGGAGCATATCCAAGAGGCTTTACTAGATATAAGGAAAAATACAATATATAGTACAAAAAGCCAGTGAGGATCTAAAGTTAAATATTGCATATAGGGAAAATTATAGTTATGAAGCTTCAAGTGGTTTTCATTCATTGAATAAGACAGAAACTTTAAAAAAGCTCTCTTAAACAGAAACTTAGAATGGGAATAGCTATATAATTTGGTGTTATATCTATTAGTATCATTAGTATACAACATATTGCCTTTCCTATACAATTTCTTTGAGCTTCTACAAGATTTGCTGAAAACTCTGATTTTATTTTTGTCTTTTAATTAAGCTATAGTTCAGTTTTATGATATTGAGTTTAGGGAGCTCTTCTTGATCCAATAATGTCACAATGAAGAGATGGGACAGTTTCATTTCTATTTTTTATTAGCTCTAGCTTGAAGTGTCAACCCAAATTAAATTATTTATGGCCAAACTTAGGTCAAATTTGCTTTACCAAGTCAGCTTCATATCATAGTGTTAAGAGCTAGTTTATTACAAGATATAATCTGTTAACTACTGCTTAGGATCCAGTGAGAATAATAAAATGTATGTATTATTAATTTTTGTTGTTGTTATTATTATTCATTGCACAGTCAGCCAGATGTTCAGTCTGGGTTGGCATTTTCATCTACCTATTGAGTCCTTATACTATTAGAGATATTATAGGTATTATAGATATTGTTGCAGGATATGTATATTTGTGACAGGTAAACACATTTTCTTCCAGTAGTTCTGCAGCTGCTGGTCCTGATTGCTCAGCCAACAGTCCTGAGTCCTGTAGCCCATTTTTCACCAGATATCCAGCAACTCCAACATCTAGTGTGGACCAGTGGTGGGTTCTGGATCCCATTGTAACCAGTATGGTTCAGTGGGGCCAGGCATCCACCACATGCATGCACACATGCATACTTACCACCTGCGATGCTCCAGTTGCTTGGTGGAGGATTGCGCAGGTGCTGTACACTATGTGCGCATGCGCGGAAGCCCCGATCTGCTCAAATACAGGTAAGGAAGGCGGGCATGTGGGCCCTCTGGAGCATGGTACCGGAATGGTACCCAGTAGGCACCGGTATGCCCGTATCGGGGCATACCATTCATATCACACCACTGGTTTGGACCTTGTTAACCAGGGTGACATCCGAGCCAGTGTGGCATTTTTTATGGAAAGAAAGTCTCTTTGTCTATCTCCTCTGATGTGACCTGTCCAGTATGTGACCTGTCCAGTCTGGCATAGCTCTCATTTTCCTCAGAGCACACAAGCTCCACAACCATGGCAAGGTAGAGCCTCACTAGGGATGATGATGATGATGATTAAAATGTATTATTTCCTCACAACCATATCATAGAAAAAAAGAGAGAAGTGATTATGAACTTCAGGTAAATGCAGTTCATGCTTGCAAATCAGGTCAGTATCTATTTCAAACTTGACAACTGTAGGACTGCCATATAAGAATAATATATAATGATTTTTACCTTGAAGTGTCTCTGGGAATGCACTGCAGATGGTACTTGGTTATTAACTGCTATTTCATTTTAAAAAAAACAGGGAAATAGCAAGAAAATAAGAAAGTGCATACTTCCTTTGTTTCACATAATTTGAATTTCTAAGATTCATATGTTAATACATTAATTTGCACTTTTAAATTATTTTGCATAATATTGCTCACTAGATGAATCAATGGACTTTAACAATTGTAGCATATGTACATTGCTGTTTACCGAGTATGAAAATAACTCTAGAATATGAAGGTAGGTAGATTTGTCTTTTAAAATGAATGTGACTAAATGTAAATAAAGAACATTTAGTGAGACTGCAAACAATTACTTGGAATATCTCTGAGTCATGTCTTCCATACTGCTGATGAACAAGCTAAGTGGCAAAATAATTTACTGCATGTCAGGTTCACATGTATGGCAAAACTGCTATTTATTTTACCATCTCTAACCCTAAAGGGTGCACATGTGTGTGTGTGTGTGTGTGTGTGTTTGTGCATGTGTGTATGCATATGTGTGTGTGGTGTGTATCTCCAAGACACACATTTGTTCTAAATTATATAATAGTATTCATTTTTCTTAGTTGTTATTTTTTTAATGAAAAGAAGTAACATTTCCTATCTGCTAATACCTTTGCATTTAAGAACTACTGAATTAGGTGTTAACATTATAATTTCATTTCAAGATTATTGAAACTCTCCTTATTCCATCGTCCCCAAATTTAAAATTTGGTGCAAGAAAAGAAAGACAGCTGAATTAATAACTGGGAAAATGAAGTGTGCTAACTTAACTTACATCAGCAGTATGCTTAAGAGATTAGAAGCTTAGAGTTCACATCTCTTTCAACATGTTTTGTATAAAATGCCTATTAGGTCATTCTGCACACAGACACACAGACACAGACACACAGACACACAGACACAGACACAGACACAGACACAGACACACAGACACAGACACAGACACAGACACACAGACACAGACACACAGACACAGACACACACACACACACACACACACACACACACAAATACCAGGCTTGGAATTATACATGTATGCAAATTAATGTACAAAAATTACACATGTGTGCAAATTAACATAGTTAAATTCAGTATTTGTCCTATTACTGGGCTGGGTGTGGGGATGTATATTAGGGACAATGTAATTCCCCATGGAACATTCAGGCAATTTATATTAAGCATTTTATATTAGGCAAAGTAGCTTCAGAAAACACTCCATCTTTACCAGTCACATTTGGTTAGGATTCCTTGGAATGAGGTCTTTTCAAGCTTCACAATGTTGCCTTCAGAGCCCAAGATTTCTGTAGGTCAGATGGGCAGCTTGGTGTCCATTTTAATTCAGATCATTCCCACATCTGTGGCCAGTGGTAAGGGATCCTGGGAATTATAACTAAAACTTCTGGAGAGTAGTATATAGTTTACCCTGGTTCTTTCTGTGACCATTTAGTTCAGGGCTGTCAAACTTCCAGCCCAAGGGCCAGATGTGTCACATGCTAGTCACACCCATGCCCTGTTTAGAAAAGGGGGGGAGTCCTGATACGTCATGTGATGCTGCCGTGATGACATGAGTTTGACAACCCTGATTCAGGCAAATCACAAAATTAAAAGCAGAGGAAGTAAGTCCTTAAGCTTGGAAAATAACTTATAATAACTATTTAAGGAGATTAGTATATTTTTTCCTTTATTCAAGAATTATGAAGGGACATTATTCTTGATAAACTTGTCCCAGGGAATTAAGGTGTTAAAGGACAATCCTGTGCTGGAACACTTTTCATAACATCATTTTAAAAGTTCAGATACTAACAAGAATTTGGGAAAATGTTTATTCATTCAGTTGGCACCCACAAAGAAGAACAGATAGGATTTTACTAGTAGGAAATATGTTATAGAAAGAAAACAAAATAAACAATAAAATACAATTTAACATTTATCCAGTAGAGTTACGGTCAAGGTTTTTCTTAATTCTTAATTTTCTTAAACAAAGAACAATAATGTCCCAAAATAATTTGAGGAAAAGCTTAATGGAAATGTATTCTAAAGTGCTTACTCCATCACTAAATACTGAAAAGTAGTGAAGTTGCTAGACAAGTTACACAAAGGATATTTGTGCAAAGGAAGAAGTATTATCTGTTTCCGTATTGTACCTGTCAAAACTACCATCACCCTGATCTCTTTGGCATCTTTACACCTCTTGTAGCTAACTCATGGATGCTTGTGAAAATGCTTAAATCAGTAAACACACATTTAAATGCAACATTTTCATTAACTATAGGTAGAACATTGCTACTGAGGACACCTTTTGTTTTGTAATAGTTCAGAAATGTATTTGATTAGACATGAGTTACACTATAGGAAATCTTATTATTAGGCCATGTTGGAGTTGACTATTGCAACTGACTGCAAAATAGGTAAATGGAGGAAAAGAAGCAAGGTTTGACTACATAGAAACGTACCTCTGTTTTTTAGCACTCTGTTTTTAATATGTGAGCAAATTAAAAAGCCTAACAGTCAGAGGGGAAGGCTTCGAGATGCTTAACCCTTTCTTAATGTTAAAATTTACTCTATACCAGCAGGTGTCTCATGGCTTACCCCTCCATTCCCCCCTCCACATATAAAAATGGGATTACTGATTCATAGGGTTATGATCCAGATCAATGAAATGCAGAAAGCTTTTTAAGCACTCTCGAAAGTTCCAAGAAAAAAAAATGTGTACAAAAGAAGGAACACGTTTCCTGTGAAAGTGCATATTTTGTAAAGACAAGAACAGAATCACAATAATGGGACACATTTTAAGATCATCCAAATCAGCTCCCTAGGAAGTTCTTTTTATACCAGTCTTCCATTCCATGCTACAAACCAAACTGCAGCCTTTCCAAATCAGAAAACAGTATCTCATGAGTTTACTTAATAGAATAGCCATAAAACCTTGAATGGACTTACAGTATTAACTACTGGAATAATTTCGAGAGTCAGAGTTAAACACAAACATGCTTATGAAGCAAGACATTATTCTACTTGCTAATGATTTCCAATAACAGAAACAGAATCTATATTATTCTATACTGTGACAGATAGATGATAGATAGATGATAAATAGATAATAGACAGACAGACAGACAGTCGATTGAAGATAGATAGATAGATAGATAGATAGATAGATAGATAGATAGATAGATAGATAGATAGATAGATAGATAGATAGATAATAGTGGAGTGAATTGCTGCAACAACCATTTGTTCATTTCTAATTGTGGAAGAATGCAATCTCGTGATGAAGAAGCTGTTTTTAAGTACATAACTCATATCTTTTAAAGCTTTTTACAGGGAAAAAAAGTATTTAATGTAGCCAAGAGGGTTATTCCTCCACCCAGAGAACTCCTTCAAGCTCCAGTGCAAAAGAGCATTTTAACTTACTGCAAGAGTTTTAAAAGCTGCCTGCATTGGTTTTCTGCTCCAAATCTTTCTAGCAGCTGCTATGCTGAAGCTGAAGAATACTGCAAGGGCATGCACTTAATGATTTGAGGCTCATCACCGGAGAAAGAAAAGACTCCCACTGACCTTTTTGCTGTTTAAATGATTGTATGGAACCGGAGTGATGAACCATCTTCATAAATGAGACCTCGGATGGGCCAATTTACAAAGCTAGAGGGAATTAAGGTGTTGCAAAACAGGAAACAGAGCTGCTTGCTGCTCCATGGAATCCAGCACATTTGGAAGGACTGTGTAATCCAGCATTTGCTTCAGTGAGTGTTGGGCTTGGAAGACTTTACTCCCCGCCGTTGTCATAGAAACTAGAAAGGCTGGTCCAGCTTCATGCTCCCCTTAGTGGATGATTTAGGTATAATTCACTACACCCGTCCGATGGGGAAATGCAGTACTGTGTTGCTTTTGAATTTTGTTAGCACTTTTCTATTCTTTTCTTTAAGAGAAGGAAACTCAATAGGTTTCTAGAAGACAGTTCTTTTTTTAATTTACCTTTCATCAAAGAAGCATTGCCAATCAACAATAGAAGAGACTGCCTTAAGCTATAGTAGAGGAGAAAAATGGTCTGATGGCAAAGAATTCTGCAGATGGTCAGTGCAACATTTGATTTCATAGTTTCTCATCACTTGCCTTCTACTTGAATTTTTTTTTCATGGAAAGAGAATCAGCATATAAAAACCTGGGGATTCAGAGTAGCTTTTTGGTTTACGGCAAATCACATTGATTTTGAAGCCAGGATATTAATGTGTCCTTTTGTGAATACAGAATTCTAATTTTCAACTACATAAATCAATTTTCTTTTTTAACTACTGTACTTTTTATTTGAAAAAGTTAAAAGGTAAAAAATTAAAAAGTTTAAGAAAAAAGTAAGTAAGAAAAGTAAATGGAAAAGAATGAAAAGAAAGAAAAAACACGAAGAAGACACAAAGAAGTGAACCAACTTTCCAGGAGATCCCGATAAATGGACATGTGGTTTCAATGAAATCCAATAAACATATGCAATGTTTTAATGTATATCCCATTTAGATGAAATGGATTCTGATACAATATATTTTGGCTCAATATATTTGCATTAACTAAGGAAGGATTCAAATGATAATTTTAATGACTTCAGGGGATCAAAAATATGACTCAAGGAAATGTCATATTGATTGTGAATGTACAGAATAACAATGTAAAAAAAGGTTGTAGATTATCTGATATAGACAACTGTTGACTTTTGCAATCTAATTTGACAATAGAGCATGTCAAGGATATTGTAACTTGTACCTGTAGAACATAGCACTTAGCACTTAGACTTATATACTCACTTCATAGTACTTTACAACCCTCTCTAAGTGGTTTACAGTTAGCATATTTTCCCCAACAATCTGGATCCTCATTTACCAACCTTGGAAGGATAGAAGGCTGAGTCAACCTTAAGCCAGTCAGGATCAAACTGCTGGCAGTGAGCAGAGTTAGCCTACAATACTGCATCTTAGCCACTGTGCCACCACGGCTCCTATTCTGGGATCTCATAAACCAAGGGTCATTCCAAGGCTTGGTTTATTACCAGAGTAGTTAAGATTTAACTAGCTGTGAAATTAATGGTCACAGCCTTTATTATTCATGGGGAATTCAAAGACACGCAGGTTAAGATACAATGGAGGCAAATCTCCTGGGCTTCTCCCAGGTAAATTCAGGTTGCAATCCATCCATGCCCCAAATGTCATTTTATTTGCTAGGTTGTGATGTGACACAATGAAGGATCTTACTGTTATTCTTTGCCATGATCAAATCAATTTCTGAACAATATGTAGCCTGTCAATGCTGGTGTGTGGGACCAATTAAGTTTATCTATCCAAGGTACTTTATGAATCTAGTTGCTTTCCAGTAGGTCTTTTGGATATTTCTTTCCCAGTAAACTGACAATCAGTTTCACCACATTTCTGTCTAATTCTTGAATTTGAAGATAATTAAGTTTGTGGATATTTCTATTCTTTAATGGCTTCCCTGTGATCCTGAGGTGTTCCTTAGAAAATGACTGGTTATGTAGAAGATAAAGTAACCAAAATAATGATTAAATCACTGGTGAGAAATAAACATGATCAAATCTTGATGAGAACCCATGTTGGGGTTTATACTGTAGAAATAAGAATGGCAAATTGTTATTGTTCTCCACACTGATTGTACTGGCAGAATATAATTTGCAAATATTGCTTATAGTAGATGGACAGATTTATTTACCTATAGGCTGCTGAAATGTTTGATAAAGATTTGCTGATACCATCACTTATATTTGATCATCTGGGCTCTGTATAGGCAGATTTAAATAAGGTGGCCGGATTTAGGAATGCCTTGTGAGGTTATCTGAGGCTAATTTTGATTGTGGATTTCTAGAATGTGGGTAGGATTTTCTACAGAATGAGTTTGACAACCTGTGGATTGGCTTCATACTTTGCCAAGTTCATTGGGCCAACTAATGAGAGTTAGATTTCAAAATTGGGGAGCTGGAATTGTGTCAGCTGTCTTGAAGAAGAATGAAATGTCTACTCTTAATCTATCTAATCATCAGACAGGGCAATGATTGTGAACTTTTTTCTTATGGCGTGCCAAAATTGTGTGCATGTGTGCTATTGCGCATGCATTTGTGGCCACACCAATTCAATCATCCTTTCCCACCTGTGCATGCAACACCCCCATGTGCACATGACCCCCCCCCCAGGCTCTGGAGATTTTTCTGAAGCCTGGGGAGTGCGAAAAACATCCCAATGAGCTTCTGGAGGGTCGGGGGAGGGTGTTTTCGCTTCAGGAAAGCCTCTGGAGGCTAAGGAGGATGGAAAATTGCCCCAAAGAGCCTGCCATAGATTTGCCATCACAGAGATGGCTGAATATACTACTGTGTGATATATTCAATCTCAGTATTCTGGACTGCCTGTAATCTTTGGAAATGGATGATACTATTTTGCACTGGTTCTGCTGCTTTCTGAATAGGAGTTCCATTTGGTAATACAGTGGGAAGAAACTTTGAGCTGATATCTGCCTGCCTTGGTTCCTAAAAGCTATGGAGGACAGAAAAGAGGAAACAGGCTGAAAATCTCTCAGTGAGCATTAAGTCTGATTCAAAATGAGGTGTAACTTTTCATAAGGAAGCAGGCTTGTTACTTGATGGACTCTTGGCTACTGCTGTAATAGCTGACACACCAATGCAGAGGTGGTATGCTGCTGGTTCACACCGATTCAGGCGAACTGGTAGTGGCGGCGGCACAAGGCTCTACCCACCCACCCAGATGTCATCAAGGACCTCCTGCACATGCTTCCACTTCCAAACCGGTAGTGAAGAAAATAGAATACTATCTCTGCACCAATTGTAGTCCTTCTTAGAATGGGATCCTTGGTGATAATAACACACACTCTTATCTCTTCGAAACTAGTTATTGCAATGCATTCATGGATGGGTGCCTTTAAAGACTCTCTAGAAATGCAATTGGCACATAGTGCATCAGTAATTTCAATAGCATACAAAACATTATAAAACTAAACCTTCCTTCTTGCATAAGAAGGATTTCCTGGGAAACCTGTCTAAGAAATCTAACTCCGTGAAATAAACTGAGCTCCAGTTAAAATAGAATGAAAGTGGTTCTTGCTAGCTAAATCCTTTACAGCAAATGCATCCCAAATAGGTTTCTAAAAGAAAGCCTGCATGTTATTTCAATGCTAGGTGAACTGGAAGAGAATCATGAGTACGAAAGAATATTATTGCTCCCAGCAAGCTGAAAGTTACATTTTTGCCCAGTTATACATTTTGAATGAGCAGAGACTTCTGTGAATTGATAGCTGGCAATTTACATGTGCATCAATATTATAAATATTATATTATTCCCTGGATACTCTCTTCATTGTTTTTTAATCTTTAAAAATAGCTTTAGTTAGCATGCAGGAAACAGATAGATGTGTCCTGATAAACAGCATATACTACAGTATCTAAAAGTCTGTTTAAAAATACTGTGTATTATATTCTCTTAGACAAAGCACCTGTGATGTTGCTAGAAAGCGACTTCACAGGTGCTTTAACAATTGATCTTTAATTGTTAGAAATGTATGTATATGCAGACTCCCAGGAAACTTTATGAGATCCCCACTTTTCTTCTTGAAATCTCACAAGATATGCACCCTCACCCATAACACTATGGCTACTGTTAGAAACAATTGCTAATCCGTAGCTAAGCTTTTCTGTATCCTTCTCTTTGGATTGAACTACAAGATATATTTTTACTGATAATTTTCCTCCTCCCCCCCCCCTCCTGTTGGAACCTGCAATCAGTCAGCAAATCTGTATAGTTTGGAGTAAGATTTGTTGAACTTAATTTATTTCTATGTCAATCTATGCATGATTGCATTTATTAAAAGAATAGTTTATTATTTCTGTATTCATTAGGAATGCATATAGTGCTACAATGAATGTTTGACATGCCTTGACTTGAAATAACAAATACCTTGAATGTTGGCAGACATTTCAGTTTGACTAATGAAGATGGCCTTTGGAAAATCACATCACGTTAGTTGGTAGGGACAGCAAAGGAGCGATACACTAAAAATTAATTACAATCCTATTATATGAAAAAAGAATTTAAAGTTAACATTATTAAAAAATGAGGAATTTTTTTTTGCCTTGTTCTTACACATTTCAAATGAAAACAGTGTTCATATAGTATATACCCCCAAATTGTCTTAGAATATATTAATTTTGAATTGAGGAATTCTGCTTATCTCTGTTTAAAAATTTAACTCTTATTTGCTGGTTATTCATGTGTGATTATTATGATTATGCTTTTAGAAAGGAAGATCAACACATTTCAAAACAAGTTCTCCCATGAGTGAAAGTAACCAAACTGCTGATTATTTTTCCTCCCATCTGCGCTTTAAGTGAAAGTCCACAAGCAAACATAGAGGAGTGTGTGAGAGTAACAACAATACCGTAGTAGAAACTTTTATGACCGCCTATTTTCCTGCGTAGCCACCTATTATTGAAATTTGATTTGAGCTCTTCTCTATTCCATACACACTTCAACATTATCATTTACTTGTATGAAAATACCATGTATTACATTGGTATTTGAACATAGATCTTTTTTAACATTAATACTTCATTGTGTTTTACTAATGTAGGTGAAATGTTAATCTACTGTATATACTGCTAATCCATGTATGATATGCAATACACTAAATAAATAAAATAAACAAACCTCATATCACAACATAGTGGAGAAAACAGTCACTATTTAAGTTGCTACCCTATTATTTACTGTTAACTGGAAATTTTAAAGATTATTTCTGCTCTCCTTACTTGCAATCATTTCTCTTTAAACTAGATTTGAAATACACCACCATTTAAATAAAGAATTGTTTTGTACCAGGAAACTATCTTCTGAAAATAATAAATATTCTGATTCATTCTCCCCAAGTCTGGCTCAGTAAGTTTAAAAAATACATATAGGGTTTATAACTATATGCATATAACAAATAATAAAGTCTGAAGCACAATGTGTGGGGAAGTCATAAAGGGATAAGCACACCACCATCCTGCTCTTAAAACAGCAATGTCCATAAACAATCTGTGACCCAGTAGAATGTCCTCTGAGAGAAAGGTAGTACAGTTTGATGTGACCAGAAAGACTATTACATTTTTGTGAATGTTATTATTACTGTTTTGCTCTGAAAATGACCATGTGTGAGTAAAAAAGCAGTGGGAGTAGGAGCAACGTCCAATTTCCTTCTGGCCTTTTCATTGACCTACTTGTAAGAAACTAACAGGGAGTGTCAGAAATCACAATCAAATGACTGTGAGGACATAGCAACAGCCACAACTTTGCAAATGCAACTGAATAGAATAGAATAACAGAGTTGGAAGGGACCTTGGAGGTCTTCTAGTCCAACCCCCTGCTTAGGCAGGACACTCTACATCACTTCAGACCGTGACCCGTCAAAAGCGCGGACGGCAAAAGCGCTATCGACAAAATCGCGCCTTTGACGTCATCACAGCGCGACGAAAAAGATCGAAAAATTCAAATAAAAATTAATAAAAATTAAATTAAAGCAAGCCGATTCACATAAAGGTAAGGGTTAGGTTTAGGTTTAGGGTTAGGTTAAGGGTTAGGGTTAGCTTTAGAGCGTTAGCGTTAGCGTTAGGGTTAGGTTAAGGGTTAGCGTTAGGTTTTTCGTTACTTTAACGGTTAGGTTTAGGGTTAGGTTTAGGGTTAGGTTAAGAGTTAGGTTTAGGGTTAGGTTTAGGGTTAGGTTTGGGGGGCTTAGGGTAAGGTTTTCGCTTTATTTTTACATTTTTCGAACTTTTTCGTCGCGCTGTGATGACGTCACAGCGCGCTTTTGTCGAGCGCGATTTTGTCCTACGCGCTTTTGTGGTGGAACCCTTCAGACAAATGGTTATCCAATCTCTTCTTTAAAACTTCCAGTGTTTGAGCATTTACAGTTTCTGGAGGCAAGTTGTAGAATAAACATTGCGAAAATTTTGGCGTGATGGGTCCTGGATTATTTATTCATTCTTTAAAGTAGAAGGGTTTTAATTATGTTGATTCAAAAATATTACAGTGTAATGTATTGTTTGGGCTAACTTGAGAGTACAAACACACAAACACAAATATTTCTGGAAAATAATAGATTATTACAAATACCCCTTGATTTGAGGGAGTTGAATTACTATGGCATTGAAGAACTAGAAAAGTAAATAAAATATCAAAGTTAAAGTTGTGGTCCTCAACATTGTCCCAGTTAATTGTAGGCTCCATATCTAAATTGCTTCACTTCCTACAATAAAGGCTGTTGTAGCACAAACAATGAAGGGAATATCTGCATCCTTTCATTACAAGTGCCCCAAATGTTAGAACATTCACAATATTCACAAGTTCATTAATGAGCTTGTGTTCCACCTAAAAGAACAGGATTTTTGTATAGGATCACTGAAGAACCGAGTCCTATCACAAATAGCCCAGTGGCTCTAGTGCTAGAGAGAAACTTCCACTTATTTACATTAATACACCGGTTTTGATACCTCTTGACTGAAAGAGGCTGGTTGCCATGCATAATGTGGTAACTTCTAGATTTGACTTCTGCAGTGTGGTGACATTATATTTTGAAAATGCCGGGAATATCAACTAGACTGGATCTAATGGTATTTTCTTTACTTCCATCAGGGTTTTTTTTTTTGGTTACATATCCTAATGTACAGAGTCAGATATAGAGGTAGGTGAGGGTCAGAAAGACTGATTAAATTTTTATGTCATTCTTCTTGGCAGATTTTATTATCTATTCAGTAAATACTGTAGGTATCACAGCTTGAAAGGCTGTGAAACAATGCCACTTCTGTTCTCTTCTTAGGAATCCAAAAAAGTATAAAACCGAAAGAAGAAAAGATGACTTTTAGCCTACATTTTTTTCTTTGCAGTGTTTTCCCTAATTTACATACTGATATCCGGATCTTCATCTCAAAATAGTCACAGGAGACAAGCGATATCACTCATCATATGATTGGACCTATTATTGAAGGGGAAGCTTAAGGAAGACAAAAAATAAATTTTATCTTTCTATTTCAAAACAGTGCTATAGAAAGAATAATGGAGGCTATCTTTCTTTAATCTGGAACTTGGATTCTAGTTAATATATATCTGCCTCTCACATCTGGGAACTGTCTTTGACAGATATTTATATATTTCAATCGCCTGCCACAAATGGTTAATTTTTTTCTGCTTCTAGCTTAAATCCATTTTATACACAAAGCTGGATATTCCAATTCTCTTTATTGTTATAAAAAAGGAAAAGCTTTTTATTTTGATAGGTAAAGGTAAAGGTTCCCCTTGCACATATGTGCTAGTCGTTCCCGACTCTAGGGGGCGGTGCTCATCTCCATTACAAAGCCAAAGAGCCAGCGCTGCCCGAAGACGTCTCCATGGTCATGTGGCCGGCATGACTAAATGCTGAAGGCACACAGAATGCTGTTACCTTCCCACCAAATGTGTTTCCAATTTTTCTACTTGCATTTTTACATGCTTTCAAACTGCTAGGTTGGCAGAATTTATATTGATAAGAAAGTATAATTATTTCTAGAATTAGTTTTAAAAAGCTGAAGACGGAACACTTCCTTACTATATGGTATTATTTCATTTATTCTGCATAATATGTCCATTTGCACAATATCCTTGGGGAAGAATCAGTGTGAAACATTGCCTACAAGATTTGGTTATGTAAGGAGGAGCAGAATGAAATAAAATGTTAATAGCATTCTAAATAAAAGCTAGGGAATTGTGAATTGCTGTCAGTGAATGGAAGAACAGATATAGGAAAAAAGAGCTAAAGGCAAGTAGGATATCATTTGCAAAGCAGATGTCATATGGTATGCCACTATCATGTTGGCTACTGTACACCTTCCTAGTCATCAGGCTTCACAATAGTAATGTTTCCATACGCATTTTGCCAGTGTAACATAATGCTTTTGCAACATTTTAAAAATTACCTTTTAACTTTTTAATAAGGACATTTGCAATATAACACCAAGGTGCTGCTCATCAAATGATAGACTTTCAGCATGTTGTTTAACCATGTTTCCATTGCCATACAGTAGCCTGTCACTGTATCATTCAAAATGTGCAACCTTGCATTGGCTGACCAGCATTTGGAAAAAAGCAGGTGAAAATTGAGAATTCTGCCACTGCAGCCCAAATTAATACAGATTCCTTCACAAACCAGATCCAGCTATTTATATTAAATTAGCACTTCCAAAATTGTTTGATCTTGCTCCAACAGCTGGTGAATCTCTCTGAGCCAATAGGAAATGAAGTCAAAGTGAATAAAAAAATGGGCATGTGGAGCTTGGCATAGATCGCAGTACTTTTACACACTGTAGATGACTTTTTGAAAACCATTAGAGCATGATGCATTTAATCTATCTGCTAATGAATAATACAGTGCAATTTAAGAGTTTGGTAGCCACTGAAAAAAGAACAAAAATACTATGACCCCAAAAGAAGCTTTCAGTTTGTTTTTGTTAAGAGGAGGGTTTATTCTTTCCTTAGCTTGTGTTTAAGTTTAAATTTTATTCATATCTTCTTTAAACCAAGATATACTCCAAATAAATCTCATTTATAGAATATGGAAAATATTCCAGAAATAAGCTGTTCACCAGTTGTACCCTAGTTGCATTTCCCAATATCTGTTGTCTCAAAAGTCACCGATGGTTGAAATGTTATTTGTATGATAGGCACTTAATATAACATTCATAGCAGGGTGCTTTTCCCCGTAAAAGTAAGATGAGATCCAATCTGAATAATCTAAGCAGAGAAAAATAAAAATTCCTGCAAGGTAAAATGACATGCTGCACAGTATGAAAGAAATAGAAGTGTGGGGAACTTTTATTTACTCCTTCAAGTTAGAAGATAGGAAGAGGGGAGGAGGAAGAGGGTGAGAGGGAGTGGGGGATCAGAGGTGAACAACTGACTACACCAAAGTTGCTAACAGGAACAATTTGGATTCATTAATAATGGAAAATATTTCTAAGACTCCTAGAAGAGGAGGGCTGCACTAAGATTCTTCTTGGAAGGCATCTTGTGCACCCAGCTGATAACTTTTCAGATTGAATCCTGTGTGGGAGAAAGAAGAAACCACCAGTGTGATGTGGAAGTGTCCAAGACAGGAATAAATTAGGATCTAAACAGTTATAGAGACTATAGAAACCAAATAAGAAGAACTAGAAGATTCAATGGAAGAAAGCAAATAATATATTCCTCGGTAAGCATTACTGAACTTAGAAGGAATGAAATTTGTGAATGGAATCAATATGCGGACGATACTCAATTGTATCTGTCCACCCCGTGCCAACTCAGCGAAGCAGTGGAAGTGATGTGCCAGTGCCTGGAGGCTGTCAGGGTCTGGATGGGAGCGAACAAGCTTGCACTCAATCCAGACAAGACCGAGTGTCTATTGACTCCCAAGTGCAATTTAAGAGTTTGCCTCCCAAGGTTAGTCCAGACATTCCACCTCTTAACCTGGGGGGTGAAATTATACACCCTTCAGAGAGGGCCCGCAATTTGGGTGTCTTCCTGGACCCACAGCTAACGTTAGAGCACCATCTATCAGCTGTGACAAGGGGGGATTTCGCCCAGGTTCGCCTGGTGCACCAGTTGTGGCCCTACCTGGACCGGGAGGCACTTCGAATAGTCCCTCATGCCCTCGTCACCTCAAGACTTTATTACTGTAACACGCTCTACATGGGGCTGCCCCTGAAGAGTGTTCAAAGACTACAATTGGTCCAGAATACAGCTGCGCGAGCGATATGGGGTGTATCTAGATGCACCCATGTTACACCTATCCTCCGCAAGCTGCACTGGCTCCCCATTGGTCTCCGGATGCGCTTCAAGGTGCTGGTCATTACTTTTAAAGCTCTATATGGTTTAGGACCTGGCTACCTGAGAGACTGCCTCCTGCTACTTGCCTCCCAACGACCAACAAGATTGCACAGGTTGGGCCTCCTCTGGGTGCCGTCAACCGGACAATGCCGGCTGGCGGCCCCCTGGGGGAGGGCCTTCTCTGTTGCTGCACCAGCCCTGTGGAATGATCTACCCATAGAGATCTGGACCCTTACCACTCTCCCGGCCTTCCGTAAAGCCGTCAATACCTGGCTGTTCCGGCAGGCCTGGGGCTGTTGATTGATATCCAGCCCCGCTTAGATGGAATGGATGATGTGGACTTTTAATTGTATTTGATGTGGACTTTTAATTGTATTTTTTATTCTTAAATTTTAAATGTTTCTTTTGTCTTGTTGTGAGCCGCTCAGAGTCCCAATGGGAGTGGGAGGCATACAAATTTTATTAAACTTGAAAATCGAAACTCGGAATGTGAAGGATATAACTTGCATTAAAGCCCCTTCTCTATGGAGCATCATTGGCTCCCATCTGAAAGGCCATGAAGACTTGGAAATGGAGCTAAACAAGTGGTTGACCTGACTGCAAATCAAGGGGCATTTGTAATAATCTATTATTTTCCAGAAATTTTTGTGTTTGTGTGTTTGTACTCTCAAGTTAGCCCAAACAATACATTACACTGTAATATTTTTCAATCAACATAATTAAAACCCTTCTACTCTATCTATCTATCTATCTATCTATCTATCTATCTATCTATCTATCTATCATCTATCTATCTATCTATCTATCTATCTATCTATTCATCCATCCATCCATCCACCCACCCACCCACTCATCCATCTACCCACCCACCCACCCACCCACCCACCCACCCATCCATCCATCCACCCATCCACCCACCTACCTATCTATCCATCCATTTATCCATCCATCTATCCAGAGGTGGGCTGCTACAGGTTTGCCCAGGGTCAAAAGAACCTGTAGCTAACATTATGGCTGGTTTGGAGAACCTCCAAATCCCACCCCTGGCTGTCCCCGCCCACCACACCCTGCCCCTGCCACTCCACCATGTATTTCCCAAGATATGCATGGTTTCTTTATTTGTAAATAAATGGTTGTTCTGGGTCATATCAGACATTTCTGAAGCTCTTTAGTAAAAACCATTCAAAATGAAAAAATAGGAGTTTCAAAATAAGGAGATTTTGTAGTGGAGTGCATAAATACCTTATTTCTGTTTCACATATTTATTGAATTGTGAAGTTGAGAATTGATTCCTATGAGGTAAAGACTTCAAAAAATGACTGAGTGACACTGTCCCACATTTCCCCCCAAATGTGTAACTTTTATTTACACCCGGTGATGGGATTCAGCCAGTTCGCATCTGTTCAGGAGAACCAGTTGTTAACTTCCTAAGAAGTTCGGAGAACCAGTTGTTGGAAGAAATCTCTTTTTTTTTTCAATTTACAGGGCTAATCCTGTAAGGAAGACAGGAAGGAAACATTCTGGTGCTGTTTCTAGCCTAAACTTTATTGCCCTGCTTACAGAAACTGCCTCTCCGGTTAACCCTTATTACATTGTAGCAGCTAAGGCGAAGTGCCCATTGACATGAGTGACATTGAGTTGGCCACACCCACCCAGTCACATGACCACCAAGCCCCACCTCCTCCAGCTGGTCATTAGGGCAGAGAATTGGTTGTTAAATTATTTGAATCCCACCACTGCTTACACCCTTTTTAAAAAACAAAAAACCTAATGTTTTCATTCTGGCTCATTCTAAGCCAATTTCAACTTGCTGAACAAGTCTAAATCTATGCTGCTTAAAGTGAAAGCAAAGTCTACTTATTTGCTCATATGCAAAGTTCTGTTCTAATACTCACAAAGTGCATTTTCTATTGAAATATTTAAAAAAATCAATTCAAATTGCTCTAGAGATCTTATATAAAAAATATGTGAAAGCTACTTCTTCTTAAGTATGATCGGTGAACTAACACCAAAAAAGTAAAATTTAAAAAAATCAACATCAATAATTAAGTCCTGCAGATTGAAAATGAGAAATACATGGGAGCTAACATTACGCAAGCCAGTCTTGAACAATTTCTCACACCCCAAAAAATCACTCAGTTAATTTCCTTCAGTCATCCAGATACATTTGCTTCCTTCCTGGGGAATGTTGGGCAATATTTCTTGCTCTGGGGAAGTACAAAACTGCCAGTTGCACAAAACTGCTTGGTGGCTATAGAGGGATGGCTAAATTGGCCATTGGAGAACAATTTAAATCTAATTCTTTGTAACCCTCAGGCAAAATTAATTTTGAAGTCTATTGGCCTCAATAGACATAGAAGAATGAAGAAATAAATTGGTCCCAAGGGGTATAGGAGAATGAAGATAAATCAGATACATGTAGAACTTCTTTCCCTAAATAAGTTGCATTTATTTCATTAAAAATTGCCTCCAAGAGCACACCTCCCACCAGCTAGAATCAAGTGTCATTTGATCCTTCCAAGAAAGATTGATAAGAAGTTTGTCCCATGTAGCAGAATAAGCAGGTGGGGTAAGTTCTTTGTGATGCAAGGGCCTTCCCACTGGGTTGATTGTGACCAAGCATCTCTTATCTCTTCCCATGTAAGAACTGCTTCATAACTCTCCAAGAACTGTTTCCACCCTTCCTATTGATCATGATCTCAAATCACAACATTCAGATTTCGTCCTCTTCCTACTTCATCCTAAAATGAAAGTGGGGCCATTTATTTATTTAATCAATTTATATAGTCACCCATCTCAACAAGAGGTCTGGGTGGGAAAAATCATAAAAATGAATCATATATGTATGCAGAAATTAAAATACAAAGCAGCTGAGAAAACCAACGAGCATCAACATAGACAGGAGATGGTCCCTTTCCATAGTTGGAGCCTCAGTACTGATTACATGGTCTCAAAAAGCAATTTTTGTATCTTATATACATGTGTTGTGATATTGCATGCAGTATGCGGGGGCCTAAGCTTGTGTATTTGGACATAAATGTAGAGCTGTATGTAATGGAAGCTGTAACTCTACCTGGAGGTAATGTTAGGAAATACCATTAACAGTATAAGAATTATCTATTACCTATAGATCACCTATGATAGTGATGGCTAACCTTTTCTCCTCATGTGCCAAAATCATAGTGTGCATGCGTGTCCACATCCACAATGCAATATGCCCACCCCTGTGCATGTGTGCATGAGCCCCCTCCCCACAAGCATGCATGTACTACCCCCCTTGCACGGTCTACTTGGCCTCCTGCATCACGGTGGTGTGTGTGTGTATTTTCACCTTCCCCAGGCTCCGGAGGCTTTTTTGAGCCTCCGGGAGGGTGAAAACAACTTCCCTTGGGCTCCGGAGATGGAAATAGGCCCGTCTCCAGATTTTCAGAACTTCCTCTAGGCCAATTTTCCACCATCCTCAGTCTCTGGAGGCTATTCTCAAACCTCTGGGAGGGCAAAACTGGACTCCTTTGGGCTCCAGAGGCCCTCCAGAGGTCAGAAACAGGTCCATTTCTGGACTTCCATAACTTCTGTGAGGCTCATTTTTTGCCCTCCCCAGGCTCTGAAGGCTTTTATTAAGCATCCGGGAGGGCGAAAATGGTCTCCCCTGGGCTCTGGAGGCCCTCACTGAAGCCTTCTGGCACCACAAATGGAGCACGGGGATGCACTGCACCCTCCAGTTCTCCCCCCATGCATACATGCATGCATGACCCACACATATGCTCACGTGTCTCCTGCATGCATGACAGAGACTCAAAAATCAGCTGGCCAGTGGAAGGCACGCGCGCATGCATGGTTGAGGTGAGTGGTGGCTTGTGTGCCCACAGAGAGGGCTCAATCTGCCACCTGAGGCATGCATGCCATAGGTTTGCCATCACAGACCTATGAGGTTCAACACTCCACCTTCCCCATATTGTATGTTTTATGTTCTTTATTTCATAGCAGTTATAAAATAAAAATAGGTTGGGCTGATCATATGGCTAACAGAGAGCTTTTTTCACAATTTAGCATAATGAATTCAAGAACACTGGGTTAAATGATGTGGGATTATTGACGTAAATGAACAAAGGCTTGAGTGTGCAGTTACAAGTAGCTGAAACACTAATTGCTTTTTAATTATTTTGCCTTGCAAAGTTCTTTATATAACTACCAAAGAAAGTTAGACTTATGAAAGATATAATAATCTATGTTTCTTATTCAAATGGTGACATACTAGTTGGTTTGAATAACTATACAAAAATAACATTCTAAAATTACTGGGTAGGAGGAAGAGATAGTTGGGATTCACTTCCAATTACACAATGATGACAGGTGATATTGAAAAGCATTATCTCAACAATACATTTCTGCACGATGCTTAATCTCTAATCTTCTACCAAACCATGGGTTGAAGGCATCAGAGGAGGATAGGAACTGCCACCTCTTAAATCACAGGCCATAGCATTTGATAATAGTGAATAATTGTGATCCAGCAAACTGTTATCAGTTTACCCTTGACCAAGAAATGACTCAGATTTTGGGCTCAATGGCAACCTAATGTTTGAAGATTCATTGGGAAAGTCGGTTCCACCACAAATGCGCAAAAGACAAAAGCGCGCCTGACTAAACCGCGGTGACAAAACTGTGCCGACGAATGAGCGCTGAAGTGCGCTGACAACAGCGCACCGACAGAAGCGTGCTGTAACCCTAACCCTAAACCAAACCCTAAATCTAACCCTAAACCTAACCCTAAACCTTACCTTAACTTAAATTGCGCTTCTGTCGGCGCGCTTTTGTCGGCGCGCTGTTGTCGGCGCGCTTTTGACATCGCGGTTTTAGCGCCGCGGTTTTGTCGCCGCACTTTTGACGTTCGCGCATTTGTCGGGTCACGGGGAAAGTCATGGGGCAGCAGTGAGAAGAAGAGCAGGCATCTTTCATACTCAGGCTACTTAAGCACCTCCTTGGATGTCATCCTCCTCTGGCAGCAACAGGAAGGCTGGGTTGCCAAGGAGAAGCAAATACTACCTCTTAAGCAAAGCAGGATGTGTACAAAGTTATTGAAGTTGGGAGGGGGTTGTTCAAGCAACAGGAAGCCAAAAGATGTCAAGCATGATGCATGTTATCACAATGAAGATGGCTTCAGATAAGAGCTATTCAACATAGTGGAGAATGCTGGATTTTGGTACTTCCTATTTACCAGTTCCATTCATGTGCCATGTGATATAAAGAAGACAGATGTGTCTTCTTTGTATCACCAAAGCAGCAAAGAAGTGTCAGTACTTCTGAAATCAGTAGGTCCCAACATTTAGATAGCCAATTCATACACTTGGTTTGATTGATATAGAGTGCATATTTCCCAAATTTGCCTAAGAAAGCATTAGTAGGAGTGGGATAAAAATATGAACATGAATCACATGTTGAAACCTTTGGCCAGCCAAATTTCAATTGTGATCATGGACCGAATATCTAACATGAAATGCATGAACCATCAGGAACAGTCTATTAGCATCAGCTGCATTAGTCCTAAACTATGTCTAATTGTAGACATTTTGGTCTGGAAGGGACAACACCAGGTTGTTGACAATGCCAACTGCAGCTGGCATCAAGTCACCATCAATGTTCTTAGAGAAAATCTCATTTAACAGTTGATCTGACAAGTTCCACTACAATAAAAAGGGGATGCAAGGGTTAGAGCAAAGCACAGTCATAATATACCCAACCCTACACCTGATCCCTCAGATTGTACCTATTCAATGGAATTCCATCTACCTGTTGCACACTAGAAGAAACTTGGCTCTGAAAATGTTAGACTCTTAATATTTCACACTGAAGTTGTTCGGCAGCAAGCAAAATATTAATGCTTGCCAGATTATTTGATCCAAGGAAGAAGGGGACAATTACCTTAACTGATAATTTTCCCCAGTGGAAAAAATCCTGGTTGTGGAAATGGCCTAGGTAGAGGACAGAAGACTCAGCCAAAGCAAAGAGAAGAGGCCTGGATCATCCAGCACATTTTCTTCTACTCTAGCAGCAGAAGCCAAAGTCTAATGTTAGAGTAGGATTTTTCTTGGCTGGCCCAAGAACTCTAACTTCATCATGAAGCAGCATCCTTGCATATGGTTGATGTTTGTTGACTTGGCTAACAAAGCAGTATCATTGATATTATATTGCATGACCAAGCCAAGAAAGCTGAGAAGATGGAGCTAGTCCATTTTAGAGCAACCAGTGGTAACATCTAGCAAGCTTTGACAATAGCTGCTCTCAGCAGCATGGTTTTTTTCTACCAACTAACAACCCAAAAGAAAGTGTTCTCCAGGGCAGGGCAATAGGGCAATATCTCAATACACAAAAGCATTGGACCAAGGCAGTGGTGGGTTCCGGATCTCATTGCAAACGGTATGGTGCAAAGGGGCTGGACGGCCACCACATGAACGTGCGCAGCATGTATGCACACACACGCAGCATGTGCATGTTTACTTACCGCCTGTGACACACCATGACGCCTCTATTACACTCCAGCTGCTCGGCGGAGCATCGTGCAGGCACCCTACACGCCATGCGTGGAAGCCCCCAAACAGCTCAAATACCAGTAAGGAGCAGAGGCAGGCGGGTGGGCCCTCCGGAGCACTGTACTGGAACATACCTGGTGTTCCTGGCAGGCACTAGTATGCCTGTTCGTAACCCACCACTGGACCCTGACTATAACAACTTGCCTTCCTTAAGGTGAACCTCTCCTAGTCACATTGGAGGAGATTAACAGCTAGGCCTCTTTCTTCATTCTCAAGAGATTCATTCTGTGTATTTCCTTCACACTGTTAATATGGTCTCTGGCACCTTTTTCTGCTAAAGTATCTTTGAATTTTTAGTTTGATCTGCTTGCTGCATTTTTTCCTTTAGCATTTCAAATATAAAAAGAAGGGCTGTTTTGCATAGTAAGGTTGTGTTCATGATTCATGCGTAATATTTTCTTTTGTATGCTGAGTATTATAAATGTAAGGTAGTACAAATATTGTGCAAATGTAATTTATAAGATGTAAATGTTGCCTCTGGGCCAGGGAGGGAATTTGTGTGTGTGATCATGTATGTATGTGTATGTTTCCCAGAATAGGATTCTCTCCTGGATCACCCCCTTCCTCCCTTTTAATTTTATTGGTATAAACTGAAATTCTCCATGGGAGGGAAGCACATCTAGTTTTGAGAATAAGCAAGGGGAAAAAATTCAATCTGCAACTGAACTTTTTAAAACCAGAGTAGAATGTGACTTGTAGATCTCAACAATACAGATATAGAAAAAATATATTAATGTAATGTTTTCTGCCAGAATATCTCCTCTCCTGGAGAAAATAATTCACTGATTATCTTGTGTGATGGATCAAAAATCTCAGAATGAGTCTATTTCTCATATTTTGATTATACACCTATCTCCAGGGCAAATTGTTACAGTATTTTGAAGTCAAGGAAGACATTTCTGTATCTCTTTGCTGTCATCTAGTGATTATCTAGACTCTTGCATCTCAAAAGCTTTGTTAGAAATCTCTTCTATGTTCAGAACACCCCAAACAGTTTTAGACTTCTGTTTTGTTTCGTCAGCCTGGAATGGGGAGATAGCACTTACACAATACAAAACTTATATTCCATTTGGTGTACATCCCTATTCTATTTTAAGGTCACTGCTTTAACTCTTAAAGAATCAACATTTATGACCAAGGAGATCAGAAGCAGATGAGAAGATGAGACAAGTCCAGCTCCATTGGTATGGATATGTCCTCACAACAGCTCAGAGGTGGGTTGCTTCTGGTTCGGCCCAGTTTAGCCGAACTGGTAGTAGAATTCAGGCTTGGGTGGCAGAACCAGCAGTGACACAGGCCTGACACGTCCCTGAATCGGTTCTCCAGTGTCTTCTGCCATTGCTGGCATGGTTATGTGCATGTGTGCAGCATTTTTAAGTCAATGCGCATGTGCAAGCAATGTGTGGCCAGCGCATGCACAAAGCACACATGCAGAGAGCCGGTACTAACCAGTTCAGGAACCCACCCCTGGAGCAGAACCTTCCACCATTGCCAAGACAGCCTAGATGTCAATGTCCCGTGACCTTGCCGGCATCCAAAACAGAGATGACGAGACACTATCAACAAAGGTATGCAAGCTGTGAGCGTGTGTCCCGGACATGCAGCTAACCATGCAAAGTGGCATTCAATGATATGAAAAGCAGACCCTGCACCTGCGGGAATACACTAGAAGAAGAAAGGCAGATAAGGGCAATGGGGAACACAAAAGTTATGCACTAGGTGTGTGTTGTTTTTCGGTGTCATTGTGGATCTTTTGGAGCTGCTGATCTTTTGGAGAAGTCTGTGTCAATTTCTCTGCTGCTTCCAAATAAAAATTTATATACTAAATTTATATATATATATATTCCTTCAAAGGTTTTTTTTCCCTAAACAAGGGTGTGAAGCTCTATTCAAGAGTCTTAGGATTTCTGGTGAGATCCCCAGTGAAATGAAAAGGGGAAGCCATAAAAATATCAGATTATAATAAACTGAAGTCCACACCAGCAGTGAGATTCACTTATCTTCCCTACCCATTTCACAAACGTGAGTGCACATGCCATGCCTGCACATGTGCATCACCTTCTGTTCATACACAATGCTTGCACATTACGTTAGGGTGAGTGGGCGGAGCCTCCCACAGCCACCGCTACAGGTTCACCCGAACCAGAGATAACTGGCTGAATACCACCTCTAGTCCACACCTTGAAGCTCACAATTCAACACCCTTTACTACACCTTTTTTTCCTAATGCAAAGCTTGCACTCCATCAGGCTCTTAGAGATATTTTCACTAAGTAGCACATTTCAGTTTCACATCAGGCTGCATTGCTTTATTGTCTAATTATCCATAATTAGAATGATTAAGTTAAGCAATTTCAGAATTTAATCATCCATTGTTATTAATTTGCCTATCAAACACACATTTTGACTGGGAGAAAAGTTTTTAACTGATTTCTAACTATATTTTGATGCCAATAACAGGATTTAAATTAATATAATGCATTAAATAAATCATTACTTCAGCACCTATTAGCAAAACATTACCATCTTCAGTTAAAAAGTCAGAAATGGCAATGCTAAATGAGTCAATAATAGCCAATTACTTTTATACCTCAAGATGCGACAGCTACATTACTTATAAATATGGTTTAGATAGGAAGTCTGATTCTATTGGCAGAACTTCAGGAGATGTAGTTTTTCATATGCTGCAGAAAAGTAAGTTTCTAGAACAAGTTATTCATCCAGTTTGAAGATGACTGGATAAAAAAAATAGTTTGGCACAAAAGTTTCAGCAACAGGTTCTCTGCTCAGTTGCTGGGTGGACATGGCCATGGTGGGCGTAGCCTAGTCAGATTCCTCACCATGGTGGGGGAGCTGCTTTCACCTTCTCGAGAGGCTTTTCTTGAGCCTCTGAGAGAGTGAAAACTGCCTCCCTGGGGCCAAGAGGTCTTCTGGGATCCCTGTTTTTCCCCTCCCTAAGCCTCCGAGCAGGCCCTGCACTTACCTCACATCCAAAACAGGGTGCATGGAGACTCCTGGGAGGGGCGTAGTGGGGTGGCAGGGTGGGGCATGATGGGCGGGGCCAGCCAGGGGTGGGATTTGGAGGTTCTCCAAACTGACATTAGCTATGGGTTCTCCCAAACCTGGGTGAACCCATAGGAGCCCACCCCTGGTTTGGCAACAGTCTCATTCTCCACTATGAATGGGTGGGTATTAAGGGCCTTGTATCTGATTGTTCCACTGTGGTCTCTTTGTTTATTCATCCCTTCGAGTGTGTCCTTTGAGGATTTTTTTTTATTATTATTTTACTTTTCAAAATTTTATCAGACAGTGGACATGTGTTTCTCCCAAGCATATTTAAATTCAGTTACTGTTCGACCTATTACCCTTGCTGGAAGTTGATTCCAACTTCCACTACTTTTTCTGCAATGTAGTACTAAAGTTTTAGAAGTCTTCGAGTACAACCCCCTGTCCAAGGCAGGACAGGAATCCTTATACCATTCCAGACAGTTGATTGTACAATCTTTAGCAATAGCACTTAGAGTTATATACTACTTCATAGTGCTTTCCAGCCCTTTCTAAGCGGGTACAGAGTCAGCATATTGCCCCCAACAACCTCTTTTTACCATCCTCTGAAGGATGGAAGGCTGAGTCAACCTTGAGCTGGTGAGATTCAATCTGCCAAACTACTGTCAGCCAGTGATCAACAGAAGTAGCCTGCAGTACTGCACTCTAACCACTGTGCCACCGTGGCTTTTCTTGAAAACCTCTAGTGATGGAGTGAATTCTGGGAGACAAGCTTTTTCCATTGATTAATCATTCTTGCTGTCAGGAAATTCCTCCTTTGTTCCAGGTTGAATCTCTCCCTGATGAGCTTCCACCCTGTGACAGCCTTCAACTATTGAAAGATGTCTATCATACCACCTCTAAGCCTTCTCTAACTGCATTGGTTTTTTGGCACCTAGCTTACACTGAAGTGATGTTCTACCAGTACATTTAGATCTCTCTCAAAAATGAGAAAGTTAGTGCATATGTTGTACCTGTGCATTTGCTTTTTTTCCCCCGCCTAAGGTTTTTACTTTTTTTCCCATCAATGAACTGTACCTTGTTGGCTTGAGCCCAATCAGTGGTGGGTTTCAAAAATTGTTTGAACCTACTCTGTGAGTGGGGCCTCCTTTGTGGGAGTGGCTTGCCATCCATGTGAAGATGCCGATGACACTTGTCAGAACCACCTTAAATTACCTCACACACAGCACTGGCATGCATAAGAATATGATGTAAACTTGTTTTTTAAAAGGCATCTTTGGTTTGCGTTAAAACAACTTCAACACACGCAATGTTCTGATTGCACCACAAACACAGTAGTCATCCTTACCTTTCACAGAGGCACTGAGTTTTATAAATATGAGCATGATAGTGTAGAATAATCATATCCAAGGACCAGTGGTGGGTTTCAAAAATTTTTGGAATCTCTTCTGTAGGTGGGGCCTGCTTTCTGGGTCCACTGGTGGAACCTCTTCTAACCAGTTCGGTAGATTTGACGAACAGGTTCTACCGAATAGGTGCGAATTGGTAGGAACCCACCTCTGGATCCAATGCTCAAGTCTGTCAATACCCTTCTGAATTTTGAGTCTATCTTCCAAAGTGTAAGTAAGCTTTGTGTCATCTGCAAATTTGATGAATAACTCTTCTATCCCCTTGTCCAAGTCATTTATGAAGATGCTGAATGTACAGGAAGGAATAAAACCAGCAAAATTATATTCACAACAACTGCTCAAATAACCGTCTTATTTTGCTATTATCTTTTCCATGTTAAAATCTAGAGTTGTTATGTCTAAATTTAGCATTCAAACTGGCTCCTGATTTAGTTGGTAAATGTTTCAGCTCTCATGCTAGGCTCAGATAACAAAATGATGTCAGCTCTAAAAATAACCTTCTCTACTTCTTTGCTAGCTAACCCATCATCATTTTCACATAGGAAAACAGGGTAACTAATGACCTGTTTGCCCCTTTACCCCCTAAATGGAGGAGAACTCTATGAATCAAGAAAAATTACAATCCCTTCAATCTTACAATTGCATCTTCCACTTGTCTTATTCCAACCATAATTCTCTCAGTCTCATTCATCTTCCCATTCACAGGGTTAAAACAATAGCCACCCACTTTGCAAACTTTAGCGCTACATTAAATGTGATGACTTTGCTTATTAAACAATGTCATCTTATTTCAGGGTCAGACTAAAACCTGAAGAAAGGTTGACTGTGCTGAAGGACCAAAGCACTTCTTCCAAATCATTTTCAATATAGAAAGCCAAAGTGTGTGTGTGTGTGTGTGTGTGTGTGTGTGTGTGTGTGTGTGTGTGTGTGTGTGTTGGATTTGTGAAAACCTTTCATTTGCCAAAGAGACAGTTTTGATGGCCAAAGATGAAAAGGGACATAGAAACTGATATGACCAGTTGCCCCATTTGTGCCTCCATGAAGTGCCTACCTGGGAAACCTCCAGACTTGCTACAATCTGCAGCCAACCCCGCTAACCAGTGAGAGGAGATATCCATAGACTTTACCACAGAACTGCCTGAGAGTGTTGGGAATACCGTAATCTATACTGTCATTGACCTATTCTCAAAGCAAGTGCACTTTGTGGCATGTTCAAAGCTTCCTTCAATCCGGGTCCTAGCCAAGATGTTTGTGCAGCATATTTACAGACTACACGGGATCCTGAAGTGCATTGTCTTGGATAGAGTGAAAATGATAGATTCCTCCCAGGGACTTAGTCCACCTCATCCTATTATTGCTTCAGTGGTGGGATTAATTTTTTTTTACTACCAGTTCTGTGATTGGTGGATGTGGCATGGCTTGGTGAGTGTGGCTTGGTGGGTGTGGCAGGGAAAGGATACTGTAAAATCTCTATTCCCTCCCCATTCCAGGGGAAGGTTCCTGCAAAATCCCCATTCTCTCCCAATCAGCTGGGACTCAGGAGGCAGCGAATAGATGGGAATAGGGCCAGTCATAGGTGGTATTTATTGGTTCTCCAAACTACTCAAAATTTCCGCTACCGGTTCTCCAGAACTGGTCAGAGCCTGCTGAATACAACCTCTATATTGCTTACTAAATGATTCACCATTCCAGGTCTCAGTGGAAATCACTTTTAAAAATGTACTTCAATGCAAAATATGTTTGGCAACATTAACATACATTCAAACAGATTTTTATTCTCACTTTTTAATGGAGAGATTGAGAAATAGGGGACAGTGGGTTAAAACCAATTCATCCATTTTCATTTGGGACTGAACCCACATGTTTCGCATAAATTATAGGCACCGTTATCTGTGAGAATGTAGGACAAATTGTAAGACTATTATAAATTATCTGTGCACACATCCTTCAACTGCAACTTTTCATGCATTTTTCTATGTATCAACCAAGAAGCAGGTTCTAATTTAGCATCTATTAGCCTATTAATGTATCTCTCCAGGAATAAGCCTAAACATCAAAAAGGAAGTATTCAGAAACCTTGAGGAGTCTTTCTCAACTAGGGTTCCATGTAAACCTAAAATTTTGCAAGAGATTATGATTACATTTGTATTTTTAAAAACTGCATATGCCACACAATGGTAGGATATGAAATTCTTTTCACAATTTGCAGTGACAGGGAAAAAACTCTGCAGCAAGATTTTTTGCTGAGTCTTGTAAATTTCCACTAGTCCTTCATGGATAATTTACCTGTCCTGAATGGGCCTCTTGCCAGTTCCTCAATGAAATGTTGGCTGGAAGGTGACAAGACTTCCTAAATTTCAGTGATGCTGGCATTCAAAATCTGTTGGAGAGGGGCAAACTACATAAATGTAGTCTTCTACAAAAGGCAGCTCACATCCCATGAGTTGCATTCTGCCTTCAACTCTCTTTTTTAGGCTGCTGGGTTGGCTGTTCTCTTTTGTTGAAATTATAGTTTGATTTATAGTATGACAGCCTGAAACTTCAAAAGGGCTGCATTTGCTTAAAAGCCCTTCCCCAAGGACTTTAAAAGTATGTTTTTAGTTTGGCTTCTTGCATTCACAGCTGGTTGCCTCCACCAAGGAGTGACCTCCAACCTCTTTCTGCATTAATGCTTATTGTAACCATGAATATATTTAAACTGGCAATTCAATCTTCTACAAGTTGAACTCAACATATTACGTAATTTTCTTGACAGAAATATGGAAGTGATGTACTACTATTTTCTTTTAATATGTTTTCTCAGCCATTTCAACTTCGTAGCTTAGTTTCTAGTCCTAAATTATTTGCTCCGCTTCCTGAGCCAAGACAAGATTGGCCTGATGCTGCCATCTGCTGGGACACATCAATCCTAGGTTTGATTCAACCTGGCTGTTTGTGAGCAGTTTGTAACGTATTTGTGCAGAAGGTAGTGGCAGCATACAGATAATTAATTTAACTAAATAGCTGGCACAATTATACAAAAGGAAAACCATATAAAGGCTTATATGACACATTATTGTTCAGATCTGATTCTGGTCTTCTTAAGACTAGCATAAGTAACAGATATAATGGTTTAAGTACACTGTCTGCCCACAAACAGGCTTATTTGATTAGCTCTGATGAACTCACATAGCATTACTTTCTTTTTCCCCAGATCTACTCAGAATTACAGAAAGCTCAGGAATAATGACATGCAGAAGGCATGTCTTCCCTTTATCCTATGTCAATAAGTTATTTTTTCCTTTCCTTTTCTTCCCTTAAATTATCCTGCAAAAATAAAGTTGATATTACTCTTGCCTTCACATGTATTTTCCAGTCTCACTACAAAACCAGTGAGTAAAAAATAAAATTAAAATTAAAAAGCCAAATACTCAAATTAACATTTCTAGGTGTAATTTATCTGATTATCAAATGTTATCATTTGGATCAGATGATGTATTATGGTCACATCAAACTACAAGGAATCTGAATTTCCTTTATTCAAGATTAAAGTTGGGCATGTTTTATGCAATGACATTCCAGTGTTGAATCTGGCTAGCATCCTTAGTCTGGTCAATTTCAGCACATAAGTTTGCTGGTTTGTCTATGAAAGTTTATATATTCTCATTCAAAACTGATTTTTAAGGCATGAGGAGCATGTATGGATAAATTCAACAGAAGCATACAGTATATGTACATGAAAGCAACTCTGAAAAGATAATTCTAGAATTCCAGAAAGTCCAAAACATTTATAGGATTCCCGAACTGGCAGAATGGGCATCTAAGTTATTAAGTCAACTTCTTTGCTGAGAAGTAAAAATTAAAATCACCCTAACTAATGGCACTCTAGACCAGGGGTCTGCAACCTTAAACATTCAAAGAGCCATTTGGACCCATTTCTCACAGAAAAGAAAACACCAGGAGCCACAAAACCTGGGTGAGAATGGCCAATTCAAAGTCACTCACTCCCGCGCAGTCACATGATCCCCCAGCCACATCTACCCAGGTTTTGTGGCTCCAGTGTTTCCTTTTCTGTGAGGAAACAGGTATATCTCTCTCTGTCTCTCTGTCTGTCTTTCTCTCCAACTCTCTCTCCCCCCTCTCTCATCTCTCTCTCTCTCTCTTTCTCCCTCTCTTTCTCTCTCTCTCCCCCTGTGTTTGCGTGTGTGTGTGTGTGTGTGTGTGTGACTTGAATCATTTCAAAAGCAGGTGAGGGTTGGTTTATGGAGTTGTTTTTTTTTGTTTTTTTTTGCTGTTGTTGGTCTTTCTTCTTCTTTGGGTGCTTTTTACCATATGATTTAACTCAAGAGTCATTTCAGAGTCGTTCCAAGATAAATGAACCTCTTTTGTCCCCCTCCTGTGGCTCCCTGTCAGCTGAACACACCACTGGCTGGCCCTGCCCCTCGACCTCCCCTCCCAGTCACTTCTTGTCTCACCTAAGAAGCTCTCCACCCTGAGACACTGGCCTGACCTGGCTGTAGTTCTGCATCATAATGGCTCCAGGAGGAGGAGGGGACACCATCTCCCCCATTGTGAAGTGCGCTAAATTTAACAGTGCTGCGAGAGCAGCGGGCAGGTTATGGAGGTGGCAAAAACAGCGTGGTTGGCTGCAGCCAGGCAGGGCCAGGGTCTTACCTTCTCAGGGCAGGCTAGGAGTGATGGGGAGGGGAGGGCAATGGGTGGGGCCATCCAGTTTCATCCAGTTTAGCCAACAGGGAGTCACAGCAGGGGGATAAAAGAGCAGCAGATGGCTCTGGTTGCCCACACCCAGTCTAAACTCAGCTTGAAGAAATCCAGTGAAACTGAGAAATCCACTTAGGTAAACCTAATGTCAAAAGCCTTTTTCCAGAATTCAGCTAAATCCTGTATTAAACAGACTGAAAACTAAAATGATGGAGACAGATCTTGGCTTTCTGTACAACTTATTTTTTAGTATTTGAAGTTGTTCTTTCATAGCCCTGACCCTTGTTCCTAATATAACAAATTAGAAGCATTTGCTTCTATTTTCATGTCCTCTTTTGGACATGCTCCGCCCTCCCCTGATTATGCAATCAATTGGAGAGCAATTAATGGCACAATCCCAATGACTGGCTTAAGTGACTTGTAGAACTAAAGTCTCCTTAGTGCTATAATTCCTAGAAATTGCTCCCAGGTCTACCCCCAAGCACAACAGCATAAGTGTGGGAAGAGAAATCTGAGCCTTTCTCCCGAACCTGGCTTTCTCAATCCTCAAAAGTGAAAGCTCTGAGATCAATTTCTTGTTTTTTTAAAAATGTATTTTAAAAATCTATATTCTACTCTTGTGGGACCCAGGGGCTCAGGGGCTAAGACACTGAGCTTGTTGATCAGAAAGGTCAGCAGTTCAGTTGTTCAAATCCCTAGCACCGCATAAGGGAGTGAGCTGCCATTACTTGTCCCAGCTTCTGCCAACCTAGCAATTTGAAAGCATGTAAAAATGCAAGTAGAAAAATAGGGATCACCTTTGGTGGGAAGGTAACAGCGTTCTGTGGGATTTAGTCACGCTGGCCACATGACCACAGAGATGTCTTTGGACAGCTCTGGCTCTTCGGCTTTGAAACAGAGATGAGCACCGCCCCATAGATTCAGGAATGACTAGCACATATGTGCGAGGGGAACCTTTACCTATTCTACTCTTCAAAACTGAAAGGGTAGCATATAGCCCATAAACATTTATGTTCTAAAGTTCATTGCAATAGCATTGCTAAAAAACAATAAAAGTGATGTTTCTCACTAGAGCTTACAAAACATACATTAGACCAATCCTAGAATACTGTACAACTGTTTGGAATCCTTACCACATATCGGATATAGGTAGTCCTCAACATACAATCATAACTGAGCCCAAAATTTATGTTCCTAAATGAAACATTTGTTAAGTAATTTGCCCCCCTTTTTACAACCTTTCTTGCTGGAGTTGTTAAGTGAAACACTGAAGTTATTAACATGGTTGTTACGTTCCCATTGACTTTCCTGGTCAGAAGATTGCAAAAGGTGATCCCATGACCCTGGGATACTGCAAGTGTCATAAATATGTGTCAATTGCCAAGCATCTCAATTTTGGTCATGTTACCAAGGGTTGCTGCAATGGTGGTGTGTGAAAAAAAAAGTCATAAGTCACTTTTTCAGTGCTGATGTAACTTCAAACAGTCACTAAGTGAACTGTTGTAAATCAATTGAACAAGTTCAGAGGAACTTTACAAGAAAGGTCTTGTCTCTTCTGTCCATAATAGAAAATACCTTATTCTATCAGTGTGAATGTTCCAAATGACGAACCCAACCAAAAGCAAGCACGACTGAGACAATTCAATCTCTTAATGCAAAACTTTAATGAGTACATCATATTGGCAAAGATGAGGGAAAAACCAGATCTAACTATTTCCTGTGCAATCCCATATAGTTAACTGTTGTGGCCCAGCAGGAACCATTGGAGCTGCCACTAGACTCCGACAGCGAGGGGCCCTATGAATCAGCTCTGGAGGATGTGGAGGACCCTGGACAGAGTTCCGACTCCAAGCAGGGCACAGAGAGGCTGGTTGGCCACCAGGTGGTGCCTGAGCCTTGGATCAGTGGGGAGGAGACAAGGAAGTGTGATCCTGACATCAGCAGTGAGTTGTTCCTGGATGCCCGGCACCGAAGAGCTAATAAGCGTAAGGAACAGTTGCGCAAGTACAGGAGGTAATTGCACTCAGCTGGTGGTAATTAGGCTCCTCTCCAGACTATAAAAGGACTGCTTGTGCACACGCCCCTTTTGCAGAAGTCAACGCAGGAACTAATGTTGGAGAACATTATTGTGAGCTTGGCAGGCTGGATTGCTGCCACGGCTTATCTGTGTTGGATTGCTGCCCAAGCTTCTCTGTGCCGGTTTGCTGCCAAGGACCTGTTTGTCTGTTAATAAATTGCGTAAAGTATCTTTGGCTCGGAGTGTGCTTTGGTGTGGAACAAGGGTGGTCAGAACAGTTAACATTCAAGATCTTCCTCCCCCCCATTAGGTCAGGTCACATTGTCTAATGGAGACTTCGAGTATTGTTGTGAGAAAGTCTTCTTCAGTTTTAGTAAACACCTCCTGAAACGTCCTTGGTTCCCATGGCAGGCATCTTGATGTTTGGATTTTCGTTCTATCTTTCCCTTCCCTCCCTCCCATAGTTTGTTGGCAAGCTGAGAAGTGATAATAGTTGCAACAGCAAAAACACCATTTGAAGCTTGACAACTAGGCTTCAATTTCTTGGTTTGGATAGTTTAGAACTATGGTGAGATTTAGTATCGCATAATATTCAGTATTGTATGTAAAATTGTACATAGTAGCATTTGACCTATAAATGACTTTTTTAAGTTTTAATCAAAGGCAACACGTGTGAACAACCTCTTTGAACTTCAAGTAAACAGCTTTAAACTTAACTGCAAAAAAAAATTGAAATAATATCAATATTTTACTTGATTCAGTTATATCATCTATTAACTTTCATAGTTTTAATTCTAACTTAACTTCGGTGGAGCTCACTCAATATTTAAGAGGTTCCCAAGGTGATCTGAATAAGTTTACTAAGATCCCTATCATCCATGTCACTTTTTTTTATTTTATTTTGCTCCTTTGAATTTGTAATTTTTGCGTGAGGAATAAATAAAATAAAAATAAAATAAAACACATACACCACGCAGGCATATCATCCGCTGAATAAAAATACACTATATGAGCTGCAGTTAAAGATTTTCCATTACAAAATTACACATATCAAACCACTCAGTGAATAGAGGTAAATACCAGGAGATGATTTTGTGATGTTTTATTAAGGGTGTGATAAACTGAATCTTCTTTCATATCTGCTTTATTGCTTTTTGTAACTATAAAATCTTCCATTCAGTCAACATTTCATCTGAATTTCCTTTAACTAAGTTTGACATTCTTTACTATTGACTGATATGGTCCACCGTTTTTCTACCGTATGAAATCCCATTAGCAATACTAGCATTTCATTGAATGGGGGTGCTGTTCGTTCTTTCAAGATATTATTCATACAATGAGAACCATTTTCCTTCTTTATTTCCTTTTTTTTCTCAAAAGTCTGATGACAAACTTTTTGATCCATATTTGCTGCCATCTGCTTCACCACATACTTAAAAGTATGGTTTTGGAGAACGTTTGGTACTTTTGAGTTCTTTCAAAATATATCATCTGCTTTATAAAATAATTCAAGTTACTACAGTTGAAATCTGCTTTTCCTTCCTTAATCTTTGCTTTATGAAGGTAGTTAAGAGCCGAGGTGGCGCAGTGGTTAAATGCAGCACTGCAGGCTACTTCAGCTGACTGCAGTTCTGCAGTTCGGCTGTTCAAATCTCATCAGCTCAGGGTTGACTCAGCCTTCCATCCTTCCAAGGTGGGTAAAATGAGGACCCGGATTGTTGTTGTGGGCAATATGCTGACTTTGTAAACTGCTTAGAGAGGACTGAAAGCCCTATGAAGCGGTATATAAGTCTAACTGCTATTAAGAGATAGGTGACCTAACTAATGGCATTCTCAGTTACATTCATCTTTAGAAAGTTTACATGCAAGAAATTAAAGATATATATGTAGACCAGAGCAGTGGTGGTTTCCAGATCCCGTTGCAACCGGTACAGTGCAACGGGGCTGAGCGCCCATCACATGAACGTGTGTAGCACGTGCATGCGTACTTACAACCCACGATGCTCCGTGACACTCCAGCTGCTAGGCGGAGCATTGCGCAGGTGCCATGCGCTCCGTGCGCATGCGTGGAAGCCCCAAAAACTTCAAATACTGGTAAAGAGCGCAGGCGGGTGGGCCCTCTGGAGCACCATACAGGAATGGTACCTGGTGTTCCTGGCAGGCACCAGTACGCCCATACCAAGGCGCACCAATCATAACCCACCACTGGACCAGAGGGTATAGAATCAATAGAACAGAACAGAAAAGAAGAAGGGGTCAGCCTATTTTCCAAAGCACCAGAAGGCAAAACAAGAAACAATGGGTGGAAACTAATCAAGGAGAGAAGCAACTTAATACTAAAGAGAAACAATTAATGTGACATGGTTTACCTTCAGAAGTTATGGGTGCTCCATCAATGGAGGCTTTTAAGAAGCGACTGGACAGCCACTTGCCTGGAATGGTATAGAGCAGGGGTATCAAACTCAAGGCCCCTGGGTCAGATCCGGCCTGCAGGATGCTTAAATCCAACCCACAGAGACAGCCTGGAAATATCAAAGGATTGGCCCGCGGTGCCTCTGGTGGCTAAAACAGACCATATGCGGCCCCCTTTGCCTTGTTTTCACCCTCCATGGCATCCTGCAGCACTGTACTGCCCAAAAACTGGCCCAAACATGGCCCAAAAATCAGGCCAAAAGGGGGCTGGAAAATAGCCAAAAACAGATTGAAAATCGGGTGAAAATTGGTCAAAAATGTGCCACATGCGGCCCATTTTCAGCTAGCAGACTGCTGCAGAAGATTATGGAGAAAGAAAATGAGAGGTTTGGGGCTGCATGTGGACCCCCTCACCACATTTTGGCCAGCAGGGTACTGCAGGAGGCATCCATCTCTCTGCCCCTCCCTCCCACCAGTCTATGAAGGAGAACTACAATGCTAATCTGGCCCTCGAAGAAATCCAGTTTGACACCCCTGGTATAGAGTCTCCTGCTTGGGCAGAGGGTTGGACTAGAAGTCCTCAAAGGTCCCTTCCAAATCTGTTACTCTGATACTGTTACCACTAAAACAATTACTTCAAAAATAAGGTAGTGAGGTTTTATACTTTAAAGCCATTTTCTTAAAATTGCTTACAACCCAGTCCTCTGCTTGCTTATTCAGATTTAAGTTGCACGGCATTCACTGGTAGTTAAAGTGTGTAAATAATTATAATCATAGCCCTTAACATTTGTGCATTCAAAAGTTTCATATGCTTTTATTCATTGCTCTACAGTGGGAACGGAACCACAATAACCTGAGATCAACCAGGATCTAAGAACTACTTTGTACCTTAGGTGACATCTGAGTCTAGATAGTCTACTTCCAAATTTAGGAATTCAGAAGAAGGCAGGTGGGAAGGCACACTGGGAAAACCATGTGATTTATGCACTTGCACCCAATGACATGACCCAAGTTTATGAGACTTGGATTTGTGTTGTGATTTCACAAAGCACATTTCATCATCTGGTCCCAGTGACTGACCCAGATTGGTTCCTGCAACATTTCATCATTTTTCATCATTGTGGTTCGTACCAGATGCTTATGGCTCTAAGACTGTTAAGCAGATGGAACATACTATTGCATTTTTATTTTCTGCTTTGTGAGCACTGGATTTCAGAACTTGTATTGGCTTAACCAACTTTTTGAAGAACATAAATCAAAATGTGGCAAGTTCAAGCTCTTTCCAATTAATTGCTGTCACAGTCATTGACACAGCTATTAATAATTTCTAATGCGAATGCTTGTTTACTTTTTTGATTAACTAGTTGTTTAAAATGATTTATTGAGGCTGCAATCCTATATGTAATTTCCCTACTGATTCCGAGGGACAGACTTATATACCTTTCAGAAACTATGTATACAACTGCAGGGATAGAATTTTAGAGACCACGAGAGGGCGCTCAGGGTTTGCACATTTTTGTGCTCCTTTTCCTAATATCCAAATAGCAATCTATGGTGAAAGTTTCATTAAAAGAAAACACTGCTATTCTTTTATAAACAGCAGTGCATTTAATATTAACATGCAAAGCCGTGGTCATGTTAGAACAGATACAGAAACTGTACATTCTTTAAATGTAAAGAAGATCAAATTAATGATAACAGATAGAACAACCAACCTTGGCAGTCTGGCTTTTATAGCAACAGTAAAAGAACAAGCAGCCAAGAAATGTATCACAGACTAGCACTCAGTAGGACAGGCATGAAAATCTTATAAACATAGCCCTTAACATTTGTGCATTCATCAATTTCATATGCTTTTATTCATTACTCTTTAGTGGCAGAGAACTAAACTAAGATCCAGAGGGGTGATCCCCTAGGATCTATGAATTGCTTCATGCATCAGATCACATCTAGTTTAATACTCTACTTCCAAAGTTAGGAATTCAGGAGAAGAGACAGTGGGAAGGTATTTAAATGCTATTCAAAAGATATTCAAATGCTATGATGTGTCGATACCTACAGAGATCAGAATTGTGCAAGCCATGACCCTCTCTAGAAGTGAAAGTTGGACTTTGTAAGTGTGTTGATGCTTTTGAACTTTGACATTGGAGAAGATTCTTGAGAATACCTTTGAGAGATGGGCTCCAATGGTATAATGGTACAATGGTAAGGAGTGCACCAAGAGAAGGCCCGAAAGAGCTGGTCAAGGATAGATTGTCATGGAGAAAATCTATCTGCATGGTCACTAGGAATCACAAACAATTTCACAGCACAAAATCAAACAATAAAAATCTATCAATGAACTCCATCTAGGAAACCAACACGAAATATACCAGAAATTAATGTCAGCTACATTTTCTATTTCTGTATCGAATCATTGGCTTCCTAGATTCATTGGCTTTGTGCATTCTGAGTGTTATAATAACAACTTAGCTTTAAAAGAAACAAACAAACCATATGAATGGTGAAGATAAACTCTTTCAACGATGTCCTGAGACCACTTGTGGGTCTCTGACAAACCCAACCAAAGTAGAAATTCATTGTTCCTTGAACAAATCAAACATATTTACACAAGCTTGTTCTTTATAGTTTTCAGTTCTGTGGATGGCTAACACTGTCGGTTTTGTTTTCTAGAACATTTACATTTTTTTTCAAAACCAGATTTCATGTCTACATAAATTTGCATATTTCTTAAGATTTCTTTGTATTTCCACACAATTTTTAACACATCTCTCTCTCTCTCTCTCTCTCTCTCTCTCTCTCTCTCTCTCTCTCTCTCTCTCTCTCTCTCTCTCTCTCTCTCTCTCTGTATAATATATTCTCCTATAATATATAATGTTTGCAAGTATTTTCACTTAATATATGGGTTTTAATCTATTTTTTCCTATTGCACTTTGTACTGATTTTTAAATTAGATTAGTATAAAAATAATATAAATTTTTAAAGAAATATAAGATCCTCAAAATAATTGTTCCACTTTGTATGTAAAGAAAATGTAATTTTGATAAACATTAAAATATAAATCAAACTAATATTCATTCTATCCACTCCCTAAGTTTTGAATACAATTTAGTCTAAAGCACAGCATTAAATTATTATTCTCTGAATTTTCTCAGTAAGAATAAGCTGTTGCATCTAGAATGTTCCAATATCATAAACCCAATCAGACTTGGAATACTGCATTCAGTTTTGGTCATCACGATGCAAAAAACATGTTGAGACTCTAGAAAGAATGCAGAGAAGAATAACAAAGATGATAAGGGGACTGGAAGCTAAAACATATGAAGAACAGTTGCAGGAACCGGATATGTCTAGTTTAATGAAAAGAGGGACTAGTGGAGACGTGATAGCAGTGTTCCAATATCTTAGGGGTTGCCACAAAGAAGAGGGAGTCAAGCTGTTTTCCACCTGACAAGAAGCAATGGGTGGAAACTAATCAAGGAGAGAAGCAACTTAGAACTAAGGAAACATTTCCCGACACTTAGAACAATTAATCAGTGGAAGAACTTGCCTCCAGAAGTTGTGAATGCCCCAACACTGGAACAGATTTCTAAGAAGATGTTGGAACTTCAGGGTCCCTCACAACTCTTGTTATTCTATTACACACACACACACACACACACACACACACACACACTCAGACACACACAGACACACACAGACACACACACTTGCTTGAATGGAAGTTTGTTCAACTTCCAAATTATACACAACATGTTAGTTATCAAATAAGTTACTTTGTTCATTGATCTTGCATGCACAAAGTTGATCAGTTGATCTGATATAAAAATAGATTAGGCTTAATGGCTCAAATTTGGATATGTTTGAATTATATAAAGAAAATTGTTAGTTTGTTGATTTATAAATAATCTACAGTGCTGTTCATTAAAACTAAATAATCCAAATTGAATGTAAACAACAGATTTTATACTAGAATCACAAACTGGTAATCATCATCTAATTTTACTTTTTTCAGTTGCAAACATGCAACCATTACAAGCACACTAGTGAACCAGCTTGCAAAATCATTCTGGAAATGCCTATTTCAAATTGGGTTAATTAGATGTAAATCAGTTATTGAAATTGGCCTTTTAAATCCACCCTCCTGAGACTACCATTTGCAACAGTAGTTGCACCTTTAAATTAGAGCAATTTAAAGCAGGAGAGAATGGATAAAGCCATTAAGAGAACACAATTCCCAAGAGCTCAGCATTCCCAAGCAATACGTTTTCTGCTAAAATCAGCAAGTACTATTTGCAATTAATTTGATTCTTGTTGGTCTCAAAGAATATTGGTTTAAAAAATGACAGATCAGTACAGGGAATGGAATACAATTCTTGGGTCCTTCTCCTCTTTACTGATGGCATTCTCAATAGTAGAAATCTTTTTCAAGTATTTGCCAAAAAACAAGCAAATGGATCATCAAACAAATCATTAACCCAAAGTTCTCACTTGAGGCATTAACCAGCCTAAAACATATTCTACACTGGGTACATTATGTGAAAACCTAATTCTCTAGACAAGGCTCTAATGCTGGGAAAGGTGGAAGAAAAGAAAAGGGGACAACAATCAGCAAGATGGATGGACTTAGTTACAACTGGGATTTGGGTACCATTGGAAAAGTTGAAACACCTGGTTAGGGAAAGGTTGTCATGGAGAAAAATCTATGTGGAACAAAGAGTCAACAATAACTTGATGGCACTAAAGGAATCAATCCATTTGAAGTAACATTTGGGAGATATCACAAATTTCAGTACTACTACTACAAGACAAGCACGCTTCCTTCCTTCCTGCCTGCCTGCCTTCCTTCTTCCTTCCTTCCTTCCTTCCTTAATTCCTTCCTTCCTTCTCTTCCTTTATCATATCAATAGAAGCTTCAGTAGCAATTTCATATGCATGTACAGTACTATTTTTGAAAAAATTCTAGCTATGAAACCTGTCTAGGTCAAAGCTAGGTTTCATTTTACCAAGAAATGGTAAAATGAAACAAGAAACTATCTAAACACCGTAGCTAGAAATAGCTAGATTTCTATGCCATTAAATTATCTGTCTTCAAATGCATGAATTTCAAAATATACTGGATCCTCATAGGATAACAGAATAAACGAGTTGAAAGGGATCTTGGAAGTCTTCTAATCCAACTGCCTGCTCAGGCAGGAAACCCTATACCATTTCAGACTGTCAGGCTGTCAGGCTATCAAACCTCTTCTTAAAAATTTGCAGAGTTGCCACATTCACAACTTTCCGAGGCAACTTTTTCCACTGATTAATTGTTATGTCAGGAAATTTCTCCTTAGTTCCGGGTTGCTTTTTTCCTTGATTAGTTTCCATCCATTGCTTCTTGGATTGTGAGTTGAAAATATAATGTTAACATTTGTTTGGTTTTTCTAAGGTGCTTCGGATTATCATATTTCATTATTTTATTAGTTGGGATGCTTAGCATGTTTTTCAGAATGAAATCTGTTAAGACAAATATTTACTCATTCTTTAAATATTGAATTAGAATTCTCTTCAGCTTTAAGTACAAATCATGGTCAAAGTTTGCCTCACTGTTAATATTGATTATTACTTTTTATTTTGTTTTGTAGTTTGCATTAATTATACCTCGAAAGAACTTAAAATCTTGCTTATATTTTTTTGAAAAACAAGTTAAATGTATTTCCTACTCCAGAGTCAAATTTAGGCACACAGCAGATAAAGGTTTCGTCTGGTTTTTAAAGGAAGCCTCTACAAATATAAAAAGGAAAGATGGGGTAAGCCACAGGGCAAACTTAAATGATACTTTGCCAGGCCAATATATCTTCTCCCAATGTATTTTTTTCCCACGGGGGAAAGAAATGTTTGATTTATTTTATATCTCATTAGAGACAGTCAATAACATTTTTGCTCAGTTTCTTCATATGTGATTATTGAAACAAAAACAAACAGGGGGCCCCCACCCTGAAGTGGGTCGTTGTTGTAGAAATGAATATCGGTACTGCTTATAATCACATAAACTAGCACTTATTTCACTTGGGTTATTTTATATGGCAAATCACACAAAACCGACATTCCGAGATCCACCTCTATATTATATGGATACCTTTATATTTTTATTGTATTATAATATTTTAAGTGAGTTTTAACTGGGGTAATTTTGGATTCCTTTTCTCCCCCTTTCAACTTTTTTTTGTTACCTTTTTTATCTATGAACAACATATCCACATCAGTTGACATTGTGGAATAGTACCAGATCTCTGTTCCCTCTGTTAAACTTTATTTGCCTTCTGACACTGAATTCATTCTCAGCCAAGAGTAGCTGGATTTGTCTGGACTTGGAAATGAAGCAGGATCAAATTGGGATGGATGTTAAATCAGGGTCCCCAAATTATAGGAGACAAATCCTATCCAAGATATGAACCTAAATTTTGTACCTTATTGGATCATATCATTATATATCAACCAAGAAACGTATATGTTAGAAACAATTTGTACGAAAGACCTAGGATATGGATGGTGGGGACGATGACAAAGAGAGGGAACGAACTGAAAAGACTATTCAACAGGTTAAAACAAAACTGACAGGCCCTTATAAAGAAAGAAAATTATGCTATAGATCCTTTAAAGATCAGAATAGGAGGTTTCCAAATGTATCAATTGTAACTTTTGCAAAAGTTTTTAAATCAAGCTATGTTCCTTCTAATTGTGTGCAGATGTATGTGTGCCCATACTATAAGTGGAGTGCACACCAAAATAATTATAAGGCAAAAATTGTAGACAAAACCTGGACTACACAACAAGATAACTGCCTCTGTTTAAGGGTAGTTTAATCTTACTACAGCCTGGGCTGAATAGGGGCATCATATACAGGAGTTCTCATTCAATCTGTGCTGCAGCAGTTCCATGCAAGCAACTCTTACTCTTACCTTCAAGCAAGAGTTAATTTCCTCCTTCCAATATGGTTTAATATTCCTCCTCCTTAAAAGTTTTAACTCATACCTGTTGAGTTTCAGGCTGCACAAGATCCTATTTCCCTATTGAAGCTTTTAGGCCATCTGTATAAAACATCGGTAATTTTTATATGCTATTTCATTCTAAAATAATTGCCATCAATTAAGCTTAAAGTACTTGACATGTTATTGGTGTACCCTTATCATAGTTTGTTTTCAAACAGTCATTTCAGTAGCATTCTTTTAAATTTTAGTAGCTGCAAATAATAACTGAACTCCATTTTTAGTTTTTTTTGCCATTTCTGTTTTAATATCCTGGCATAATGTACATCTTGTTTACCTCAGAATCACGTACCCTCAGAGAGTGTGTCCTATACATTTGAATTCTAAATTCCACTGTGGTCACAGGAAGCTATAAAATGCAATAACAATATTTTACGGCACATTTTTCTTGCAAAATTCACTCTTTAAGCTGGCAGGATACAATTTTTCAAGCAGAATAAATAAGCAGAAGCTAAAACAAGGTTTAGCACAAGAGGAAGCAATAATACATAAATACAAACAGAGTGCTAGACCAAGTGTACAGACGCACAGAGACACACACTATAGCATAACAAATGTGTATTAACCCAATTCAACAATTCTAAAAAGAAAGCTTTTCCAAATAAACAAAACTACAACTGGACAAGAAAAACCCACCTTGTTCCCATTTTATCACCTAGATATTAAGTTGCTCCATAGATCCTATTTTATGAGAGTTTTTTAAAATGTACAGTGCTACAGGAGAGCTAATTATACATGAATTATCTGTATTTGTTTCCTAAACTGCAGTTAGAACTATTTATCATATTTAATTAGGATTGCTAGAGGTTTCTGTGCAAAATAATACCATTCTAATCTTAGATTGCTTCAAATCAATGATTGGAAGAGTTGATTTGGAAAAAAAAATCTTTTGCCTGCATTCATAGACAGTGATTCTGTCTTGCATGTTTCAATTGATTTTATGTCAGGAAGGCTTATACTTAAGTCCAAAGCACCATACTTTATTTAGGCACTTGAAAACAGAATGAAGAAGGGGAAGAGCCTTTTTGCCTCCCTCCCTTATAGCAAATTTGACAGACTTACGGACGCATCAAACACATCTGTGAATTATGGAGCTAAAAAGTTCAGCCCACAGATTCTAAATCAATAAGACTTCTTTTTAAAAAAAAATATGGGAAGTTTTTCAGATAGAGAATATCAGATTTTCTTTTCTATTTTTTAATTCCGAATCAGAAACCTGTAAAATAACTAACCTGCCCATTTTGGAATTGATGATGAGCATACCTACACCTGTGTGTGTGTGTGTTTCGTAGATTTTCACGTGTGTGTGTGTGTGTGTGTGTGTGTGTGTTTAAAGCAATTTAACTAGGAAAATGTCATGATCAGAATACTTCTCCTGTTATAAAGCCAAAAGCAGAAGGGTTTGGTTAGAAATCTAGAGTTCAACACCCTTGGGTAAACAAATACTATGGGTTTATTCTCCTTTGTCCACTTGGTGCTATGCAACTTGTTTTATTTCCTTGGATATCTTTTTATCTCTCAAGAAGAATGACAGGATAGTAAAATTTATAGAGGAAAATGCTTGGGTAATAATTTCCATTACTGAGCTAGGTAACACCATCAGCAATTATATTAATATTATGATTTCATATGCCTTCATGTCAAAATATATTTAAGTTCACACTGGCTTTCATTCATTTATTATTTACCGTAGTTCTACATCACACCAGAGATTGAGCTAGCAAATCTCCTGGCAGATTACAATGTTATAATTGCATCTGATCACTGCATTTGAATATTACAGTTAAGACTGCAATGCAATTAAAGAACTAATATTGAAAGACTAGTTGCTGCATTGCTAAAGGACTCTTAAGGAAATAGTAAACAGTTTATAATGAAAATTAAAGAAATTTGCAAACTACACAAATGAAGGAAATTTTCAACCAATATCCAATGCAAATAGAGGACGTTCTGCTGCTTGGAAGGAAGTGATGAAATCATAACACAGTTTAAACATCTCATTTATGTTAGACTCATATCAGCCACAGTGTGAATTTATTTGCCAATGACTTTTTTTTTAAAGTGGAAAAAATCATTATGTGTTACACTGTGATCACTAGAAGACAGATACTTTCACTGTTTTTTGACAGATCATCATCACTTCCCCACTGCATTTCCCCATGGGTTACTGAAAAGTTAGAAACATCTGTATCTTTTCTGAAAAATTATCAGAGAAAAATTATCATTTATTTTCCTTATTCGCTCAGATCCATAATCCATGAATGTACCTTCAATTAAAATAAAGCAAAGGTATGTGGGTGTAATATCGGCTTCAGGGAACATTTTGTTTAAATCAGGTTAACAGAAGCCTTTCCCATGCAGGGTTGGCTCTCTGAGGAAACAATTACATCAGATCATTTTGAGAAAAAATATTATTGTTGAAAAGGAACACTTCAAACCATTATTACTTTGTGAAACTTATGTTCCCAAGGTGAGTCTTCTTTTACACAAGGTACTGAATTTTGACTTCATTTATGTCTTGTGATGAGCTACACAAAATGTAGACAGTTTATTTTAAAGCCAAGTGTAGCATTTTACCACATTAAACTCAGAATAAAATGACCGTATCATTTTTCAGTGAATAAAATGGAAATGAAAGCAAAGAAGAAGAAAAAATGATATATATACACACATACCCTAACCCACTCATGACTAGTGGGTTTTTGATGATGCTAACTAGTTTGGGTAATGAAACATCTGCAAGAAAACAACCAGAGAGCACTACCATTAAAGATATATTTGCCGGTGGAGCAATACTGGAAGAAGGAAGACTTGCCTACAATTCAAGAATGGACATTGAAAGTTACAAACTTAGCTGAGATGGCTAAAATATTGGCATATCTTAAAGATCACTCAAATGAGAGATATAAACGAGACTGGAAAAAATGGATCGACTATATACAAAATAAATACGGGACCAAGAAATTCCAGTTAGCCTATGCTTAAGATCAGAAATGATTTAAATTGTTTAAAGTTAGCTCAGCAAGAAGAAGCTAAGATCAATGTAGAGATGTCATTAATTTCTTTATTTCTTTTTTCTCAATAGATTTTACACTGTGTTTGTTAAAAATCCATACCGTGTACGGGTTCTGGGAAGTCGGGGGGGGGAGGAAGAGGGGAGTTGGGGGGAGGGGGGAGGGAGGGGTATACATTAGGCTAGACAAGAATTTGGTGGTAAACTAGAACTGTTTTGACACACAAAAAAATTGTACTGTCTTACTGATTGAGGAATGATGAAATGTTTGTTTTAAAAGAAAATAAAACTTTTGAACCAAAAAAAAAAAAAAGATATATTTGCCAAATAGCACCAGTACTGAGGTTTCTACTGGAAAAAAGCTTCTGTGTGCTTCAACATTGCTTTGCCAACATTAATTTGACTTTTCCACAACTAAGTTTTTAACTCCAAATTTTAAGAGTTAACAAAATTTATGCTTCCATCACTAAAACATAATATCGACCAGGTGGAGTTCTTACATTGAAGAATGCAAAAATATAGAACTCCCTTTCTAAGATACTTCTTCATAATATTAAATCTTTCAAAAATGCAAACAATTTTTTTTATTACTGGTAAATGAAAGAAAATTCAAATGCCCATTCATATACATTTTTATCCATTAATTTATGATTTCACATGCATGGTTGTATATTATAAGATGAACAAATAGAGTTCGCGGCAGTTTTAGGTTATTGCTTATTGTTGTCTTATCATTATTATTATTATTAATATCATCCATTAACAACAAAGATATATCACAATGATATTTTGAGAACATGGTGTTGCTCTTCCAGTTCTGGAGAAATAATGTATTTATCAAAAGAATAAACAAAAACAATTTTAACAGTCTTGAGAAGTATTATGTCATTCACTTACTCTAAATTTAGAAAATTTAAAAAAAACCTGTTTATTATTAGGGAATCCTGGCTTCCCTAGAGATTTATCCACAGATTTTGCAGAAGTAAAATAGCAGCAATCCTACAGAAAGTATGTGCAGTGCTAGATTTATCAAACAATATAAGGAAGCCCACAAACACCAAACTTCAGGAAGACGTAGCACTCTGAGTTGGGAGGAAAGCTTTGCTTGCTCTATAAATGATTCCTTCAGATGATTTTGCACAGCTTTACACAGTCTGTTCATATTTGCAGATACCTTCATTCTTCCCCCTCTCCTATCCCCCAAGACCAATAATTATAGTTTTGCAAACAATAGCATAGTTTTCAATCAATTAAAAATCACTGGAGTAGCATAATTGCATATTGTTGTGGTCATTGGTTAAGGGAACTGCCACCAAGCAAAGAGACCTCCTTTTAATTGCAATGAAGAACAATCTGGAAATATGTGTCATGACATCTCAACATAAACTCCAGCATAACAAGTACTGGTACGTGCTAAAATGAGACATCAGGGTATGAGCCATTGGAGTTCACATCATAATGTCACAATGCAGTTTGTTAATTTCTCCTCTGTGCTTCTTCTTATATGTCCCTGTTCTGTGAAAATTGGACCATAAGGAAGGTTGAGCACCAAAGAATTGAGGCCTTTGAATTATGGTGCTGGAGAAGACTCCTATGAGTCCCTTGGACTGCAAGAAGATCAAACCGGCCAGTCCTAGAGGATATCAACCCTGACTGCTCTTTAGAAGTGGCCTCCTGAAGATGAAACTCAAATACTTTAGCCACCTAATGAGAAGGGAGGGCTCACTGAAGAAGAGCCTAAGCCTGGGAAAGACTGAGGGCAAAAGAAGAAGGGAATGGCAGAGAATGAGGTGGCTGGATGGAATCACCAAAGCAGTATGCATGAGCTTAAATAAACTCCAGAGGATGGTAGAGAAGAGGAAGGCCTAGAGGAATGTTGTCCATGGGATCGTGATGGGTCAAACATGACTTTGCAACTAACAACAACAATAAGAATCATGTTGAGTCATACTATCCTCTGAAGTCCTTTTTCTTTTTTCTTTTGTAGCTATATCAAGAGGAGCCATTGAATTGCAATGGCATGCATCGGAGAGGGGGAAAGAGTATGTGGCAGTGCAAAATATGCCAATATCAAAGCTGATTTGATGACTATGAGGGACCAGAATCAGCAATCAGTAAGAGATGTCTGGAAGCACAGAAGCAGAAAGGCCTTAATCGAAAGCAAGGAACTACCGGAAGTTTAGAATCCAGATACAAAGTGTGACCAGAGACATAGAGTCCAGCAACCACATCTTCTTCTGTAGCAGCACCAATAGCCAGCTAGCATTGGTAACAGCCAAGAGGGCCAAACCTGGGAGCCTGAAGCATTTTGGCTGGATGAGGAAAATAATATTATACCCCAGTTGTGGGATGGGGTTAGCTAAATCCTGATAACATCAAGCAACAAAAAGAGAGAAAAGAGAAAGTTTACAGGCATAGTAAACCCATAGAAACTTGTAAGAGCCACAGAATAGGATACACAGTGAAGGTCTATAAAAAAGAGTATCTATAGAATAAGATATAAAATAAAATTTAGAAATGAGAGAGACAGAGGCAGAAAGAAAGAGAGTTTGAAAAGAAAACATTTATATACAATAGTTTTCTCCTCGGAAACAAAATTTGTCGGTAGATTATTTCATTTGCTCACAAAGATATTTCACAACAGCAGTAATAACATTATGGGGCTTTTAATGCCTGGTAACTTTCAATTCTCTTTTATGCATGAGCAAATGACCTTCTCAACAGAAAAATATCTCAGTGGTGAACCCCTTCTTGAATGATCCCAATAGCTGAATTTTAATTTTAGTTACAACTCACTTTGTCTTTTAATCAATAAATCCTAATTCAGTTAGGACAGATTTACATTTGGACATTGTCAATCAATATTTTACTTTTTCCCCATAGTGGAGGGAATTAAACAAGAATCCATACCATTTTTCTAGATATTTTAGAATCAATCACAACATATTCTCAAGTAAAATATTGAACTATGATTCAGCCCTGCAAAATGACAGAGGATTTGAGGATATCGGGTCAGTCATACATTTCAATAGGAGTCTTTTCATAATAATTTGATTCCATATTTTAAACTAGACTTTAAAACAAAACCCGTCCAATACATGGTAAATTTAATCTGTTAGAGATTTAGAGATGAGTTTTGAGAATGAAAGCCTGTTTTCTTTTATCCTTCTTGGTAAAGGTAAATTCACTATTCACAGGACTGGAGATATCACATTCCAATTACTCATTTCCCTTCCCGACATAAGGAGAATAGGGGAACTGATAAGGCAGTACAAAATAGCATGATCGGCTCTGTGCAAACCAACCAGCCACAACATTTCATTTCCTACACTTCAAGCAAAAGATAGATGAAAACCAAAGAGAAGACAACAAAAAAAATTCCATTTTAGAAAAAGCACACACACACACAAAATTTTAGAAAAACCAGTGTAACTTGAGCTACTAGGAACAAATTAATAAAAGAAGAATGTGTCAACTTTTGGAGTTCTTCAACATCCTTGGCAAGTGATATAACAAAAAGGGTGCAGGGACAAGACATTTCTTTAAAGAATAAACTAAATGCTTAAATGCTAATGGCCAGATAAGCTAAATGCTTATTTCCCATTTTTGTCTATTGGGCACTCAATATCAACTACACACTTAACATTGTAGCTACCTCTTACTAATCTGTCAACTTCCTTTGCTGAGGTCTAAACTAAGTAACAGGGTTGGGGGCGGAGGAGGAAAAGAGAGATTGAAGAGCTGTAAAATCTGCCCTAGAAAAGCAGATGCCATGATATTTATTCTTATCACTATTTTAGCTCAACATGGCAGGTCAAATATCAACCTTTCTCATATATTAAGCATAGCAAAGCAGAGCAGAGCAGAGCAGAGCAGAGCAGAGCAGAGCAGAGCAGAGCAGAGCAGAGCAGAGCTGAGCCTAGAATACTTGATTGGCCAAATGGGCTTAGATACACAAGGAATTTGTCTCCAGTGCAAAAGCTCTTAGTGTACATGCAAAGCAACAGGGTAATAATAATCAGTGGTTAGAGTGCAGTACTTCAGCCACTTCAGCTGACTGTTAGCTGCAGTTCAGCAGTTCAAATCTCACCGGCTCAAGGTTGACTCAGCCTTCCATCCTTCCGAGGTGGGTAAAATGAGGACCCAGACTGTGGGGGCGATATGCTGACTCTGTAAACCGCTTAGAGAGGGCTGAAAGCCCTATGAAGCGGTATATAAGTCTAACTGCTATTGCTATTTTCCTTCTTACATATGTATATTAGACCACATTGTTCACATAGCTTTATGTCTTCAGTGTTTGCTAATTTGATACCATGCAATCATTTCTTTAAAATTTCCTGGATGGTTTCTGTAGGTGATCAGAGAAAGATACATCTATGAAAAACTAGTACTCATAATAATTTTGAAAGCTCCAAATGTTCCAGACCAGATGCCTCACAAGGGCTTCTGCTGTCAGAAATCAAGAGAATGACTGGACATTGCACACACAGCCACTTTCTGGCCTTCCCAAAGCATTTCCAAAGGACCTTCTTATGTTGTTACAAATCAAACAAGTTATTGATCTTGGGCCCTTTAAACTACCCCAGTTGGGAATCTTAGCCATAGCTTTTCTCTCCAGCTCTATTCTAACAATGTAAAGGGACAGAAACAGAAAACAAAGTTATCTTGAAAATGCTCTGGCTTTCAAAACAGCTTAGTTCTGACTAGTGATAGAAGATAAAATGACAGCTGGTGTATTGTTGATTTTCTATTCCCAGAGTGGCCCACCAATTGCCTTCATGTCAAGCAGAACAAAATGCTCTATTGCTAAGAGATTTAAATCAGGAAGCTCATTGCTGTGACATTTCTGACAAAAATACCTGGCATGAATTCCATCACCTATTTATTCTTTTCAGTGAGCCAATTTTTTTCAGCATCATATTTTTTAAAGTTGCAAAAATATCAGCAACAGATTACATCCATTTCTTGCATTCATAATACCTTATAATGTCAGCATTCATTTTATCAACTTAAGCAATATCAAATATAGTTTTTTAAAAACCAGAAAACCATATTTGCTGGTATTTATAGACTAGTATTTGTATTGTATTATTATTTATATTCTTATTATTTCAGTATGTTTTAAAGTTTGAGTGAACGCAATTACTTTTATAGTACAACATGGTTACATATAAGTCTGCAGAAAGGATATTGTATGAACAGTACTAAATTGCATCTGACGAAAAAAAAAAACCCTGGGTTTTCTTTTCCATATAACAATGTTCTTACAACTTCTACAAAGTTTTCCTCTAATTCCAGAGTTCCTTGCATGTCATAGCTAGGAATACAAACTGACTAAATACCTTATTTTTCAGAGTATAAGACACATGTTTTCCCTCCTAAAAGAGGCTGAAATTTGGGTGCGTCTTATACTCCAAATGTAGATTTTTAAAAGCATTTTTCCACCCTTAAGGGGGTGCTAATGAATGAAGCAATCTTCCAGGCTTGCCCTGCTTTTCTCATTGCTTCTCTTTCCCACAATCAGCTGTGCTTTAGAAGCTGTTTTTTTATCCCCAAGCAGGGGATAAAAAGCTTGTGTGCGCGCATGCTCAAAACCAGCAAACTTATGTACTCAAGCTGACCAGATTAAGGACTCTAGCCAGATGAATATCAGGTAGGCAGAATTCCCCCCTGCTATTTTCCTCCCCAAAAACTAAGGTGTGTTTTATACTCGGGTGCGTTTTACACTCTGAAAAATATGGTAATCAATTATGGCATTGATTATTATGGCATAAACCAGTCTTAGTGGTTATCAATACATTGGATGTCATAGCAAAAAATTTTGGATGACACTTAGAAAATTTAAGCATTGACTAAATTTCCATCAATCAATTATAAAAGACCATAGTGCTTGGATTGGCACATATATTATGCTGATACATTGTGATATCTTAGGTTCTTAGGATGAATTTGATGTGTATAAAGGTCAACATCAGCTAAAGAACTGGCAACTATGGTTTAATATATTGTTATGTATATAATAATAGTAATGATGATAAAGGAAGCTGAAGAAACAGTGGGCCACTTGGTTAGCTGTTGCAAGAAGATTGCACAGACTGACTAGAAACAATGTCACGACAAAATAGCAACAATAGTCCATTGAAATATCTGCAAGAAATGAAACTAAAGTACTCTGGAATTTCAGAATACAAACAGACAAGCATCTGTCAACAACACCACAGAGAACAATTTTCGATACAAAAGACAAAAAAATTCTGGATAGTGGATGTTGGATTACTTGGAGAAAGAAGAATACAGGAGAAGAGAAAGAATTGAAGAAAAATAAAGAACTGCAAATAGAAGTAGAACAATTGTGACAAAAGAAAACAGAGATAGTGGTTATGATTATCCAAGATCTTTCTATAGCTATGGATTTTTGATTTTTTAAGTAGAATGAGCAAGAACTGAAAGTTTTCAGGACGTAGTTCATACCAGCTATTCTTCAACTTCTGAGAATGGCCTATGTATCAAGCCTTTTTCCTTTCCTTTTGTCTGAGCAGGCAAATTTGCAAATGCCTCACTGAGAAGCTCTATTTCAGCTGCTGTTTATGTTCCTTAAAATGAAGCCTGACCAAATAGGAGAAGGAAGCTTTTCCTGCAAGCATCCCAGCTTCACAAGAGTCTTACTGGAAGTGGATTCTCCCTTGAAATAAACAGAACTTGTCCCAAAGAACAAATTCTAGGTAGTATAAAAACATGGGGAGAGATCAGCGTAAGAACTCAATCCTGTTTCCTATCATAATCAAAAGAATCAAAATACGTTACAATCAGTATTTGTTTCATATCTGGGATTTCATTCTTACTTTTCCCCCCTTGCCTTGTCTGTATATTCACACCATACAAAGGCTAAAAATACATGGACAGGAGTCATACAAAGACCCATCAGTTTTGTCTATTTATATCCCTTATTGTCTATCCTCTACAATCACTTTGAGTCATTCAGGCCTGACATATCATCTCTTTCATTTTCATGCAATTGAAGAAGCTATCTAGTGAGTGAGATATTGATTAAAGTACATTCTCAAATATAGAAATTTATTGTTTGATACTAGGCTAGACATTTTCTCCCACCCCAACCTATCTGAAATGGTTGCTTTGGGAATAAATGAAGCCACCATGAGTTCATAGAAAAATGTGGAATATACATCTAACATCATCTTCATCATTGTCACTCATTCAAGTTGAGCTCCACCTGTGATGGCATGAACATGTTCATTCAAGTTTTTTTAAATCATAGATAAGGGAGAGTTTGCCATTGTGTTATCCTAGGTTTATTTTTCAGTATAGCCTACAGAAATTCCAAGTAATGTGAATAATAATTGGGCTTAATACTTAATTTTCAAGCCCATTCAATATCAAGTGTATTTTTCTGCTGAGAAAATTATGATGAAAATGATAGTAACAATAACAACTGAAGCTGACATACATCTGGAGGAATACACAATTCATAATATTATGCAGTATACTAACAGTGTACAATACCACACAATACATTAATATGCTAATACTATGCAATACTACCGTATATACTCGAGTATAGGCCGACCCGAATATAAGCCGAGGCACCTAATTTTACCACAAAAAACTGGAAAAGTTATTGACTCGAGTATAAGCCTAGGGTGGGAAATGCAGCAGCTACCGATAAATTTCAAAAATAAAAATAGATACCAATAATGCCATTGCCCATTGAATAACATATACAGCCTGCCTGTGCCCATTAAATATACAGTAGCCATTGTAAAAATTTGCTCTGCATAACAAATTATTATCACACAATACCGGTGTATTCAATGAAATACTTCACTCACCTCATGATGCTGATGTCCCGCTGTGATGATGATGTCCCGCCTCCTATGACACACGGCACAGTGATTCCTATCATTGGATCACTGTACCAGAGGAGGTGGGACATCGCTATGTGGCTGCTTGCCATAACAAGGAGGAGGTGGGACATCGTTGCAGAGCGGCAGGAGAGGGAGGAAGGGGAATCGTAAGATAGCCCTGCATTACATTAGAACGTGAGGAGGGGGGATGGTGCGGTGCATGCTGCGCGGCAAACTGACACAGAGGGAGGGGAAACTCAGGGGCGCTGGGCCATTCACGAGCGTCACCCAGCGGCATGGCCCCGCCCCTTTTTCTCCTCCATTTCAGGCAAATTTTTCACTGACTCGAGTATAAGCCGAGGCGGCTTTTTTCAGCTCAAAAAGTGGGCTGAAAAACTAGGCTTATACTTGAGTATATACAGTACACAATACACTAATATATACTGGACAATTCCATCACTTTGTGGTTCTCTTACAGTAAGGCTTTAGAACAGGGTTAGTTCCGTGGAAGATAAATATTATGGCCAGTACTTTTCCTCAAAGTACCAAAACAGCAGTATGAGCAGTATGATTAAAGAAAAGTGATTTTATTCTTGAAATGACACTTTAATTCACTTCAAAATGAGCTTTCCAGATGTATATACTTATATAGAGAATCCTTACATATGAAAAGAAATAGCTTCATCTTTGCTGTTCTGTTTCATTTCCCAACTGACAAAATGATAGCTATCAAGTCTGAAATTGAAAAGAAATACATTTGATTGTATGTGGTGGAGAAATAGGGTCTAATCTCTTACAAGCAGTTTGTTCTACAACCGCAAATACTGATACATATTTTAGCTGTTGCCGATGCCTTTGCTATAAACTCAGCACTGTATCCAACTACAACAGTGGAATCTGTTCTAATTTATTTGAAATGTATTTATAGTAGCCATTTTCATGTTGTGCATGGCATTTTTACAGGGCTTTTTAGAGAATGGTCTTTGCCTTGAAGAATTAAGCCCACATTAGTTAAATATAGAATGAGAAGATTAAAAAAGCAAACAGTGGCTAAATGAAAGAAAGATGGGCCAGAAGGGCTATTCTAAGTAGTGTAAACAAGCAATTTATTGAAGCTTGTTTACATATGGTAGACATTTATGGAAATTCTAAGAATAATAAAAAGAAATACTTTATTTACTAGCCATATATATATCAACCACAATAATACAAGAGCACACAACAGATACAAACTCAATGTAAACTGCTCCAAATTTGTTTGCAGAATATATGACTTCAGCAATAGAATGGTCAATGCCTGGAATTGACTACCTGACTCTGTTGTTACATCTTCAAATCGTTAAAACTTTAGCCTTAAACTGTCTACTATTGACCTCACCCCAATCCTAGGAGATCTGTAAGGAGTGTGCATAAGCACACCATCATGCCTACCGTCCCTGTCCTACTGTCCCCATTTATTCGTCCCCATTTTATTCATACTCTTGTTTATTCTTATACCTATTATCTTGTAAATGATTGACAAATCAAATCAATAAAAAATAAAAAATAAATAAACATATTGTGTTTTGTTAATGATGAAGTAAAATAATAATTTAAAATGCACATGATGCAAAAAAACAAAAAACAGGAAGACTAGAGGGAAAAAATCAAGAGTCTTCAGCCATAGAGGAGCAAGTCTGTGAGAAACCAATGGTAGTTTACAACTTTCTCTCTCTCTTGATGCCAAGCCAATGTGTTATTGATCAATAAGAATTGTAATAGTTTGGGGCAGCCTATCAGTTTCATTAGTAAATGAATAATCTCATCCAGGCTAGTGCAGGGTAAGCTGGTGCATCTTGATTGTGTAAGCAATTTAATGCATCCAGTTTTAGTCACCACGTTACAAAAAAGATGTTGAGACTTTGGAAAGAGTGCAGAAAATAACAACTGGGATGATTAAGGGCCTGCAGACTACAACATATGAAGAACGGTTGCAGGAATCGGGCAAGGCTAGTCTAGAGGAAAGAAGGGGTGACATGATAGCAGTACTTCAGTATTGGAAGGGCTGACACAAAGAAGAAGGGAATCAAGCTATTATCTAAACCACCAGAAGGCAAGACAAGAAACAATGGATGGAAACTAATCAAGGAGAGAAGCAATCTGGAATTAAGGAGAAACTTCCTAACAGTGAGAACAATTAACCAGTGGAATAGCTTGCCTTCAGTAGTTGTGGGTGCTTCATCACTGGAGGTTTTTAAGAAGAGACTGGACAGCCAAATTGTATAGCATCTCCTGCTTGAGCAGGTGGTTGGACTAGAAGATTTCCAAGGTCCCTTCCAGCTCTATTCTGATTCAATTAACATGGTAAAGGGGGTTGGACTAGATGACTTCCAAGGTTCATTCCAACTCTGTTATTCTGTATATAAACATCTGGAATAATATTAACTTCAATGGGCCCCACATATACAGTGGCACACATACATTTATTCATAGTTTCAGAGAATATTGAAAAATATTGGAAACCCAGTTGGTTATTTTTAAGACACAGTATCATTTTCTACCTGAAATATATTTTGTCTGAAACCCAGAACTGTCACATTGCAGAAATTCTATTCAGAATATTTTGATTCTGCCAGATTTCGGTCAAAATAAAATTTTCATGGATAAGTAGTACAAAGCTAACATGCAGTAGGAGAGGGAGTTGCTGTGTAAGCTACCTTGACCTCCGAAAAGAAAAACCAGAATAGAAATCTCACTAACAAATAAATAAGCTGTTACAAAGAAAGAGAAAATTGTCAAAAGAAAAAAAAGAAGAATGTGAATTTGCTATTTATTGAATATGCTGGCATATTATCTAGGAAACTATGGAAATAGGATAATATCTGACTTCCTTTGGCATTTCACTACTTCCTTTTTATGCAGTCTTTTGAACACTGTGTTCTTTTGATAGTAGCAAAAAGAAGAAGAGACTAAAATACATTCAACTAGATAAATTTATCTGAAGGACAAGGACAACTTACTCCCAAACAAAGGAAAAATGTAATAAACAGAAATTTGCATTCAATATCCATTTAAAGAACTTTTGAAGCCTACAAATAAAGTGTATACATTCTTTGAAAATACTTCCTGTCATTATTTACAACTTGACATTTTGTCCCTGTGTCTGTGCATGCCTGGATGAGTGTTTAGTGAGCCCCAGGGAGAAAGAGGAAAAAAGAAAAGAAAAATATCTTCCACTTTTGGAAACTTTCTTATGAAATACAGACTATTATATTTACTTTACTCCAAATTCTTCATTAATGTACCATTTTACATCAAAATAAGTGTGCATTATGTTAGATTTTTAAAACAAAGACATTTGCCTAACCAAGGCATAGATGTGTCTGAAAACAACAAAGAACAACTTTGAAGAGCAGTGCAATTGGTATGTTTAAAAATTCATAAAAATATTTTTTTCAAACATTTCAGGTATTACGTGTGCATATGTATGGTTTATTACTTAGAAATAGTCCTTACCCATTTACACCGAGTTAAACTATGAATTTTCCATTAAATGCAGTGTTAAAATGGGCTCTACAGAGAAATTACATTGGTGTGTGGACCTGGAGATAAAAACATGAATCAGGAGTAGAACTTTAGTATAAAGAAATTAATATATAACCTGAAAGTTAAGAACAAAGTCTAATTTTCAAATGTTAAAGTTGACATGATAGAGAACTTTTAATTAGGGCTAAGCAATTTTTGGATTTGCTATCACACTGAACTTTTTTTTATTAAAAAAACTAGTTTATCCCAACTTTATTATTTTATTATATACTTGATCTCCATTTAGTGACCCCCTGGGGCCCCTTTCTCCAGAAGAGCTGACAATAACACAATTTCTGGAAAACAGATAAACACTGTACCTTAAAATGGACATCATGCTGTTTATTCCTTAAGCACTGAAGTTCTCTGTCAAAAAACAGGACGTGTGCCTTTTGTCATGGAAATTAGCATAGCTTATGAAAACTTTGCCTGTGTTATATCAAGAGGGGTAGCCCTTAATATTGTTAGCTATCATGCTACCAAGGTATTTTTATGGTTTCTCAGAAATTTTATTAAGATCTCTAAGTGAAGAATTCCATAAATCAAAAGAACAGATGTAGAAACTTCTCTCTTAAATGCTCCAAACCTCTTGACAAAGATTTTAAACAGAGAAGGCCATAGAAGGATCAAACCTAAACATAAAGGGTTTTTCCTTAGCTTGGGAAAAAACATAGATAATCTTCAGCTCTCTTGGTCTTTTCTTCTACTTCTAGTCCATTATTGAAAACAAACAAAAAAAGCATGTACTTTGGAGGGTGAACCTTATGTCTTTGATCAGAATGTAATTGATATACACATATGATGTCCCCATCTTTGTTGACCTTTGATGAGGCTGACCATCTTTTTCTGGCTGCATGGATAGTTAGTTAGATCAGATTATTCTTTGCTGCTATATGTTTAATTTTTATATTGTACATTTTATATATTTTAGGTATTTTTTGTAACATTCACAGAATCTCTTAAATATGAAATGGGAGCAATATAAATTGAATGAATGAATGAATGAATGAATGAATGAAGGAAGGAAGGAAGGAAGGAAGGAAGGAAAATCAATCAATCAATCAATCAATCTTGTGCATGGCTAAAAAAGAGTGTGCGTGTAACTTTCCCCCTCATGCATTCTTTTGACATACAGTATATGTTTAGATGTTTAGATGTTTATTAACATTTGTATGCCGCCCTTTTCCCTGAGGGGACTCAGGGCGGCTCACATAAAATCAGGGAGGGGGAATACAAATAATGACGTAGACACATATAATAAAAGTAATAAGCAACATACATTCATCATTCGGGAGGGGCGGCTATCCTTATCCCCAGGCCTGACGGGCTAGCCAGTTCTTGAGGGCTGTGCGGAAGGCCTGGACGGTGGTGAGGGTACGAATCTCCACGGGGAGTTCGTTCCAAAGGGTCGGGGCTACTACTGAGAAGACCCTCCTCCTTGTAGTTGCCAGCCGGCACTGGCTGGCCGATGGAATACGGAGGAGGCCCAATCTGTGAGATCTAATTGGTCGCAGGGAGGTAATTGGCAGAAGGCGGTCTCTCAAGTATCCAGATCCACTACCATGCAGGGCTTTATGGGTGACTAATAGCACCTTGAAGCGCATCCGGAGATCGACAGGTAGCCAGCGCAGCTCGCGGAGGATAGGTGTTATATGGGTGAACCGAGGTGCACCCACAATCACTCGCGCGGCCGCGTTCTGCACTAACTGAAGTCGCCGGATGCTCTTCAAGGGCAGCCCCATGTAGAGCACATTGCAGTATTCCAGCCTAGAGGTCACAAGGGCCCGAGTGACTGTTGTGAGCGCCTCCCGATTCAGGTAGGGTCGCAACTGGCGCACCAGGCGAACCTGGGCGAATGCCCCCCTGGTCACAGCCGTCAGGTGGTGGTCAAACGATAGCTGTGGATCCAGGAGGACTCCTAAGTTGCGAACCCTCTCTGAGGGGTATAAAATTTGACCCCCCAGCCTGAGTGATGGAATATTGGTCGAATCTTTGGGAGGGAAGCACAACAGCCACTCGGTCTTTTCTGGGTTGAGCACAAGCTTGTTAACCCTCATCCAGTCCATAACGGCTTCAAGGCCTCGGTTCATCACGTCTGCCGCTTCATTGAGTTGGCACGGGGCGGACAGATACAACTGGGTATCGTCCGCATATTGATGGTATCTAATCCCGTGCCTACGGATGATCTCTCCCAGCGGTTTCATGTAGATGTTGAATAGTAGGGGGGATAAGACCGAGCCCTGAGGCACCCCATATGTTAGGGGCCTAGGGGACGATCTCTGCCCCCCCACTAACACCGACTGCGACCTGTCCGAGAGGTAGGAGGAGAACCACCGCAACATGGTGCCTCCCACTCCCACCTCCCGCAGTCGTCGCAGAAGGATACCATGGTCGATGGTATCGAAAGCCGCTGAGAGGTCAAGGAGGACCAGGATGGAGGAGTGTCCTCCATCTCTGGCTCTCCAGAGATCATCGCTCAATGCGACCAAAGCGGTTTCTGTGCTGTAACCGGGTCTGAAGCCTGACTGGAAGGGGTCAAGATAGTTTGCTTCCTCCAAGGACCGTTGGAGCTGGAAGGCCACCACCTTCTCAACAACCTTCCCAAGAAAGGGAAGGTTGGAGACTGGGCGATAGTTATTAAGAACAGCTGGATCCAGAGATGGCTTCTTTAGGAGGGGTCTCACCACCGCCGCTTTCAATGCGGCGGGGAAGTTCCCCTCCCGAAGAGAGGCGGTCACAACCGCCTGGATCCAGCCTCGTGTCACCTCACTGCTGTTAGTAACCAGCCATGAGGGACACGGGTCCAGTACGCAGGTGGAGGCACTTACAGCCCTCATGGCCTTGTCCACATCCCTGGCGGTAACATCTTGAAACTCAACCCAGTGCTGTTCTACTTGATCCTCTTGTGCCTCGGCTGGAACTGCGGGGATGGAGTCCAAGTCTGACCGAAACCGAGCAATTTTGTCCGCTAAGAATTGGGCATAATCCTCAGCTCTGCCCTGCAAGGGTTCCCCCGCTTCCCTTTTATTTAATAGGGAGCGGGTTATCTTAAACAGGGCGGCTGGGTGGGACTCAGCGGACGCAACCAAGGTGGCTATGTGAGATCTTTTCGCTGCCCTAAGTGCCCTGGTGTATTCCTTGGTGCAGGTGGTTACCATTGCTCGGTTCGATTCGGACTTATCGGACCTCCATCGGTGCTCTAGGCATCTCCTCCGGCGCTTCATCTCCCGGAGTTCCTCGGTGAACCAAGGGGGTCTCCGGGATCCGCCGCCTCGGAGGGGCCGTAGTGGCGCAATCCGGTCGAGGGCCTCCGATGCTGCCGAGTGCCAAGCAGCAACCAGAGTCTCTACCGGACTGTGGGCGAAAGTATCAGGAATGACCCCAAGCTCCGTCTGGAACCTTAACGGTTCCATAAGTCGCCTGGGGCGGAACCACCTGGTCGGTTCCTCCTCCCTACAGTGGGGGTTTGGTCTCCGGAAGTCGAGCCTCAGTAGGCAGTGGTCTGACCACGACAGGGGTATGATGTCGTTACCCCTCAGACCAAGGTCACAAATCCACTGCTCCGAGAGGAATACGAGGTCGAGCATGTGACCCGCCGAATGGGTTGGGCCCATTCGGCGTATATGAAGGTTAGGAAAGAAATGTGATATGATAAAGACTTCAATGAAAATATTACATGTGTATGGTTGCATAGAACTAGGAAATTCTACAAATTTGTGAAAGGTAGAAAAAGAGTTGGAGTAGTCTTCTTACAAAGTGAGACTAATATACTTAGTGGTTTAGTTAATTGGGGATTAAGAAAGATAGTTAAGGGCACATTAGGTAATTTCAAAGCAAATACCTTAAATATACAAGTACATTTGAAAATGGTTAGGGAAAGGTTTTGAAATGGACAAACCTTTGAACCAAAATATACTTCAGAATGTATGCTTTTATATACAAAAGCATTGTTTGGCTTTTGTATATAAAGAAGACATTTCTCTGTTATTTGTTAGGTAAAGGTAAAGGTTCCACTCACACATATGTGCTAGTCATTTCCGACTCTAGGGGGCGGTGCTCATCTCTGTTTCAAAGCCGAAGAGCCAGCGTTGTCCGAAGACATTTTCGTGGTCATGTGGTCAGCATGAAGAGCCAAGGTGGCGCAGTGGTTAGGGTGCAGTACTGAAGGCCACTACAGCTGACTGTTATCTGCAGTTCAGCGGTTCTAATCTCACCGGCTCAAGGTTAACTCAGCCTTCCATCCTTCCGAGGTAGGTGAAATGAGGACCCAGACTGTGCGGGCAATATGCTGACTCAGTAAACCGCTTAGAGAGGGCTGAAAGCCCTATGAAGCGGTATATAAGTCTAACTGCTATTGCTATTGCTATTGCTATGACTTAATGCCAAAGGCGCACGGAACGCTGTTACCTTTCCACTAAAGGTGGTTCCTATTTTTCTACTTGCATTTTTATGTATTTTTGAACTTCTAGTTTGGCTGAAGCTGGGGCAAGTATCGGGAGCTTACTCGGATGCACTGCTCTAGGGATTTGAACTGCCAAACTGCTGAACTTTCTAATCGACAAACGTAGCATCTTAGCCACTGAGCCACCCTTTGTTAGTGTTTGTTAGAATACCCTTTATTCTGAGAGTGTGATAGGGGCTGCAAATGTTTTGAAATACATCCTTTGATTATGGAGATGGTGGGAAGGAAAACATGAGGAAATTGTGTGATCTATTCTGGTCCATCTACATGTTGTTCCCAATTATGTTCTGGCATTTTTACAATGAGTGTGGCTTTCCCATTTGGGAGATCCAAGGAAGCCTTGAGTTGCTTACTGCTTTATGTTATGAATCACATCTTTTCTTTTTAGAATTTTTCCAAGTCTTTTAAGTGCTTGGCCTGGCCTGGCCTAGCTTGGCAGTAATTTTATTTATTAAAGTTATAAATACATCATTATCACACCATGTACAAATACCTGTCAACTGAGACCTTGAGGAACTATTTTAAAAATGTGTCCTTGTTTGAGTTGAGGAAAGCTTTACCTAGTCACAGATATAGGTGGTCCTCAACTGATTGATTGATTGATTGATTGATTGATTGATTACATTTATATGCCGCCCTTTTCCCCGAAGGGGACTCAGGGCGGCTCACAATTCAATCAGGGAAGGAGGTACAGACAGGGGGATAAAAAAGACGAGACATAACAATACAAAAATTTAAAAACACACAACAACCATACCATTCGAGAAGGGGGGCAAAAACTCTTTAGGCCCAGGCCTGTCGGAACAGCCAAGTTTTAAGGGCTTTGCGGAAGGCCTGGAGGGTGTTGAGGGTTCGAATCTCCACGGGGAGCTCATTCCAGAGGGTCGGAGCAGCCACAGAGAAGGCTCTCCTCCGGGTAGTCGCCAGTCGGCATTGGCTGGCGGATGGAATTCGGAGGAGGCCTAATTTGTGGGATCTGATCGGTCTAGTGGAGGTAATTGGCAGCAGGCGGTCTCTCAAGTACCCAGGTCCAATACCATGAAGGGCTTTATAAGTGACGACTAGCGCCTTGAAGCGTATCGGAAGACCAATAGGCAGCCAGTGCAGCTCGCAGAGGATAGGTGTTACATAGGTGAACCGAGGTGCACCCACAATCGCTCGCGCGGCTGCATTCTGGACAAGCTGAAGTCTCCAAATGCTCTTCAAGGGCTGCCCCATGTAGAGCACGTTGCAGTAGTCCACTGACAACCATTTACTTAATCACCATTCAAAGTTACAACAGCACTGAAAAAAGTGACTCATGGCCATTTTTCAACTTATGTCTGTTGCAGCAACAGCGATAGTCACATGATCAAAATTTGGATGCTTAATAATGGCACATACTGTATGTATGATGGTTGCAGTATCTTGGGGCCACAACATGATCACTTTTTGCAACCTTCTGACAAGCAAAGTCAGATTCACAACAACTGGGTTTACTAATTTAGCAACTTCAACAATTCACTTAAACAACTGTTCTGACCCCCCCTCCATATAGTGAGTCATGCCGACACAAGATTACTGCTAGACAATTTATTCACAGTAAATTAACACACCGACAAGACTTTGGCAGCAACCCAGACTTCCCAGATAAGATATACACACCAGAGCTTCTCCAGCTTTAGTATAATAGTTGAATTCTGAAAACAACCTCCTCCCAAAGTCTCTTCTTATATACTCTCTTGGGAGGAGCCTAATTACAACCACCTGGGTCCAATTATCTTCTGTATCTGCATAGTTGCTGTTGGCAGTTATCTGCCTGCTTTTGCCTGGCGTCTGGGATCAACTCCCTTTGGCTTTCACCACTGCTCCATGCTTCAGGTGCCTCCTGGTGGCCAACCAGCCTCTCTGGTCCCTGCTCAGAGTCTGAACCCTGTCCAGGGTCCTCCACCTCTTCCAGAGCCGACTAATAGGGCCCCTCACTGTTGGAGTTTATTTGCAACTCCAATGGCTTCTGGCTGGGCCACAACAAACAACTATGGCAAGATAGATCATAAAATGGGGCAACACTCAATAACCGTCCTGCTTAGCAATGGACATTTTGGCCATGAAAGTTGAGGGCCACCTATATCTATGGCTAGATATTGCTGTTAGAATTGTTCGAACTATTCCCATTGAGTTGTATGGAATGGTGAGAAGGGTGTTTCATTCATGGAGGGAACTACTGCATTCTTTGGATTCTGTGGCTTGCCAAGTTGGAGAGAAGTGTTGCTTTCTCCTGACCATACTCTAACTTAGAAGTTAGTCATCATAAAAATCAGGGTGGCACAATGAGATATAATGTCACAGAACCATTTAAGACACAGAAAAAGAAGTGAACATGGGAAAAATAATTATTAATTTCCTTGCTAACCACATTCTTAAAGAAGTAAACAAACAGTGGAGCCAACACCTATATTCTTCTGACTTCCACTAACCCATTGTTGAGTGACTTTAATCCAGTCCAACACTGAAAAGAAAGTTTTGATCCAATAACTTAAGCTGAAGTGATCAGTCTTGAAAAAATAATGGGAGAAGTGAGAACAAGGTTAAATTTCCACTTGTTAACGAGGTTGCACAAGAATGCCATTCATTCCATTAACAGAGAAGAGAGAAAAGTGATGGTTTGTGATTGGATGTAGAATTGAAGAGAAAGCAATAGCAGTTAGACTTATATACCGCTTCATAGGGCTTTCAGCCCTTTCTAAGCGGTTTACAGAGTCAGCATATTGCCCCCAACAACAATCTTGGTCCTCATTTTACCTACCTCGGAAGGATGGAAGGCTGAGTCAACCTTGAGCCGGTGAGATTTGAACAGCCGAACTGCAGAACTGCAGTCAGCTGAAGTAGCCTGCAGTGCTGCATTTAACCACTGCGCCACCTCGGCCTAAAGCAGTGTAACCTTGCCACTCCAGAATAAATCAAATATAAAATAAAACTGAATGACTGCCTTCATGAGCTGTGATGGTGAGTGTGGTGGTGAGCTGTGGTGGCGCAGTGGTTAGACTGCAGTACTACAGGCTACTTCTCCTGACTGCTGGCTCCCTGCAGTTTGGTAGTTCGATTCCCACCTGCTCAAGATTGACTCAGCCTTCCATCCTTCTGAGGTATGTAAAATGAGGATCCAGATTGTTAGAGGCAACATGCTGACTCTGTAAACTGCTTAAAGAGGGCTGTAAAGTATTGTGAAGCAGTATATAAGTCTAAGTGCTATTGCTATTCTCATGTCAGTGTAAGAATTCCAATCAAACTCAATTTCTGCATACATGGAAATTACGTTTTATTACTCTTATCACCCTAAAAGTGTCAGAAAAGCCATCAAGCTTGCAAGGCACATGGCTTTGAATTACTTAATTCCCTGCTTCAACTTGTGAATCTTTTGGGTAAAGTATTGAGAAATCAGAGCAGCCTTTTCTGTCACATTTACCCTTGTGACTCTTGTTTGATCTTCAAATTGTATAGATCTTAAATGGATTCTTAAGAATCAATAACACAAAGTCCTTAATTTTCAGAATGCTATTTTTATTCCCACATCTTTAATTTGTCTTCTTCTCCTGACCCACGTTAATGTAGAAAAACACACACAAAGTGATTGCTTATGTATGACAATCTTTTTCAACCCCACCTTGTTAAAGTCAATTTTGAGTCTGCTTAAATCACAAAATACAGAGATTGAGAAATGTGTTATCTGTAAAGGCATTTGATCTTATTATTCAGCTCTTTCTTTTGGAGAGTTTGAGGAGGGTGCAGAAAAAAAGTAAACATGATAAATACAAGCCTAATTAACAACATTTGTGTAAATGTCTACTTTCAAGCTATATGATGTCAGACAGAATGGACTTTTAAGTAAAACAGCATTGTTCACACTTGCCAGTGGAGACGAACAGGCAGCCAAATTTTCTTTTTTAAAAAAATATTTAGACTTTTTAGACTCCTCTTTATTTATAACACTCTGCTTCCTACACTGATTTTTTGTAAGGCAAAAATAATTTGTTCCAAGCTATCTTCCCCAAAGGAACTAAAAATGTAAGTTATAAATAAAAAAGAGATAAGTAATATTAAAAAAAGACTCAATTATGTGAATCCTTCAAAGTGTTTATTTATCTTACCATTTTATCATTCATGCACTCCTTTTTGGGGCATCTTTACCTTTCTGCTCCTAATGTACAAAGTCCCATTAAAAAAGACAAATGAACTTAATTGCAACCTTTCACAATTGCCAGGCACAAAGTGAAATGAAGCAATGAATTAATTCCAGAGATTAAAAGAAATAGGATTGGAATGGACAAAGCCTCCCTCATTTTCTGCAGAAGACAGACGCAAAGGAAGGCATCACCCAATAAAAGCTCTGTCCCTGGTACTAATCAGTCTAACTTCATTTATTAAAATGCCCAAAAGTAAGGCATTTCTAGGCACTCTGTGTGGGTATAGGCAGTCTGTCAGTAGTCTAGTTCTACAACAAGCAAATCATTCACTTCCAGAGACAACCAACAAAATGAAAATGTGTTTCCCAACATACGTCTGGTGATCAGTCAGACTTCAGACCCCATGAGCAATCTCATCCGTTGAGCTTTCCCAAGGAAAACATGTTTGGAATGCAAATTCTCTTGTCCAGAATCTTTCCCCCTAATTTGCAAATGTTTCTTGCAGAAGAGGGAAAACTTTATACAGAGTAGGGAATTTTTTTGAGTAGATTTTAATGCCTGGAAATCATTTGGACGGAAAGTGATCATCATTCAAAATTATGGCAAGGTACATAAATCCCTTTTTGCAAGAGTAAATTCTCAAGATCGGTAAACTCTCAAGTTAGAATCAGCACTGAATCATCTGTTTTGCAAAAATACTCTGTTGATTCATTTAAACACTGTTCATTAGTTCATTACAGTAGACCTTGCTAATTACAATGCAAGAGTGTTCTTAGTATTTCATGGAATTAACTTCCAGAAATCCCACTACCAACACGGAATATCATCATGGGTAGTGAGAGGAATAGAAATTGGCTTAATTTATGACTTCTAGCATAGACCATTAAGCATTCTCCCAAGACAAGAAAGGGCTTAAATAAAATGAGAGGTAAGACATTTGAAAAACCTAGACACAAAAGAAATCCACGCTGACAGAACAATAGAAGAGATAATAGGAAATGCAACAGGGAATCTGCTCTGAAGCAAATCATTTACTGATTTTAGTCACATGCAACATTTTTTGATACAGTCCATTAATTTAATACCGTAGTTGTGTGGTGAAATTAGACAGTTGCGTATATCAGTCATCTTTTCCTCTGAGAAAAATTATCTTTATCTATTACACTGTGTAAGAAAGAGCTTTAACCAAACTATGCCAACCTGTTCTGAACAATCATAAATCATTGGACATTTGCTTTTAAAATAGACTAGGATTTGTATAACAGTGTCCTAACTTAAAAGTAAATAGCTCATCAGAAGGAGGAAGAGCAGGAATGATATACTATACCCTTGGGAAATATTGAACTTCTATATCCAGATTAGTTTCCATCTAGTTTTTGCCATGTGAGTACATAAGCCAAGAACCTTGAGGGCAGAGGGCAGTGACTCAGTGTGTCAAATCTCTGTGTGAGCTTTCAATTATCTCTGGCAAAGAGCCTACTTTACAGAGAGGGACTCATATAGATAAAGCCAAGTCTAATAAATGATACAAAAATCTGCTAAGAGTACAGAAGGCTCTTTTAAATTAATTGAAGTAGTAGCAATTGCAACACTCAACCCTAAAAGTTCCTAATGTAACAGGTTTGTTAGCCTTCCTTCTGCCAATGGATATGGTGATTATTAATTCAGTGGTATCAAAATGCAATGGATTATTCTTTATAAAAGGTGCCTGGTTAACTAGACTTAGAGAACCTAAGCCTCAAATTGGAATCAAAGTGGAGTACATTACCAGATGAAATATGTTATATGTGAAATAAGTAACACTGCAAAAATCTTCCTGTGAAAGATGCTTCCTATGCACCACTCTAAACGGAACATGGTCCAATAGTTATCATTGCCTAGAACAGTAGCCAATAAAAGAATGCAGGGAGAAACCCCAACATTGCTAAAGAGTAGACTTTTTTCTATATATGTATATATACAGCACTTTTAGAAGTCAACCCCATGTTGAAAGCAATGAGATTATCAGTCGCAGTTTTCGCTCACACAAAAACACTTCACCGAGCTAAGTCATTTCACTTTTTAATAGCAATATATCACTGTACGTCAAGTTGGAGACAATTATGCCTGGTACGTTTGGGGGCCAACTGATGGGGGAAAGCCTTATGGATGAATGACATACAAATGTAATATATAAATAATAAAGCATGTTCCAAAAAATCAAAATAAATCTTTATTATGGTCAAGGATATGGTGTCTGAGGTATGAATAATTAAAAAGGTTTAAAAGGTACATCAGAGCCTAAAATAATAAAAAGCTTAAAAATATTTTTTAAATTGTACATAAAAACAGTTGTCTAAAAAGAATCAGAAAGATGATGTAGGACCATTACATCATGTAGGGGAGAATAAATGTTAGTATGTGGCAAACTATACATATCAAATGACAGACCACTCTAGGAGGACATAACATCATGCCAGGGTAAAGTTCCTTCAGTGCTTAGATACTTTGAGGTGAATTAATTATGCTGTAGGGGAGGACAAGTACTGTTGAATTCACTAGTGATAAAGGTTAGGGACCTGGCTAGAACCAATGGGCATTCTGTGTTTGTTTCAATTATTTAATGGGTGCTTTGTCCGATTGTATCCCATGCTAATCTGGAGAGAAGCCCAGGAATAAGATGTAACAAAGCATATTACAATAAGCCACCTGGAAGAGTTCTTGGGTGGAATTTAAGCAGATTTTAGCAGTAATTCCACATTTCTTTCTTCTTCACTTTTCCAAGCTAGGAAAAGGTATTTATTGGACATATACCTGCTGCAGTTGAAAACATGTAGAGTGTTTTATACTATATTCATAAAATAATGTAATAAAATCTCCATGATATAATCAAACCCAAATATAATGATGAAATAAACCTAATCCTATAGAAATCACAGATATTTTATACTCATTGGTGAGAGTGATACAGTAGTTTCTTTGTTGTTTTATTGCTTTTGTTCTGAGCTGTCTAAAATTATTGCATGTAAGCTAGGTAGCCATATAAATTCAATCAATCCACCCACCCATCCATCCATCCATCCATCCATCCATCCATCAATCAGTGGTTTTTCTGCTATAGAACTTTTCTGCTATAGAAAGGCCCTCTGGCCACAATTTACACTTGCCCACTAAGCAATAGCTGCAATCATAGGAAGACCATGAAGTTGCTTGCATGTTTTTCAGGAGCAGGACTACCCTGTCAAGAGATAATACCAGACATTTTAGAAACCCTCAATGAACAGAAGAACTATGAGCACTTTTAATACTTCACCTTTCCTTCCAGAAGAGGTTCCAGATTAGAGGTGGTTTGCACTGGTTTGGGCAAACCGGTAGTGGTATTTTGGCCTTGGTTGCCAAAACTGGTGGTGACTCAGGCTGGCCACCCTCCTGAACTGGTTCCTTGGTTGCCAATGCCATTGCCAGCATCTTTTTTAGTAATTTTTTAAATGTTGTGCGCATGCACAGAGCAATTTATAGTCAACTGCACATGCACAAGTGAAGTGCATGCACAAAGCGAACTGGCAGCAATGCTGGCAGCCACCCACCCCTGTCTCAGATGGCCAGATGTTGTGAAGAAGCAAGACATGACAAACTTGAGCAACTTGATGAACAATATTCTGTGCTACAGAAGGGAGGCAGAAGATAAACTTGCCACCAACCAAAGTGGGAGTTGGCCACTCTTAATAAGCCCACCGGTTGACAACTCATTTGCATTGAATATGAAGGGAAAGATATATAATTGTCAGTTCAAGATTAAACTATTTCTTGTGATCCACTGACTGCCTCAAAAGCCAACTTACAACAACTTTCACAAATAAAGATGTTAAAATTAGGGCTTTGGACTCAGAAATGATCAGCAATTACATGTATCAAAAATAGCAATCCATTAAAAACTAAGTACGTGCATGTAAGTGTAATAATATGATGGTGTTTAGAAATAAAATCAGCAATATTCACATGACAAAATTAAAAGTAAGGAGGCAGACAGAACACATTGCAACAGTTAAGAGAGAACAGTAGGCCCTGAAATTGCTATGGTTTGTTCAAATACCCTTATTAACATGGTTCCATCACAAAACCGTGGTAGACTAAAGCGCGTGTGACTAAAGTGCGGTGACAAAACCGCACCGTCAAAACCGCGCGACAATAGCACGCCGACAACAGCGTGCCGACAGAAGCGCGCTGTAACATAACCCTAAAAATAACCCTAAACCTAACCCTAAACCTAACGCTAAACCTACCCTAAACCTAACCCTAAACCTAACCCTAAACCTAACCCTAAACCTAACCCTAAACCTAACCCTAAACCTAACCCTAAACCTAACCCTAAACCTTACCTTAAGTTAAATCGCGCTTCTGTCGGCGCGCTGTTGTCGGCGCGCTGTTGTGGCCGCGCTTTTGACATCGCGGTTTTAGCACCGCGGTGTTGTCGGTGCGCTTTTGACGTTCGTGGTTATGTCGTGCCACGTATTAACATGAGCAAGAACCGAGATATAAAAAAATGGAAGCTCACTAGAGGGCAGCAGAAATGTACAAAGACTAAAAGGCTTTAGTACTTTCTATTGGTTCTCTTAATGTTGCAATGCCAGATTAGTTAGATTTACTCATTCATTACCAAGCCACATGAACTAATGGGCAGTTTTAATTGTCATTATGCATTTATTACATAAATTTATCACTTTACTATTTAAATGATTCGTTACAATGGGCCTTAAAAAAAGTGAGTTATGACTGTTTTCACATGACATCCTCATGGTCACATTATCAAAATTTGGATGCTTGGCAACCAACGGTATTTATAAAGTTTGCAATGTGCCAGAGTTATGTGATCATCTTTTGCGATTTTCTGACAAGCAAAGTCAATGGGAAGTCAGACTCACTTAACAACAATTAAAGTTAAAGTTAACAATTGCAGTGATTTGCTTATCTGTGTTTGCAAAATAGTGCAAACTTTACTTAACTTGCTTAGCAACAGAAAGTTTGTGCTTAATTGTGGTTATAAGTCAAGAACAACCTGGATATAAAGAGGAAAAAAAAACACGAAGAAGTGATAAGAGGACCAACAACAGTACTTGAACAAGTCACAGATAACTGGAGAAACTCACAGCCTTTCTACTGTGTGCTGTTTTCATAAGCAGATGCTAATTATGCTTTAGAACTGTTTCTTATTCCTGTGAGATTGTTCTTTTTCCCACTAGTTGTAAATAAGACACTGCTTACATTCAGGTGTCATATGTTTAATTTGTTTGTACTTGCTCAGGTAACAAGTGATTATACATCAAATGCAAACCTAAGTCAGGTATCTCCTATGAATCGTGTCAGATGACATACATCATGAAATAAACTTCCTATTACAGCAGAGAAAATCTCAATCCAATACTGAACCAGGTATGAACTATTTTGTTTCTCTTAGTCACAGCCTCGAAAATATTGAATAGAATTTGAAGAATTGTGTACATACAGTATGAGCACAAACAAAATGTATAATATTTTACTAAGTCCTCCTTGTAGACAGGAACTGCCCTTTGTACTCTTGTTTTTATTTTTAAACATTGTATTTAATAGGGTTTTGTATTTAATTTTGCTTTGAAAAAACAACTAACAAACCATACATAATAAATGATCCAAGAGGTTTCGCAAGTAAAAAAAATGCTTCAGAGTATTAACTTCAATGAATCTTCAGAAAGGATTTCTTCCAACTCATATGTTTAAGACAGCCCTTAAAATTGGTCTTAGATGACAATTTTTATATCAATGTTGGGCATGGCAATTACAAGCATGGGATAACTGAGAGTAGAATATTTTGCAATTCTCCATTTTCTTTTGAAAAGTATCCTTTCTCTACTCCTTATTTTGCAACGTGATGGAAATTGTGGAGAATAATTCATGGACGTATGAGTGAGTGACACAGTTTATGAACAACAAATTCAATTACTAATATGTCAATAGAATACAACACAACACAATACTCTGGCAAGCTATGTAGTCTGGCAGGTCATGTAGATCCCCCCTCCCCAAATGCATGTAAATTTAATTCATTTGCTAAAGAAAAAAATTGTCCACTTCAGTCTTCTCAATTGACAATTCAGTGCACTTTATTTTAAGTTCTCATGTGAAATTAAGAGGAAACAAGTTTGTATGATATATTTGTGTAGCAATTTAGTTCAAAGTTGCCATCACCATGGGTAAAATATTCATTGCAACAACTGGGTACCAGATTTAGTTGCAGTTGTCAAAACAACCACTTAATGATACACAATATATATAGAAAACATTAACATATTGCTTCCATTGAGTGTATTTTTGCCATTAAAATCAGGCCACCTGTGTCAAAATGAAGTGTTGCGTGGTATCATCAGATTAAGACATTTATTATCGCATAGGTTAGTCAAGATATGGGTTTACATTATAAATATTGATGGAACATTATCATTAGCAACACCTTTGGTAACCCTCCTTGGCTTGCAGGACCTTAGTGTTAATTTTATATATTCAACCATATGATCTACTGAACTCATTGAGAATTATTTCTGAGCATGAATGAATAAGATTATACTGTTACATGCAAAGACCAGACTTACTGTCACAGAAAACAAAGAATATCTCCTATGCCATAAAGACATAAATGCAGTGACATCTCATTTGAAAATGTACAAAGCAGCAATTTGAACAACCTTATTTTGTACATGATTAGCTCATGCTCCCTTCTTTTCTCTTAGAAGTGCCAGAGAAGTACCTTTTGTAGACGGAGGTCAGCTACTTACTACCAAAGAAGCACATTATTTTTTTGATTGGCAGAGTTAACATCAGTAGGATGAATCACCATCCACCAATTAAAAGAGCATGAATATTGCATAATGGAAAAGGCTCTAAGTAAATACAGGTCAGCTGCATTCATTGACTGCAAGCATTCTATAGTCCCTATAAATATATTTTAAAATGTGATCATTTAAATAAAACCAATGTCATAAGATACTGTATATATTCTGCAGTTATTCAACCATGCTCTTACAGCCAGTTTATATCTATTTTAGCAGCTATCAGTGCTGATGGTCAAAAGCCTAATATTATATTCAAGTCTACATATTGCTCCATTGTTAATTACAAAATAGCACCCCAAAATAAAATATAAAGTGAGGCGCTTACCACTAGGTAAAGAGACTGAAGAATAAGGTTCATATTTGAACCAATCCACATGTGGGCTGCTGAATTTGGTCTCATTAAGCTCTGGCTGTGAAGCACATCTGCCATCTGCTTCTTCTGGAGGTAAAATGCCCAGTTCAATTTTCTCAAGTGACATTTCAGTCCACTGTACTTAAAAAGTTCAGGTATCTGCTGGTTAAGATGAAGTGACACCAGCTAATCCAGTTTGCCTGTAGACTAAAAACTTGGAAACAAACTGTCCTTTGATTAATTCAGGAAAACTCTCATTTGCTTACAAAATGCCAGTATCACCAATTCCAGTAAAGTGGATGCAGGCTATGGATTTCCTAGTTTTTCCAGGTTTTAAGAGGTGGGGAAAAAGTCCCCTACTTCTTTAAAAAGTTCTTCTGCACTTGTGTAAAAGAACTGTTATGGTCTTCTGTGCAGCTGCAATAGCAATAAACAGGATAAGTGGAGACATCTGTATGCCTGCTAGGATCTGCTCTTAATAACTTTGTTTTAGTTCTAATTCATATTTCAGTTCACATTTGTTGAGTTGGGAGGGACTTAACGATACCAATGAAAACAAGTGGATTCTACGTTGCAGGAAGGACTTGAAAAGTGGAAGCTAATTATTCCAAATTTCTCTTCCCTCCTGGGACATTTGCACTAAGAGACTTCAAACCAAGAATGAACCCCAGCTTAAGCCAGATGTAAAGCTAGAATAGTAAATTAGCACCAGTGCCTTTTAATAACTAAGGAGGGGAAAGGTGTCACGGTGTCTAATTCATTTTTTAAAACAAATTCTGATTGATATCAAAGATATACAAATACTTTAATATTCATTATTTTACTAACCTCTGATACATTTTGTCTTACATTAAAATAGATACAGATCCAAAAAGGAGTATTTAATGATTAAGATATAGTTAATTAGTGTAAGCATTCATTGTTTTACATAACTTGTTTAAAAGCCAACAAATAGCCAATACTAAATGATTATCTGAAAACTGCCCTGCATTAACAGTATATATTTGATAGCTGAAATTATATATATATATATATATATATATATATATATATATATATATATATATATATATATATATATATATATATATATATATATATATACATATATATATATATATACATATATATATATATATATATATATATATATATATATATATACATATATACATATATATATATATATACATATATATATATATATATACATATATATATATATATATATACATATATATATATATATATATATATATATATATATATATATATATATATATATATATATATATATACATACACACACACACACACACACATATATATATATTAGTTGTCATATTGAATACTTTCTCCTTCTTCTCCTATAGTCTGCATGTGTAAAAATGCAATCATTTAAATAAAACCAATGTCATAAGATACTGTATATATTCTGCAGTTATTCAACCATGCTCTTACAGCCAGTTTATATCTATTTTAGCAGCTATCAGTGCTGATGACAGAAGAAAAGCGGTATTTTTCTTGCTCTATTCTGATTCAGTCTCTCTCTTTTAAAACGTGAATCCATAGTGCTAAGGGAGCCACCTGCTGGCCACAAGGAAACATTGTATAAGACGATATTCTTAATTGTGTTTATTTGTGGGTATTTTCATTTTTGAAATATATTCCAACATTTCTAATTTTTACTAGAGTTCATAATCTCTAGAAAGGAAACAAAATCCCAACAAGATTCAGTTCAGTGATGACAAGAGCAAGTTCCACCACTTAAGGAGGAAAAACCAAATGTATAAGTACAGAATAGGTGGTACGAGTGGTTAAGAGTAGTATTTGTGAGAGAGATCTGGTATCCTCATGGACCATCACTTAAGTATAAGCAGGGATGTGCTGCAGCTTCCAAAAAAAAGCACCAGTACAGTCCTGGGCTGCGTCAGTAGTGCAATAGCATCAAGATCACAGGAAGTGATAATGTTGATTTATGTCACACTAGTTGAGGCCACATTTCGAGTACTACAAACAATTCTGGTCACTGTGATACAAAATAGATTCCGAGACTCTTTAAAGTACACAGAGAAGAGTAACAAAGATGGCAAAGGATCTGAGGTCTAAATTGTATGATAAATAGTTTTGGAGCCTAGTATGTTTAGCCTATTTAAGAGAAAGATTGGATGACATATTAACTTTTTTTTCCCAATTCTTGAGGGGCTGTGACTGAGAAGGAGGGATTAATTTACTCTACAAAGCATCAGAGGGCAGGACAAAAGGCAATATTAAAGAGATATCCAACCTAGAATTAAGTAGAATTTTTCTGGCAGTGAGAACAGTTAATCAGTGGGATCAGTTGCTTCCTGGAATTGTGGGTGCTTCATCACTGGAAGTTTTAAAAACTAGATTGGACAATCATTTAACCAGGATGGTATAAGGTCTCCTGCCTTGAGCAGGAGCTGGATTAGAAAACTTCTAAAGTCTCTTCCAGCTCTGTGATTCTTTGTCCTATGTTCATTTCACTCCTATTGCTGTATGGTGGATTTAAAAAAAAAATCAGGCTTAGAATGGTTTGAAATTCATTTCCATTTCTCACAAGGATTCCTTGAGTAGCCTTGTGCAAATCAGATCTTCCAGTTTGAAGGGAAAAAAATCTTTACAACACTGACAAAGTAATGATAACACTTAAAGAAGACGAATGAGACATGACTTGTAAAATATGTCGTGTATGACAAGTGCTACATAAATATGTATTAACATCAATAGTATATAGGTGACTGGTGATGACTTGTGGCATGTTTGAACAAATGTCCTAGCTGGAATGTCTACAGATCCTAAGATAGTGATTATTTCACTGTTGAAAATGATTCTTCAGCTATGTATACTACATATTTTAGACAAGTGCAAAGTGACTTCGATTTGCTTTGATAAAAAGATTTGTACCATTGAGGCAACATAACTATTTTCTTCAAAGTGAAGAGGCAACATGATTTTTCTCAAGGAAGCAATTTATGTCACCTCAAATCACTTCTGCCAAAATTTCAGGAGAAACCTGCTTTCAGTCTGTATCTGAACTCTGGTGTTTGGCATCTTCACAATAGCAATAGCAATAGCTCTTAACTTATAGCTTCATAGTGTTTTACAGCCCTCTCTAAGTAGTTTACAGAGTCAACATATTGCCCCCAATAATCTGGGTCCTCATTTTACTGACTTCAGAAGGATGGAAGCTTCAGAAGGATGGAAGAAGGATTGAGCTAGTGAGACTCAAACTGCTGGCAGACGGCAGTCAGCAGAATTAATCTGCAATACAGCATTCTAGCCACTGTGCCACCAGAGCTCAATAAGGTAATTGAATTTTATACAGAACTTGTAAGGAATTGTCTTTTAATTTCTTCTTATATATTTAAATTTATTTTCCCTTCTTCTTTTTTTGTCTTATGTCTAGTGCTGCTGATTTTATCAGAAGAATGATGAAGAGAAACAACATAGAGATATGTACTCTTTCCTTAGATCATAGACTTTTTACAAGTAATAGCAAAATATTCCATGAAGAGTTACACAGGCATTTATTTTAGTCACTGAACAGTTATATTTGGTTTACACTTTGTTCTGCCTTGTCCTTGATGTGGCACCCATGTAGAGTAGGATGGTCTTTCTCATCTTCAATCCAATTAACCTTGATAACAGATACTCCTTAACTTTGAGATGGTATAAACAAAGACTCTTTAGCCTTGTTTTTCTCATTCTTGGCAGGAGAGCAAAATATGCCAAGATAAGATAGGCTTGTTCTCCTTCTCCTTGTTAAAATCCTGTGTGATGAATCCACTGAAAAGTAGATGTGTTTAATTAGGGTTTAGATCAGGGGTGGGTTCCGGCCAGCACTACTGCTGGTTTGCTAATGTGTGCGTATGTGCAGTTCACTAGAAATTGTTCTGCACATGTGCAGAATTAAAAAACAAGATGGCACTGCCGATGGCACCGACCAGCAAACTAGTTCGGGGGCATGGCAGGCCTGGGTTGCTGCCGGTTCCAGTGACCCAGGCCACCATATCACTACCAGTTTGGTTAAACTGGTCTTAACCGGTAGGAACCCGCACTGGTTCAGACACTCTACATCTAGTCAAAATTGCCCATGGGATGGAACATTTATGTTGATCTAATTAAGAGATTGCTGCGTGTTTGCTGGTTTTGAAGGAGATCTGATCTGTGTCATCTGCTTAAGCTTCCCTTACTGTCAATAGAGGCATAAGATCTTTCTTTATTTGTCTTATTATATTCCTGAATATTATTTGTTTGCTGTATAATGGTATTTTCTAGTACTGTCTTGGAGGAAAGGCTTAAGGACTTGTACTGTATGATCATTGCTTCCAAATTCAAATAAATCTGGGAACAGAGCAATGCACTAGGATTTTTTTTAGTGGGGGGGGGGATAGTTTCCAGCTTGTTGAAGATTAGTGGGATTGCCATATGGGGCTCTTTCACAAAGCTGCTTCAATGTGCCACATTCTATTGGGAGAAAAGTATGTCAACAATGCAGTTCAGCAACAAAGTTGGCCAATGTTGCTGTCCTCTTATTGCAGAACAATAACAGATAGTTAGTACTTAGTACTCCAGATATTCCAACAGATCTTTTGGATTCCCTGCTATTTCTTATGCCACTCAGTGATTTTAAAAAAAAATCAAACTCCAGATGTGCTCCTGAATGTTGCCCAAATAAGCAACTCCAAGGCTTTGCTTTTCCTCTTGACCCTGCTTTAGTGCAAAACTATCTTTCTGAACAGCTAACTCTTTGATGCTCTGATTTATCCCCCTTCTTCCTTCAGCAGTTCAAGTCTTACCAGCACATGATGGAATGCCCTTGCTTCAGCTCCTGCCAACCTAGCAGTTTGAAAGCATATGAAAATGCAAGTAGGTACCACTTTTGTGGGAAGGTAACAGCATTCTATGTGCCACTGTACTGTACATTCTGTGCTGCAGTGTCATGTTATGATAGCCACATGACTGCAGAATTATCTTCAGACAGAACTGCTCAATTGGCTTACAAAAACAGAGAGGAGCACTGCCCCCTAAAGTTGACTAGTAGAGTAGAACCCACAGTTGCCACCTTCTACCTTGCTCCTTGCAGGTTTCTGCTCAATGATCCCATAACAACTATCCTGCTGAAATTGAGCAACTCTACACTGACTCTTGGCAAAAGAATTATTAGAGAAGCTTAGACCAGAATACAACTGGCATTCTAGACCAACCTTACTGGCATTGAGATTCATCTCACATTTATCACCAGCCAGCATAGCAAAGGGTTGGGAATTGAGGCCCCTGTCTTTCAAGGCTTTTCAGTTGTTGGGAGTTGTGAAGTTCTGATCCCCTGAACATGTGTCTAGTTTCCCCTCACAGAAATGATAATAGTGCCATGGTACCCAGAAACCAGATGTAGAAGGGGACATGATTGTAACAAATGGATTGTTACAAATCCAGTAGGACCTGGATTTCCTAGTCCCTAACTATATTACTAGTTACAATAATCATTGTTCATTAATACCCTAGGTTGGAAAGTTTCATGTGAGAACAAGAGGGAAAATATTGCTTTTATATAAAAACCTTTAGATTTGAATTCAGGCTGTCATAAAGAGGGAAGATAGTAAAATAAAATAATCTTGTGAGGACCCTTCATCAAACATTGTTAGTGAGGCATCTTCACACTGTGGCAATGAGGACATATGAATCAGCTTTTTTGTCTGTTTTAATAGCTTGTACAAATTTCTAAAATTATGGAAGAGAGTGGAACCTGTGACTTTTCTAGTCCAATTGCTTATTGCATAAATTCAACAGTGTAATGTTTTCTTTCATGAAGAGGAAATCAAGGCAACTGAATTTCACATTTCACTGTCCCATTCATCTTTACCCAAAAAAATAAATTTCACTGAATGCAATTTGATGTACTGGTTTGTATAAATCACAGCCTTGGACAATGTAGCCTTTCAAGCAAGAACAAATGAATTCCTGTCTATTTTTCCCTTTCCAGCATGGAATTATTCAGTTATTATGGCAGATGAGCCTTCTTTAAGCCTTCCTAATGTATTGCATTTTCATGCTTATTATGCAACACAAGCAATGGATAAGCGCCTGGGAATAATAATTATAATTCAAACCTCTTTGGGAGATTTGGTTTGGAGCAGGCTGTAAAAGAACCAAAATGGCGATAAGCCTAGAAAGGTCTTTTCCCATAATCTCTACAAAAGTTTTCCTAATACATCAAAATGACTCAATACTCATTTCTCTTTTATTCTCACTTCTAAACATGCATATCATAGTTTTATTCATGTCTGTCACTTTGGGTGAATTCCTCTTTCTATTCCATGGATTTTGTGTTTTGTTTGCCAATTGTTAGGAAAGGAATGCATCTTGTTAAATAAGCTAAGAACTCCATGTCATCATTTGTATTTCATGTGCCAAGTAGCTAATAGTTGTTCTTTATGGCTGCTTAAACTATTTTTCTGCCATATGAAAACTATAATTTTCCTAATAATTTACTCAAATGTACCAGTTATATTAAGATCAGAGATAGAATTTGTAGTCTATTTATGGAATAATAAAATTTTCAACAAGCTCCTTAATACATTTTGTCTACTTTGTGTACATTCATTTCTTTTCTAGTGCTTTTTTTCCATTTTTCCTTTTTTCAACTGAATTTTTCCCATTTTCAATTGAAATGGAATGAAACAGCATTGTTCCAGCATTTGAGGTGTCCACAAAGAAGAAGGGGGGGGGAGTCAACTTATTTTCCAAAGCACCAGAAAGCAAGACAAGAAACAATGGATGGAAACTAATGAAGCAACCTGGAATTAAGAAAAACTTCTTAAAAGTGAGAAAAATTAACCAGTGGAACAACTTGCCTTCAGAAGCTATGGGTGCTTCATCAACAGAGGTTTTTAAGAAGAAACTGGACAGCCACTTGTCTGAAATATATAAGGTCTCCTGCTTGAGTAGAGGGTTGGACTAGAAGACTTTGAAGGTTCTTTCCAGCTCTATTCTGATTGATTGATTTCCAACTTCTGGGAAGATATTGGAAGACCCTTGCCATCTTATACTATTATTTATTTATTTCTGCTTCTACTGACACAAAGAGACTTCTTACTCATTAATTAAAATCACAAAGGACTATTTCCTTTACTATGGGAAAATTCAGGTCAGTTTTACAGAGGTCCATTTTCTATGAGATTCTGGACACAGCTGCTGTTTTTGTAAAACCTGTTAAATATATTTATGTTAGAAAAAGACTGGTAGAAGATGTCAAGTGGAGTGAAGTTCAATCCCACCTCCCTTAATTTATTGCAATAAAGCAATAAATTGAACCCTTCACATGTGGATCTGATTGTCGGACCTTCTATATTCACTTGATGCTTTGCTGGCATCCTACCATATAATGCTAGGGGGGGGGGTAAGGGGAAAGGAATGTAGAGTAGTGAAGATGGGCATGGGAATGTGAAGACAAACAGTGGGAGGAAGGAAGATAGCCTTGATGGAATAAACTAGCTGTCAAGGAACCTGGCCTGGGAACAGAATGTGAAACTGCAGAGAATGGTGCCAAACATCCAAGCCATTCCCAAAGTATCTAAATCTAATTACCAAAGTATCTAAAGCCGGGGGGCGGGGAGGAGTGTAATCTTGGCACAGGTTACATTTTTTCAGCCTTTCTTTCACAGCAACCACTCAACTTTAGTAAAAGTACCTATTACTTCAACCAAAAGGAGTCAAGGATATTTTTTTCCCCATAAGATCTGAGTTGGGGCAGACCTGACTCTGGTTATTGGTGCCTGGCAACATATGAGAACAAGATAGATAGACAGATGATAGATAGATAGATAGATAGATAGATAGATAGATAGATAGATAGATAGATAGACAGATAGATAAGATAGATAAGATGATAGATGACAGATGATAGATAGATGAATCTATCTATCTATCTATCTATCTATCTATCTATCTATCTATCTATCTATCTATCTATCTATCTATCTATCTATCTATCTATCTATCTATCTATCTATCTATCTATCTATCAT